>NC_065447.1:20085378-21495809 GCF_917563875.1 Diabrotica virgifera virgifera | reverse complement strand
GCTTTCTCCTATTTCGTCGTCTCTATGTGATTATATATTGTAAAATCCGGAGATATGGGATGTAGCCAGAAAGCAGTTTATTAACGAAAAGTCTGGGATTTAAAATATTGTTTATTATATTTTTATTTCAATTATTCTAATTGTTTAAAAAGTAGTAAACTTTGTATCTAGGGCTTTTTGTTTTCCTCGTAATACGAGAGATGTCGCTGTATTGCGTCTCAAAAGGCGGGTTCATCGCATCGCGATGGTTTGCTTTAAAAGAGGCAGAATGTTTGTATTCCCTTCAGAGTTGTGACTGCATAATCTTCACTGATGATGCATAAGGATGCTGAAATAGTTACTATATGGAGATGGTAGTCCAACTCTGAATCGAATATAAACAAAACCTGCCTTGAACCCTTTTTTATCTTTTTCATTTTTACTCAATTTGTGAGTATTTAGAAACTGTCTTTCAGTCCTTTTCCTAGACGAAGAGAAGGTAAATGCGTGGCCTAAGTGTCCTCTATTTGCTTTCTCCTATTTCGTCGTCTCTATGTGATTATATATTGTAAAATCCGGAGATATGGGATGCAGCCAGAAAGCAGTTTATTAACGAAAAGTCTTGGATTTAAAATATTGTTTATTATATTTTTATTTCAATTATTCTAATTGTTTAAAAAGTAGTAAACTTTGTATCTAGGGCTTTTTGTTTTCCTCGTAATACGAGAGATGTCGCTGTATTGCGTCTCAAAAGGCGGGTTCATCGCATCGCGATGGTTTGCTTTAAAAGAAGCAGAATGTTTGTATTCCCTTCAGAGTTGTGACTGCATAATCTTCACTGATGATGCATAAGGATGCTGAAATAGTTACTATATGGAGATGGTAGTCCAACTCTGAATCGAATATAAACAAAACCTGCCTTGAACCCTTTTTTATCTTGATAAAATTCCATTTTCAGCATTTTTATAACAGCATAAGGCAAGCCGATAATGGTTTGTAATTTTTTTCTGGAAAAGGCATACGTACATACTTTAAATAAAAAAACTAAAAGGGAGGTTCCCTAGGTTGGCTGTATACCATATAGTTAAAAAACTCTAACAAGAAGTAAAACCACTTCTATGTAAATTGGTATATTTATTAAAACTTAAAAATCCCAATGGATTGAATAAAAATGTCCAATTCAGAACGTTTTCAGACCTATCGGTCCATCATCAGTGAATCTACAATAAAATAAGTAATCCCACTATTAGAATTGAAAGATGGTTGAAATTTTTTTTTTAAAAGCTAAAAATGTGGTTAGATTACTTACGTGCATACTTGCTAAATAGCCCCAGAACCAAACAATGGTTGAATTTAAAATTCAATTTACATTATTTAAAAATAATATTAAACAGGCTAAACGCCGATGTTACAGGATATTGCCTATGGGAACATGGTGAAACCCTACCAAAACCTCAATCAACCATCTTAGGCCAACTTTGACTATAAAGTGACACTAATGTCTAAGGAACTGTTTGAAGTGACATTGACAGTAGAGAAAAAGGTAGTCGATTTTCAATGATAATTAACCAAAAGGTCATGACCCACAACAAATGATAAAGATTTTAATATCTGAAAATGTCTAACATTTTAAATCTATTGGTTATTGAAAAGAAATTGTGATATACAAAATTAATTTAGAATATAAGATTATTTATATTGACTGTATACCATAACATTAGATTGATCAAATTGATAGAAAGAAAGTAAGCTGCTGTCAATAAAGATAAAAAGATAAAAATAGATGAAGGTGAGAAAAGAGAAAAATCAATATTAGTTGGAAAGTTATTGTACAAAATGAATAAATTGGTAGGCAATTTAATCTAGTCTATATTGTATTGGTGGTTGTATATGTAAAAGGAAAATATTGTTATTTAAAAATGCAAGTTTTTGTAAATAATGGATTTGAGTTAGGATACAGTCAAATAATTAAAAGTGTGTAATATGTGAATGAAAAAGAATTGTAATTATTATGAGATGGTTTATTTTTTAATTTTATTTCAAAAGTTTTGAGAGAATTCTTGTGACAAAGTGTTGGTATGGGAAATTAGAGATAAAGTAATGTATGATTATAGCTGTTAAGTCCAGTTGATACAAAAATGAAATTAAAATGAAAATAATATTGAAAGTGTACTGAATAAAATAAAACCAAAGTAAGAAAAAGAATATAGATATAATTTAATTGTAATGATAATGGATCTGAATGTGAGAACTGAAATCAAGTGAATGGATGTTAGTTGGAGAGGTAAAAGTTTTCTTGGAAAAGGTCAAAGACAAAAAGCAGAGGGCTGTGGTGTAAGGTATAAAGACAAGAATTTTAAGGGAAAGAGAGGGATAAAGAAAAGATGAGGTGTGGAATTAAACAGAACGAAGTAATGAAATGAAAAAGAAGTAAAAAGATAGTAGGGTGAATTAATGAGGTGATGGTTAATAGGGTTCAATAGTTAATAATGTTATTCGGGTAAAGGAGTTTGGAAGCAGTGAAGGAAAGAGGAAATTTTGAAAAAGAAGAGAGAGTAAGTTGAAAGAGAAAGAATAGGATAAAAAGAGGAAGTTGAAAAAATAGGAATTATGAGAATAATTGGCGGTGAATGGGGACAAAGTTGCGGTTAAGGGATGTTTGTCTATTGACACAATTGTCAATAGACAAACATCCCTTAACCGCAACTTTGTCCCCATTCACCGCCAATTATTCTCATAATTCCTATTTTTTCAACTTCCTCTTTTTATCCTATTCTTTCTCTTTCAACTTACTCTCTCTTCTTTTTCAAAATTTCCTCTTTCCTTCACTGCTTCCAAACTCCTTTACCCGAATAACATTATTAACTATTGAACCCTATTAACCATCACCTCATTAATTCACCCTACTATCTTTTTACTTCTTTTTCATTTCATTACTTCGTTCTGTTTAATTCCACACCTCATCTTTTCTTTATCCCTCTCTTTCCCTTAAAATTCTTGTCTTTATACCTTACACCACAGCCCTCTGCTTTTTGTCTTTGACCTTTTCCAAGAAAACTTTTACCTCTCCAACTAACATCCATTCACTTGATTTCAGTTCTCACATTCAGATCCATTATCATTACAATTAAATTATATCTATATTCTTTTTCTTACTTTGGTTTTATTTTATTCAGTACACTTTCAATATTATTTTCATTTTAATTTCATTTTTGTATCAACTGGACTTAACAGCTATAATCATACATTACTTTATCTCTAATTTCCCATACCAACACTTTGTCACAAGAATTCTCTCAAAACTTTTGAAATAAAATTAAAAAATAAACCATCTCATAATAATTACAATTCTTTTTCATTCACATATTACACACTTTTAATTATTTGACTGTATCCTAACTCAAATCCATTATTTACAAAAACTTGCATTTTTAAATAACAATATTTTCCTTTTACATATACAACCACCAATACAATATAGACTAGATTAAATTGCCTACCAATTTATTCATTTTGTACAATAACTTTCCAACTAATATTGATTTTTCTCTTTTCTCACCTTCATCTATTTTTATCTTTTTATCTTTATTGACAGCAGCTTACTTTCTTTCTATCAATTTGATCAATCTAATGTTATGGTATACAGTCAATATAAATAATCTTATATTCTAAATTAATTTTGTATATCACAATTTCTTTTCAATAACCAATAGATTTAAAATGTTAGACATTTTCAGATATTAAAATCTTTATCATTTGTTGTGGGTCATGACCTTTTGGTTAATTATCATTGAAAATCGACTACCTTTTTCTCTACTGTCAATGTCACTTCAAACAGTTCCTTAGACATTAGTGTCACTTTATAGTCAAAGTTGGCCTAAGATGGTTGATTGAGGTTTTGGTAGGGTTTCACCATGTTCCCATAGGCAATATCCTGTAACATCGGCGTTTAGCCTGTTTAATATTATTTTTAAATAATGTAAATTGAATTTTAAATTCAACCATTGTTTGGTTCTGGGGCTATTTAGCAAGTATGCACGTAAGTAATCTAACCACATTTTTAGCTTTTAAAAAAAAAATTTCAACCATCTTTCAATTCTAATAGTGGGATTACTTATTTTATTGTAGATTCACTGATGATGGACCGATAGGTCTGAAAACGTTCTGAATTGGACATTTTTATTCAATCCATTGGGATTTTTAAGTTTTAATAAATATACCAATTTACATAGAAGTGGTTTTACTTCTTGTTAGAGTTTTTTAAATAAAAAAGTTTGAGCTTTGAGACTTAAGTAAATTTTTTCAAAAAAAATCTCAAAAATGTAATTTTTTTAAAAATCTCAAAGTTTGACCCCATCTCTGATGAGCACGGATGACAAAATTTGACATTTGGCTGAATGTTAGCCCCTAGCAAGTAGAATAAGAAGTGAAAATTTGCGGTTGCAGACTTACGTCATATAGGAGTTACAGACCCGAAAAAATGGTCAAAAATCAAAATGGTCAAAATTTTTGAGCGTTTGCGGGCAGGGTAATTAAAATTCAAATAAACTGTCTAATAAAATAAAAATTAATGTATTTTCACCAGATTTTACAATGAATACAAATTTATACAGGGTGGGCCAAAGAAAAGAGTTCACCTCGATATTTGGCAATAGTTACCTATTAGATTTTAAGGAAATTCTGAAATAGGTCCATTTTTATTTTTATTATATTGCAACTCTTTGGGATATATTTCATGCTACGTGACGTCATTCATCAGAGTGTGATGACGTAATAGATGATTTTTTAAATGGGAATAGGGGTCTTGTGGCAACTAAAAATACATTGTACTGCTATCAGAAAATAGAAAAAATGTTTATTTCACAAATAAACATTTCTTTTCGCTTAAATTAAAACACAAACAGCCTCCCACCTACCTCTTGACAGTTGGAACATTTAATTTAAGCGAAAAGCAATGTTTATTTGCCAAATAATATTTTTTTTCTATTTTATGACAACAATAAAATGTATTTTGAGTTGAATAAATTACATACATTCTTCTTTTTGTGTCAAATAATTTAATTCAAAATTATTTTTTGGCCACCCTGTATAAATAATTATATTATTGTTTAATTACTGAACAGAGAATTGAACACTCTTTCAAATGAGATAACATACGACCCCTATTCCCATTAAAAAATCATCGATTACGTCATCACGCTCAGATGGATGACGTCACTGACGATGACACGTCATGGAGACGTATGAAATATATATAAAAAAATTGTAATTTAAAAATAAAAATCGACCTGTTTAGGCATTCCCTTAAAATATAATAACTGCCAAATATTAAAGTGAACTCTTTTCTTTGGCCCACCCTGTATAAATTTGTATTCATTGTGAAATCTGGTGAAAATAGATTCATTTTTATTTCATTAGACAGTTTATTTGAATTTTATTTACCCTGCCTGCAAACGCTCAATTTTGACCATTTTTCAGGCCTGTAACTCCTATATGAGGTAAGTCTGCAACTCCAAATTTTTACTCCTTATTCTACTTGCTAGGGGCTAATATTCAGCCAAATTTCAAATTTTTTCATCTGTGCCCATCAGAGATATAAGGGGTCAAACTTTGAGATTTTTCAAAAAATTACATTTTCCGCAAATCGCCAGGAAATTTTGACATTCCTGTCAAAATTTCTTGAAGAAAAAGTCAGGACTTCCTTACTGTAAGGAAATGTCATTTCCTTACTGTAAGGAAATGATATTTCCGTACAGTTGTTAGTGTTCTACATAAATGATAGAAAATTATTAATAATCCATAAAACGTCTGTATGCATTTTCGTACTTTTCTCTTGATTTCTTTGGCAATAATTCTAATGAAGCAGTATTCACTGCCTCAACCAGCTCTGGAGGAGTCCCAGGAATGGAAATTTCATCATCACTTATCATTTTACTTTCGAGAACACCAGCAATTAAATTTATAAGCGTCAAGTTTGACAATTCAACCTCAATACGTTTCCATAGTAACCCAAGTAATTTTATTAGGAATTTCAAAGCACCATTTATTTGGGAATAAAATTATCGCGTTTTTTTTAAATCAATCAATATCTGTCGAATTTTAAACGATTTGCGGAAAAATAGTATGTTTACCTCGTAGGAAAAGCCACATTCCTGGACTCTGTGTTGCTAAGTCTCAGCTTGCGCCTCGACTTAGCAATCTTCACAGTCGTCCAGGAATGTTAAGCTTTTCCTACCCGGTAAACAATGTACTATTTTGAGATTTTTTTTTGAAAAAATTTACTTAAGTTTCAAAGCTCAAACTTTTTTTACTTAAAGTATATACGTATGTCTTTTGCAGAAAAAAATTACAAACCATTATCGGCTTGCCTTATGCTGTTAAAAAAAATGTTGAAAATGGAATTTTATCAGTTTACCTTTTCAAACTTTGAGGTTCATTTAAGGCCTTAAGGGTAGTTTGAAATTAAATAATGCTATAGGAAGTTTTTTTAGAGCATACTTTTCTTAAAAGTTTGGTTTTTGATATATTGTTTTAGGACAAACCCCAGTGAAAATATTGGCTAAAGAGCGAAGCCATGTTTTCTGTGAAAATGATCGAGACGCTTTAACAAAAATGGCCGTCATTGGCAAACTATTTTTTTTTTAAATAAAATAAATGGAATTCTGTAGTCTCTATAGATTGATTGACCCTTTACCATTTTAATTTTTATTATAATGGTGAATTCTGCATCTGAGACTTTTCAGTTTGTTTAAGAGATGTCGCTGAATTGCGTCCCAATGAGGATTTCAATGATCTTTGAAATTTCCCTTAAATAGATGGGCTGGCTGGTTTTCGCTTCAGAGGTGTGCACGCTAGCTCCGCTGAGGAAGCCTGTAAGTAGAAACAGCTGTCCGGGGATTGTGCACCCCTCTGAATCGAAAGCAAGCAAAAACCATCTTTTACTTTATTAAGATTGTCTTAAACATAGAACCTTAAGTACATTATAATATTTTTTGCTTGACCTCTTTTCAGATAAAGAAATGCATGCCCAAGTCGAAGATGTTGGAGAAGACCTAGAACAAGTTGAAGTTATGCAGAAGAAATTCGATGATTTCCAAACAGATTTGAAAGCAAACGAAGTTAGATTGGCAGAAATGAATGAAATAGCCATGCAGCTTGTCTCGCTTGATCAGACCGAAGCTGCTATGAAGATTCGAACCCAAATAGACGATTTGAATACCAAGTGGACAGACTTGCAAAAGTTGACATCTGAAAGGTAAGGCATTTTGATCGATATACAGATCAGTTGCAACTGATATTTGTTTTAAACATTTACTTTCTATTTTTAGCGTTGCTGATTGTGGATTTTCATTAGTATTGTCTCATTGTTGTTCTGAACTGGCAGATTTTAATTGTGCATTATAATGTTACTCTAATTTTGTTGTCTGCTTTGTGTTTTTTCGATTCAATTGAATTGATATATCAATCTAATTTTCTTCGTTCATTTTTTCTCTTATTTTATTTTTATCTCATTTTTATTGAAAAGTTGTCTTTTGTTTTTCGTAACATTTGTGGAATCATTTCTTATCTAATGCATCTAATTTGTGGCGATTCTCAACTTAAAATAGATCGAAATGAAAAGACTTATGCTTATATTATGTTTATCAGAGATGATCATGTAGCCTCTCTGATGAGGTCTGGGGAGACCGAAACGTACGTAATGGGATGATTGATCATCTTTGTGAACCGAAATGAAACATAAGTTGTCTTTTCATTCTCTTAGTTTACTCATATTGTGAGTACTTTCGTTGGAATTGTACTTACGTTTCGCGAGTGTTTCGTGAGTACTTACGGAACCAACTTTCGTTGGAATTTTTTCCTATACAAATGGACGGAATGTGACTGCATATTGTAGAGTCCCTTTCGTCTCGTTTATACGTCGTCTTTTTGTCTTAAATATTGTAAAAGGCAGAGATTAAGGATGTACTCAGAAATTGGTTCCACGGGAGGTTTCAGATTTACGGAATTACGCTCATTTCGTTAAAATAGGCTCTTGAAATTTTCAAAATTTCGAACCAACTTTTCAACAATCTCTTAAAACCGTTGAATATAATTTCTGTTTTTTTTTATCCAACACAGTACTTGAAAGATTTTTCCAGTAATACAAGTTTTAAAATTTTATTTTTGATTAGTTTTCTTTTGGATATGTATAAACTTCATTTAAAACATTTTTTAAACACCTTACAGAGAAGAGGAATTTGTTCTTAAAAAAGTGGGAGCAGTCAATCAGGAAGCACCAGGTTCAAGACACGATGATGATAGGTTTGACAGGATCTTTTTTGCATTTTGGCAGCTTTTTCGATTGGGTATCCAATGCTGCCAATGGGCTTAGATGCCGTTAAATATATTGTATACAGGGTGATTGATTAGTGTGAGGAAGCTCAGTAGATCTGTTGTAGTAAAAATTACAAAAAAAAGTTATTAACAAAAATTGTAGGCAGCTGTAAATGTCCACATTTTAAAATTAGTTACAATCTTACAGGGTGTTCCGTAAGATGGTGGCAGACCAAACTTATGTTTTTTTAAATGGAACACCCTGTATTTTATTTTAAATTTGAAATCTGCTTCACTTCCACATCACAACAATGTAAAGTTTTATTATGTTATACCGGGTATTTAAAAAGTTATAGCCAATATTACCTGAAAATCGTATTAAGTTTAACTCCCTGTATAATTTAAAAGGAGTATAGGAACATTGATCTATTGCAACCATAGTTTTTTAATAATTGTTAAAAATTATAAAACATATTCGTTTTCATAATATTCGTTAAATCAAATACAGGGTAAGTCAAAATGCAAGTACATTATTTTCTGGGTAATTTTAAATAGAACACCCTGTATTTTATATCACTATCGAAAAGTACTAATATCGTACTTCAAATTTTATGAAGTACTCCCTATGCCTAAAGTTATCAGTTTTCTAGATATTTTTATTTTTCCATCAAAGTATTAATTTGGTAGGTATTTTAGCGTTTACCAATAATTATTGTGAGATGGCCATGATTGATTTGTCAGAAACTGACAGTTTGACATTATTGTTTATTATCAGTAGCGAAATAACGACACAGAAAAGAAAACAATTTATTTTAAATAAAATTTATATAAAATAACCGACGGAAAATTAAAAAAAAAATAACAACACAAAAAAATAAAAAACAACAGTAATTTTAACTTATCTTACTTAAGTAAGGTGTTCAAAATGACCTCCCAAAACATCTATGCATACTTGAAAGCGGTCATTGAAAGAGTTGCTTACATTACTAAGCATTTGTAAAGAAATATTTTGAAATACAATTCGGATTCTATTTTTCATATCATCTCTTGTTGTTGGAGGTATTTTATATACTTCGTTCTTAACGTAACCCCAAAAAATGAGTCCATTTTATTGAACTTTGGTGACCTTGGGGGCCACCTTACCGGTCCATCCCTTCCGATCCATCTTTCACCAAACTTATCATTAAGTTCACCACATACTAATTCGTTGTGGTGCGCAGGAGCACCGTCATGTAGAAACCACATTTGTTCACGTATATTAAGTGGAATCTCTTCTAATAATATCGGTAACTAATTTACGAAAAATCTAAATAAATCTCACCATTTAAATTATCTTCAAAAAAATATGGTCCTACTACATGGTTACCGACGATACCTCCCCACACATTTAGAGACCATCTTGTTTGACTATGTGTTACTATGTGGTATGGATTACTTGTTGAATAGTAGTGAAAGTTATGCCTATTAACAGAACCGTTTCGATGGAATGTAGCTTCATCACCAAATAGGACATAATCAAAAAAATCTCTCTGCTCATTAATTTTTTCTAAGGCCCATTCACAAAATGCTATTCGTTCCTGAAAATCATCATTATTTAATTCTTGGTGCTTTTGAATATGATAAGGGTGCATCTTGTTTTTAGATAAAATGGTTTGAACAGAGTAGTAACTAAGTTCTTGTTCATTGGAAATACTCCTTATACTTGTGTGTGGGTTTTCTGTAACTGCCATCAACACACTCATTTCGTTTTCCTCTGTCACACTAGTTTTTGTTCGTTCATGTTTTTCATAATTCACTGAACCAGTGCGGTTAAATCGATCTTTCAATTTTTCAAATGTATCTTGTCTAGGTTGCCGCCTATCTGGAAACCGTTCTTGATAAATTCTAGCTGATAGTAATGAATTTTTATTGCATTTCCCCAAAATCCAGATCATATCTACCATTTCATGAGTAGTAAAATTCATTATTGCTAGTTTAAATTGAATTAATTACTGAATTACTAAATAATAATTGTTGCTAATTTACGGTGTACCCCAATACTGAATTAATAAACAATAATGTCAAACTGTCAGTTTCTGACAAATCAATCATGGCCAACTCACAATAATTATTGGTAAACGTTAAAATATCTGCCAAATTAATACTTTGATGGAAAAATAAAAATATCTAGAAAACTGGTAACTTTAGGTATAGGGAGTACTTCATAAAATTTGAAGTACGATATTAGTACTTTTCGATAGTGATATAAAATACAGGGTGTTCTATTTAAAATTACCAAGAAAAAAATGTACTTGCATTTTGACTCACCCTGTATTTGATTTAACGAATATTATGAAAACGAATATGTTTTATAATTTTTAGCAATTATTAAAAAACTATGGTTGCAATAGATCAATGTTCCTATGCTCTTTTTTAATTATACAGGGAGTTAAACTTGATACGATTTTCAGGTAATATTGGTTATAACTTTTTAAATACCCGATATAACATAATAAAACTTTGCATTGTTGTGATGTGGAAGTGAAGCAGATTTCAAATTTAAAATAAAATACAGGGTGTTCCATTTAAAAAAACATAAGTTTGGTCTGCCACCATCTTATGGAACACCCTGTACGATTGTAGCTAATTTTAAAATGTGGAGTTTAAAGCTGCCTACAATTTTTGTCAATAACTTTTTTTTGTAATTTTTACTATAACAGATATACTGAGCTTCCTCACACTAATCAATCACCCTGTATATAGCTTCACAGAATTGTCTCATATATTCATATATTAAGAAAATTTTGGTAAATTATTAAGATATCAATAATATTATTCCCTTAATAGGTATTAAATTGATATTGAAATAGGTATTGGTATTGTAAGATTTGTAAAAAGTCAAAGACTGGGACGTGTCTAGAGACAAAAAGATACAAAAACAACAAAAAAATATTACAATGGAGGTTGTTAGGAAGACGAAAAGAAGCACAGGCCCAGAACGAGAAGGTTGGATGACGCTGAAGACGACTTGAAAACTATGAATTTAAGACAATAGAAGAGAAGGGGACAATAAAGGTCTGAATGGAAGAATATAGCCAGACATGCAAAGACACATCTAGGAATCTAGGGTTATGATGCCAAAAGAAGAAAACTTCTTCAACTAGAACTAGGTAACTAGACCATAGTGACTGCAAAGATACCAGAAGATCCAGCTACGACCAACCCTCGATTGTTTACCTAGGACGAGTAGTGTAAATTTACATCGGGACACAAGCTTGCTCAATAGGATCATCTTGACCTGGTTTTACTGTTTTGATCCAAGGACTTGGTATCTCAGATATGCAAGGGCTGGGACTGAAAAAGTAGATGAGAGGGCCAGCGATCTATAAATAGGACCCAGGCCTATAATGTGTTACTAGAAAATACATGTTTTAAGAAAATTTTGCGCCGACTTCATTTAGAACAAAAATACTGAAACGAAACAGAAGTTAAAAAAATGAAATCTAAAGAAATATGTAGTTAGAAATGAAATAAGTATTCGAAGATAATAAAAAAATTTAAAATTTATAAAGTTAAACTAGGTATTGACCTGCATCTAGCTTGAGCTACAATTTATGGGATGCTATATTTTGGAAAGTTACCGCTCTTTTTAACAGTGCACACTTTTCAAATTTGCTTTTTCATTTGTAATAAGAATTGAATATATAGGTTTTAATGGGAATAATTGGGAATACCGATCAATGTTAATAAAATGTTATATTTTGACAACATGATTCCATTTCAAACCACTCAATTTTACATCCAAAAAACTTTTGGATCTCCGATTTGTCTGAAACTTGGTGTATAGCTTCTGCGGAACATAAAAATAAACTCGCGTCTTTACCGCATACGTACTACCTTAAATATTGATTTTGGCAAAAAAAAAATGATAAGATCAAAATTGTATAAAATTTAATTCTTTCCAATTTTGTATAGGTTCATTTTTATTGTAAAACTAATAATAAACGAGATAGTTCAATAATTATGCTCTAACTGTCACTACTATTTTCCCCCTTAACTCGGAAAATATCGACAGCACAAAAAAATTTGCAATAAAAGAAATTATAGTAATTCGTATTTTTAACAATTTCAGTCCTTACACTTTTTGTCGAAAAGTTGAAAATGGCGGAGATATTGAGCAAAATCAATTGACTACTATTGACCCCCCTAAAGATAGAAAAATAAAATTTTGGGCAGCTCGGCATGCAAAGGTCAAATGCTATCCCGACTAGACTAATATACTTTTGAGTCTGATATTATTGCACGTAACTTTTTTTTTATTGTAAAACTATGAAAATCCTTTTAACCACTTAATGGCTTTGTCTATAAGTGGGCAAATTTTCACCCAAATCTAAGATGATGTGTTTTGGGAATGGAGGAAAATGTAAAAAAGCGGCATTTTAACGTTTTCTACGTTAAAATTTGATCAAAAACTTGTTTTGAATCAAAATAATTTGTTATAATTTGAGTCCCTTCTATTAAATATTATTAAAAAAATATTTTTTCATTGATATTTTATGATATAACACACAAATTTGTTTAAATAAATACCAAATTACTGTAAAATTGCTAAAAATGATATTTTGAGAAAAAAAAAACGAAGAAGACTGTTCGGGCTTAAATGCTTCAGCTTGAGCTTATTTTTACGTTCCGCAGAAGCTATAAACCAGGTTTCAGACAAATCGGAGATCCAAAAGTTTTTTTCTGATTGATTTGTCATGGGATATACCATGTACAGTTGAGTCCGCGAATCTTTATCCGTGCGTCATCATTTAAAGCATACGAAATAAGTCGATGATAAGTCGGAAATTGGAATTTACTAAACGCAACAGCAAGTCACTTACTGTCACTTGCTGTTGCGTTTAGTAAATTTCAATTTCAGACTTATCATCGACTTATTTCGTATGCTTTAAATGATGACGCACGGGTAAAGATTCGTAGACTCAACTGGATAAGAAGTTTCCTGGTCATACCACGTCAAATTTGAATTTTTCGAACTTTCAACTCCCTCTATCAGGTTACAATCAGGAGTTCAGCCATTTTCTAGGGACCCCTAATAGTACAATAATTGATTGAGATTCTTGAGTAATTACATAAAAAACATTGATCGATAAAACCAAAAACATAAATATCTTGCTGCTTTCTACAAAAGCTTTGTTTTTACAAAAAATTGTGACACAACAATTAACTGTTCTCATTATTAACAGAGCCAACCAATTGGGATCAGCTCACGAGGTCCAAAGATTCCACAGGGATGTTGATGAAACCAAAGATTGGATCACTGAAAAAGATGAGGCTTTGAATAACGACGATCTTGGTAAAGATTTGAGAAGTGTACAAACCTTGCAAAGAAAACATGAAGGATTGGAAAGAGATCTAGCTGCCTTAGGCGACAAGGTAATATATTAAACATTTTAATTTATATCTTCTTCATATTTGCTTCAAGGCTAACAAGTAATTAGTCTGGCATACATATAGTTCTAATGTCAATGCTTTTCTAAATTAGATTTGTAAACTACACTGCGCGTCACAGAAAACGGTTCACCCACAAAAGGACACCCCACACATCTTATGGAAAATATAATGTCACTCAAATTCAATAAAATTTATATGAATAGATTCGTTTTAAATTAACGGACAATTCTTATCATTGCGCCAACTCTTAATTTTCAATAATAAGAGCAGAAATTGATATAAATCAATCTGAAATCAAATGGGTAGGTACATAAGTTAGAGAGAGAAAAATATTTTAAAATACCCAAATTATCGCTACTTCATAAATCTTCTCGGGCTCTTAAGCATCTTATTATAATAGTTTCACTAATCCGCTTAGGCCCAGCGGGGTTTAAGCTGTTTTGAATAGCACCCTGAGCAATAGTGATTGTAACTGACACGTTTATGGACTCTAAAAATGTGATTTTGATAAACTTTTAATTGCAATTTTCGCCGTAATTAATCGTAATTAAGAGTTGGCGCAATGATAAGAATTGACCGTTAATTTAAAACGAATCTAATCGTATAAATTTTATTAAATTTGAGTGACATTATATTTTCCATAAGATGTGTGCGGTGTCCTTTAATATTTTTTTTATCTTTTTATTTTTTTTATTTATATCATATTAAATATATTCTGTATTGACCTAATTAAGTTCTACCAGACCTAGTGTAAGTGAAATATTTGGACTACCTATAACTAAACATGTCAAAAACTAAATTTATGGTCATATGCAAAAGTAAAATTAGAAACGTTCAACTGCTTATCAAGAATACACCAGGACCTCGATTTTTGACCCTTCGCTTCGTTATCGATCATTCGCTCTCTGTACATTAAACAGATACGAAGCGAATACGTTCGATAACGAAGCGAAGGGTCAAAAATCGAGGTCCAGTCCAACTGCTTATCAAGAATACACTAGTGGACCGAGTAAAACAGTATACCTATCATGGAACAATAATAAACGAACAATGTGATCAGTCACAAGAAGTAAAATGTAGAATAGAGAAGGCTAGGAGTGCATTCAACAACATGACCAAACTCTTTAAAAGCCACAACCTTAATCTGGAGATAAAAGTAAGGCTCCTACGATGTTATATCTTCTCAATATTTTACTAATAATAATGGTCTCCCCTTTTATACCGCTGAAAAAGTAGATGAGATGACCAGCGATCAATATCATACTACGGAGTTGAATCCTGGACACTCACTGAAGCGGTGGAGAAAAAACTTGAAGCCTTCGAGATGTGGCTATATAAGCGAATCCTGAGGATATCATGGACGGACAAGATAACCAACGGGACCGTACTACGAAGAATGGGGAAGGAAAGAGAAGTGATGTATACGATTAAAAGGAGAAAGTTAGAATATCTCGGACACATAATGAGAAACGGCACTAAATACAGATTACTGAAAATAATCCTTAAGGCAAAGTATCCGGAAAGCGAGGAATTGGGAGAAGAAGAATATCATGGGTAAAGAACCTGAGGAAATGATTCTCCACAACAACAACTAATCTATTTAAAGCATCAGTTAATAAAATAATTATAGCCAGAATGATCGCCAATATTCGAAACGAATAGGCACCAAAAGAAGAAGAATTGACCTAGTTACTCTTGTAACACATAACCCGAAATTGTCATGAGTAACAAATAGAAAACAAGTAAACAACAGAAAATAATAAATGTATAGAAAATGTCGATGTACCTTTTTAGTTACAATTATGACAAGAATTGAATGATAGAGTCAAGGAAAGGCAAATATCACTTTTTTCAATAATGTTTGTTTCCACCACGGTTCTGGATGACACTCCTGATTAGATGGGATGTAGAACATCACTGATTTGGATGTCGCTTTGGAAATAAGTGATCAACTCCTCAATGAGAGTCATTCTAAGCTCTTCACATTGTGTTGAAGCAGGTATACGACGTATTACACTCGTTTTGAGCAGGCTTCATGTATCCTCAATAGGATTGAGGTCTGGACTTTTGGCAGGCCAGTTTATTTCTGCAATACCAACATCTTCAAGATGTGTTACAATCCTTGCCGTATATGGTTACGCATTATTTTGCATTAGCAGAAAACCATTGCCAATAAGCCCAGCACATGGCACCACAGGATGTTGTAGGATCTCCCTATGTATTTGTGTGCTGTTAATGCATCCGTCTCATACTTAATGCGTAAATACACAATTTCCTAGATTTTGTGGGTGGACCGGGTTTATTTAAAGAGGAGTGTATTTAATCAAAATGTTCTTCTTTTGATAAGAGTGAAATTCTTCTCTATCAATAAATATATTTTTTGTCTTAAGATCGATTTCTGTAGATGTTAAACTTATTCTTTCTAGATCAAACAATTGGACGACACCGCCAACCGTCTGGTAAATTCCCACCCGGAAAGCGCCGAACAAACGAGACTTAAACAAGAGGAAATCACCGAACTATGGACCCAATTGACCGCGAAAGCGAACAGCCGCAAGGAGAAACTACTGGACTCCTACGATCTCCAACGGTTCCTCAACGACCATCGCGATCTGTTGGCTTGGATCAGCTCTATGCTTGGATTGGTCAGTTCCGAAGAGTTGGCCAACGACGTTACTGGCGCAGAAGCTTTGATCGAACGCCACCAGGTGAGATGTTTTTTTGGATTTTAGTAGCGGGGTAGGGGTGTCTTGTAAGCATGGTGTGTTTGCAACACTAAGTTCAAATGTTTCATTATTATATAGTGCAGGAATGACATTTTAATATTTTTGCATAAAAAATTCTTACAACCAAGACTCTGATATATTAAAGAACTATCACTTACATGCGACAAAATGTTCGTAAATGGTAACGCAGTTTATTCGCCATAATGTTCCTTTGATATTTGCTACTGTTAATTTGTGTACATTTTTTGTATTTTGTTTGCCTTAATTATTTTTCGTTTTATAAAAAATTGTCTCTCCAAATCAATACATATTACAAGGTACCAAGAGTAATTCAAATTTTTTTTCCATCTCATATCCTTATACCATTACTTCTTTATAAAGAAAAAGCAATTTGGCACATAAGTTTTTCTTGGTATAAGAAAGAATCTATTGGATGTAGGTCATCTTTTTTCATATTCTCATACCATTTGTTCTTTCCCAAAGGAAAAGTTGTAGATTGTCGAAACATGACATATTCCTCTTGGGAGTACAGAAGAACCTTATTGAACTCAGTTTATTCGCCATAGAGAAGTTCGGTTAGAAACCGTAGACGATTAGAAATTTGTCTATATTTATACCTTGGGCTACACTGTCCGTGTAAGGGGCGGAGTTCCAAGTTCTTTCCAATAAAAAGCAAGATTCAGGTCGGAAAATGCAGTCAAGGACGCTCATTGGTCACTATTTGATTGGCCGTCTAAAGATATAGCCCCTTAACACATTGAACGCCACGCGAGTTGTATTTAACTCGCGCCTTGTTTGGCCCAGGCGCTCAATGAGTTAAATATAATTCACATTAACATTGAGATTCTGCACGTGGAGCCTGACGGCACAAACCAAAAATTTTAGTGTAGCGGTTAATGTGTTAAAGACGTCTCCTGAAAGAGTTTTTAAACTTAGTACATACAGTACATATTCAGTACGTATTCGTTTGTTTTTGGAAGAATCTCATTGAATTTGAATTCAACAGGTCTTCTTGATCTCATCTTCATATGACTGTTTTTTCCTTGAAAGGATAAAATCCTAGATAGCCCGATCAAAGAACAATCTGACCCCAAAAAAATAAAGGAAGGATGAAAATTTGGGAATAGGTAGTTGCAATTGTCTATTATTATATAAGAAAAAGTTTACAATTCTACATCCCCTCCATTTTTCAAAAATAGAGGGGAATACCCCCCTCTCGAAGGTGAAAAATATACATCCAAATTAGTCCGGAATTGGATAAAATGACTAATTCTATGCAACTTTTGTTCTATAGAGTTTTTTCCCTAAGTCAATACTTTTCGAGTTATTTGCAAGTGAATATGTTCATTTTTAACAGAAAAAAACATGTTTTTGGACGGTTTTTTGGAGATAACCCAAAAAGTAAGTATTTCAGCGAAAAAAATATTCTTAGCAAAAATATAGCTTATAAAAAAACTGAAAAAAATGGTGTATGCTTCAGGTCTGTAGACCCAGTAGAAGCAGAGTTGTAGCTAATGAAAAGTAGGTTCTTCTTCATAAAATTCCAACTCGAACATTTCAATGTGAAATAACCCAAAAACGGAGCACTTTTCGGGGAAATTAATTTCAACTTTTTTAAAGTGTTTAAAAAAAGGATTATTTTTGTTTTTTAAAAAAACTTATAACATTGAAAGTAAGTGAGTTACGCTCAAAATATTGTTGGCCCCTTTTATTTTTTGGTAAAAAAATCGCGAAAATCACTCTTTAGCACCACAAATAAATTTTATCATTACCACTTCACAAGTTACTTTGTTTATGTATTATTTATATGATCTGTAAGTTCCATCGGTTCAAAGTGCTTATTTTTGAAAAAGCTGTAGTTAAAATGGCTTGAACGAGTAACTAATCACGAGTTTAGGCAAATTTTGAACAGCCATAGCATAATCAATTTTAGTATAACAATAAAACAAAAAAGGAAAAATATTCAGAAAAGCAAAACATACATTTTATTACTCTTTAAGATTTTTGGTATTACTTATAATTTTTAAGTTAATTCCATGAACAATTCCATTTTTTTTTCAAAATTAAAAAAAATGTTTTATTTTAAACCCAATTTTTTTCAAAACTGAGCACTTTGAACCAATGAAACTTATAGATAATATAAACAATGCATAAGTAAAGTAACTTGTGAAGCGGTTACGATTAATTTTATTTGGGAAGCTAATTAGGAGGTTATTTTCGCGATTTTTGTACCAAAAAATAAAAGGGACCAACAATATTTTGAGCTTAACTCACTTATTTTTTATGTCAGAAATTTTTTTAAAAAACAAAAATAAACCTTTTTTTAAACACTTTAAAAAAGTTGTAACGGATTTTCCCCGAAAAGTGCTCTGTTTTTTGGTTATTTCACATTGAAATATTCGATTTGGAATTTGACGAAGAAGAACCTACTTTTCATTAGCTACAAGTCTGCTTATACTGGGTCTGCAGACCTCACGCGTAAACCATTTTTTTCAATTTTTTATCAGCTATATTTTTACTAAGAACATTTTTTTCGCTAGAGTACTTACTTTTTGAGTTATCTGCGAAAAACCGTCCATAAACATGTTTTTTTCTTTGTTAAAAATGAACATATTCACTCGCAAATAACTCGAAAAGTATTGACTTAGTGAAAAAACTCTATAGAACAAAAATTGCTTAGAATTAGTCATTTTATCCAATTCCGGGCCTATTTTGAACGTATATTTTTTCACTCACGAGAAAATATTTTTCTCCCTGTATTTCCTAATTTTTGTAAAATGGAGGGGATGTAGAATTGTAAACTTTTTCTTATATAATAATAGGCAATTTCAACTACGTATTTCCAAATTTTCATGCTTCCTTAATTTTTGGGGAGGTTTTCGTATAATTTTGTGTTCCCTGATCGGGCTATAGAATCTTGAAACTTGACGAATAGGAATTTGGGGTCAATAGATCTTCTCCATCTCATATCCTTCTACCATTACTTCTTTATGAAGAAAAAGCCCTTTGAAACTTTGTGCTTACGTTTCTCTTGATGTAAGAAATAATCTATTGAATGTAGGTCTTCTTCTTTTCATATATTCTTATTCTTTTTGCTCTTTTTTGAAGGAAAAGTCCTACGATTGTCAAAACTTGGTACGTAGATTCGTCTTGGGGTACGGAAGAAACCTTTTGAATTTGGGGTCTCTACGTATTCTTCTCTTTCTCTATCTGTTTGCAATTAAATTTGTCTTGTAGAAAGAACTGTAGTCTTGAAACTTTGCGTGGGGCCAGGGGTCCTCTTGTTGTAAGGAAAAATCGTCTAATTTAGGTCTTTAAAAATTCTTGAAGGAAAAGCCCTAGATTCTTAAACTTTGGTACATACGTTTTTCTTGGGGTAAGGAAAAATTCTATTGAATTTGGGAAGATTAAATCTTTTTCTTCTCATGGTTTTTTTCTTAAAGGAAGATTCGTAGAATCTTGAAACTGGATACATAGAAACCTTTTGGTACCATGTTCAAGAAATCTGTGTTTCATTATTCTTTGTATAAGTTTATTTTTGTTCTTGGTTTCTTTTCGATATATTTAATAATGTGTTAAACTGAGTCACTTCCTCGACCAAATAACCCAATTATTTATTTAACAAATTTAGGAATTTGAAAACTATATAATAGTCAACACACCATCATCATCATCATCAATCAGCCCTGATTTGTCCATTGCTAAACGTAGGCCTCTTCCAGATATTTCTATCTACTTCTATAGCCTCCAGGTAGCGCCTCTGCTATCCAATTGGTCACAATTTTACAAACGTATTACATAGTCCAGTCGGGTTAGACGAATAACAGGCCTAACCTTGCATTAGGAGCTGCCCCAAATTTTATTTTTTTAATCTTTAGGGGGTCAATAATAGTGTAAATTTAAAATCTCGACTGAATTCCGCCATTGCGTTAGCCGCCATCTTGATTTTAAACGAGAACCGTTTTTGCTCAATATCTCCGCCATTTCAACTTTTCGACAAAAATTATAACAACCAAAATTGTTGAAAATGTAATTTTCTATCATTTCTATTTTTACAATTTTTTCGTGCCATCAATATTTTCCGAGTTATAGCAAAAAATAGTGACAGTTATATATAAATAGAGCATAATTATTGAATTATCTCGTTTATTGTTAGTTTTACGACAAAAATGTTCCTATACAAAAATAGAGAGAATTGAATTCTACACAATTTTAGTTTCATTCATTTTTTTGCTTAAGTTAATATTTAAGGTAGTATGTATGCGATAATGGCGCGAGCGTAAGACCTGATTGATTTTGTAGCAATTGTTTTTGTTCAGTATCTATGCCATTTTCAACTTAAATTGTTTCAAATATGATTTCCTACAATTTCTTTTTAACAATTTTTTTCATGCGGTTGATATTTTCCGAGTTAAGTGGGAAAATAGTAAAAAGTGGTGGGGGAGCATAATTACTGAATTGAAGCTTTTTTCCGAGCTGTCCCAAATTTTATAATTCTATCCTTTAGGGGAGATCAATAGTAGTCTAAATTTAAAATCTCGACTGAATTCCGCGGTTGCATTAGCCGCCATATTGATTTTAAAGGAGAACCGTTGTTGCTTAATATCTCCGCCATTTTCAACTTTTCGACAAAAACGATAGGAACTAAAATTGTTGGAAACGTAATTTCCTACAATTTCTTTTCCACAATTTTTTTATGCGATCAATATTCTCCGAGTTAAGGAGGAAAATAGTGGAAGCGGAGGGGAAGCATAATTATTGAATTGTCTCATTTATTATTAACTTTACGACATAATTGTACATAAACAAAAATAAAGAGAATTATTTTATACAATTTTTGAAACTTTCAATGAAACACCAACCAAACTAAGTACATAAAAGGCATAAATAATGACTTATATACATTAAGTTCACTTAATTTTATTAACTAGCGGGTTTTATTTGTTTAATTTGTCTTTCGATAATTAAGCTTCATGTCAGCTAACATATTTTAATATTTCAACATTTTTTTAATTTTGGACCCCGTTGGGGGGAACTTTCCCATTCCCCCCTCCCCCTCTTAGACCCGCCACTGGTTCTCTCGAAAAATTGTAGTAAATCGTAATTGCAACCATTTCAGTCCTTACACTTTTTGTTGAAAAGTTGAAAATGGGGAAGATATAGAACAAAAACAATTACTTTAAAATCAATCGGGTCTTACGCTCTCGCCTTTACCGCATACGTACTACCTTAAATATTGATTTTATCAAAAAAATGAAAGAGATCAAAATTGTACAAAATTTAATTCTTCATTTTTGTATAGGTTAAGATTTGTTGTAAAAGTAATAATAAACGAGATAATTCAATAGATCAATAATTATGCTTTAACTGTCACTGTTTTTCCCCATAACTCAGAAAATATGGACGGCACGAAAAAAATTATAATAAACGAAATTATAGAAAATCGCATTTTCAACAATTTCAGTTTGTATATTTTTTGTCGAAAAGTTGAAAATGGCGGAGATATTGAGCAAAAACGGTTCTCGTTTAAAATCAAGATGGCGGCTAACGCAACGGTCAAATTCAGTCGAGATTTTAAATTTATACTACTATTGACCCCCTCTAAAGATTAGAAAAATAACATTTTGGGGCAGCTCCTAATGCAAGGTCAAATGGTATCCCGACTGGGCTAACAAGGCAAAAATGTAGATGGAAATGGAGAAAACAAATAGTCAACACAAAAATTACGAATGAATACATTTTATTTGATTTACAAAATAGTATTGCATGCACTACTAGGCTTAGAAGACATTTTTGTTGGTTCATATTAGCAGTATTGTTGATTTGTCATTAATGTTGAATTTTTGTTTTTGATGGATTATATCATGTGCTTACTCGATTTTTAGAACTACAAGGCAGAAATAGATGCAATGTATGGCGCTCGTGCTCCTCAGGTAGTTACTTGTGGTTATGGTGTTTTAAATTTACAGCTACTAATTTTATACCTAATGTGAAGCTTGTTAAATCCTTATGTCAGATGCAATGTGGATACAAAACTCGAAATAATACAAAATTATTAATATCTATTAGAACTCTCCTGACAAACGAAGACAGGAGATTCCTCAAATAGTTTTAACACAATTTAACCCAATTCACGTAATAGTCCGAAAATGCTTCAAGGGAGCTAGAGATGTCATCTTCTTTGAAGATTACGTTTTGTAATTGATATATTTTTTAAATACCTCCAGAACTCTTTAAATAAGAAAAAAACCAAAACTGTTACGCTTATTTATTTTCCAGAGATGAATCGATTCCATCAATTGCGAATTTCTAGTACCGGTCATATGCGTCCGTTTTGGGTAAGTCAACGGTTATTTTATCGCATAACTTTTTTTGTCTTTAACTTTTAAGCATTTTTGACATTAGATTATGAAATTGTGAGGTATTATAGTACTAAAAGGTACTCTTCCTAAGTCGATAGGATACACCCTTTTCTAGAAATATTGATTTGAAAATTTTTCGTTTTTTGAATTTGAAAAAAATTAAAAAAATGGTGTATTTTGCCAATAAATTTAAAATAAGAGTACCTTTTAGTACTAAAATACCTCACAATTTAATAATCTAGTGTCAAAAATGCTTAAAAGTTAAAGACAAATAAGTTGTGCGATACAATTATTACAACCGTTGGCCTACATTGTAACCTACCGACTTCTAACCTACTCGATAGTACTTGTAATTACATTAAAAACCGATATTATTGAGTTTTGTATCTTTTACCTCTAGTTTGCTTTAGTTGTCAAAGGTATTTTAACAAATATTTTGCCGTCTTAATCTATGTGTTTTCTGACTGATACATTTCATATTTCAGTAATTAAGGGTATGGTTTGAAATCAACCTTTCAAGCTCATTTTTGTGATTTTTTGAAGTTATACTTCTTTAGGCGCGATTGAGAGTAAAATTTCATAATACTGCGCGCATGCGCACACAGACAATATGCCGTTTAGTTGCTAAATCTTTCAAGTTATGTATAAATATATCAGTGCAAGAAAAGGTGTGAAAAGAATATATTAGTGTTTTTAGTAAATATATTTGAGTAATATTAAACATTTTATTGTATATTTATTATACTTATACTTCACCTTGTCTGTTTGTTACCGTGAATTGTCATTAGGTACGTCCGAACCGATACAGACACAGTCCTCGTAGCGTATTTGGTATAGCATTCGGCCAGAGATCGAGAGGTCTTGAGTTCGAATCCGGAGCAATCCTATACCTTTTTTTTATTTTTTTGAAAGCGGTAAGCACAAAATTAGTTCGGTGTTTAAAAAAAATTAAAACAAGCTGTTTAAAGTATATTTATTTTTAAGAAATCATATAATAGAAGTATAACTTCTTACGTGCGTACAAAGTACACACACATTCTTTTTTTTTAAACATGGTGTAATGTATTTTATACTTAAATTGAAACATATTCATTACAATTCAAAGAATATTAAAAAAAAATTCAAAACAAAATTATTGAAAAATAAGCCAACGGTGACAAATTTTTACAGACACCTAAAAAAATGGATTTTACGGTGGACATCAAAACTCGCCATTGGATCATTTCAAAAATTCAAAAATATTTTACTAGCTTACGAGTTTTATTTGGTGTAACGTTGGAGTTTTTTAGTTTGAACTACATATTTTGAGTTTTTGGTATCACTTAGAAGTCAAAATAACGACATTTTTTGTAAAAAAAAAAAGGATGAACATTAACATCTTTATTATTGTTAAACAAAAAAAGGCACAAAAAAATATCTCGATAGCGTTACCTCACGAAATATCTAAAGAAGATTTGTGCAAGGTGGATCGGTTAAGTAGTTTTTGAGTTACAATGTCCACCGCCTTTCAACAAAGCAGTTTTAAGAACTTTTTTCGAGTTTTGACAACTTTTCTTTTCAATTTCTTTTTGTCTGTTAAATCGTAAAGTGATGCACACCGGAATATGTTTTTGAATCGCGGAGTGATTAACAAAAAGGAAGGAGAACAGCTGTGGAATGTTTCTCACTAAGCTCAAGCGCGCGAAGCTGCTGCAAAGTGTGTAGAAGGTAGGGATATTCAACATGTTGTATTTCCGGTAATTTTGCTCCGATAAATCTGAAATTTTCAGACAGTATTCTTGAAGTTTTGCACTTTCAAAGACTAAGTTTTTCAACCTAATAAAAATATTTGTAAAATAAAATATTTTTAAAAGATTTTTAATTGAAAAACGTATTAGTCCATTTCCCTGGTGACACCTCCAAGGCTTCTACAATATGCAAGCCAAATGGATGCTGCAGTGAAGACAAAAGGGAAGGAATTCTACACTATGCAATTCACAACCCCCGTATGCAGCTTGGTAAAGTTTCAACGGAAAATGGACCTAGTTACTCTATAGGAGTAATACTAATATAAAAATAAAAATGTATACCATTTTTATTCAGTTGCAATGCGAAGCCAAAATCGTCTTAATTTTTACTTAGATTAGAGAGTGCAGCCAGCACTCTTTCGACGATTTCACCTCTTGTTAGAGGCTCTTCAGAGAATGCATAGGCTGCTTTCTATTAGGTTGAAAAACTTAGTCTTTCATTTAGCAGATGCCGCTACGCACCTACAACCTTCACGTCAGTTGCAATGGGGGACTAATATGTCGAAAAATTTTTACCTGGAGTAGAGAAAGCAGCCTATGCATTCTCTGAAGAGCCTCTAACAAGAGGTGAAATCGTCGATAAGAGTGCTGGCTGCACTCTCTAATCTAAGTAAAAATTAAGGCGGTTTTGGCTTCGCATTGCAACTGAATAAAAATGGTATACATTTTTACAATGTACAATGGTATACATTTTTACAATACCTTACAATGGTATACATTCATTTAAAAGAATAAAAAAATCGAAATTTTCAAACCATAACCGTCCCTTACGATTGGCAAATGTTGTTAAAACACCTCCAAAGCTGTAAATCGTGTACTGTACTGGTGGTCGTGAACATCAACATTTTTAAAACAAGTTATACAGCATTGAACAATTATTCTACGGACATGATTGTTTCCATCCTGTATAGTCATTATTAATCCATCTTTTAACGCTTCAACTCTGTTTTCAGCAGGTTCTTGACTTCTTTTATATTTCAACAGTTTTTCCAGTTAACCCAGGATGCTGGACCTATAATACTTCTATTTCGGCTATTTTATTAATATACATTAATTTTTATTTAACAGCTATATCTCAATGTCAGGGTGTCAGTAAAATAATTAGAAATTTACGAACAAAGAAAGTTCTAGGTTGATGTTTAAATTTTAGTCAAACTGAATTAGAAATCGAAGCTACTTGCTGTCTACAGCATCTGATTTTGTATACAAGTATACATATACAATAGATACACATTTAATTTATATTTTCTTCTAATTTGTACGTTTTTAAGTTAAAATATCTTAACCACCATTTCTTAACCAAATAGATAAAAATGAAGGAAAGTTTTCGTTTTTCTCAAATTTATAGCCATCTCTTTGTTTATAACATCATCATGGTATCTTCACTCCTAGAGGACTGATTGCCGGGCTCTTCCGATTAATTTGTTGCGGAGAATCAGTCTCCATTATTATACTTTTGTGACTTGGTGTCTTTTACAATGTTCCTGAATTCTTTTCTGTTTAGATTTATGGTCCAGCCTGTTTTCAAATATCTTAAATTATCTAATCTTCTTATTTCATTTTGAGTCTCCATTTGGTGATTTTCTGTATAATGACTCCTGTGTCTGCTGTATTTCTGTTATGTATGTTCTGTATCTCCATTTGAGTGTCTATTTGAACTGATAAATCTGACGATGGCTTCTCTCAAAGTTTCAAATTTTTCTTGATTCATCAATTTTCTAAATTCACGATTAACTAGGTTTTTTGATTTAATTTTATCTCAAACGTCTATACAACAAAGACCATTATTCATCTTCTTTGGCTCGACAATCTTTTGTGGATCTAAACTTCTGAAGTACTTTCTAAAGTGAAGTGGCTCCAGAGACTAGAGACACTGTATTTTATGAAAAAAACTAGCAATTTTCATGTTAATGGTGTGTATTGTAATTATTTTTCCTTCTCTATTGGCTAAAATTGTAGAATATTCGCTCCTTGTGTTGTAGAATGCACTCCTTCCCTTTCTGTTCCCTCAGATTTTCTTTTAGTCGTTTCAGTTGTGCTCATTTTTGTATAAGAATATGTATTTCCAATTTTTGTGTCGTTATCAGCATGCATTAGGTACTGTTTCCTTCACTTTATTTTATCTTCTTTTACTATAAATTTAATACAATAGATATTTTCTAAAAATTTCTCCATCTATGCAATTTATTGAATATTACATAATATAATCTATGGGCATGAAAATAACTCAAGATGGAACACTCGATGCTGCTATAAAAGACAGAAACGAATGAACGGCATTCTGTGGGATTAAACAATATCTAAAGCGAACAAACAGCTCATAATATACAATACCATACTTAAAAGTGTAATCACATATGGCAGTGAAGTTTGGCCACTGAAACAAAGAACAGAGAAAATGTTACTAGTAATAGAAATGGACTTCTGGACAAGATCAGCAGGCAAATCAATAAAAGATCGGATACCAAATGAGAGAATACGAGAAATGATGCGAGTCACACATAAAATAATTGATGATATGAAACAAAACAGCTGGTATGGTACGGTCATGTACAGAGAATGCCAGATGACAGGATCCCTAAACAAATTTTCGCGTGGACACCACAAGGGAGAAGGAAGAAGCTGGAGGGAGGGAATTGAAAAAGAACTAGAGGAAAGAGAAATCCCTCCAGGTCTATGGTTAAACAGAAGAATGGTGGTTAGGAATCGGAAGCCGTCGGAGGGCTCTATAAACCGATAGTAGTAGTATAAACAAGACGAAGAAGGGTATGTTCTGCCAGTCTATCGAGTTTTTCTCACTATTTCCACACTTGTCTAACGGTTGTTTTTTGATTCCTGAAAACCCCATGGCCGATTGATTATCTGTGCATATATTGCTCTGCTTAAGTTGAAAAGCGCTCATGTTAATTTCTTTTTGACCATAAGGTATCTCCAATTTCATTTATAACCTGATATAACCATTTCATTACTCGGTAATGAAGATGAGGATTTTTAGCAGTCTGTAATATCCCTTTCCGCCTACCCCTTATAATGTTATGCAGTGGGAAACGTCCAGTAGGGACTCCACAGCTACTGCTAGTATTTCCCTCAAAGCCCCTCTAGTTAAAAGGCAAGGAAGTCTTGATTTCCAGGACATTTCTTGATTTAAGGATGGCACATAATGTTACTGTTTTTCCACGAGTGGGTCTGGTTCTGGTTGCCATTAAAGTGTCACCATTGTCTTGGTTACTCGTTCTATCTGCATATTTATTTTTTTACCATATGATATGTTCCTACATACTTACGTCCTACATATTTTCGTTACCTTTGTGTAAACTCTTCGTTTTTTTATCTTCTCTCTGTATTATTTTTGTCTCAATAGATATTTTTAATAATAATTTTTAGGTGTATACCTAAGTAAATAAAAACGTTATTAGTAACCATAGTATGTATTAAAATAGTAATACCATAAATTTAAGAAATTTTCATTATTAAAAAGAATACTAAGATTATTACAGATACACACTGATCTAGAAATTTCTCGTATTTTCGTTAACTTTCTGTTCTAATTCTAAACTTGAACACATTCTGACGCACCTGTGTGTTCCTTTTCTGCTATAGCTTTCTCTAAACGAATCTTCACCTTTCATTTTAGGAACATCGCACTGAAATAGACGCACGCGCAGGAACCTTCCATGCACTCGAACAATTCGGTCAACAGCTGCTTAACTCGAATCACTATGCAAGCCCCGAAATACAAGATAAACTCGAAAAACTCAATAAAGGTCGTGCTGACTTGGAACGAGCTTGGATCGACAGACGCCTACAGTTGGACCAAAACTTAGAACTAAATCTTTTCTACAGAGATTGCGAACAGGTAAAGTCCTGAAAACTTCCCATTCTTCAATAAAAAGCAAGAAGAACATTCCCAAGTTACTGTCTGAGAGTACTTCCACTAGTTATTAGCAGATGGTAACTTGCGATAGTTTCACTTCTTAGGGTTCTATAATGTCTTGGTACTTATATATACTCTGTTCTTTAGGCTGAAAACTGGATGTCTGACAGAGAAGCCTTCTTGGCTTCTGACGATGTAGATAGCAACGGAGACAATGTCGAAGCATTGATCAAGAAACACGAAGATTTCGACAAAGCTATTAATGCCCATGAGGAAAAGATCGCTGCCTTGCAGATGTTGGCTGATCAGTTGATTGAAAGGGAACATTATGCCGCCAAACCAATTGATGACAAACGTGCTCAAGTAAGTTACTTTTAACAATTTTCCATTTCTTTCATGTGATCGTAATTTCAGATCAAACTCAAGGATCCCATCTATATATCTATTGACTGAAAACTATTTGTTAAATGAATTTTAACTGTACGAGGTTTGTATTTTTAGTTTTGCATATAGCTGTATAGAGGGCGCCACCAATAAAACCTTCCGACTCAAATGTAACCAAAATCTTTTGTTAACATAGATCCACAGTTTCATTCACGATACGACAAGCCGTGTAGACATAGTCTAGTCGCAACATAGGGGGTCCCGTGGACACTTTTAGGTCGCCGTGATTTGATGGTGATATTATAGGTTTTTTGGGTCGCTGAATCCAATGGAAGTGGTCTGGAAGCCCAAATGTGGTGCGTTTAATTGTTATTAACAAATTATGGCAAAATTAGGTGTTTTTCAGGAGTTATTAGAAGCCCTGTAAATAAATTGATAGTGTTAAGGTCTTCTCTGGTGTATTTTTGGTCGCTGAATCGAATGCGACTAGTCGCGATTGCTCAAAATGTGTTCTTATTTTGTTAATAACAAAATAATTGTTTATTCGCCGAAAAGCTCGAAATGCGTTATCTACAGTAAGTTTGTAGTCTTTTTCATAGTATTTTTATACGCTAAACATATTGTCACTAATCGTGATAGCTTAAACCACGTTCCGACTTTGTTATTAATAAATTATTGCAAAAATAATGGTTTATAGTACGTTTACTCACGGTTTTTGCTCTAAATTTAAAAAAACCACCTGGAATGACATGAAATTTGGCATGCACGTAGCTAACATGTCAAACAAAACGATATTGTGCCGATGTGTGCTTTTACCCTGGGGGGTGAGTTTCACCCCGTTCCGGGGGTGAAAAAAGAAACCTTTAAAATAAGTCCGGAATTGGATAAATTGATTAATTCTAAGCAACTTTTGTTCTATACAGTTTTTTCACTAAGTCAATACTTTTCGAGTTATTTGCGAGTGAATATGTTGATTTTTCAACAAAAAAACAAAAATAACTCGAAAAGTATCGACTTGGTGAAAAAACTGTATATAACAAAAGTTGCTTAGAATTAATCAGTTTATCCACTTCCGGACTTATTTTAAAAGTTTCTGTTTTCACCCCCGAAAAGGGGTGAAACTCACCCCCAGGGTAAAAGCAGACATCGGCACAATATCACTTGTTTTGTTTGACATGCTAGCTACGTGTATACCAAATTTCATGTCAATCCAAGTGGTTTTTTAAAATATAGAGCAAAGATCGTGAGTGAACGTACTATAAATCGTTATTTTTGCAATAATTTATTAATAACAAAGTCGGAACGTGGTTTAAGCTATCACGACTACTGGCAATCGATTTAGCGTATAAAAATATTATGAAAAAGACTACAAACTTGCTGTAGATAGTGCATTTCGAGCTTTTCGGCGAATAAACAATTATTTTGTTATTAACAAAATAACAACATATTTTGAGTAATCACAATAATTTTGATTCAGCGACCAAAAATACACCAGAGAAGACCTCAACACTATCAATTTATTTACAGGGCTTCTAAATAATTCCTGAAAAACTCTTAATTTGACCATAATTTGTTGCACCACATTTGGGCTTCCAGACCAATTACATTGGATACAGCGACCCAAAAAACCTATAATAACACCATCAAATCGCGGCGACCTAAAAGTGCCCACGGGACCCCCTATGTTGCGACTAGACTAATACAGTGTATTTTTGAAATTAGGAAATCGGTCGAAAAATAGATCTTAGCTGAGAACATTTTCGAGCAATAATTTTTTACAATTTTCGGAGAGGATTATCCCAACAATAATGTCTCGCTGAAATGGTTTCTGTGTTTAAGAATGAAGCATCACACTAGTCAACTATTCCCCGCTGGTATTGCGAATTTCAATACGAATCCCGGGCAGGTCCACCCAAAACATCAATCACACAGCAAAACATTGATGCGGTTCGTCTGCTAATTAAGGATGACCGCTGTGTAACATACCGGGAAATAGAGGCATCTTTGCGCATTTCTAATACTTCGATCCAAAAGATCCTACATGAAGAACTGGGTGTTACGAAGTTGGTTTCTCGTTGGATCCCTCATTTGCTCACAGAAGAGCAAAAAGCGGTTCGCGTCAATTGGTCTCGAAAAACATTGGAACGGTTCAACAAAGGAAGCTCAAAAAACGTTTATAGTATTGTTAATAGTGGCGATGAATCTAGGATTTACTCCTACGAACCGGAAAATAATCAACTAATCAGCTGTGTGGGTGTTTAACGATGAGAAAAAAAAAACAAAACAAAAGTGATCCGTTCTCGAAGTGTGTCAAAGAAAATGGTCAAAATCTGATCATGGGGCAAAATTGCTTTAGAAGGTCGAACAATGGTTACTTCTGATTGGTATATAACCGTTTATTTACCAGAAGTTATCGCGAAACTCCGACAAAGCAACATACAACGGTGAATCATCCTACATCAAGACAATGCAAGTGCTCACACAGCCCACAAGACAATTTTTGGAGCTGCAAAACATCGAATTGTTGAAACATCCACCGTCTAGCCCCAACGACTTTTTCATGGTCCAAAAAATCAAGAATTCAATGCGTGGGCAGCGATTCCAGTCTCCAGAAGAAGCCATCGATGCCTTTAAAACAGCAATTTTGCAGGTGTCAACTGAAGACTGGAATAACTGTTTTACCAATTAGTTTGAACGTATGAAAAAGTGTGTCGATCTTGGGGGGACATATTTTGAAAAGCAATAAAGTACTTAAGTGTATATAATTTTTGTCTGTATGGCTATATGCAAAACTAAAAAGACAATTGACCCTTGTATTGACTCAAAACTATTTTTTAAATAGATTGTAAATACATAAAAAATAACATTTCCTAAGGTTTAAATTTATTTTTATAGGTTTTGGATAGATGGCGTCATCTCAAAGACGCTCTTATCGAAAAACGTTCAAAATTGGGCGAAAGTCAAACCTTGCAGCAATTCTCAAGAGACGCAGACGAAATTGAGAACTGGATAGCAGAGAAACTTCAGTTGGCCACTGAAGAGAGCTACAAAGACCCCGCCAACATTCAATCCAAACACCAAAAGCACCAAGCATTCGAAGCTGAATTGGCGGCTAACGCAGATAGAATTCAAGCTGTGCTGGCCAACGGTGCCAATTTGATCAACAAGCATCAATGTGCCGGATCGGAAGAAGCTGTTCAAAAACGTCTCGAGTCCATTGCCGATCAATGGGAGTTCTTGACACAGAAAACTACAGAGAAGTCGCTTAAACTTAAGGAAGCCAATAAACAAAGAACATTTATTGCTGCAGTTAAAGATCTGGACTTCTGGTTGGGTGAAGTCGAGAGCTTGTTGACCAGCGAAGATGCTGGTAAAGATTTGACTTCTGTTCAAAATTTGATCAAGAAACACCAGTTAGTGGAAGCTGATATTCAGCATCATGATGACAGGATTAAAGATATGAACGACCAGGCAGATTCCTTGGTTAAGAGCGGACAGTTCGATTCAACATCTATTTTAGAAAAACGAGATTCCATCAATTCAAGGTACGAAAGAATCAAGAATTTGGCTGCCCACCGACAAGCCAGGCTCAACGAAGCTAACACTCTACATCAGTTCTTCAGAGATATCGCTGATGAAGAATCTTGGATCAAGTAAGTAAAATACTAATGTAATACAATATTTTTTGATACGATACACATGTATCCTGCTTATTTACAGTATAAGCTACAGTCAAACGTTGCAGAAAAAGTTCTGCATGCCTTCTTATGGTGCCTATTCATTACGGATATTGAATACTAGGCTATTTGGACTGTTGACTACTGCCGTAAAAAGTCCGGTAGTGGTCAAATTAAATCTTTTTCGTAGGTTCTGAAACCAGGATATTCTTCTTCCTGGACCACTTTTTCCATGCACCTTAACTTGAAGTATGGTGTGAAGTAGTTCGAATCGTTCATTACGCATTATATGGCCCAGGCATTCCAGTTGGCGTCATTTCATGGTTATGCATACTTATGCATAGTTCACGCTCTTCACCCATCATGCGCTCTTCACCTTCCATCCAGGAAATCCTCAACATGCGTCTATAGCACCACATTTCAAATGCTTGGAGTCTCTTCAGTGATGCTTCAGTTAATTTCATGAATCCAGTACACAAAGAAGATCCAAGAACTTTATATCGGGACTGTAAAGATTTTTTTCATTTTGACCAAAGCTGATGTTGCCTTCTCGATCCTTATCTTAATTTCCGTCGAAATAGTAACAGTTGGTGACTACTACTTACTTCTGTTGCCCTGGAGACAAGTTTCAGTAGACAGACCTTCCAGAATGTCTGAAAAAATGAGACTGTCATCAGCGTATCTTATGTCTTGTTCAGTCATTCTCCATTTATAAGGATACCCTCGTCTATATCAGTTAACGCTAGGTTCATAATGTGCTCTGTATATATATTGAATAATAATGAGACAGTATACATCCCTGTCACACTCTTCCTTTTAAGCCTACTTTTGTCAATATATCAAAGGACATCGCACACATCTTATGGAAAATATAATGTCACTCAAATTCAATAAAATTTATACCAATAGATTCGTTTTAAATTAACGATCAAATCTTATCATTGCGCCAACTCTCTATTTTCAAAAATAAGAGCAGAAATTGATATAAATAAATCTGAAATCAAATGGGTAGGTACATAAGTTAGAGAGAGAAAAAATATTTTAAAATACCCAGATTTTCGGTACTCCATAAATCAGCGGATTAGTTTTACTAATCCGCTTAGGCCCAGCGGGATTTAAGCTGTTATGAATAGCACTCAGAGCCATAATGATTGTAAACTAACATTTTATAGACTCCAAAAATGTGATTTCGATAAACTTTAATTGCAATTTGCGCCGTAATTAATCATAATTAAGAGTTGGCGCAATGATAAGAATTGATCGTTATATTAAAACGAATCTAATCGTATAAATTTTATTGAATTTGAGTGACATTATATTTTCCATAAGATGTGTGCGATGTCCTTTCTAAGAGATATCGTTTGTTTAGGGAAAAGAAACTTTTGGTGGGTTCAGACGACTATGGCCGCGACTTGACCGGTGTCCAGAACTTGAAGAAGAAACACAAACGTCTAGAAGCCGAACTCGCTTCTCACGAACCCGCTATCCAAGCTGTTCAAGAAGCCGGCGAAAAGCTCATGGACGTCTCTAATCTGGGAGTCCCCGAAATCGAACAACGTCTCAAGGCCTTAAACCAAGCTTGGGCTGAATTGAAACAATTGGCTGCTACCAGAGGACAGAAGTTGGATGAATCTTTGACTTATCAACAGTTCTTGGCTAAGGTTGAGGAAGAAGAGGCCTGGATTAGCGAGAAACAACAGTTGTTGGGCGTCGAGGATTATGGTGACACTATGGCTGCTGTACAAGGATTGCTTAAGAAACATGACGCGTTCGAAACTGACTTCCAGGTAATTATTTATAATTATATGATTACAATATACTATAAAGGAACCAATTATTTTCTGTACTTCGCTATTTGTATCATATCGATTTAGAATTGAAGACATTATTAATTCATTTATAGGCCCATAGAGATCGCTGCAAGGACATCAGCGACGATGGTCAACGACTCGTTTCCGAAGGCAACCATCATTCTGACAGTATTAACCAACGTTGCCAACAATTGCAAACCAAACTGGATCATTTGGCGGCTTTAGCTGGTAGACGCAAGGCTAAGCTAGTAGACAATTCGGCCTATTTGCAATTCATGTGGAAGGCTGATGTAGTTGAAAGCTGGATCGCCGATAAGGAGAGCCACGTCAAGAGCGAAGAGTTTGGAAGGGATTTATCTTCTGTTCAGACCTTGTTGACTAAACAGGAGACCTTTGACGCTGGTACGTATTAACCATTACCATATTCATAATTGTAGTAGATTATGCAGTTTAAATATTTTCTATTGGTATGGCTTCCATAAACAAAATTTATAACATCGAGATGAGATTGCAGCCGAGAAAACCTGTAGAGCCTTTCTATTCTTTCTTTTACCTAAATCCAAAATAATTTATTCACTCAGTTAAGTATTCTTTATGTTCTATATTTCAGGTCTTACTGCATTTGAACATGAAGGTATTCAAAACATAACTGCACTTAAAGATCAACTAATTTCTTCCAACCACGACCAAACTCAAGCTATTGTCCAAAGACATCAAGCTGTTATTTCCAGGTAGGTTTTTCTAATAAATTGGTCCAATTCGATTTTATAAACATTTTTCTCGTAGATGGCAAAAACTTCTAAACGACTCTGACGCACGCAAACAACGTCTGCTGCGCATGCAAGAACAATTCAAAGAAATCGAAGAGCTCTTCCTCATGTTTGCCAAACGCGCGTCCGCGTTCAACTCCTGGTTCGAGAATGCCGAAGAAGATTTAACTGATCCCGTACGTTGTAACTCAATCGAAGAAATTCGCGCGTTGAAAGAAGCCCATTCCCAATTCCAAGCTTCTTTGTCAAGTGCGCAAGCCGACTTTGACGGGTTAGCCGCGCTGGATCAACAGATCAAGATGTTCAATGTTGGACCCAACCCTTACACCTGGTTCAATATGGAAGCGTTGGAAGACACCTGGAGGAATTTACAGAAGATTATAGCCGAGAGGGATGTTGAGTTGAACAAGGAGGCGCAGAGACAAGAGGAGAACGATAAGCTTAGAAAGGAGTTCGCTAAGCATGCTAATGCTTTCCACCAGTGGTTGACGGAGACACGGTAAGTTCAACTATTAAATTCAACCTTGAATACCGCAACAATAAATCAAAGTTTCAATCAAACATTAAAATATAAACATTCCTCTTCAGTTTCCTGCGTGGCCGGTAGTGATTTTAAGGCTTTTGGTTTATTAGTGTCCCAAGCCTGTGCAGTTTTTTTTTTCGATATGATTGCATAAAACTAACACGATGAAGTTAGTGATAGGACTTCCGGTCCAGCAATCCTTCCTCGGACTCCTGGTGGGTCTGAATGAACCCTTCAGTGTTTTTTTGTTTACCAAGACGGGTTAATGCCATTTTCATATCTCCATTTGTGGAAGGTATCTTTCCATTCCTTTTTTCTTCTATAAAGTCATCATTGGTATTAAAGGACTTTCCGTCAAGTTTAATGGAGCTTCATCGATAAGTTGTATTAGGGCAATTTTTACGCACCCTGTTTCATTCTGTGACATCATTTTGCCTGGGTAGATCTTGGAGATCACTGCTATATTGATCCTGTGATTGACAATGTTGTAAGCAGCCTGTATCACATCAGTTCTCCCTCGAGAAATAGTTTGAGGTTTTCGTGACATGGCCAGTTTATTAGTTGCAATCTCCTGCTTGCTTATTTATGGTCCCGAGTTCCGTTTTTGAGCTCGGTAAAAATATTGCAGATATCTCAAGTGTCTCGTATTTTCTCCAATACCACTAGAATTGTTCTCTAATGTTGTTGGGACTGGTAGCTTTTCTTTAGTCTACTGCGCATCCCTTTTGAAAGCAGTTTTGTTAGTTTTTTGGGTAGTTCTTACCGTTCCTTGTTTTTAAATCTCGTTAAATTGTTCCATTCTGGTCTCACGAGAATGGAAAAACGAGGATCTTCCTATAGAGCTCCCAATTAAGCGCTAATGTGAAAGAATACGGGACTGACGCCTCTAGTTGTGACAGTTCCTTTTAAACACGCATCTGCCACGCAGATTTAGGTATGATATTATATGCATTTACCTTGCCAATTGCCATTCTCTTGATCCCCTCCCAGCAGTATGTCCAGCTCAAGTCCCATTAAGGGAAAAAACCAACCACTTATTAGGGAAAAACTAATAAAAACTGCGACGAGTCCTTTTTTGGACCAAAGACTCAGTAAAACACAGGTTCTAAATAAATAAATATATTAGAGATAGTTATATACAGAGTACAATTAAAATAATAAAATAATATTCTGTCTTCGCTCCGCCTCCGAAGAAAGCCGCCTTATATTATTAAAATACAGGAAGCAATCACGCTATAAAGAATCAACATCTAAATAATTATATACAGACTCGTAGCCCCTGATTATACCTCAATCCGGTATAATCACACGTATTCTCACAATTAAAACATCGACACAGCTACCCATACAACTCCGGATCGGATACCCATATCTCACGGCGGTTACAGTTACTGGCGAAGCATTTCTTCATTACAGAGTTCCTTCGCCCCGGCAGGTTCCGACTCAGTCCGTCGCATAACTGCCGCTTGCTCCCAGCTCAATCTGCTGGGAACTGGTTGAGTTCCTTTTCATTTCAGTACACTGATCGAAACTTTCTTTTTGACCCTCGGTTTTCTTCTTAAATACTCTCTCGGCGGCCCGTCACTCCTTGGGTCCACCTGAGAGGTGGAACTTAGGGGGAGTGCGTTGGTATCGATGCGCGTTCGGTCCTTTGCGAACGAGCTGTTGAATGCGGGGCGAAAGGCGTATCGCTACAAAACACAACACTCTTTTACATTATATTCAGATGGTTAGCACAACCAATTCCTCTTTTAAATCAACCCTATATAAAAGTTACTTAATATATAAAATTTATGATTTGTTTATCCTTTCAGTTATCGAATTTTAGGATGGGACGGGTAAATAATGAGTGTGTGATTTGAAAACTAATACTTAACTTGTTGGTGTTTGAATATTAATATTGTTACGTTTTGCAAACAAACTCAGCTAATCAATGTCGGATGCAAATAAAACCATTTTGAAGGAATAAAAAGTTTCTGGTTCAATTTTTAAGCTTCTATTTTCCATTACAACTAATTTTTTTAAAATATAGTAGAAGTAGACATTGTAGTTATAAAAGTGTTAAACAAAGTTTTGACTGGATTGAATATCAAACTGTATCTTCTGAAGATAACTACCTATAGTATAGCTAGCAAATCATCCTTTTGTAATATATCAAAATAGTAACATTCATAACATAATAACATAATATTTGAACCAAAATCTTTTCATATACTTCACACCCCCTAACATACCACATGATATGTGTACTAAACTACACCTTATATTTGTCGTGCAATAACTTAACATTATGATCTTTTAGTACCTCCATGATGGAGGGCTCAGGTTCTCTGGAACAGCAACTGGAAGCGACGAAACGTAAGGCAGCAGAAGTACGTGCTCGTAGATCAGATCTGAAAAAGATAGAGGACCTAGGAGCCATTCTCGAGGAACATCTCATCTTGGACAACAGATACACCGAACATTCTACTGTCGGTTTGGCTCAGCAATGGGATCAACTGGATCAGTTGGGTATGAGGATGCAGCACAATTTGGAGCAACAGATACAAGCGAGAAACCAGTCCGGTAAGATTCATTGTACCTATTATACATATATTTTTTCTACAGTTGGTTTTTAATTCCTGGGTTTGCGGTCTCTTATAAATAAAACACTTGATTTTGCTTAAACGTTTCGGCTGTTTGCCATTTTTAATCTCTCTCTCTTCAATCCTGACCCCCCGGAGGGAGTGTAGTGGTCGAAGTGATGCCGTGTATTGTCCGTCTCCAAAGATCTCTGTCTCTGGTCATTTCTTTTAACTCATGCATAGGTCTTTTGCATATTCCTGTAATTTTATCGATCCATCTTGTTGGGGATCTTCCTCGTGATCTTCGGCCTTCCACCTTTCCTTGTATAATGAGCTTTTCGATGTTTTCTGTGTTTGCTCTCATAACATGTCCAAAGTATTTTAATTGTTGGAGATGGACTTTACTGGAGAGTCGTTGGCTAACTTTTAGCTCTCTTAAAATTGAATTATTTGTTCTATGGTCGGTCCAAGGAATTCGTAGCATTCGTCTCCAACAGAACATTTCAGTGGCGTCTATCTTTCTTCTTTCCGAATTTCTCAGGGTCCAAGATTCACATCCGTAGGTCAGTATTGGGAATATTAAGCAGTTGATCAACCTCATCTTTAACGCTCTTGAAATCTGACAGTCCTTCCATATTGTGGTCATTTTTGCTTGGCGACTTTTGCTAGATCACATCTACGTTTTATCTCTTCCTGTAGTGACCCTGTGTTTGTGATTAATGATCCCAGGTATAAATATGAGCTCACAACCTCAAACCGATCAATGGATGATTGTTATGTAGTCTATCCACTATCATGATCTTTATCTTTGGTATGTTTAATTACAGACCAAATATTTGACTTTCGTTTTCAACCAGTGGTATAAGAGCACTTTTTAATAAACACTTTTAATTATTAAACATTACACTGTTAACAAACATATTTTATATACAATACATATAATATTTAAAAAAAATGCACATCGTGTTTCTCTAAGGCATAATGCACACGAAGCTTTTCGTGAGCAGCACGAAAAGCTTTCGTGCTGCTCACGTGTGTCTTTATGGAATACTGTACAGGAAGCATAAGCGGCGCGGAATCGTTATTGCAGACAAGCTTCAAGCCGCCAGGCGTACAACGATGTTAGTCGCTTGTAGTACGCTTGAGTGTTAGAATGGCGGATCAAATATTAAAATTTGTCCAACTGATTGAAAATTATCAGTGTTTATATAATACCCAAACAAGAGTACCCCAGAAAAATGTGTGGAATTTAGAGTCATCTTTCGACAACTCTTTGGCGGCAATAAATAACCTTCTGTTGTAGTTTTTGTAGATATAAGGATGCACCCAAAATTTCCTGTTTCTTTTTTTTGCGGTGGCGAAGATAATTTAACAAATGTAAGTCCTCTTCACGAATCGTTTGCGGATTTTAAGGCGTAAAGGAATCGTCGCTGCATGACGAAACTTATACGCGTCTATGACGATACGCTTCGTGTGCAGAATGCCTAAGATGTTATGAGAGATGAATGCCAGGCCAGCCGCCAGCCAGGCATGGGCATATGGTAAAAGCACTTCACGACGGTTTTGGATGGTCGTCGTAAAACCAAAACGATAATATGCAGGAGATCAAGTTACATAATATACGAAAGAAATAAATGTGACTAATGTTTAACGTTCAATAATAGGAGCAATATAGGAGCAAGAGGTGTGTATGTTTTTTGTATTTTATATGGAACAGAGGCTTGAACGCTAAAACAAGGATATACGTAATAAGAACAGAGTATTTGAGATGTGGGCATATAGAAGATTTTTAAAAATAACCTTGGTTGAAAATATTAAGAGACAACCACGTTTTGTAACCGGAATGTAATAAAGAAAAATGAGATATTAAATACAATTAAAATAAGAAGTTTACATTATTTGGAATCATGTTATGAGAAATGAGATATGTGTTTATAATGTAGATCATTATATAGGAAAAGATACTGGGTAGAAGAAGCTTAGGACGTTAACATATATCCTGGCTAACAAAATTAATGTAATGATACAAACTGCAACTCTGTGGAGTTGCTATCAGAGGTAGCACTTAACGAAAAAAATAAATGCCGTATTTAAAGTGTTTACCAATGGTGTGCTTACAACCACGCTTACAGCCATCACAATTTATCAAATTGTGATATATATTGGAGAGATCTTTAATATCAGTTTTATTATTGATACAATTTTGGTCTTTCTTTATGTGAATCATCTCCAATATACATCTTTTGTTATAATTTTTTTCTTGTGCCGTTATCTATTCACTGGATTTAATTTATATATTTTTTGGTAGGTGTGAGCGAGGATGCCCTAAAAGAGTTCTCCATGATGTTCAAGCACTTCGACAAAGAAAAATCCGGAAAACTCAACCATCAAGAGTTCAAGAGTTGTCTTCGAGCTCTTGGATACGACTTACCTATGGTGGAAGAAGGCCAACCTGATCCAGAGTTTGATGCTATACTGGGTAAGCTAAATTTACATATCCTGCTTTTTATTGCTACGTCTTATGTCAAATTTATTATATTTATCTTTTTTTGTACACTTTTTTAGATGTAGTGGATCCGAATAGGGATGGTCACGTTTCTCTACAGGAATACATGGCCTTTATGATAAGCAAAGAAACTGAGAACGTCCAGAGTTCCGAGGAAATAGAAAAGGCGTTCAGGGCAATAACGGCAGGAGATCGTCCATATGTCACCAAAGAAGAATTATATGCCGTAAGTATCTTCATGTACACTACTTGTTTTTGCAAAAGAAAGCTAAAAAAATTACGGATTCGTTAATCCATTCTGATTAAACATGTTTAATAGGGATTTTCATTCACAGTCATTTGTTTCGAGCTTCTGTCAAATGTCCTATAATCTGTGTATATTAATATACACAGATTATACAACATATGACAGAAGCTCGAAACAAATGACAATCGATGAAAAGCCCTATAGAGACTTCTACTAAAATGATTATTTAACAGTAAATATGCACCAAAAAAATCATGAACCAATTTATATAACATAATATTTTTAAAAAGCAACATCTATATCCAGTCTCTTGTATTATTGTATAACTTTCTAAACTTAAAATAGATTCAGTTAAATCATGAAAAAAGAAAGAAAATATACTCACAATAACTCAGGTTGAGCTGTAAAGCAGATTAAATGGATGTTAACCTTCTGTGTATTCAACTCTTTATGATGTTTATGAGCAGACAGGGTAGCATTCCATGGTGCCTAATGTATGCTGATGATGTAGTGTTAATAGGAAATAGTGAAAGAGACTTAGAACAAAAACTGGAACAGTGGAGACAAGCTCTGGAGGAAAAAGGTTTAAAACTTAGTAGGACAAAAACAGAGTATTTGGAATGTTCATTTAAAGATGGAGTTTCTACAAATAAAATGGTATCTTTGGATGGTGAAATGATTGTAATAGTTTTAAGTATCTAGGATCGGTATTACAGAGTAATGGAGAAATAGATGGAGATGCATGCAGTAGAATTAGGGCTGGATGGATGAAGTGGAAAGAAGCGAGTGGTGTGTTGTGTGACAGAAAAATTCCAATGAGGCTGAAAGGAAAATTCTATAAAACAGCCATAAGACCGGCTATGATGTCCGGAACTGAATGCTGGGCAGTGAAAAAGAAAGAGGAACAACGAATGCATGTGGCGGAAATGAGAATGCTTAGATGGATGAGTGGAGTGACAAAGAAGGATATAATTAGAAATGAGTATATTAGGGGAAGTCTAGGTGTGGCACCAATTGATGCCAAAATGAGAGAGCATAGGTTAAGATGGTTTGGTCATGTTCAACGTCGAGACGTTAATCGCCCAATACGAAGAATAGCTGAAGTGCAGATTCCTGGAAGGAGTAGGAGAGGAAGACCAAAGAAGACCTGGGGGAGACGATAAGGCAGGACATGTTGGTAAAGGGGATTGACATTTATATGATCCAAGATAGAATTGTGTGGAGAAATGCAATTAGGGAAGCTGACCCCGCATAGGGATAAGGCAAAGAGAATGATGATGATGAGCAGACGTTCTGAATTCATCATTTGGAGAACATCTTTATTGGAAGTGTGCGAAACCCACGATATCTTTAGGATTCGTCGATAGTGCTACAATTCGAATGCTTCTAATTTATTTAACATTTTAGGACCTTCTTGCGAATCTTCATCGACAGGCTTCGGTTACATAAAACTGGTTTCCAGGTCATAAAAGCCTTGCCTGATATTTCGATCCTGGTTATTATCTCTTCATCCGAGTCTCAATTTACGTTTACTCATAAACATCATAAAGAGGAGAAAAACAGAATACTTCTGCCATATAATGAGAGGACCTAAATACCATCTACTTCGCCTTATATACAAGGAAAAGTGGAGATAAAGAGATGGATTGGTCGAAAGAAACTTTCATGGTTGGGTAAGATTAGACAATGGTGTGGTTCCATGGTAGAATAATTATTTCGGGCAGCAGCCGATAGAGATGGGTTTCAGGAACGTGTAAACATGATGACGGCCAACGTCTGAATACGGACCCGGCACCTAAAGAAGAAGTATTCAACTCTTCAATGCTAGGGGACTCCGTCCGAACAGGGAAATGAGATGGCCGCTGAATTAGTGAAAACTCTTATTCCCAACTTGAGACAATCTGGGACTACCGGGGATTAACTTGGTACTACATTTGGAACTGGGACTACGTTTGGGTTAACTTTGAACTAACGTCGGATTGACTTTGGACCACATTTGGACCTTAAGAGGAAACAGTAGCGATCAACAGGTAGCAAAAACGCGTTCCAAGATTGCGGCTGTAATTTTGAATATTTTTTCGAGATATTTGGCACACTTATTCGTAATATAATAAAGAATGGCGGTACAGAGCCCAATTTGAAAAATATATTAATATGTGGAAATTACTCTGTAATTAAATACAATATTAAAAAAACGAGCCTGTACCGCCATTAAGAAGAACAAAAAAATACACTTTCTTCAAATAAACTTTTTTATCCGATGCCTAGATTTTGTGTCATTTTGGAACTAGGTACTAAAATTTTTTATTTCATTAGTAGTTCCAAAATGACACAAAATCTAGGCATCGGATAAAAAAGTTTATTTGAAGAAAGTGTATTTTTTTGTTCTTCTTAATGGCGGTACAGGCTCGTTTTTTTAATATTGTATTTAATTACAGAGTAATTTCCACATATCAATATATTTTTCAAATTGGGCTCTGTACCGCCATTCTTTATTATATTACGAATACGTGTGCCAAATATCTCGAAAAAATATTCAAGATTACAGCCGCAATCTTGGAACGCGTTTTCGCTACCTGTTGATCGCTGCTGTTTCACCTTAATTAGATAAGAAAAAAAAACAAAGTAAGATAGGCGAAGGACAAAAGATATAAATTTAAAGAAATCAAAATGGTATAAAAAATATCTTACCCTTGAAAGGGGTCTTGAGACACATTAGTCGAACTTCGCTTACATCCTGAAATGAAATAAACTTTAAAATATATGCCTTTTTATAGAGAAATATTTAAAGAGGGAGATACCGTTTCTTTGGTATGTGGTTTTTGACAATATTTGTAAACAAAAGTGACTGAACTGAAATTTTTCCATTTAACGGCATATTTTTCAGTAGAACCACCAAGGGATTATATTACATATTATAATTGGCACGTAAGCGGTATCATTTGAAAGGTTCGTCGGAGGTAGCTAAACAACTAGAGATATACATAAAACTAAGAATTAAAAGATGAACTTAATATTAAACATTTTTCAGCATCTGCACGATAAAACTTCTTATAATCAATTACTTTTAATGGGAAATAAGCCACAATTTTAACAAAAAAATTATTTTATTAACGTTTATAATATAATATATATTAATATAATCTACAGGGTGTTTCATTAATAATTGTCCATATAGTAACTGGAGAAACCTTAGCACAAAATACGAAGATTAAACCTAAAACACTTAAATAAAATGTGGTTCCTTACTGAGTTACAGGGTGTTTTATCTAAAAATTTTAAAACTATTCTTGCTCAGCATTTTAAAACTATTCAACGTGTCTTTTTCATACTTGGCCGAAAGTATAGGTACTGTACAAACTACTAAATTGTGTTAAACAAAGTTTTTGGCTATTACCAGAGGCGTACGACGGGGGAAAATGAATGGTTGACCCTTTCCAAATTCTACGCCACTGGCGAAATTGCTATTTTAGTTTAATTTTTGGGTTCTCCAATTCTTTCTACGAAAATAATATACTCCTCATTCGTAACGATAAAGTCATTAGTTTTCGAGATTTTTGAAGTTAAAAATGAAACGACACGGTTATTTCGATTAATGTATTGTATCGCTTCACTTTTAATTTGAAATATCTCGAAAACTAATCATTTTATCGTTACGAATGAAGAGTATATTATTTACAGAAAAAGTATTGGAAAATCAAAAAATTACACTAAAATAGCAATTTTGTCAGTGGCGTAGCATTTGGGAAGGGTAAACCAGCCACTATCCCCTGTCGCACGCCTCTGGTAGTAGCTAGAAACGTTTATTTATCTTAATTTAGTAGGGTGTACAGTACCTACACTTTCTGCCAAGTATTATAAGGATACGCCAAATAGTTTTAAAGTACTGGATACAAATTATTTTTAAATTTTAATCATATATGAATCATATCATAAATTAATCAAAATAACTGTTTTAGTTTCATATTTAACTTCAAATATCTCGAAAACTAATGACTTTATCGTTACCAATAAAGAGTATATTATTTACGTAGAAAGTATTGGAGAATCTAAAAATGATACTAAAATAGTAATTCCTCCAGTGGCGTAGAATTTGAGAAGGGTCAACCATTCACTATCCCCTGTAGTACGCCTCTGGTAGTAGCTAAAAACGTTTGTTTATCATAATTTAGTAGGGTGTACCGTATTCGCACTTTCTGCCAAGTATGAAAAGGATACGTCGAATAATTTTAAAATGCTGAGCAAAAATAGTTTTTAAATTCTTAAATAAAACACCCTGTAACTCAGTAAGGAACCACATTTTATTTAAGTGTTTTAGATTAAATCTTCGTATTTTGTGCTAAGGTTTCTCCAGTTACTATATGGACAATTATTATTGAAACACCCTGTATAAAACGTTAATAAAATCATTTTTTTTTGTAAAATTGTGGCTTATTTCCCATTAAAGGTAATTGATAAAAAAAATCCTGTATAAAAGGTATATTTAAAAAACCCTCAAAAGGGCCACATCAAATTCACTTAACTAGTTTTCGACTGGTTTACCAGTCATCATCAGTGCTTACGTGCAATGTACATGCTAACCACCAAGATAGTATTATACAAAAATATGTGGGTCAAAGCCCAGTAAAAGTAGTCCGTCAAGGAAACATTGGTTTAAAATGCTACCTTAAGCCTGGATGTTTAAAATATTATCTAATTTGCCCTAGGTAACATCCGAGATCTAAGTCTGACTTGTACATGTTGGAAGTGAGACGGCAAGTGAAAATGAAAAGGATTTATTGTTTTTTGTATCACATGGTATACAGCCAACTACAGGAAAACTTTTTCCTTGTGGATTTTTAATTGATTATAAAAATGCCACAAGAAAATAGCTTCAGAACGACATAAAACTTCTTGTTACATAGTTTTTTTTTCATAACTTACAGTGCGTGCGCACATTACACATGTGGGCGCCTTCCTAAATAAATCAGGCATTTATATTTCTTTTTTGTTGCAGAATCTTACCAAGGAAATGGCGGACTACTGCGTGGCGAGGATGAAGCCTTACGTAGAGCCGAAGACAGAACGGCCCATCCAGGGCGCTTTGGACTATATCGAGTTCACACGCACACTTTTTCAAAATTAGTTAGGTTAGGTTCCGCATTAGTCGCTTACTCTTGCTAAACGTTAGATAGACAGTATAATATTATTATTGCAATAAGAAACAAATATTTATTGAAGATTATATATTTCAGATTATATATATTTATTGTTCCGTATATTCTTTTAACGATTTTTATGAGTGAACTGTTCTTACACTATTTTTATGGGCTTTGTGGCTTTAATATTGGGACAAGATATATTTAAAAGTGTTCATTTTAATATTAATATAGTTTTGTATCTTTTAATTATTGTACTTGAGGTGTTTCTCAAATATATAACTTTGCTTCATTATTTACGTTTTTTATTTATTTTTATTCTAATTCCTAACCTTGTCCTGCTCTTTTTGTGTAACCTCCTTTTTCCTGAATGGGTATTAGAAGCTGGAACTAAGGAGTTTGCGGGAGGATACCACCTGCAAACGGCACTCAGTTTTTGTGGTGAAACTGGTCGTGGATAAGGCCCGGCGCATAATGAACCCAGCTTAGGTCCAGCACACGCCAAGACCACGCGTGGACAGTTTTGTGAAGCACGGTTAGAGGCGAGGTATCGCAAATTGAACCCACCCTACGACCAGCCTATGCACTCGCCATAGTCCCAATCTGGAAGGTTTGTTATCAGAGCAGTTTTCGTGGGTCCTGGCTCGCATGTCCCAATTGTTTACTTGTTTCCGAAATGCGACATAAAGAAGCTAATTTAACTTGTTCAGGATCATATTATATTCTATGATAAAATATAAAAAAATTTCTTGTACCCGTTGTTTTTATATTAAGATGATGTAAAAATTAAATTTTATATTGAAATTAGTTAATTTATTTTTACCTGACATACTATTATACTACGTTAGCCTGGATTGTGATTATACGATGGACTTCAGAGAACTGTTTTCAGTTGAGGCGAAAAGATTCTTTAAAATCGTTGTCTGGAACTTCCGTAGATAACTTGAGTCGCCCAGTTGCAAAACTCCGTATGTCCATTTTTCAAAATTTTCAGAAACGGCAATAAACTGTACAATGAAAAGTAATGTAAATTGAAAGCTCCTTTTACATTTTTACTAAAGATTCGTACATTATAATATATGTCCAGTGTCTTAAAAAGGATATGTTCACATTTAGGGGGGTTTATTTTGGACATAACGAGTTTTGCTGCACTATATGGGAGAAAAAGATTAAAATAAAGGGAAGATCATTTTAAGAAGTTACATAAGTTTAATGTAACACAAATGTTTTAGAAATATACAAATAAAATGTGTAAATTATTTCAGTTTAAATTTATTACATGTCCATGTTCATCTCTTCTCATGCTCTTCTCCAGCATCATCGATCTGACCAATGTCTGATTCGTTGTATTGAGGATCAAAAAAAGCTTTCTGTTGGTCAAAAAGTTTTTTAAAGAAACTGAGATCATGGTTATGTTCTCATTCCTTGGTAAAATGGTTTGTCAGAAGTGTCCTCAAGTCCTTTAATTTAAATTTTTTATAGGTACACCTTTCACAGGTTTTGGATTCAAAGTTGACAACTGTTTCCCAGGCTTAATAATACTTTTCCCTACTCCTGAAGCCAAGTTGTAGTTAATTTACCCTCTTAGTTAGTTCTGTCTTTAACGTGACTTCTTCCTGTCTATCCCTGTAACGCTTAATCCTATCACGAAGGGACAGGTATGTTAAACAGACATCTGTGGCAGAAGAGCCGAAGCCTACACTATAATCTTTGTAGAAAATGTTTCGAAAATAACCATACTTAACTTTGAGACCTTCGTCATGAGAGCTTTGGTACTGCTCTTAAAGTCCTCTGATGGTTAACTCGCTTGGGAGATATTGCCGGGTTACGCTTTTACCCCGACAGTGAAGCGTTTTACATGTCTGCTCTATGGGGACAAGGAAAGACTATCTATAGAGATACTGTGGGGTAGAAATGGGGCTAGTAGAAGGAACAGACACGCAAACCTTCATGCGAACGGCAGCTCATTTTTTTTGTGCGGTGGCGGGTCGTAGATTCGTTGGGAGGGGTAGGAGGGTTTAAAGAAGACTAACTACATAACCAAATAAGCAAAGGATACTTACACAGACTTGAGGACTTTCCTACTATTTAAACAAATTGGGACGCCGTTCGAAAAATCCTCAAATTCTCATATCGAGTACTTACTGGAAAGCAACTGGGGACATTCATCGTAGATTCCTCATTGGGGTTATAGTGGGCTACAAATTATCATCATTTGGCTTCTATGCCATTATATTTTCTTCTGTTCTAAAACTTATTCACTTGTATTAGATATCTGTTAATAATTTTCTTAAATAAAGAGGTTACAGAAATAAAGATGTGTACATTTTATAATGTTTATTTAAACCTTAATACCTTTTTATTTTTATTGAGAATAGACACATTCTCAAACCAGAAATGAATAATAATAACAAAATACATGATTTTACAATTTTTAACCTTATTTTTAGCAGTGTACCAAAACAAAAATTTGACATGGCTGTCAAATGTCACTGCCATCTAATATTTACTTTACATAATATATTTTCCATGTTGAAAACAAACATTTTTAATTATGTAAAACCTTTACCAATAATATCCACTTGTGAATTATTTAAAATAAACATTATCATACCTTGTTAAAACAAAAATCCATGTCACAACACTTGGAACTTCAAAATTTTCCATTCAGACGGGGCTGGGAGGGGAAGATATTCAAATCATTACAAAACTGGATAAAATCGATACCAAATAATATCATCTGGGCATTTCTTACTGGAACATGAACAAATCAAAACATCATAAAAATAGCAACAGCTACATAAAGGACAGGAACCAGGAAACCACGCACTTCTTTTACCGGCAAATCAAACTGCATAACAATAGAACTGTTTCACAATAATATATCCATTAAAATGCCGTGAAACTATTGTCATTATATTCCTTGACATGTTAGAAATCCATTAGTTCTTTTACTATAAGAAGAAAACCATTTTGGCCGGCAAAGTGCGACTTTTTGAGTTCTAACAAAAAGATGCTTACAGAGCTGATGTACTTTTAGAACTAACTTTACATCGTCACGTCTCTCTCGCGTCCAAACGATGCATTTCTTCTCGATCGTTCGGCCAAAACTATTGACCAATCGTCAACTACAACTCAAGGATCTTTCAAAATGCAGACCAATAATAACATGGGATTTTTAGCGCTCAAAACTTAAAGGAAAAACACTGAACCTTTTAGAGGATTCATTCTCGAATAATGGATGTTTTCAATAACAATCTACGTAGTTGGTTATTGCTACACAAATAAATAGGAAATTTCCTAACCTTTACAATGCGAACAGGAGCGGCTTAGGAAATTTTAAAGATATATAAACTCGCAAAATATATTAAAAAAATTAATATTTTTCTTGGGATAGGATTAAAATTAATGGATATTTTTTATAAAATATTGTAGTAGAAATCCATCTGCTACAATAGCTTCCATGTTGTCATAAACATGGGCCCCACGTTGGGCGCCATTTGAAGCGTTCAACTGGACAAGACAACAACTGGATACTGAAGGAGGCAGAAAAATGAATCGGCCCCACGTTGGGCGCCAGTTGAAGCGTTTTACCTGTCTGCTCTAATGGGATCAAGGAAAGACTATCTATAGAGATACTGGGGAGTCGAAATGGGGCTAGCAGAAGGAACAGACACGCAAACCTTCATGCGAACGGCAGCTCATTTTTTGTGCGGTGGCAGGTCGTAGATTCGTTGGGAGGGGTAGGAGGGTTTAAAGAAGACTAAACTACATAACCAAATAAGCAAAGGATACTTACACAGACTTGAGGACTTTCCTACTATTTAAACAAATTGGGACGCCGTTTGAAAAATCCTCAAATTCTCATATCGAGTACTTACTGGAAAGCAACTGGGGGACATTCATCGTAGATTCCTCATTGGGGTTATAGTGGGCTACAAATTATCATCATTTGGCTTCTATGCCATTATATTTTCTTCTGTTCTAAAACTTATTCACTTGTATTAGATATCTGTTAATAATTTTCTTAAATAAAGAGGTTACAGAAATAAAGATGTGTACATTTTATAATGTTTATTTAAACCTTAATACCTTTTTATTTTTATTGAGAATAGACACATTCTCAAACCAGAAATGAATAATAATAACAAAATACATGATTTTACAATTTTTAACCTTATTTTTAGCAGTGTACCAAAACAAAAATTTGACATGGCTGTCAAATGTCACTGCCATCTAATATTTACTTTACATAATATATTTTCCATGTTGAAAACAAACATTTTTAATTATGTAAAACCTTTACCAATAATATCCACTTGTGAATTATTTAAAATAAACATTATCATACCTTGTTAAAACAAAAATCCATGTCACAACACTTGGAACTTCAAAATTTTCCATTCAGACGGGGCTGGGAGGGGAAGATATTCAAATCATTACAAAACTGGATAAAATCGATACCAAATAATATCATCTGGGCATTTCTTACTGGAACATGAACAAATCCAAAACATCATAAAAATAGCAACAGCTACATAAAGGACAGGAACCAGGAAACCACGCACTTCTTTTTTATTACCACCGGCAAACCAAACTGCATAACAATAGAACTATTTCACAATAATATATCCATTAAAATGCCGTGAAACTATTGTCATTATATTCGTTGACATTTACTGGGCAAACTGCCAGTCTTTCACTTCTTTTACCATAAAAATAAAACCATTTTGCCGGCAAAGTGCGACTTTCTACGAGTCTGTTGGTCGAGTTCTAACAAAAAGATGTTTACTGAAGTGATGTACTTTTAGAACTAGCTTTACATCGTCACGTCTCTCTCGCGTCCAAACGATGCATTTCTTCTCGATCGTTCGGCCAAAACTATTGACCAATCGTCAACTACAACTCAAGGATCTTTCAAAATGCAGACCAATAATAACATGGGATTTTTAGCGCTCAAAACTTAAAGGAAAAACACTGAACCTTTTAGAGGATTCATTCTCGAATAATGAATGATTTCACAATAACTATCTACGTAGTTGGTAAATGCTACTCAAATAAATAGGAACTTTCCTATGATTTTACTTTGTTGCGAAAATATTCTGAAATATTTCGAACAGGAGCGGCTTAGAAATTTTAAAGATATATAAACTCGCAAAATATATTAGAAAAATTAATATTTTTCTTGGGATAGGATTAAAATTAATGGATATTTTTTATAAAATATTGTAGTAGAAATCCATCTGCTACAATAGCCTCCTCGGAAGAGAGGAAACTGGATTACCAATTCAGTTTTCGATAACTACAAAAATCCAACATTGACTTCTTGGGTGTGACAGGACAACAATACCAAAATATTTAAATAATGGCTAATGGGGATTAAACAAAAACAAAACATCATTAGGGAATGGGCTAGCGTGCCATCAATCGCCAGACTCTTTAAAGTCGAGTAGACTTAAATGTTAAGACTCTAATAAGAACTGTAGGTGATAAGAGTTTCTGTGTCTTGGGAAAGAAATAATCTTGTGCCCTGTGTGGACCTCGCTGACATCCACTGCAGTAACACAAGTGACATATATACTATATATACCATATAATATATACCATATAGCAGGGCAGACACAGCCTCATCACCTCGTTGCCTAACCGGGAGCGGTTTTCAAAAACTAAAAAAATCTTTCTGAGCTCTGGCTCAGCAGATAGGCATCTGCTTAAACTCTAAACACCTAGCGACTTTCACGGGGCATTCGGCAACGGTTCTGCAAAAGGAGGATTTAGACAATCCATTCTAAATACCTCGTTGAGATAAAATGTCACAAATAACTTATCTCAACAACTCATTCAAACAAGACCAAACAGGGGGGAATGCGTGTGACAACATAAAAGACCAAAAAAAACTAGTATACTGGATTCAAACGGGATATCAAACCATTTAATAAGATCAAAAAAAAATAACGTAACACATGACATAGGAAATACTACATCATTACGTTTCCAATCCAAAGTCCAATCTAGGACATAAAAGCTTTTCATGAAAGTTCACCAGACAACTTTCTCATTTTCAAATCACTAACTGGGATATTCTTCACTTTTCAAAACCGGGGATATGATCTTACTTTTCCAAAACATGAGTAGATCTTACTTTTCCAAAACAATGGGTAGACTTTATTTTTCCAAAACATGAGTAGACTTCACTCTTCCAAACTGGGGTTAGACTACTTTTTCAAAACAGGGATGAAAGCAAACACAAGGGAAAGACCTAAGGGACATTGGAAAGAATGACAGTTCCGACGAACGACCACTTCCATTTATCCACCGAAAGCAAACTTCACCTGTACTCAACGCGGCCAGATCCTAAGCTCACCAGCCTTGTCACAGCTTCTGCTCTTAGCCTACTTTCAATAAACAAACACAAGAGAGGTCAACGAACTATTCGCCAAAAAAATCAAACTCTATCATGGACAGGGGCTAACAGAACAATACGGGATAACAGACTCTAAAATTTCCAGACTAAACAGGGATAGACAAACAAGCAGGGAACAAACAGATTCATAAGACATTTAGACATTCTTCATATACATGGGCTTACAAACACAAATAATATTGAAACTTGGTTCTTAGTCATACTCCATATACATGGGCTTACAAACACAAATAATATTGAAACTTGGTTCTTAGTCATACTCCATATACATGGGCTTACAAACACAAATAAATATTGAAATTTGGTTCTTATATGAGCTTACACAAATAAAACTGTTCTTGCTCCGACTATTAATGGGAGTATTCCCAGACAACTGAACAACACTTCCTCATCACGAGTATTACACTTGTGATATGCCAGATACAAGAAAACATACATCATTTTATTAATAAGTGGAGGGGCCTCGCCACGGTTTCCCTCTTCACTTCTTCATGAACAAGTGGAGGGGCCTCGCCACGGTTTCCCTCTTCACTTCTTCATGGGGTTACTTTTTCTTCACTTCTAACATGAACAAATCCATATATCAAGGGTTATTTTCAAAACAGTGTCGACAGAGTACGCTATCTTCAAATCAAAAAGTGATAGCTTTTCTCCTGGCTGCTTGAAAAAACAAGGGGTCTACTTCTTCATTAATAAGTGGAGGGGCCTCGCCACGGTTTCCCTCTTCACTTCTTCATGGGGTTACTTCTTCAAGGATGACTTCTCCAACTAACCTGTGGCAATAATATACCCAAATATAGATAGGCTTCGCTGGAAAATCACGGGACTTACACACACAGACCATACCGAATTAGCTCATACACGGACCATACCAACTATTATCACACATCTACTCAAACGACCAAATCAATAATCACAAAAAACGTTTATTCTGTAAAAAAAACTGTTGATCTATAAGAATACATGCAAAAAAATACAACATATTGTTATACTCTATAAGTGTATTCAATATTAAAAACATTCTAATTGTAACTTTTAGCAAAATTTTCAAAAAAAAAAATCTCAACGTTACTTATACCAAAATTTTCTAAAAAAAATTTTTACTTTACTTTATTTTTTACTCATCCGTTTGTCTATAAAATTCATCAAATTTTTTCCAAAAAATTTAACCAATGCTTTCATCATGGGTACAATATCAATACAATATAGTAAGTACGCTACAATATTTAGCATACTATTCTGTTGTACGATACATAAAATACAATACCAGTATACTACGGTTTACATAATATGGGGTTACAATGTAAATACACTATGATGTATGAAATGGTACATACTTATACAAACAACAGTACGACCAAATCAACACCACAATACTATGTGTACGTACTTATACCTCTTCGGAAAAAATTATTAACATTCTGCAACAAAAACTACAAAAATGGGCTCTTTCATGGGGACTAACAGACTGAAACAGTTTCGAGGGCACTAGAAGACATGAAACAGTTTCTGGGGGCAAGACAAGAGGAATCTGGGCTAAACTACTGGGGAAGACTGGGGCGATATTTACTCAGGTCAAACTTCAGGGTGTATGTTACAAATGTAACACTAAGTGGGGGGTGGCTAAAGACATTGGGGACTAGTAGATAGGCTAACTACTAGTTGAACATGTCTACAAGCTAGACTTGTAACAGTGGGCGTACACAAAATATGACAAAAGTCAAGCTTCCATGTTATCGGAAACACCTGCACCACAAACTGAGATCGGCTGCCCAAGGGGACGGGCACTGCCTAACAGTTGTAGTACAAATGAGACCGAAAGGAGGCTAAAAGGACATGGTAGTGGGAACATGCAAATGGGGTCTGAGGGAGGCAAAAAAGACATGCCCCACGTTCTAGGGCGACAGTTGAAGCGTTTTACATGTCTGCTCTATGGGGACAAGGAAAGACTATCTATAGAGATACTGTGGGGTAGAAATGGGGCTAGTAGAAGGAACAGACACGCAAACCTTCATGCGAACGGCAGCTCATTTTTTTTGTGCGGTGGCGGGTCGTAGATTCGTTGGGAGGGGTAGGAGGGTTTAAAGAAGACTAACTACATAACCAAATAAGCAAAGGATACTTACACAGACTTGAGGACTTTCCTACTATTTAAACAAATTGGGACGCCGTTCGAAAAATCCTCAAATTCTCATATCGAGTACTTACTGGAAAGCAACTGGGGACATTCATCGTAGATTCCTCATTGGGGTTATAGTGGGCTACAAATTATCATCATTTGGCTTCTATGCCATTATATTTTCTTCTGTTCTAAAACTTATTCACTTGTATTAGATATCTGTTAATAATTTTCTTAAATAAAGAGGTTACAGAAATAAAGATGTGTACATTTTATAATGTTTATTTAAACCTTAATACCTTTTTATTTTTATTGAGAATAGACACATTCTCAAACCAGAAATGAATAATAATAACAAAATACATGATTTTACAATTTTTAACCTTATTTTTAGCAGTGTACCAAAACAAAAATTTGACATGGCTGTCAAATGTCACTGCCATCTAATATTTACTTTACATAATATATTTTCCATGTTGAAAACAAACATTTTTAATTATGTAAAACCTTTACCAATAATATCCACTTGTGAATTATTTAAAATAAACATTATCATACCTTGTTAAAACAAAAATCCATGTCACAACACTTGGAACTTCAAAATTTTCCATTCAGACGGGGCTGGGAGGGGAAGATATTCAAATCATTACAAAACTGGATAAAATCGATACCAAATAATATCATCTGGGCATTTCTTACTGGAACATGAACAAATCAAAACATCATAAAAATAGCAACAGCTACATAAAGGACAGGAACCAGGAAACCACGCACTTCTTTTACCGGCAAATCAAACTGCATAACAATAGAACTGTTTCACAATAATATATCCATTAAAATGCCGTGAAACTATTGTCATTATATTCCTTGACATGTTAGAAATCCATTAGTTCTTTTACTATAAGAAGAAAACCATTTTGGCCGGCAAAGTGCGACTTTTTGAGTTCTAACAAAAAGATGCTTACAGAGCTGATGTACTTTTAGAACTAACTTTACATCGTCACGTCTCTCTCGCGTCCAAACGATGCATTTCTTCTCGATCGTTCGGCCAAAACTATTGACCAATCGTCAACTACAACTCAAGGATCTTTCAAAATGCAGACCAATAATAACATGGGATTTTTAGCGCTCAAAACTTAAAGGAAAAACACTGAACCTTTTAGAGGATTCATTCTCGAATAATGGATGTTTTCAATAACAATCTATGTAGTTGGTTATTGCTACACAAATAAATAGGAAATTTCCTAACCTTTACAATGCGAACAGGAGCGGCTTAGGAAATTTTAAAGATATATAAACTCGCAAAATATATTAAAAAAATTAATATTTTTCTTGGGATAGGATTAAAATTAATGGATATTTTTTATAAAATATTGTAGTAGAAATCCATCTGCTACAACAGTAATGACTTATACTTGAAGGGACTCTAAAAGAATCTTCTGTGTAAAAGGTATATTTATTTGAAACCCCAATAAAGGGCTACATAAAAAAACATAACGTTTTCGCGCTAGAGAGAGCATCATCAGTGTTATGGTGGCTCCTGTCTTCTGAGCCACCCTGGATACTTAGGGGTGGTTACCCCGACTATGAGGGTTGATGTAGTAAATATCGTTCGTTGTTAATACATTTATTTACCCGTTAAATATATCACAGAAAGTAACTGGCGGTATAGTATTTACTGGAAATCGATGTTACCCCCTGGAATCTCAACTGCTAATTGATTTATCTGTTCTCGTAAAAATATAATTAAAGTCGATTATTGTTTATTTACTGTTTTGGTAAGCCAAGGTGAACGTGATTCAAAAGTGCTGACTGTTAATAAACACCCACTGAATATTATTGCAACTCGACCTTGTATCAAATACTAGCATGCATCGATGCAAAAACTAGGTTAATCGTATTTATTAAAAACAAACATTACCACGGGCATTTAATTAGTAAAAGGTTTATTTTTAATATGATGTTTACTGAGATGCTGTGTATCCCAATTCAGTGTTCTTTGCAAGCTCTACATGCTAAGCCACCAAAAATGCATGGGTTAAAACCCTTAAAATGTCGACTAAAATTCTTACATTGACATGTTGTATATTAAATCCTGGCGATGGATGAAATTTAGAGAGATACCTCAAAGCATCATATGACTATTCCACGAAGCATGTGGGTGGTTGAGTCGATTTCTCTGTCTTCACAAAGAGAAAGGTGAAAGCCAACTGATTGATTTTTTTTTCTTAAATTTTTGTAATTAATGGTATACAGCCAGCTACAGGAAATTTTTCCTTATGAATTTCTATAAAAGCTTTTACAGCATTTTTTTGTCTATAATATATTTCAATGACCTTGTATCCCTCCCATGTTGGTCTCTGTGTACATATCCTTATTCAAGGAACTTTTTACAAAACAACTGAATTCTATCTCTTGATGTACCTAGGGTGTTTACAAAGAGATTTTTATTTTTGCACACTGAAACTAGTTCTGGCCGACCACATCTTAAAAATATCAATGAAATATTTATTTCGTGTTTTGCAACATTTATTGATTTTCTGATACGTTTTAAACAGGTTTATAATGACTTTTGCAACACGACAAATATGTTTTTGGATGCAGGAGGAAAAACTCTACAAAATTATCTCTTATCTTGTCTTATCTCAATTTTGAAAAAAAAATGGACAAAACGAGTTTTGCAACTGGGCGACTCACTTGAACTCTTCATAGCTCTATCTTATTTTCTTGTATATGTACTTATTTTTCTTCTTTTCTTTATTCAATTAAATTAAACATAATTACGTCTTCATCTTCGGATTTAGAGTCCATAATTAATTAAGTAGGTACCAGTAAATTGGTTAACAAATGCTTCTCTCTATTGATGTCATTTTGGCAATTGGCCAGTCCATGGCTGGGTTCAATATGCACTGGAGCTAAGATAACGGAAAAGGTTTCCAGCAAGATATAATATGGGAACGAAACATGTAACAAAAAACATTAATTGATACATTTTTCAAATTTATCATTTTACTTCATCATTACCTCATAGTATTAAATTTATCTTTAAATAAGCTTTAGATGAGATGAGAAAAGTTTTAATTTTTACAACTTGAGTTATATCTGACTCTGCAAAGGTTAGTCCACAGATTTAAGAGCAAAATAATTCAATATGACAATTTAATATCAGAAAACTAAAACAATAGCAATCAGTAAAGAATCAATGAGATACAAAATAGAAATTGATGACATCAGTATTGAACAAGTAATTTAAATAAAATATATAGCCTCATAGCTGTCCAGCTATGAGGACCTGGACAAAGATGTGAGAGATAGAGTACAAAAAGCAAATAAACTGGCAGGATGCCTTGATAACATTACATGTCGAAACCGACATATTAACACTGAGATGAAGTCAAGAATTTATAAATCCAGTATAAGACCAACAATGAATGCATCAGAAACTTACCCGATGCTGCCACAACCCAAAAACTACTGGAAACGGCAGAGATTTCGAAAGAGGAGTGAAGATAGAAGAAAATGTAACGTACAGTGTATGCACGAACTAAATAGAAAAAAAAAAAAGAATGTGTGTGTACTTTGTACGCACGTAAGAAGTTATACTTCTATTATAATATGATTTAAACGAAATAAGTATACTTTCGAACAGTTTCCTTGTATTTTATTTAAATATTAAACTAAATTTTTACTTACTACTTTCCAAAAATTTTTATTAAAACAATACCAAAAATAAAAAAAATTAGAAAATACCCGGATTCGAACCGGGGACCTCTTGATCTTCAGTCGAACGCTCTACCACTGAGCTATACTCCCTTTGTTTATGCGGCTACAAGATTTCTCAGACAAAGTGACAAATAGACCAAGTGAATTATAAAACTTATTATCCCCGAGGTATATAAATCCAAAGACACAAACATTATAATAAATATATTTACTAAAAACACTAATATTATTCTTTCCACACCTTTTTTGGACTGATACATACATAACTTAAAACATTTAGCAACGAACTCCATACTTTCTGTGTGCGCATGCGCGCAGAATAATAAAAATCCGCCAATCGCGCCTAAAGAAGTATAACTTCAAAAAAGGATGGAATAACCACAAGCAGAATGGGGGAGATACGTATGGTCAAAATAGCACGAGATAAATCACCAATCGGTAGAAGAAGTATCGGCCGACCGCGCAAAAGATGGAGTGACAACCTTCCATAGAGGTATCAATCCGCCAATGAACAAGCAGAATTTCTTATAACGAGGAAGAAGAAGAGTTCTATCATACAGTGGTAGCTTTTTATCTAACCTAATAATATTCCATGTAAACCTGCATTTATAATTTAGAGATTAGGACGGTATGACTTACTCTATCGAATGCCTTGGTGAAATCAGCATAAATTACATCACCCGGATCATAGCCTTCAAAAGCATCCAACAATAATTATTCCAAAGCAGTAGAACTTCCCAGAATAAACCCATGTTCTTCGGGCATTGGAGTAGCCCATGCTTTTCTGGCATTGATTCAATAACTGAGCAAGTTTAGCACCTACAATTATTCCTTCAAAAGATTTAGAAAAAACTGAACTATTGTATAGGTCTCAGTAGTTTGCAAATATGGGCAATATAATATGCAGTCCATTTAAGACGACAAAGAGGCTACTACAGGACTGTTCCACATCTCATGTCTCAGTAGCTTGCAATGTGGGCAATAGACTATGCAGTCTATTTAAGACGACAAAGGGGCTACTACAGGACTGTTCCAATTCCACATCTCATACCCTGTACAAAATATTCCTGGAATCCTGGAAAAAACCTGAACCATGGAAAAGAAAGTGCGAAGGAGTGGGCATACCAGTAAGAAACGCATATACCTACCCTAAGTTTTGATGACGACCGAATAGTGATCGCATACAAGACGAAAGTGACCTCAGCTTTAAAATGAAAAAACTGGAACAGGAATATAAGAAGAATGGAATGGAAATAAACAAAGAAAACCGAATACCTAACAACGGAGAATACAGAAACAGCTGGAAATAGAAGGTTAGAAGGAAATAGAAGCTGGAAATAGAAGGTAAACAAATCAAAGGAACATACAAGTAGGTATTAAGGTAGGTTTCATAATATCATGCAGAGGAACAACTAAAGAAGACATACAAAATAGACCATGACAAACAAGAGACTGATACGAAATTTGAACCTGTGATTGGTACTGTGAGATAGGTATGAACATCAGTATAAAAACAAAAAGAACATATTATAACACCATAACAAGAAGTATCCTGACTTATGTGTGTGAAAATTGGATAATAAATAAGAAATAAAAAAAATAAGAAAAGAGTGTGGGAATGAACTCATATTCTAGAAATCTTTTTTATAATATATACTTTGAGTATTTGAATTTGAGGATATATTTTGTAATAATTCCTACATTCTTGACGCAAATTAGAAAAAAAGATCATACTCCTTACATCCTATCATTTTATGTTTTGCATGAGCTAGATAATATCTAGCTAGAAAATCTACCAACACTATTATTTTACATTTAAGATATTTTACTCATTTATAAAGTTTTAGAAAGGATTTTCATGCAAATTGTCATGTTTTAAATATAGTATTTTTCTAAGATAACGAGTAACGAAATCATTTATTTATATTAAAATTTTGAAACAACTAAACGATTTTACACCTCCAGTAGGTATTTATATAGAAATTCTGCTACAATAAAAACTCAAAAGAGAACAAAATTCCGTGTGTCATGCATATCCATTAAACAAGTTTTTTGTCAGCAACGTCACAAAAATTGACAAAATTTCTGACAAAAATATTACAAGTAGGCTGTGTCTAGGTTTTGTAACGCTTGTTACAAGGTACAAGCCATTTTGTTCGTGGACAACGGCTTGGTCACGCGTGGTCTTATAACGCCGATTGCGATATTTTCTGTAAAATTAATCGGAAACTCGGAAAATTCGGTGAAAATATTAGTGAAATGGTATGGTAGATACTGTACCGTACATACAATTCGAAACTGTAAGAACTATTATAATGTAAAAATATTCTCAAAACTCGGAATATTCGGTGTAAATTTTAGTAAAATTCTGTGACAAGTGCTTCATACTAGAATGTAGTTCAGATTAGAGTATCAATGTCTTAGGTAAGTTTTTCATTACATAGTAATTTATTATGCAATTCAATACAATATAGGTATGTATCATAAAACAGAACAATGTAAATGAATCACGAACATATAAAAAATGCATGTTAAGTATAATATGTTCAAATAATTCATTGCCATTTTTATTTTCAATATCAGTAAACCGTAAACTTTTTGTATTGCAGTTGCAGAATCCTTTCTTATGTAGGTATATTTATATTATGTCATAACCAATAACACATCTTCAACAATCAAAGATGTTTAATTTTCTATTTTCAAAATTTAGGATTGATTCGTATAATTATCTGGAATTTTTAGTAGAATGCTATGTGTAAAACAATATGCCTGTCTCTTTTGTCAGTGTTTTTCTTCTAATCTAAATTATCTAGGAGAATAAAAAAGAAATTACTCAAGAATTTTAAACATATCTGTTCAATCTGTTGTGTTTTATAGTAGAATCTTAGAACCAGTTCTGAACTAATGAATTTATCAGAGCGCATGTCAGGCTGGACCTGTCACAGTTCTGAATCTAAATTTCATAATTAGTCCAGTCATCAGGGATTTAATATAAATTATAGTCCAGAAAGCCACTGCTCATCCGCTAGGAAAAATATTTTAATTCGGATTTTTTGCACAATCTTACTCAAAAAGGACCCCTTTTAACAAATTTGCATGTTGCCAGGACCAAAAGTTGGTCAAACATTTTTTTAAACGTTTTTTTTTTGTTTTTTTCCTAAAATTATTTTTTTTGCATGGAACAAAATTTTTTTAGGTTTCTTGGATCATTCCAAACAGAAAAGGTCTTTAGTGACTTTTCTCTAAAGTTGATAGTTTTTGACATATAAGCGATTAAAAATTGAAAAATTGCGAAATCGGCCATTTTTAACCCTCAAAAACTATGTGAAAAACTGAAAATTTGAATGTTGCCAAGGCAGGTAGATATTCTTTAAACATCGATTGATGAAATCCCGAAGAGTTTTTTGCAATACAATATCAAAAACCCCTTTGTTATAATAAATTCGTTATTTCGTAAACCGGCGACTTTACGGAAAAATTTCGAAACAGGTCGATTTTTATTTTTAAGTTATGATATTGTGACATATATGGTATACTAGTGACGTCATCCATCTGGGCGTGATGACGTAATCGATGATTTTTTTAAACGAGAATAGGGGTCGTGTGCTAGCTCATTTGAAAGGTTCTTCAATTCTCTATCAGTAATATAAACATTTACATAATTATTTATACAGAGTGTACAATAATTTAATTTTTTTGTCAATTTGCCAAATGATTTAAGTAATTTAATAAAAATTTTTTGGACACCCTATATAAATAATTATGTACATGTTTATATTACTGAATAGAGAATTGAAGAACCTTTGAAGAGCCAGCACACGACCCGTATTCTCATTTAAAAAAATCATCGATTACGTCATCATGCCCAGATGGATGACGCCACTAGTATACTATATACGCCACAATATCAACTTAAAAATAAAAACCTACCTGTTTTGGGATTTTTCCTTAAAGTCACCGGTTTACGAAATAACGAATTTATTCCTTTCATTTGCACCATACTGTATACACATGCAACGATGGAAAATAGTGTCGCGCACGCTTGATTGGCGATTAAGAAACAAAGGGGTTTTTGATATTGTATTGCAAAAAACTCTTCGGGATTTCATCAATCGATGTTTAAAGAATATCTACCTGCCTTGGTAATATTCAAATTTTTAGTTTTTCACATAGTTTTTGAGGGTTAAAAATGGCCGATTTCGCAATTTTTCAATTTTTAATCGCTTATATGTCAAAAACTATCAACTTTAGAGAAAAGTCACTAAAGACCTTTTCTGTTTGGAATGATCCAAAAAACCTAAAAAAATTTTGTTCCATGCAAAAAAAATAATTTTAGGAAAAAAAACAAAAAAAAAAAAATTTAAAAAAATTTTTGACCAACTTTTGGTCCTGGCAACATGCAAATTTGTTAAAAGGGGTCCTTTTTGAGTAAGATTGTGCAAAAAATCCGAATTAAAATATTTTTCCTAGCGGATGCGCAGTGGCTTTATGGACTATTATGTTATAGTCAAGGCCCGAATTTCAGGCACTCCTAGGTTTGACTAGGCAATCCTCACGTGTGACTGACGGTCTTAGTCCAAAGCCCGAAATAAATTACAGTTTCGGCCTTTGACTAGTCAAACCTATAGAAGAGACTAAGTTGGTCAGGCAAAGGTCGAAATTTAATTTTATAATATCGGTGTTTGACGTAGGAGAGACTTGCCAGTACCGGACACCTCTAAAGCTTTTTCAAAATAATTTTTTTAGAAACACATAAGAAATAAAAATGCAGTATTTTAAATGTACAGATGTTTATATCTATTGTTCGCACAAAAATTAATATTTGCAAAAATCAAAATATTTTTTAAATATTTTGTGAGTTATGTAAATATTTTTGAATTTTATTTGCTTACAAATGTTCATGTTGCGCAATTTTCACACTTATAAAAAAGTAGATTTTCTTGATTCGTGCACGCCACGTTCGCCCACCGCTTATTGCATGTTGTGCACTGAAGTAAAAACTTCCTTAGGGCGATGTGCACTTTTTGGATGAGAAAAATTAATAAATTAGCGACCGTCATCTCTTCGACGAAATAAATTTTTGAAGTGAAAACTTCTTTAGGAACGTTGTGCACTTTTGGATGGGGAAAATATTTAATTAGCGACCGTCATCACTTGGGCAAAATACATGTTTGAAGTGAAAACTTGTTTAGGGACGTTGTGCACTTTTGATTTTGGAAAAAGTATTGAATTAGCGACCGTCATCACTTCGGCGAAATAAATTTTTGACGTGAAAACTTCTTTAGGGACGTTGTGCACTTTTTGGACGGGAAGAAAGTATTGAATTAGAAAGAGTGTGTACCCGAAGGCGTTTGGTTCGCCAGAAGTTTTCACTTCTGTCGGTACTCCCCGAGAGCCTTAAATTTTTTGTAGTTTCTCCGCAGATGAGACCCTCGGTAGTTTCTGCTTCTTCTTTAGTGTTAATTTCTAAACTTCCAGTACTTGGTATCATTAACGTGAAAATTTGTCTATTCACATCAAGACTCTTATTCTGTTTTTTTTCTTTGTTTAAGCTGTTTGGTTTGGTTTTTTCTGACTGGTTGCATCTTCTTTTCTTTTTCTCTGCTGCTTTTTTTATCTTCTCTTGTGATTCCTTAAACCCTTTCCCAAACGTAGTTTTATAAGGAGATGCAGTCAAAATCTCACTCTTTTCACTACATCATCTTCTGGAGTTTCGCGGGTTTTCGGCACTAAATTGATATAAACAGATTACTCGGGGTGTTTTGGGGGTTGATGAACACGAATATGACATCAGAATCTAACCTCGGAGCACCTTCCCAGAGTGAGTGATATTCACGTCATCTTATTTTGAAATTTCGAGAGTTTTCGGTTTTCACAAGTCTGATGGCGAATTCGTGTTCAGTAACGCGAACCCATAAACACCCGAGTAATTTATTTGTATCAATTTAGTATCAAATTAATCAAAAATGTGCTTCTTTATTTAAACTAATTTAAGAATAACACTTTTATATTATTCCCAGACGTTGGAACAGTTAAAAGATACGAATCTATAATTTACCCGGAGTCTTCGGCTTCAGTGGAATTGGCATCATCGTGGGATACAGAAACATTTTTGACTTCTTGCTATGCTTACCGCATACATACTTGTATTTTGAACAAACTATGGTTGTTTTTGCCCACTTATTGGCCTTCTTCCTTTTAGATTTTGCTAATTTGACACATGAATGATATCGTCCCTTTCCATTTTGGGATGATGTTGAAGGTATTCAAGGGGATTATTTATAGTCCACTGTCAAGTTTTTATAAAAGTATGAGGAAATGAATTAAATTATAGAAATGCTAATTATGCCATCTAATAGGGCAGTAGTACGCCTACAAATACTAATTATTTGAGATTTTTAGGAACAAAGGTATTTAGAGAATCGGATATAATGCAATGTTGTGGATACTTTTTAACCCTCCTTGGTCCTTCTAAGGTTAACAGTAACCCAGGACACCAGGTTTATTGGAGGTCGGTTCTTATTACGTATTCGTGTTCAGTGTTCCCAAAAAACCCCCTAGTAACAACATCTGGCCTTAATACACTTATTTTGATATGTTTATGCACTTTTGCATGCATGATATGTACTTTAAAATGCAATAATTATTATCCATTTCCACCCATTTTTCTATTGTCGAGTTTTTTCCTGATGTCATTCCGAACACAAAGCAAAAAGTTGTATTTATTGTCTAATAGGCTATTGATTATGCATTTTAGAAAGGAACTACAACGTTAACGGGGTTTTATTATTTCATATAGTCATAGTCAATGGAGCTTTCAGTATGAAAAAACCGCGGAGGACTACCATTTAAAGGGGTGTGTTTTTGAGAAAAGGGTGAATTAGTCCCTAGGCACAAGGAGAATTAGGGTGAGTTCTGTGCACATTTGGTGCAAACATGTCTACAGCAAAATTGTTTCAGGTTAAAATTACTATAGAAATATCACATTTTAAAGTTAAAAATATTTTTTTTACAAACATATAGGTATTCAAAAGAAAAGCAAGAAAAAAACACGATAGATAGCAATTTTGTTTTTTGTCTCAAAACTTTTTTCAATGGGGATATAGGTATAGGCATTGCTTCACAGAAAAAAAAACTTCCATCTTTTTCTTTAAAGTGACGTTTGGTATAAGTCACTATTATTTATAATTTCCAAATTATTATTTTTCAAATTTCGCCACTCACAGCGATTTTGGGACATTTTCCTTGTTACTTCGCAAACATCGTTCTGTAACTTTTTTCTACGCAGCTTTAGGTATATGCAATGTCACATTTAATAGAAAGAAAAGTCAATTATCTTTAAAATGTTCTATCGTAAAAGGCTGTGTGACTATTTTTAAACAAGATATGGTTTTTCAAAGTTGTATACTGTTAATAATATTTTACAATTATTATTTTTTAATTTCTCAATGTTGTTCTGAAGCTATTTTCTTGTGGCATTTTTACAATTTTAACTATTTATAATGGGAAATAAGCCACAATATTATTAAAAAATGATTTTTATTAACGTTTCGACGCCCAAATCTTCTACTTTAAAATGTATCATATTATGTATCTGAATTGCCGATATAAATGAGTCAAATTAAATAAATTATTAGAAGAATTTTTTTACTAAGCAACAACATTTTTGTTGATGTTAGTAGTATTTTGTATTTTGACAACGGCACCCGATTTGGGCGTCGAAACGTTAATAAAAATCATTTTTTAATAATATTGTGGCTTATTTCCCATTATAAATAGTTAAAATTTTAAATTTCTCATTATAACTTTTTTATATATTTAGGAATATATATTGTGCAATAAAAAAGAAAACTTTTATTTACGTTAAAACTGTGTATTGTAAAAAATTCTAGGACTATTTTTAAACAAGATATGCTTTTTCAAAATGTCACATACACATGCAATAGGTCACACTAAGCTGGAATCATATGAAAAACTTTTTTATTATTAACTTTATGAAAAAAGGTATTCTTTATAAAATGCTCTGCATAGTCTAAAACCGAAGATGCAATCATCAGATATAAAATTTTGTCAATAGTGTACGAGGTATGTTGAAAAATATGAATTTCACTCAAGAGTAAAGTAGCTTTATATTTCAAAATATCGAAAAGTGTTATTAAGTTATTTGGAATTAAAAATTATGTTATAATATACCATTATATTCTTCTAATTGAAAAAAAAAAAAATGAAAATTTTTAAAATTCTTCTCAAATTACGGATATCCTTGGATATCCTACGGATATCTTGTTTAAAAATAGTCCTAGAATTTTTTGCAATACACCATTTTAAAGTAGAGAAAATATGCTTTTTTTATTTCACAATGTATATACCTGACTGTACAAGAAAAAAAGTCATAATGAAAAATTCTAAAAATAATCATAAAAAATATCAAAAATCATAAAAGTATAAAATCTTGAAAAAGTATAAAATCTTAAAAAAGTATAGATAACTTGCTTAAAAATAGTCGTACAACCCTATACAATAGACTATTTTAAAGGTAATTGACTTCTAGTCCTGTCGCCAGGGGGGGTACAACGGCCTCCTTAATTCAGATGGACTTACCCAAGTTTTTTTTTTATATATTTTGACCCGTAGAATACGAATTTTTTGGGTAACAGTTGATCCGGATGTCGATAAGATTGTTATGGACAAAGAACTTGAGGAATTACATAACAGCGATTTCTCGCAAAACAAAACATCTTTTTGTATTTTTTGGGTCATTTTAAGCAAAAAATATTCCTACAAGTTTTTTCGTAGAATGCATAGTTTTCGAGATAACCGCGGTTGAACTTTCAAAAAATCGAAAAATTGCAATTTTTGAACCCGAATAACTTTTGATTAAAAAATAAAGTAGCAATTCTGCTTACCGCATTTGAAAGTTTAAGTCAAATTATATCGGTTTTGATTATTTGAATTGCTAAAAATTAATTTTTTTATTGTTAAACAAATCTATAAACACATAGTGTTTCCCGTACCTAATACATGCGTTTTAACGCATGCTACGTAGAAATTGCCTCGCTTGCACTTGTAGCTACTCTACCTACTCGTTCGATTTTAAATGAGAAATCATTGAAAACATCACTCACATACTAGGTGTTTATAACTTTGTTTAACAATAAAATAATAAATTTTTAACAATGCAAATAATCAAAACCGATATAATTTGACTTAAACTTTCAAATGCGGTAAGCAGAATTGCTACTTTATTTTTTAATCAAAAGTTATTCGTGTTCAAAAATTACAATTTTTCGATTTTTTGAAAGTTCAACCGCGGTTATCTCGAAAACTATGGATTCTACGAAAAAACTTGTAAGAATATTTTTTGCTTAAAATGACCCAAAAATTACAAAAAGATATTTCGTTTTGCGAGAAATCGCTGTTATGTAATTCCTCAAGTTCTTTGTCTATAACAATCTTATCGACATCCGGATCAACTGTTACCCAAAAAATTCGTATTCTACGGGTCAAAATATATAAAAAAACTTGGGTAAGTCCATCTGAATTAAGGAGGCCGTTGTACCCCCCCTGGCGACAGGACTATTCTCTTTCTATTAAGTGTAGCATTGCATATACATAGAAATGCATAGAAAAAGTTACAGAACAATGTTTGCGAAATAATGGGGAAAATGGTCCACAAATGCTGTAAGCGGCGAACTTTGAAAAATCCTAATTCGGAAACTGTAAATCCTAGAGACCTCTACCACACGTTATTTTAACGAGGAAGGATTTTAGTTATTTTTCGCTGAAGCAATGCCTATACCTATATCCCTGAGGAAAAAAGTTATGGGGCAAAAAACAAAATTGCTTCCTTTTGTGTTTTTTTCTTGTTATTCTTTTGAGTATATTTTTGTAAAAAAAAATATTTTGGCTTTAAAATGTGATATTTCGATTATAATAGTAAATTTAACCTGGAACAATTATTTTCCTGTAGACGTGTTTGTACTAAAGTGCATAGAACTCACCCTAATTCACTCTGTGCCTAGGGACTAATTCACCCTTTCTCAAAAACGCACCCATTTAAATAATAGCACTCCGCGGGTTTTTCAAATTTAGAGATCCATTGACCATATGAGATAATAAAATCCCGTTAACGTTGTAGTTCCTTTTAGCTCTTTTATTTTAAACATAATCAATAGCCTATAATAGCCGTTTATTTATTTAATAGACCTTTATTTCGATCTTTAAGTTTTTCTGATTTTTCTATCACTTTTTATTATATTATTATTATTATTATTCATTTTTTTCTATATTGTGTAGCTTGTTATTTTTTCTAAATGATTTTAATTTTAATTAAACAATTTATTCCTATATATTTTTATAATAATAACTAATTTTGGTTCTATAATAGCTTGTTGACTATTTTTTTTATAAATTCTCGCAATTTATCATTAATTAATATAAATTAAAGATACGAGTCGTCTTATTTAAAAGTATTAAACACTTTATAACTTTTATTTACAAGCACTTGAATAATTTATTGTTAATACCAAGATCATTGGTTATCAGTTCGTCACAATTTCAATTGAAATATTTCCAGTTCAGTGTATTTTATTCTTATACACTTTTTTGGTAGGACAGACAAATTTTGCATAATGAGGACATTTTACTTTATATTTGCATTTATTGGTGTTGCTCAAGGTAAGTGATTTGGAAGTATCTTAGTTAGCATATATAATATTCCAAAATGTCTCTTAATAACATGTATTAACTAATAGCTTTACATTATTATAATCATTTAATATTTTCACGTGACGTGAGTGGGCCCCGTTTAGTGTGAGTGGACCCCTCTTACCCTTTTTTCTTATTTTTGTATACTGGCTTTCTAAGCCCGATCGCTAGAGTTCGATTCACAGCACCAACAAAGACATTTTCATTTTTAAAAATGATAAAGAGCTGCCACCGTAATTCGGAGGGCACGTAAAGCTGTCGGTCCCCTTGGGCTAGGTGTGCATTGACACAAGATATCCGAAACAGTGTTAAATATGCAACTATAGTGCCGGAGCAATCCGAAAGGATCTCACCGGCAAAAATGCCATACGATATTATAATTATTATTTGTTTTTTCATTAGTAACAATTTTTTGTGGCAGATGTCGTTTTTGCTAGTATTACATAATTTTTTTGGTGGCCCAAGCTGTTTTTCTAAGGTTTTTATAATTTTATTTGAGGGAAGGTATTATCATCTAAGGCGAGCTAGGCTTTCTTCGATTTCCTTGAGTTAAAGTGCTGTCTAGTATTTATACATTACCAAGCAATTGTTGTTTAGATCTTTTCTGCTACCATTAGTGGAAGGCATCGTATCCTACCGTCTTTCAGAGGATGTTGCTTTCATTCACGTAACAAAGTACCTACTTTTGCAGCTTCTTTTTGAAGTCTGTTGTAGTTTCTTTGGATCATCCTTTTGTTGCTAGTGCACATGTGTTCCCATGAGGGGGATGCATGTATAAGACTGGATTTTGGATAGTTTTCTTCTTCTTTCTGCGAGTCTTCTAACCTTCACTACGCGCGCCCGCTGCTTCTTTTGTGTAGGATGGCGTCCATACATGTGATGTGGTGAGTGGGCATCACCCTGTTTGCTGTGTTTATTATTTCTAGGTATTTTGCTTTATTTCTCCAATCGATGGACCCCATGAGCAGTTTTTGTTGGTCTTCTGGTGTTTCTTTTTGGGTCTTTTATGTGGCCTTTATTTTAATACCTGTCTCCTCCCCATGTAGTTTCTTGAAAACGTTCCCTAGCAGCTGATTGTATCTATCTAGTTGTACTATCATAGTTGAGTTTTTATATTGTTCTTGAGTTTTTATATTGTTCATCCGCTATAACTTTTCCCATGCGTCACGATTCATTTTCAAACAAATTAAGTCAAAACATAAAGTGAAACGTACTCCGATGTTTGTAGTATACAGGGTGTCCAGAAACTCTACCGACAAACGAATACAGAAGATTCCTCAGGTAATTTTAAGACAATTTAACCAATTCATCTAGTCCGAAAATGCTTCCTAAAGGAGCTAGAGCTATTTGAAGATGGCGTCTGGTAATTGGTTTTTCTTAAATATCTCCAGAACGTTTATATTTAGAAAAACGAAAATTGATGCATATACTTATCTTCAAGAGATAAATCGATTCCATCCATTGCAAATTTCTAGTACCGGTTACAGGCGTCCGTTTTGGGTAGGGGAACAGCTATATTATCGCATAACTGTTTTATTTTTAATTTTTAAGCATTTTTGAGTCTCGATTATTAAAACGTAAGGTATTATAGTACTAAAAGGTACTATAAAAATCGATTTTAAAATTTTTTGTTTTTTTCATATTATTAAAAAAATTTCAAAAAAAACTATTTAGAAAAAATAAAACTGGTAATTTTATTTAAATTCTACAGATGAATCGATTTCATTAATTGCGAATTGCTAGTACCGGTCATATGCGTCGGTTTTGGATAGGTCAACGGTTATTTTATCGCATATCTTTTTGTTTTCAATTTTTAAGAATTTTTGACACTAGATTATTAAATTATGAGGTATTCTAGTACTAAAAGTTACTCTCGCTTTAAGTTGGTAAAATATACCGTTTTTTTTTGAAAATTTTTTTCAATTTTTTTTTAATTCAGGAAACGAAAAATTTTCAAATCGATTTTTATAGAAAACGGTGTGTCCTATCGCCTTAAAGCAAGAGTAACTTTTAGTACTAGAATACCTCACAATTTAATAATCTGGTATCAAAAATGCTTCAAAGTTAAAGACAAAAAAGTTATGCGATAAAATAACCGTTGCCCCACCCAAAACGGACGCCCATGACTGGTACTAGAAATTCACAATGGATCGAATTGATTTATCTCTGGAAGATAAATAAGTTTACCAATTTTCGTTTTTTTTAACTGGAAGCGTTCTGGAGGTATTTAAGAAAAACTAATGACAAGACGCCATCTTCAAAGAGCTCTAGCTCCCTTAGGAAGCATTTTCGGACTAGGTGAATTTGGTTAAATTGTCTTAAAATATCTGAGGAATCTCCTGTCTTCGTTTGTCGGTAGAGTTTCTGGACACCCTGTATAGTATACCTACAGTATACAAAATGTATGTACACATCGACGTTCGTTTCACTTTACGTTTTGACTTAATTTCTTTGAAAATGAATCGTGACGCATAGGAAAAGTTGTAGCGGACGAACAATATCAACTACAATAATTCAATATTCCATACTGTTTATTCATGTTAATAATATTGTTATGACAGTTCCGTAGATTGTTCCTACATAGAAAGAGTCCCTCGACGTGAAAGAAGAAGTAGTCACGTACGAGAATATTCTGGATGTCATGGAATAACCCAGAAATGTCTGGTGACATCTAGAACGTCAGAAAACTATATAAACATTATGTGTTTGACATTCTATAGTTCAGTTGTAATTCAGATTTAGTAGTCGACAGTTGTCAGTTTGTTAAAGTTTATATTGTATTTAAGTTTGAATAAAGTTACTTTGAAAAAGTTGTAACATTGGTGACAGCGGTGGGATTTAAGAGATATTGAAGAAGATATTGAGAATTGTTTATGGTAAATACCAGATCATCTAAAGTTGAGAAGGAAATGGATACATCCGGACCACCAGCATGGTTTTTAAAAATGAAAGAAAATGAAGAGAAACGTAGGCAAGAAGAGAAAGAAAATGAAGAGAAGCGTAGGCAAGAAGAGAAAGAAAATGAAGAGAAACGTAGGCAAGAAGAGAAAGAAAATGAAGAGAAGCGTAGGCAAGAAGAGAAAGAAAATGAAGAGAAACGTAGGCAAGAAGAGAAAGAGGAAGATAAAAAGCTTAGAAAAGAAGAGGAGGAGAGGCGTAGACAAGCAGAGGTAGAAATTATGAATAGTTTGTCCCAAATTCACGAGCATTTTCAGTTAGAGGTAAGTCGAATTACTAATAAAATAGATATATTAGAAGAAAAACAAAACTGTTTAGATAATAAAATAGAACAACAACAAAATTATTTAGAAAACAAAATAGACCAACAACAAAATCATTTAGAAAATAAAATAGAACAGCAACAAAACGATTTAAAGCAGCAACAAAACGATTTGAAATATAGTTTAGAAAAACAAATAGTAGAGTTAGCAAACAAAATTAATACCCAAGCTTCTTTATCTCATATTGTTTCAGTTACTAATATCGAATCCGAACAAACAGCCCTTTCCTCTTCCATCGTTGATCCAGGCATAATTAGAAGTAGCAAAATTTTAAAACCACCCACGTTTGATGGCCAAACAGCGTGGGAAACTTATCGTTTCCAATTTGAAGCTGCAGCTAAAGCAAATGGCTGGACTGAAAGAGAAATGGCAGCTTCCTTGGTGGTGTCGCTTCGAGGTCAGGCAGCAACCGTCCTTCAATTTCTTCCTCAGGATTCACCTAGTTATGACTCACTTGTTCAAGCTTTAGAAACAAGATATGGCCAACAACATCTGAAGCAGGTTTTTCAAAGTCAGCTTAAAGTTCGGTATCAAAAACATAATGAGAGCCTGCAAGAATTTGAAGCCGATATTAAAAGATTATTACATTTGGCATATCCTCAGGCACCAAGAGATTTTCTGGAACAAATCGGTATACAGGCTTTCATAGATGGACTGCATGATATCGAAATGCAACAGGCTCTGCGATTACAACACCACAAAATGCTAGATAAAGCACTAATCTCCGCTCAGGAGTACGAAGCGGCGAAAAATATTTCTAGATCTCTTCCACAATTAAAAGAAATAAGATTTACAGAAAATAAGCAAGTCACTACCACAGATAATGAACAACTAGTTTTATCCCAGATATTAAGCTTACTACAAAATATCCAACAAAAACCTCGAAATGAAAACAGAAGATGTTTTAACTGCGGAAGAATGGGACATCTAAAATCCAATTGCAGAAGCCGATCCCAAGCACGAAAAGAAGAATACAAGAATGAGATCAGAAGGTCGCCTAGTTCGACATCCAGAAGCCTGTCGCAAAGTCTCACTAGAAATGATGGTAGATGGTCACTAAGAAACATATTTCCTACAACTGACCATAGAAAGGAAGAAAATACACTGGAATTTGAAGTTAGCCATTTGAAGGAACAACTAGCGATTAGTAAAAATAAAATAGATAGATTAAGAGAACAGGTGACAATATTGCAAGAAGAGTGTAAAGTAATTCAAAATAATGCAAAAACTACACAGTCCAATCTAGAAAACGAATGTCAAAAACTGATGAAAGAGAAGAATGTGTTAAATAAACAATTGCAAGAATACCAAAATGCATTAAATGAATTACAAGTTCAAAGCCAACGTCAGCTAGCACAAAAAGAGAATGTAACCGAAGAAGTTAGTCTGCGGATGACCACAGTTGAACAGCAAGAAGATAATGACCAGATTTCTCTGGAAAACATTAAGAAGAGTCAAAAGAAAGATAACGAATTAAGAGTTATACGAGATTGGCTTAAAAATGGAGTAAGACCTCTTTGGCAGGAAATATCTAAATACAGTCGAACTATAAAGGCGTACTGGGCTCAATGGGAATCCTTGCATCTTTCGAATGGTTTGTTATATCGGAAGTGGGAAAGTTCCGATGGAGTACGTATAGTTCAACAGGTGGTACTGCCAAAATCACACATTAAAAGTGTGTTGGAAGATCTTCATAGCAGCCTGTCTGGAGGACATTTTGGAGTAAAAAGAACACTGGCCAGAGTTCGAGACAGATTTTATTGGATCAATTGTCGCCGAGATGTAGAAGAATGGTGTAAGAAATGCGATTTATGTAACTTTACGTTTTGACTTAATTTCTTTGAAAATGAATCGTGACGCATAGGAAAAGTTGTAGCGGACGAACAATATCAACTACAATAATTCAATATTCCATACTGTTTATTCATGTTAATAATATTGTTATGACAGTTCCGTAGATTGTTCCTACATAGAAAGAGTCCCTCGACGTGAAAGAAGAAGTAGTCACGTACGAGAATATTCTGGATGTCATGGAATAACCCAGAAATGTCTGGTGACATCTAGAACGTCAGAAAACTATATAAACATTATGTGTTTGACATTCTATAGTTCAGTTGTAATTCAGATTTAGTAGTCGACAGTTGTCAGTTTGTTAAAGTTTATATTGTATTTAAGTTTGAATAAAGTTACTTTGAAAAAGTTGTAACAATATAATACCTATTACATAACTGATATAATTTTCTTTTGAAAAAACTTGTTATTGTTGCGAAGAAAATATGCCTGATGTGGGGTTATAGAACTTACAACGAGGAAAGACTATTGGTCTTGTGGAGAAAGTAATGTTCTCAGAGGGACATAGCTGTAGAGCTAGGCGTAATACAGGGCGTTCTGTCCAAAACTTATGCTAGGTAACAGGAACTAGGAAAGCTCAAAAATAAAGCAAGGGAAAGTCTCCAAAATTAATAACGGCTCTCCAAGATCGTTTAATTGTCCAATCAGCTGGAAGACACCCAACTATTTCTCACCTGCAGCTCCAAAGGCAGCTTTTGGAAGCTACAGGTGTAACAATTTCAGTTGAAACGAAAAGAAGAAGAGTTCATACCAAGAAGTATACAGCATTAGACAGTTATGGGTTCCCAAGTTATCCAGGCAGCACAAGATTAATCGCCTAAATTGGTGTCTTTACCACAAAAACTGGAACATTGGGGATTGACAAAATGTGCCATTCTCAAAAAAAGTCAGGATTTGTGTAAAATCAGATGACTCATGAAATCGTGTACTTAGAGGTCGAGGAAGACAAGCAAGAACGAAAACTGTCAGATCTATTCACAAATATACAAGGGGAAGTGTAATGTTCTGGAGAGGAATTGTGATCCGTAAAAAACTCCTTTAATTTTCATCCAATCAACTTTAACTGCTCACAGGTATGTTGATAACCTGTAGTCAGGCTCTGCTGGAGAGGTGCAACAGGAGAAAATTTAATTTTATCGCATGATAATGAACCTCTACATACCATTAGAGTGACTACAGACATCATTGAAGCAGAAGGTATCCCTTGTTTGGAGTGGCCTGCTTGCTCACCCGAGCTTAATTCTATAGAATATTCGTGGGATATGCTTAAAAGAAAAATTAGAGCTCGCCGGAATAATCCACAAAACACCGCACGGCTAGTACAAGCTGCTCTTAAAGGAGGGAGCAACCTATCACAACAAAATGTTAATAATTTGATTAGGAGCGTGCCCACGCAATAACTGAAGCTTGCATAAGGACTAGAGGTGATAACACTGACTACCGTAAAATACAAGAAAAAAATAAATAAAAACAATTTAAACATTAGGTATTCGTTTTACATTGAAATTTTGTATGCTATTGACTTTAAAACAACTACTTTCAATTTAATTGTTTGTTAAATACTTTATTGTTTTATTTAATTGTTATGTATTTGTTATTAAATTGCATTAAAATAAATATTGTTTGACTTCTTGTGTTTTTTTTTAATTTGCACGAAATAGTACAAGAAATATCAGATGATTCCATATATGATTCCATATATTCATAAGTTTGGGTGTGTGTATTAATACATGTAAACCTTTAATTTAAATAAATTTAAATTATTGAAAGTTTGTATTCTTTTATATGGAAATAATCCACAATGAAGGGTAATGCAATTTTTTGGATTCCGAAGTTTTGATTTAAAAATCCGAAAATCATTTTCAAACTTGCACGATTCCAATTTAATGCCAGTTTTTATTTCAATATTTTTTTTAAAATGACTTCTCTAACTGCATAAAGCAAAAAATCTCTAATTTTTATATGATTTTGCACTTGCAGTGTTTTTGGATTCATCAATTATTGAATAATATGTAAATTATATTATGTTTTTAGACTGTGTCTCATGTAAAAAAATGTATTAAGTGGATAAAATATGGCGAACAGTCGCTCCTTAGGTTAAACTGTAGGTAGATACCGTTAGATGGCACCAACTACATCATTCGAATTTTGTTGGCACTTATGATATATTCCGATGTCGTATAGATGGGGCTAAACGTTGGAAAAGAAGTATTTCCTGTTAAATATTTTCTACCAATGATGTTGCAGAGTCAGGCAAATATGCAATAGTGCATATGCATTTGCATATTTTTGTAGTTTCTTTTGAATTTTGCATATACTGGTATATTTAAAAATAAAGTGCATATAATAGGTTTTCAAAGCGAATTTATTTGTTTATTCACGGTTCAAATACCTTCGTACCTGATATTTCTGTGTGGATCAAGGCATCCAGAATTGGTCATTGATATGGGAAAATTATTATGCTCAGCATGCAGTAAGTAAATACAAAGTAAACCTAAATATTTTAAATTGCATAAAAATAATCATAAAACCAAAAAATATACATTTTTAAGTTAAAATGCTTCAAATAACCGCCGATCTAAAAATTATTTAGTTTAATGTAGGAATTTTTTTGCAGATTCCATGCGAAAAAAAATTCTAAATAGTCCAGCATTGCAAAACTGCTTTACACACCGGTAAAAAAAATAAATTAGAATCGGGAGAGAAAAGGTACCTAAAGGCCGCGTCTCACCATCAAATAATTTGATCAAACAGTTTGAGCAAACTCCGGAAGTACGTCAAAGTGACGTCACAATTGCAGTATTTTTGAAATTATAAAAATCTGTGCTCTCACTATCAGTCTAGTTTGATCAAATTTTTTGTATTGAGTTGTCTAACTTGTTTGTACTATATTTAAAATTAAAATTTTTCATTATTATCCACAATGAACACTCAGGATGTGACGTCACTAACTGTCACTTTCAGTTTGCTCAAACCAGTTTGATCAAATTATTTGATGGTGGGACGCGGCCTTAAGATTCGATATCTAGGTGCTTAAAATCAACTAATCGTAAATCAAGTGAGCAAGAGACATTTAACCATGATTTGTTCGAAGCATTGTTAAGCTAAAATATATCTTAGTCCAAATTATCAAACGAAAATTTGCGAATATTTCTTGGAAAATACTGCAAATGGAATATTCCAAGTGAAAGAAGCTTAAGAAGAAACGAGGTCGATTCTGTAGGTATAAGTAGATATTCTGCGGTACTGAGTAACATAAAATTAGAGACAATAGGAGACAATTATTTTTATGTATATGTGGATAAAACAATTGATTCTTCTGGACGTTACATCGCACATTTATTAATCGGATCTCTTAAAAATGGGCAAGCTTATAAATCGCATTTAATTGCTTCCAAGATGTTGAGTAAAACCAACGCACTAGGTAACCGTTTTAAGGTTTTTGCAAAGACAATTTAGCAATTTTTTTTTCTTCCTTTAGCTTTCCCAACGAAACATTTTTATTTTTCTTTCAGATGCTGCACCTTACATGGTTAAAGTAGGAAGCAATTTGAAAATTTTTTATCCTCGTTTAGTACATACAACTTGCCTAGCACATGGTTTAAATAGGGTCGCAGAAGAAATTAGAAATAAATTTCCTCTTGTTAATAATTTTATTTCAAATATGAACAAAATATTTCTTAAGGCACCTGTAAGGTATCAGTTGTATAAAGAACATTTGCCGAATCTTCCTCTTCCACCAAAACCTATTGTTACTGGATGAGAACTTGATTAGAGGCTGCAATGTTTTATGCAGAAATTTTTGCTGAATTGAAGCCAATAGATTCTTCCGAACCACTAATACTTTTCAAAGAATTGGTGAAAAATAAAATAGTACCACAGCAACTTTCATACTTAAAATAATATGTACATACTGTTATATTTCTATTTGACATGAAAATTAAATTTTGATAATTATAAACAAAATTCAATTTAATATAAAATATTTTCATTTTTCTCAACCACGGGCATATAAATTTAGAACAACCTGTATACAACAAATTGTTATATTTAATTTTAAGAAGTGATTAAACGAAACTCGGGAAAATGCGCTTAGAATAAACAAAGTGAATGGCGTACCATTATCGTTGTTCGCGGAAGGTTCGATCATTAGCCTATGCTAAATAAAACTCAAGTGAAATCGATAATAGGTCATTATCGTAGTTCGCGGAAGGTTCGATCATTAGCTTATGCTAAATAAGACTCAGTTGAAGTAGATAATAGATCATTAAATTTTGTAATTAGTAGAAAGTAATTTTAGAATGGGAATTAACTATTTTTCTTTTGAAATCCATTAAGCATATTTAGAAAGATTAAAAATTGGTTTTGAGGAATACTGCGAATGAGAGTTGGTGGTGGAAGTTTGATTTGTGAATCTGGAAGGGATATTTAGAAAGTAGGGGAATGAATGACAAATAGAGATCAGAATGTTTTGAGCTGTCGAGAAGTGAAGTCCAGTAGTAGACGGTAGTGTACGGAGAGTGAGAAAGCCGGTGTAGTTCCGTGAGTGTGGAGATCTATCGTGGAACGAGAGGTAGGCCAGGTTGAGAGTAAAAGAACCTCCTTGAGCCAAGAGTGTCCCGGTAGCTGATTGAAGTTTCGAAAAAGGTAGAAACACGGCATCACGACAGAAGCAGGAACGGGAGCTATACGAGCTAGTTTTCAAAGGAGAACATTACTGGAAGCCAGGACGAGGTTTTGATCGCAGCCAAGGATAGCAGGAAACGGGTCTTGTGTGAAGACATTCTCAGTTCACCAGAAAAAGGTCAGTCTCATTTGTTTGGACATGAATGTATGGGTTTTTCGTATTAAATACCACATTTAAAATTGAAGAACATAATCAATAATATCAGAAAAGCTTCATCAAACTTAAATAGAATTGTTGCTAATAAATCCTAATAGTTAAATGTTAATAAAAACTTTCAATTGGAAATCAAAAGGAAATAAGATTCCCATGTGTAAATGTTATGTTTAAGAATAATAAGATATAGCAAATATTAACCCGCCGTTACACGCGTCTTCTATTGTGACGTGGTTGCACGCGTATGAGCGTCGCCCTCACCTACATAAATTCGACTTATTTCGAGGAAGAATGAATGTCAACATGTATAAATATAAAATGGGTTGTACTCACATATTATAGAAAGTCTCGTAAACCAATTGTTTTTATTAATTTAACAAAACAAAAGTAAAAATAATAAAATAATAAAAAATATTTCTTTGTGGCATTTATGTAATTAACTATTAATATTTTGTATTTTGATAACGACGTCCGAGGTGGATTTCGAAACGTCAATAAAATCAATTTTTCAAGTTAAATTGTGGCTTATTTCCCAATTAGAACAGGTAAATTTAAAAATGGTTCTTAACCAGTGGCGCACCTAGAATTTTCCTCTGGGGGGGAGGGGGGTTTGCTTGGGCACCGAAACGAAAGTTTTTTTGTATTATTTTTGAAAGATAAGTTACATTTTCCTACTTTTTTTTATATATATTTCTATATGCTCTGGGTGGGATTTTAACCCCCAAACCCCCCGCTCGGTGTGCCACTGTTCCTAACCTAATCCAAACAATAATATTTTAATTAAATCTACCCAAATATTAAATAAAAACCTAAAAGTTTCTTTGAGATAACAGAAACGTGATTTCACCGTGATTGCACGCGCAGTGAGGAATTCCCTCACTTGAAGAGGGATATCTCTTCTTTCAACTATCACACAGCACACTGACCGCCTGAAATATTCTATAACTTTTTCATACCCTCTCATGAAACATGCTAAAGGCATTCCTGGGTGCTTAAGGTTATCGTATTAGTTTACACAATTTCATTGGTTATAAACAAATATGGTGAGGGATTCCCTCATAGCGCGTGTAATGGCGGGTTAAGCAGTGATTGCCATTTAAATAAAATAAACAATATTTTGATTATAATTGTAACCCATATGTGTGTATTATTTTACTCTTTTCTTTCCTATCCCGATTAGGAACCATTGAGAAATACTTAGAAGCCACGTAAGTAAGTAATTAATTTTATAAAAAGCCCTGAGATTGAAAACATATTGATATGTGATCTGGTAAATTAATTAGATTATTATAAATGCATTGATTAAATTAAATGACATATAAGAATATTATCTCATATCAATAATAAAGATCACAACAATACATGCATATTTGACACAAATAATACATGCATATACATGCATATTTGACATAGATAAATGCATATGAGCAATTCCAAACGATTTCGCCGAGTCTTGTGGACGAGGTCCTCGGATTTGTACTAAATTTTAGTATGTTATTGTACCTCATAAAAAAATATTTTCCTGAGAATTATAGCCCCCTAGGTCTCATAGGGCCTGAGATAGGGGCCCTGAAAAGGCCTAAAATTGACTTTTTAAAGGTTTTGAGCGTTGTTTTTAAAATATGATATCTCGAAAACTTTTGAAGCAAATTTAATTTTTCAAACTGATTTTTCCTTGTCTTGACGTCTAGTATTTACAAATAAATTTTCAAATTTCTAAATGATAAGCGTAATTTTGGGGAACTCGTTAAGTGCGAATCAAATTTTGAAAAATTGATATTTTCTTATCTTTTTCATTCTATTGCCAAATTGGAACGCGACGTCGAAGGATCTTTTGCAATATCTTATTTTTAAGGTATTAAGGCAAGGTTTAAAATAGTTATAGGTATATTTTTTTATATTGAAATGCAGCGAAGATATCGTCGGTATACTGCGAAAACCAGGTAAATGCCGAAATACCGAAACAGAGAAAAAACGTTTTTAAAGTTTAGTGTTTTATTTTGAATTAAGAGGACAACTTGTGTTTGATATTCGTTATTCCAGTGAAACATGCATATTTCAGAAATGATATTCTATCATTAGTTTGAAAAAGTTAAGACACCTAGCTGATTAAACCTAAATTTAAGATGGAGATGCGGTCACTTACCTGTTTTACCTGTAAATCTATATTAATCAGTTATCCTTAAAATAACACATTTATAACAAATATAATAAACCAAATATAATATTTTGTAGTTTTGTGATCGGAATATGAGGCTTTAACTAGTTAATAGCAATGTTTTTAAGGGATTAGTCGATAATTATAACTATAACATTTAACTGGTTTTCCATGAACATTTTATTCAGAGCTGTTTGTAGTTACATGGATATTATTTACATAAATGATAGTCAGTTTTCTAGAAAAAACAAATTTATTTTGAACGTTATAAATACAACAAAATAATATTACTATGCGTATTACTCGTCATATTAGTCACTGAAAGCAGGATCTGACAAGATTCCATTGACATCGTAAAATACGATACCACCTGTTATATTCCTCCGATATCAATCCCTTATCAAATAGCTGTAACAAATCTCTGTTTTTTGCTATGCTAGTTGGCAAGTTTTTATCAACTAACATAAGCATGCTTATGTTAGTGGGTAACCCAGCTTGCTTTTTTCTTGTTGACTGCCGTGCAGTATCAATAAGGAAATGAAGCTTGGTGACGCGTCATAATTGAAATGGATTCTGTTTGTCCCTTCTTTCACAAATCTCATCTTTTTATCTTTAACCACATTATTTTTTCGCCGTTTTGGTCTTTTGTTCGGTTTTTAATTAAAGTGTGTGACAATTTTTTTAAATCATAAAAGTCGTAGTACCTATTTAAAATTACACTTGTGTGGTTCTATACATACTTTTTTATCACTGACCTTACCATACCATAGAGAGACCTGATTTCTAGCGGTTTAGATGGTGCTATGTATAGAGTCAACTTCCATGCAAGAATGTCCCGACTCCAAAAATTTATGTTACGATACTGTCCTCCGCAGGTATAAGAAAATACACTTATTTCACTTGCTTAGATATTCTGGGGCACATTTTGATAAGTAGTTGAGTATAATGCTTTCTATTTCAAAACTTCCTCGTCTACCGTTAATTTCTGACCAGGCAAAACGGTAAGCTACATTTGGTAATGCGGCTTCATTTACACACAAATTGTAGGCCCATAATTTTCGGGAAGAATATATGAATTGTCCAGGTAATCTGGAATCTGTAGTATAGCCTGTAGATCGAAGGTTATTGAAACAAAATTCCGTTGTTGATTAGAGCTTTTCTTATCATTTCGTTTTTCGAGATTCCATACTTCTTTTTTTTCTGATGTTGTCTGTAACTGTTTTCTAAATCCGGTTTCTTAGTTGGATTAGTAATATCCTTAGAGTATGGAAAATTTTTTACCCTCTCCCTGAGAGGGTAAAAAATTTTCCATACTCTAAGGTAATATCATAAATGATAGGGCTAATAAATATTATTTATTACAAACTAAACATTGATCTTATTTAGGACAAAAAAGCTTAAATTATAGTCGTTAGAAAATATTCTTCGGTATGTAATTTCGCTAATACCTTCCGGTTTCTTCAGCTGACAATCATTTATATAAAGAAAGTTGATACATTTTCCTTATACTCAAATTTTTGTCCAAATATCTACGCTTCGAACTTTGGCGAATATAATGTGATACCATGGTTGGAAAAGACTCAATATGAGCCTTCACAATTTTTCGGTTTTCATTGCTTGTTTTATTTGCCAGTATATGCTTGCCTCTTTTGCCCGTATCTGCATAACAACATAGAATATCAATTTTTCTTACAAAATCTTGCATTAACGACGCTGATATACAAAGTGTCTTACAAAAAAAAGTTCTCACATACCTGTACCTCTTGACCATTTAAAGAAACATAGTCGATACTATCGATTTTACCAGTCGATATGAATGAGAAATTTTAATAAAATATACATGTAAAATGTATTAAAGACATTTATCACCTTTTTACTGAATATGGTACACATCAGTAGAAATATATTGTTGTCCGGAAAAATAATATATGTGCGCTTACTTGGTTTTACATGCAACATAACTTTAATTTTGTGGAAGTAAGTAGCGATATATTGTTTTACTTGAAAATGAAAAGTTGGTTATGTGTAACTTATTTGTTTATCACACAAATTATCTGCTGAATGGTAAGTCGTATCATTTACTGGGTTTTACCTGTATGTAGAGCGTAAAGAGCTGAGAATTTTGGTATACTTAACTCAATATTTTAAAATTTGTCATTTACCTGGTTTTCGCAGTATACCGACGATATATGCATTTGAGCAGGGCCCTTTTTGTGCAAAACAGCGTTTTTTTGGAATTTTCAGCCTAGTGCAACTTTTTTCTTCCTATTTTTTTTGGACTGAAATTTTTTTTGGGAGTAGTTCTCTATATGTGTAATAATCTCTAGGTACGGAGTTTCTTGGCCCGGTCCTCTAAGTCTTCGTTTTAAATCCATGAAAAATCAGGATTTTTTGTACTGAGTAACTCAAATTATCTAGTTTTTTAGGACTCAGTTTAATAGATTCGAATAATATTCCAGGTTGTATGCTCGCCCCCGTTAGGTAAATTATTCCGATTCGTTTTTTTGCACAAACAGGATGCCAGGCGGTATCGCGGTCGGAAAATTGTTTAAATAATTTTTTTGAAACAATTTTAAAAAATAATTTTTTTTTACTTCAGACAAATTTTTTTTAGTTTCTTTGATTCATTCTGAGCAAAAAAAAAAGATCTTTTGTGATTTTTCTCTAAAATTGATTGTTGTCGAGTTATACGCAATTTAGAATTTGAAAAACGCAAAAACCGGAATTTTCAAGGCTTAATAACTCGGTTAAAATTATTATTATGAAAGTCACAAAGTGACCAAATCAAAGTTTAAACCCCTTCCTACAAGATTTTGAAGAAATTTTTGTCATTATTTTATTACGAAGCTGTTATTTTTAAAAAATAACAATGAGCGCTAAGCGTGTATCTCTCCAGCACTCACCACTCGCCTCGATACGCGCTCAACGCTTATTATTGATAATTAACAATAACAGCTTCGTAATAAAATAAACACAAAAATTGCTTCAGGATCTTGTAGGGAGAGCTTTAAACTTTGATTTGATTACTTTCTGACTTTCATAATGATCATTTTAACCGAGTTATTAAGCTTTGAAAATTCCCATTTTCCCGTTTTTCAAATTTTAAATTGCGTATAACTCGACAACAATCAATTTTAGTAAAAAATCATAAAAAATCATTTTTGCTCAGAATGAATCAAAGAAACTAAAAAAAATTTGTCTGAAGTAAAAAAAATTATTTTTTAAATTTGTTTAAAAAAAATTTAAACAATTTTCCGACCGCGATACCCTCTGGCATCCTGTTTGTGCAAAAAAACGAATCGAAATAATTTACCTAACGGGGGCGAGCATACAGCCTGGAATATTATTCGAATCTATTACACTGAGTCCTAAAAAACTAGGTAATTTGAGTTACTCACTACAAAAAATCTTGATTTTTTTTGGATTTAAAACGAAGACTTAGAAGGCCGGGCCAAGAAATTCCGTACCTAGAGATTATTACACATATAGAGAACTACTCCCAAAAAAAAATTTCAGGCCAAAAAAATAGGAAGAAAAAAGTTGCACTAGGCTGAAAATTCCAAAAAACACTGTTTTGCACAAAAAAGGCCCTGCTCAAATGCATATATCTTCGCTGCCTTTCAATATAAAAAAATATACCTATAACTATTTTAAACCTTGCCTTAATACCTTAAAAATAAGATATTGCAAAAGATCCTTCGACGTTGCGTTCAAATTTGGCAATAGAGTGAAAAAGATAAGAAAATATCAATTTTTCAAAATTTGCTTCGTACTTAATGAGTTCCCCAAAATTACGCTTATTATTTAGAAATTTGAAAATTTATTTGTAAATACTGGACGTCAAGACAAAAAAAAATCAGTTTGAAAAATTAAATTTGCTTCAAGAGGTTTCGAGATATCGTATTTTAAAAATAACGCTCAAAACCTTTAAAAGGTCAATTTTAGGCCTTTTCAGGGCCCCTATCTCAGGCCCTATGAGACCTAGGGGCCTATAATTCTCAGGAAAATATTTTTTAATGAGGTACAATAACATACTAAAATTTGGTAGAAATCCGAGGACCTCGTCCACAAAACTCAGCGAAATCGTTTGGAATTGCTCGTATACATGCATATTTGACACAAATAATATGCATATATATGCGCATATATCTTGCTTTTCAGCCTGCATTTTTGCCTGACTTTGGTTGGGAGTATATTTTTTTTGTTACCTATCATACAAAGTTAGGCTTCATTTTCCAAATTCCAATAGTTTATTTTTCAATACATATAGTAGAATTACTGAAACAATGTAGTATTCAAAATTTCGCATATTATTTTAAATACTTATAAGAAATATTTTCTTAATATTGGATTACGTGTTTGTTTTCAGTGCATTACATAATTTCATGCTGTTTTTAACTAAACCTTAAAATTTTTGTTGATTTCCTTATTCCTTATTTCATTTCTTCACCGTTTTTCCATTAGATGTACTTATATGTACATAGTTTTCACCATTATTTAGATAGGTACATATATTCTCGCTTTCTGAATAGATAATAAATATGCATTGTATCAATGTGAAAGAAGATTTAATTAACCAGATGAAAGTGATAAAATTGGCAATATGCAGCATGATAAAGAAGTTTTGCAATTAATAAAATCATGGCTTTTTTTCATTGCTGTTTTATTTGTCCGTACCACTATAATCTAGGATCTAGGGCCTAGGGCGTCTACTTTTCCTCCCTTTTCCTTTCCATTTTCCATTTATTTTATTTGTCGTTGTCACCTACGTCTCTGAGCCAGCCATACAGTGACACCTTAAAGATTTGGTGTTTAGTTTTGCTTGTAGGTAATATTGTCGTTCTATTCATGGGCGCTCATATAAACATTTTCAGGAGGGGGGGGGGGGCAGACTGCACATTATATTTTGTATACCTTGGATAACCATATATAGTTTACAGCACCCGAAAAGCTAGGGGGTACCCATGGCTCCATTCCATGTAACCGAATGTACTTAATTAATTGTCGGGTTACTTACTGTCTTTCCTTTATTTATTAGATCCGTTTAATCTGATCCTCTATTTATTAAAGTTATTTTCTTCTCCATGTATCATGTCGTTTCAGAACGTTGGTTACCATCATATTCATAGCTATCTTAATTTTATTCACTGCCACCCTAAATAGCATGCTTGTATCAACACCATACCAATCTTGCAAGTTCTTCAACCGTGAAGTTCTTCTTCGTCCTGGACTGCGTTTGCTTGCTATTTTCTGTTGCATAATATGTTGTAGCAATCTGTATTTGGGACCTCTCATTACATGTCAGAAATATTCCAGCTTTCTCTTCTTGATGCTTTTTACAATCTGCGCAGTTTTGCTGAGACGTTCTAGTATTGCGGAGTTTCGAATCTTCTCCACCCAAGAAACTTTTAAAATTCTTCCACAGCACCACATTTCGAAAGCCTCAAGGCGAATTATCCCCAAGTATTTATATTTATTTGTTTATTTTATGGAGTTGTAATTTATCTCCAGGTCTTCAGCGGTGTTTCCAATAATGACCATTTACCTATTGCGTTTTATCATAATTAATTTCCAAACACCAACTTCCAAATTCTTCTTAGAGCTTTTTTATCATTTGTAGACGATATCGTCTTTGTCTTCTACTAAAAGTATTTGATCACCGGCAAACAAAAAGTTTGTAAAACTTTTTAAATGATTTTTAGTTGATTTATTTTATTTTTTTTTATATACAATACTTTAATGCAAGATTTGGGAAAATTATATAGTGAAATATGTTTCAGCGATTTCCAGTGGTCATAACACTACAATTATGCGACACCAATGGCAATTATCCTTAAGACATAAAGGAGAACATTTTTGTGGAGCATCTCTTATCTCCAAACAGTGGGCCCTCACTTCTGCCAGCTGTTTGAACCAACACACTTCAGATCTTTCCGTGCGGGCTGGATCTGCCAATCTTACAAGTGGGGGTTACATAATAGACGTGGACGATTTTGTAATTCATCCGAAATACAACAAGAAAACCTATAACTCTGACATAGCTCTACTCAAATTCGCAAAAGAAGTGGAGGGAAGCAATGTTTCAATTGCTCTTGTACCTTTCCACGATACAAGCGATGTGTCCGATCATAAAGGGGTTGCTATGACTGGTTGGGGTGCTCTTGAACAGGGCGAAAATTTTACCGAAGTGCTCCAAATGGGATATCCTTCCTCAATCTCGAGAAGTTCCTGCCAAATGGCGTACCCGACCAAAATCATATCGTTAAACATGTTTTGTGCTGGGGTTTACGACGTCCAAAATATTACAGCTTGCGATGGAGATTTTGGAGGACCTGCCACCTTTACAAATTGTTTACAAGGGATAATTTCGTGGGGAGGACAATGTGGAAGTTTTCAGAACCCGACAGTTATGACGAGAGTTGCTGCTTTTAAGGATTGGATACTCACTACCACAGGTGCAACAGATTATTTGAACTGTCCTCTAGTCTGAGTTCACATATTAGACATAACATTTATTTACCATGATCAATAAATACATCAGCATACTTAATAAAATTAAAAATTTTTACCATTGTTTTTAATTTTTCCTAAAAAAATCCTACTACAAACTTTACTGTATATGTACTTTCTTCCGAAATGGTGTTTGAAGCTTTTTCCTTGTGGCATCCTAGTACCCGGTGTCCCAATAAGAATGGCTCTCGGCCATATCTCAGGAACCGTTTATAGTACAGCTTTGAGAAAAAAATATTTATAACAAAAGTTGCCTCGGGAAAAGCCTGGAAATTATTTTCATAATTGTAGGTTCACCGCTAGAGGGTGTAATTGAATATCAAAAATTAAAAAATCAAAATTTTACAAAATTTGCCTAACGAAAGGGCACTGGAAATCCGATCATCGTATTATTCATAAAATTCTGCGCATGTTTGATTTCACAAGTTTAAGTCTACCTTTGCAAATAAGAGATGGGGATGAGTGGGAACCTTGTTATGAAAAATGGCTGTAAGTCCGGTTCTGCTAAATCGAATTTTGCAAACTTGGTCTTGTTGAAAACAGCTCTTTTTCGTCAATGTAAGAGTTATAATTTCAAAACAGCCTATTACGTAATATGCTAGCTAGGAGGCGTTATTTAATTATTTTCAGAAATCTAGTTTTCTTTGAAAAGTATTAAATACAAGTATACATTTTTAATCCTGTATTACCAAATTAGATCAAATTAGCAACAGAATAGCGAGAACCGCATGTCGATACTTTTTTCCTATCTGGAGATATCTTAAGAAACGTGTAAATTTTAAACATAACCGTTACTGTCACCGGTAAAAGAAGCTAAGGAAAGGTAGTGTGCTGTGGAAAAAACAAAGAAACATTTTCCAGATCTCAACGTATATAATTAATTAAAACAACAATAAGACAAACAACACTATAAAATATAAAAAAGAAATAAAAACAACTACTTAGTGACGACTTAAATGTTCAAATTATTGCCCATAATTTTTGATGCAAGCATTTACTCTTTCCAGAGTAGATTGAACAGCAGTCTTAATTTCTGCTCTCGAAATGCTTTGAATGGGGTTTCGTATTCTCTGGATAATTTTTTCTCGAGTAGGCCTAGCTGCAAAAACAAGGTCTTTAATCCTTCCCCATACCTAAATAAAAGTGAAATACCAAACCGTCCCCACACCAAACAGTTAAATCTGGTGATAGTCAGATAATTGAACCCTTTCTTTTCGATAATGCTATTATTGGTGAACGCTTTTTAATTTTTTTAAGGAATGAATTGCCTCTTCTTCTGGAAGATGTACCGCTAGCAATTCGTAGGTCCATGTTGTTTCAGCACGATGGTTGTCCCGCACGTTTTTCCAGAGTAGTAAGAGAATTTTTAGATGAGTCATTCGATGATAGATGGATAGGACGTGGAAGCCTATTTTTTGGCTAGCCAGATCACCAGATTTAACTGTTTTAGATTTCTATTTATGGGCCGGATTAAAGACCTTGTTTTTGCCGATAGGCCCACTACTCGAGAAAACATGGTCCAGGGAGTGAGAAACGCCATGCAAAGCATTGCGAGAGCAGAAATTGAGACTGCTGTTCAATACTTGCATCGAAAATTATGGGCCATAATTTGAACATTTAAGTCGTCACTAAGTAGTAGTTTTTATTTTTTTGTTATATTTTATAGTGTTGTTTGTCCTATTGTTGTTTTAATTAATACACGTTGACATCTAAAAAATGTTTCTTTGTTTTTTCCACAGCACACTACCTTTCCTTAACTTCGTTTACCGGTGACAGTAACAGTTATGCTTAAAATTTACACGTTTGTTAAGATATTTCGAGATAGAAAAAAGGTATCGACATGCGATTTTCGCTATTCTGTTGCTAATTTGATCTAATTTTGTAATACACGATGAAAAATGCATACTTGTATTTATTATTTTCCAAATGAAACTAGATTTCTGAAAATATTTAAATAACGTCTCCTAGCTGCCATATTACTTAATAGGCTGTTTCGAAATTATAACTCTTACATTGATGAAAAAGAGCTGTTTTTAACAAGACAAAGTTTGCAAAATTCGATTTAGCAGAACCGGACTTACAGCCATTTTTTCAGAACAAGGTTCCCACTCACCCCCACCTCTTATTTGCAAAGGTAGACTTAAACTTGTGAAATCAAATATGCACAGAATTTTATGAAGAATACGATGATCGGATTTCCAGTGCCCTTTCGTTAGGCAAATTTTGTAAAATTTTGATTTTTATATTTTTGAAATTAAATTACGCCCTCTAGCGGTGAACCTACAATTATGAAAATAATTTCCAGGCTTTTCCCGAGGCACATCCCGAGGTTATTCAGCTACTGTAAAAGTTACGCCGCGACCCACCTGAACTCCGTCCGCGATCCACTAGTGGGTCGCGACTCACCGGTTGGGAAACGCTAAGCTAGAACATTAATTTATTAGAGCGCAACATTTTTTGAATTGCATAAAAAGAGAGAGCCGACCTAAGCAAATGGGCAAAAAATGCACTAGAAAAAGCGGAAACATTTGCGATTCACCATAAAAAAATTTTTACGCCAAATGACAGAAAATACTACTCTCTACAAACTAAAGAAGACTATATTATAGACCAGGGCGCATCTGTAAAAATATTAGTACATTTGGATGTTGAGAGGTGACTGGTGACTCATATTTTTTTACAGAAATTGCTTGAAAATAACTCATATAATATTATTTGAGTTATCCTCCCTCTCAAAAAGGTCCGAAACATTGTTTAAATAATCAAAATGTCAAAATATGAAGGAAAAACTCGATTTTTTTCTTCGTTTTTTGATTATAACTTTAAAAGTATTCATTTCCGAGAAAAGTTGCACTAACATAAAAGTTTCGTAATGAAATTTCCTATAATTTAGGATTAGCTACAAATTTTAAAAATTGTCACCCTTGTTGCAAAATAGCAATAATTGCTTAAAAAACATAAAAAAGTATTCAGATTTTACGTTTTTAAACCATTTATGCTACACTTAGGACTTTGGTATTTCACCCAGAAAAACTTTATAATATAATAAAACAATACTGTAAATTTCATTAAGATATGTTTCATAGATTTTGCAAAATAAATTTTGCAATCCAGCTTTCGCAAAAAACTTCATTTTTCAAAAGTTTGCAAGACTGAAAATAAAACAGACAGCAAGTTTAATATTTTTTTACATGTAGAAAAGTGCTGTACCTTTCATTTGCAAAATTAAAATTTGCAATTTGCAAAATTAAAATCGGTTAACTACCACGACGTCAAGATTTTTTTTTAAATAAACATTAATTTGTGGTGCTACGCGCAGGACAGCGGATAGGTTTGCTCTGATTGGGCATTCCAATGACCTTTGATAATGATTGATAAATTTTAATTTTTATTACATTTCGATATAAATAAATAAATTTGTTTCTTGCAAAATAAAAACACATAGGTACTCTGTCCTTTGAAATAACACTTTTTTAGCAAAAACTTTATTTGTTCATATATTTTAACTTAGATAATAAAATTTTATTATTTTTAAACATATGCAATTGTTTAAACAATATTTCACAAACAATAATCAAATTAGTTTGATTTTTGTGGAATTAAAATATTAAAATACAACAAAATATAGAGCAAGAAAATAATATATTTGATAAAGATTGGAAGAAATTTTGGTGGAAATCAACTTGTGTGAATCGAACACCGTTGTCCTGCGCGCAACACCAAAAATTAATGTTTATTTAAAAAAAATACTAACGTGGTAGATAATCGATTTTAATTTGGCAAATTGCAAATGAAAGGTACAGTATTCTTATATATGTAAAAAAATTCAACTTGCTATCTTCTTTATTTTCAGTCCTGCAACATTTTGAAAAAATGAATTGTTTTTGCGAAACCTGCATTGCAAAATTTATTTTGCAAAATGTATTAAACCGATCTTTTCAGTATTGTTTTATTGTATCATAAAGTTTTTCTGGGTAAAATATGAAGGTCCTAAGAGTAGCACAAATGGTTGAAAAACCCAAAATGGGAATACTTGTTTTTTATGGGTTTTCGCAATTATTGCTATTTTGCAACAAGGGTGACAATTTTTAAAATTTTTAACCAATCCTGTATTGTAGGAAATTTAATTACGCAACTTTAATTTTTATGCAACTTTTCTCGGAAGTGAACACTTTTAAAGTTATAATCAAAAAACGAAGAAAAAAATCGAATTCTTCCTTCATTTTTTGACATTTTGATAATTTAAACAATGTTCCGGACCTTTTCGAGTGGGGGATATCTCAATTATTATTATATGAGTTAATTCCAAGCAATTTTTACAAAAAATATGAGTCATCTCTCAACGTCCCTCTCAAAACAGATGCGCCCTGGACTAATACTTCAATATTTACAAAACCTTATCAACTAGAACTTTCTGAAAAAATATTCACAAAAAATGAAGTAATAGTTATTTATGTACCAATAGTCCAGGGTAATAAGGTTTTTTCCATGACACTCGAGCAGCCAGGGTACTGAAGCGTTTTTTCGACAGGTAATATCTATAAGAGTAAATTGTAACTATTTCCTGCGTAGGATCTGGCGGCCATTTTTATTTATAAACAATTAAGTGTCAAAAAATGACATTTTCACTTTTTTTTTCAAATCAATGGAAAACAGTGAAACTTATGGTTTTTTTAGTACAAATATCTTTGAGATTATGGAAAAAGCTTTAAAATAACGTATTACATAGTTTGATATGCTCATTTATTGTTAATATAATTGCGAAAAAAAGTCGGAATTGCAAAAAAAATTAATTTCGCAATATCTGTTGTAAAAATTAGTGTACAGCTTTGAAATTTTTGTCATATAAGGATTCTTTGGTGCTTAATATGTGATAATAATTTCAAAGCGATTAATTCAATTGTTTAAATTTTATTCAAATTGTTTATCCCAGAGCGCATTTTTTTTGCAATAACATAAGTCAGAAAAAAATGACGTTAGATCCATTTCACAGGTGTCAAATGAAAGAGCATGAGCTATATTTTCAACTTGGTTTAAAAAAAGCGAATAAAAAATACATTTATTAGTAATAAATAATTATGCAAAAGTATCGTAAATCTTCCCTTATAAACTTTTTATTTTGTTATATAAGAAATTATATATATTTATTACAATTTTTTATCAATTATGATATAAATAACATTACTTGGTAGTTGTGCACTTAAAACAGGGTAAAAAAGTTAATTTTTTTTGGAAAAAGTTATTCAAAAAGTTTATAAGGAACGATTTACGATACTTTTGCATAATTATTTATTACTAATAAATGCATTTTTTATTCGCTTTCTTTAAACCAAGTTGAAAATATAGCTCATGCTCTTCCATTTGACACCTGTGGAATGGTTCTAACGTCATCTTTTTCTGACTTATGTTATTGCAAAAAAATGCTCTCTGAGATAAACAATTCGAATAAAATTTAAACAATTCAATGAATCGCTTTGAAATTTTTATCACAGATTAAGCACCAAAGAACCCTCATTTGACAAAAATTTCAAACCTGTACACTAATTTTTACAGCAGTTATTGCGAAAATAATTTTTTTTGCAGTTTCGACCTTTTTTCGCAATTATATTAACAATAAATGAGTGTATCAAACTATGTAATACGTCATTTTAAAGCTTTTTCATAAAAACCATAAGTTTCACTGTTTTCCATTGATTTGAAAAAAAAAGGGAAAAATGCCATTTTTTGACACTTAATTGTTTATAAATAAAAATGGCCGCCAGATCCTACGCAGGAAATAGTTACAACTTGTTCTTATAGGTATTACTTGTCGAAAAAACGCTTCAGTACGCTGGCTGCTGAAGTGTCACGAACAGGGTATATTTTTGTCTTATTACCCTGGCCTACAAGTCAGTAAAGTTACTCTTTATCGAACGAGTCTGATATTATGAGCAGAGCGAGCGTTAGCGAGCGAGGCGAATAACAGACGAGTTCGATAAAGAGTCTTTACTGACGTGGTGCATGCAAAATTTTATCGCCAATCATAAAAAGATTAACACTTATTTAACACTTACTTAATTACATCCTAGTGAAAAAAGAGTGTGTGTACTTGGTACGCACATAAGACGATATACTTCTAGTATTATAATTTCAACGGAATAAATATATTTTAAACAGTTTAATCGTATTCTTATTTAAATATTAAACCAATTTTAACACTTAAAATAAAATATCAAAAATTAAAAATACCGTTAATAGTTACGTTATTGTTTATGAAGTGTAAACTTCCTCAGCGCAGTTGTTTTTCCCTTGATGAATAGTAATAAATCTAATTAAATATATTTGCTAACAAATTATCATTAATATCTGTCACCGTCCTATATATAATCGAATTAACAAAATCACCATTTCATAATATATTTGCATTAATACAAAACTTAAAAGATTTAAGAATTATATTAATTTTTTTAGACGAAATAAAAATTTCGTATGACAGTAATGACGATGACAGAATGCTTTTGCATGATGGCCAATTTCGATGTTTAATCGATAGTTGTTCAATTAATCAATATTGAATAAGTACCTAATTACTAAATCTGTAAAGTTTCGATTTATGTTTTATGAATATAATTGCAAAATACTACAGAGTTACACTTTCTGACATAAATTTAATTAATAATAACGTAGATTTTATACAATATTTATAATAATTTAAGTAAATAAATTTTAAGTTCACTCAAATAAATAATCGATTACTGCCATCGACCGCTTACATTCAATCTCAGTTAATTTGATTAATCGCGGCAGGTAAAGTAAAATTCTTCTTTCAGTACAATAAAGTGTTACTTTACTGCCGCAAATGGCGTCAAATGAGTACAATAATGAATGACTTTAGTGACGGTTGGCGATAAAGAATATTTTACACATTATACAGTGCTAGTCAAAAGTCCGTACCCCCCTCGTATTTTCTGAACGGTTATACCTATAATAGTGAAATTTGGAGGAAGGAAATAAACGGACGTAAGCTTCTTAACTAGTCATGACAGGTGACGTAATACTGACAGATGACGTTACAGAGCCACTGTGACGGATAATTTTAAATGGGACCTTATGGCAAGTGATACCTCGTTTGAAAGGTATTCAAAAGACCTATATTCAGTCATACTAATTTTTTGGGTTTTAGTTAATTTTGATTTTGGGGAATAAATTAAATAAATATAATATTGTAGTTTCGCATTTATACATATAAAAATTCAAATGTCCGCCTATGGTTTTTTTGTCAAAAAAGTTGCCGGTTTTCAATTCTCTAGTAGTTTTTACGTCAACGTCAACCTTTTTGACAAGTAATCATATCCGGAATTTTGAATTTTTATTAATTAAATGCAAAACTACAATTTTATATTTATTTCATTTATTCATCAAAATTAGCTTAAGCTCAAACAAAATTAGTATGACTGATTTCAATACCTTTCAAACGAGGTATCACTTTCCATAAGGTCCCATTTAAAATTATCTGTCACAGTGGCGCTGTAAAGTCATCTGTCACTGTTACGTCACCTGTCATGACTAGTTAAGAAGCTTACGTCCGTTTATTTCCTCCCTCCAAATTTCACTATTATAATTAATTATTTATATTGGGAAATAAGCCACAATTAAAATGAAAAAAATAATTTTATTAAATTATTTATTTAAAAATTAAATAAAATTATTTTTTTCATTTTAATTGTGGCTTATTTCCCATATAAATATTTAATCATAAAAATGCCACAAGGAAATAGCTTCAGAACAACATTCACTATTATAGGTATAACCGTTCAAAAGATAAGAGGGGGGGTACGGACTTTTGACTAGCACTGTAATTATACAGTATATTTATGGAATACATTTTCTCTAAAATGGACGACTTTAGAGAAAAATCCTGAAACATGTCGATTTTTATTTTTAAATTACAATTGTTTGGCATATATTTCATGCTAGTGACGTCATCCATCTGAGCGTGATGACGTAATCAATGATTTTTTAAATGGGGATAGAGGTCGTGTGCCGCCTCATTTGAAAGGGTGTTCAATTCTCTATTCATTAATATAAACGATAATATTATTAAAACATAATTTTTGAATTAAATTAGTTGACGCAAAAAGAAGAATGTATGTAATTTTTTTAACTCAGAATACATTCTACTGCTGACAGAAAACAGAAAAAAATGTTTATTTGATAAATAAACATTTCGTTTCGCTTAAATTAAATCACAAACAGCCTCCCACCTACCTCTAGACAGTTTGAACATTTAATTTAAGCGAAAAGCAATGTTTATTTGCCAAATAAACATTCTTTTTCTATTTTCTGACGGCGATAGAATGCATTTTGAGTTAAATAAATTGCATACATTCTTCTTTTTTCGTCAATTAATTTAATTCAAAAATTATTATTTTGACCACCCTGTATATTTTTCCTTTCTTTATTTTTTGAAGCGCTTGAGCCACTTCATCGTTTGTTATTCTGGTAACCATTGCTGTTACTGTCTCCGTTAACTCCACAGTCTGGCTGTCAAATTCTTCATGTCTAGCTAGCTAATGTCTACTGTTAACAAAATGAAAAGAGTTGCTCTACACAAGAGATTTGAAGCAAGCAAGCAAGCATAGTGATTTAACCCAGCCTGAGAGACTTGCTCACCCCTAGAGAATGACATTCGGGTGATACAATTCATTGGGGCGAGGAGGATTAACTCCCGTAAGCAGGAATCACTCCACCCCGCTTCAATGCTCCAGACCATCCACTTACCCCCCGATAGCACTCTGATGCGCTATAGGGGCTCTCAATCAGCAAAGTGCTTATCATATGGGAGTCTTGGGTACACGGACTCCCATATGAAATCCTACCCCGATCAATGCAGGCCAGCGTGAGGCGCTCTATTCCCGCTATCTCTAGTGACTTATCTTCGATCTGTTTTGCTTGCTCGGGCGCCGAGTCCCCGCTCTGGGCTATGTCCAGTTCGGCGACTCGGCGCTCGAGGATGTGGGCCCCTCGTGCCCTTTTTTGGGTTTTGTTACTAATTTTTTTTTTGTGGCTTTCGCCTATTGTTAATATTTTATTGATTTGTTTATTGGCTGAAGCCGTTTTGAAGTTTTTTGTATATTTTTTTTGAGGGATGTCTGAAAATTATAAAAATCAACATTAATAAATATAATGAGATGCCAAAGGTGAGCAAGTTGTCTTCTTTTGATAGAGCTACGATTATCTAGCCTTTATTATATATTTACTAATATTTGTTGTTTGGGTCTCCTATGTTTCCATCTATGGTACACATCATACCTTAATATCTCTTGCAAGATCCGGTTTGGGTGGTCTTCTAGCTCAGCAAATTTTGTTCTGGCTTTTTCCTCCATAATATCCAGTACTCTTATTTGTTTTAGGTCTCTAAATAAGAACCGTTCGGCGACGTATCTGGGCACGTTTGCAGCTTCTCTGAGGCAGTTGTTGTGTGCCGCTTGTATCTTCTTTTTGTTACTTTGACTTATGTGACCCCATGCAAGAGATGCGTATGTAATTATTGGCAGTATAATGCTATTTATCAGTCTTAATTTTGTTTTCATAGCTAATTTGCTTCTTCTTCCTGTGAGTCCTCTTATTGCCGATCTGGCCGCTGCTGTTTTCTGGACTGTTGCGTTGACATGTGATGTGAATGTAAGACCTTGGTCCATTGTGACTCCTAAATATTTAACTTCGTTTTGCCATTCGATGGGTCTGTCTTGCAATGTTAGCTGTTCTTCTGGGTTATCTCTTCTCTTTTTGAAGATAACCGCTTGGGTCTTATCTGGATTTATTGCTATTTTCCATTGGATACTCCATTCTTCTATTGTATCCAATGCCGTCTGTAGATTTCTTACAGCTATATCTAGGTTCATGTGTTTTGCAGCAATTGCAGTGTCGTCTGCATAAAGGCTGATCAATGTTCCGGGTGTTCTTGGAACATCTGCTGTATATATGGTATACAGAAGGGGTGATAAAACTGCCCCCTGTGGTACTCCAGCTTCCGGCATTCCGTGTTCTGATAGAACTGGTCCTATCCGGACCCTGAACTTCCGGTCGCTTAGGTACGAGGAGATGAGTTTCGTCATGGCCCCGCTGTATCCATAATCTCTCATTTTGTATGTCAGTCCTTCATGCCACACTCTATCAAAGGCTTTGCTTACATCCAGAAAGGCTGCTCCCGTATATTGTTGGTCATTGAATCCAGCTACTATATATTCGGTAAGTCTTAATATTTGAAGTTCGCTGGAATGTTGAGCTCTGAATCCAAACTGTGATTCTGGGATTATGCCTAGCCTGTCTGTCTCTGATTGGAGCCTGGTTTGGATGACCCGCTCCACTATCTTACTGACTGCTGGAAGTAAGCTAATCGGCCTGTAATTTTGAGGAAATATGTGGTTCTTTCCTGGCTTGGGTATCATAATTACATGGGCTTCCTTCCATCGATTTGGGAAGAGCCTGTATCTTAGTATTGCGTTTGTTATATTTGTCAAATACACAACTGCTTTCGAGGGAAGATACTTCAGAGCTCTGTTAGTGATTTCGTCTGGACCAGGTGCTTTCTTTGGTGAACTTTTTCGAATCAGTTCACTTATTTCTCTTGGTGATGTGGGATTTATTGTTTCTTCTTGTTCTTCGGGCGTTTCTAGTTCTGTTTCTTCGACTTCTTCGATAAAGTCTATATCTTCGTCTTGGTGATAATTCAGTGTACACTCTCTTTCAAGTGTCCTTCTCATCACCTCGGCTTTATCTTCTTCTGTGTAGACGATCCCATTTTCTCCATGTAGTGGGGGAATGGGTTTTCTATCGTTTCTTAAAGTTCTTTGGAGCCTCCATATTTCTTGCATATTTTGGCTCCTTTCCTCCATTTCTTTTATGTAGTTTTCCCACTTTTGGCTTCTATGGTCTATTAGTGCCTGTTTGACTTGTCGATTCAGTCGATTTGCCCTATTTTTATCTTCCTGGTTTCTTGTTCTTCTGGCTCTCTTTTTGGCTCTGTTCTTTTCCCTTATCATTTCTTTTATTTCTTGATTTATGTCTCTAAATCTTCCCATATGAATTTCATATTCTTCTTCAGTAGTGCTATTTCTTAGTGCTTCTTTTATGATGTTTTCGAGCTCTAGGACTTTTTCCTCTATTTCTTGTGGATTGTCAATTGTAGGAATGTTTCCAATTCCTATGCTCACTAGGCGTTTGAAGTTAGACCACTTGGTTTTCTTTCTTTTCTTTGTTGTTCTGTTATCTTCTTCCCATGTACCTATTTCTATGAGTATGGGGTTGTGGTCTGCTGATCCTTCGTTTAAGGTTCGGATGTCTGTTTGTAGTCCTAGGCTTTTGGCCACTACTATATCTAAATGGGTTGGTAGAGCATTTCCAGGAAAGTAGGTTGGTTCGATAGGCCCAATCACCATGGTGTCTTCGTTGTTCACTAGATAATTATTCAGTATTCTACCGTTTCTGTTTGTAGCTCTATCGTTCCAGTTAGGGGATCGGGCGTTTAGGTCTCCTATTATTATGGACGGTTCTTCGGCGTTCAGGAACGTATTCAGGTCGTCGTCGTTTAAAGGATCTGTTGGCCTTACATATGCTGAAGTGATCCTTATTTCACCTTGTCTCATCTGGACTTTTATTGTTGTTGCTTCCATAGTGTTTAGTGGTGGCGTATGTTGTAATGTATGATTTATTCCTTTTCTCACTAGGATAGCAGTTCCTCCTGAATTTGCTCTGTGGTCGTTCCTGTAGATGTCGTATCCTGGAAACTTGATATTGATGGTATGAGTTAGTTTAGTTTCTTGCAATGCTACGACATCCATTTCATATCTATTTATTAATTCGTCCAGCACGTTTGTATTAGTTCTTATGCCGCCTGAATTCCAGGAGCCTATCTTCAGGTATCCCCTAGTTTCGTGCCTTAGTTCAGTGCTATTTTTACATTTTTAATCGCTTCACTTACCGTTTTTATGACTAGCTCTTCTATCATCGTGGCCAGTCCTTTTTGTTGTTCTTTTGAAATTAATATGGTCGAATCTGTTGTTGGGTTTTGGGTTGGTTTGGTGATTTGGGCGTACGATTGCCCATTGTTTCTTTTAGGTTGTTGTGTTCTGTTTTCTATTGTTATTTGTCTGGGTCTTCCCCAGGCAGGTATCTTTGGGCATCCTCTATAACTTGCCGGGTGTTGCCCTTGGCAATTAGCACATTTTGCTTTTTGTTCTGCTGGAATTTGGCAGAATTTACTCTTGTGATTTTCTCCGCACTTTACGCACCTAGCGTCTTTGAAGCATGCATTTTGGGCGTGGTGGAAGCCCTGGCAATTAAAACATTGAGTTGGTCCGTTGCTCTTTCTTAGATCTTCTATTACTACTCTCATGTACATAAGGTTGGTAATTTTCTTGGCTTTGGATACGTCTTCTTTTTCCACTGTAATTATAAACATTGGCAGAGATTTTTTGTCTGCCTTGCTAGACTTCATGTTTGTTACGTTAATTGTATTTATTTCATGTTTATTTAATAGTTCCGTTTGTATATCTATAGGTTTTGTATTTGAGGGAAGTCCTCTAATAACCATTTTGGGCTTGATATCTTCGTCTAATGGGAAGGCGATCCACTGAATTTTGATTTCTTTGTTATAATCTTCCAAGATATGGGTAAATTTTCTATAATCTTCAGGGCATTTTGTTTGAATGAGTGTTTCTCTTCCGTTTTTGGAGATTTTATTGTCTGTGTATATCTTTTGAGTTTCAGCAATTTTCAATATTGTTCCTGTTTCGTTTACTGTTTGTAGTTTTATGACGGGTGGTTTTGGTTTGGACCTGTTTATAGTGCTTTCTTGATTGTTTTGTTCGGTGATAAGGATATTATCAATTTCGCTTGTTTCCATTGTCTCTTCCCTGCCCTTATTCGGTAGGGAAGGAAATAGTTCTTGTATCTTAGATGTTGATGGCACGCTGTTGTCTTTTCCGACCTTTTTTGGCAGGGAAGGGAAATCTTCATTTGTTTTTGTTGTGGGTGTTATGGGTAAATTTTTTGTATTTGCGATGTTATTATTAGTATCTTCAATTTTTTTCTTTGGGATTGCTGTCATCGATTTTTTTTCATTTATTTGTATATCGGTTGTCTGGTTTTCGTTTTTAAGTTCGTCGAATCTTTTATCTATAGTTTCGATTACTTTTTCTTGTGAGTTTATTATTGTATTTTGTAGTCCATTGATTTTTTCATTCAATTGATGGATTTGGTTTCTGAGTTTTTTAATTTCTTCGTCCTTTTCTTTTAGTTGCTTTTTCATTTCAGCCACTGAATCTTCATCTTCCTGGCACTCATTCGGCCTTTGACGTTTTGCTGCCTTCTTATTTTTGTTTTTAGTTTTATTTTTCTCTACTATTTCTGATTCTTGTTCTGGTTCCATGTTGTTCTGTTTTTTCTTTTCCGCTATGGCCTTAGGTGTTTTAGAAACGCCGTTTAAGGCATTGCACGTTAAATTTTCATTATTTTGATCAATATCAATATCAGAATTATCAAACAGCGGAAGATTTGAGTAAATATTTGGACTTACCTCCATCGGTCCTCTTTATAATTGTTTTTTTTTTTAACTTACTTTTCTGCCCCACGAAATGTATACCTATTTTTAAGATATTCGATGTTGTACAAACTCGTCGGCAGCCTGTCTGATCCTTCAAAAAGGTTTAGAACTTCGAAATATTTAAAGTTTTGGAAAGAACTTTTTAAATACGTCTTTATACTTTGACAGTACTTTGACAATTTTTAAGAGATTTGAATTTGGAGCTAAAAGTTAGGTTGGCTAGGTGCTGCGTTTTCTCGACGTTTTAGGAATGGAAGCTTGGATCTTGAAGGCGGCATCAATGAAAAAACTGGAATCAGTAGATAAGTGTAAAGAAGAATTTTCAAAGATCGTAGACAGAACACGTCACAAATAAAGACTATTTGAGAAAGATGAATAAAGAAATGGAAATCTTAAATACAACCAAAACAAAAAAATTGGAATGTCTCGGGACAGAATACACGTGAAGAGAGAGATACAACTTGCTGCAACGGATTATATAGGGAAAGATTTAAGGAGAAAGGAGCATAAGGAGACGTAGAATATCATGGCTGTGCAACTTGAGAGAATGGTATACAGGTGTACATCAAATGAACTTTTCAGAACAGCCGTCTCTAAAATCCGAAGAGCTATGATGATTGCCGACCTTCATCGCGGAGATTTTTTTTTACTTGGACTATGGTCATTCAGCCAGTCTCAATCAAAAGTAAATGTATTAAAGATATTGCCAATTAGTGAAACTTGGTTATTATAATATTATTACAATTTTTTACTTCTTATTTACCTACTCATTACAGCTAATGTACATACTATGTTAAAAATATAAATATATTATACTACTTAATGTTTATCAAGAACACATAGTGTATACATTTTACAAATAAAAATATTAATATTAATATTAAAATAAATGCATTCTTTTTTGTATTTTATTTTAGTTTTTTTTTTGTTTTGTATTTTGTTATGTTTTTTTTGTCACTACGATAGTATGTCAACCCGGTTCAACCCCGCGGAGGTTTAAATCCTCTTAGTGATTTTTTCTTTAATTTTTTTTATTTATTTTTGTTTATTATTAATTTTTTTTTATTATTAATTTTTTTTTATTTATTTTTTTTATTTATTTATTTTTTATTTATTTTTTTTTGTTTCATGTTTTTATTTATTTTTTTTATTTTTTTAATATTTTTTTTTCTAATTTTTTTTAAACATATTTTACAAATACCTATAACTAATTACAAAAATATTTTACTATCCGACAAGAAAGATACCAAACAGTCAAAAATTTTCTTTTTATTCAGTGACAGAATAAAGAGAATATTTACAGGGAGTGGGATGTTCTGGTCTATAATTCTTTTAATTAGGTGATTGGTTAGGTGTTTATGCTTCTTGCATTCAAAAATATGTGGTTCAAATCACTTTTAACCTCACATTCTTGACAAATATTTGAATGTATTAATATGTTTATTTTAAATAAATGTGCAGGATAACATGCATGTCCAAATCTAATTCTACTGATGGTGGATATGTATTTGCGAGGGAGGGTGAAATTCCCTCGCAAATACATATCCACCATCAGTAGAATTAGATTTGGACATGCATGTTATCCTGCACATTTATTTAAAATAAACATATTAATACATTCAAATATTTGTCAAGAATGTGAGGTTAAAAGTGACTTGAACCACATATTTTTGAATGCAAGAAGCATAAACACCTAACCAATCACCTAATTAAAAGAATTATAGACCAGAACATCCCACTCCCTGTATATCGCTGAGATGGTATACTTAATTCGCTCTATCGAGATTCACTTTGACACTGACGGTTAGTAATTTCTTTTTTGAAAAGTTCAGATGTCAGAAGTGACTGGAAATTACTACAAAACCAACGCACCTGCTCATATCCAATATTATTAATAGTAAACAGACATAAAAATAACATAAACCTTACGCCAATCAATAATTATTTATTTGTACCATTATAATGTATTGATAACAAATGAGAAAATTATTTATTATACAAAATAAAAATATTTTGTAGAAATAAACTTCACAAAATTTTATGAGATTAGTAGACACTGCTACTCGCACTATTGCTAATAATTCTTCTTTTTTTAATGAAAGATTAAAGTTGATTTGAGTTGATTTTATCAGTTAATAGTGTGAGGTAGGAATTTTTGTGTTTTATGTTTCCTATTCCGAATGTGTCAAAAAAAATCTCGCGAGAGCGAATGTAGTATACTTGAATAAGAAGAATTTCAAGGTCACTCTCAATTTTTCCCTCTAATTTGATATTTCTTATAAATTCTCTTGTGGCTGATTTTTTAAGTAGCACATTATTAAACCGTGTATTATTAAGTTTTTCCTTGAGTTTAGAAGTTGATTAGCGAAACCACCTAAGGATACTGAAATAAAATAGTAAATAAATAATTAATGGTAGGATAGGTAGGAGTTAAAATAAACATCCACCCACACACTCGAAGCGCTGGAAACCATTCTTCCTGATTTTCTTTCTTTGCGTTCATAAAACTTTTAAGATTTCACCTCCGGCGGCGAGGATTGCTAAACTTTTCACATCCCTGTCCACATGACGTAAGCAAACGGCTCTTTACCACAGTCCATCTTCAACTTTGGACATGTTATAAGAGCAGACAGAGAAAACATGGAAAAACCTGTTATCCAAGGAAAGGTAGAAACTCGGAGCCTGACCACTCCCTTCGGATGGTCAGGACTAATAGACGGAGAGGCAGCGCCGAAAAATCTCTCTGAATTTACTCAAGCTAGTTTTTTTACAGTTGATTACCGTGATTGTGTAGAGAAATATACTGCGGTCGGTCAAGAGAAACGTAGAACAGGTGGTACTTAAAGCTTGTCAAAGTTGCTTACCTGCGGAGGTAATTAAATCCATTTACTAAGGCTGAAGATTAGTACACACATTCTAAATTCAATGTACATAAAAGTTATTATAGTCGGTCAGCTGTATGACGGGACAGAGCCGGTCGGTCGGCCCCAATGAATGTACAGGGTAATTCACTATATTTTGACCCCCTTGTAAACTGCTTTATTTACAGAATTAGAAAAAAAAGTAAAATACAAAAGTTATTCGATTTTTTAATTATGATTTTTTGACATATAAATCGTACTAGTGACGTCATCCATCTGGGCGTGATAACGTAATCGACTATTTTTTTAAATGAGAATAGGGGTCGTGTGTTAGCTCATTTGAAAGGTTATTCAATTCGCTATGCAGTAATATAAACATTAAGATCATTATTTATACAGGGTGTCCAAAAAAAATTTTGAAATATTAATTAAACAATTAATTTCATTAAAAACAATTTTTTTGGACACCCTCTATAAACAATCATGTTAATGTTTATACTACTGAATAGGGAATTGAATAAACTTTCAAATGAGCTAGCACACGACCCCTATTCTCATTTAAAAAAATAGTCGATTGCGTCATCACGCACAGTGGTTCCAAATGCCGAAAACGTGGTCATGAACCTTTAAAAGCGTATATTGTTTAACATTTTGGAATTACTTTCGTTCTTAAGGGTTTTTGGCATCGCTGATTACGAATATGGCATTATTTTTTTCTGAAAACACAAAATGGCGGATCCAACATGGCGGAAAGAAATTGAAAATATCAATCAAAAAGGAAAATTTTTTGTCAAATTTGGTAGGTTAAGGTCGCTGATTACAAATCTAACTTTACTTTTTTTTAAACAACATGGCGAATCCAATATGGACGAAAGAAATTCGAAAATTTTATATTAGCCGCATTTTTGTTTGAAATTTTATATTATAATGGACTTTTGAAACTGCTGATTACCAATACATTTTCTTTATGAAGTACAATATTCAGAATATACTATTTATGTACAACTGCCCATACATACTCAACAATCGCCAGAATCATGTAATATGCGTCATTTCCCACTTTTGTATTCAAACAACTGCCAGCAATGCATAGGCAGTTATAGGCAGCTAAACCAAAGTGATTCTGTATCTCCTTACAATATATTTTAAGATTGATAAACATTAGTCGCAGAATTATGCAGAATTTTGTACTTTTTGAATGCATTTTTACAAAATTTTAATTATTTCAAGTATATTTTCACTATTTATGCATTAACAAATTTAAGGCATTTATTGTTAATAAATGTTGATTTAAGTTACATCTTACATTACTACATACTTAAAAAGGGAGAATCTGCTTTACAGTGATAAAATTGATAAACTACAAAACGTTTTACAGCGTTTTCAATATACGCCTTCTTTTTCACTTTCTCTGTCGACCAAAATAATCCCGGACAACGCGTATTAGGACTCTACGATAGTATGAGAAAACAACTGTAAACATGAAAATCCCTAAATAGGGACTCCCTTTTTCGCCTCATGACCACGTTTTCAGAATTTGGAACCATTGTGTCACGCCCAGATGGATGACGTCACTAGTACGATATATATGTCAAAAAATCATAATTTAAAAATTGAATAAGTTTTGTATTTTACATTTTTTTTCTAATTCTGTAAATAAGGCAGTTTAGAGGGGGCCAAAATATAGTGAATAACCCTGTACATTCATTGGGGCCGACAGACCGGTTCTGTCCCGTCATACAGCTGACCGACTATAATAACTTTTATTTATATTCAATTTAGGATGTGTGTACTGATTTTCAGCCTTAGTAAATGGATTTAATTACCTCCGCAGGTAAGCAACTTTGACAAGCTGTCAGTACCACCTGTTCTACGTTTCGCTTGACCTACCGCAGTATGTTTCTCTACACAATCACAGTAATCAACTGTGAAATAACTAGCTTTAGTAAATTCAGAGAAATTTTTCAGCCCTGCCTCTTGGACTATAAAGAGAGAGTTTATGAGTTTTATTGCATTCCTGACAAATAGATACCCTGTATATGTTACATAACAAACATAAAGGACTTAAGCGTCTTTTAAATTACATACTTTCTTTTGATCTAATTCTATGGTAGGAGAGCCCAAGCGGGGATTTTTGCAGTTACTCGAGCGCGTCAGATTATCATATGGGGAGAAACCTGGTACCCTGCAGATGTACCTCTACCATATATTGGCTCTTAACACAGGGAAGTTCGTTAAGGGGAACCCCAAAAAAATCTATCCTTAAAAATACTCGAAATTGTCAGATTTAAGGCCGGTTGTTCGAACGCTAATCAACATTGATCACTATCAAATATTTAATTACTGTCACAACTGTCAATGTCAACTTTGGTTGGGTTGCTGAAAATATAGTTAATTATAATTATGAGATTAGTTAGTCACTTAACATAACAATTATTAACATAATTGATTTACTAATTTCATAATTGTCATCAATAATTATGTTTTCGGCAACCCAACCAAAGTTGACATTGACAGTTGTGACAGTAATTGAGTATTTGATAGTGATCAATGTTGATTAGCGTTCGAACAACCGGCCCTATAAGATAAGGTAAGTTAAGTACATGCAAAAGAGTGTATATTAAAAAAATCTGACGATTTAAGCGGGGCGTAAGAAAATGGGTGAGTTCCAAAGTTTCACAAGAAAAAAGCGAATATTTCGCGAAATGGACATCAGATCGAAAAACGAAAAAATACGCCTTCAATATTTTTCAAAAATCTATCGAATGGCACTAAACATCACCCCCACGAAGAGGAGTGGGGGTAAATTTAAAATTTTAAATACACACACCGCGATATTTCGCAAAATGAACATCAGATCGAAAAACTGCAAAATACACTTTCAAAATGTTTTTGAAAAATCTATCGAATAGTACCAAACACGATTCCCCACAGAGGTGGGGTGGGGGGTTACTTCAAAATCTTAAATGGGCCCCAAATTTTTATTGCAGATTTGGATTCTTTACGTAAAAATAAGCAACTTTTATTCGAGACATTTTTTCGAATTATGGATAGATGGCGCTATAATCTGAAAAAACGATTGTTGAAAATGGAAAATTAAATTAAAAAATGGAAAGTCCCCACTAAAATGGAAAATTTTACTTAATTTTTTTTGGTTTTAGGACCTAATAATCACAACCCAATAGGTCTCCATAACGCTCGAGTGACTGCAAATTTAGCATAGTTTTTCTCCCCTACCATATGATTTAAAGCAGTTTAAAAAAATTTAAAGTTGGATTATGTGTATATTTTTGAACTACTTGTGTGGGAGTGGCTGACTATTCAAAAGCAGGAATACTTATTCCATGGGCTATCTCTACTTTAAAAAACGTTCTTAGTTTCAAGGTCACTCTAAATAATTTCCTGCTAATTTGATATGTGGAATAAATTCTCTTGTGGCTGAATTTTTAAACCATGTTAAACCATTGTTAAACTGGGCAATATCAATCTTATCATATTATTAAGGCCATAGGTACATAATTCGCAAATATTTTACGGCTATCCCTACCTTTTCTGTCTTTACATGGCAAATTACGTGGAGTAAAATTCACACTGGTATGGGATATGTAAATATTACTAGAATGTCATTCTACTTGACAATGTCATAATTAACTTAAAGATATGGCTTTTGAATGTTCTTGGATAACTGTTATTTGTATAATTGCAAATTATTAATTCAGTTAATAAATGTGATTATTTCATTCATAGGAGATTCTGACCAATAGAAAGCTACAGAAATAAAAATAAACTGATTATTTTAATGATTTTAACTTCCAATCGTATAGTAAGATCACGTGTTTAATTCTGTCCAATCAGATTAAAATTATACTGAGAATTATCTACTGTAGAAAATTACCGATAGAATTTTTTTAAGTAGATTGTTTCTGTTTAATGGCAACCAGTTTCCTAGTTTTGACAACTGTCACATTTAAGAAAATATCCATAATATACGTATTAAAAAATAATCTTACGAATCTCACACGACAGTAAGAATAAATAAGAAAATAATGCTTCATTTTTACTCAAATTTGTTGTCATTGGGGAATAGCCACTCGAGCCCTGCGGGCTCTCGTGTCTATTGCCAGACAACAAATTTTCGAAAAACTGTCGCATTATTTTCAATTTATTCTCACTCTCTTGTGATATTATACCCGATAATTTTTGATAATTTACCGTCGTCAAGTATATTACGTCAGATGCCCTTCGTTGCTATGAAAAAATACATTCAGTGAAATTAATGATAATTAATGTTTTAAAAATTATAAAAGTGATTACTTTCAACCGTCAAATATTTATAACAACTGTGTGTTTAATTATACTAATTTGTACTTGCATAAATAAATTACAATAAAATTTTGGTTTTGAACAGTCTTATTCATGAAATAATCGCAACAAATTGCACTCGATCTCTAAAATTAATATAGAATTTTAGAGCTCTTGTGCAATTACTACTGATAATTTTTAACTAACTATGTATTCAGTGATTGTAATAATTTATATGTACAACAAAAACTAATACGCAATCGAGAAAAGAGGAAAAGTGTGAAAGTGATTTTTTAATAATATATTTATTTAGCGTATGGCTTAAGTATATCACAGAATATATTTAGATTTATGCATTATACAATGCATCACAAACAGATGTCCAATTTTTTTATATATTCGATTGACCCTTCGGTTGCCACTACAAAGTCTATAGGGTCGCCTGTGTATGCTCTGCGTGGGCAGTCCTGAACAATGTGACTGATCGTCTGTCTTGCAGCGCCGCAGTCACAAGAAGGCGAGGGGAGTTTACCCCATCTGTGGAGGGGGTCGGCGAATCTTCCACAGTTTGTTCGAATTCGATTAAGGGCTGCCCAAATCTTACGGGGACGTTCAAATTCGCCAGGTTTCCCTATGATGTCCGGTAGACTATGGTAATGCGGATCTGTCCTACTTTCCCAATCCTCTCTCCATCGGGTATTTAAGTCAAAGTTGGATTGCTGCAGCGCTTGAGCAGATTGTAGAGGGGGTAACCTGGATCGGAGGCGGTTTCCAAGAATATCGGGGGTATAATAATATATTGTTACTATGGAACGCTTACAATTTTGAACATCTTTAACAACAAAATACTTGGATCACAGAATATATCTTGATGTATTCTCTGCTTGGATCTTCCTTAAATAATACACAATAAATAACTTTTTATAAAGTTCACGTATTAAATCAATTATTTATCAAATACATCTATATATCAATATTATTTAATCAACAACTCAAAATATTCCCGATTCATGTCAAATATTTAAAATTGTCACTGATTGTCACTGTCTGACTGACAATATTCTATTCGACTGAGTGCGTTGTATGACAAAGATAGATTTGAAAAATATTACCACGGACATTGTGTTTATTTTTTTCGAATCCTGAAAAAAACAATAAATATTTTTGAAAAAGGACATCGCACACATCTTATGGAAAATATAATGTCACTCAAATTCAATAAAATTTATACGAATAGATTCGTTTTAAATTAACGGTCAAATCTTATCATTGCGCCAACTCTTAATTATGATTAATTACGGCGCAAATTGCAATTAAAGTTTATCGAAATCACATTTTTGGAGTCAGTAAAAGTGTCACTATTGCTCTGGGTGCTATTCAAAAGGAGCTTAAACTCCGCTGGGCCTAAGCGGATTAGTGAAACTAATCCGCTGATTTATGGAGTACCGACAATTTGGGTATTTTAAAATATTTTTTCTCTCTCTAACTTATGTACGTACCCATTTGATTTCAGATTTATTTATATCAATTTCTGCTCTTATTATTGAAAATATAGAGTTGGCGCAATGATAGGATTTGACCGTTAATTTAAAACGTATCTATTGGTATAAATTTTATTGAATTTGAGTGACATTATATTTTCCATAAGATGTGTGCGATGCAGAATAAAAGACTAAATTATTACCGAGGGCCGAAAGTCCCTTAGAATAAATAGAAAGTTTATTTTGAATGAGATATTTGAAATTAAAAATCACATTAAATTTTTTCTTAGCTTTTCACCCCTGTAACTTATTAAAATAAACATTATAGAAGTTCTCAGGGACTTTCGGCCCTCGCTAATAACGTAATCTTTCATTCTGCGTTTAAATTTTTCAAAACTACTCATTAGTTTTCTCAGGATTCGAAAAAAATGAATCAACATTTGAATAGCATTGCAGCCGAAAATACGTACCCATCCCCTTAAGTTTGTCGTTGAATTATTTGATTGCAAAACCACCTGAGGATACTGAAATAAAACAGTAAATAAATAATTAAAGTTAGGATAGGTAGGAGCTAAAAATAAACACCCACCCACGCTCCAAACCATTCTTCCTGATTTTCTTTCTTTGCGTTCATAAAACTTTTAAGATTTCACCTCCGGCGAGGAGTGCTGAACTTTTTACATCCCTGTCCACATGACGTAAGCATCGCACCGGAGACGAGCTATCGACTGACACTCCACTGACGTCAAGGCGTCGGTTGCCTGGGATACGCCGGCCGGTTTCCGGCGCAATTCCGGCGAACGAGCCAGACTGGCCTAGACTTTGACATTAACACTCGGAGAAGAGATCGGAAAGTGGAAACGAGCCTTGGAGCTTGGAGCTGTGCGATTACGAGCCAATTTGGTCTCCCGATGATTTGGTTAAATACATGGAAAAAACCGGAATATATCTTGCCAGAGAAAATCGATATACATGATTTAATATACAGGGTGTGTCCCGAAAAGATTGATCATAAGTCATAAATTATACCATAGATTCTGGGCTAAAAAATAGGTTGATTGAACCTAACTTAACTTAGTGCAAATGTGCACATAAAAAAAGTTACAGCCCTTTGAAGTTACAAAATGAAAATCGAGTTTTTCCAATATATCGAAAACTATTAGAAATTTTTTATGGAAAATGGATATTGTGGCATTCTTATGGCAGGCTCATCATAACAAAAAGAAAAAATTATAGTGAAATTTGTGCAACCCACAAAATGTTATGCGGGTTTTGTTCCCTTAAACCCCCAAACTTTTGTGTACGTTACAATTAAATTATAATTGTGGTACCATTAGTTGAACAGAATGTTTCTAGAACTTTTTTGCCTCTTAGTACTTTTTCGAAAAGCCAGTTTTTATTGAGATATTTTTAATATTTATCAAATCCACCACATAATATAAATATATATTTGTATAATATGGTTAAGTACGATTATAGAGACCTAGTAATACATAATACGATTTATTTATAGTTTAAATTTTTAGGTATATTTTAAACCATACTAGCTGACCCGGCAGACTTCGTACTGCCTCAATAGATAAAAACAAACTGTTGTATACAATAAACTTAAAATTAACAAAAGGAATTCGTAATTAATAAACAAAAATGCTCGATGTGAATGAGGTTTTATTATTATTTTTAATTAATTACACATGATGTTTGAAATAATAAAGTTTAGTTAGAAGTAACAAAATAAAGTTTGTAGTGCAACAGTTACAATCTTAAATTTGTTTATCTTATAATGAATATAACAGCTTTATTATATCTACATTCAAAACAACCATCTATTTATTATTAGGTTCGGGGAGATTCCAAGTCTATAGGTGTTGATTAAATAAAATTAAATTCAATTAAAATTAAATAAAAAAGTAAATGAAGTAAATTAAAATTAAATGAAATTGAATAAACGTAAATAAAAATAAATAAAACTGAATAAAATTAAATACAAATAAATAAAATCATATTAACTTAAATACAATTAAATAAAGTTAAAAAAAAATTAAATAAAAATAATAAATAAATTAAAAAATAATAATAAAATTAAATAAAAGAAAATATAGTCTAATAAAAATAAATAAAATTTAATAAAATGAAATAAAATAAAATAAACAGAAATAAATAAAATACTTACTCTAAATAAAATTAAACAAAATGAATTAAAATTAAATAAAATTTTATAATTTGCTGCTTGTTCTTTTCGTGTGCTCAGAATTTTTCTCCTGCTTACGGTTCCGTTTAGAGATATTTTTTGAAAATTTCGCAAAATTAAAAAATTCATATTTTGCCCAATTTGAGTCCCAAAGTTAAACTGTGCCACTTCTCTTCTATGAAATTTGTCGCTCGTTCTTCTTCTGTCCTCAGAATATTGCTACGGCTTGAGATATTGTATTTCGGACACCGATTGTGCTAGACAAAAAATTTTAGTACGGTTCTGCTCGGAAGCAAGGAGTCTACCTACTTAATTTCATATTTTTCACGTCATTATTGTGAGAGTTACGGCGTCATGGGCAACCCCCTAATGACATACGGGTATGAAATATAGACAGCAACCTACTCCCAGTACAGTCCAATATACCTGCAAAATTTCATAAAAATCGGTTAAGTCGTTTCGGAGGAGTATGGTAACAAACACTGCGACCTGCGAATTTTTATATAGATGTAAAATATTTAAATGGCTATTAAAAAATAACGGTCTGAGATAAAAAATTGAAAATTTAGGATTGTATGTATCTTTTGCTTCTACATCTCATAAAAATAGTAAAAAACGGTTTTTCCAAAAATTAAAAAAATATATCAGGGGGGCAACACCTCTTATGACGTACGGGTATGAAACTCCATATTATCCTATTCCCAGACCGCTAGAATATACATGTAAAATTTCATAAAAATCTGTTCAGTCGTTCTCGAGTTATAAATGGTGTAACTAACACAACCTCGACTTTCTTTTATATATATAGATGTAAAATATTTAAATGGCTATTAAAAAATACCGGTCTGAGATAAAAAATTGAAAATTTAGGATTGTATGTATCTTTTGCTTCTACATCTCATAAAAATAGTAAAAAACGGTTTTTCCAAAAAGTTAAAAAAATATATCAAGGGGGGCAACACCCCTTATGACGTACGGGTATGAAACTCCATATTATCCTATTCCCAGACCGCTAGAATATAGATGTAAAATTTTATAAAAATCTGTTCAGTCGTTCTCGAGTTATAAATGGTGTAACTAACACAACCTCGACTTTCTTTTATATATATAGATGTAAAATATTTAAATGGCTATTAAAAAATAACGGTCTGAGATAAAAAATTGAAAATTTAGGATTGTATGTATCTTTTGCTTCTACATCTCATAAAAATAGTAAAAAACGGTTTTTCCAAAAATTAAAAAAATATATCAGGGGGGGCAACACCCCTTATGACGTACGGGTATGAAACTCCATATTATCCTATTCCCAGACCGCTAGAATATACATGTAAAATTTCATAAAAATCTGTTCAGTCGTTCTCGAGTTATAAATGGTGTAACTAACACAACCTCGACTTTCTTTTATATATACATATATAGATGTAAAATATTTAAATGGCTATTAAAAAATACCGGTCTGAGATAAAAAATTGAAAATTTAGGATTGTATGTATCTTTTGCTTCTACATCTCATAAAAATAGTAAAAAACGGTTTTTCCAAAAAGTTAAAAAATATATCAAGGGGGGCAACACCCCTTATGACGTACGGGTATGAAACTCCATATTATCCTATTCCCAGACCGCTAGAATATAGATGTAAAATTTTATAAAAATCTGTTCAGTCGTTCTCGAGTTATAAATGGTGTAACTAACACAACCTCGACTTTCTTTTATATATATAGATTAAAAAATAAGCCACATCTCGATAAAAGGTGCCTTTTCGAAAAAATACGAAGAGACAAAATAGTTTTAAGAACACTGTGTTTCCTACAAAAAAGTTTTAAAAATATTGTGTTTAACTAATGGGACTACAATAACAATTTAATTGGAACGTACACAAAAGTTTGGGGGGGGGGGGATTTAAGGGAACAAAACCCCATAAAAATTTTGTACGGCGTACAAACCCTGTTGTTTTTTTTTAGATCTCTAAAGGTACGTATCCATACAAGGGTGAACTCTGCTCCATGTAGCTGCTCGAATGGATACGGCATGCGCTCCCCTACATATTATAAACCGCAAACCGGTTGAATCTAAGAGAGTGAACGGCGATCACCGACGTAACCACTATGTGGAGCTGCTACACGGAGCGGGGTTCACCCTTGTATGGATACGTACCTTAAGAGATAGATTAAAAATCTCGAAGAGTTTTCGATATATGAAAAAAAAATCCATTTTCATTTTGTAACTTCAAAGGGCTGTAACTTTTTTGTGTGCACTATTGTATATAGGTAAGTGACGTTCAATCAACCTATTTTTGACACCAGAATCTGTGGTATTATTTATGACCAATCTTTTCGGGACACCCTGTATATTAAGCTGCAAAATGAAGGCTGCATTGGATGAAAAGATGTATTGGATGTGATAAACGAAAAGGGATATTTTGTATTAATTGGAGATTGTAACTCCATATAACAAGGGAAGATGAATATATACTGGGACGAATTTGAGAAGACTGTTCAGCTGTAACCAATACAAGATTTTATCATAAAAATATAGGTACATAGATGCAGAGCCTATTTTACTTTAAATCAGGCCCGAGGCACTACACAATTTTCGGGCCCCTAAATATAATTTAATAATAATAATAACTTTCTTAAATGTATTAATTATTTAATAGAAATATAGTAGCACAAGAGAATAAAGTTTTTATTAACAATAAATAAAATTTATGTTTAAACAATTAAACATTGTTTAAGGGGATAGGCGCAAACTTTCGGCTTCAATGCTATTTAAATGCATTTGTTTTCTTCGAAGCCTGAGAAAACTAATAAGTATTTTTGAAAAATTTAAACGCAGAATGAAAGATTACGTTACTACCGAGGGCCGAAAGTCCCGGAAATCTTCGATAATGTTTATTTTAATAAAATACAGGGGTTAAAAAAAGAGAAAATTGAGTGTGATTTTTAATTTTAAATACTATCTTATTCAAAAGAAACTTTTTATTTATTCTAAGGGACATTCGGCCCTCGGTAATAGTGTAATCTTTCATTCTGCGTCTAAATTTTTTAAAAATATTTATTAGTTTTTTGAGGATTCTACAAAAATGAATTCATTTAAAGGGCATTGAAGCCTAAAGTTTGCGCCTATCCACTTAATTTTAACTCTTATGGTTATCATTTATCATTGCCTGTTCGTAAAATGAAAGAATTTTGAAAATTTGTTTTGTTATTGTAATAAACATGTTTTGTTTGGTGATCTTTCCGGGCCCCATTCAAATACGGACCCGAGGCAGTTGCCTCACGGGCCTAGTGGTAAAATAGGCCCTGCATAGATACACATGGAAGGTACCTAGAAGTGATCCCCGATTAGTACTAGGGAAATTTATATACACGGGAAGATGACAAAAAGACAATATCCAGAGAGGTAAGGAGATGCAAAAAATCACGAGGCATAAGGTAGTACTTCTATAACAATTTAGTATTCGAACACTATACCAGAATAAGAATATGCTAAAGAATATGCTACGGATGAACGAAAAATGGACAGCAACAGAAATGTATCACACCTACAAGAAAAAATAAACTAAGCGGCAAACGTTGTTCTGGGTATTGAACAACACAAGAATAAATATTTAGATAAATTAATGCAGTCACGATTTAGAAGAGATAATTAAAGAAAAAAAAGTACGTTTCCTACATGGCTAAACGACAGAACCCCTGGAACACGAGATGAATATATTACCATCAAACAACAAGTGAAGCAAAGAATAAGGCTCAAGAAGAACGAATATTGGGAGAAAATGTGCAGATACATAGACAACACAATGGGGTATAACAAATCATGGAAAAAATAAGAAACATCAGAAGTAATAAACGAAGTAAAAATATACAGATAATTACATTAAAACAGTGGACAAAGCATTAAACAATATTAATGCAGGAAAATAGACCGAATACCTATATCTCACAAGACCTTGTGGCAATAATAACGGAGGAAGCCGAAATCACAGAGAAAGATATGATTAAAGCACCAAAGAAAGTCAAAAACAACAAAGCACCAGGATCAAGGAACACGTACATGGAACTACTGACATATGGAGGTGCAGGTGCAGGTGCAGGTGCAAGGAATGTATTCTTTATACGAATGTTGTTTGTTGGCGGGGAGATATTCCACATGAAACAGGAAGGAAATTAAATGAAGAATATGAGTTATGGAGACTAAGGATAAATATGTGTAAGACCGAATTCTTATGTATTGTATCCGAGGTTGCAGATTTGAACTTTAGTTTAAAAGAAAAGACTTTTCAACGAAAACTTTTCGTTTATAAATTTGCAAAAGTCTGTGTGTTATTGCGTTGCCGCTCCTGCAATACTTAGAGCAAGTGTATCGATGAATTCTTTTGTAGTTTTGTCTTCTGAATCCAAATCTGAAAACTGCATTTCGATATCTCTAACCGTCTTCGAAATAATCGACCTCAAACTCTAAAATGTGACGTCACAATCCGGTTATCTCCTACAGACGCACTAAACGTCAGCTCAAATGGTTGATTAGGAAGTAGGCTACTTTTTTTTAAATCTTGATTTGCCAAGCATAGGTTATTTACATTTGAGTTTGACACTTCGTGAATGTCAAACTAAATTTTAAATTAAATATTAATAAAACATCAATGAACCCCCTCCGTAGCTCAGTGGTAATTAGCGCCTGCCTTTGGATCGAAAAAATCCGAAAGGTTGTGGGTTCGAATCTCACCAGGGTCAGAATTAATAAATGAATATAGTTTCTGTCCTTGTGGGATCGGTATTCACCGGAGGGACCGCAGACGTTCGGATACAATTAGCGTCTCTTTGCAAAGGCAATGACGTCGACTTTGCAAAGTAACAAGACACTTACTCAACACACACACTACACATGACACTAGGTACCTAACTGTTCAAAATTACCGTACCTACCATGACAATGGCCATTAGTTGTCGAGACATTAGCTAAATATAAAAAAAAACATCAATGACATTTGATAGTGAATTTAATTATTATATAAAATAAATAAGATGTTCAAAAATACAATTTGAATATAAATATTTTAAAAGCAATCATTTATTAACAGTTTTAAAAAGGTTTATACCAGTATAAATACGGCTTCCCCTTTATGATAAATGGACTGTTCCATTTGCTATAAAATATAAAATTAAAATATTATGTATATCTAGTCGTTCCCTAAACTCGACACAACTGGCTAGTGATTGTAGAAGGTAATTTTTTTGTTTTTTGAAAATTTTGCCGAAATTGGCAAAATTACTAATTATTTAGTAATAATTATTAACTATTTAGAAAATTTTTTTGTCGAATTGGCAAAATTATTGACTAAAATCACTAGCCAGTATTGTGTCTGTGTACATGCTTCTAATGGAAAAAAATATTTGAAGATTTTTCTCAAATTATGGATACCAAGAACATTTTCATTTACAACTCTTTTATTTTTAATTTGACAAATAAAAGTTATTCTTCATAAAAAGCTCTTCTTGTTCTAAGATTTATGATGCAACCGTGTCCCAAAAGTAGGGGAACGGTCGAATATTTCGCGAACTAAACATCGGATGGAAAAACTGAAAAATACGTGTTCAATCATTTTCAAAAATCTATCCAATGACACCAAACACCAACTCCCACTATACCCCCTGGAGGTGGGGTGGGGTGTAACTTTAAAATCTTAAATGGAAACCCCTAGTTTTTCTTGCAGATTTGCATTCGTTACGTAAAAGTAAGCAACTTTTATGCAAGACATTTCTTCGAACTGTGGATAGATGGCGCTATAATTGGGAAAAACAATTTATCCTGATACCATAGGTAAATTATAGAAACGGTCTAATATCTCGAGAAATAACTTCCAAATAAGAAACCAAAAAACAGGTTTTTAATATTTTTCGAAAACCTATCGATAAACACTAAACATGACCCTCCAACCCACCCCCTGGAGGTGGGGTGGGGGGTAACTTTAAAATCTTAAATAGCAACCTCCACCTTTTGTTGCAGATTCGAATTCGTCATGAAAAATTAAGCAACATTTATGTATTCGAAACATTTTTTAAAAATGCTGATAGTTGGCGCTAATAAATCGTATTTTTCCAATTAAAGCGCCATCTATCAACAATTCTAAAAAATGTTTCGAATAAATGTTGCTTAGTTTTTCATGACAAATCCGAATCTGTAATAAAAAGTGGGGGTTGCTATTTAATATTTTAAAGTTACCCCCCACCCCACCTCCAGGGGGGTGGGTTGGAGGGTCATGTTTAGTGTTATTCGATAGGTTTTCGAAAAGTATTAAAAAAATTGTTTGGTTTCTCATTTGGAAGTGTATTTCTCGAGATATTAGACCGTTTCTATAATTTACCCATGGTATCAGGATAAATCGTTTTTCCCAATTATAGCGCCATCTATCCACAGTTCGAAAAAATGTCTTGAATAAAAGTTGCTTACTTTTACGTAACGAATCCAAATCTGCAAGAAAATCTAGGGGTTTCCATTTGAGATTTTAAAGTTACCCCCCACCCCACCTTCAGGGGGTGTAGTGGAGGTTGGTGTTTGATGTCATTGGATAGATTTTTGAAAATGATTGAACACGTATTTTTCAGTTTTTCGATCCGATGTTCAGTTCGCGAAATATTCGACCGTTCCACTACTTCTGGGACACCTTATATAAAATTTTATTAATTTTATACGAGCTATATAAAAAATATGAATTTCGATCAAGAGTAAACTACCTTTATAGTTCATAACATTTAAATTATAATGATATAATTGCACATTAAAACATAATTATTAATTCTAAACTACTTTTCATAATAGAAATTTTCCATATTATGAATTAAAATACGTAAATATACAAAGTTTTCGTTATGACAATGCTCGCATTTTCAGCTTGTTAGTATTTAGGCTCATTGATAAGCCGAGATGGTACTTGTATGAAAAATATAGAAATGAAAATAGCACGGGGAAAACTAGTCAAGAAAGCACTCCATGGAGTGAGATGAAACATGAAACAACACTCTAACCAAAGAAAAAAAAAGGATCTTTCAGAGTATAATGATGAATATTAGCCTATTTGGAACGGAAGTATAGCCAATAAAAACATCAATACGAAATAAAATAAGAAAGGTTGAACTGGACTTTATAAGAAGATGTTTACAAATTACCAGAGAGTAGAATAAGAACAGGAAATATGAAACAAAATGGAAGTAGAATGCTCAATTACAAAAAAGTTGGAAAACAGAGCCCTGCATTGGTACGGCCATGTACAAAAATGCTAGAGCAGAGGTGACCGAAAAGAATATTGGACTGGGACCCGCCGGGTAGTGATGTTGATTATCGTTACTTTCGAGTATTCGTTACAAATCGTTACTTTTGTATAAAGTAATCATTTACAGTATTCGTTACTTTGATTACTATGATTACTTTTATATTTGAGTACCGGTAATCATATCGAGAATCGTATTTCTCAGTAGGTAGGTATTTTGTATAGGTATTCCGATATAACAACGACTTTCACCGATCTGTTTAAGGGATAAAAATTATTTGATTACTATGATTACTTTTGTTACTTTTGTATTTGAGTACCGGTAATCATATCGAGAATCGTATTTCTCAGTAGGTAGGTATGTTGTATAGGTATTCCGATATAACAACGACCTTCACCGATCTGTTTAAGGGATAAAAATGATTTGATTACTTTTGTTACTTTTGTATTTGAGTACCGGTAATCATATCGAGAATCGTATTTCTCAGTAGGTAGGTATGTTGTATAGGTATTCCGATATAACAACGACCTTCACCGATTTGTTTAAGGGATAAAAATAATTTGATTACTTTTGTTACATTTGTATTTGAGTACCGGTAATCATATCGAGAATCGTATTTCTCAGTAGGTAGACGGTTCTGATTGCATATTCGTGTTCAGTGACCCCAAAAACCCCCCGAATAACAAAATCTGACCGTATACTGATTTTGACATGTTTATGCACTTTTGGATGCATTTTATACATTTTAAAATGCACTTATGCATTTCTACCCATTTTTCTATTGTAGCCTTTTTCTTGACTTCATCCTGAACACAATGCAAAAAGTTGCAAGTCTCTAGGTCTAGGTGCTCTATTTAAAAATCTATTTATTCCGGTGTTTATGCCCTGGTCTAATTCTAATAAAACCAATGTAATACATACAAAATTAAAGTTGTTGATCATACTGTAGAAACACCATTTCCACATTTTTCCGATCAGTCTAGAAAGTAATCAAGTGTACTGGTTGTAGATACAATAGTCGTTACTCGCTCTAATACGATTGGTACGAAGTAATCAGAGTAATCAAAGTAGATACAATAATCGTTACTCGCTCTAATACGATTGGTACGAAATAACGAAGTAATCAGAGTAATCAAAGTAATCAAAGTAGATACAATACTCGTTACTCGCTCTGATACGATTGGTAGGAAGTAACGAAGTAATCAAAGTAACGATTTGCCTCTCTGTATAATAATCGTTACTTTCGGTATTCGTAAGTAACGAGTATTTTGTAACGAATAGTTACTTGTTCAACATCACTACCGCCGGGAAGAAGACTGAGAGGAAGACCTGCTACAAGATGGAAAACCTATATAGGACGTTGTCCTTTTTTTAAAGAGCTGGAAGAATTTTATTTCATCTAAATTGGTGTAGAAGTCGTTATAGATCGTAAACATAAATAGATACGTTAACATAAAATAAGTTTTTTAGCAACGGCATATACATATAACATTATTGTCAGCCAGCCGGCATTGGTTGAGTAAGTTCCTCGTTTACCTTTGTTTGATTTTGGTTTACTATATATTTTAGAATCACCTTCTACGTACATCGTCAATACAGGAATATATTAACTATATCGATTAAGTGGCAATGAAAGGTCACGGGCAACGATGAGGATGCATCTGTCTTCTAGCAATCGGTTTACCAATTAACCAGTGAAATGAGATCAATACATCACAAGACATGTATTAAATAAGTAATATTCTTTTTCTCATGATCATCTTTCAGTGCGTCACAGTTTTTCGATTTCTTTCTAACGCATTAAATTGTATATGACAGAAAAAAAGGCACGTCGGTGATTACTTTGGTTATTATTCTAGTTCGGTGATTATTCTAGTTGTCGATAGATGGCGCCATAATAAAAAAATATATTTTTTTAATTAGATAATAATATTACAAATATAATCTTAATCTGTATAATTTATAAGACTATACAAATCAAAGAAAATACCATTTTATAAATGCAAGAAACACATTTGATTTGTTTTTATTCCAAATTGAAAATAAAATGTCACAACTGTCAGATTTAACTAAAATGTCATGTTAGAATAAATGTCATAAATATGTATTATCACGGACTTACCTTTTTTCCTATCATTTGTTACGCACTGAAAAATGCTCATGAAAAGGACAATACCATGTTTAGTAAGTGAAACCTTGAGTGAATATTCAAAAGATTAATTATTGTATAAAAAAAGGAATTTAATAATAATAACCGATGCTAATTTTTGAATGCTTATTCGCGATGTTATGAAGTCACAAGCACAACGACGACCTCACGTGGATTTCGGCTGAACTAGCTTTGAAAGTGTTTTCAATGTCAAGCGCTTATAGCAGTATATTTGCTACAATGTTGCTACGAAATTATAAGAAAACCTAATTATCTTTTAAACTACCCCGTACAATGTACATCATTACAAAACTTCATATTTTAAGAAAGAAGTCATTGAGGAGAATCCAAAAATGTAAAAATATACAGGGTGTTTCATTAAAAAAAACGAAGTTATAAGCAGCTTCCGGTATAACCGGAAATGGCAAATAGATAAAAATATTTTCATTAAACTGTCGTGTTGGTACTTAAGGGACGGTAAAAACTCTCGAACTTAGGAAAAACACTGAATCTATACTATACTTTTATTTAAAGATACAACGTCCATAAGCGTAAGGCTTAAGGAGGTGTTGTTTCACGGAGTAGTCGTTCAGACACCCATCTCGAGCAATGCTAACTATAATAATAATCTCTACTTAACCCCTCCTAGGGCTTTTTATATCTTGCTTTATCTTGGACTTTAAAATTAGATTATACGTGAGTAACGATTCTTATTCGCAAGGTTACCCAAACAAACTATGTACATCAATTTGCTACATTATCAACCTTCGCTTTGTTTTTTATTACAGAAACAACACCTCTTCAACGACCTACTTATGTTTAAATTATATATTATATACATGTTAGGATACATATTATATTATAAAGTAAGGGTTTTTTCCCTTACTGTACAAAACAGATAACTCTTCAAAGCCCCTTCGATCCAATTTTCGTGATTCAGTTACCTTTAGTTCTCGAGATATTTCTAACTGGTCGTTTATCTGTTTCACCCTGGATATTTTTCTATTATTTGTTTGATGGTAAATATGTTATGATCATGGGTGCTTCTGCCTTTTATGAATCCACTTTGTGTTCTGTCAATTTTTCCGTTTATTTTTTCGTACATTTTTATGGCAGTCCTCAAGAGTGTTATTCCTCTGTAACTGTTGCAATCCGTTCTATCACCCCGTTTATAGTCAAAGTCAAAGTCAAATTTATTCATCACATGCGACATTATACAAAGTTGTACATGTATGAGACAAGTCAAAGTTACAGACATATAATGTACATCTTAAAAGTATATAAATTAATAAATACGACAAAACATACTTAAAAGTTATTTTTAGAATATGGCTCTAGCTCACAAATGTATTGATGTACACACCTCCGAAAGTTTGGCTGATGTAAATTCATTCGTATATCTATTGGTAATTTGTTAAAGAAACTTATGGCTGCATAATGTGTGCTATCTTCCAACAAAACAGAACGATGTTGTGGAAGCATAAAATGATTGTCTCTGAATCTTGTTGAATAAACATGGTTAAATTGAAATTTATTGAATTCATAAATTTTGCAATGTAAATACATTATACACGAAAATATATACAGACCAGGAATTGTAAGAATATTATTTTTTCTAAAGATGCCTCTACAAGAATCTCTAAATTTCATTTTATATATTATCCTAATAGCTCTTTTCTGAAGTACGAATATCTGCTCTAATTCAGAGGTACAACCCCAGACTTCAATGCCATATTTGGCTATTGAGTAAAAATGGGCAAAGTATACTGTTTTTAATATTGATGTATTAAAGAGACGTGAAAGAATTCTCAATGCATAACATGCGCTACTTAATCTGGATTTCAAATTAGAAATGTGGTTTGACCATTTAAAATTACTGTCTAACAGGACCCCCAGCAACTTCGTGCAGTCTGTTTTATCTATTGCTGCTTCTATAGTGGCTTGATGGTTTAATAAATTATTTGACGTGAAAATCATATACTTTGATTTCTCTTCATTCAAAACTAGTTTGTTGGATAAGAAATAACTGTTGATGTATCTGTGTAGTTTTATTTTGCAAATTTTGATCGGATGTTGCTGTGACTAGAATGTTGGTATCATCCGCATAACTGATGATGTTAACTCCACTCAGTGAATTAGTTATCAAAGCTATATCATTAATGTATACTATAAAAAGTAGAGGACCCAATACACTACCCCGAGGGACACCATAATGGATATCCAATGTGTTTGATTCGTTTACAAGTCCATTAGATGTTATCTTTACTTTTTGTCTTCTATTTTCTAGGTAGGAAGTAAACCATTTTAGAACTACACCACGAATACCAATCCCCTCAAGTTTTATTAGCAACAACTTATGATCCAAAGTATCAAAAGCCTTGGACAAATCGAGAAATAAACCACATGCCTTCTCTCGTCTGTCCAAAGCATCCAACACTAATGTGACGAAATTTGCAAGAGCTGTAGTTGTAGACTTAGAAGATGTAAAACCATGTTGAAAATTATTCAAGACACTATGCTTTTTTAGGAATGAGTTTATTCTAGTATAAACCAGAGTTTCAATTATCTTTGAAAACACAGATAAGAGACTTATGGGACGGTAGTTGTTAAGGTCATCTTTATCACCACTTTTGAATAAAGGGATTACAATAGATAGTTTAAACATACTAGGAAATATTCCTTGTTGAAAAGAGGCATTACAAATATCCGTCAGTGGATCTGCGAAAGCGTGAATGCATTGTTTTAATAACTTAGGGGAAATCTGATCAAAACCACAACTTTGTTTGGATTTAAAACTTCCGACTACACTAGTTATTTCCTGTGGGTTAGTTGGATATAAAAACATAGAACAACTATTACGGTTTTTTGATGCTGATGTAAACCCACCTATCTTAGTAGGATCCAAAGCGGCAAGTAACTTTGGAGCCATTTCAACAAAATGGTGGTTAAATTTGTCTGCTAAATTATTATTATTATCACTAGGTACTTTTGAGTTGTTTTGTTTCCCGACTGTTAAGTTTACTAAATGCCAAATACATTTCATTTTATTTGATGATTCGTTTAACTGTCTCATGAAGTGACTACTTTTAGCTGCTTTTAATTTAATTGAATATTCTGTCTTTGCCAAATGAAGGACTGGCCTAAGATTACTATTTTGCTGACAGATCGTTTCTAAAAGTTTTAGCTGATCCCTTAAATTGTACAGTTCCTGCGTAAACCAATTCGAACGTGTACATTTTTTAGGTTTACATTTAAGTAGTGGAAATGGGACCGAAAGTAAATTTGGATAGTATTTAAAAAAGCTAATGATTTATCCTCAGCAGAAATTGTATTAAATACCTCTGACCAATTTGTTGACTCAACGGTTTGAACAAAACGATTTATGTTCCTTTCACTATATGAACGGATGAATATATAGGCATCATTGTCTGTGTTAATGCTACATTGGAACAATTGCGCACGATGATCAGAGATAAAACCTTCCACAACCATTGTTTTTTGTTGGTGATTTATGTTTGTAGCAATATAATGAATTTGAGTTTTACTAGTTGCAGTTACTCTTGTATAATCATTCACAGTTACGGTTAAGCCATAAGAATCTAAAACATTTACCAAGCTCTGCTTACTTAGTGAATTTGATTTGAAATCTATATTAAAATCACCTGTTAGTATTATAGCCTTACCTTCGGAGACTAGCACATCAAGTATTAGATCCAGTTTTGACATAAAAACATCAATAGAGCCACGTCCAGGTAGATAAATACACAACACAACACAATTAAAAAGGCAATAGTCTATTTCAACAGCACTCACTTCAAAATTATATTTCTCAGATTGAGAACATATTTTAGAACGTTCCTTCCAAACCACACCCTCTTTCACATAGATTGAAGACCCTCCATGTTTCCCTTGGTCACGGCAGAAAGATGAAGCCAGAGAAAATCCATTTATATGGTGTAGTTCTAGTTGTTCTTTAGATTTCCAGTGCTCAGTTAAACAGACACATACATTATGTAGACCTTCGCACTGCAGGAAGAACTCTAGTTTTTCAATGCTTGTTGATACACATTGTATATTTTGATGAAGTAAGCCAAAACTTTTTTGATTGATAGTTGAAGCATTTTTACCAACTGTGTCAAAATTAGGAGAATTGAATACTTCTAACTTATCCAATTTAAAACCAGTCTTCTGACTAACACTTGGAATATTTAATAATGTAATATTTGGATCAAAAACTAAGCTTCTTCTGTCTGTTTTTTCTTGTGGTAAAAAAAACGGCTTACAACAGCTCCGTGAGGCCAAACTTCGGGATTCTTGGCCTTGTTGAAGTTCCCTGAACATAATATATTTACTTTGAACGATGAGTAAATTGTTGGATGTTTCGATTAAACCATTTCACATGTTGCTTCAGGAAAATTCACTTTAATTAACTCGGTTAGAGAGTCAGTTGTAGTTTCTTTATTAATTCTTGTAACATGTAGAGTTGAAATTTTTGGAACACCCTTAACCTCATCGCAATTTCTATTGCTACCTACTATAATTTTTCTTCGTCCGTTAAACTGATGTCGCCTACGCCTAATAGTTTTCCATTCTTGATCATTTTCTGCTTCATTTATAGATATTTCATCGTTAGTAGGTTTTTCGTCCTCTACTAAATTAATGAACTGATCCATTTTTAATCTGCTTTGTTCAAAAAGCAGTCCTTTCGAAACATCTGTTTTTGTTATTGTTTGGGAATTCCCTTGTTTATTTATGTCAGGTTTTTTCTGAGTAATTACCAGTTCACTTTTTGCTACTCTGCCCATAAAGTTTTGTTTGTGTTCTTCTTTCTTTTTTTCGGCAATATTTAAATTGGTCTTATAATGTGTTTTGGAGTTCGCAATAGTACTAGTAGATGGCGTTGTATGTATCTTTGGTGAATCTGAATTCTCTTTTAATTGTTTTAAGAGAAAAATTAGATCTTCTTGTTCTTGGCACCTTTTTTCTAGATGATATGTAAGTTTACTTACAGCGTCAAGTTCCTTTTTAATGGTAATGGTCCTGTGCCTGTATGATAATGTGTCACAGTGAGAACAGGTTATGGTATCTACCAAATCACAAGATTTATTGTCGCTCTTGCTGTTTATAAATTCACCAATTTTATTTATATAGGTAATCACTTGTGGATTTGCAACATTCACTGGTACTTTTAACGTTACAATTATGTCGATTAGTTCATTTTTCTTTAATTTATTTAACTCAGTCGTTAACGTGGTTGTATCACGCGCCGCCATCTTTTTTCTCCTACCATTTTTCTCATCTATAAATCGGTATCGGTACTGTCTGAGCCTTCTACCAGTCAATTGGTACATATCTGTTCTTCTCTCCATATGGCATTAAATTTTAATATCTTTAGTAATAACTCTGTTACACTTCGTCCCAAGTTTACTTTTATAATTTAAAAATCGTTCAATCAATCAGTTAGTGCAGTATCTGAACTAAATTCATCCCTAATTCAATAGAGTATCTATTTTAGTATCCCGCAATTTCATCACCCCCACAACCTCGAGTTTAATTATAAAAAGCGGCGGCAAAGTATAGCTCTCGCGGGATCGCTACGACGCTCTCTCGTTGCCGTCGCTCTCAGAGACCGACGGCAGCGTCGTCCTGGGGGCAAACATGTGTCTGCGTGACGTCAATGCCCGCTCGATGACGTACGCACCTTCAACAGGTACTATCCGTTGTCGTGGCAACCCCTTGGGCGATCCATAAGTGAGTGCGGTGGTGCCGACGTCGTTTTGTTTTCGAATCTTGACTCTGCCGGCATTTGTCGAGATTGCCGGTAGGATCAGCGGTTCTTCTGCATCGATTTTGCAACAACTTAAAAAAATTATAAAATATATTATGATGATCTTATGTTTTTCTTCAATTTTAAACCCCCACACTTATGTCACAATCCGTCATAATGTAAAAGATAAACGCATCTAACAGACGTGATCTCAATGTCACAAATAAGTAAGTACTTATATCATGTAGGAAATAAGTACATACAACAAAATTTAAAGCAATAAATATACTGAGATTTATTATAACCAAAACAAACCTAACAACACATAAAAGCGATCAAAGAACTGCATCTATAAAATAACCTGTGAATGCAACAATCTCTATCTCTATATATAAGAAACCTCAAGACCATTAACTATTAGGATTAGGATAAACAGCATGAAGCATACTTATAGTGTGACCAACTCCAATTCAGTTAAATTCGGGACAAAACTGAAAAAAATTCTTGAAATCCGGGACTTTTCAATGAAAATCGGGCTATTTTTTGTTTTTTAAATATAGGACTTTAATACCATCAACCATCATTTTATTGATTATTTAACATTTTTATGTTGACAATGATATTTTTAATGGGATTAAGCCTCAATTGGTTATAATGAAAATTTTTTGCTCAATTAGAAATCCAATGAAATCAATTAATTTGTGGTCATCTGATTGAATACAACCAATAAAACCAACATTATACTGAAAACAGATCCCATGGGCTGTTTTCACTCAATCATGTAGTTATGGATACCTACATTTCGTTTCATTTCGATTTTGACATTTCAAATATTCAATATTTCAAAATGTCACGATTTGGTTGTAATACTGATGAAAATATTAATGAAATTATTATTAATTTTATATCAGCAAAAAATTTTCTATCCGAATAACCCTCGAACATTGATAAATGCTCAAAAATTTTTTAACAACTTTCTCAAGCTTGTTGCTTACAGGCAACAGACCTCCGCCTACGGCGTCGGTCTGTTTCCAAGCAACAAGCTTTCGAAATCTGTTATAAAATTGTTTCGAACAATTATCAATGTCCTTGGGTTATTACTACTGAAAATTTTTTGCTCAATTAGAAATCCAATGAAATCAATTAATTCTTGGTCATCTGATTGAATACAACCAATAAAACCAACATTATACTGAAAACAGATCCCATGGGCTGTTTTCACTCAATCATGTAGCTATGGATACCTTCATTTCGTTTCATTTCGATTTTGACATTTCAAATATTCAATATTTCAAAATGTCACGATTTGGTTGTAATACTGATGAGAATATAATGAAATTATCGAATCAAATATACCAAAGTATACTGTTTACAGTAAAAAATTTGTATGGAAAGCGTTTATGGACTTTTGCAATGATAGAAAATATGAATTAGATGGAAATCGGACGGTGGAAGAATTGTTAATTGCACATTTAAATAAATTGTTTCTGCTCTGTATTTTTTTTTCATAACCAGCAAAAAATTTTCTATCCGAATAACCCTCGAACATTGATAAATGCTCAAAAATTTTTTAACAACTTTCTCAAGCTTGTTGCTTACAGGCAACAGACCTCCGCCTACGGCGTCGGTCTGTTTCCAAGCAACAAGCTTTCGAAATCTGTTCTAAAATTTTTTCGAACAATTATCAATGTCCTTGGGTTATTACTACTGATAATTATATTTTTGTTAGTTTTTGAAGTTCCGACTTTCAATCATTCTCAAAAAAGGAAATATTAGAAAATCAAGTGATGTTGGATTTCCATGTAAATATAACCTTAGGTTAATATAAAAATGTAATTATCATTACAACCAATTGTGGCTTAAACCCATCAAAAATATAATTGCCAAAAGCAACAGAAATCAAAAAGAGAAAAATAAAAAAAACGCTCTCATCCAACTTAGTGAAGAAAAATTTATATCAAACCCATCATCAAAATGTGTCCCATAAAAAGCCCATAAGAACACATATTACACAACACATACGTATAATACACAAACAAATAATATACATACAAAATATCATCCTGAGGGTGTACCATACCTAGTGATCTAGATTTCCAAGAATTAATTTTAGAACATCGGTACAAAATAGGCTCGGAAACTATAGTCCTGGTAGGTTATGGACGGGGTTGTTATTATAGGTGGGAAACACAAGAAAAAATAGATACTAAACAAAAAAAAAATAAGGGATAGAACGACTTAAAAAAAAAAAGAAATGGCACCATTGTTTGTAAATGTTCGAATAAAAAAAATTGAATTGGGATATTCACAAAACAAAGAGAAAAAATTAAATATCATTAAAATGAAAGATGGTAAAATTCACTACATATATCAAACTATATTCAAAAATATCAAAATCATAAATATCACAAAATAAGCGAATAAAATCATCAGGTAAAATAATCAAATAAATATCATATCAAACATTATACAGTTATATTCATAAACAACATGAAAATTGTATTACTAAATTCTTTGACCAACTCTCTGTGTTGGAAAATAAAAAACATGCTATTAAATTTAAATATGCAAAAGGAATAAAATTTTTTACAGCAGTCTGCACAAGAATATTTAATAATAATAAAAATAATGAAAAAACTGTTTCGATAAAAAATTTGAAGTATTTATTTCTAGACCAGGGCTGATCTGTGAAAAAACGTCTATTTTTGGATGTGAGAGGTGGCATTCGGAGTTTTGCAGATAAAGTTAGGTGACAACTTCAATAATAATAATTGACTTATGCTCCTTAAATATGCCCGGAACATTAATAAAAAATTAAATAATTTAAAAATTTCGAAAAACATCGATTTTTTTATTTTCTTTGCTTATAACTTTAAAACGATTCGTTTTGGAGCAAAGTTGTAGAGAAATAAAATAAAGATAATTGAATTTTGTATGATATACGACTGGTTAAAAAGTCTAACACTGTTACTAATAAAACACTCGTATTCTAAGGTTATTCCGTATTTATATCTAGAATAGTTATCGTAATTATAAGGTAGATATAGTTCGAAAATAATTCGTTACTAATAAACTCGGTATAAGTTAGATATAAGTATTCCCACTTTATTACGAAATAATAGTTTGGCAACGTTGCAATCTTCTGCACAAATACATAGAACAACGATATATTGTGTCAAATACATATGTCAATTTTGAATTTTCTCTGTAACTGACAAACCAAATTAACCTAGGCGAAAAGTTTTCGGAATGATAAAAATGAGTTTTTATTGATTTTTTAAATACGTTTAAAATACCAGTATTCCTCTTTCATATAGTTTCCACAGAATTGCTGTATCATTATTATTTTCTGAACAATAACATAGCAAAGAAAGTCCGTAGGGGTAAACAAATTGAATAAAATTTAAACTAATTGACGAATCATCTTGAAATTTTTTGTGCATTTTATGGACTGTTTGACTCAACTTTTCATGCAATATCCAATTCAAATAAGTGAATCACCTATTAAGTTTTCTAACAATCTTACACCATCTTTAGAAAACCGATATTTAATTCTGAATTCCTTATCGGTCTATTGTGAAAAGGGATTTATTCTATCTTTGAAAAGTTTCCTTTTTCGTGCATTTTCTATCATGTTAATTAAATTCTCAACTCCTTCGACAGCCGCAACACCCCTAATATATTATATATTTTGTAATATAATTATAAAACAAATCAAAAGAAAATATATTTTTGCCTCTGATGACATTTAGTCGTAAAATAGGTTATACCGGACTTAAACGAGGGTGTGGGTCGGTATAAACTTGGACTAAATTCTTATACCAAGTATAACCTACATATATAAGTTATTCCATGTTTATTTGTAGTGATTTTGCCTATACCTAATTTATTCTCAATATAACTTTTATACTTGGTTTATTAGTAACAGTGTTAAAGTATTACCCTTTCTGCAAAATAGCAATAAATACAAAATAAGGGGGCAAAATAAGCCTGTTGTTATTCAATGTTTTTTAACCACTTTTGTAGACTTAGAACCTTAGTAATTCGCTTAGAAAATTCTTATAACATACTTAAACCGTCTACCAAATTTGATCAAAATCGACCTAATAGATTTTGCATAATAAATTTGCAATCTATTTTTTTTAAAAGTTAAAATTTTTTAAAAACTTTCTGAACAAAAAGTAGACTATTTAGAAGTTGGCTAATTTGTTTACATATAAAGAGGCACTCTACATATCTAGTACACTTTACATAATTAATTTCGGATTATTTAAGCGGTCTCAGCAATGTTTTAAAATTATAAACAATTTTTTGGCTTACAAACAAATAGATTTGTTTAACAATAAAAAATTAATTTTTAGCAATGCAAATAATCAAAACCGGTATAATTTGACTCAAACTTTCAAATGCTGTAAGCAGAATTGCTATTTTATTTTTTAGTCAAAAGTTATTCGGGGTCAAAAATTGCAATTTTTCGATTTTTTGAAAGTTCAAACACGTTCATCTCGAAAACTATGCATCCTACGAAAAACATTTTTTGCTTAGAATTACCCAAGAAATACAAAAAAATGTTTTATTTTGCGAAGAATCGCTGGCATGTAATTTCTCAAGTTCTTTGTTTATATCTTATCGACATCCGGATCAACTGTTACCCAAAAAATTCGTGTTCTACGGGTCAAAATATATAAAAAACTTGGGTAAGTCTACCTAAATAAAGGAGGCCGTTGTACCCCCTCCCTGGCGACAGCAATAATTTGTTTATGAGCCAAAAAATTGTTTATAATTTTAAAACATTGCTGAGACTGCTTTAATAATCCGATTTTAATTATGTAGGGTGTATTAGATAGGTAGAGCGCTTGTTTACATGTAAAAAAATTAGCAAACTTTTAAATGGTCTACTTTTTGTTCAGAAAGCTTTAAAAAATTTGAACTTTTTCAAAAAAATTTAGATTGCAAAATTATTATGCAAAATCTATTAGGTCGATTTTAATGAAATTTGGTGGACGGTTGTAAAGCATACAATAATGGACGATATAAAAACAAAGCAACTAAGATGGTTTGGCCACGTACAACGTATGGAAGAAGACAGATTACCCAAGCAAGTGCTACGATGGGCACCAAAAGGACGGCGGAAAAGAGGAAGACCTAGGAAAAGATGGATAGTAGGAATCCATAGGGAAATCAGAGAAAGAGGCTTGAACGAAGACATGTGCTACGATCGAGAGCAATGGCGATTGGGAATCGGAAGACGTCGTAGAACGTTATGAACCGATTATATATATAATATGGTGGACGGTTTAAGTATGTCCTGAGTATTTTTTTTAGCGAATTACGAAGGTTCTAAGTGCAACTAAAGTGGTTGAAAAACGTTGAACAAAAACAGGCTTATTTTGCCCCCTTATTTTGTATTTATTGCTATTTTGCAGAAAGGGTAATAATTTAAGTCACTTTTAACCAGTCGTATGTTATACACAAAATTTAATTATCTTTACTTTATTTCTGTACGACTTGGTTCCAAAATGAATCGTTTTAAAGTTATAAGCAAAGAAAGTAGAAAAAATTCGTTGTTTCTCGAAATTTTTAAATATTTTAATTTTTTTAGTAATGTTCCGGGCATATTTGAGAAGGAGCATAAGTCAATTATAATTAATGAAGTTGTCACCTAACTTTATCTGCAAAAATCCGAATGCCACCTCTCACATCCACCTCAAAACAGATCCGCCCTGGACTATTCTATGACGTAACTACATGTATATTTAGACTCTTGTTTTATTTTTAAATTTTTTAACTTTGAAATAACTTCACTTGAGTCGGCTGAAAAAAAGGAAAGAAAAGTAGCACGAAAACTCATTGCACCCCTTTTCTCCAAGATGGCGGCCGGAGGACAAGGTTGACGACCCCACAAACTTGAACTTAGGTCTATACTAACCCTCCCTACACATAAAAAAAATAAAATTGGGTCCTCCGAAAAATGCAACCCTAAATGCAACTTCTCAATTCAATGGAGTAATTCTATAAATGTGGGCATTATTTAGAACAACCAATTACTTTTCAAGATGTGTGAGGTTTTCTAAATACATTTATTAAAGTTAATTTCTCCCTTCAGTTTTCCCGTTTCTGCTTTCAGAGATGTAGAAGCGGCAACGCCAAAGGGCGATCCATAACCATGAATGAAGGTCAATGATGAGCAGGGAAATGTCAGGAGAGCCTGGCGCAGGCCGATTCCAGCATTCTATCAATACACCGGTAATTTGCCGGTAAAAGCACATGGCAACGCCTACATTCATACAAATACGCTATCCCACCGATCCTGACCTTGCACGTAAAAAAGGACCTGTAGAAGGGAACTGACTGGATGTCCTTTTTATATTTATAGATCTATGGTTAAAAAGAGGTAAACGGTCAATCGATTTTGAGAATATCCAGTTGTGGATTATAAATGATGAGTTTTCTAAATTTAGACGGCGGTGGTTGGATCGATAGACTCGAATGAGCGAAGATGGCAGGAGATGTTCCATAAGGATGGAAACAACAACGAAGGAAAGACACGATACTTTTACTTCTCCCGAAAAGCTCTTCATATTCACAGCGAACACACTTCATTTCTTTCTTATGGATTGTCGTCTTTCTTTGATATTATTGTCAAAAATGGAGAAAGTCTATAATCTGACTCTTATAGGTTTAACAGCTTTACATGTTCAATGAACAAGTTAATGGAGAAAATGGTAAACCATAGACTGATGTGAATGATAGACACATCTAACTAATCACTAAATATCGGAAAAAAATGGATTTCGACCTAATCGCTCTGGAATTGATAATACGAGTAGTTTGGAGAACGTGACAGCCACTAATAGACAAAGCAATAAAGCACTGAACCTCAGAAAAAAGGACAAGACGGATCTTAATATTTCTTTTTGCATTCGATTCGTGAATGCTCCAGGAAACTTTGTGAACCGGAGCCATGATATAATATTAAAAAACTGCATACAAAAAATAATGCATTCTTAAAGTGCATCTCAAACGGACAATAAAAAAATTCAGAACTCGTCAATTATCGGCGGAAATGAGTTCAATTTTGTTACTCGAAGGTATTTGGGGTCGCTGAAAACGAATATGACGTCAAACGAGATCTCCGGAGTACCTGGTCCCCAGGGTACCTACTGTGTACCTCGTCTTGTGGAGTTTTCGGCAAAGTCATTAAAAATTAGTCAAAAATCATTACTCGGGGGTTTTTGGGGCGGCTAACGACGAATATGGCATCGGAAGTAATTTCCGGAGTACCTGGTGCCCAGGGTACCTACTGTTTACGGTACATTCCATGTCAAATCACTCAGACAAAAAATTTTGGATCTCCGATTTGTCTGAAAATTGGTATAGAGCTTCTGCGGGACGTAAAAATAAGATATTCAAGGTCAAAAAATCTTCTTCTTCGTTTTTTCTCAAAATGTTATTTTATGCGATTTTACAGTGATTTGGTGTTTATTTAAACAAATTTGCATTTTCTGTCGCAAAGTATCAATGAAAAACATAATATTTTAATAGAAAGGACTCAAAAATGTTATTATATGGCATTATAACAAGTTATTTTGAATCAAAATAAATTTTTGATTAAATTTTATAGTGTAAAAAACGTTAAAATACCGTTTTTTACATTTTCCTCCATTCCCAAAATACATCATCATTGATTTGGCTGAAAATTTGCCCACATATAGCCAAAAGATAGGACTTTAAGTGGTTAGAAGGATTTGAATTATATTACAATACCAAAAAAGTTACATGCAGTAATATCAGACTCAAAAGTATATATTAGTCCAGTCGGGATAGGATTTGACCTTGAATGCCGAGCTGCCCAAAATTTTATTTTTCTGATCTTTAGGAGAGTCAATAGCAGCCTAAATTTAAAATCAGGAATGAATTCCTCCGTTACGTTAGCCGCCATCTTGATTTTAAACGAGAACCTGGGCCTGGATTCCGTGCACTGTAGATATCTACATGTCGCTTTCTATCGATGTCAATTTTCGTAAAAATATTTGAATTTTAGCTTTAATTGAATTATTTTCTAGTTTTGCTAGGTTATACTCTTATTGATGCTGAAGTGAGACTTAGTAAAACAAGAAAATATTTGAATTAAAACTAAAAATTCAAATATATTGACATTAATAGAAAGCGATATGCGCAGTGTCAATATATTTTAATTTTTAGTTTTAATTCAAATATTTTCTTGTTTTACTAAGTCTCACTTCAGCATCAATTAGAGTATAACCTAGTAAAACTAGAAAATAATTCAATTAAAGCTAAAATTCAAATATTTTTACGAAAATTGACATCGATAGAAAGCGACATGTAGATATCTACAGTGCACGGAATCCAGGCCCAGTTTTGCTCAACATCTCCGCCATTTTTAACTTTTCGACAAAAATGGTAGGAACTGAAATTGTTCCAAATAAATCGTATTTACAATTATTACAATTTATTTTTAACAATTTTTGTCGTGAGGTCGATATTTTCGAGTTAATTGTACTTACAGTAGACGCCTATATTTTTGACTATAATATTGCATGTAACTTTTTTGGTATTGCAATATAATTCAAATCCTTTTCACCACTTAAAGTCCTATGTTTTGTCTATCTGTGGGCAAATTTTCAGCCAAATCGATTATGATGTATTTTGGGAATGGAGAAAAGTGTAAAAAACGGTATTTTAACGTTTTCTACACTATGAAGTTTGATCAAAAGCTTGTTTTTAATCAAAGTAACTTGTTATAATGCCATATAATGATATTTTTGAGTCCCTTCTATTAAAATATTATGTTTTCCATTGATACTTTACGATAGAAAATGCAAATTTGTATAAATAAACACCAAATCACTGTAAAATCGCATAAAATAACATTTTGAGAAAAAAAGAAGAAACTTTTTTGACCTTAAATATCTTATTTTTACGTCCCGCGGAAGCTATATACCAATTTTCAGACAAATCGGAGGTCCAAAATTTTTTATGCTCCAAAATTGAGTGATTTGAAATGGAATGACCCTTACCTCGTCTTATGGAGTTTTCGGCAAAAGATGTATTAAAAAATTAGTCAAAATAATTACTCGGGGGTTTTTGGGGTCGCTAACGACGAATATGACATCGGAAGCGATCTCCGGTATACCTGGTGCCCAGGCTACCTACTTCTCATGGAGTTTTCGGCAAATTCATTAAAAAATTAGCCAAAAATCATTACTCGGGGGGTTTTTGGGTCGCTGACGTCGAATATGACTTCGAACGTGCTCTACGGAGTACTTGGTACCCAGGGTACCTACTGTTTACCTCGTTTTCTGAAGTTTTTGGCAAATTCATTAAAAAATTAGTCAAAATTCATTACCCAGGGGATCTCCGGTGTACCTGATGCCCAGGGTACCTACTGTTTATCTCGTGACTAATGATTTTTGACTAATTTTTTAATGAATTTGCCGAAAACTTCAGAAAACGAGGTAAACAGTAGGTATCCTGGGTACCAGGTACTCCGTAGATCACTTCCGATGTCATATTTGTCGTCAGCGACTCAAAAAACCCCCCGAGTAATGATTTTTGGCTAATTTCTTAATGAATTTGCCGAAAACTCCATAAGAAGTAGGTACCCTGGGCACCAGGTATTTCGGATATCGCTTCCGATGTCATATTCGTCGTTAGCGAATCCAAAAACCCTTGAGTAATTATGTTTGACTAATTTTTTAATAAATTTTTTGCCGAAAACTCCACAAGAGAGGTAAACAGTAGGTACCCTGGGCACCAGGTACTCCGAAAATCACTTCCGATGTCATATTCTTCGTTAGCGGCCCAAAACCCCCCGAGTAACGATTTTTGACTAATTTTTTCTACTGACACTGACATGGGTAATATCATAGATTATTTTTGCACATACCGATTGTTCGATGCAAGTGATTATTTATTTGGTTTTTGTCATGAGTGTTACTAAAAATATTTCCAAAAATAACTCTATGACGATTTTCCTTTCCCTATCAATTATTATTATTGCTAAATTACAAAACTTCGGACAAATTACAATAAATTAGGCTGAGGGAATAAATAAAAAGAGGGAATTAGGTTAGTAGCATTGGAAAATAGAAGAAGAGAAGGGTTGAAAATATTCTTAATATTTTAAATCAAAGTTTGGAATCCAAGAAGAAACTTGGAGTCCGCCAGATTTTTAGATTGGAACTTTGCAATGAAATGCGCTGAAAAAATTGCAATTTGAACACCTCTCTCACTATCTGATACATTATATAAACCTAGGTCAGAATGTGTCGGCTGCCGGACATGCAATGGCTTTCGTTTCAAGAAATACTCAAGACATAATTCGAATCACCCCAACTTTCATGTGTAAGAACGATGAAAAAAATGTGTACCCTTACTCGAAATTATCTGTTAAACAAAAAATGTTTGATAAAATAATTCCCGTGTATAATCTACAAATGTAATTTTCTGATGATATCAAATATAAAACAAAAAGTAATGCTCGTTTGAAATAAAAAAAGATTAAAATACAAAAGATTGTTTATAGACGAAGCAATAAAGCACTAAAATCGGCCTTACCTCCGAAAAAAAAACAACAAGATGGATCTTAATAATTATTTTTGCATTCGATTCTTGAATGCTCCAGGAAACTTTGTGACTCGGAGCCATGATATAATATTGAAAAAAACTGCATACAAAAAATGCATTCTTAAAGTGCATCTCAAACAGACAATAAAAAAAATCAGAACTCGTCAATTATCGGCTGAAATGAGTTCAATTTTTTTACTCGGGGGTTTTTGGGGTCGCTGAAAACGAATATGACGTCAAAAGTGATCTCCGGAGTACCTGGTGCCCAGAGTACCTACTGTGTACACCGTCTTGTGAAGTTTTCGAAAAAATCATTAAAAATTAGTCAAAAATCGTTACTCGGGGGGTTTTGGGCCGCTAACGAAGAATATGACATCGGAAGTGATTTTCGGAGTATCTGGTGCCCAGGGTACCTACTGTTTACCTCTCTTGTAAAGTCTTCAGCAAAAAATTTATTAAAAAATTAGTCAAAAATAATTACTCGAGGGTTTTTGGATTCGCTAACGACGAATATGACATCGGAAGCGATATCCGAAATACCTGGTGCCCAGGGTACCTACTGTTTATCTCGTGACTAATGATTTTTGACTAATTTTTTAATGAATTTGCCGAAAACTTCAGAAAACGAGGTAAACAGTAGGTATCCTGGGTACCAGGTACTCCGTAGATCACTTCCGATGTCATATTCGTCGTCAGCGACTCAAAAAACCCCCCGAGTAATGATTTTTGGCTAATTTTTTAATGAATTTGCCGAAAACTCCATAAGAAGTAGGTACCCTGGGCACCAGGTATTTCGGATATCGCTTCCCATGTCATATTTAATTTTTTAATCAATTTTTTGCCGAAAACTCCACAAGAGCGGCAAACAGTAGGTACTCTGGGCACCAGGTACTCCGAAAATCACTTCCGATGTCATATTCTTCGTTAGCGGCCCAAAACTCCCCGAGTAACGATTTTTGACTAATTTTTAATGAATTTTTCGAAAACTTCACAAGACCAGGTACACAGTAGGTACCCTGGGCACCAGGTACTCCGAAGATCACTTTTGACGTCATATTCGTTTTCAGCGACCCCAAAAATCCCCGAGTAACAAAATTGAACTCATTTCAGCCGATAATTGACGAGTTCTGATTTTTTTTATTGTCTGTTTGAGATGCACTTTAAGAATGCATTATTTTTTGTATGCAGTTTTTCAATATTATATGATGGCTCCGAGTCACAAAGTTTCCTGGAGCATTCAAGAATCGAATGCAAAAATAATTATTAAGATCCGTCTTTATTGCTTCGTCTATAAACAATCTTTTGTATTGCAATCTTTTTTTATTTCAAACGAGCATTTAATAATCCACAAGGAATAGCTATTTGTATAACAAGGGAGGAAAGTGCTACTTTTCCTCCCGAGAATGAAGTTTACTGCCCGACGCGTAGCGGAGGGCAGTAATCATTCAAGGGAGGAAAAGGCACTTTACTCCCATGTTATACATATGGTTTTTCCACCTTCCTCAAATAACAAGTCATTTTTACTGAATTTATTTACGTAACTAACCAACAAAATTTATTAGAACTAAAACTAACAAGTTTGTACAATATAACTGTCAACTGTCAAATATAAGTCAAATTATTAATGTAAACATTGTTAAATCAGAATTACAATTTACAGTTTTTTACCATTCTGCAAAATACAGTGTTTTTAAAAAAACGTTAAAATGTATAGATACTTACGTAATAGAACATAGGTATTATACAGGGCGTCAATAAGTTATATTTCATGAATGAAATACCATGACGTCACTTTTACTTTTCCTCCCTAGGGAGGAAAAATATTTTCCTCCCTAGGGAGGAAAAGTACAACTTTGCTCCCTACAATCACGTCCGGAAAAGTATACTTTCGGTAGAGGTAGGTGGAAAAAAGTTTTCCTGTTTAGGAATTTAATAGCATTTAGTACTTTTTGTTTTATATTTGATATCATCAGAAAATTACATTTGTAGATTATACACGGGAATTGCCTTAATTTTATCAAATATTTTTTGTATCTATATACATATATAAAAGAAAGTCGAGTTATGTTAGTTACACCGTTAATAACTCGAGAACGGCTCAACAGATTTTTATGAAATTTTACACGTGTATTCTACCGGACTGGGAATAGGCATAACTCTGATTTCATGCCCGTACGTCATAAGGGGGCTTGCCCCCCTGATATATTTTTTAAATTTTTTGACAAACCGTTTTTTCTTATTGTTGTATGATGTAGAAGCAAAAGATACATACAATCCTAAATTTTCACTTTTTTATCTTCAACCGTTATTTTTTAATAGCCACTTAAATATTTTACATCTTTGTTGCCATACTCCTCCGAAACGAATCGACCGATTTTTATGAAATTTGGCAGGTAGACTTCCTGCTGAAGTCCGAACAAAACACTACTATTTTTTCTTCTATAGCACAGTCCGTTTCCGAAATAGCGAACCGTAAGCCGTAGAAAAATTCTGAGCACAGAAGAAGGACGAACGGGAAATTTCATAAAAGAAAAGTGCAACAGATTAACTTTTGGACTCAAATTGGATAAAATATGAATTTTTTAATTTTACGCAATTTTCAAAAAATCTTGCTTTCGCCTGGGCAAACCATCCAGTTTGTTTATGTTTATTAGATGAACTAACGAAAAAGATCATGTACACTATTGCATGTATTAAATGATTCATATTATTTTTTGTTATTGTCATAATTAATTAATATTTAGAATTTTAAGCTTTAACTGCCCGCGCATCAAAATAACAGCTACACGCGTAGCGTACTTTATACACCATAAGAAAATACACTTAAAAACAGCGAATTTGTTTATTTTTTTTTGAAAAATTACACTTATTTGTTTGTTATAAACCTTACTCGGCGTCAGCGAATACTTGGAGTTCCTTCTCAGTAAGCAAATTGGGATATATAACTGGAATCTGATTCCATGATAAATAAAATTGCTAATAAAAATTTTTTTGAAATATTTTTTACTTGAGAAAAAGTATTGTTTATAAAGAAAAATATATTTTGTGCCATTATGACTAAAAAATATTCGAAATATGTACTTATATTACTAATTGTATTACTATAATTGTGGCGTATGTTATCCACCACAAGAAACAACAAATAATAAACTATAAATTACGATCTTCCTAGAACGCCGATTATAACGAAACTAAATCCAGTGTAAAGCACATTCCAGTGATAGGTTAGATAAATAAACAAAGGCAAAAATTAAATTCTTAAACACATTTGTGATAGAATTCTTATATGTGGCGTACAAAAATACGCCAGCGCGTGTAGTTAAAGGTTAAGGTATGAATTCAAATAATAAAATTTATTTTACTTTAAAAACTAAACAGTTTTTCCATTTTCTTAGGCCAAAAATATTTAGCTACCTACTACATTCTCATATTTTGACGTTTATTTGTGTCAGTCAAAATGATTTGTCAATTTTGAGGTTAATGCCCCTTAATGCTAACAACCATATTGTCATCGAGAAAGCTCAGTTGCCTCAATTATCTCAATATAATACAATGTATGTATTTATGTATCTATCTAAATCTATATAGATATTGTATGTTCCCTATGTCCAGCTGAACGATTTACGTACTGTATACGTGGAATATCATATAATTTGTCATATTATGTATCGTTTTTATGTATTGTACCCTCGGAGATCGCTGGGAAAATTTACACTCAAAATAACAAAATCCAGTTTGGCAACACTGTATGAATGTTGATAGTAACATATCCCCTTTAAGATAAACAGAACTGTAATTTAGTCCAGACAAATTAATATATTTTTTGCCAGCAAAAATGAGATTTTTCAACCAAATACTTTTTCAAATATGATGTGCAAAATAATTTTTAATTGGGTTCTGCTAATGAGTATGCTTTATTGTCATTAAAGTAGAAAAAAATTTAAATTTCACTCATTAAATCGTTATCGTCCAGTTATCGTCTTAATTATTTTAACTTTTAATAACCGTCGACTAATTCTGAATGATTAATGAGCTGTTAAAACATTTTATCTGTAGCGGCTTCTGGAATGCCTTAAAACTATCGAATTTAATTCGACCATACCAACAAATTTTGCATTATTGTGAAAAAATATTTGGACATATATTTTTTTTTAACTGAGCAATTCATTTTCGAGCAGTTGATTTTGAGTAATTGATTTCTAGCAATTGCGTTCAAGAACTGATCTAGAATCACAATTATGACAGATTATTTAATTATGACACACTAAGGTGCAACGAAGTTCACCGGGTCAGCTAGTAATAGATAATTTCGAGTGCAAGAAACCCATTATGAACGGCCAGCACGGCACAGCCCGGCACGGCACAGCACAGGCCGGCCCGTCCAAAAACCCATTTGTAACGGCCAGCGCGGCACGGCACCGGAAAAATGATCATTTGCCATAAATGATAATGTATTTTTATTAATAAAATATATACAGAGAGGGGCTAAATTATCGAATAAATTCATTTTCTCCAAAATGGACGGCTTTGGAAGAAAATACCAAAACAGGTCGATTTTTACTTTTAAATTACAATTTTTTGGCATATACAGTGGAACCTCGATTATCCGTCACCTCTGTTAACCGTCAGGGTCCATTAAGTTATATTGTATACACAAGTAAAAATTGAGTCATCAATTCATTTTGTTTGAGCATTGCGATAAGCCAAACGAAATTCATTGAAATGTACACGTGCAGTTATGCCATCACCGCATTTTTTTATGTAAATAATTTTTGTTCTTATTCAGGGCTCTGGATTAAATTTCAATTTAAATAGGTAATGATAAATGATACCATACAGTAAAACCTCGATAGAACGGACCTCTATTTAACGGACTTCGGATATAACGGACAAAAAATCAGATCAAATGTAAAAAAAATTGAATGCAAAAAAAATCGAATTCTAGAAGGAAAGACAACAAGGACACGAACTCGGCACTGCTTTGTGCTAATGCCAATGGACCGCATGGATTGACTACTATAATTGTTGGTAAATCTCTTAAACCTAGTGTTGTCAAAGATATAATCATCAAAAGGCATCATCTGCCCGTTTCGTATTATAGCTCTAATAGGGCATGGTTCACCAGATATTTTTAAAAATTTCTTTTTAAAAGATTTGTACTTGCAGTGAGAAAATTTCAAGAGAAGAAACTGGTAACACTGCCTAAAGAGGTGAAATGTTTATTGCTTTTAGACAATGCTCCTGCTAATCCCCCTGAAAGTATTCTAAATTCCGAAGATCGCAACTTTAATTGTATGTTTTGCCAAAAAATACATCGCTTATTCAACCCATGAATCAGTGAATAATTTCTTCAACCAAATGAAGTATATTGTAGAAAGTTTTTAGATCAAGTAGAAAAGTAAAAAAGTAGTGAACAAAACTTTATTCCTTTTTTAACTTACAGATTTGTATATACAGTACCCACATAATTAAAAAAAAATTTGATTGATTTTAAACCTATTTTTATACAACGGACTTTCGGCTTTAACGGACATCCCGTTCCCCCAATTAGTCCGTAATATCGAGGTTTGACTGTACTTTTAGAGTTCTATTTTTAGAATCGCAAGCCGAAAATAAAAATGTACATCACACAAATTATTAGTTAATATCTGTGTGTCACCATAGCAGTATGATTTTTATTTTTTTAATGTTCTGTTAACCGTCTTCTCGATTATACGTCATACCCTTGGTCCGGTGCCCTGACGGATAATCGAGGTTCCACTGTATTTCATACTAGAGACGTCATTCATCTGAGCTTAATGATGTAATCGATGATTTTTTAAATGGGAATAGGGGTTGTGTGGCATCTCATTTGAAAGGGTGTTCAATCCTCTATTCAGTAATATAAACAATAATATCATTATTTATACAGGGTGGCCAAAACAATAATTTTTAAATTACATTAATTGACGCAAAAAGAAGAATGTATGTAATTTATTTAACTCAAAATACATTGTACTGCTGTCAGTAAATAGAAAAAAATGTTTATTTCACAAATAAACATTTCGTTTCACTTAAATTAAATCACAAACAGCCTCCCACCTACCTCTTGACAGTTTGAACATTTAATTTAAGCGAAAAGCAATGTTTTTTTGCCAAATAAACATTTTTTCTATTTTCTGACATCATTAAAAAGTATTTTGAGTTAAATAAATTGCATACATTCTTCTCTTTTCGTCAATTAATTTAATTAAAAAAGTATTTTTTGGCCACAAATGAGATGCCACACGAACCATATTCCCATTTAAAATAATCATAGATTACGTCATCACGCTCAGATGGATAACGTCACTAGTATGAAATATATGCCAAAAAATTGTAATTTAAAAATAAAAATCGACGTGTTTCGGGATTTTTCTCCAAAGCCGTCCATTTTAGAGAAAATGAATTTATTCCATAATTTAGCCCATCTCTATATAGGAGAAAAATGTTATGTATTGTTTTAATTTTATTTTAGAAACGCATCATGTCATCTATGATATATTTTAAAAACTATCGTAAAATAAAAGTTTTTAAAAGACATAAACTACACAATTTTAATGAATATATGCATCATGTTAAAAAAACGAATTCATGGTTAAAAGATAATGTACGTACCTGTCCATTGATCAAAATGTTCGGATATTTGTACCTATGCATTGTCCTTTTTCTTGCTATCGTGATAACCTGGGTCCGATGCATCATACAAAAATGGGTATTCTCTGACACTCTCAATTAAAAGTTCGTCCATATTATTTCAAAAGAAACAACGCGCTTTCAATTAAAAAATCAACAATATAATATTTTATAACAATTATGACACACTGGCGCCGACTGGCCGTTGAGGCCGTTCGACTCCAACGGATTTTATTCTACTCGGAGAATTTCGGCCGTTCCGTTTGCGTGCTGGCCTGTGCCGGGCCGGGCTGGCTGCTCATAATGGGTTACGTTGCATTTAAAACTATACAAATGAATTTGGACTGTCCTGTGCCGTGCCGGGCTGTGCCGGGCTGTGCCGTGCTGGCTGTTCATAATGGGTTTCTTGCTTTTAGGGTACACATTTCTTTCATCGTTCTTACACATGAAAGTTGGGGGATTCGAATTATGTCCTGAGTATTTCTTGAAACGAAAGCCATTGCATGTCCGGCAGCTGACATATTCTGACCTAGGTTTATATAATGTATCAGATAGTGAGAGAGGTGTTCAAATTGCAATTTTTTCAGCGCATTTCATTGAAAAGTTCCAATCTAAAAATCTGGCGGACTCCAAGTTTCTTCTTGGATTCCAAACTTTGATTTAAAATATTAAGAATATTTTCAACCCCTCTCTTCTTCTATTTTTCAATGCTACTAACCTAATTCCCTCTTTTTATTCATTTCCTCAGCCTAATTTATTGTAATTTGTCCGAAGTTTTGTAATTTAGCAATAATAATAATGGATAGGGAAAGGAAAATCGTCATCGAGTTATTTTTGGAAATATTTTTAGTAACACTCATGACAAAAACCAAATAAATAATCACTTGCATCGAACAATCGGTATGTGCAAAAATAATCTACGATATTACCCATGTCAGTGGCGTATACAGATAAGTTCCACAAGCTATTAGTTGTAAATTACAAGATTCATCGACTCATAATGATGTTTAATCAAATCCATTTTGGTTCCAAGAGGAAATATAAAAGGTGAGAAAACGTGTTAAAAAAATTAAAGCTCCAAAGTATCTAACTTAATAAAACTTTGCATAGATAAAATATTTATAATATAATATATACAGAGTGGGCCAAAGAAAACAGTCCACCTCGGTATTTGGCAGTATTTATTAGATTTTAAGGAAATGAAGAAACAGGTCGATTTTTGATCTAAGGGCACATTCCTATGGTACATACATCCCAGGATTTATCAACCCCCTCTCTTCCATTCCCCTATCCCTTATTTTTAAATAGAGAATAGGGGTCGTGTGCTAGCTCATTTGAAAGGTTATTCAATTCTATATTCAGTAATATAAACATTAACATAATCAAGTATTTATACAGGGTGTCCAAGAAAAAAAATTAATTAAATTAATTGACACAAAAAGAAGAATGTATGTAATTTATTTAATTCAAAATACATTCTACTGCTGTCACAAAACAGAAAAACATGTTTTTTGATAAATAAACATTGCTTTTCGCTTAATTTCAATGTTCAAGCTGCCACCCATCTGCCTCTTGGTAGGTTGAATATTGAATTTAAGCAACAAACAATGTTTATTTATCAGATAAACATTTTTTCTGTTTTCTGTCAGCAGTAGAATGTATTTTGAATTAAATAAATTACATACATTCTTCTTTTTGTGTCGAATTTAATTCGAAACAAATTATTTTGCACAGCCTGTCAAAATAATTAGGCTAATGATTATCTTCCTGAATAGAGCATTGAATAACCTTTCAAATGAGGTAGAACACGACCCCTATTCCCTATTGAAAAATAAGGGGTGGGGGAAGTGGAAGGGAGGGGGTTGACAAATGACAGATGTATGTACCGTAAAACTGTGTCCCCCTTAGATCAAAAATTGGCATGTTTCGTCATTTCCTTAAAATCTAATAAATACTGCCAAATATCGAGATGGATTGTTTTCTTTGGCCCACCCTGTATAATGTCCGGTTGATCTCGTTCTGACATTGCTTGTCTTGGTTTGTCCATCTCTCTCTGACATTGCCTTTTGGACTTCGTCAATCCATGTTGTTTTCGGTATAGTTGAATAAGTGAACTAAGACACTCATTATCATCATTAATATTTAGATGAACGGGGTGCTGTTGATTAAGATGTGAAATTCTATAAACAAGAACCTATACCTACTTATACTTTTGTTAGGACAAGAGATTTGTCTTATTCTGTCATTTGTTACATGCATTATTCTGGATATACCTGCTGATCTGCACAGCAGGGATACCTGCTGATCTGAACTCTTAATGAGTTGCCAGATTTCACTGGACAGCAAGGAAAACTAATGAAGAAGTACTAAGGAGGGTCAACAAAGAAAGAGAACTGCTAAAGACTGGTAAACATCGAAAAATGTCTTATCTGGGACATATAGTGAGGGGAAATCGATATAAAATATTACAACTGATCCTTAAAGGAAAACTAGAGGGACGTAGAGGTGTAGGAAGACAACAAGTTTCTTGGTTAAAAAACATTCGTGAATGGACTCAGATACCAAATCCAGGACAATTATTCCATATTGTAGTGAAGAAGAAGAAGATCATGAGGAAGGTAATACTTTTTTTAAATGGTGGGCCCGTGACCTCTAGCTCTTGCAATTTGTCTTTTGCAATTTCCCCTTTTTTTTATAGAACGGTGTAATCCATTCTTCTTTCCAGCTTTTAGGTAGAGCTTCACGATACGATACAATATCGATACTTTTTAAGTATTGAGTATTGTATTGGTTATGCCAATGAAGTATCGTATCGAGTATCGATATCGGCAATACTTTCTTGTAAAAATATCATATTGATATTGATTTCGATACGATATCGATACAATACTCGATAAAATATCGACATAAAAAGGATTATACATCTGAGCTGTCTATCCTCTTTATACCCACTTTTGCATGTTTGGCAAATGGATATTATTTTAAAAATATTTGCGTCATCATCACTCACTTCCATAATATTGCCACAAATGCCACATGATATAAACAGTGTAATCATAACAAACAGTCATTTACTCACTCTCAAGAGTTTCAAGTTCAGGCACTAAAGTGTAATATCAGCTGATGCTTGGGTTGCAGATCACTTATACTTTTATGTAATAAATAATTATGATCTAAATACCTATTCCACAAAATACATATAATCAAATAACTGTTGCGTTTTATTTTTTTTTCTCGATATCGATATTTTCAATAATATCGAGGCAAGCGTATCGAGAATACAAGAGTATTGTATTGATTTCAAATAATGAGTATCGTATCGACATAATATTGCTAAGGTATGTATTGTATCGGTATCGTATTGGTTTTCGATACGATATCAATACAATATCGATATTTTTATCGAATATCGTGAAACTCTACTTTTAGGTATATTATCTCTGTCTAAGTATCTATTAAAAAGTTCTCTTAAAAAGCTAATTAATTAACAAGCGTTGGTGTTGCATTTTTCAGACTTTCAGCAGGGATCCTTCTGGTCCATCCATGGGCTCTTTTATTTTTCATGGTTTTTATAAGTTTGGCAGTTAGGTAGACTTCGATGGTAATTTCTAATCGATAGATTTGGTGTCTTTTGGATGTTTGTTAGAGATATTTAAGAGGGGACTCTTTTAGTTCTTTTGAATAGTGACTTTTAAATACATACCTTGATGTTGATGGTTTGTAGGTTTGTTGTATTTATGTCTTCCTTCCTTAGATTTCGTATGAATCTTCAAGCCTCCGAAGACTTGCTTTCACCTAGACATGATTCCAATTCCGCTCATTTTCGACCCCATCTTTGGTTTTTATGTCTTATAACCATTCATTAAAAAATTATTTGTTAATTGCGGTATTCATTTTTATCCTCTACTTCTTGGGAGGTAGGCCATTTTGTTATGGCCAATTTGATATCAACCCGAGGGTGAAATTACCACCCTCACAATTTTCAACTCAGAAACGTGATTTTTTGCCTAGAAGATCGAGACCAAGTAAGACACCTGTCAAATTGGTATACCAAAACGCCATTTAATAAACATCCCCAGTTTAAACAACCCCCTTATTGTTAAAATAATCTTTTTTGAAAAGTATTTCAGGAGTGAAAACCAAAACTTTGAAAACAAACGTTACATGTAATTTTTATTAGAATCAATTGTGGTTTAATCTCATATAATACAATATTTTGTAAATCTAAACAACATTAAAATAAAATAGTGGAAACAGCACTGGCAGGATTTTAAAATCTGGTGTAAAATGTCTCTTACCTTTAGACCAGCTATTTATATCCCATAAAAAATCAACTACAGATGATTTATGAAAAATGATGTAATTACTTCTGTGCACAGATGTTCCAAACTAGTGAGTCATTGAACAACAAAAACTTATCTAATTATGTAAATAATCAGACAGTGTCGATGGGTGATGTGTTAATACAGTGTAAATAAATAACATTTTGTTTCGATTTTTCAACATTTCGATAGTGAGAAACAGATTTTTAGTAGATAAAGTACCTACTAGTACACTTTAGAAGACCAAAAATAAGCATTTTTTCAAAAAAAATTTTATTAGGACCTTTATTAAAAATGAACATAAAACATTTTACATATTATTATCTAACTCTTAGAGAATACAAAAAATATATCTTTTTTCATTTATGCACGTACACTAATATTGTAGAGGGCGCCAAAATCGAGGCCTCGAAAAAAGTAGTTCCGATGGCGGACAGTTAATCTCAGGATTGGGATCTCTGAAACAAAAAAATCGTACAGCATTTGAAAAAGGAAGGTTTCTTACGTGATAATTTATCACCGTTAGTGAAAAATTCCGCAAAAAAATTTACGGAAATTTGAAAAAATTTTGTGAAAAAATCGCCCGTGTGCTTCAGTTTTTCATGGCTAAAAATATTTATTTTTTATTTTTTGGTCAAACGGTGGTAAATTGCCACTTAAGAAACCTTCCCTTTTCAAATGCAGTACGATTTTTTGTTTCAGATATCCCAATCCTGAGATTAACAACTGTCCGCCATCATTTTTCGAGGCCTCGAATTTTGCGCCCTCTACAATATTAGTGTACGTACATAAATGAAAAAAGATATATTTTTTGTACTCTCTAAGAGTTAGATATTAATATTATTGTGTTTTCAATTTATCAATCAAAAGCAAAATGAAAATTAAATTAAATTTTTTTTTAAATAACGCGGGCATATAAATTTGATACACCCTGTATATTGAGCTGTAGATATTTCTTAGAATGTAGTTTGGATGTTAGTAGATTTCTCTTTTAATGAGCTTTCCGATGAACCATTAAAGACTTTTGTGAATAATTAAAGTGAAAATAACGATGTATTTAGATTCAAAATGGAAAAAGATTGTTTAGGGTATAGGTAATTATAAATTTCTCGAAATTGATAATTGAAAAGAAAGTTGGAATTTTAATATCTTTATTTCAACACGAGTATATGTTGGAGAGTTTCTCTGAAAGTAATTAGGATTGTCGGAATAATTTGGAAAATACTGTTTTGTTTGTCGAATGGAAAAGTCGAGGTTTCTGATGCTTGGCAATGTGGAAGGGGAAAAGTAGTTAGAATGATTGAGAGAGTTTGAAAAGGAAGGCATTATGTTTTTGGCATCGCTAAGGAGCGGTTCGACGTTGTTAGTGGATAGATAGTTACCAGATACCAGTGGCTGTTTGATAGTGGAAAATAGTGTTGAAAAGTGGAACGAGAGACAGATCAAATTGAGACAAAATACCTCTTTGATTCTGTATTATTGTGAGAAGGAGAGCAGAGAATTTTTGGGAGTTTTGTTTGAATCGAGTACGTGTCAAAAGAGACCCGGCTTGTTGGAGAATTGGTGCTGGTATGCTGATAGTTTTGAAGCTGGACAAAGGAGAGGGCTTTGATGAGTAGCCTTTAACATAGTCAACGAGGGAGAGCTGTTTTGGGTCACGAGAAGTCATCAGAGTGAGTGAAGCAAAAGGTCAGTCAATTTATGTGAAAGAGATTTTTATGTTCGGAAACTAAATTTTTGAGTAAAAGGCATATGAATTAAAATTCCAATATTTCGAAATATAAATAGTAAATATAGGTAATCTTGCGAATACATAAATTTGTTTTTGTTTAGTTTGTTTTACCAAAGTCATCGGGAACAAACCGATAAATTGTTTGTTTTAACTATAATAAATTTAAGTGGTAAAAATTTCATTCGGACATCTGTGTCCACAGGTTTTCAGATTCGATAGATTTCAAAGTATTGATTTTGATAAATAAAAGACAATTCTGTATTTTTATTTTAATATTTTGCTTTATTTCTTTTCCCTATTTTATCCCGATTAGGATCAACTAAGAGATACTGAACCCACGAGAGAAGATAAGTATAACGTGAGATAATTTGGATTTTTTTATAGTATAAAAAAAGGCACCCTGAGATTTTTTTTGTCAATTTTTATGTATGATTTGCGACAATTAAATAATTAATCAAATAAATAATAATTAATATAAAATTAATAAGAAGCAGATCATAACAATATATAGGTAAAAAGTTTTATGTTCATTTTTAATAAAGGTTTTGAGAAAAAAATTCTTGAAAAAAATGATTATTTTTGGTCTTCGAAAGCTAAAGTGTTATGATATTATGTACATGAAAACGATATTTTATTAAATCGCTTTCTGACTCTGTTATTACGAGTTACTACTCTGTTATTACTTCAAGAAATTATCAGTAGTATGTAATTGCACAATAGCTCTAAAATTATCGAATTTTTCCCGAGTGACACTTTGGCAGTTTTAATTTAAATTATGTCAAAGTGTCACAAGGGCAAAAATTCGATAATAATTTTAGAGATCGAGTGCAATTTATTGCGATTATTTCATGAATAAAACTGTTCAAAACCAATATTTTATTGTAATTTATTTATGTAAGTACAAATTAGTACAATTAAACACACAATTGTTATAAATATTTGACGGTTGAAAGTCATCACTTTTATAATTTTTAAAACATTAATTGTCATTAATGTCACTGAATGTAATGTTTTCATAGCAACGAAGGGCATCTGACGTAATATACTTGACGACGGGATATTATCAAAAATTATCAGTTTAATTTTTATTTCTGTAGCTTTCTATTGGTCAGAATCTCCTATGAATGAAATAATCAGTAGTAATTGCACAAGAGCTCTAAAATTATCGAATTTTTCCCGAGTGACACTTTGACAGTTTTAATTTCACGACCTGAAGGGGAGTGAAATGATGTCAAAGTGTCACGAGGGCAAAAATTAGATTATGTCAAAGTGTCACGAGGGCAAATAATTTATGGGGGTTTTGTTCCCTTCAACCCCCCCCCCAACTTCTGTGTACGTTCCAATTAAATTATTTTTGTAGCACCATTAGTTAAACACAATGTTTTTGTATTTGGTCTCTTAGTACTTTTTCGATAAGCCAGTGTTTATCGAGATATTTTGAATATTTGTCGAATCCATCAATCCATCACATATTTGTATATGGTTAAGTACGATTATAGACCTGTTAATAATCTGAAAATTTATTTATAATTTACATTTTTAGGTATATTTTGAATCTCGATAAAAGGTGACTTATCAAAAAAAGACCAAGAGACAAAAAAGTTTTATAAACACTGTGTTTAATTAATGGTACCAAAATAATAGTTTAATTGGAACGTACACAAACATTTGGGGGGTTTAAGGGAACAAAATCCCCATCAAATTTTTATGTAAATATATTAAAAAAGAAGCCGCATCTCCATAAAAACTGGCTTATCGAAAAAATACTAACAGGCAAAAAGGTTTAAAAGCGTTGTGTTTAACTAATGGTACCACAATAATGAATTAATTGGAACGTACACAAAAGTTTGGGGGTTTAAGGGAACAAAACCCCCATAAAATTTTTATGTGGTGGACAAATTTCACTATAATTTTGTTTTAAGATGTTCCTGTCATAAGAGTGGTACATGTCCATTTTCAATAAAAAATCTCTAAAAGTTTTCGATATATTGAAAAAAATCGATTTTCACTTTGTAACTTCAAAGGGCTGTACTAAAGGCTGTATGTTCACATTTGTACTAAGGTAAGTTAGGTTCAATCGAACTATTTTTGACCCCAGAATGTGTGATATAATTTGTGACCAATCTTTTCGGGACACCCTGTATAGTAGTACCTAGTATACATCTATCAAATTGTTTACTTTAATAACAAAAAATAGAAGGTATCTATTAGAAAATAAATAATGCAAAGTTAAACAAAACGTTTACAATAATATAGTCTAAGAGCTAGTGAACCTTTTGACTAACGGTCGTCCTGTAAGGCTAAAAATTTGTAGAGTGATAATTCATAGCACACCAAAGCTAAAAACCATGACCTGGCAGGCCTCAGCGGTGCACGTGTATCTACCAGGTGAATCGAAAAGTGCAAATTTAGGGGGTAAAATAAACTTTCTCCTGTAAGGTTTAAATTTAAGTATGTGTTTGAGTAAGTCATTTAGAAGAAATGTGTACAATGACAGGCGATTCTGAAGAGCATAAGACCTTGCCAGGCGAGGGGAAAGATTAGGGGTTTTTATTAAAATTATTCTTTTTGCATCGAACAAATTTTTTTTAGGCTTTTTGAATCATTCCAAACAGAAAAGGTCCTTAGTTATTTTTCTCTTAAGTTAATAGTTTTTGTTATATAAGCGATTGAAAATTTTGAAAATTGCGAAATCGGCCATTTTTAACCCAAATCGGACATTTATCTAAAAATTTCAATATTGGCAAGGTACGCAGATATTCCTTAAACATTGATTGATGAAATCCCGAAGAGTTTTTTGCAATAAAATAACGAAAACCGCTTTGTTTTTTTAATTGCTAATCAAGCGGGCGCTACACTGTAGTATAATTGAGGACGTTTGAGCTTGCATAAATTCATTATCTCGAGAATGGGCAAATTTGAAGACAAATCCTCAGACAGGTCGATTTTTATTTTTGAATTAGGACTTTTTGGTATATATATAATACTAGTGACGTCATCCATCTGGGCGTGATGACGTAATCGATTATTTTTTTAAATAAGAGTAGGTGTTGTGTGATAGCTCATTTGAAAGGTTATTTAATTCTCTATTCAGTAATATAAACATTAACATAATTATTTATACAGGGTGTACAAAAAAAATTTTTTCTTCTATTTGTCAAATTTAATCAAAGTTAATTTAATAAAAAAATTTTTTTTGTACACCCTGTATAAATAATTATGTTATTGTTTATATTAGTGAATAGAGAATTAAATAACCTTTCAAATGAGCTATCACACAACCCCTACTCTCATTTAAAAAAATCATCGATTACGTCATCACGCTCAGATGGATGACGTCACTAGTATTATATATATGCCAAAAAGTCCTAATTTAAAAATAAAAATCGACCTGTCTGAAGATTGCTCTTGAAATTTGCCAATTCTCGAGATAATGAATTTATGCCAACTCAAACGTCCTCACTTATACTACAGTGAAGCGTCCGCTTGATTAGCAATTAAAAAACAAAGGGGTTTCCGATATTGTATTGCAAAAAACTCTTTGGGATTTCATCAATCAATGTTTAAAGAATATCTACCTACCTTGGCAACTTTGAGATTTTTAGATAAATATCCGATTTGGGGTTAAAAATGGTCGATTTCGCAATTTTCAAAATTTTCAATCGCTTATATAACAAAAACTATTAACTTAAGAGAAAAATCACCAAAGACCTTTTCTGTTTGGAATGATTCAAAAAAACTTAAAAAAAATTTGTTCGATGCAAAAAAAATAAATTTAGGAAAAACCCCTAATCTTTCCCCTCGCCTGGCAAGGTCTTATGCTCTTCAGAATCGCCTGTCATTTTACACATTTCTTTTAAATGACTTACTCAAACACATACTTAAATTTAAACCTTACAGGAGAAAGTTTATTTTACCCCCTAAATTTGCACTTTTCGATTCACCTGGTAGATACACGTGCACCGCTGAGGCCTGCCAGGTCATGGTTTTTAGCTTTGGTGTGCTATGAATTATCACTCTACAAATTTCTAGCCTTACAGGACGACCGTTAGTCAAAAGGTTCACTAGCTCTTAGACTAATAATTAATGAACGCACAAGGTAAAAAATATTAAGTACCAATGAACGAAAATCCTACACAGATTGAGTATGAAAACGTGAACAAATATAAGAAACGAGTATGTTTTTGCAGAAGCAATATTTGTAATCGGTTCATTTTACAGCGTATTGTTCTGGAAGTCGGAGTCTGTTTAAGTAACTTGACTTACTCATTGAGAGAGACAGTGTTCCATTCACAAAAAGACTTAATGCAAAAAGCATCAAGATTCTCATCCGAGTGACAGTAGTTGAGTATGTGTGACCCAATTAGAGAACAGTTCCTGGTTTTTGTTTATCCGCAATCTGCTTTTGATATTATAACTATTTCAGTAGCGTGCGTAGTCCAGGCAATAGACTAAGGCAGGGTTTTCCGAAAGCTTTTCTAGGTTATGTTAAATTAATACATAAAAGGAGTAAAAACTCGGGTTATTTGAAGTAATTATCGGATTTAACTCATACCTTTTACTCAGACTATCTTTAAGGGGAGACCTGAAGGGGATACATGAAGATGACATTGAAACAGTTGGAAAGTGTACATACCCGAGAGTAGAAATATATGCCGACGGATCAGAAGATGGAGTAATACGGAAGAGAATAACGTAGGCAAACAGAGCTTATTTTGCCCTCTCCCATATATTTCGGTCTAAAAGTGTCCACCGAAATACAAAGATGAGAATTTATAAAACCTTAATTCGACCAATAGTGAAGGATGGGTCCTGGACCTATGGTAGTGAAGCATGGGTCCTGAAAGAAACATCCAAAAACAAACTCGATACATTTGAAAGGAAAGTACTGAGGAGAATACTAGGACCTGTGAGGGAAAACTGAATCTTCAGAAATCGATGCAACGAGCTTTATCAACTTTTTAAGGAAACACCCCTGTCAGACTTCATTAGAATACAAAGATTGCAATGGGCTGGACATGTGATAAGAATGGGAGAAGATAGGCTACCAAAAAGAGCACTGAATGCTAGAATGCATGGAAAGAGACCGGTTGGAAAGCCAAGAAAACGCTGGGAAGACACAGTAAACAGCGACGCATAAGCCCTTTTAGGAGTCCGTGTATGGAGAAGAGTAGCCACAGACAAACAAGGGTGGAGGCAAAAAATAAAGGAGGCCAAGGCTCAATTTGGGCTGTAATGCCATAGAAGAAAAAGAAGAAGATCTTTAAGGGGAAATATGCCCTCGGTATCAAAATGATTGAGCCCTGATAGAACTCCTCTTATGAAAATGATATGGTATGCTGGAATGTCTCCCAACAATAAAATTGTCGTATGCAACTGAACGTCGCCGTCGAGAGCAGTACAGGTTTCTCATGGTCACTTAGACCCAGCTGTATTATGTTTTCTAGGAGATTTTTCAGGATAACACCAGAAATAAAAAGAATAATAGGTACTCTCTGCGTCCTTTCCATTCTTCATTGTCTCCTTATTTATTTTTTCAAATCTTGTACTGGACAATACTTAGTGTTGTTTGTCTAGTTAATTTAGTAACTAGTGTGAGTTCTGGTCTATTATGTAGCACTGGATGGTCTGTGATCACAGTGCGGTCCCAATATAACTCAGTAGTTGTCATTTTCAAGCATACTCTCAGAAACATATTCATAATATGGCAGATGGTTGGTTTGTAAAAGTCCCAGTTTATTAGATATCTCTATATGAAGGATCTTTCCCAATGAGGATCCTTTCCTTTTATTCAGTTGCAGGTTTCTTTGTACTTGATATTCATATCGGCATTTGTCGTTTTGGGATCAGGGTATTTGATGATATATTTCAGGTAATTTGTGGTGGTTGCCATAACTTGATACTGAATGGTGAATAAGGAACCTTCGCTGATGCTAACCAATAGTTCGACTCTGTACGATATAGTCGTGGAATGTCACCCATGCAGAGGTTTATCAATCCAGGTCCTCATGTTTTCGTAGTGCGCAAATCGCGAGATGCAAAGAATTGTTTCAGCCTACTTCCGAAAGTAAGTTCCTAAATTGGCAATCTATTTTGCTAATTACTCACCTCTATTCATAAGTTCTCTTCCCCGTAAACAATGTGGAAAGGTCGCTGTAATAAGAGGATGAATTTTGCCTTCGTCAGGTAGAGGTAGGTAGGTACTATATTTATACTTTTCTCTGAAGATTTTCAATATGCAATGAACGTTATTAATTTCAAATCATCCATACAAAACATGTGAATAAGCTTCGCCACTACAGTATTGTTATTTTTTATGCTAAAGAGTCAGTGGAGTTCAGTAGCTGGGATAGGCAGTTCCATTGTCCATACATCGCTACAATACGTTACTGTGGGCCTTATTTAATTCCGATAGTGATGAATACAGCCTGAGCCTCAACTTCAAGAAGACAAAATGGATGCTGATAATTAAAAAGCAACAACCTGCTCGACAGTTACTGATCAACAACATACTAATTGACCATGTAGAATCTTATGTATACTGACTTTCCTGTTTAAATCTAGGTCAACATATTTTGCATCCTTTTTTTTAATCTTTTTATAAGATTTTCTAATTCTTTCTTTGTTTTCGTTAGAATAGTAAGATTATCAGCGAAGGCCAGACATTGATGTTATTCTTCTTCTTCTTATCATTCTTCCTTAATAGGCTCGCGCCTGTTCCATCTTCGGATGCCTCCTCATAAGATGAGATATCCAGGTTGTCACTCCATCTCTTCCTTGGCCTTCCTATACTCCTTCGGCCGTTTGGTGATCTATCTCGTGCTATTTTTACTAGTCTTCCTTCTTCCATTCTGTTTATATGGCTAGAGGTTGACAAGACAAGAATTCTTGTCTTGATAACAACTCTTGTCTCGAGAAAAAGTCAAGAAATTTAAAAAAATTCTTGTCTTGACGTTTTCTTGACATCTTAGATCTTGTCTTGATTCAAAGAAATTTCAAGATCTTGAAATTTCTTGATTATCCGGTCCGGTTATTCCCCGATGACCTTTTTATTAAATTCAGGCAATTATTTTAGACTTTGTGCCTGCTAAAGGAAGCCATGCAGTTGCATATGTATGTTGCCAAGATTCTCTTTGAGGTGCTAAATATGTGCTGGACTGCATTCAAGCTGTAACAACTAATAATGCGGCTGTTAACTACAGTCGGAAAAATGAAAGAATACCTATGAATGATCACATCAATCACTTATTTTGTATTTGCTGTCTTTTTCTATAACAAACGTTTGTTATTTATAGAAAAAGACAGCAAATACAAAATAAGTGATTGATGTGATCGTTGATGATCACATCAATCATTTATTTTGTATTTGCTGTCTTTTTCTATAACAAACGTTTGTTATTTATAGAAAAAGACAGCAAATACAAAATAAGTGATTGATGTGATCGTTCATGGGTATTCTTTTATTTTTCCGACTGTATATATTATATTATAATGATATGTTCTATGGAAACTTTAGTTCCCGGTTTTGACTACAAAAATAAGCATTTTTATGTTTCGCACATATTCCAAACTTAGCTGTCCAGGATTTCATAGAAGTTGTTGAATAAATTCGAAACAGTTTAGACATCGAAAAGGATTTCGATTATTTGGAGGATAACATCGAAGTAGAAAATTATATAAATTAACGATACTGCTTTAGTATTTTTCAAGATATTGCAAGATATTAGATAAAGATTGCACACTCCCGTTGGCGGCAATTGGAATAAACTTACTTGTAGACAAACTGGAAATATGAGCTCATGAACTTGATCTTCTTCTTCTTCAAGCGCCGTCTCCTAATCGGAGGTTGGATATCATCATCACTAGCTTTACTCTATCCACCGCTGCTCTAAAGAGTTCCATAGAACTGCATCTAAACCAGTCCTTTAAATTCTTTAACCATGACACTCTCCTTCTTCCTATACTCCTTTAGCCTCTTATCTTTCCCTGTATTATCAGTCTTAGCATTTCATATCGCGGTCCCTTCATTACGTGTCCCAGATATTGTAACTTTCTTATTTTTATTGTGTTTATTATTTCGCATTCTTTACCCATTTCTCGCCATACTTCCGTGTTCGTTTTCCTTTGTGTCCATGCTATTCTAAGCATCCTTCTGTAACACCACATTTCAAATGAACTTGATAGTAACATTTAAGCTGCGAGAGATAAAATACTGAAACACTATAACAAAACTAATTGGATATCCTGTATATTTCATATTTTGGATCCTCGGCATAAAGTAGAGGCATTTTCCTCTTTATCGTGAGGAAAGTACAATCAGAGGCAGTACAAAAATTTGAAGAAATATTTAAAGCTAACTACTTTAATAAATCCCAGAATGATAAAGTGTTCAATAAATTAAAATATGTTATCTTTTTCACAAATTAATACGTTTTAGAGTTTTTATTTCTAGTGAAGATATTTCAAGATTTCTTGTTTTCTTGACAAGAACTCTTGGTATTGACATCAAATTTCTTGTCTTGTCTTGAAATCTAAAGTTACTTCTTGTCTTGATTTTGTCTTGAAATCAAGACAAGATCAAGAGAAGATCTTGAAATTTTCAAGATCTTATATATGGCTATACCATTGATGTTCATTGTTCAAAACGGATCCGGTTATTTTAACTCAGCTATTTCTGAATATTGTTTCCAATAATAAATTAAAAAGCACCGTGGATATCGGATCTCCTTATCTAAGACCTCTTACTTCAATTTCATCCGATGAGAATCCTCTCATTACTACATGATTTCGAGGGCTATTCAGGGTCTTTCTTACTAACCTAACCAGTTTTACGAGTATGCCCAAGAAGCTCAGCACTTCATGCATGTTATTCCTTCTTATCCTATCACAGGGGTCACCAATTATATTTCCTGAGGGTCCGTTTCGAAAACCTCTGATACTTCCGGGGTCCGGAGTTAACACTGCCTGTCTGGTTGTTACAATTCGGTAAACAAATCAGAAGAGTGCGAAATTTTTAGGCAGAAATTGTTTTTAACAGTTTTTTAATAAATCCAAAACATCACCTTTTTTGTTCCCGAAAATACGTTTTTATCATTTTTGGGTCATCTTAAACAAAAAAGATTTTCTGTCATTTTTCTCAAAACTTGATAGATTTCAAGTTTTGAGCGATTTATAAAGCATAAAAATAAGCATTTTCGAAGCTTGAAAATTCATGTGTACATAATTATTTTTGCCAAGTGCCTAAATTGAAATTTAAACATCCAATTTCAAGATTCTGATGAGTTATCGGGGTTTATTTCAATTGCGACCGTTTGTTTTTATTGGCGTATTTAATTAGCACATTTTCAATAATTAATTGAATAAACAAATAAATCATTAAGAAAAAAATATGTTAATAATAAATTATAAAATTTTAATAAATGTGAAGTATTTGTTGGTCATTTTTTGCATAAGTACGTACAATATGTATAATAAGTGCGACAGAGACGCACCATAAATTTCGATGTGCGGCGACTTAAAAGTCGAGAGGACTCTCATAATTAACAATTAAAAAACAACGGTCTATATTGAAGTAAGTCCCGATTACTCGTTAGAATCTTGAATTTCTAAACTTCAATTTAGGCACTGGCAACCTGAAAACTAATAATTTACATATGAGTTTTCAAACCTCAAAAATGCGTAGGTATTTTCACATTTTCAGATTTTAAATCGCTTATAACTCTAAAACCATCAACTCTTGAAAATAATGACACGAGACCTTTTTTTTTTTTAAATACAATTTTCGGGGCTAAAAGGTAATTTTGAATTTGTATAAAAAGATTGTTTTGTCCAGCATCCCGGGCCCCTTCTGATTTGTTTAAGGGGACATTTTTGAACAGGAATCCACAAAAAAACCGAATCAGAAAATTTGTCATTCTTTACAAATTTATCAGCGAGAAAAATGACATTTTTTATTATGTACAACCTGTCTGAAGTTTAGAGTGAGTTTGGTGGAACTGATTCTCATTGGGGAGTTGAGATATTCATCTGTTAGCTGAGATCTGTACCGATTTTTAATAAAGTGCATTCTTGATAAAGCGGCTTCACACACATAAGTTGAGTCAAACATAATATACAATTTCATGGCCAAATATTTTCAAAATTGCCAAAAGCTCTATTCTGAATTTAATGACGGTCCGCACAAAGGTAGCTCACGGTCCGGATGCTGACCGCGGACCTCTAATTGGTGACCCCTGTCCTATCATACCTACTTCAATTTCATCTGATGAGAATCCTCTCAGTACTACATGATTTCGAGGGCTATTCAGGGTCTTTCTTACTAATCTAACCAGTTTTACGAGTATGTCCAAGGAGCTCAGCACTTCACGCATGTTATTCCTTCTTATCATCCTATCATACCTACGCTTGTTTATAATAATCTATGAACAACGCATGAAAGGTTACCTTATGCTCATAGCAGGTAGACTGGATTTCTTTTAGTGTAAAAATCTTATTTTTCAGTGACCTATGAACTATAAAATTGGTCTGATACTCACCTAGATTATTTTCAGGAAATCTGTTGTCTCGCCTGTAGTTTATCCACCTTTTTGTATAGGGGCATAATAAAGATTTGGTTTAAGTTTTTGGATCTTTTAGTTTGTTCCCTCCATTATTTAGCATTTCCGCAGTTATTTCGTTTTCTCCCGATCCTTTGTTATATTTGACGCCATTACACTTTTGATCTCCCCTTCACTACTCAGTTCTATTATGTATTATGCCATATTATCCATCATCCTCTATAAGGAAATTTTCATTATCGTCTCTATTTTATACTACAAAAATTGCAAAAATGAAAATCTGCAGTTGCGTTTTATTGTTTGCGTCAAATTTGGTGCAGTATATCATATCACAAACGTACCTATCTCAGTGTAATTACCACACCCTAACATTTTAATTGAATTTTACATGCACTGTTTAATTGAATAAAGTAAAAGACAGACGTACTCTCAATCATTTATTGTAACTTCTGACGACCGATTTCGCTCTCTAAAGTATGCAGAGCATCTTCAGGTCAACGGTTACAAGTTACTAAATGCTACAAATAAAAACCAGAGTTAGAACAATGTCTGGTTGTAAAAAATGCTAAAGATCCATAAGATCAAGCCAATATTGAACAACATACATAAAAGTAGTGCAGATAGCAGACAAATACATATGCATGTAAAATCGGGGGCGGTAACAAACGTCCTTAAGCTCACAAACACATGCAGATGTATGCCGTCTATAATCATGCAATTATAACGTGTCGTACTTACATTCGGATACAAGGAGCTACTACCTCAGTATTCATTGACATGATATTTCTGCTTAAGTTATGCTAACGGGATATGGTGTAGTAGACGGAGAATGGTGCAAAGATAAACAAGTTTATGGGATTTGAGAATTCTTGAGGGTGAAGAGACAGTTGGTGAAAGACAACCAACAAATCTGTGCCTGTTATTTTGTTTGTGAAGTAAACTACAGTGAATGTCATATATACAATTCTTTTTAAATGTGATGGTTTTAAAGATTTTTATTTCTATTTATTAAAAGATTTTGTTTTTATTTATATTTATTAAAAGACATATATTTATTAGTGTATGTGTATGTGTTAGTGTAAGATTGACAACGTTTGGATCAAAACGGGTCGATATTTAATATCCACATCTAACGTACATATTAAATATCGACCCGTTTTGATCCAAACGTTGTCAATTTTACACTAACACATACATACACTAATAAATAGATATCTTTTAATAACTATAAATAAAAACAAAATCTTTTAATAAATAGAAAAAAAATCTTTAAAACCATCACATTTTAAAAAATTGTATATATGACATTCACTGTAGTTTACTTCACAAACAAAATAGCAGGCACAGATTTGTTGGTTGTCTTTCACCAACTATCCATTCACCCTCAAGAATTCACAAATCCCATAAACTTGTTTACCTTTGCAACATTCTCCGTCTATTACACTATATCCCGTTAGCATAACTTAAGCAGAAATATCATGTCAATGAATACTGAGGTAGTAGCTCCTTGTATCCGAATGTAAGTACGACACGTTATAATTGCATGATTATAGACGGCATACATCTGCATGTGTTTGTGAGATTGGGGACGTTTGTTACCGCCCCCGATTTTACATGCATATGTATTTGTCTGCTATCTGCACTACTTTTATGTATGTTGTTCAATATTGGCTTGATCTTATGGATCTTTAGCATTTTTTACAACCAGACATTGTTCTAACTCTGGTTTTTATTTGTAGCATTTAGTGACTTGTAACCGTTGACCTGAAGATGCCCTGCATACTTTAGAGAGCGAAACCGGTCGTCGAAAGTTACAATAAATGATTGAGAGTACGTCTGTCTTTTACCTCATTTAAAATGAACTCTCACATGCAACCCATTCAGCACTGTTTAACATCCATCTTAATAACGATTTTTCAATTATTTATTTTTTAAAGAATTGTGGGAAATGCCCAAATATATAAACTTATAAACAAGTTTCTTTCAAATATGTGGGCATTTCCCACAATCCTTTAAAAAATAAATAATTGAAAATGGTTCTGATATATTAATGTTAAACGTTCACCATATATACCTACTAGAACAGAGGTTCTCAAAGTGGGTGACGCGGCACCCTGGGGTGCCTCAAGCATTTGTCAAGGGTGACGTGGAACATTTAAGAAAAGTCGAACAACCAGCCGCTGCGCCACTGTGTGGTGCAAGAATATTTGAATATCAAACGTACTGTATTTTATTGATCTGAAATAAAGTTTATATTGAAATCAAATGAGCCTCAGAATTGTATTTTTTTCATCTTTTGTCGTTTCCCAAATCGCTTCAAGGGTTGGTGTGCCTCGAAATATTTTTAGCCCTACAAGGGTGCCGCGACTAAAAAAGTTTGAGAACCGCTGTACTAGAACACACTTTTGATAGAAATAATTATTGCGGAATTCCCGATAAAAAAATTGCCAACTTCAAGATCTCGATCGCAGACTGCCAAGCACAAGCACGCACGAAACTTGCCACGCCACGACTTGCCACTTGTCATCCGAACGCCACTGTTTCGCTGCCAACAAAACGAATGTTCTTTCCGTGCCGGGTTTTCAGTCACAGATGTTTAGAGATAAGAAAAACAACAAACAACAATAAAAAAAAATACTTAGGAAGAAACACTGGATGATAAAATCCCAGACTGGGCAAGCACGAGATGAGCGATCATCAAGCGTGATTTTAAGATGAGATTAGAAGAGTAAAGAAAAAATATAGTACTAATAATTCTTTATGGCGTGGATGTTGAAGGTTGCGTAAGTTATGGTGGACACGAGCACGTCCGAGTTCTGTTTTCTTGAAATACTACTTACTTCTAGATTGTGATACTTACAAAAGACAAAAATATAAGAATACACAATGGTAACTTATGCAACACTTGCATAAAATGGGACTTTATCCACGAATGAAACAGTTAACAATTAGATTCGTCAAGCGAGTGCGGTTATTCCATTAATGCATTGCATATAGGGTGAGTCATGAGGAACTGTACATACTCCTACCTCGTATGGAGGCCCCTATTGGGCAAGCGGTTTACACCTATAGGAGAGCATAAACCGACTATTTTTTTGCATTTCTACCGCACCAAACCTTTTTTATTCCAAAAATTGCACCAAACCACGTGGGAAGAGTCCTGTGTTCCCTGGGTAATATCCAGGAATATTAGCAACATCATCAAGTATTATTAAAAATATGTAGTATTTCACAACATTTTTCAACATTTAAAGGGTTTTTACACAAAACATTTTGGTGGCTTAGGGAGCGTTCAAGTATTACGTAACGCGATTTTTGAGGATTTTTTACCCCCCTTCCCCCTACGTAACACACTGTAATGGGCGTTTAACTATTACGTAACGCAAATTTTTAAGCTTTTTGACCCCCCCTCCCAACCTGCGTTACGTAATACTTGAACAATCCCTCAGGCATAGAGATGCATCAAGTCAAACTAGTTTGATTTTATTCAACAAACTTGACTTGACTTAAAAACCAAACTTTTTTGTAAAAAAGTTTGACTTTTGACTTCATTTCAATATCTTTAGGTTTGACTTGAAATCAAACTTCTTCAAACAGTGTGAAGTTTGAATATCATATTGCGCAACGTGTTTATTTCCAATTCTAATTGAGAGCGTACCGACTTTTGTTTTGAATTATTTGGATAGGTCTGAATCTGCTACTCCGCAAATTAGTTTGTAGTTCATATTATTATTAAGAAGTATATGCTTGGCTTGTTTATTACGTTCGTTTTGAAGTGAGTGCTTTGTGAAATAGTATCTGACCCTGAATATTTTTCGGCTCAGAATAAGTACCAGATCAAATTGAGTCTGATTTTGAAGGTATTCCCAGTGCAAAAATTAAGAGAAAAAAATCTGCATACTTGTATTATGTAAAAATAAAGAACAGCGTTATAAAATGACAAATAGTGAACTAATTCTTTAAGACGACATTGCAAAGTCGCAAAAAATTCATTAAACCTCTATCAAAAATATAATATTTTGTTGTTCCTTCATAAATTTTTGTTAAAGGGGCCGTTCAAGTATTACGAAACGCAATTTTTGAAGCTCTTACAACCTCTTTATCCCATCAGTATCTTTTCATTTTTTGTTGTGAAGAAAGGTCCAGCTATTTATTGCAAACATGTGTTACTGTGCTTGATCTGGTTAATACAAATTTTAAAATTTTTTTCACTTGAATACTATTGTCCTATTGTAACATGAGAGGAGCGTGAGGGGGCACTATAATACAATCCAAGGGCTATGTAAAATATAAATGAAAGTTGAAAAGTTGAAAGATTGTGATTCCGTAGTTTTTTTTATTTAAGTTAAAAAACAATGTTACGTAACGCGTTGTTCAACCCCCCCACCCCACGTATAACGCGCCGTAACGTTTTACATGACCACCATTCACCCTAACCTACGTTACGTAATACTTGAAAGCTTCCAAAGTAAATTAAATTACACTTGGTATGATAAAAAAACTATCCAATGAATTCTTTGTTTTAATCTAGTAACACTCAAATATAAAATAGTTATATCGATAAAACGAAACTTGCCAGCAAGCAATTCTAAGCATACAGGAATCATTTTCAAAAAATTTACCCTATTTTGATTATAATCGCTTCTTGTATCAAGATACTTTTAAATGGCACTCATTGTATTATTAATTTTCTTATCTTAATTGGCAACTCGCATGTCAATCTCGACAAAAAAGTATATCTACTAAATAAATTATTTTTCAAACTCTTTCAAACTAGTTTGACAAACAGTTTGAATTTTCATACCTGTATGATTGACCAATTTGACTTGATTTGAATTATTTGTCAGAAGGATTTACTTGAGTTTGACTTGAAATTAAGTCAAACTCAAGTCAAGTTCAAACATTCAAGTCAAACTTGTGCAACTCTACTCAGGCATGCTATTTTTTGGCTTTTAGTAACACTGATGATGGATTTTTTAATCCGAAAACGTTCTGTGATTTAATGTAACCCTTACTTAGGCAATTTTAAATATACCTTTTACAAAGGATCTCGTATTTTTTTTATTCCATTCTATATATTTTTCAAAGTTCAAATGGAGGTCACCGTCGCTATTACCGCAAATGTATCATGTTGTGATACGTTTTTTAAATGCAAAATGGATTTCGCCTATTGACATTCATCGTTAGTTAATCGAAGGTAATCGTTTATGGGTAAAAGTGCATAATCTGTTCAACATGTTCGCAAATGGTGTAAACAATTCAGTGAAGGCCTTCTGCTACAATTTTCATCGTGAATTTCCGTTCGTTGCGAATATTTTGAACAGATATACACTTTTACCTATAAACTTCGATTAACTGATGATGAATATCAATAGGTGCACTCCATTTTGCATTGAAAAAATGCATCACAACATGAATTTTACATTGGCGGTAATAGCGACCGTGGCCTGCATCTTCGAAAGCTGCTAGGCAGAAACTGAGCAATGCAGCGAGGCGAAAGTGGTGGGTGAGAGAGAGGGAGAGTTGATGTGTAAGGCAGTGTTGTCAGATTTCTCCCAGCATGTCGCGCTCTTTCTCAGCGTCATAAGGAACCTTATTTTACGAATTATCCTCTTACTTCAGGTCTTAATCTGGATATCCTGATCTAACCGATATGTTGCTCAGGATTTCCCGCAGTCCATAATCTCCCATTCTCACCTTCCTCTCGCTAATATCTATGTTCTAAAGAAAGGAGGTCCAGTAAGGCCTCCATAGTTGGCGTCGGTGTACCTCTATAGCATCTGTGATTCTAAGGCATTCTTTGGTCATTCTATTTTAGTTTTTATTACCCGTAATGTCTGTAACACACGATCAAACTAGGCAAACCTCAGTCCCGGATTAAGAATCTTGAGTCCCCTAGGCAACGCAAGCTATGAGGTCTCTTAAGAAACCTCAGCCTTCTCCCTCCAAAACCTTGGATAATCCGTCCATCTCTGAGCGGTATTCCTAAAATATATTAGTTAGCACTTTGTAGACCTAAACTTAAATTTTTGTTTCATTTTGTAAAACGTGTTGCTTGAAGAAATAAAACAAAGAAATAGTCCAGAAACTGTGTGTTTATATATATGTTGCAAATTAAAACAAAAAACATTTCGACTCTTCGAAGCCTTATACATAATTATAAACCAACTTTTCTGAATTTCGTAAAAACAAAACTACTTACTCAAAATATTTTCAAATTCCAAATTTTCGAGCACATCATTATCAATAGCCATAATAATAATTATTGAGAGAAATGCTAGTCTATTTTGTGCCATGGTCGAACGGTGACAGATTTTAATAACTTTAATTTTTGAAAATGACCATTCGCCTGTTGCATTTGTAATAATTACAATTGTAACAATAATTACAATTATTGTTAGCGTAAGATGAATTTTAAAAGCTGCTGACACGTTTGGAAACGTTGAATCGAGTTTGTTCTCATAAGTAACCGAAAATTACTGTGTAGCAGAAATAAATTGATTTCCCTACAAGTCTTGAAGCTGGGCTATAAAATATTTGAACTACACTAGTTCATCTTTAATTTCAGGTTCAATATCATCAGTATAGTTTTCCTGCAGTTTTGAAGCACACTCCTTTATTTGATTAACACTAAGTTTTGGAAAAACACACAAAACACCAAATACTGAGTTTACTGACAGACTGACTCGTACTCTGTCAACCGGCGACTCAGCTCAGTAATTAGCTTATCCAAATTAAGTTTTCACCACCCTGTAAAAAACTTCATTGGAATTAGCATCATCAAAATGCAATTTTCTTGCTCGCTTTCCTTTACTCTCGTCGGAATATTCAGAGTAGGTATTGTAAATCGTAGGTCTCCTGCTTGTAATAAGCAAAGTTATCTGTTTTTGGGATTTTAGGAACTCCAAAAGTAAACTTAGATGCTGAACTGCATTTTAAAGTTCAATCTCTTCTCTCTGTAATGATTTACTAATAGCGTTGATGCGTTCTAAAATCGTTGCCCAAAACTCACTCATTAAGAATGTTTCTCTTTTTGACATTTCTTTCAACAAAGAAATAGTAGCCTCATGAACTGTTTCAGCTTTCTGATTAGAGTCTTCAGCAAGAGTATGAAGAGCAGATTTGAAGGCGTTATAACCTTTAGACAAAGCTCTTGTTGCATCAGCCATTGCACTCCTTCTAGTGCTGCTTGTTCTTTTAAGGACTAGATCGTGGAGAATGGGATCGCTTAGTGGAATTTCATTTAAGCATTTGATCATAACTTCCCAACGGTGGGTAGAGGCCGAAATAAGTTGTACACGAACTGAACAAACCCAAATTACGATATTGCTCCAACACAACTTTCAGCACTCCAATTTCTTTCCCTTTCTTATTTACGTTCCGTTTCTGGTTCTTTAACTTCTTGAACTGGAACAAAACAGTCATTGCACCTTTTTTCATCTTCTTCAGTTACGGAAGCTATGTTTTCCTCAGCTATTTATTGATTGCATATATTGGTTGCAACTTTGCTAGCTGTGAATTTCCGTGTGAAACCGAGTTTAAATAAGTTTTGGTTCTGCTTTAATTCTTGCTTAAGGATCTTGCGTTTTGGAAAGAAATTTTCAACACAATATGATTTATAGTTTTTATTTAATTCTAATTAATATTTTTTCGTTTTGGGCCCTCCGAGGTCCCCTTTGGGACCGAGGCCCCTAAGCAACTGCCTACTTTGTCTATTGGTTAATCCGGCACTGGCAAACATAATCAAACAGCAGAGATAACTAGAAGAATCCGAATGACTTCAGGAGGTAGCACTAGGAAGACTTAGTGCTGTGTTGAAAAAACAAAAAGATACCAATAAATCTAAAGAAAAGGGTATTCAACAGTTTTATTCTACCAGTTATGATCTATGGAATGGAGACCGTGACAATTTCAGGGTTACCAGCCAATAGACTAAGAACAACACAGAGGACCATTGAATGAACTATGTCAGGAGTATCTCCGAGGAAACATATACGAAATCAGAACGTGCGAATCAGGACAAAGGTGGAAGATGTAAAAGAATGTGCACAAATAAAATGGATCTGGGTACAGGATAAAAGGTGGACGAGAAACATTGTACATTGGAGACCACGCGAGCACAGTCGTAGTAGAGTAGAGGAAAATCACAAAAACGATAGCTAGATGACATAAAAGCAAATGTGGAGAGAAACTGGCACCAAATAAAACAAAACAGAAAAGAGTTTAGAACTCATGTAGATACATTTGTTCAGGAATGGATGTAAACAGGCTGACGAAGAATATCTATAAAACCTTCCATTTTTTAATATACAAAAATTAAATTCAAATATTTCATATTTAACGTTGGAGCAAGATCTACCGAAACCTCAATTAGCTAGACTGGTTCAGCTCCCGTACTGTTAAACACAAGGCAGATATCTATCTGGTTCTTTCAATAATCAATAATCAGAAGAAAATATTGCGTATCCAAGAGTGCAATTTACTGATTTCGTGTATTCGATCGATAATTTGTCAATGTCCTCGATGGTTGCCGCTACTGTCGGAAACGAAAAAATAATTGTAATAAAATATGACGATGGCGCCCACGGTACATTTGTTGCGACTAATTTCTGGTCACGACCGATGGTTATTCATATTTATCGAAGAAAATGCACATATCAGAAAGCATGAGGCGATATCTCAATCAATGAATTCTTGTTTCCATTTTTATTATACGAGGGAAAGACATAAAATAATCGATCGAGTCTATACAAAGTTTAATTTTCGAAGAAAATAAAACTTTTAGTGAGACCACGTTTCTGGTTACGCTTCGTGGTTTCTATTACTTGCAAACCATACGAATGTTGAATTAAGGAAGACTAGATGAGGTCTATAATTTGCACCTTACTTCCTATGGTCTCTATACCTACCTATGGTCTGGGAAAACATGGTCTCTATACCTACTCATTTAGGAGTAGAACTAATAAAAAAGAATTTTGGATATAGGATCAGGGCCGGATTTAAGGGGGGGCAGGCTGGGCAAGTAAATACTACTTCCTAGATAGTCATCTAGAAGTGATGCAGCAAAAGCATTAGTTATGTATGTATACACCGTTCTTAGGCGTCAACGCCCTTCGGTAGGGATCTATGGAGGAGTATCACCAAGCCGCAAGCCCTTATCCCTTGCCGTACCTCTCCTCCATAGGCCGATCCGATGCCAGTTTATCCAGACCAAGCCGTAGACTCTATTGAGTTTTATACTACGGCGTTGGCCTTTTATAAATTTCATAACCTAGCTGAGGCTCGAACCAGCGACCGCAAATCGCAAATCCACTAAACTTGTCGATAGACTGAGCCCCAGCTAACTGAACCGTCAAGACCGACAAAAAAAAAGCATTAGTTAAAGGTTATAAATCAGATTGAAGGAGCATTAAACAAAATTTCAGGAGACGATGAACATCAATTTAAAACTCGTAGCGATGCAAATGGTTTGTATAATCGAATGTGTTTACTAGGAACAGGAATATTTGCAATTGCAATATTTTTATATCTCAGAGAGGACAAACAGCACAATTCATATTCTCCAAGATCCAAATATTGACTTTAATTCAGGAGTGGCGGCACTTAGATCACTTCATCAATTTATATTCTTTAATGAATATTGGACTGACTCCACTAAATTATGAAATATCTTCAGAGACTGAAATGACAACATCGGAGAAATTTAAGACTCAAAATTTTACTATTATGGATCAGTTCAGTTCCTCTTTAAGTCAGAGGCTTTCTGTATATGATTCCATTCATTGCAATTTTGGGTTTTTACATCACTTAACTCCCAATGAAGTTGAAACTCACTCACTGAAGCTCACCGACTTTAATAGCAATGATTTAGATGAAAACCTAGGTGGCAAACTAGTACAAGTTGTAGAATTTTTAAATTCATTTAAAGAGGAAATCTGCTCATCAAATATAAGTAAAAAACTTCAAATGTACCGACTGCTAACAGAAAAAAATATGAAAGACATTCTCAAAACTTAAGTTAATTAAAAATCTACTTCGGTCTATGATGGGCCAGGAGCGTTAGAATCATCTCTCTATAATGAGCATTGATCACGATGTCTTAAAGCAAATAGACATGCCCGACATTATCAAGGAATTTTTAATTAAAAAATGTCGAAAAGTACCAGGACTTTAACCATGTCTAAAAATATATTTATGAAAGTAGATTCACATTTTTTTTAATTTCTAAAAGGGAAAACCCTGTAGTTGGCTGTATACCATATATACCATAGTTATAAAAACAATGGTAGGAGGTAGGGCTCCACACTAATTCTGCCCAGGGGCCCCCACTGTCTTAAATCCGGCTATGATCTATAGATAGCGTCAAAACCTATGCATTATTATGTTAGGTTACGTTTTGACGCTATATAATAGGCTAACTCTTGTGCAATAAGTTTTATATAATCGAAAAAAATTATATTTGAGAATGTATCCATATTAGTGGCGTTCCAAAAATTTGATTAAGGTGATACAGTAGCGATCAACAGGTAGAGAAAACGCGTTCCAAGATTGCGGCTGTAATTTTGAATATTTTTTCGAGATATTTGGCACGCGTATTCGTAATATAATAAAGAATGGCGGTACAGAGCCCAATTTGAAAATATATTAATATGTGGAAATTACTCTGTAATTATATACAATATTAAAAAAACGAGCCTGTACCGCCATTAAGAAGAACAAAAAAAATACACTTTCTTCAAATAAACTTTTGTATCCGATGCCTAGATTTTGTGTCATTTTGGAACTACTAAAATTTTTTATTTCATTAGTAGTTCTACAATGACACAAAATCTAGGCATCAGATAAAAAAGTTTATTTGAAGAAACTGTATTTTTTTGTTCTTCTTAATGGCTCGTTTTTTTAATATTGTATTTAATTACATAGTAATTTCCACATATTAATATATTTTTCAAATTGGGCTCTGTACCGCCATTCTTTATTATATTACGAATACGTGTGCCAAATATCTCGAAAAAATATTCAAAATTACAGCCGCAATCTTGGAACGCGTTTTCGCTACCTGTTGATCGCTACTGTATCACCTTAATCACATATTATGAGAAATAGGCTGCGTATTTTATTAAACAATAATATAGATTCTCCAAAAGACTGTTAAATATTTAATTTTATATTAACATTATTAGTTAAAAAGTTAGTATAATTAATTTTTTTTTTCGAGACGCCATTTGTCAAAGAATAGTATATTGTACATTTGAGAAATTGTAAAAAATGAGAAAAAATACATATTTCTCACGACCGCAGAAGTTTGTGTTTCAACGAGCCGAGGTACGAGGCGAGTGCCGCAAATCAAGCGAGGGAGAATTATGTCATTTTCTCATGTGTTATACACTATACTTTTTCTATGGATGCGGTTTTGCCAAGAGTTCAAACTTCAAAATTAAATACTTTAGGTGCTATTTAGCTACATCATATGCATAAATTGAAGTAAAATACATATACATGTAGGTATTTAATATTCTTAGATTTATATACGTTATTTATTTAAAATTCTAATCAACAGTTATTTTTCAACAGTTTTGAAGGTAATTCATGGTAAGTTTTGCTTCAACACCTTTTGTTTGACAACATTAATTGTGTTGTTCTGAAGCTATTTTCTTGTGGCATTTTTATAATCAATTATATTCAAATGGAAATAAGCCACAATTTTACCTAAAAATGATTTATTGAAATTTAAATAAACTTATTTATTTATTTATTTATAATAAATCATTTTTAGGTAAAATTGTGGCTTATTTCCCATTTGAATATAATTAACATTAATTGTGTTTGTATCGTGCATATTACCATGGAAACGGCGATCATATCTATAATATTTCTCAGTGCAATGGCCGACTTTTCTCACTGAGTGAGAAATGGTTCGTTTTGAATGTATGCAAGTAGTGAGAGAAGTTGCACATTGTGTAGCGTCCATAGAAAAAATGTTTATATTGTCTGTTCTAGGAAAATTTGTGCCAATAAATTTAAATTTAACTGTATTGCCAGCAGCAATGTAATGAAATTATCTTAAACAACTTAATTATTACTAAGCGTTGATTCAAAGAAATATCATCTTGCATTGCAACAATTTATTTTAAATATAGAAATAGAAGTTTGGCACAAATGGAAAACACCGATTCTTGTATTTCGTGTTCACCTGAGTATTGTAAGAAAATGAATAGAATACATGCGTGAATGTATGTATATTGTAAAATAAACTAAAAAAGGTTATCTGGTTCTCATGGATTATATATGCACATTATAATATTAATTTTATTACTGTCTTTTACTTTTTATTGCTATTTTTATTGCGTTTTTTGTTGGTCAATAAAATGTATACATACAAAAACTTATAAAGACATAGATTTAAAGATTTTGTTTTTGTTGCAGGAACTTTAGTTTGGCCAAAAAGTTACATGCTTCCAAAATGAATCGGTCAAGGTAAGTGGTTTTAATTTAAAAAAGGAAAGAAGAAAAGGAACAGTTTTTTTTGTATAGTTATTACTTAAAATGTTTTTTCTAATAATTTAACTGATATTAAATTCTACGAGATATTTAAATAAACAAACGCTTAAATAGTCCAGCCGCCAGAGAGGTCACTGTGTCCTTTTCAATTCTGATGGATAAACTCAACGGTTTCTTATGGATTTTTGGCTGCTTATTACGAATTTCGAGAGTGGATTTCGATCCGAGTGGTCAAAAAATTGTTATAAACAATTTAATTGTTTATAAGGCTCTGGCTCATAAACTAAAAGAGACAAAAAAATGTTTCAAATAAAATTTGTTCCTTAATAAAGAACGAAAAAAAAAAGTTTACTAAACTTTAATCCAACAATTAGAACTCAAGATATTGTAAAATTAGTGTACAATGCAAATTGCAAATTGCAACATAAGTATTTTTCGAAGCTTTATCGATTGTAACTCGGCTTCTACGCATGCAAATCAGCCTTCGAAGGTCTCATTTTAAAGCTTAATTAATAGGCTTCCAAACAAAGTTTGTTAAATTACTTTATTTATATCTATTTTAAAGTTAAGCCAATTCCTTCAACTTTGCTCTTTGACCTCTTATAAAGCACCATATTTCTTTTTGTAAACCGTAAAAATCATACTCGGTTTCTTTAGAAAAGCGGTCCCAGTGCTCGTTTTTAATTCTTCTTTTACTTATTGTAGTAATAACTAATTTTAAAGTTAATAAATGATAAAGCAAAAGCAGCCATCAAATAAGAACCGTCAGACATATAAAAACAACATATAGAGTTGGCCTCGAAAAAGGGTAATAAAAAAGTAAATAAAACCATTTTAATATATTTTGTTATTTCAGATTTTTAATTGATTTTCAATTGTAGTGATTTTTGTCCAACATATCCTTTTGGACCACCCTCGTAAATCTGTCTCGTTTTCGTGTTTCGAAACGTCGACATGCAATTGGTCTCGTTCCCTCGTTTTAATAATTAATTATTATTTATCGTGTGGCGTAATTTTTACAGGTTCTGCCCACTTAAGCGGTGCCCAGAAGCTACTTCTGCCTCCTATCTATCTTAACTTATAATAATTAGCTTCTATTGGGATGTTATTTCCAAATTGGGATGTTACTTCCAAAGAACGAACACACTTGTTTATTATTAATTTCTGGGCAAGTACTATTATTATACAACAATAACAATTCATCCGATTTTGCAACGAATATGAAATGTTTAATGCTGTTTGATGTAATTTTTCATTCGGTTGATTGAGTAGGTAATAAGCTTGTTTCATTGTTTCAACCATACAAAAAATGGAATTTTGGCAACAAGTACAAAGTTTTTCTATAGCCTTGTTATTTTCAGCTTGATTCATTGTTAATAATTTTTAAAATTCTTCATATTATTATTTAAGACAGTCAAACTAGTTTTTTCTTCACATTTTGTCTCTCTAAATAATGGATGAAGAAAAGAGAAGATTTCTTACTTACAATACAGAACACAATAAACACAACAGGCCTACAATCAATATAAAGGAATGAAACAAATAACTCAGCCAGATAAATAAAAAGGGAACACCGGGAGAGTCTCTCAAACCAGATGGAACACAAGTCCTACAAAACCAGTTCCGGATTAAGAATCTTGAGGCTCCTAAGCAACCCAAGCCATGAGGCCCCTTCAAAAACATCCGCCTTCTACCTTCAAAACCTCGGAAAACCCCTCCATGTCCTAGCGCTATTCCTTAGATAATATAGTGGACATTTTATAGACATAAATAAATTGTTTTCCATGCAAATGTTGAAGCTGGGCTATAAAGTATTTGAACTGCACTAGTTCATCTCCAATTTCGGGTTCAATATCGTCAGGATACCAAATACCAAATACTGAGTTCACTGACTCGTACATATTGATGTTGTTCTGAAGCTATTTTCTTGTGGCATTTTTACAATTTTAACTATTTAGAATGGGAAATAAGCCACAATATTATTAAAAAATGATTTTTATTAACGTTTCGACGCCCAAATCGGGTGCCGTTGTCAAAATACAAAATACTATTAATATAAACAAAAATGTTGTTGATTAGTAAAAAAATTCTTCTAATAATTTATTTAATTTGACTCATTTATATCGGCAATTCAGATACATATGATACATTTTAAAGTAGAAGACTTTAAAATGATATTGCCAATATTTATGAGTTGCGTTCCTGGGACGACTTTACTGAAAGATAGTTCATTCGATTACATGAAATCAACCCCAACTCAAGAATATTAATAAATCAACACAACCAATTGTGTCGCAAATTCCTCGGTGGAATGCAGTAGGATGTGGATACCCATACTGAAAGAGGAAGTCAATAGAAAGAAAATACCACAATTAGTAAGTCAATAGTCGAGTTAGTACATATTTTATATTTTAGTATTACTTATATACCCATGTATTATTGATATTATTTATAATTTAAACAAAATTATAGTAAAGTCAGAATTTGGTATTAATTTTGAGAGTAAATTAAATGTAAGACCAAATACTTACGATGTCCGGATAGTATCACGAGGTTTTTCCTGGTTTTCCCTCGTGATTTACTATGAGATCTCTAACGCGAGAATTTTAATGTCACCGTTGCATGTGGTTGTCTTTTTAAAGACAGATCACATGCTATGATTTTTTTGTGACGGATATTCTTGAGTTGGGGTTGATTTCATGTAATCGAATGAACTATCTTTCAGTAAAGTCGTCCCAGGAACGCAACTCATAAATATTGGCAATATCATTTTAAAGTCTTCTACTTTAAAATGTATCATATGTATCTGAATTGCCGATATAAATGAGTCAAATTAAATAAATTATTAGAAGAATTTTTTTACTAAGCAACAACATTTTTGTTTATATTAATAGTATTTTGTATTTTGACAACGGCACCCGATTTGGGCGTCGAAACGTTAATAAAAATCATTTTTTAATAATATTGTGGCTTATTTCCCATTCTAAATAGTTAAAATCGTACATATTGAATTTCCACAGAGTTCCTTTTGCTCTTAGTACTTTTCTAATGAGAGGACCTAAATATCGCTTACTCCGGTTGATCATTCAGAGCAAAATCAAAGCAAAACGCTGGGTTGGACGAAAAAAACTATCCTGGCTGCGTAACATAAGACGATGGACAGGTCGAACGGTCGAGGAATTGTTATAGCTCCTACCGAGAAACATTTCATCAGCTTGTTACTAAAACGACGATAGTGAACGCTTGAAAACAAGCTCGGCACGCAAAGAAGTCTTTTCTAAGAAACCATGCTGACTGACACTCAGTAGGTACTGTTCCTTCTACCAACCGGTATTTATTAGCGGCTTAGGCTTTCAACATAGGCTTTCTATGTGAACAAAAGTATGAATTGTAATGTAGTTTTATGCGTCCACCATCACTTTTATGGTATTGCGCGATATTTGAATTTTTAACATAATATGATTTATAGTTTTCGCTTAATTCCAATTATTACTTTTTCGTTTTGGGCCCTACGAGCCCCCTTTGTGGCCGGGGCCCCTAGGCAACTGCCTACTTTGCCTAATGGTTAATCCGGCACTGTAAAACGCAAAGAGAAGTATTGAGCGGAGGACAAAGAAAAGAGATGAACGAACTAATAAAAACTAGACACATTCACAAGTTAGTAATCATGGGCAGTTTTCGTTCGATTCTTATCTGCTATCATGCTTCTCGATCTTCTGCAACATGAAATGTCCTGCATTTGATATCTGAGTCCATTCACGATTACGAATGATTTTTAACGAAGAAACTTGTTTTCTTCCTACACTTCTACGGCCCTCTATTTTACCTTTATGGATCAGTTGTAGTATTCTTCATCGATTTTCCCTCACTATGTCCCAGATAAGACATTTTCTGCTGTTTTCCGGTGTTTTTCCAGGCAAAAATAATATTATATTTTTTACTGTATTAAACCCATAATCCTTTATCGATTTTCCCTCACTATATGTCCCAAATAAGATATTTTCTGCTGTTTTCCGGTGTTTTCCAGGCAAAAATAATATTAAATTTTTTACTGTATTAAATCCCATAATTTTAACCCATAATTAGCTTAAGAATTATTTAAATCCTAAATAGCAGTTAGTACTTAGTTTCACCCCTTCCCGGTTTATCCCTATCCAAGTACAGACCTTTACTAATACATTTGTACACTGCAAACGAAATTTTTTCTTTCTTTGGGTTCAACTATCGCTGAACAAACGTTTTTCTCCGTGCTAAACAAACCGCTAATCCGCTGAAAACAATTAAAACTCGTACGAGAAGGAACCGCGTATGAAACCGGCGTATGTGACGTTGATCGATGTGCGACTGGTGAAACAGTGACTTAAGTAAGATTTTTTATAACTTATAATATTTTCTGTATATCATAATTACTCATATTTCCCCTTGAACCAAAAACTCATACAGTCCATATATCTCTGAAATTATATGGATAATTTCGCATATGTACATGCCTCTATTGTACAACGTGGCCTGTTATCTTCAAATCCGTCCATCCTAAGCATTTCTATAAACAACTATATGCTATATTTTGTAGCGTAGATATAAAACCTTCTTAAACAATTTGTTATATTTTACGAGGGACCCCTCATAATTGGATCAGCCACTATAATTATCTTTATAGTAAAAGACATCGATTAATTGAATACAGGAATTTTCAATTGATTTTTATGAGAATATTATGCAACCATTGCTCAAGCTAATAAAACTAAACAAGAATATACTTTTAGCTGGCGTGTCAATTACGTTAGGTACATGGTACATAATATAATGAAGAAAGAAGACTTAGGTCAGTTTAAAAAGCAGCACAAGTACATGTATGTTTACGAGTAATTTCAATTTAAAAGCTTGTATCGGTGACCACAACCGCTCATTTTCTTACGCACAAACAAGCACGCATTTATTATGAAAATAACAAAGTAACTTTTTTAAATTGCAACAGAAAACCATCATCGTCGAGGCATCTGATAAATTATATATTTTTACGCAAAAAGGAAAGACTCCAAATATAATATAATTGGTATGTTTACGGTATGGTAAATTTATATGTACTTGAAAATGTCTCAGAAAAGAAATTTGATAATAAGAAGAGCTGGTAATGGTTAAACATAAAATATAAATAAAAGGAATGGGAATAATAAAGGGAGGAAAAATCAGACCAAGATCTGAACATTACAAAAATAACAAAATGAAAATGAATGTAGTAAAAACTAAAGCAGAAGCGTATACAAATGAGCTTGACATTAAAGTGGATAAAAGATAGATACATTAGCCAAAAATAGAGTAAAACTTTGTACAAGAACGTAAACATTGAAAAGTATAAAGACATATACTCCGTTAATATACTTACCGTTGCACGTTATTAGCGTCATAGCCCGTGACGTCACATGATACCAATACGAAATATTTAGGTGGTAGGTGTGTCCTTTTTTAGAATCATTTTGCCGAATACACAGGAATTACAGCCACTAGACATATTTTATTATGCACGCGTAGAAATAATATTTGAAGATTTCTATTAATGTTAACAAAGAAATACACAATAATACGTTTCACTTAATGTGTACAAATGGATGATAAAGCGTTTTTATGAAGCACATTTGTTCGGAACACACTGTAACAGTAATCGAACGAAGGTGATATTTTGGCATAAATTGGTAACATTTATTTGACAGTTGCGGTGATGACACTTCATATTTGTTTTTATTCTTTACTATAAGTATTTGTTTTATTATATTTACTGTTTTTATTATTTACTTTAACGTATATTTATTTACATTAAATATTAATTTGTTTTGTTGTATTGGGACCGTGCAAGTTCAGAAAAGCGACACCTGGTTTCATAGCTCGGCAACTTTTTTCGCACTTTTAATTATATTGGCCAATCATATTGGTCCTGGTTGCTGGATAATTGTCAAGGCTGTAGCCCAAAAAAAATTATAAGAAGAAAAAGTAAGATTTAGGTTATGTTATTAAAAGGTAAACAATTGTATGTAGTAAATAAAATTAATTATTAAGATGCAGTACTGCAAGCAAAATACAATTAATTAAATATACTTTTATATAATAATTGCATATCATATCAATATTATCAGCAACATATAATTTTTCTTCTTCAATGACAGTAGGTATGAAATATACGTCAATTTGACAATTTCAATGGACAATATGAATTATATAAGAAAGTTGTAAGATTTCTCCGCTATTCGCGCACGGTCGTTTCTCGTATCCCATCCAAGTACTTGCACACAGCGAATAATCCACTTCCTCAAAAATTATGTGATCTTCTTCTTCTTAGCCTTCTATCGTCCACGTTTGGACATAGGCCTCTCCCAACTCCTTCCATCGGTCTCTATCCTGAGCAACATATTTCCAATTCGTTCCGGCTACTCTTTTAATATCATCAACCCATCTCATCTGTGGTCTTCCTCTCGGTCGTTTACTTTGGTAAGGTCTCCAATGTTGTATCGTGGCATTCCAACGTTGGTCTTTTTGTCTAACAGTGTGGCCTGCAAAGCTCCATTTAAGTTTGGCAACTTTTGTTGTTATGTCCTCCTGTATACTTCAAGAATTTTTTGTAATTGGACAACAATGTCAACTTAGATCTCTGACGTAGATAATGACGTGCAACGGTAAGTATATTAGACGAACTGTAAGTATATATTGTAATTAGAAAGAAAATAAGGGAAGCTAAGGAAAAATGGTACTTAAACAAGTGTGAGGAAATAGAAGTAGGTACTATTGGAAAAGCATGATGACTTAAATCTACATATGAAGGTTAAAGAACTAGCTGGCATCCGAACAACAAACCACAGTAGTATTTATTTAAAAAGCTCAACAGACCTTGAAGACCTAGGGCTAAAAATACAATTAATATAATCATCAATAGCTATTCCATCGATACATATGAAGGTTAAAGAACTAGCTGGCATCCGAACAACAAACCACAGTAGTATTTATTTAAAAAGCTCAACAGACCTTGAAGACCTAGGGCTAAAAATACAATTAATATAATCATCAATAGCTATTCCATCGATCGTCAGATGTAAGCCTCCCTTAGGTGTGTCCATTCATATCTGTTTGCTGTTTTTTGCATCCATTCGTGACCAGTCATTCGCATGGTGTCATCTGTCCATCTTGTTTGAGGTCTGCCTCTATTCTTTTACTTGCCCTTGGTCGCCATTCGAAAATTCACTTCATTCAACGGTTGTATTTCATTCTTCCTATGTGTCCTGCCCAGTTCCATTTTAACATGACAATTTTCTGGATCACATCTGTTACTTTTGATCATCCTCTTATGTTTTCATTGGATTTGCGATAACTGAGCTTAATATTGAGCATTCTCCGTTCCATAGCTCTCTGAGTCACTTGAAGTTTGTGGACTACGCTGTTGTTAAAAGCCAAAGTTTCAGTTCCATACGTTAGAACTGGCAATACGTCGAAACCACTGATCGAAGGTTTTTTCCTTTAGAGTATGTAGTAAGTTTGATTTAAATTTAAATATAATACAATTAGTCCTGTCGCCTGGGGGGGGGGGGGTACAACGGCCTCCTTAATTCAGATGGTTTATGTATTTTGACCCGTAGAAACAGAATTTTTTGGGTAACAGTTGATCCGGATGTCGATACGATTGTTATAAACAAAGAACTTGAGGAATTACATAACAGCGATTTTTCGCAAAACAAAACATTTTTTTGTACTTTTTGGGTGATTCTCAACAAAAAATGATCTTACAAGTTTTTTCGTATGATGCATAGATTTCGAGATAAACGCGGTTGAACTTTCAAAAAATCGAAAAAGTGCAATTTTTGAACCCAATAAATTTTGATTAAAAAATAAAATAGCAATTCTGCTTAGTGCATTTGAAAGTTCAAGTCAAATTGTATCGGTTTTGATTATTTGCATTGCTAAAAATTATTTTTTTATTGTTAAACAAAGCTATAAACACATAGTGTTTCCCGTACCCAATGCATGCGTTTTAATGTACGTAATCTACGTGGAAATTCTGTATGCGCGCCTACTCGTTCGATTTCAAATGAGAAACATCATTCAAGCACTATGTGTTTATAGCTTTGTTTAACAATAAAAAAAATAATTTTTAGCAATGAAAATAATTAAAGCTGATAGAATTTGACTTGGACTTTCAAATGCGGTAAGCAGAATTGCTATTTTATTTTTGGAGATATTCTTCTTCAGCGGCGAATCGATTGAGGGTAAAATTGTACATGATCCGCGCGCCTGCGCACACTGACAGTATGTATGGGCCATTCCACGAACATACACTTGTTTTGGATCACTTCGACAACGAATATTTTACTGTGCAGCATAAGAAGTACGAAAGTAAATGGCGCTAATAATTATTCCAATAAACAACAATGTAATTTGCAATTTACTTTCGTTCTTCTTATTTTGCACAGTAAAATATTCGTTGTCGAAGTAATCCAAAACAGGCGTATGTTCGTGGAATAGAGTATAGTTCTGACCAGTACCGGCGCTAGGGTATAAGGCGCCCGCCTGCAAAAGAAGCATAGGCACCCTTCGGTTTCTTTTAAATTAGTTTTTTGTATAGCACCGGCAGAAAAAAGCTCATTTTGGCGCCCCCGAAACAAGGGCGCCCGCCTGCAGTGCATTCCTTGCAGGCCCCTTATCGCCGGCCCTGGTTCTGACAGTATGAAGTTCATTGCTAATCTTTCAAGATAGGTATGTATGTATCTGTAACCGTGCAAATAAGTCATTAAAAGAATATACATATTAGTGATTTTAGGAAATGTACTATTTATTATAATTCTTGTGTTTTTGGATTTGTGTTTCCCTGTAGTAAAATAATGAAATATTATGTAATCATAACATTTATTTTACACTATATGTCGCCGTGTTGTGTAATTATATCCGAAACTTACATGTCTATTTCTAGGGCCTGGCTGGAGTAGTGGGAAATGCGTTAGCACTGAGATTGGAAGGTTGCAGGTTCAATTCCTGGGCGATTCATATATTTTTTTTATTTTTGGTTGTTTTAATAAAAATTTTTTGAAAGTGGTAGATAAGAAAGTTAGTTGGATTTTTAAATAAAATACAAATAACCTTTTAAGTATATTTATTTCGTTTAAATTACCTATTATATAATAGAAGAATATCTTCCTACGTGCGTACAAAGTACACACACATTCTTTTTTTTTTTTTTTGATCAAAAGTTATTCGGGTTCAAAAATTGCAATTTTTCGATTTTTTTAAAGTTTAACCGCGTTTATGTCGAAAACTATGCATCCTACGAAAAAACTTGTAAAAACATTTTTTGCTTAGAATGACCCAAAAAATCAACTGAACTGCTCACTGCAAAAAGGGGACTTCCAACAAATTTTCATAAATTCACTTTTTGTTATTTTTGCGTTCTTTACACGTAAACACATCGTTTTTAACAAAAAGGGGACTTCTGCGTCTATTTTAAGTATATTGGAAATGCGGCTAAAATTTTTTTAACTGGAAAAAGTGGACTTTTACAGCAGAAATATAAGGAAAAATAACCGAAGAAGTGACAGTTTTGCCTTTACAATGCGAGTTTACTCTGAAACACGCCCATTAATATCATCCAAAGTTGAAAACATCAGAAAAATGCTCAGATTCATCGACGATGGCAATATCCCATTTTGGAGGGAAATAACAGAATGGTCCACTGTTCAACAAGTTGATAATTAATACTATGGACTATTTTCTATTCCTTTCTTTATATTACATGTTGATAATGGCAAATAAAGGTGTTTTCTGGCAAGTAGTGTTTATCTAATTGAATTATTTCTAATAATTTTCATTTTTATTACAGTTAACTGCAAAAAGGGGACTTGTACACAACATTAAAATGTGAATATTATACAATTATAATTAAAATTATTTACAACTTATTTACAGAATTACGTGTAAAGCTATATTGAACATGTATACCAAGTTTTCCGTTTCTAAGAGATTTGGTTACATAATTATTTAGTTTTTACCTTCTCCTGTAAAATTTGCTTTTATGCAGATGTCCCCTTTTTGCAGTTAGCAGTTCAACTTGGGTAGATCCATCTGAATTAAGGAGGCCGTTGTATCCCCAGTGGCGACAGGACTAAATAATATAATAATATGTACTTAGATATACAGTGAGGACGTTTGAGTTTGCATAAATTCATTATCTCGAGAATGGGCAAATTTGAAGAGAAATCCTCAGACAAGTCGATTTTGATTTTTAAATTAGGACTTTTTGGAATATATATAATACTAGTGACGTCATCCACCTGGGTGTGATGACGTAATCGATGATTTTTTTAAATGAGAGTAGGGGTTGTGTGATAGCTCCTTTGAAAGGTAATATTCAGCAATATAAAGATTAACGTAATTATTTATACAGGGTGCTCAAAAAAAGTTTTTGAATTAAATCAATTGAGACAAAAAGAAGAATGTACGTGATTTACTTAATGCAAAATACATTTTACTGCTGTTAGAAAACAGAAAAAAATGTTAATTTGAAAAATAAACATTGCTTTTCGCTTAAATTAAATGTTAAAACTGCTAAGAGGGTAGTGGGTGGCAGCATTGAATTTAAGCGAAAAACAATATTTATTTACCAAGTAAACATTTTTTCCTGTTTTCGGACAACAGTAAAATGTGTTTTGCATTAAATAAATCACATACATTCTTCTTTTCGTCTCAATTAATTTAATTCAAAAATATTTTTTTTGGCCACCGTGTATGAATAATTAGGTTATTGTTTTTATTGCTGAATAGGGAATTAAATAACCTTTCAAATGAGCTATCACAGGACCCCTACTCTCATTCAAAAAATCATGGGTTACGTAATCACGCCCAAATGAATGGCGTCACTAGTATTATATATATGCCAAAAAGTCCTAATTTAAAAATAAAAATCGACCTGTCCGAGGATTTCTCTTCAAATTTGCCCATTCTCGAGATAATGAATTTATGCAAACTCAAACGTCCTCACTGTATATTAGAAAACTTGTACCATGGGGTGGCTTCTTGTCCAATCATGCTCTTTGCCTACTAACTTGACTTACTATTCTCCTCCATTCACCCCTGTTTGCTGCTCTTTATTCCCAACCAATAATTCCTCATTTCTGAGGTCTTCCTGTACGCTATCAAGCTATCTTTGTCTGGGTCTTACTTTCCTGTTTCTCGTGATTGGATCCCATTTTAGGACCATCTTTGGCATCATCTTCGTTTTCGTTTTCATCACATGTCCCATCTACCTCACACTCTGTGCCTTTATTAAGCGACTGATGCTTGGTTCGTTATACAGTTCCTTTAGCTCACTGTTTGCTCCTCAAGTATTGAGGTATTTTGCGATTCTGTAGTGTCCGACTGAGTTTTCCAAATCCTGCCCATACTAGTCTTGCTTTTCTAGCGATTTCCTCACTTTGGTTCTCCTTGTTGTTTCAGAATATGTGAATACGCTGACGAAACGTAGTAGGTTGTGACAGAAATTTTGTTAGAATAAAAAATAATAGCATAAACATAATACAAAGTAATAGCAAAAAAATACTACCTAAATGAAAATTAATATACGAACCCTGTACCATTAAAGAGGGGAGTCAAACAGGGAGACACTCTATCACCCAAACTGTTCACCTTTGTTTTAGAGGACGTTTTTAAGAACCTAAATTCAAGCAACCTCAGAAATCAGCAAATTCAACTACATCTTAAATCTAAAGTTTTTGATGCATGCATTATTCCGATATTAACATACGGAGCACAAACATGGACAATCACAAAAAAGAATATGAACATATTCAGAGTCACTCAACATGCGGTGGAAAGAGCAATGCTTGGCATATCACTTAAGGACAGGAAAACAAACACATGGATAAGACAGAAAACCAAAGTCAGCGATATGGTACAAAAATCATTAAAATTGAAATGGGAATACGCTGGACATGTAGCTAGGAGCGATCTAAACAAATGGCACCGAACAATTCTAACCTGGAGACCATACGAACACAAAAGAGCCAGAGGCAGACCTCGTATGAGATGGACAGATAATCTGAAACGGACTTCCGGGAAAAATTGGTTACAAGTAGCTTACAACAAAAAACAATGGAAAGAAATACTTGAAGAGGCTTATGTTCAGATGTGGACGTGAATGGCTAGACGAAGAAGAAGAAGAATACAAAGTATGTTTCATGAGTAATTAATTTCCAAAAATGATATTTAAAAAGTTATTAATCAAAAGCTACACATTAAAGACATTCGTATTAAAGATAATATTGATTCATGACATATAAATACAAATAAATCGAGTGAAAGATATATCTGACCCTGATACCTATACACAACGGTTATTTTTTTATATCCACGGCTACTGTGATTCGTATTCATAAATCATATTCAAAACTAGTTTTTTAATCGATTACACATTATTTTATTCATTATTATTCATTACGAAAGTTATACAAAAATAATGGTGGGTGACCATATTTGGTCGCGAGGAAAATAAGCTGGCACGCATTAAAGCGGTTCTGAATAAAAATTGACCATTTTCAGAGGTCGGAAATTTTATTTGTTTTCGGATTAGAAATGAGCACATTAATTATTTAAATTTATTTGGCGCCAATACCGAGATAAAGAAAGAAGCTTTTAGGGGCATTACTAGCTTAAAATATACAAAGAAAATGGACATTTAAATAAAAGAGGCATAAATAAATAATACAGAAAAATGAGTATTGCACCATTCCACCATTTTATATTACAATACACGTATATAATAACATAAATTAGATAAGAAAATGTAATTTTCATTGGAGATTTTATTGTTAAAAAGTCGTGAAAAATAATTGTCATATGGTATATTAGTTCGTCCGCTATAACTTTTCCCATACGTCACGATTCATTTTCAAACAAATTAAGTCAAAACATAAAGTGAAACGTACGCCGATGTGTGTAGTATATAGTATACAGTATACAAAATGTATATACACATCGACGTTCGTTTCACTTTATGTTTTTACTTAATTTGTTTGAAAATGAATCGTGACGCATGGGAAAAGTTATAGCGGACGAACAATATCTGACAATATACACTCACCGGCAGAAAAAACCGCCACCCCAAAAAATGGGTCATTTTTAATGTCTTGTATTTCCTAAACCTGATGTCCGATTTAAGTAATTTTTTTAATATGTTATAGCCTTATCCTTTAACAATATCGCTGTAATAATATCGTTGCTAGACAGGTACATTGTCATTGTATACAGGGTGTACGAATCACACTGTGTTTTTTTTTCTCAAACTTTGGAACACCCTGTGGAATGTTCTGGCTTTTATAAAATACTGAAATTAAAACCCAACTATAGCTTCAGGTTTTCTTAACATTCTGTTTTTTAATTCATTCGCTTATGTTGGATAATAAAAAAGTTAGGCACTTTAACATCTACCCCTGTTTTTCGTCAATATAGTTTGTTTTTAAATAAGTACGGCAAACTTTAAGAGGTAATTCTGCATGATAAAATAATGACAGTTTGTTTTATAAACGTATGCCTGCAAATGCTTTGTTTCCGAAATAGGGGTGTTGAAATTGTTCTTACAAAATGACGATTTATTTATTGCTCTAAAACGGTTTGTGACATGCAAATTAAATTTGGTAGATTTTAAGAGATAGTTATTGCGCATTTTTTGGCATACAATTAAGAATTTTATATTTACCATTGACGTGCATACGAAATATATCTAAAATGTTTATACCCGTATGCACGCCAATGGTGAATATAAAATTCTTAATTGTATGCCAAAAAATGCGCAATAACTACCTCTTAAAATCTACCAAATTTCATTTGCATATCACAAACCGTTTTAGAGCATTAGAGCTACAAAGCATTTACGGGCATACGTTTATAAAGCAAACTGTCATTATTTTATCATGCAGAATTACCCCTTAAAGTTTGCCGTACTTATTTAAAAACACCCTATATTGACGAAAAACAGGGGTAGTTGTTAAACTTTTTTATTATCCAACATAAGCGAATAAAACAAATAACATAATGTTAAGAAATCCTGAGGCTATAGTTGGGTTTTAATTTCAGTATTTTATAAATGCTAGATCATTCCACAGGGTGTTCCAAAGTTTGAGAAAAAAACACAGTTTGATTCGTACACTCTGTATACAATGGTAATGTACCTGTCTAGCAACAATATTATTACAGCGATATTGTTAAAGAATAAGGCTATAACATATTTAAAGAATTACTTAAATCGGACATCAGGTTTAGGAAATACAACACATTAAAAATTACCCATTTTTTGAGGTGGTGGTTTTTTGTGCCGTGAGTGTAGTTTGGGAACTAGAAATGTTAGAAACATATGTTTATAGTCTATGCTAGACATGGAAGTACATAATGTTCTGGATATAAGATGTCTCATCACAGAAACTTAAATCGAAAAAAGCATTGGGATAGTGGAACATCGAGAAAATACAAAATGAGGAAATCCGAGAAAATTACGTACAAGAAATGAAACATTAGTTAAATATAGTAGACTAGAGCAATGCTGTAGATAGGCTGTAGCTTCTTCTTCTTCATGTGCCTATCCGTGACGAATGTTGGCGATCATTATGGCAATGTTTACCTTATCTGCCGCAGCTAGAAAAAGCTGCACAGATATTGTGTTGAACCAGGTTCTGAGGTTCTTCAACCAGGATGTTCTTCGTCTTCCTAGACCCCGTTTTAGAAATATTTTTCCTTGCAGGATGGCTTGTAGAAGGGCATATCTGGATTCATTTCGCATAATGTGTCCAAAGTATTCCAACTTTCCAGATTTTATGGTGGTTGGTACTTCTCGGTTCTTTCCCACTCTTCTAAGGACCTCCTCATTTGTGTCCCGATCAGTCCATGGGATTTTAAGAATTCTCCGATATAGCCACATCTTAAATGCTTCCAATTTTCTGCACACATCTCCGTTCAAGGTCCAAAATTCCACAGCATAAAAAATAACAGGTTGTGGCAACAAATGGAAAAATCAATTACATAGAAGCAGAACTAATAATAGAAAAAAAGCAGACCGAGAACAAGGAAATGGTTTCATAAAGTTTTCCAAGAAGAACTACAAGACAGACAGAAAAAGCTAAACATTATGCTTCAACAAGAAACAACAGAAAGTATGCAAAGAAAACTATACCAACATCACGAAGAGCAACAAGGAAAGTAATTAGAGAGAAAAAAATTCAATAGGAATAACAGCAATATGAAGAAATGAAAAGAAATAGACAACAGTCAAATAGTAGAGCATTTTACAAATCGGTGTCAAACGAAAAAAAAAAAGAGCTTCGGCCCTAACATGCGTGTCTGTACTCAGGATAAATAATGACGGATAATATGAATAGTCAACGAAGAGGAGCTGCTCCAAACATGCCAAGTGTTCGGGAATCCTTAGTTATTTATTTTATGTTGACTATCATTCTAATATTTATTTATTTCGGGTAGAATAAGTTTTAGATAATTTAATAATTATATTTTTCTACAACACTGTTAAAAATGCAATTTTTAGCACTCCATAGGAGCGTTAAAAATGCTACTTTAAGGCACTAGTGCTTTAAAAATTTTAAGGCACTGCAGTTTTTTTTTTGGCTTTAAGGTAAAACCCACACAGCCAGATACAAATTTTGTAAAAGAGAGGGCAAGGATTTGACACAAGGATTACACTCTTCTCGCCCAGGGGCCGATCAGGGCATTTTATAAACGATCAAAGGTAGGCCTCGGATAGATAAGGTATATATACATTAAGGAAAGACATAAGGTAGCAGCAATAGTACATTGTTTACCGGGTAGGAAAAGCTTAACATTCCTGGACGACTGTGAAGATTGCTAAGTCGAGGCGCAAGCCGAGACTTAGCAACACAGAGTCCAGGAATGTGGCTTTTCCTACGAGGTAAACATACTATTTTTCCGCAAATCGTTTAAAATTCGACAGATATTGATTGATTTAAAAAAAAACGCGATAATTTTATTCCCAAATAAATGGTGCTTTGAAATTCCTAATAAAATTACTTGGGTTACTATGGAAACGTATTGAGGTTGAATTGTCAAACTTGACGCTTATAAATTTAATTGCTGGTGTTCTCGAAAGTAAAATGATAAGTGATGATGAAATTTCCATTCCTGGGACTCCTCCAGAGCTGGTTGAGGCAGTGAATACTGCTTCATTAGAATTATTGCCAAAGAAATCAAGAGAAAAGTACGAAAATGCATACAGACGTTTTATGGATTATCGCATGAGTAAAAATACGAGTTCTTTCTCAGAAAATGTTGTAATGGCATACTTCCTAGACCTTTGTTTAAAGATGAAATCTTCAACATTATGGGCCAATTATTCAATGCTGAAGTCAACCCTTGCACTTAAACACAATGTAGATATATCTACATACTCAAAACTTCGTTCTTTATTGAAACGGCAAGCTCAAGGTTATAGGGCAAAGAAATCTAAGATTTTAACGAAGGAAGAAATTGAAAAATTTATCCAGGAAGCTCCAGATAAAGAAAATTTAATGATTAAGGTAATTTACAAGGTTTTAATAGCAATGTGTTTTCTATCATTTATGTAGAACACTAACAACTGTACGGAAATATCATTTCCTTACAGTAAGGAAATGACATTTCCTTACAGTACGGAAGTCCTGACTTTTTCTTCAAGAAATTTTGACAGGAATGTCAAAATTTCCTGGCGATTTGCGGAAAAAGGTATTATTAAATTTGTATTTTTGTTATTCTGACGAAATATAACAGACAATCGTAAATTTCTTTTCTGTCTAAAGCAAGAAGATGCATTATGTTATATGGGCTTTCAATGTTCAATTTTAGAAGTTTTCTGAACAGCTCATTGGATTGAGCCCTATATTTTTGGCAATCAAAAAATATGTGGTCCAGGTCACCGATTTTATTACAAAATTCACAAAGATCACTCTCAAGTATTTTGATTTTATTTAAGTGTGCTGGATAACACGCATGACCAAACTTCATTCTACTAATAGTGGTTATGCTTTTGCGATTGTAATCGAACTTATTGTACCAAGGTTTTTTCCTCAATTTGGTTTCTATTCTGGTGTAACGTGTTGGATTTGTAAATGTGTATTCTTGCCACAAGTAGGACCATTTTCTCATCATTTTATATTTTGATATGTTTATTTGTTCATCCGTAGTTAATTGGCAATTTATCTGTTCCCCCATTTCTATGCTTTCTTTGGCAATTTTGTCTGCAATTTCATTGTTTGTTATTCCTACGTGTGCTTTAACCCAGAAGAATTTTATAAATTTATTTTGATCTTGTAATTTTTTAATAATTGTTTGAATGTTAAAGATAATATCATTTGTTGTGTTTGAGTTGGATTTTAGAATTTTAAGAACTGAAAGTGAATCGGAGAAGATAATGGCATTCTGTTCCTCTTCCTGTTGTACATATTCTAGTGCTTTTAGAATTGCTATTGCCTCGGCTGTGTAGATAGATGTATTTTTATGTAGCTTATAGTGTTTTTGTATACGTTTAGGTATTACGAAGGCACAACCTGTGCCGTCAGTGTTTTTTGATCCATCAGTGTATATTGTGACATAGTTTGGATGTTGGTCTAAAATTTGATTAATAACTATGTTATTAGATGATGCTAATTCAGAGTAATGGGGTATATTCACATCACATACAACAAAGTGAACAAAGTAATCGATCTCTACCTTTGTTTGTGGTTGTAGGGTCACGTTTCTTAATGCTTCACAAATAGGAGGAGAGTTCTTATGTATCCAAAAAGGCTTAGTTAAGTCGTATTCGTTTAACTTGTATATGCTACTAATGAATGGTGAATTTTTCTTTAGTGATTTAATAATCATTTTTTCAGCTAAAAATGATCTTCCCAGTTCTAATGGAGGTTCGATTGCTTCAGCTCTTAATGGTTCAACTGGTGTAGATTTCATTGCTCCCAGACATATTCTAAGTGCTTTGTTTTGTATTATGTCCAGCTTACGTAGATTGGTTTTATTGGCCGTTCCATAAAGTGTACAACCATAATCAATTATTGATCTTATGTAAGCTCTATAGAAAATTAGTGCTGTTTGAGGTTCTGCTCCCCACCAAGTTCGCATGATGGATTTTAGGAAGTTTAGTCCTTTGTTACATTTTATCTCTATTTGTTCAATGTGTGGTTTCCAGGTCAGTTTTCTGTCTAATATAACTCCTAAGTATTTGGCATTGGTATCCACTGGAAATTCTATTTTATTTATTTTAATTTTCTGCATTGGTTTCACATTATGCCTGGTGAAGATAACGACTTTGGATTTTTCAGCGGAGATTTGTAGTCCTAAATCATTTATGGATCTTAAAAAGAGTTCTGTGCTGGAGTTTAAACGATTGATGCATTCATCGAGGTGTTTGCTACGTGTATAAACAACAAAATCATCGGCATATTGTATCATAGTTGCTGTAGATATGGAGGAGTGTAAATTCGTGGTATATATATTGAAGAGTAGTGGTGCAAGAACAGATCCTTGTGGCAACCCTAAATTTGCAGTTTGGTATTTCACTTGACAGCCATCACATCCTCTGAGTCCTATTTGCCTGTTTATATACAATTTGCATATGGTGTTAGCAACTTCTTGAGGTATTTGTAATTGTATCATTTTTCCCGTAGAATGAACCAGTTGACATTGTCATATGCACCTTTAACATCTAGAAACATCGTGCCATTGTAATCATTTTCAGTTAAACATATTTGTATGTCTGTAACTAAGTGTGTCACCGCATCAATGGTGCCAAACCCTTTTTTAAAACCGTATTATGTGGTTGGCAGAGAGCCAGTTGTATTTAACCACCATTCCAGTCGGTTTTTAATTATTCTTTCAAAAATCTTGAGTATACATGGCATAAGTGCAATAGGTCTATATGAATCGCATAAGTGGGGGTTTTTGTTTGGTTTGTGTATGGGTATTACAATAGTCTTTTTCCATTCTTCTATACATTCCCCATTAATCCAGATGTCATTTAGGATTTTGATTAGAAACATCTTGGCATTGTTTGGTAGTTGGTATATCATAGGATATCTAATATCATCATAACCAGGTGATGTATTCTTTCTATTTTTTATGTTATAGTTTAAGTCTGGCAGACTGATAGGTTCACAGAAGATTTTATGATTGGTATTATTTTGTTCTTGTTTTGTGAAAATGTGTGATGTATCATTCAAGGCATTAGCTGGCGGAATTTTATCTAGAAATTGTTCTTGCCATTCATAATTCCCCGATGTATTAACTTCCCCAGATCTTCTATTCATTTTTCTGGCCTGTGTCCATATAGTTGTCAATGGTGTATTTTTATTTAAGTTTTCACACCAGTGCTGCCAATATAATTTGGCTTTATATTTTAAAAGCTTCTTGGTTTTTGAATTTTCGTTTTTACATTTCATATAGTTTTCCATGGTGCTTTGTTGCTTATATGTTTTGAGCATTTGTTTTCTTTTTTTAATAGCATCTTCGCAGCTTTGATCCCACCATGGTGGAAGAGAGGTTTTTTTGCTCATTTTAAAAGGTTGGTAGATGGGTATGCAGGCATTGGCTGCCTTATTTATCCCTTCAACTAATAAGTTGTACTTATGTTCTACGCTGTTGTTATTTTTAATGTGTTGTGAGAAGTATGTATCCGCAATTTCTTGATATAACCTCCAATCTGCTTTATTTAGGTTCCATTTTGTTTTAGGTTGTATTATGATGTCTCCACTTTCCATTCCTTTATTAATTTCTATAATAATTGGAAAATGGTCTGAGACCAGTACATCAGGAAAGGTTTCCCATGCACAATTAATTGCTATATCTGGAGTTGCAAAAGTTAAATCCACGACTGAATTATTCCCATTATTTGTGAACCTTGTGGGGTCTCCGGTATTTAAAAGTACTAATTCTGTGTTGTCTGAAGCGGTTATTATTTGCGTGCCTTTGCTGCTATTTTTGTAAGATCCCCATGTTTGATGATGCGCATTGAAATCTCCTCCAAAAATGCTATTAGACTTGGTACAGTTAAGAATTGCCTCCCAGTCTGCAACTGTTGTTCGTATATCTGGTGGGCAATATATCGAGAAACATGTTAGTGTTATTTCACTGTTGTCCAATATCTGTATTCCACACATCAAAATATTTTTGTTAGAATTTTTTGTAATTGAAATTTCTTCAAAACGAAATACATTTCTGACAAGGATTGCGACACCAGCATAACCATCATGGCGATCTTTACGTATAATTTTATAGCCTTTGAAATTATATTGTTTATTTGGCTTAAACCATGTCTCTGAAATTAAGGCAATATCGATGATATTTTCATTTAAACATTTAACTAAACTCAATTTATTTGCTACAGCCGATTGCGCATTCCATTGTAAAATCTTTATCTTATTTTTTATTTTATTAGCCATTATTTAAGTTTGTTATATTTAATAATTTTATCATATATGTAAGCTCTATCTAATCTTTCTAAATCGTTAAAAGAATCAAACTCTTTGAGTACACTTTTTATAAAAATTGAAAAACATATTAATAAATTCATCTGTGTTAGGATCAGAATCGGAACTGTGTAAAACATTTGGTGGCAGAGGGTTTTTTGGTCCAAACTGAAAAGGGAACATTTCTTCAGCTAAAGGAGATTGGGCTTTCCTCTTTTTATATTGAGAAGAAGTTTCAGGTTGACTTGGTATTACTTTTTGTGTTTGTTGTTGGATACTGGATGTGGATGGTTTGGAAATATTATGTCTGACATTGTTTTGCCTTGGAAGGGGTGGAAAACTTTCATTATTTATCGTACCTAATGCTTCAAACCTATTCGTTGTAATAACAGCAGATGTATATGATCTTTTAAGACTGTTCTTTGCTTCCAAAAAAGTTAAATTGTTTTCTGCCATGTGTCTTTTAATTTCGTATTGTTCTTTAAATTTTGGACACTGTTTGGATATGGATTTGTGCTCAAAGTTTTTACAGTGTATACAATAACTGTCTTGCGGGTCTCTACAGTTTTGATCATCGTTTTTCTCTTGTGAGCAGTTAATACATCTCGTTTTTGTACTGTTGCAATTACGAAAAATGTGTCCGTGATGCAAGCACCGGTAACATTGAACAACTCTATGCACATACGGTTCTACGGAACAGGCCACGCTGTTTATATGTACATATCTAGGTAAAATATTGCCTTCAAAAGTAAGTAATACCATTTGTCTAGGTATGTATGCTTTTTCTCCGTTTATATCAACTTTCCTTTTGAGTCGAGTAACTTGTGTTACTGATATATTGGATATTATATTTTCGAAAAGATATTCCTCACTGAAAGCAGTATCTACGTTTCTTATAATTACTTTTCTTTGTAGCAGGTTACTTGGAATGTATGCTTTTAGTTGTTCCTCTTTTAAATTCTCATTCTTAACTAGATAATTTGCATCTTTGGGGCTTTTAAGTTGTACTCTTACCCTATTTTTTCCTACTCGGTCGATGCTAAGAATGTTTTTAATTCCTAATTTTTTATGAAAAAGGTGACCTACCTGCATAGGGTGAATTTTTCCAATCTGCTCCTCATTTATTTTCTCAATGAATACATATACCTTATCTGTATAGAGATATCCTTTTTGTAGATTGAACAGCTTGATTTCTTTTTCTGGATCTTTGGTCTTTTCGCGTTCTTCCTCCTGGTCCATGTTTTGGGTTCTGTAAACTCCCACCATAAAAACACAAAACAAAAACAATAAACACTTCACAACACTGGGTTTTTTATTAATTTAGCCCGGTATGAAATTAGTTTATTATTAATTGTCACAAAAAACTTGTCTTAATCACTACTTAAGCACCTGTAATTATACGTGTACTCGATATGAATGATCGTACGAGACTGGGGGCACTGCAGTTAAAAGTGAATTTTCAAATTATGAAACGTCAAAATATTTATATTTCATTTATTAACATTAATATTAATAGTACAACTTGCGCAATTTGAAAAAGGTGGTTTAAAAGGTTTAGTCGGAGAGATAGAAGCGGATTTTGTGCGTGATAAGTAATGTGGAAAAACTATACGGGGATATGTTGAATTAGTTGTATGGGTCTAGGACGTTTCATCGCCGCCGTTTCGATGCCGCCAGTTCGATGCCGATGGCGGCCGATTCATCGCCAGTCAATTAATCGCTATCTGATATATTTCCGAATTTTCGACAGTTATAATTATTAGTTATTTTTAGTATTAATTAGGAATTCTAGGAAATGTGAGATATGACGGCGATTAAATGGACTGGCGATGAACCGGCGGCATCGAAACGGCCGGCGATGAACCGGCGGCATCGAAACGTCCCATTCCGAGTTGTATACATGACTTTCACCAACTACCGGAAACCAGAGTTGGGGCCGAGGGTAGTTATAAGGGGTCAAAGTCGCGGATTTTATAATTTTTTTATGACGCTCATGATCGAGATAGTGCACCAAAATTTGGGAATAAGTAGGTCATGACGTAACTAAGTAAAATCTCTAGGGGCGGAACGCTGCGCGGCCGACAAAGGGGTGGGGGTAGGGGTGAATATAAGAAATATAAAGGGTTTTTTGCGACGTTTGTGATTGAGATAGTGGACCAAAATTTGGGAATAAGTAGATCGTGACATTACTAAGTAAAATCTCTACAGCCGGAAACCAGAGTTGTAGGTGAGGGTAGTTATAAGGGGTCAAAATCGCCGTTTTTATTATTTTTTTTTGTGACGCTCATGATCGAGAGAGTGCACCAAAATTTGGGAATAAGTAGGTCATGACATACCTAAGTAAAATCTCCAGGCGTGGCACGCTGAGTGGCCGACAAAGTGGTGGGGCAGGGGTGAATACAGAAAATATAAGGGGTTTTTTTGCGACGTTCGTGATTGAGAGAGTGTACCAAAATTTGGGAATAAGTAGACCATGACATAACTAAGTAAAATCCTCAGAGCCGGAAACCAGAGTTGGGCATGAGGGTAGTTATAAGGGGTCAAAATCGCCGTTTTTATTATTTTTTTTGTGGCGCTCATGATCGAGATAGCGCACCAAAATTTGGGAATAAGTAGGTCATGAGGTAACTAAATACAATCTCCAGGGGTGGAACGCTGCGTAGCCGATAAAGGGGTGGGGGTAGGTGTGAATATAAAAATATAAGGGTTTTTTTGCGACGTGCTAGATTGTGATAGTGCACCAAAATTTGGGAATAAGTAGACCATGACTTAGCTAAGTAAAATCCCCAGAGTCGGAAACCAGAGTTGGGGATGAGGGTAGTTTTAAGGGGTCAAAGTCGCAGTGTGTATTATTTTTTTCTGTGACCCGGCACAACATTTGTCCCTCACGCAGCGTTCCGTCCCTGGAGATTTTACTTAGTAATGTCATGATCTACTTATTCCCAAATTTTGGTGCACTATCTCGATCACGAATGGCAAAAAAACCCCCATATATTTTTATACTCACCCCTGCCTACCACCCCTTTGTACCCCAAGCAGCGTTCTGTGCCCAAGACGCTGATGACAAAAATAAAAGAAGGAATAAAAAAGTTTTGAGGTTATCCATCCAGAAACGTGACAATGAATAGTAAATCATATAATATTGAACTATTATCAAACGATAATTATCTTAATTGGAAGTTCCGAATGGAGATGATATTAGCAGAAGCTGGAGTGACTGATTATATTGAAAAATGTATAGATGCAGAAGATAACACCCTGACAGAAACTCAGAAGAAATCAAACAAAAGCAATGATAACAAAGCAAAGTCTATAATAGTTCAGTGTGTTTCTGATGTACTACCCTCGTCCGCCACTCTAGTTTCCGCCTCTGGGAATATTACCTACTTATGTCATGGTCTACTTATTCCCAAATTTGGGTGCACTATCTCAATCACGAACGTCGCAAAAAACCCCTTACACTCCTGGAGATTTTACTTAGTTACGTCATGACCTACTTATTCCCAAATTTTGGCGCGCTATCTCGATCATGAGCGTCACAAAAAAAAATAATAAAAAACGGAATTTTGACCCCTTATAACTACCTTCCTTCCCTACTCTGGTTTCCGGCTCTGGGGATTTTAATTATTTATGTCATGGTCTACTTATACCCAAATTTTGGTGCACTATCTCAATCACGAACGTCGCAAAAACCCCTTATATTTTTTATATTCACCCCTACCCCCACCCCTTTGTCGGCCACGCAGCGTTGAGCCCCTAAAGATTTTACTTAGGTACGTCATGACCTACTTATTCCCAAATTTTGGTGCACTATCTCGATCATGAGAGTCATAAAAAAAAATAATAAAATCCGCGACTTTGACCCCTTATAACTACCCTCGGCCCCAACTCTGGTTTCCGGCCGTTGGTGAAAGTCATGTACACAACTAATTCAACATATCCCCGTATAGTTTTTCCATATTACTTATCACGCACAAAATCCGCTCCCAGCTCTTAGACTAGTTATTTAAAATTTAATTTAAGCTGTATTGCATTTTTAACACGTTTGTAGAAAAAAACTATTAAAATGTGTTAGAATATACAACAATAAAAGTAGATGTTATTCTATAGTTGCTTTGATTTACGTATTGACAGTATAGGCAGTTTTGATGTAATGTCAAGAAAAATATAAAAATGTAATGTCAGTAAAGTTCAAGTAAAAGTTTTTGTAGTTATTGTCCTGTAATTGAGAATTAATAAATTATAATTGTTGATAAATATATAAGACGTTTGTAGAAAAAATATTGTATGCTATACGTGTTAAAAAGTACATTTTTAAGGCACTCATGTGAATTGCAGAATTCGCTTTGCTCATTCTGCAATCTTTCACATGCGTGCCTTAAAACTGTACTTTTAACACTTATATCATAAATAACTATTAGTGACTGTTCTCTGCCCTCTTTAAAAATGATGCAGAATAACCTTGTGTGTCTTCTAATTTACATAAATGCTCAATATCAATTTTTACTCATCCACAAGCACAAAATTCGCTTTGCACATTATATATAAATGGACATGCTCCGTTGAGTACCTTTAGGACAGAAGGTACCACCCTACGACTTCGCTTCCGGGCTTCAACGGTGAAACAACTCCCGAATTCGGCACCTTTCGTGATTTTTGACGGTACCGTCGCACGTGAATCGTGAATTCCATGGAAGGAGTCCATTAAAAGAAGCGGTGATGAATTGAGTAGTCACCCTTGGGTCTGTATAGTTTACCAAATCCTAAAGAACACCAATTTTTAAGGTAAGCGATTTGCACAAAGCTTGTGGAACCATATTTTTTTAAAATCAATCTTTTAGCAAGTTAGTTTTCATATTTCCTGCAGTTTTCATATACCAAGAATAATTAGTCATAGTCTAAGTTGAAAAATGATTTTATTATAAATTATATTATAATTAAATTATAATTACAATAAAATCATTTTCCAACTTAAATTGTGGCTTATTTCCTAATTAGAATAGTAAATTACATAAATGCCACAAAGAAATAGCTTCAGAACAATGCCAAGAATATTCCAAAATTTTACTAAACATACATCAAGAGCCTAAGACAATTGCTTGAAAAAGAATGGAAATCCTTTGGAAAATGATGAACTATCCTGACTAACTATGTATAATCAGATGTGATATAAATCAGGTGTGGTATGATCAGTTACACAGACACACACAGTGGTAGTGTGTTGTGTGCCAAAAGAATTCCAATGAAGCTGAAGGGAAATAGTATATTCTGCAAAAAATGCAGAAAGGTACCAATTTCTCACGAGTTTGAAAAGTTGCGGTACGAGCGCCAGCGAGTGCCGCAATTCAAACGAGTGAGAAATTACCTTTCTGCACGTGTTACACACTATACTTTTTCTACAACCACAGTTTTTGCTAAAAAATAAAAATCACAATTTTCAAACGAAGATTTATTATAATAATAAATTATAAATTTTAAACTGTATTTAATTAATACTAATCAATTTAAATTCCTTATACCCAAACAAATTCCTCAGAAATCAGTTAAAAAATTAATGCACTGCCTTAATTTCTTTGAATTTAAACTATTTTAAATAATTATTATAAAATAATGTCACATTTGACGTTATATTTATGCAGACACAGATTTCTACCAAACCTACTTCATTCGACGTATCTTGCTGAGGTTGCTAAATCCTTATTGGTCAATTGATAATTATAAAATGTTTATTAAGAATAAAATTGTAAAATAAAACAGTTGTAACATTCATAATTTAATTTCTATACGATAATTAAGTATTATTTAACAGGTTATATATTTGTCTACACTTTAACCACAGATGTAAACAGAAGATATAAAGTTACTCAGAATGAGGTAGTCATTTGTAGATTACTAAATTTAAAGTTCAAAAATAATATGTTAGATTAGCGAATTTTCCAGATTTCTTGGACATGAGATGTAGTTAAATTGGTTCATTTTTGAAAAGTATTATCCAATCTAATACAGTCGGAAAAATTAAAGAATAGGGCTTTTTATTCACAGTTATTTGTTTCGGGCTTCTGTCATATTTCGTATAATCCGTGTATAATGTTTATATACACAGATTATACAACAGATGACAGAAGCTCGAAACAAATGACAATCGATGAAAAGCCCTATACCCATGAACGATCACATCAATCACTTATTTTGTATTTGATTTTTTTTGTATTTGTTTTTTTCTATAACAATCGTTTGTTATTTATAGAAAAAGACAGCAAATACACAATAAGTGATTGATGGTTTATGTGATCGTTCATGGGTTTAGGGCTTTTCATCGATTGTCATTTGTTTCGAGCTTCTGTCATGTGTCACATAATATTAATATATCTACGTCATACTTCTTTGGTTTGTATTATTGTATTATACCAATAACGTATGACGTAGATATTATTAATATTATGTGACACATGACAGAAGCTCGAAACAAATGACTGAATGAAAAGCCCTATTCTTTCATTTTTCCGACTGTATTTCAAATAAAACAATTTCATCAAAACATATTATAATTATATTTTTTTGTGGAATGTAATGGTACTGTGCAGAGAATAACTTTTTCTTCGCCGTGCTAAAACAGACACTTTCCCGCATGCATTTTGTTTCCGAAAGTTGCACTTTCCCGCACGGCGTGCGTGAAAGTAACTAAACTTCACTTTTCTGCACACTAATGTAATATATTATATACTGTGAGAAAACGTCAAGTTTCTCAACATAAAACCGCGCAGAAAAGTGCATTTTGAATAGTGGTTGTAGAAGAATTTATATAAAATAGCCTTAAGACCTGCTATGCTGTACGGAACGGCAATTAAAAAGAAAGAGGAACAACGAATGCATTAGGCGGAAATGAGAATGCTTAGATGGATGAGTGGAGTGACAAAGAAGGATAAAATTAAAAATGAGTATATTAGGGGAAGTCTAGGTGTGGCACCTATTGATGCCAAAATGAGAGAGCATATCTTAAGATGGTTTGGTCATGTTTAATGTCGAGACGTTTATCACCATATATGAAAAATTGCTGAATTGTAGATTCCTGGCAGGAGTTAGGAAAGGAAGACCAAAGAAGTCCTGGGTGGAGGGGTGGTGCTTAGACAGGACATGTCGGTAAATGATTGATGTTAATATGACCCAAGATAGAAACTTATGGAGAAATGAAATTAGGGAAGCCGAACCCCCATAGGGATAAGACAAAGAGAATGATGGTAGGTACATATTTCATTTTTTGTAATAATAACTATGTTGGATATAGTGTTGACATGGAAGTCGTGTATGTACTATACGGAGTTACGTAAGTTCAAATTTGATTTTCAATGTTGAAAACAATGCCATAATAATTATCTTTCTGTCTGATTAAATAATTGATCAATGCATTACAATGCATTACTAAACGATATTCACGTTAATTGAGGATATTTTAAAACCCAAGTGTAATAAAACTAAACAAATTCCACTGTTTGACCGTGACGAGCTATTTTCCGTTAAAACCATTTTTTGCGGTTTATTGGATCCGAGAAAGAAGCACTGTCCGTCATTTACAAAGTACTCTGTATAAATATTTGTAGTGTGCATGTGTATATGAACAGCAAGCGCCAGTGTAAGAGATCTTGTTGATTTTGTCTCAGAGCCACCATGTTGACTTTTGGGGCGCATTTTTTTTTTGTTTTTTTTTGTGGTATTTGTTTTATATTTGTCCATCATCCCATAACGAACGAATGCTTTTAAAATACTGAAAATATTAAGTTACATATCAATTTTTAACAGTTTTTAAGTCGAAGTTACCTTTCATATTTTTAAGAAATAGGTAAATAACTAAATTATTCCCAAACTACTATCTTCATTTTGCAGTTAGTTTCGATTGTCTGCTCCATGTTTTTAGTATTATAATTTATTTTACTTTTTCGATTCTGGTTCTTCAATCTTTGTTTACTTTATTAAAATCTACTAATGTTTTGGCTTGTCCCTTTTTTTATCTGTTATACTATATTGTCTATGGGTACGATTAGGGGTCGCCAAGTTCTTGAAAATTTCAAGATCTTGTCTTGATCTTGTCTTGATTTCAAGACAAGATTAAGACAAGAAGTAATTTTAGATTTCAAGATAAGACAAGACAAGAAATTTTATGTCAATACCAAGATTTCTTGTCAAGAAATCAAGAAATCTTGGAATATCTTAACTAATAATGAAAACTCTAAAACCTATGTAGGAATTGATAAACCATGCATTAAAGCAGATAACACTTTTTATGAAGTCAATGGGCGCGTTCACCAGATGCAAACGTTGGCAATCAGTTTGCGCTTTATGCTTCTGAACGACTTGCTAACGTCAAACATGTTTGGAAAGTGGTCGCCATTTTTGCAAACATAAAATATTTAAGTTGAACTTTGCAAACGTGTTGAATATTGGAAAAGTATGGCGGGAATTTAAATTGTATATATTGTAGAATATATTGATAAGGGTTTTATATATAAAATAAAGGCTACTGAAGAAATTCTTCTACGTTATTATCTATTAAATAAATTTTCTTTTTTCCTTTAATAAAAAAAAAAAATAAATTCAAAAACGTATTTATTGAGAAAATTTATTTTAGGTTACGTTCAAACCAAGCAAGCAAAATGTCAAATTTTAACTTAAACAACCAACCGTTCAGCTCGCTGTCAACAAGTTTAGAATCAAAGCGCAAACATTTGTGAACGTGTTTGCTTCTGCTGAACGCAGTCAATGTCTAGCCGATTTCTTGGCTTTGTTATTGTTAAAGCTGGTCTTGAAAATAGCATTTCCGCAGATACAGATGTTGCTGGCGTTCCGAGAAAGTCCTTGGCCTTTTCCGATAATGACTGGTAGTATTTTTGTGCCTTCAACTTCAATATACAGGGTGTCCCCGAAAATAGTGCGTTCTTTAAAGGTATAGGTAGAAGGCACAATGTAGAGCAAAAAAGTCTGATAACATTTTTTTCTAAATTGATCCGTTTGACCAAAAAACGAAAATATATTTTGATATGCAAATTGAAGTCTGGCAACAACGCGCAACTCAAAAATCTAAAGATTAAGAAAGTAGGTGTGTAGGTCAGTTGCATCTGGTAGGTAAAATAATGTAAATATCAATCAAACCCATATCCATTATTTTGCAGGTAGGTACCTACCATGATATAATGAAACCGAAGATATGACACCACGCAGCTCCTGCCAAATGCCAAGTGACGTCAATACGTGACGATCCCGACATTTTTGTCATTTGTTTCTGCTATTTATATAACAGGTTAAACATTTGGAAAAACTGGTTGTCAAAAACGAGTTCAATTGCCTCTACAATAAAATAATTCTTAAAATGACCATCATTCAATTGCCTCTACAATACCTCCTTATAGCAGATCGAAATGAGATCATACTGAAATAATCTCACAGAATGGTATAGATGACCATAAAAGAATCGGTAGATATGGAAACAGGAAGATATAACCTAAGAAATTGTGATCAAACTAAAAATCCTTCAAACAAATTTCCACTGCAGAATAAGTTACAGATGTGATGACCAAACCTCTAACGAAAAGAAGATTCCACATCCTCTCAAAGACGGGGCTGATGTAGATGCGAAAAACCTTTTTAATAACGGAAAGTATTGAAATTTAGTAGTTATTAATAAGGTTTTGCTCATTCTATTCAGTGAATGTCATAATTACGTTAGTGTGATAATAATTTTAATGAAAACATCACTATTTTAAGTGCGCATTTGCCTATTTTATCTTCAATAAATCCATAATTCACAAAAGTTTATATCCATTACTTTATCACTACGTTTCTTAAAACGAAATTTAACATAAATAATCCGTAATTTTGTTACCAGAATGCTTCCACTCTTCATGTTATCCATAGGTTATATCAAATTGGCGACGCTAACTAGTCACGTATTGACGTCATGCGCAGAACCGAACGAATTTGAAACACTTTGGTGTCATATCTCCTAAATTTATTGTATCATGGGTACCTACGATGTCAACAACCCCCAAAAATCACACCTCAAAGTAAATAAACAAGGGGTTATTAGGTTAAATTTCCACGGTCATAGCAAGTTCTTCTAGGCCAGCGTTTCTCAACGTTTTACCATTTGCGCCCCAATTTTCCATAATTATTTTCACCGCGCCCCCCTCGTTCAATAACAATATATCTGGCATGCAATAATACATAATATACCTTGAGCAGCATGAAACCTAATAAACTAAAAAGACATTGGGAAACGCTTCACAGTGAGTACATTAACAAACCCCGAGAATTCTTCGAGTTAAAATTAAAATGGCGTGAAAAGCAAAAATTAGTTTTAATAAAAATTTTGACTGTGAATGAAATAGCTTTACTTGTCTCTTATAAAGTCTGATAATTAATAGCCAGATCTAAAAGCCTAACACTATTGGTGAAGATCTTATTACCAACTGCAATCAAAATTGTAGAAACTGTGTTTGGAGATAATTTTGCTAAAAAATTGGAGTTTATACCTCTATCAAATGATACTGTTGCCCGCCGAATTAGTGATATAGCTGAATATGTACAGGATCAGCTAATCAGGAAGTTGCGTGAAAAGCTGTTTTCGATTCAGCTTGATGAGGCAACAATAGCAATAAATATGCTCATTTTATTGCCTACGTTCGATTTTGTGATGGCAGATTAGTAGTAGAACTACTTTTCTGCAAACCAATAGAATTGATAGCGAAGTCGCTTGCATTATTTGCTATGTTAAATGATTATATAAATGAAGCAAAAATAGAGACACTGTATGATCAACAAAGAAGCTCTGGCTTGAATATTGTGCTAACTACGATTGTAACAATAGTTAATTATCTACATAAAAATGAGACCTTTGATAACTAGAATCTTTTCTGTACTTTGCAAAGACATGGATGCGGTACATTCAGCATTATTATTTTATTGTGAGGCAAGCTGGTTATTACGTGGGAAATTTTTACGTGTTTTGAATTAAGACATGAAATCGCCATTTTTCTAGAAGAAGAAAAGAGGCCGCAAGCCAAGATGTTTCACGATGGTTTATTTTTGATGAAATTGAGTTACTTGGTTGATATATTCGAGAAACTAAATATTTTGAACTTACAAGTTCAAGGGGCCAATACGAATATATTTGATACGAATGATAAAGTTAACGCTTTCTGTAGAAAATTGAAATTGTGGAGCAGAAATTTAAAGCAAAAAACCTAGAAATATTTGAAAATGTGGATGAATATTTTAAAACTTACCAGGTTGAAGCACAACACGTGAAAGTTTTTTTGTAATCATTGAAAATCATTTAGCAATGCTGACAAAAAATTTTAAAAGATACTTTTTTGCCGACGACCAATTGATAAGTACCTAATAGTTATGAGTGGGTCGGGAATCCGTTTCAAATAACACCCGAAGAGCTCTCTACTGCAGAAGAAGAAACCTTCATAGACTTCACAGCAAATGCCGAAATCAAAGGGGTAAATGATGAGTTTTCTGCACTGAAAACCAGAGCGTTCCGTATACTATTACCGTTTTCACCATCCTACCTTTGCGAAACAGGATTTTCCGCGATGGCTGCTTTAAAGACCAAAAATATAGATCGCAGCTAAATATAGAGAAAGAACTGAGAGCGTCTATTTCTAATATTACACCCTTTTTCGATAAGCTTTGATCTGCAAAAGAGGCCCAAGGAAGTCATTAATTTACATTAAACTTGTTGATTTAGTGTTCAGTGCTCATAACTATGTATAGCTCCTTGTTCATGGGTATTTTATTTTTTGTTTGTCAGAATTTTGTTTTGCTTTGATTTTAGTAAATTAGTCAATGTTTTAAGTGTTTTTTTATATTTTCACGCCCCCCATGGCTAAAAGCGCCCCAATTTTCGCGCCCCACAGGTTGAGTATCACTGTTCTAGGCTACGTTGCCATGCCATTCAAATTTATGAAAATAAAAATTCACTTATATGGAGAACAATGTAATTTTTTCTTAGAAACGGTTAACTTTAGAAAAAAATGTTATAGGACTTTTTTGTTCTAAATTGTGTATTATATCCATACCTTAAAGGAACGCACTATTTTCGGGGACACCCTGTATATTTAATATTCTCAGAATCTTCTGACCTACGCATATTTAAGTATTTTTCAATTTCATGCTTCCTAGATTGTAAGTTATCATTATCAGCTTTTTTAAATAGGAAAGTAATATCTAAATCAAATTGCTGATCTTCTTTTTTAGGACTAAGTGCTGGCTCTGTTATTGCATTCTGTAGATCATTCTTGGATTTATTAAAGTAGTTAGCTTTAAATATTTCTTCAATTTTTTTACTGCCTCTGATTGTAGGAGCCTTCCCCAAGATGAAGAGGAAAATGCCTCTACTTTATGCCGAGGATCCAATATAAGAACTATATAATATAGTATATCCAATTAGTTGTGTGATAGTGTTTCAGTATTTTATCTCTCGCAGCTTGAATGCAGCAAATTAATTGCTCTTCGGTAGCGTCTCTATCAATTTTATTATCAAGTTCATGGGCCCATATTTCCAGTTTATCTAAAAGTAAATTTATTGCAATTATTACCAATGGGAGTGTGCAATATTTTTCGCCTTCGAGTATTGAAGAAAGTGTTTTAAAGCTTCTCAGATATTGACTACATTTGCTGATCAGAACCCATTATTTATCTAATATCTTGCAATGATTTAGATTTTCGATGTTATCGCAAAATATCGTTAAAGCATTTTTTACACTTAAACCCCATGTTAGCAACTCGAAAGTTAAATGCCATTTTGCAGGCACATCTAATTTTGGCATAGTCATCTTATCTTATCTTGAGGCCTCGCAAGCACTATTTAAGTTGCATTTCAAGACCTTGAAATTTCTTGAGTCAAGACAAGATATAAGATGTCAAGCCAAGATTTGTAGAATTTCTTGATTTTTCTCATGACAAGACAAGAAGTTGTTATCAAGACAAAATTTCTTGTCTTGTCGACCCCTAGGTACGATTTTGAGTTTTCATGTTCCTTGGCTTGTATGGTCTAAAATCTAAGTGGTAAAATTCTATGTGTTTTGCAAATATTTCTTTCTTTTAATGTTTCTAATTTAAAGACTTTCTAGTTTATTTTAGATTATAGGTAGTTGTTTTATCAACAAGTTATGCTGGTTTTAATTTTGATTGTTGCTACCATTAATGTATGGCCATCTTTGTGTAATTAACTCATCATTCTATTTGGCTTTATCTCTATGCGGGGTCGGCTTCTCTAGTTACATTCCTGCACAAGTGTCCATCTTGGGTAGATATAGAAAAGTGGAAGATTTCGAGATGTGGCTTTACAGAAGAATCCTGATAATATCTTACGTAGACAGAGTCAGGTATGAGGAAAGTCTTGCGAAGACTTTCAAAAGAAACACACTGAAGAATGAAATAAAGATTCAAAAAATACAATAACTTGGCCACGTGATGAGAGTAACAAAATACCAGCTTGTCATGGCTGCGCAATCTAAGGGAATGGTTTAATTGCTCGACTAACTAGCTTTTTAGAGCAGCTGTAAACAGAATACAAATAGTCATGATAATCAACAACCTTCGAAAGAAGACGGTACCTTAATAATATTGTTTCTGATGTAATTTGTTGCAATATGATGATGAATTTAGAAGCTCTCCCTCTGAGCACTATAATGTTTTTTTTTATTTGACCATCTCGATATTTTTGCACCGGATTGTACTCTAGCTAAAATCTGCACAATACTTAATACCCGTTTAGAAAGTGCCGAAAATTGAAAATAAAATGAAGAAGGAGATACAGGGTGTTTGGTAAAGAATGGACCATAGCTTAACCTTATATTCCTGATGTTAAAATAGGTCGATTTAAGCTAACTTACCTTAGTACGAAAGTTGATAATAACCGAAATACAGGGTGTCAAAGTTATACTTTTATTTTATTTTATTTATTCTTGAATATTTCCTAACAGGAATGGGATAATAACACGAAAGGATAATAACACGAAATTTGGTAAGCAGGGGTTTTTTGGGAGAAATTTAAATTGGGCACCAAAAATGATGTATTACCCAGAGGGCGCCACATACGCCTTTCGGAGGTTATTTAGTAGGTTCAATTTTTTTTATTACCCACTCTACATACTTTTTGAATCAAAACTTTATTCTCTTAATATTTCTACTTAAAAAGGGTATACTTACGGTGACCATATGTACTTATTTAAGTAGGACAGTACTTATTTTTAAATATTGTCCTAATGTACTTTAAAACATTTCTAAGGACAAAATTAATATTTTTATCTTGTATAAGTACCGCATGTATACTCAGTCCTGTTGGACAGGGAATTGGGCAGGGAAGTGGGCAGCGTGAACGTGTAAATAGCTCACTCGCGCTGCCGCTGCTAATGCTACTGCCATTGCAGTTTCAAGAAGCCATTCTGAAAGTAGAAGGTGATAAAATAAATGCGGCAGATGCTGCTCAAGAATACTTTAATCTTAAAAACAAATTACAACATCGGTTGGACGCATTATTTTTGCCGCTTAAAGTGAGAGAATGTCTTGGTAAACTTGAAGACGGGCAAGCCGCTACTGAAAACTTCAGTACACAAGTGAGACATTTTTACACAAAATATGTAACCTACCTAGAAAACTGGAGTACAAATCTTCATGAGTTCAAACTATTCAAATGGATAAATCTAAGAAATGAAATAACATGGAACGATGTTTGCTATTCTTTTGAAGCTTTTAAACTGTATATCAAGGCCACCATTTTAAATGAAGATCAACTCGTTGACGAACTGGGAATTTTGAAAGACGTGGCTACAAGTGAAAAAATTGCTGAGTGGAACAGAGAAGAAAAAAATAGTCAGGCCATCGATGGCTTGAAGTTTTTAAGTGTGTAGTTCAATTCAAAGTGAAAAACAAATATTATGCGAATTTATGTTTTGTCTTCCGGGTACTAGTGCAGCTATCGAGCGTTTATTTTCTGTAATAAATAATAATTATTGGACGTCGGAAAAGTCACAAATGTCCATCTCCACTCTCAAGGCAGCGATGCAGGTGTACGCAAATTTTGATGAGACTTGTAATGAAATGTTTCATTTACTTCAGTCAAGCCGGACCTTCTTAAATTAATTTTAAGTTCAGAAAATTATGAATGGTACAAAAAACCGGAAGAAGATGAGGCTATTCCAGGTCCCTCCTTTATAAGGAGATACAAAAGATACATTTTGCGTTTTTAATACACTTCTGTTTTTTTGTACTTTTTTTTCTTTAAAAAGATATGGTCACCGTAGGTATACTACATTCAACTCGCTAAACGAGATAAACGCATTTTAAATCTGCGAGGCAACTTAATTTTTTGCATAATATCATGGTAGTCACACCCGAAAAATAACTTAAAACCATAAAAATTTACAAAAATATATCGCAAATTTGTTCTAGCGGAATTTGCAATGCAATGACAGAAATATGAGAGCTGGCACAATTATTATGGTTTCAAGTTTATTTTTCGGGTCTAACTACAATGATATTATGCAAAAAATTATTTTGTATCGCAGATTTAAAATGCATTTATCTCGAAAACACATGAGTTTAGCGAGATGAATGTAGTATACCTTTTTTAAGTAAGGATATTAAGAGAATAATAATTTTGATTCAAAAAGTATGTAGAGCGGGGGATAAAAAAATTGAACATATTAAATGAGCGATGAAAGACGTATGTGGCGCCCTCTGGGTAATACATCATTTTTTGTGGCGAATATAAATTTCTCATCACAGAGAACTCCCGCTTACCAAATTTCATGTTTTATCCCATGCCTTTCAGAAAATATTCAAGAATAAATAAAATAAAAGTTTAACTTTGACACCCTGTTTTTCGGTTATTATCAACTTTCGTACTTAGTGTAAGTTAGCTTAAATCAACCTATTTTAAGCTCAGGAATCTAAGGTTGGGCTATGGCCCATTCTTTACCAGACACCCTGTATATGAGCAGAGTAGCTACTAAGCCTTTTCAAACAAAAAAATATGCCAATCTAATTTGGTATGAACCCTGGTAACTTTATCGCCCATGTAATTTGTTTCTTGATGTCAAAATTGACCCATAGCCAAACCACACTACATGTCTACATATAAATCAGTAATAAATCTAAACCAAAAAGCCTTGCGACCTAGTTACATTTGAAACATACGCGTCTCGTTTTTTCACACGACTCATTCATTAACTTCAAGCAGGAGAGTAAATCAAAGTTGGCTAACCTGAGCAAATTGCAAATGAAAATAAACTTTTTATTATCGTACGTTTTTTAAGTAGCAATAAACCGATGGTCCTGACTGATTCGTTTAATTTGTTATTTGTATTAACAGTCATTCAAATTTTTTGTCCATGTCAATGTCCACTTGGATTTATTTACAATTCACACGGTAGATGAATGCCTAAATCCAATTATGGCTGGGTAAACATTCTGCTTCTCTCACTTGTGGCTCCTGGTTAACTTATATGGAGGGTATTAACATGTGAAGCTCTTCTATTACTAGTAGCGGATCGGTACTAGAAATTTACTTAAAGAATTTTGTATGATGTCATTTGCAATATTTCAGAATAACATAAATCAAAGGGTTAATGGAAGCAGGAATTTATGATCACAGATAAAATAATTAAGATGTCTATAAAACCAACATAGTGACAAACATAATATATAGTCGAAATATATACATTACGTCAAATTGGTGATGACCTCACAAATACATATTTTGTTGAGATATTGATATTCCCACGGGAATTCCTCGTGAAAAAGAATCAGCTTGTGCATTTATCTAAACAATAAATTCAATAAAAATTAAATACATAAGGGAATATAAGAAGACAGTAGGGAACAGTACTGTTTCCTACTGTCAACCCAACCATAAAGTTTGAAGTATTTGGCAATAAAAAATAGATTTCCTGCAATAATACTATAGTACAATATTTAAAGACAGATCCTACGAACTACCGAGGAATTACACTACTCAATTCTACATCAAAACTATTGACAAAAATTCTATAACAAAAAATATATAAGAAAGCCGGTGTATCGGAAGAACAACAGGGTTTTCGCCCAAACAGATCTACAATAGACGCTATTTTCATAATGCGACAATTAGTTGAGAAATCAATAAAATTCGACAAGCCCATGATCATATGCTTTGTAGATCTGAAACAAGCATTCGACAGAGTACGATTAAAGGACGTGCTCACTATCCTTGAAAAGAAAAACATAGGTCAGAGGTATAGAAACATAATCAAAGAGCTCAATAGATCCAACAAAACACGAATTAAAACCACATACGGGCTCACGGAAGAACTCAAAATCAATGCAGGCATTAGACAAGGGGACAGACTCAGTCCATGCCTATTTAATTTAATAATGGATGAAGTTATAGGTAGTGTTAACATAATGAATCAGGGATACAAAATGGGTAACCGAACCATGAGAATACTTTGCTACGCAGATGATGCAATCTTAATAGCCGAAAACGAAGATGACTTACAACGCCTACTACAAAAATTCAAAATAACCGCCGAAAAGTATAACCTGACACTATCCAAAGAGAAAACCCAATCGATGGTAATATCCAGGAAAACAATTAGATGTAAATTAGTAGTGGACGACCATATAATCGAACAGGTAATGGATTGTAGATACTTAGGTGTGGAAATATCTAGCGACAGGCATCTGTGGCAAGAATCAAAACAGCAGGCAACGAAAGCAGCGAGAATATCTGGTTTCCTGAGGGATATAATCTGGCGGAATAAATATATGAGCACCGAAAGCAAAGTCCGCATTTATAAGACATGTGTTAGACGCGTACTCACATACGCAGCTGAGACAAGGGCCGAGACAACAAAGACCAAACAAATAATGAGAACAACAGAGATGAAAACCCTAAGATCCATAAGAGGTATCACACTCAGAGATAGAATACGAAACGAAGACACATTGAGAGAGCTAGGCGTTCAAGACGTAGTGAGATGGACAAGAGCGCGACGACGCATGTGGAGAGACCACGTAGATCGGATGGACCCAGAACGTATGGCGCATTGGGCGAAAACACAGAAGCCCAACACCAAGCGACCCATAGGAAGACCCAAAAAACGATGGTACGAGAGTTAGAGCTCCGGATCGCAGCAAAGACTGTAACAGAAGAAACAGGACATAGTCCTATTACAAGAAGAAGAAGAAGAAGATATTTAATATTTAAGTATAGTAGTGTTGGATGTGGATGTGGTAAGTAAATGGTGAAAATGTGACTCCTGAAAAATGTTAGCATTGAGACTGAGAAGTTATAGGGTTGGGAGACTTTTGAAGCTGGTCTTAATTATTTCGATTGGCTGGCTTATGGGATGATTGATGAATTGATTGAAACACACTTCATTCTACTGACATAATCTTCTGTTCATGTTTATGTATCTGCAGTCTGTTAAAACAAAAAAAAATATAAAAGATATCCTTTATACATCTAGATCCAAGTAGCTTTACTTAATCTTCTTCTTTTACATAGGCAGTACTGCCTGTTTTTCTTTAACGGTGCCTTTCATTCTGTCCCTAAATTGTCATCCCATCTTTTCCTTGGGCGTCCTATACTTCTCCTGCCTAACGGTGACTTGTCCCTGGCTATTCTTACTATCCTTGATTCAGACATCCTGCTTATGTGCTCATTCCACTCTTCTTTTCTGTTCTTTACCCAGGTATTTATATTGTCTACCCCACATATGCGTCTGATTTCCTTACTTCTTACCCTGTCCTGTAGTTCTTTTACAGCAATACTTCTTAAGATCTTCATTTCGTTGATCTCCAGATGTCTTTGTGTTTTGCTTGTATCTGGTCTTGTTTCGGCCGTGTTAAGTCATAACTGGTCTAATAACTGACTTATATGTTCGGGCCTTTGTTTCCACTCTTAGGTGTTTGTTTTTCCAAATTATGCCGTTTAGGCATCCGGCCGTTCTACTATCTTTAATTATTTGGTCTTTCACATCTTCTTCAATATTGTTGTCGGCTGATAGATTAATTCCCAGGCCCAGGTATTTGAAAGTCATTACTTGTTGTATAATTTGATTGTCTAACTCCAATTTGCATCTTATTGGTTCTTTGGATATTAGATACAAAGCTTTTTGTTTTTTGGGCTGATATTTTGGGTCTTTGGGTCTTCGCACTCTGCGAAGTAGAGTGTTTTTATCTCTCTATCGCCAATTTTGTACCTTCTTGTTTTCTTCACTTGTTTTAATATTGCATCCAGCCAACATTATGTTAAACAGTAGAGGGCTTAGTTAATCTCCTTGTCTGATTCCTGTGTTTGCTTCTATGGGTTCTGTTATTATTCCATTGACTTTCATTTCTATTTTATTTTTTACATATATGTGTTCTATCAGTTTTATTTTATGATATCCAATGGTAGATTTTTGTCATATAGTAGGTGTACCTATCACATCTTTTAATTGTATTTTATCTACTTAATCTATCTTATCAAATTTTTCTTACTGCTTGATGTAAGTTAATATACACAGTTATAAACACCAGACACAATTATTACACTAAACAAACGTTTTCCTCAAAACTGCTCAGGTTTATGAACTCATGCCATAAACGCAAAAATAAAGGTAGGTAGTGTACTCAAACATAAACATACATCCACACACGATTTACCATTTACCAGTTAAAGTGTGGTGTGGTGTGAGTGAGGAAGTAATTCGATTGAAATGAAATGGTTTGAATTTAATCGAGTAAGCGGGATTTCGTTAGGGAATTTTTAGTGTAGGCCTGCGACTGCGAGAGAGCAAACAACTGTGTGGTTGTCTTGGTCGCATGCCACGGCACGAGCCATTTTTAATTCGACGTTGCCAAATTTAATATTAGTAAATAGAAACAGGTAATCAGCCAAAAAGTAGAATACATACTTTCTTTTTGGTTTCTGGTCGTTCAAAAAATGTTGTACTAATAAATTTTTCAACTGTACAGAGTGATTCTGTAGGAGTTCCAATTAAGACGTTTGAGAGAAACTTGATAGTCAATATCTGAAAATTTAGAACATGGGTCTTTAGATCTATCTAAAATATTTAGAGCCTTCTACCACTTTCCCTGTTCGAATTGACACTCTGTATCTGTATAAATTATAATATTGTTAACATTTTGTCGGTGGGGTTACCCCTCCGCGATTTACTTTGTGCTTGGCGCGCGAAGGGGCTACGGGAACGTTCAAGTATTACGTAACGCACCTTGGGGGAGGGGGGTCTTGCATAACGTTACGGCGCGTTACATGGGGGGAGGGGGTTCGAACAGCGCGTTACGTAACATTGTTTTTAACTAACATAAACAACTACGGAATCAAAATCTCCCAACTTGGCAACTTTCGTTTGTATTTTACGGCGAACCCCTGGATTGTATTATATTACCTCCTCACGCTCCGCTCGTGTTCCAAGCTGCTACTATAGAAAAATAGTATTCAAGTGAAAAAAACTTTAAAATTTGTAACCAGAACAAACACAGTACATGTGTTTGTAATAATTAGCTGGACCTTTCTCCACAACAAAAGATGACGACAAGATACACATGGAATATTTGTCTAGAATTAAGAGGTTGTGAGAGAGATGTCATAAATCATGTGTAGGTATTCGTTTTCTGAAGCCCATAGAGTCTCGTTTTCTGCACATTACTGTTTTAAATACACAAATTTTAAAATTATTTAAAAACTTTAAATAGATAAGAAACATCAAATTACAAAACCCACTATATTGATACTAGTTTAGAAAATTGATAGCTATTTTAAGAAATACATAATACCTTTATTTAGAGTGTGATTCCTCAAAGTTTTATGTGTTTAATATATTGACGAAAATTATAGATAATTTCAAAATTTCAGCTTGTATTATTCATATAATACACCCTACATAATACACATTTTTGAGATAAGGTTATTAAGTAGCTTCTAAAAACAAAAATATAAATGGGTGTTAAATTAAAATTAAAGATAATGGGCTAAGCTAGATTTGCGTGAATTACGATGTATATTCAAATTTATATTTAAACAGTCCATAGTTGAATTTAAAAGTTGACGCATCCTTGCGTTTTTATAATTTTCTAAAATAATGACACAAACAATTTTATTCTATAAGTGGTTTCCATACATTATAATTTTAAATGATCACCCTGTATTATTCATAATAGTAGACCATGAAATCAGGTTGTTAAGCAGATTCTAACCATATAAAATTATACAGGGTGTTCCATTAAAAATAAAGCTTATGGACTATGGTAAGCTTGCATGAATCACCCTGTACATTTAAATTTATGTTTAAAAAGCGCACATTTATATATAAAAATCTACGGGTCTCAGCGTTTTTTAAATTTGTTTAAAACAAGGACAGAAATAATTTTATTCCATAAGTGCCTTCCTATATATACAGAGTGTTTCAGAAAAAGGTAATACTATCTCTAAGATAGATGAAAAACTGAAAAATAATTGGGGTTTGCTTAGTAAACAATTTTTGTAACGGCATGCGTTTTCACGATACATGGGGTCGAAGAAAAAAATGTTTTACACATTTTTTACGATTTTGCCGAAACTACTGGCAGCATCGTATATTATTCGTTATGCAAAAATTTTTACTAAACAAACCCAATTATTATTTTTCAGTTTTTACCTATGCTAGAGACGGTGTTACCTTTTTCTGAAACACCTTTCTGATTCAAACTTTCTACATTCAAACTCTTTATGATGACATAGAATCTAATACCGTGATACCAGTGGGGCCATAGGAAAACCCATGTTATCGAAAAGTCAAGAACTTTGCCATTCAACACTTTAAAAAGTAGAACCTGGACGCCCAAGCCTGAAGATAGCTTGGAAGGTGCAGAAGAACCTAATCTGGTATGGTACAGCACTCATATGCGTAAATCACAATATTTCTTGCAAGTAATTAAATGCGCGGACGAATCCTGCTGTTCTCGTTCGAGGAGCGCATTAAAATCTGTTTTCCGAGTTTTCTGTCACCACCCTGCCCAATCCTTCAAACCCTAAGCAGGCTCATAGTACCTAGCCAATTGGACAAAGGATCATGCAAGTTTTCACTACTTCTTGTGTGGTTATCAATTGATCTCTCGCCTCCACTAGAAGAGTTTAAGCAGATGCCTTACGATTTCTTTTGTCCATCAGTACAAAGCAAGCTGAAGAAAAGAATATGTACAACTTTGGGATCTATTTCACAGTCATTACGTGCATGGCAAGACTACACAATACACAAGAACGTTATGAAAGTAGGGTACGACCATAGCGACTTACACATAGGTACGACCACAAAGGGTCTGCGCGTCTAACCAACATATGCACAGAGGAGCAGTAACTGTAATTATTATTGAATTGTTTTTTACATACCTACCACCTGTGTTTCTAGCTACCTCTGACTTTAATGTTAATTTTTCTTCAGAATACGATTTTATTTTAAATAAAATCTTGAAATAATAAATAATATGTTATTTTGTTTTAAGATTTTATTAAAAAAAGGTAAAATGGAAGAATAAGAATGCATGAGAAGAACAATAAAGGATGAAGCCAAAAATGTATGTAAAGATGGGGCCAAGTAGGAAAAATGTAAAATGAAATGTAAAATTAGTAATAATAGATTGCTATTGTAAGTTTATTATTTATTGTTAGTTTATTGTACTTAAGCTATACAGCCACACAGCCTACAGCGACACAGCCAGAATACAAAGAATACTGAAAAGGCAACGATAAGAGTACTGAGAAGAATTACAGGAAATACGCTGAGAGATCGAAAGCTGAGTGAAGACATTAGAAGAAACTATAACGTACAATGTATAAACGAATGGATGCTAAATAGAAAAAAAAAAGAATGGGATAACCACATAAGCAGAGTGAGGGATACCCGTGTGGTCAAAATAGCAAGAGATAAATCACCAGTGGTTAGAAATATTGGCCGACTGCGCAAAAGATAGATGGAGTGACAACCTTCCATAGAGGTATCTATCCGCCAATGAACAAGCAGAATTGCTTATACCTAAAGAGGAAGAAGAGGAAGAAAATTTTGTATGGATAGATGGTGATAACAAAGGCGCACTTGTCGATGGGCCAGTCGAGGCTGGTCACACTGTATAAAATTTTATAATGCTGCTTCAGATTTATTTATTATTGCCGGATTTAGGCTACGGCTCCACGGGCGGGAAATTGACGCTAGCAGTAGCAGTAAAATGAATTTAAGGTTCCGCGGAACGGAATAGGGATAGCCGAACTGTACCGATTACAGGACTTGTGCGTAGTCGGTTCAGTTCGGCTATTCCCATTCCGTTCCGCGGAACCTTAAGTTCATTTTACTGCTACTGCTAGCGTCAATTTCCCGCCCGTGGAGCCGTAGCCTTATACTCAGCCATTGTCACTGCTGCTGCCGCTGTCGGAAATATTGCCCGAAATACGATATCGACGCAAGTGAGGTGTTCACACCAGTTCCTCGCCAATGTCCTCACAACTCATTTACTAAACGACTCTTAAAAATGGAATGTGACGACAGCATCGTCTTGCTCTGCCGCTTTGCCGGCGGCAAGTGAGACAGAAAGTAGTTGAATGTGAATACTCACTAGCGCTCGCACTGCCAGTCCTTTGACTTCCATCACGAAAACCGACTTTTTGGGGAGCGCCGTACAATGGCAGTAGCATGAGCAGAAGCAGTGCGAGTGAGCTATTTACACATTCACTCTGCCCACTTTCCTGCCCAATTTCCTGTCCAATAGGACTGAGTGTAAATTCGGTATATCGTATTTCTTTATTTATTTAGCTTATTTTTCTCATTAACGCTAGGTACGTTTACCCCTTTTTTACAAAAACACTAAATCATTCTTAGGGTGGATTTGTTCGTCTTATAACATAACAGGTTCATAATTTAATCCTTAATCCTTGGCATCGCCGACGTTTGATATCAGTCGCATTCGCTCAATTGCACACTAGTTGAGACGCTGTCTATAAATAGACAAGGAGTCAGAAAATGTACTCCAATCAACTTGTGACGTTGTAGGTTGCAAGCTTGCTAATATACACTCTAAAATTTTGGTTGAAAAAATATCATTTTTCAAAATAAAAATCTGCTTGAAAAGGGACACAATTTTCAAAATAAAAATAGTATAAAAGTTTTTGAAAAGAAAATACCTAATAGATCGGTGGCGATAAATTTAAAGACGAAAAAAATAGTATTTAACATAATAATTAATTGGAAAAGAAGAAAATACACTCACTGGCACAAAATTCCGCCACCCAAAATTTTTGATTAAGTTTGACAATCTATAACTTTATTATTTGTAATCCGATTTTCAAGATTCTTGCATCAGTTTGTAGGTACATGTATTGATGTCGTTTTTTATTATTCCGGTAACAAAAATTTTTTGCTTAGATGGCATTATATGGGGGTGAATGAAAGCGTTGTATTTTCTCTTAACTTTAAAAAATTCTGTGGAAAAATTTTGAGGGGTGATTTGGTTTCATACTCCTTTTGTATTATCCTGGAAGTATCACTAAGGTTTTTTTTTTAAATATCCAAATATCTCTTTTCTTGTAAGAGCTGTAAATAAAAACACTGCTTTGAAGGTTTTTTTAATTAAAAATATCAAACTCACTAAAATTAACAAAACAAAACAAAATTAACAACAAAACCAAACAACTAAATAGCGGGTATGTCCACCTCTTGCAGAAGGACTGCTCGCAATCTGTTTGGCATCGAATAAAGGTGTGTTATCCTTGCCTCGAGAATATCCCGATATTCCTCTACCAGGGCCATAACTGTACCAAATTTTCTGGAGACCTAGGATGACGGCGAATAGCTTTTTTAATTCATCCCATAAATACTCAATAGGATTGAGATCTGGGCTGCATGCGGGCCATTCTAATCGTATCAATCCAACCTCTATTTTATGAGTCAATCAGTGTTTTTATTTACAAAAAAATGGTACAGCTCTTACAAGAAAAGAGATATTCGGATAATTCAAAAACCAAAATTTTAGTGATGCCTCCGGGATAATATGACAGGACTATGAAACAAAGCCCATCCATTTTTCCACAGAATGTTTTAAAGTTACGAGGAAATACAACACTTCCATTCACCCTCGTATAATGCAATCCAAGCTAAATTTTTGTGTTGCCGGAATAATACCAAACGTTATCAATACATGTACCTACAAACTGGTGCAAGAATCTTGAAAATCGGGGTTCAAATATTAAAGTTATAAATTATCAAACTTAATCAAAAATTTTGGGTGGCGGAATTTTGTGCCGGTGAGTGTATAATAAAAATAGAAGGAATGTTATAGCAAAATATAGTAAAGTTACGGAAAAATAAAGTAAAAACGCCATTGATACGTTAAAATAATGTAAAATTAAATTTTACTGCAAAATTTTACTGCAATACGTTAGAATACAGAACCAGTAATTGTGACTGTAATAATCAAAACTCAAAGCTCAGGCTAATAAAATTGAACTTTATTGAGAACCAGTAGGTACTCCAAGGGGAGTACTCTCTTAGTGAAATTGCTTCTTTCTTCAGAGGTTCAATATGTATGGGCACCAGGTATTCAATAATTGTCAACCTGAGAATACCTCCAGGTATTTAAACACGACTAGATATAATAATAATAATAGTCTCCCGTTTTATACCGCTCACGTGGCTTTGGGGGTATAGCAGGGTAGTCTGCTATATTTACGGCCTACGGTAAACAAGGAAGGTAACAGGGCGAGTGCTACGCTTCAACCGCCTATTATTACCCCTGGTTTTACCCAAGGTACTCATTTTATTCAAGCTGAGTCGACCTGGGGCCTATAAACATTTTAAAAATGTGTAGTTGTTCTTGCCGGCGCGGCGGTAGGATTTGAACTCCGGACCACCGGCACGCGAGCCAAGCACACTACCGTTTAGCTACGTCGACCCCACGACTAGATATCAAAGTAAAAAAAACAAAATATTTGTGGTTCATGGCTCACCATTGAAAAAAATACGTCCTGGGGTATACCAAATGTTTATGTGATAAGAATAAAACAACAACCTTCATAAAAAATAAAGAGTATACTTACAAAAAAATCGAATTTTATATATAAGCATCCATCACCATCATCATCATCTTCAATGGCGTTACAACTCTTCGTGAGTCTTTGCCGCGTTTACTATTGCCTTCCATGTTTGTCGGTCCTGTGCCAGTAATTCTCATTGTCTCACTCCCATTTTCTCCAGATCTTCTTTGACTGCATCTTTCCATCTTTTTCTAGGCCGTCCTACAGACCTTCTTCCATTTGGCCTTTCCCACAACACATTGTTTATAAGGCGATTGTCGTTACTACGTATCACATGCCTTGCCCATCTGAGTCTATTGGCCTTTATATTAGACTAAGAGCCGCTATAGGTGAAATTTCTTAATCATTTTAGGCACGATGGGACCCTATAACTTAAATAGTAGAACCTAAAAGAAAACGTTTGAACACTGTGCCGTCACTTTTCAGTGGCACATGCGTCGACAGTGGCGCATCAAACTTTCCACTTATGGACGGGATAAATAAATTAAAAGTTACCCTCTCTTACTAACAGAATTAAATTTTTTTATTTCTTTAAGTTCTATGTGATTAACACATAGGATTCAGTGTAATTTTAACCCACCACCCCTTCCCCCTGACCCCACCATCAAAAACTTAATTTTTCGTTTTTATTTTTTTGGTGGGATGCAATCAATTTTAAAATTTCAAAAAATTCACACGCATAGCTGACGCTTTTATAAAACATGCCGATTTTTATAGACCCATAGGTAGAGTGTACATAGCCTTAAAAAAATTAAAAGAATTTTTTTTTTCAAAAAAGCGTATAACTTTTTTTGAGGAATAGCTGCAGGTCTAATTTTTTCTTAATCTTGTGTGTTTTATCAAACACTATATTTTTAATTTTTTTCAGATTTTTCCGTAAGGCCGAAAAACCTTCAAAAATCCGAAAAACTGTTTTTTTGGGGGGGGGTTTGGGAAATTTTCCCTATTTTATAGACTTCATAATATATCAAATCAATTTTGTTTTTAAAGGTTATATATAACTTGAAGTAACTGAGTCCTTTAGAATATTTAAAAATCAGAAAAACACGTTCAAACCCCCCAAAACCCCCTTAAAAAACAGTTTTTTTGGATTTTTTAAGGTGACCAGCGTTACATAAAAATCTGAAAAAAATTAGAAATATAGTGTTTGATAAAATACACAAGACTAAGAAAAAATTAGATCTGCAGCTATCCCCAAAAAAAAAAGTTATATACTTTTTTCCAAAAACAAAATTTTAAAATTTTTTTGAGGTTATGTACACTCAACCTACAGGTTTATAAAAAATAGACGTGTTTTATAAAAGCCTTAGCTATGCGTGTGAATTTTTTGAAATTTTAAAATTGATTGCATCCTACCAAAAAAAAAAATAATATCGAAAAATAAAGTTTTTGATGGTGGGGGCAGGGAGAAGGGGGTGGTGGGTTAAAATTACGATGAATCTTATGTCTTAATCACATAGAACTTAAAAAAATGAAAAAAATAAATTCTGGTAGTGAGGGATGGTATTTTTTAATTTATGTATCCCGTCCATAAGTGGAAAGTTTGATGCGCCACTGTAGACGCATGTGCCACTGAAAAGTGACGGCACAATGTTCAAACGTTTTCATTTAGGTTCTACTATTTAAGTTATAGGGTCCCGTCGTGCCTAAAATGATTAAGAAATTTCACCTATAGCGGCTCTTAGTCTATATATCTGACTAGATTTTCCTTTCCGAATAGAGAGTCTAGCTCGTTATTGTATCTGCGCCTCCATTCGTTTGTCACGCTGTCTCTAGTCTCTGCAATGGAAATACATCATTCGAAGGATTTTACGTTCCCACACCAGCAATTTATTTACTTCTCTTTTTGTTATCGTCCATATTTCGCTTCCATACGCGACTGCTGGTCGTATTATGGTCTTATATATCTAGATTTTTGCACCTCGTGAAATAAGTTTTGACTTCATTAGATGTTGCATTGCAAAGAAAGATCTGTTTCCTGTCATTATTCGCGTTTCAACTTGTCATTTGTGATTGTTGTCAGTGTCAAAATTATTTGACCAAAAAAATTAACAAAATCTTATTACATTTTTAATAGATGCATTACATGGTTGATCGCAAAGAAGCAAGACAAAAAATTATCAGATATTTTCTTGCCTGATAACCATCAATTTAACAAAAAAAGTACCAGATGCTTAATATATTTCTGGTAGGTACAGAACACTTAGGAAATTTAAAAGGCCTACAGGAAAACTTTTCCCCGACCTAATTGACCTTTCTCCTACAAGAGAACTCGTTATCACAACCAAAAGAGAATCACAAACATTGAGTTCAGACACAGAGCTGACAGGCCTGTATCCCGCGTACCAAAAAAGTTGATTAATAGCAAGCTGAAAATTTATTAATAGCTTAACGGTGTCTAGTCGGACAAACTTTGATGTACGGGAACACTGGAACAGGGGAAGTTTTAATTGTGGAACGTGATTTTAATTGCGGAACGTGTCATCATGACACGATTATGATTGTGAAAACTAGTAGATTGTTTTTAAGTTTAGGTATTCAACAACAAAATTTTTGTAATATATGAAAAAATGTTTGTCCGACACGTAGAACATGTCAAATGACAGGAATTGTATTGGTGGTAAATAATAGCAGTCTGATTTTTGCATTAGAGTTTAATGAAAGGGTAAAAAATCAATTGAAAGTTCTGTCCGACAAAATGCATGTGACGTTTTCGTAGTCTGACGTTCGACACCTGTTACCTGTTCCACAATAATTAAAACTTCCCCTGTTCCAGTATTCCCTTACATCAAAGTTTGTCCCAATAGACACCGTTAAGCTATTAACAAATTTTCAGCTTGCTATTTAGTCCAGAAAGCCACTGCGCATCCGCTAGGAAAAATATTCTAATTCGGATTTTTTGCACAATCTTACTCAAAAAGGACCCCTTTTAAGAAATTTGCATGTTGCCAGGATCAAAAGTTGGTCAAACATTTTTTAAACGTTTTTTTTTTGTTTTTTTCCTAAAATTATTTTTTTTTGCATGGAACAAAATTTTTTTAGGTTTTTTGGATCATTCCAAACAGAAAAGGTCTTTAGTGACTTTTCTCTAAAGTTGATAGTTTTTGACATATAAGCGATTAAAAATTGAAAAATTGCGAAATCGGCAATTTTTAACCCTCAAAAACTATATGAAAAACTTAAAATTTGAATGTCGCCAAGGTAGGTAGATATTCTTTAAACATCGATTGAGGAAATCCCGAAGAGTTTTTTGCAATACAATATTCAAAACTCCTTTGTAGGGCCGCCGCTACCATGTGTGCAAAGTGTGCATCGCACACGGGCGACCGATTCTAGGGGCGGCCAAAAGCAGTCCACTGATGATATTTTTTTTAAATGCTTTTTAATTCAAAGTGGCTGGCAGCTTTCGAACTTAAGATATTTTTATCTACGTGGTCCATATGCGAATTTTTCAAATTCTGAACATTTATGATTTGTTAAGAGAGTAGGACACGACAATAGGAGACTTTCCGAGAATTTAGATAAGTGCTTGTTAAGTTGCTCTCATTGAGTAATAAAAAAGTCTTTTTTATTACTCGATGGTTTAAAAAATCTTTTTTATTACTCGATGGTTGCTCTGTTATAATATTGTTCCTTTATGCTTATGTATGGTTATAGATGGGTTATAGTTCAGTCTAAGTTGGGAATTTGAAGATTTTAGACACGCTTTTGATAAACGATTTTGTTTGTAATAGATGTATAGTAGTGTGCCCGTTTCTTTTGCACACTACTGTATTTCAAATAGGCCTAGAACCCGCGTGCCAAAAAAAAGTCGATTAATAGCAAGCTGAAAATTTGTTAATAGCTTAACGGTGTCTAGTCGTGCAAACTTTGATGTACGGGAACACTGGAACAGGGGAAGTTTTAATTGTGGAACACTTTAAAAATTTGGAACTTCAGATTAGGAAAACGTGCCATGTATTTTGTCGGACAGAACATCGAATTGATCTGTTACTCTTTCATTAAACTCTCATGCAAAAATCAGACTGCTATTACTAACCAACATGATTCCTGTCATTTGACATGTTCTTCGTGTTTCACTTATTAAAATGCCCAGTTGGTCATAGACACCAGTCTGATTTTTGCATGAGAGTTTAATGAAATGGTAACAAATCAATTGGAAGTTATGTCCGACAAAATACACGGAACGTTTTCGTAGTCTGACGTTCCAAATTTTTAACCTGTTCCACAATTAAAACTTCCCCTGTTCCAATGTTCCCATACATCAAAGTTTGTCAGACTAGACACCGTTCGAGATCAGAGCAATTATTTTTCATATACCCGTTACGGTTACGATGTATCTCCTGCACATTTCTTTAAATACTAGTACCTATGTTGAAACGACTAAAGGGTTAAAAGGGGGGTGGCAAATATTAAGTTGCACACGGGCGGCCAACACTTTAGCGGCGGCCCTGCTCCTTTGTTTTTTAATTGCTAGTCAAGCGTGCGCGACACTATTTTCCACCGTTGCATGTGTATGCCGTATGGTGCAAATGAAAGGAATAAATTCGTTATTTCGTAAGCCGGGGACTTTAAGGAAAAATCTCGAAACAGGTCGATTTTTATTTTTGAGTTATGATTTTGTCACATATATGGTATACTAGTGACGTCATCCATCTGGGCGTGATGCCTAATTGACGATTTTTTTAAATGAGAATAGGGGTCGTGTGCCAGCTCATTTGAAAGGTTCTTCAATTCTCTATTCAGTAATATAAACATTTACATAATTATTTATATAGGGTGTCCAATAATTTAATTTTTTTGTCAATTTGCCAAATGATTTAATTTAATAAAAAATTTTTGGACACCCTGTATAAATAATTATGTACATATTTGTATTACTGAATAGAGAATTGAAGAACCTTTCAAATAAGCCAGTGCACGACCCATATTCTCATTTAAAAAAATCATCGATTACGTCATCACGCCCAGATGGAAGACGTCACTAGTATACTATATATGCCACAATATCATTAATTAAAAATAAAAACCGAGCTGTTGTGGGATTTTTCCTTAAAGTCACCGGTTTATGAAATAACGAATTTATTCCTTTCATTTGCACCATACTGTATACACATGCAACGGTGGAAAATAGTGTCGCGCACGCTTGATTGGCAATTAAAAAACAAAGGGGTTTTTGATATTGTATTGCAAAAAACTCTTCGGGATTTCCTAAATCGATGTTTAAAGAATATCTACCTACCTTGGCAACATTCAAATTTTCAGTTTTTAACATAGTTTTTGAGGGTTAAAAATGGCCGATTTCGCAATTTTTCAATTTTTAATCGCTTATATGTCAAAAACTATTAACTTTAGAGAAATGTCACTAAAGACCTTTTCTGTTTGGAATGATCCAAGAAACCTAAAAAAATTTTGTTCCATGCAAAAAAATAATTTTAGGAAAAAAAAAACAAAAAAAAACGTTTAAAAATTTTTTTACCACCTTTTGGTCCTGGCAACATGCAAATTTGTTAAAAGGGGTTCTTTTTGAGTAAGATTGCGCAAAAAATCCGAATTAGAATATTTTTCCTAGCGGATGCGCAGTGGCTTTCTGGACTAATTAATCAACTTTTTTTGGTACGCCGGATCCAGGCCTATGAACTAAATTCGAAATTTGAAATATGGTTTATTTTAAATCGACAGTGTGTCGATTTAATGGTGATTGTCTACTGCTCCCATAAACGGAAATGTCTGTGGAAATAAATTCAGAAATATTGTAGAAATATTTTTAAAAATATATTTTACAAATAGGTGCACTGTAATTTTTTGATTTTTGAATTTTTTCAGATAATGCAAAAAACGAAAACTAAAATGTTGAGCTATTTATTAAAATTTACAGTTTAATTACTCGAAAAAGTGAGATTCCATGTTATTCATACGTTGATAAACGAAAATATTGAAAATTCATGAAACAGAGATTGCAAAAAAACCCGTGAAAATATTTGATTTTCTAATATTTTTTAAAAAGACGGCTCAAGTAGACAATTTTTAAAGTGTACGTTTTTAAACCATCCAATTTATATCGGCAAAGTGATGGAAATCTGAACATCAAAAGAGGTGTCAACTCGTTTAGGAAATTTATTAAGTCATGATGTAGCATGAATTTTCCTTTAGGGATAAATTGGGAGATAGGATTACGTTACGAGGAAGGTTAACTAGCTGAAGAGATGACGTCAGGCTTTTTTGACGTGGGAGCAACTAAATAGAAAACTAATCCGCAGTTTCCTTCTGCAAAATGTTGTTATTTTCAAAATTGGTTCGTGGTAGGTTTGATTCAGTTAACTGAGAGTGGCTATAATAACTTTTTTCTTGTACACCTACTTATAAATATGAAGTATAAGCTGTTATGAAATCAAAATAAAGTAAACGCTGTAAAGTAAATAGGTAATTCATGAATGCTGAAATAGAACGGGTGATTTCCATTTCAAATCACTCAATTTTGGAGCAAAAAAACTTTTGGATCTCCGATTGGTCTGAAAATTGGTATATAGCTTTTGAGGGACGTAAAAATAAGATATTTAAGGTCAAAGAATCTTCTTCTTTTTTCTCAAAATGTTATTTTATGCGATTTTACAGTGATTTGGTGTTTATTTAAACAAATTTGCATTTTCTATCGTGAAGTATCAACGAAAAACATAATATTTTCATAGAAGGAACTCAAAAACGTCATATGGCATTATAACAAGTTACTTTGATTCAAAACAAGTTTTTGATCAAATTTTATAGTGTAGGTAGAAAACGTTAAAATACCGTTTTTAACATTTTACTCCATTCCCAAAATACATCATAACCGATTTGGCTGAAAATTTGCCCATAGATAGCCAAAATATAGGACTTTAAGCATTGAGAAGGATTTGAATTATATTACAATACCAAAAAAGTTACATGTAATAATATCATAGTCAAAAATATAGGCGCCTACTGTAAGTACAATAACTCGGAAATATCGACCTCACGACAAAAATTGTTAAAAATAAATTGTAATAGTTGTAAATACGATTTATTTGGTACAATTTCAGTTCCTACCATTTTTGTCGAAAAGTTAAAAATGGCGGAGATATTGAGCAAAACAGGTTCTCCTTTAAAATCAAGATGGCGGCTAACATAACGGAGGAATTCATTCGTGATTTTAAATTTAGGCTACTATTGACTCCCTTAAGATTGTAAAAATAAAATTTTGGGCAGCTCGGCATGCAAGGTCAAATGCTATCCCGACTGGACTAACATACTTTTGAGTCTGATATTACTGCATGTAACTTTTTTGGTATTATAATATAATTCAAATCCTTCTAACTACTTAAACTTCTATGTTTTGGCTATCTGTGCGCAAATTTTTAGCCAAATCACTGACAATGTATTTTGGGAATAGAGGAAAATGTAAAAAACGCTATTTTAACGTATTCTACACTATAAAATTTGATCAAAAAATTTGTTTTGAATCAAAATAACTTGTTATAATGCCATATAATGACATTTTTAAGTTCCTTCTATTAAAATATTAAGTTTTTCATTGATACTTTACGATAGAAAATGCAAATTTGTTTAAATAAACACCAAATCACTGTAAAATCGCATAAAATAACATTTTGAGAAAAAAAGAAGAAGATTTTTTGACCTTAAATATCTTATTTTTACGTCCCGCAGAAGCTATATACCAATTTTCAGACAAATCGGAGATCCAAAATTTTTTGCCTAAGTGATTTGACATGGAATGTATCGAACACATAACTGGGAAAGTTGAAACAGGCTCTCAAAAGAAAATATCTACCTATTTAAAACTTATTTATCAAAAGCACGTTTTTGTATGCCAGTTAGGTTTTTTACAATACTAGATTTTTGATGGTGTTTTATATAATTTTGACAATGTCCCTCTTCTCCTATGCATGTACCGTCTCCATCATTGAAAGTTAGCGGTTAGCGGTCTCAGCTGCATGCAAAAAAAATTGAATTGCGAGGAGTGGTTTCTGAGATACAACCCGTCAAAGTTGACCGGCATTTGCGACGAAGTTATAAACAATAGGATGGTAATCTTTGAACCATTACCTTTTTATTTCGCTCCTCTTTCTACATAAAAATTTTCATATCTTCAAGAGACTCATAACATATATTATAATATTAAAAACGATCGGTATTACGGAGAAATACCAAAATTATGGAGAAATACCAAAAATGCCCAAATTCCAATCAAAAACTAGGTTTTTCTGAAGCTATGTTCTTGTGGTATTTTTGTAATTTAAACAAAAATATTGTTTCTCGATACTCGAAAACTCGATATGTTATTGACTTACTAATCGTGGTATTTTCTTTCTATTGACTTCCTCTTTTAGTATGGGTAACCACATCCTACTGCATTCTATCGAGGAATTTGCGACACAATTGGTTTTATTTAGCATAATTAGAGCCGCTTCTTTGATTTTTCTCTTTTTACTATCTGTTTCTTTCATGACTATACTTGAATCTCTTCTACTTTAAAATGTATAATATATGTCTGAATTGCCGATATAAATTAGTCAGATTAAATAAATTATTAGAAGAATTTTTTACTAAGCAACAATATTTTTGTTTAATTCATTAATAATTTTTGTATTTTGACAACGGCATCCGATTTGGACGTCGAAACGTTAATTAAATCATTTTTTTAGTAAAATTGTGGCTTATTTCCCATCAAAACTAGTAAAAACTAGGTTTAATCCGAAGTAACTCGAGTAAAGCCCCCTAACCAACGCATTACTAAATGTGAAATATGCTTTAGTTTTGTGATAGTAAATTCATTTTTTTTTGTGAAAAACTTTAGAAAAACCGCACGTGTACGTTTTAACGTTAAAAATACAAAATCCACAAGGAAAAGAAAGAATTTTCCCGTAGCTGACTGTATACCATCAATCACAAATTTTTTTTATTGAAAAAATCCTTTGTAAAAGGTATAGAAACTTTATTAAAATCCCTTTAAGGGCTATACCACAACAAAAAGTTTTCTATTTTCTTACAAAATCATCATCAGTGTTAAGATAAACAGGTTGAATGCTAGCTGAGCCACCAAAGAAATACCAGGGTGAGAGCCCTTTAAATGTTATGTAGTTGTTTTACAAATGCATATTTGTTTGAAATTCTATAAGATGGATATAATTAATTAGGAATTATGCCCTTAGGTAAAGTATGAACCTTTCCATTACGTGGGATGTACATTGAGTTGTTGTCTCTACATTACGACAGTTCAATGGCAACTTAGTTAACTAAATACCATTTAATTTAAAGGGTTCTCACACTGTTATTTCTTTGGTGGCTCAGCTAGCATTAAACCTGTTTATTTTAACACTGATGATGATTTTGTAAGAAAATCGAAAACGTTCTGTGTTGATGTAGCCCTTAAAGGGATTTTCATAAAAGTTTTTATACCTTTTACAAAGGACTTTTTCAATAAAATTTGTGTTCAAAATACAAATATTTTCATTTGAAAGCTGTATAATTATTTAAACACTATTTGTTTAAAAACTAATTGAAAATTTTTGTTATAATAAATAAATAAATTTGTTTATTTTTAGCCAAAGCATTTTTGGCATTTATTAATGCATTAGTTAGGTGGTTCTACTCGAGTTACCTCGGATTTAAAAAAAATGAAGAAAATTACTCTATGGGAAGCCGGGAAAATTCATTTTTTTAACGTATACGTATACCGATTTTGAACTTTGAAATTCTTTGACTTTCTTCATCCTAATTTTTGATTGAGAAATATTATAGTCAGTCTACTACAAAAAAGTTTTGATATCAGCAAGCTATCTAATTATTAATAAATAATTACTTCCCTAAAATTTTAGTTGAAAATTAAAGATTTTGTTGGGAAAAACCTGATTAGGAAAATTTTCGTCGAAGGAATCAAATGTACAGAATTAAATTACGGATAATTTCTATTTGGGTGTTTTTGGTTTAAAGTTAAAATCTTCGGAGTTACAGAGCAATAATTGAAAAAAAGATTTCGGAGCGTTAATTTGTTTATACTTAAACAAAATAGCACACTTTCTGCGGACTTTGCATACACAAATTAATTATACAGTGCGCTGGAATAAGTGTTACCCCCCTTAATAACTTATTTATTTCTAGCACATAAGCAAAACACTCGGACAGGTCGATTTTTAAAATAATCACAGTATATTATAACATCAATGTTTCGAACTTTACGCGATCCCTCTTCAGGTGACAGGCAAAACTTTGATTTTTTTTTAAAATAGGAGAGTACATCGTGTGAAAGCTCATTTAAAAGCGTATAAATACTGATTACGAAAAATTTATAATACTTTAATCCTTTTTAAGAGCTTAGGCGCAAAATTTTGACCGAATTGTTTTTAAACGCATTCATTTTTTTCCAATCTTGAGAAAACTAATAAGTATTTTTGAAAAATTTAAACGCAGAATAAAAGATTACATTATTACTGAGGGCTGAAAGTCCCTTAGAATAAACAAAAATTTCTTTTGAATGATATAATTGAAATTAAAAATCCGACTAAATTTTCCTTTTTTTTTCACCCCTGTGACTTATTAAAATAATCATTATAGAAGTTCTCAGGGACTCGATAATATTGTAATATTTTATTCTGCGTTTAAATTTTTTAAAAATACTTATTAGTTTTTTCAGGATTCGAAAAAAATGAATACATTTCAAAATATTTCGACCGAAATTTTGCGCCTACGGTCTCAAAAGGATTAAAGTATTATACATTTTTGTAATCAGTCTTTCAAAAGCTTTTAAATGAGGTGACACATGATGTATTTTTCCGTTTAAAAAAAATCAAAGTTATCACTGTCACCTGAAGAACGACCACGTAAAGTTCGAAACATTGATGATTTAAGCAGTAAAATTGGTGGTAAATAACTTCTTAAGCAATGGCTTTTCGATAATCTGCTCAGACTATTATTGTTATTCTCAACTGGTGACATACATGTGTGCCTATAATCTACGTTTAGGTTTGAACAAGGTATTTGAAATTACATATAAGTTCCTAATTGATATAGAAATCAATAGGCCTATCGCCAATTTCATTCCTATCCCGGAGTCCATATCGCACCACACAATTCTCCACTTCTACTTGCCCACTTTGGGGTTTAAATAGACCATTATGATATTTATATCGTATCTTTTTGTTAGCTTTAAGACATTGGCAAATTCTTCATAGAGGCCCTCTATGGTGTCTTTATCCTTGTCTCCAATTTGTAGTGTAGGAAGATCTATTTTTTCCTTTTGTCACTATTAAATGATCTATTTTAAATAATTTTTAAAAAATGCTACTGATTTGCCTCTTTTTACCTCATAGCTTAAACATATGGTGCTTGGAATATTTTCTTGTTCTTTGTTGGGCTTTGTTAGGCCAACTAATCGTTATTATTCTAAAATCTACATAATAACCACTAGTAGTTACCCAATAATAAATCCGCGGGTAGGTACACGACCAGATAGCATTTGATTGACAACTTTTATAGTAATTTTAATTGGTTTCCGAGCAACGGATTCAATAATAATATATCACGGAGTGTCTTTAATTTATTTGACAGCTTATTGAAAGTGACTTAAATCTAGATTTCGCAATGCACTTGTTTATGCACGGTCAGAGGAAACGAAACGAGAAAATAAGAAGATGGATGCAAAACGAAGAAGTTATGGTTTATGACGGTTAGAAGAAGTGTGTCACCTTGGCATATTGGATAGAAATTATTATGCACTCGTATTTTATGTACGGTTCGACCGCTAGGCATTTTAACGCGAAACAGTGGCGTACGTCTTCTCAAAAACATATTCACCTTATATAATTTTCTGGCAAAATCATGGTATAAATGGAGAATTAATAAAAAAAAAGGAGGAAACGTTTTACATTATTCTCAGAGTATGGCAACAGCAGAAAATGCCTAGGAAATTGAATGGAAGCTTTATAATAGCCATACATAAGAAAGGAAATAAAGAACAATTTGGAAACTATATAGGCATATCGCTTATTAGCACAACATACCAAGTTCTATCAATTATCTTGCTAAAGTAGTCCAGAATACAATCAAACCTGTCATATCCGGATCAATGTGGCGACATACCGATCCGGATATGAAAAAATCGGGATATCAAGACCAGTACTTCTTTTATAGTCTCTGAAACGTTTTCTCCTTCATACATTCAAGTAATCAACGCCGTCAATAACTTTCGTCACACGAAAACGTGTCACTTTTACTCATTGTCCTAGGTGAACGACAAACGCGACAACGCGACACGACGCGACGCGACGCGAAAATATCAAGTAATGGTTGTATTTGTGTATGGCCTACGTTTTCGGGTTAATCAGTCTACGACAAGACGCGACGAAGTGAGAACTTGATTTGTTCGCGACGAGACACGACACAGTGTGACGCCCCATTGATTTTTTCAATTCAAATTATGCTACGCAATAGTTTATTAAATAAATAAAAACTAATAATAACTATATAGTACCAATGTTTTTTCATTAACATACCTTAAAGTCAGTAACAGCCTCTCCTCAATAGAATTTGGTTTTTGAAAATTACTTATTGATAGTTATTGATAGCTCAGTTATTAGTACTGAGTTTAACAGCTGCAATGATATAATCGAAAGTGAATAAGCCACAATACTCTTTAAACCAACGTGGATTATTTTATTAATTTCGGATATAAAAGATTAAACTCTCCAAATTAACTCGTTCTAAATATATGACATTTGTTGTCTTTCTTTTTCGTTTATGGAATTTTTAGGTAAGTATTTAAAATATGAATTTTCTAGTAACACTGCCGTATACTTCCCCACACTTAAGAATAGGAATGAATAATTGACATCGTCACGTTTGTCCTGGTTTGAGTGATGGAAAGCGACGCGATGCGACGCTACATAAGCCACACGTCGCGTGAATTACTGGTCGCATCGCATCGCAACGCATCGCATCGCGTCGCGTCGTTTTCCGTCGCTCACCTAGGACAACGGGTTGACACGTTTTATAGATTCTATAAAACATTATTTCGCCATCTTTTAGTGCGTTGTCCAACAGCAGGACTGCCTTTCTCGGTAGATTTCGGTAGATCCGGACGGCGCAGAACCGTCCGGATATGGGGAGGTCCGGATATGACAGGTCCGGATATGGCAGGTTGTACTGTAATGAGGATTTTCTTGGGACACTCAAAGATCCAGGGTAGCTGACTACTTTTTAAGTTATTGTAGACCTATAGGAAGAAAACCTACCTGTTTCCTGCATAGAGTTCGCGTCCGTTTTTTAATTATTAACAATTTAGTGCAAAAATCGAAATTTGTTCGAGTTTTTGCACTCTATTCAAAAGCTAAATAGTTGACATAAAATTTCAAAATTCAGTTTTTTAGAACATTGAAAAACCTTCAAAATGCCGATTTTTGAAAGTTAAAAAGTTAATTTTGTTGTTACGCAAACTGCAAAATAAGTGAAAATCGTTGTTTGTTAATAACTTTTACTAAAACTATCTTAGAACTTTAGTGTTTCACCCAAAGTTGGATATTGGGTTACTTAACAAACCCTCAAAATTTGAGACTGATCCATTAACTAGTTTAAGAGTTATTCTAATTGTTTTTCCCAGAGACCTTTATTTTGCAATAACATAAGACAGAAAATAATGAAGATAGAGCAATTCTGCGTATGCCAAATGAAAGTAGAAAACTGATGCTATCAAAATGTACTAAAAAAACATTTAGAATAACTTTAAAAATATTGTCGTGGTAAGTGAAGGGGGAGCTGGGAGCCGACAAATGCACGAGTTCGAAAACTAAAAAAGGCAACTTAAAACTATGTACATACTATCATTTTCTATATCTCGGGATCTACTGAATATATTTTAATCGTTCTTTTTTTTAATTTGTATGTAATTTTTATGTACATTATAAATAAGCAATTTGTCTAGACATTTATTAATTAATAAACTGTCTAATTTGTTTAAACAATTTTTGAAAAAATAATTTTTTCCCAAAAATCCATGATTTTAATCATACTATCGTTATTAATCATAGAAACAATTAAGGTATACTTTAATAAATAAATTATCTTCAATAATTAATTATCTAATAAAAATCATTTATTTATTAAAGTGTACTTTAACTTTTTCTATGTTCATTCATGATACTATGATTAAAAAAATAGATTTTTGTAAAAAAATATTTATTCAAGAGTTGTTTAAACAAATTAGACTGTTTATTAATTAATAAATTTATAAACAAATTGCATATTTGTAATGTACCTCTACAATAATTATAAAGTAGTCAGCTACCTGGATCTTTGAGTGTCCCGAACATGGTCTATTTCTAGCTTATTACCATGGAGTAAATGGAGTACCATGGTATTCTAGGCGACTACCAATGCGGCTTTTGTGTTGCAAAGTCAACAATACCTCAAATGTAAAAATCCACGAGGAAAAAGTTTTCCTCTAGTCGGCTGTATAACACTTATTACAAAAACCAGTAAAATCCTTTATAAAAGGTATATTTATTAAAATTCCCTAAAAAGGGCAACATCACAGAACTAGTTTTCGATCGGATGACCGATCATCATCAGTGCTGACACGATGCTGACATGCTAACCACCAAAATACAAAAATATACGGGTAAAAACCCTTTGATGAACGTCTCAATTTGTGCTCAAATGGTAGATACCTCGAGCAGAATACATGAGATATTTTGTGCATCCATATTCAAGTTCATAAATATAATCTATGTTTTCATGACTGATCAATTTTAAAGGGTTTTTACCCGTATATTTTTGTATTTTGGTGTATTTCGGTCATCCGATCGAAAACAAGTTCTGTGATGTAGCATTTTTTAGGGAATTTTAATAAATACACCTTTTATAAAGATTTTACTATTTTTTTAATAGATCAAATATTTACGATCCGACAAATATTAGAAAAAAAACTCGGAATTTAACCGAGATGTACACCAAATTTTCGTAGATATCCAGCAAACATATGATTCCATAAAAAGAAGCAAAATAGGGCTAACAATGCTAGAAATGAGAATACCAAGAAAATTAGTGAGCTAACTCAAACGTTCATGACAGACTCAGACGCACAGGTAAAGATAGGAAAACAGAACACCGATTCCATTTAGTATACCATAAGGACTTCAGACAAGGAGGCCTCATCACCGTTGCTATTCGATCTGGCCTTAGAATCTGCATATGCAGTAAGTAAAATATAATCTGAGCTGACATAACAGAGGGATTTGCGAACCTGGAATCAAAACTATTGTTGGCCTTTGCTGATGATCTATTCGATAGTCCGTCCCACCTTGACTTTACAGTATAGGGAACATAAGCAATGTAGTCCTTATGAGAGTTTTTAGCGCAGTGATGCTGATTTTATCAAAAAGAATTTGTAATCGAACATTAGAAAGATTAAATTAAAACTGTTTTAGAAAGACAATCTACAATTTTAGGATTAATATGCGTAATAACTACAGTATACCTATCAAATAAGCTTAAACGCATACGAATCCTAAAATTGTAGATTATCTTTCTAAAACAGTTTTAATTTAATATCTCTAATGTTCGATTACAAATCCTTTTTGATAAAATCGGCATCACCGCCCTAAAAACTCTTATAAGGACTGCATTGCCTATTAGGGTGGTGCGAAAAAAGTCAAGTTGATAATTCCGTATCGCTATAGTGCGGAAAAGTGGCGATTGGTAATTACAAGAAAAACAAAAATAGAATTATTCAAATCGGACTTTACCTTCCGATATCGCAACAGGCCTAAAGATTATGAAAAAAATGAAATTTTACCTTTTCTCAAAAAATTTTTATTTATCCTTCGTGTACGTTTTATTTATCGCTATAGTAAAATTTATTTACTGTTTACATGGTAAAGTAATAAAAAAAAATAGATTTACGCATTTAATGAATATCTTCCGATCCCGCAAGGTCAATCAAAATCTATAAAAATTTGAAATTTTTATAGATTTTGATAAATTAAAAAACATTTAGTTATCTCATTTTTCTGTTACATTGTGAAGCTGTTCGCTTGTTTAGATATTGTATTACAATATTTAAACAACCCAGAATTCAAAACGAGGGGGTGGTTGCAGTTCTATCTCCACACGCAGCCTTCTCTCCAACCAACCAATGAGTGTGTGTTTTTCACATTATTTACATATGTAAATTTCTTTTTCATCTGTTTGTGTCCAGCTCTTAAACATCAACTTTGTATTGTGATTTCTTGGTAAAATCTGGCAGCATAGACCTTGATTTAAGTGTTGTCCTGATGCATCTATCTCTTGATTGATGCCCACATACATTAGCATTAGACGATGCTTCCGTGGGTAACTTTAGACACCGCTCGTCAGCTTGCATGTGGCAGGGATAGTTTTGTACATTCCAGTCTGGCATGTCTCCCGATGTAATGCAAGAAGTTATATCTGAATTTTAAACTCTTCGAAGAACTGGTGGAGAAGATAGTTTTGTAACATTCCAGTCTATTATTTCAGTGTAGTCCTGTGCTTGAAAATTTAAAGTAGGAGGGATGAAATTTCTAATACTTTTGCCCTTGGCTTTAGTCTGTCCGGCTTTTAACACTCTTATTGGCCGTAGCTCGCTAATGTGTTTCCTTTCTCCCTACTACTTGAAATTTTGAAGCACAGGACTAAACTAAAATAATAGACTGGAATGTTGCAAAACTATCTTCTCCACCACTTCCTCGAAGAGTTCCAAATGAAGATATAACTCCTTGTCAGCTGATGAGCGGTGTCTAAAGTTGGCCACGGAAGCATCGTCTAATGCTAATGTATGTGGGCATCAATCAAGAGATAGATGAATCAGGACTACACTTAAATCAAGGTCCATGCTGCCAGATTTTACCAAGAAATCACAATGCAAAGTTGGTGTTTGAGAGCTGGACACAAACAGATAAAAAAGAAATGTACATATATGTAAATAATGTAAAAAACACACACTCATTGGTTGGTTGGAGAGAAGGGTGAGTGTGTAGCTAGAAGTGCAACCACCCCCTCGTTTTGAGATCTGGGTTGTTTAAATATTGTCGTACAATATCTAAACAAGCTAAGAGCTTCACAATGTAACAAAAAAAGGAGATAACTAAATGTTTTTTAATTTTTCAAAATCATCAAAATTACAAATTTTTATAAATTTTGATTGACCCCGCGGGATCGGAAAATATCGGTTAAATGCGTAAAACAATTTTTCCACCTACCTCTACCGAAAGTATACTTTTCCGGACCTGATTGTAGGGAGCAAAGTTGTAGTTTTCCTCCCTAGGGAGGAAAATATTTTTCCTCCCTAGGGAGGAAAAGTAAAAGTGACGTCATGGTATTTCATTCATGAAATATAACTTATTGACGCCCTGTACAATATCTATTTTATATTACGTAAGTATCTATACATTTTAACGTTTATTTAAAAACACTCTGTATTTTGCAGAATGGTAAAAAACAGTAAATTGTTATTCTGATTTAACATTGTTTACATTAATAATTTGACTTGTATTTGACAGTTGACAGTTATATTGTAGCTACTTGTTAGTTTTAGTTCTAATAAATTTTGTTCGTTAGTTACATAAATAAATTAAGTAAAAATGAAAAAATGACTTGTTATTTGAGGAAGGTGGAAAAACCATATGTATAACATGGGAGTAAAGTGCCTTTTCCTCCCTTGAATGATTACTGCCCTCCGCTACGCGTCGGGCAGTAAACTTCATTCTCGGGAGGAAAAGTAGCACTTTCCTCCCTTGTTATACAAATAGCTATTTTTTAGTACTCAACCATGCAAAGTGTAAATAAATTTTACTATAGCGATAAATAAAACGTTCTCGAAGGATAAATAAAAATTTATGAAAAAAAGGTAGAATTTTATTTTTTTCATAATCTTTAGGTCCGTTGCGGGATCGCAAGATAAAGTCCGATTTGAATAATTCTTTTTTTGTTTTTCTTGTAATTACCAATCGCAACTTTGCCGCACTATAGCGATACGGAATTATCAACTTGACTTTTTTCGCACCACCCTATTGCCTATGTTCCCTATACTGTATAGTCAAGGTGGGACGGACTATAGATCTAGATGCAGTCGCTTACTGCTTACTCTACAAGAGACGCGAGAGAGGTGGTTTTACAACTCGAGGAGAAAACAGGTAGTATGGGTCTTCGAATAAATGAAGAGCAGACGAAATACATGATAGTATCCAAAAATCCAATACCAAGATTTAGACAGAACATAACTATTAATGACCATAACTTGGAAGTAGTAAAAGAGTTTTAAAGATCTGAGGGCGGTAATCACAGTTGACAACCACATAGAAAAAGGGGTCTCAATAAGGATAGCTGCGATAAATAGAGCATTATACTCCCTACCATCATTATTAAGATCTAAACTATTAAAAAACACAATCTAAATTAAGACTGCACATGTCAATTATTAGCCCAGTTTTTACATATGAAAGTGAAACATAGAATCTACGTACATCTGCGAAAAATAAATAAGCTGTATTTGAAAGAAACGTTCTTAGAATGATATTTGGCACTTTAAGAGATGCATTGACAGAAGAGTGGAGAAGTGAGAAGAGATTGAAGAGTGGGGTAAGATCAGAGTAAGACAGAGTTGATAAACACAGTGTTTTTTGAGAAACCGAACGGTAGTAACCAGTAGGTCGTCCTAGAAAAAAATGAAAGGTTGGTGTTGAAGACGATTTATCTCTAGGATTGGGGTACAACGTAGGTACAACAATAGGAAATGGAAGTGCAGGAACGTAGGATATGAAAGTCTATAGTGGATGCGGCGAAAACTCAGCCCGTGTTTTAAAGCCAGTCAAGAAGAAGATTTAATGGAAATAAATGGGACGACTACAATTTTTTGGTTCATGCAGTCTATAAATATCCGTTATCAATTAATGGCCTTTTTCCTTCTTCAAATATATTTAAAAAATATATCCAATAAATTTTCTTTTCATCGCCCTATATCCTATTATCATTTACTTATTTATTAGTAGATTTTATTCTAAGTATTTTGAAAACGATATCAGAAGATTTATAACTGTGAATTCCTGTACACTGGCGAACATTACGCAACCATGACATCTATTTACGCCCTAGACCCCTCTTACCCTCTATCTTTTCTTCTAGTACTATTAGTTGCCGAAAAGTATCGTTCTCCTCGTAACATGTGCCCTAAATATGCAGTTTTCTTACTTTTTAAAATAAAAAAGATTGTTATTTGATCTGGCCTTTAATGTAGATAGATCAAGGTTGAGATGGGTGTATGTTGTAGATCAGGATGCAAGAAAAATCTGTGTGTCAAACTGGCACCAAGCTGCAAAGAAAAGAATTGAATGTGAGAAACAAGCTGAGAGTGTTGTTTATGTCTTTCTTACTCCGTCCTCAAGGCTTCTCATTCCAGATTTTCTTGAGTCTTCAGCACGGTACCTATATGTTACACATTCTAAGATCGCTGTTAATAAATTCTTAGTTCTTCTTTAGATATCGACATATTCAGAAATTTTTAATACCAATTCCCTGTGTGATATGAGCGAAAAAATCTAAGAGCCTTTCTCTAAATCTTTCAAAATCGTAAATTGAGGTTACACTCATAATATCTGAAATTTCTTGCATACCAATTGATTTCTTCTTCCAATAATTTTATAGCAAAATAATTGAGATTATACCCTGTGGAGAATCTACAACTGTACAAAGAGAATAAATCATAATATAGTGTCGTTGTTTAAAATTTTTCAACGTAATACAGTAATTCTTAAATTCTTATAGTCCAGGTTGTACGCTCGTCCTCGTTAGTTAAATTATTCCAATTGGTTTTTTGCACAAACTTACTCAAAAAGAGGTCCTTATAACAAATCCACAGGGTACCAGGAGGTACCGCGGTCGGAAAATTGTTTAAACAATTTTTTAAACAAATTTAAAAAATCAATTTTTTCACTATTTTTATTAGATTGTTTGGGTCACTTTGAGCAAAAAAGGTCTTATGTGATTTTTCTCTAAAATTGACTGTTGTCGAGTTTATTATGAAAGTCAGAAAGTGACTAAATTAAAGTTTAAAGCTCCCCCTACAAGATCCTAAAGAAATTGTTGTCATTATTTTATTATTAAGATTTTTCTTCTTCTTCTTCTTCTTCTTCTTTTTGCATAGACAGTACTCTGTCTGTTTTTTCAATTTGCCTCTAGTAAGTTGTCGTTCCATCGTTTTCGTGGTCTTCCCACTGATCGTCTTCCTATTGGGGAACCGTCTCTCGTTGTCCTGCCTACCCTATTTGTTGTCATTCGGCTTATGTGGTCATTCCATTCCATTCTATTCTTCTGTTTCTTACCCAGTTATTAATGTTATCCACCTTGCATCTCCGTCGTATATCTGTACTTCTATATATTATTGTGTATCAATTTATCAATCAAAGATAGAATAAAAAAACTTTATTAATTTTAATAGAACGCGGGCACATAAATTTGATACACCCTGTATATGATTTGTAACCATTTATTATAAGTAGTTTTTAAGAAGTGGGTTATCGTTAATGAGTTTTTTCCCTGAAAAATAAGAAAGAAAGAAAGTGATATGAATAGACAATAATTGTTCAGGGTATTTGGAGATTATAACGGTGCTTTGTTATGCACGAGGCCAGAAGCCACAGGTAATGATATCTTAGAAAATAATGTAAAAGAAAGTTTGGAATTTTAATCTCTTTTTGTTTAACCCCGAGTAAATTTTGTAGAATTTCCCGAAAGTCCGAAAGTAATTATTATGATGGTAGGAATATTTTTGAAAGAAGGCGTGAGTTTTTTCGAATAAAAAAAGAATGGGGAAGAAGAAATGTCTCTGATTGGTTTGGCAATTTGGAATGGGAAGGAGAGAAGGTTGAATTTTCAGATAGTTGTGGAAAGAGGGATTATTATGTGATCGGCATCGCGGAAGAGCAGTCAATGTTTCCGTGGATAGTTAAAAAGCAAGTACCAGTGGTTGTTTGATAGTGGAGAGTGAAGCTGAAAAGTGGAACGAGAGACAGATCAAATTGAGAAGAAATACCTCTTTGATTCTGTATTATTTTGAGCAGGAAAGGAGAGAATTTTGGAGTTGTTTGAATCGAGTACTGGCTAAAAGAGGCCTGGCTCGTTGTTTTTTGGAGAATTAGTGCTGGTATGCTGCTGGATTGAAGCTTGAGAACGGAGAGGGCTTTGATGGGTAGCCTAACATAGTCAACAAGGGAGAGCTGTTTGGGTCAAGAGGAGACATCATTGTGAGTGAAGCAAAAGGTCAGTCAATTTACGTGAAAGATATATTTATGTTCGGAAACTAAAATTTTAAGTAAAAGCATATGAATTAAGATTCCAATATTTCAAAAATTAAATAGGAAGTATGAGTAATTTTGCGAATACCTAAATCTGTTTGTTTAGCTTGTTTTATCAAAGTCATCGGGAACAAACCGATAAATTTTTATTTGAACTAGAATAAATTTAAGTGGTAAAAATTTCATTCGGACAGCTATGTCCACAGATTTTAATTGATCGATTTTTAGAGTATTGATTTTGATAATAAAAGATATTTCTGTATGCTTATTTTATATTTCTATTTATTTCCCTTTCCTATTTTTCTTCCGATAAGAACCAACTAAGAGATACTGAAACCACGAGAGAAGATAAGTATAACATAAGATAATTTAGATATTTTTTTGTATCATAAAAAGGCACCCTGAGATTTTTTCTTAATTTTTTTGTATGATTTGCGACAACTGGATAATTGATTAAAAATAATTAATTGGAGTAATCAAATAAAGACTAATTGATATAAAAGAAATAAAAAGTAGATCACAACAATATATTATTAAGCTGTTTCATGAAATGCATGTACTTTTTTGGGAATTCCTAAAATAAAAAATGCTGCACCAATTGTTTTGAAAATTTGCAAGAGCATTTATCATAAAAAGAAGTACATGTAAAGCAATTTTCATAAAAAAAATATTGAAAATTAAACGATTTATGCGCCATCTACTGGCATCGTGAAAATAAAAACATGGCCCCACTGCTGCAGTGATTGGGACTAATCGAGATTCTGAAACGTTATTATTGAAATACAAGTTATTTTCTATACCATCAACGAGGGGTTTTTTGATCGGATAAAAAATATCAATTTGGCGGTTTTTGAAAAAGAAAATGTTTTAGGTAATTTAAAAAAAATTTCAATACTTCGTCATTTTTCCAAATTTTAATATTTTTTAAAAGTCCTAGTTGATGGTATAGGATAGAAAATAACTTGTTTCAATAATCACTGTGAAATTTTATGTTTCAGGATCTCTTTTATTCCCAAGTCCCAACATAGCTCCACTGCAGCAGTGGATTATTATATGATAATTATTAACAATGAGTGCTAAACGCGTATTGACGCGGCCGTCAATGTGCGGCCGCTTTGGACGGCCAGAATGGTGCATCTCTTTCACACTCACCGTTGACGGCCTCCTAATACGCGCTTAGCGCTCATTGTTAATAATTAAAAATAACAAATTAGTAATAAAATAATGACAAAAATTTCTTATATAAATTTTAACCCAATTATTAAGCCTTGGAAATGGCCATTTTCGCGTTATTCAAATTTTAAATCGCGTATAACTCAACAACAGTCAATTTTAGAGAAAAATCACAAGAGACCTTTTTGGCTCATAATGACCAAAAGAATCTAAAAAAATTGTCCAAAGTGATAATTTTTTTTTAATTTGTTTAAAAAAATTGTTTAAACAATTTTCCAACCGTGGTACCTCCTGGCACCCTGTGGATTTGTTATAATAGTCTAAGTAATGAAGCTTAAAATAGGACAAAACCTCGCAATTTTTACAGAATAGATCGATTTGCTTGAAAATTTGAGAATAAGTAATGGATAGTCCAAGGTTCAAAATCTATATGATGCCGAAAGGCGCTTTTAACATGCGGGTGGTTGCCACCCCATCTCGAGGGTGGAAATTTTTTATTATATTTTGACCGCAAAAGTTGGTAAAAACATTAATTCTAAGCAAAAAAATGTTCTCAAAACATTGATTTTTTCGATATAAAACTAACATTTTCGATAGCGAATAAATCGAAGAAAACTATTAATTATATCAAAAAAATGTATAGAACATTTTTTGCTTAGAATGAATGTTTTTATCAACTTTTGTGGTCAAAATGTAATAAAAAATTTCCACCCCCGAGATGGGGTGGCAACCACCACTATGGTAAAAGTGTCTTTCGGCATCATATAGATTTTATTCCTTGGACTATTCACTACTTACTCTCAAATTTTCAAGCAAATCGATTCTAGCATTCGCATTCTGTAAAACTTGCGAAGTGAAAAGCTTCGGTTCCTGGACTATAAGGACCTCTTTTTGAGTAAGTTTGTGCAAAAAACGAATCGGAATAATTTACCTAACGGGAGCTAGCATACAGCCTGGACTATTAGGTATTTTCAGAGATTTAACATCAACATTAAATTGCATAATTACCTCTCGTCGTACGTCTTTTTCTCTAAAGCCATTAAAATCATTTAACTGTAACCTCTTTATAAATACGGAAAACGGAGACATAAATTTTTCGATATTGTAGAGATCGTCAGCGTCATGGCATGGCAGGATTTAGTGGTAAATTATCAAATTTATTAGCAGTTATGGCTTAATGAGTTATTCTCACGCACCACCAATAAACATGATACTCTTTTCTCCTCTACACGTGACATGTAACTTTGTAGTGTTTAAAGGTGATGAATTCACCTGAAACGACAAAACAAAGAGTCTTTAACGCCAGATGTACGTTTTTTGATTTGAACAGTTATCTCCTGTGCGCTTTTCGAAATCTAAAGTAGAAAATATTCAACCATGAAAGGTAATCTATCTTCTATAACAATCGGCTGTTCAGTAAGTGTTGCGGTTCGTTAATAAAAACACAATTGTATGGTTTAAAATAAACTTTATTATTCACTATAGTCTCCGTGAACATCAATACACTTAATCCAACGAAATTCCAATTTATAAATTCCATCCCTGAAGGGAGAATCTGGAAGGCCTGCAAAATAGGCTTCAACAGCTGTTATGGATGAAAAACGCTTTCCACACATTAATTTTGTTAAGTATTGAAGTCCCTAAGATTGAAGATGGAAGTCCCTAATGCCCAAATCTGGTGAATACGTTGGATGCTCCAACAATTCCAACTTAATTTCATGGATTTTAGTCATTGTTAAAATTCTCAGATGACAAGGTGCATTGCAGTGGCGGCTGGTCAGAGGAGGCAAGGGAGGCTTAGCCTCCCCATAAATTTTTTACACATGCTACACTGTTTTGTTTACTTTGCTATTTTGCTTCGCGTTAGAGATATCGAAAAAAGTTATTTGAACAAGTTATTCCAAATAATATTCTAATCCCACATACCAAATTTCAGCACAAAATTCGCACTTTTAGTTTTTTCATTATTTGTAGTCAGGATCCTAAAATCGCAGAGGAGGCTGCTGGCCGGAAAATCTCACTTGCTAATGCTCCGCGCAGCCCAGCAGCGTTTAAGGATAGTTTAAGGAGACCCGGTCTCCTTAGAGCTGCATTATCGCTTAACGCACACGCTGCCCGGAGATTGGGCAAGGGCGGCTAATCGGCCAGCAGCCTCCTCTGCGATTTTAGGGTCCTGACTACAAATAATGAAAAAACTAAAAGTGTCAATTTTGTGATGAAATTTGGTATGTGGGATTAGAATAATATTTGGAACAACTTGTTCAATGTTTCATACCCCATGTTTTGCCACATATCCTTCGACATGACCAAAGGAAATGCTGTGATTTGTTGGTTATTCTTATTAAACTGGCGTTAAATGTAAGCCGCTTATCTAATATTACTCCTAGATATTTGACCTCATTTATCCCTTTGACAGTTTCTCTATACAAAGCGGGTATCCAGATGTTATCCAGGTTTCGTCACCTTGTGAAACTAACTACTAGTGGTTAATAGGATTGACAGAGAGTTTTCTTTGTCACACTACCTAGTAACGTTATTTAATGTTCTTTGGGGTGAACTGGATCGAACATTATACCATATGTATGTCTATTAAGAATTTTTCTATTGTCTTCAACATAAATAGGATTTAGGTAGGAAGTTGCCCTGTCGTTCTACTATGTGTATACTCACCCGCCTTACAGTTGACCAAGTCTTGTGTATATTGGCAATAAGATGTCCAATCATTTTTTTTTATATATATTAATAGGAAATTAATATTCCATCCTCCCTTGGAGATGTAAATGGGATGTTTAAGTCATTCTAGATTTTCGGCGTGAGTCTCCTCATCAATAATAATTGTTGACCCTGGGAAGTGGTTCTGTAATAGAGCTCTAGCGTTTTCCCATTATATTCTGATTAAGTGCTGCTCTATCACCTAGGAAGTATGCCGAGTACGAGTAGGTGCATACTGTCTGCCCGCTTCCTCCCATATAGTGATTTGAGTTACATCTTCGGTGGAGAAACCTGAAAGTAATGGATCCTAGGCAGCCAATTTGGCCTATACCAGTAACCCAAGCCTCCTGGATTAGTGCTTCATTTGCGAATGTTTTGCCAATGGTATATGAAGCAGCTTTGGCATGTTGAAGATTCGCCTGTATGGATTTAATCATAGTTTTCTCTTTTTTGTTTAGGTTATGACGGCTATGTATATCTTTAAATGTTGTAGAGGTTCTGAAATTGCAGAGATTCTAAACGTCAAAACAAATGTAAAATATAATTCTCATTACATATTTTTAACGAAAATTTAATTCTTACATCTCTTGCAGTTTTATACTTTGTTTAAAGTACCATACTACAAGACTAATTTAGTACTCAAATGTCTATCTTTCGTTTTGAAGATATTTCGATATGATCGGTTAGAACTCAATAATGAAAAGTAGATATTTTCATCTTGAAATACTTTTGTCCTCTCTTCTTATTGAAGTGAGCAATGAGTAGAATTGTTATAGCAAGACTAACACCTCGAGACTTATCCCGTCGCTCTGTCGCATTATGCGTAGCGTTTGCTCTCGGACTTTTCCTCTTAAACGTGGATTGGGTAGAGGTGGAACGGTTGATTAAATATTACGACCCTTATATTATCGGTAAAATCATTTTAATACAATTTGACGCTATAAAACATTGAAAAATTTTGGGCAAAGCTAAAGATAGGTATATTACTTAAAGTGGTAAGTATACTGTTTCCTAAAACTGCAGCGAACCCTACAACACTACAACCACATAAAGAGAAACCGACGAAAAATATAGTCCAGATATTTACACCTTGAATGTTTAAATATATTATTGTAGTTGGATTTGATACTGAATTCACACAATTAAGAAGTAATGCGCACTCCCTATGTTTCGATTTTAAGTGCAGATTTTAATTTCTTGGAAATATAAACCGATATCTATTAAACCGATATACGAATAAACATCAATAAAAAAATCCTTTTTATGCACAGAGAACCTCTATCATGATTTTGACTGCTACATCTGTTCTTTGAATAAAATTGGTTATTTGTTTTGGTGGAGGACCGAATCATATAATATGCATATTTTCATGAACTAAACACTGACCCATGATGCAATTCTAATTTTACACGAAATTTATCAGTCTCTCCCAGACCTGTCATACCAATAAGTTGTTACTTCCTCATTAATATCTCCCTTAATCCACAATCTTCAGTTAATCTCGTTTTGGCATTCTCTTCCAAAATAAGCCAATTTCATCCACATTAAAAAATAATTCTAAAAGACAGTTGCCGCGTTCAATTATTGTTTTTGATCCTGCTGGGAATACAACCACGCTTTTATATTAGTGATGTTGAAAAAGTAACTATTCGTTACAAAGTACTCGTTACTTACGAATACCAAAAGTAACGATTACTATAAAGACGTTACTTTGATTACTCTGATTACTTCGTTACTCCGAACTAATCGTATCAGAGCTAGTAAAGACTATTGTATCTACTTTGATTACTTTGATTACTCTGATTAGTTCGTACTTCGTGAAGGTCGTTATTATATCGGAATACGTATACAAAATACCTACCTACTGACAAATACGATTCTCGATATGATTACCGGTACTCAAATGCAAAAGTAATCATAGTAATAAAATCATTTTTATCCCTTAAACAGATTGGTGAAGGTCGTTGTTATATCGGAATACCTATACAAACCTACCTACTGAGAAATACGATTCTCGATATGATTACCGGTACTCCAATATAAAAGTAATAAAAGTAATCATAGTAATCAAAGTAACGAATACTGTAAATGATTACTTTATACAAAAGTAACGATTTGTAACGAATACTCGAAAGTAACTATAATCAACATCACTATTTTATATCTGCAGTTGCGGCTTTTCCTATAATCTCTACGTTATGAATATTTATTTACCTGTAAAAAATAAAACCTTTCGGTGTATTAAAAATAAACCTTGGGTTTACAATAATAAATAGAGTCAATAGACGAAGAGATTAAAGAAAATCTGGGGAAAACGAAGAGAGCAAATAAATGTGACTTCCATTTGATGGAGTAGACAAATGAGCACGAAAACCACAAAGAGGATATAAAACGTTACTGAGACCTATTGTGACATACGATGAAAAAAACTGTATTATAAAGACAACAAACAGCACAGCTTTGAAATAAAAGATACGTTCGAGGAAGAAAAATAGGCATATAAGAAGAGCTAGCCATCTACTCTTCCTCATATCTTAAGCCCTTCATCAGGGTGTGGTTAAACTCTAAATATTGTTAGCTTGCTGTCTCCATCGGATGCGATACTGTACCAGGTGGACGGTTTCATGTAGAGGTTTTCCCATCAGAGTCTTCATTTTATCTGCCCATCGTGTTGAAGATCCTTTTCTTGGTCTTCGCCCTTCTACCTTTTCTTCTTCTACAAATAATTCCATAGTCTCCGTTTTTCTGGCCAGGTGGTTCAAGTAATTTCAGTATGCACGGTTTATTTTTTTAATAGCCCGTCTTTTATTTGAAACCTGTCAATTCTGGAAGAATTTCTTGTTCTGTGTTCTCTCCACAACATGCGTAGAATTCTTCTGTTGATTCAAATTTCAAAGGCTTCGATCTTACGTGTATCGATTTTTTTGAGAGTCCATGTTACAGCTACAGATGCGTATGTATCAATGGGAAAAATGTGGGCATTGACCAACTTGAGCTTATAAGTATTTCTTGTTGTTTTTCGGTCTTTCCATATTTTAATTACTTTAGCTGTTGCGGTTCGGGCCATTGCTAGTCTACGCTTCATTTCTGAGGTGCTATCTCCATTGTTGGTTATCAAGGATCCCAAATATACAAATATGTCTACTACTTCAGTTGGTGTATGTATGGTATATTATTATATGCCCTGTCTATAAGCAGTATTTTTGTTTTTCCGGAATTGATACCGAATTCCGAATTGTTGTTAATTATCCGGCTTAGCCGTTCGGTGATGATAATCGTTTCGATTTCATTCGCTGCTACTATAAGTGTGTCATCTGCGGATCGCAGCTGGTTTGTCTGATATATTTTTCTAGTTGTGTGTAGTTTGAGCCTACACTTTATTTGTTGCAGCTTATGATCTGATCCACAGTATGCTTCAGGCATAACTTTTACGTTTACTGTTGAGGTTTTCATCTTTTTCGCACGAGTATGTAATCTATTTCTTTTTTGTTTTCTTTATTTGGACTAGTCCACGTTGATATCCACCTGAATGACATGGAACGTCTTGAAACGGACTTCAAGTAGCAACTGAAGTGGTTGCTACTTGAAGTCCATGATGTAAGGTTCTATCCACTGGACACAGCAACTCGCGTAGGGTGAGTCCTGTGATGTCTGAAGTCAAATCCAGAAATATTTTAAACATCATATTTATTTTAATACTAACGTGTGATCCAAAATTATTGTCACCATAGGTGGCTCTGAACGACAGATAGCTATACAAGTGCATGTCTATTCTTAATTCAGATATACTTTCCAGTTTACGTCAACTTTGCAGTGTACGTCAACTTAACAAGAAAAGTTAGGTTATGTAGAGATGTTGGTGGTGGACATATTATACATACAGCATCTTGTTTGATTTTATTTATTACTGTTGCTTATAATTTTGTTAATTCTTTTTATTTTTGATTAGTTCTGTGTTAAAGGTTTTGACTGATTTTTTATGTTTTATAATGTCAATCAAAATTAATTGATAAACCAATGATATAAATTCAGATTAAAACAAGACATTACGTAATTTTTTGCACGGCCCGCTTTGATCCCAATAATTGTGGATCGCTCGTTATAATGTAAACAATGAAAACTTTATGATATCTAAAGGGTTTTTACTCACATATTATATTGGTGGCTTAGGCATGTACTTTCATCTGTAATAAGCACTGATTATGGAATTTTATTACGGAAAGGTTGTGTGATAGATCTTTTTAGTATTTTTTTTATAAATATGTATACCTTTTACAAAGAAATTTAATTATTTTTTCTGATTTATGGTATACATCTAGCTACAGGAATGTAATTTCCTCGTGGATTTTTTAATACGAGAATGTCTTTAAAATACTCAGTATTGCGGTATATCTATTTCTGATCACCATTACATAGAACAGCAGAAAACAAGTAAATCGTATAATAAGATTAGTACGGAAAATAACCGACAACAACTTACAATGGAGTCTTAAAATATCAACAAATACCCATCTCTAGTTACGAGTCAAGAAGAGATTAGGAACTGGTTATAGACAGAAACGAAGAGAAGAGAACCACTCCTACAACTACACAATGTGTGACTTTTTTATTTCCAAGACATCAGGACACAAAAATTTACATTCGATGTGTCGATATTTTTTAGGGGTTTCTTTAAACTCGGAGACAGCGATGGGTGTGGTGCGGGATTTAAAAGAAGGTGAAGACGCTCTTTCTGTGTCACATTAAAGTGTACTAAAACTGTCCAAAGAGACGTAAAGTGTAAAGGGATTTTCGGATTTTTGTTTGAATCATTCACTGTTTTTTTATACAATAGTACATATATAAAAACGCAAATCGAATAATTGGAAGAAATTTATTAATAGGTACTCGATTTGAAATTTGTAAATCTCCAAAAGTATTAACTTATTGGGTGCCTAATTTTTTTCTTTCGTGATTTATGTACAGTAATGTACATTATTACTTACATAAACAGGATTCAAACAGATTTTAAAGAAAAACACAACACTCTTTTAATAACTGCTTATTCGCGGATATTAATTTGATGATGACGGTGATGTTTGGCATGGAAACTAGTCCATTTGCCACGATATTCATTTGGGAATAGTGAAACCTACATACAATTTACTTTTTATGCCATTGCACAAAACATTCAATATGAAGCTCGACTTTGCACTTTCTACATTGTTTTCGAACATTTGTTTTACAAATTGCACATTTTCCTTGCTTCCCTTATAATAACGTACGCAACAGAAACAGATAGAGGCAACAACAACAACCCACCAATCCAATAATTCCTTTTTGGCAACTTGATTTTTTCGATAGCGCCTGTTGTTTTTATTCTATGACCTATATCGTCATTTGGGATTCGGTCTCTCAAAGAGACAACCAACTTGGTTCACTAATATTTTTGTAAGTTAATGTTAATGTTTCCCTCCATAAGTGAATACAGGCAATATACACTGTCTGATTATTTCTGTCCAACCTAATTTCATGTCCTAAGAACTTACACAACGCAGTCTATTCAATATCCTTTCCATCAAAAGCAATAGGGATATTTACCGTATGCCACACTTGTTGGATGGGTGACAAATCAGCTGACCTTCATGGTCACTCTAAAGTCTGTATACCAGATTATTTTATGAACTCTATCGTTTTACAGGCAATATGAGGTCTTGTGTTATCCTGCTGAAAGATCGCATTTGGAATGGTTTGTAGTAGGGATGTAAAATCGGTCGTAGTACGTCACCAATATATCGCCGATCTGTCAGAGTGCCGTTAATAAGAATTAGAGGTGATCTGCTTCTTAAATATATAGCACCCCGTACCATAATGCTTGGTTGTCTTGCTGTAGGACTTTCAACAGCTCTCAGCTCGAAAATGTTTTACTCTTATATGCGCCCATCAGAGCTATCCAAATAAAACCTAGGTTATCTCATCACTAAAGCAGAGAAAACTCCATTGACCATCCCAGTTCTGCTGACCTCTGCACCAGCCTAAGCGTCGAGCTTTATGCTGTGGTGTCAAAGGTAACACCAAAAGCGGACGGAAGCTTTTCGTAGTCCCTTAAACTTTCATCTTTGCAAGAAAAAACAAAAATCTTCAGTTAAAGAAGAGATAGCGAAGTATAGTATCAAATAGGACGCTAGGAAATGGGCTAGAAAATTTAAACCAAATATAACAAAATTCAGTTTGGTAACATTGTGTGAATACTAATTCTTCTAGGATATCAACACAACGGTAGTTTAGTTCAGACACATTAATATATTCTTTTACCAACAAAAATGAGATGATTTAACCAAATCTTAAACCAAAACCTAAACTTTTTTGACCGTAAAAGTAGAAAAAAGTTTATTTCTCTTGCCTAATATTTATCGTCTAATTATTTTAACTCTACTAATATTCAAGTGTGTACTATAAGTTCTAAAATGACTAAATTACAATGATTAATGGGATGTTAAAATATCTTATCTCTAAAATAGCTTCTCGAATTTCTTAAACATTTGTACCAAACATTGATACCACACCTTGTTAGGCATTCTGACCGATTTCCATTTCTACTGTAAAAACTGTATCACATACCTATACAGGGTAGCGAGAAAGTATGGAAACACGGTAATTTCTCGAAAACCGCTGGAGCTATTTTTATAGATTTTGGTGGGTAAGGGTCTTTTAATGTGCCCGATATTATAGTCGTAATTACATTGTCAGATCTTCCGTTTTTCTTTAAATCTAATAAACTTTCTTAATTCAAAGGGAACACCCTGTATAATTTTTGCGTTTTGAGGTCCTTAAGAAATACTGGTTATTTTCAACGAAAACTTTTCGTTTATAAATTCGCAAAGTCTGTGTGTTATTGCGTTGCCGTTCCTGCAACACTTAGATCAGATTTATCGATGGATTCTTATGTAGTTTTTTCTTCTGAATCCAAATTTGAAAACGGCATTTCGATATCTCTAACCGTCTTCGACATAATCGACCTCAAAGTCTAAAATGTGAGGTCACAATCCTTTAATTTTCTGTTGACACACTAAAGGCCGCGTCCCACCATCAAATAATTTGATCAAACTGGTTTGAGCAAACTGAAAGTGACAGTTAGTGACGTCACATCCTGAGTGTTCATTGTGGATAATAATAAAAAATTTAATTTTAAATAAAGTACAAACAAGTTAGACAACTCAATACAAAAAATTTGATCAAACTAGACTGATAGTGAGAGCACAGATTTTTAGAATTTCAAAAAAATTGCAATTGTGACGTCACTTTGACGTACTTCCGGAGTTTGCTCAAACTGTTTGATCAAATTATTTGATGGTGAGACGCGGCCTTAAAGGTCAGCTGAAATCGTTGCTAGTAAGTAGGCTAGTTTTTTAATCTCGATTTGTTAAGCAAAGCATAGGTTATTTACATTTGAGTTTGACACTTCGTGAATGTCAAACTAAATTTTAAATTAAGTATTAATAAAATATCAATGACATTTGATACTGAATGTAATTATTATATAAAATAAATAAGATGTTCAAAAATAAAATTTGAGTATATTTTAAAAGCAATAATTTATTAACAGCTTTAAAAATGTTTATACGAGTATACGGCCACCCCTTTAATGAGAGTACCTAATGATAAATGGACTGTTCCATTTGTTATGAAATGGAAATTGTTATTATAGTCGGTTCGCCAAACTCGTCACAACTGGCTATTGATTTTAGCAGGTAATTTTTTTTGTTTTTTTGCGAATTTTGCCAAAATTACCAAAATTACTAATTATTTAGTAATTATTTTTTTTGTCAAATTTCAAATTGGCAAAATTATTGACTAAAATCACTAGCCAGTTGTGTCTGAGTTTAGCGAACCGACTATATGAAGTAATATTGTTTGGAATCAAAAATTATGGTATGATATGTGCAATTACATCCTTCTAGTGTAAAAAAAATTGAAGATTTTTCTCAAATTATGGATACCAACAGCATTTTCATTTATAACTCTTTTATTTTTAATTTGACGAAGAAAAGTTATTCTTCATAAAAAGCTCTTCATGTTCTAAGATTTATGATGCAACCATCATATATAAAATTTTATTAATTTTATACGAGGTATATAAAAAATATGAATTTCGATCAAGAGTAAAGTATCTACCTTTATAGTTCATAACATTTAAATTAGAATGATATAATTGCACATTAAAACATAATTATTAATTCTAAACAACTTTTCATTATAGCAATTTTCCATATTATGAATTAAAATACGTAAATAAACAAAGTTTTCGTTATGATAATGCTCGCATTTTCAGCTTGTTTGTTATATTTCCTATACCTAAATGTCATAATTTAGGAGTTATTGCTACATTTATTAAAAAAAATTTAAACAAATTAAAAAAATAAAATTTGGTCCGGATAGACATTATTTTAGGTTCTTTGGATCATTGGGGACAAAACAGGTCTTTTGTAATTTTTCTTTAAAGTCAATCGGTTCCGATTTATAAACGATGTAAAACTGAAAAAAATCGAAAAATTACGATTTTTAAGATTCAAAAACACGTAAAAAAATAATTTTTGAAATTACGAAGTACCTTAATTCAAGCTCAAACCTTCTTTTATCAGCTCCCTATAAGACTTTTTGGCACGTTTTATTCTAAAACATTGTTTTTTTTAATTGTTAATGAAGCGCATATGAGAGAACGGGCGATCAGGCTGCGTTAATAACTAGGAAAGAGTATTTTAAAATGCAATAAGCCCAAATTACTTATCGGTAGCTGATAAAGTAAAGTTTGAACTTAAATTTAGGCCCTTCGTTGTTTCAAAAATAATATTTTTTACTTGTGTTTTTGAACCTAGAAAGTCATCATTTTTCGATTTTATTTTTCAGTTTTAAATTATTTATAACTAGGAAACGAATAACTTTAGGCAAAAATTACAAAAGACCTTTTTTGTTTTCAATGATTCAAAAAATCTAAAGTAATGTATCCGGACTGAAAAATTTGATTTTTATAATTTGTTTAAATTTTTTTTTTTTTTAATAAATGTACTAATAACTCCGAAATTATGGCATTTAGGTATAGGGAATATAACATAAAAAATAATCAGTATTTCTTAAGGACGTCAAAACGCAAAAATATACAGTGTGTATACCATTTGAAATAAGAAAGTTCATTAGATTTCCAGAAAAACGGAAGATTTGACAACAATGTAATTACCACTATAATATCGGCCGTAAAGTCTATTCGGTAGACTTACACCGGTCATGGATTAAGAAAGAAATGAACGAATTTACTGGTCCGCTGTAGTTTAACTATTTACACATGGGCGCAGTAATTTTTTATTTGAGGAGGTTCTTATATAAATCAAATAATTTTAAATTTTAGGTGTTTGTATAGCCTCAGAAGCCTAAACGACATAATTTCGTGATTCTTTATAACAGTTCATTATCCGTAGCCAAAAATCAATATACCTAATATTAATTGTTGCATGAATATCAATATAATAAAAATAAAACAAATTATAACTTATAAAAGGTAGAAGGCTAAACGTTGCTGTATTGTTGATGTTTTAATTTAATCTCTAAAATGGTTTTCTATAAAGTCACAATCAATTTAAGTGATATATTGACGTTGGATGTTTTTAAATTAAAGTCAATTGACGCGTGTAAAAAGCGTTTATATGACATTGTAAACTAATTTGAGCTTGTTTTATTCTTTTATCAGATCGCATGTTTTCTATGTTAGTCATGTATATTTTATAGTTTATATGTATAATGGGGTATTTTTCCCGAAAATAAAAATTATTAAAAACAATATTATAATATTACGTATGTACCTACAATATCTACAAATAGTTTCGATTTCAAACAAATCACGCCTTGAAAAGGATCCGGAAATCCTACAGCAGGGCATTATGTAAACATCAAATATTTAAGTAACATGCTAAATATTATTAAGTCAATATACGTACCAATTTTTTTTACTAAAATGATTTAGTCGTTATTGTTCACACTATCATCGCCATCGCTGTCATCATCATCGCTGTCGTCACCGTTAATTGTTATTATGATTGGGCTTATTTCGTTAATTTTATTTTCACGAATCCACCAATCCTCAATTAATTTTTCGCACTTGTATATACAGTTCCGCCATGCTTCTGGAGTTGCAATTGAAAGTGCTTCTCGCCAAGTTTCCCAAACCGCTTCGTCTGTATACCCATTAGGCCCAATATGGTTGTCGTAATATTATTTTGCTATTCCCCATATATATTCGATGGGATTAAACTGGCAGTGGTATGGTGGAAGACGTAAAACTTGATGCCCGTAACTTTCAGTAACCTGATCCACCACAAAGATTTTTGGTTTTGCATGTTCTTTTGCCAAACGTAACAACTCAGACTTTAATATATGCTGTGGAATAGATATGCGTTCATTTGTTAGCCATTCTTTAATCTTATCTACATTCCACGAATTTGTTGGACTTTTGTTTAGTATTTCTGAATGATAAGGCGCATTGTCTAAAATAATTACGCTGGGCTCACTTAATCCGGGAAGAAGTTTTTCACGCAACCATTTCACAAACATTTCCGTGTTCATATTGTCACGATAGTCACTGTTTTTTGATGTAGACGAAAATATTAAATCAGCACCTTCTATAAAGCCTGCCTTCCCTCCCGCGTGCAGAATTATATGTCGCTTCCCTTCTCCACTAGCATGCTTGATCGATTTTATGTTGTCATCTTGCCATATTCTCTTGGTAGCACCCTTAGAAAATATCCATGTTTCGTCTAAATATACAAAAGTTGACCCTTCTTCTTTAAATATGTTATATTTATTTTCTCAGAAACTCAATTCTCTTGTGTACAACAGAACTTCTTTCACAAAGCGCTTTTCTGTTATCCTCTTTTTTAAATTTGAATCCTATGTTATGTAGGACTTGCCATAAACTTGTTCTGCCGATGTCACCAAATTTCCTCTCTTTTAACTTAAGTAAAATTGTACCTAAAGTCACATGTTCCTTATTTGCACGCATTTGATATATGATATTACGAATTTGAAATTTTCGTCCTTCTAACATATTGTTCGTTTTTAATAACAGGCGAGTATGGTGGTGATCGTTTTCCGGCACTTCACTATTCTCGTTTTTAATTGTAGATCTTAATTTTGATTCGCTAATTTCTAAAGCATCGCACACGCGTTGTTGTACAGACGTTACCGATTTTAAAGGACCACCATTGTTTTTTTCCGCAATAAAGTACTTATGTAGGTTACAAATTAGAGTATCTACATCTAAAACACGTCTTGGCATTTTCGGTTAAACAGCACGAACAGATTCTCACAAAATTAACAATATAAGGCGTTACCAATTCGACAGAATAAATTCAACTGGAAGATAACAAATGTCCTTATAGTTTCTTATAGCATTCCTGATTTGTTTGTCGACCCATTTAGTTAAATTACCTATTAAAATTGCATTAGTTTGTCATACTTTCTCTAATTTGGTTTTGCACCTATTTGGGTAATTAAGTACTTTCACTTGAATAATTAAAATGCCAAGACAGTACCGTAATTAAAATACCTAGGTCAAAAAATGAGCTTTATTTTGATACTATACAGTATGGTGCAAATGAAAGGAATAAATTCGTTATTTCGTAAACCGGCGACTTTAAGGAAAAATCCTGAAACAGGTCGATTTTTATTTTTAAATTATGATATTTTGCCATAAATGTCATACTAGTAACGTCATCCATATGGGCGTGATGAAGTAATCGATGATTTTTTTAAATGAGAATAGGGGTCGTGTGCTAGCTCATTTGGAAGATCATTCAATTCTCTATTTATTAATATAAACATTTACATAATTGTTTATACAGGGCGCCCAAAAAATTTTTTTAATTTAAATTATTTGACAAAAAAAGAAGAATCTCTATAATTTATTTAATTTAAAATACATTTTATTGCTGTTAGAAATCAGTAAAAAAATGTTTATATCGCAAATAAACATTGTTTTTCGCTTAAATTAAATGTTCAAACTTCCTAAGAAACAGGTGGCTGGCGGGAGCTGGCTTGAACATTGAATTTAATCGAAAAGCAATGTTTATTTTTGAAATAAACATTTTTTCTGTTTCTGGGCAACAGTAAAATGTATTTTGAATTAAATAAACTACATACATTCTTCTTTTTTGTCAAATAATTTCATTAAAAATTTTTTTGCACGCCCTGTACAAATAATTGTGTAAATGTTTATATGCCTAAATAGTGAATTTAATGACCTTTCAAATGAGCTAGCACTCGACCCCTATTGTCATTTAAAAAAATCATCGATTACGTCATCACCCCCAGATGGATGACGACACTAGTATGATATATATGCCAAAATATCATATGTTGAATGGGTTTATTGACAGATTTTAAAACACAATGTAGGTATACCCCCAAAATATATTTTATTACTATTCCTTTCTTTTATCTGTTTCAATAGTTTATTAATGTTTCTTCACTGCTTATATCAATAATACATAGTCTCAATTTACAATCAATTACTTTCAACTGAATTTTAATCCCTTCCTTTCTTTTCTTTTCTACTCTAATTCTCACCCTTTAATTTATATCTCAATTTCATGTACCTACATTGTTGTCTATCAATTCACATTTATTACTGTTATTACTATATGACTGCTAATATACCCTTTTAGCTACAATTTTTAAGCTTTCCGATTTTTCATTCTTTTTACGACCACTACTCCTCTCATTAAAACATCAAGGAGTATTGACTTTAACAATTTAGGTTACAGCTGCACGTCCACATCTAACATACATATTAGATATCGACCCGTTTTGATCCAAACGTTGTTAGTCTTACACTAACACATACACTAATAAATAGAAGTCTTTAATAAATATAAATAAAAACAAAAATCTTTTAATAAATAGAAATAAAAATCTTTAAAACCGGTACAGATTTGTTGGTTGTCTTTCACCAACTATCTCTTCACCCTCAAAAATTCCCAAATTCCATAAACTTGTTTACCTTTGCAACATTCTCCGTCTATTCCACCATATCCCGTTAGCATAACTTAAGCAGATATATCATGTTAATGAATACTGAGGTAGTACCTCCTTGTAACCGAATCATTTAGTTACTTGTAACCGTTGACCTGAAGATGCTCTGCATACTTTAGAGAGCGAAACCGGTCGTCGGAAGTTACAATAAATGATTGAGAGTACGTCTGTCTTTTACTTCATTCAAAATATCATAATTTAAAAACAAAAATCGACCTGTTTCGGGATTTTCCCTAATGTCATCGGTTTACGAAATAAAGAATTTATTCCTTTCATTTGCACCATACTGTATATACGAGTAGTTGCAAAATTTACTGAATGCATTAACATTATTTAGTGGTGGCCGCATATCGAAATAACTACTCTGTGATAGACCACATAACGAATTAGTTACTCTGCGGTAGACCGCATATTGGATGGTAGACCGCATATCGAATCGGCACTAATCTATATATTTTTTCGTATTTAAAATATTACTTGCGGGTAAATCCTAATTGTTCTTTTAGTCAAGGAAGTCTCTTCGCATCTGCTCGGGAAAATGTTCTAGTCAGGTGTTTTGCATAATCTTACTCCTAAGTTAGTATTAAGTTTTTGCTAAGAAAGGTATTTCTAACAAGGGTGCATTGTATTTTATTATTTATCTTATTATTTTTCCTTAAATTATCCTGTTTATTAAATTTTAATCAAAAAATTACTAAAAATTCAATAATTAAATAGATATTGGCCCTCTACGCACCCGAGATCTACGCTTATGTTACTGGTATACCTAAAATATTACAATCGACCTGCCGATTCGTTTGTTTCTTTATTAATCCGTGACCGGTGTATCCCTACCGAATAGAGAGTATTAGAAAACCCTTACCCACCAAAATCTATAAAAATCGTTTCAGCGAGCGGTTTCCGAGAAATTACCGTGTTTCCATACTTTCTCGCTACCCTGTATATTTTTAGATAACTTACAAAGAAATACTTTTGTTCCAAATATTAAATAAATAACCATATACAAAGTGATACATTTTTTTGACCGTCAGTGTACTTTTATATATTTTTTTTGTTATTTGTTAGTGGTTGTAAAAAACTTGTTTATCTTTGTTTGTCAGTAGTAACTTTTTAATTAAATTCTTCACAAATTACCATCCTCGGGGTGTGTAATTCTTCCGAACGAACTGAGCATGGCTCATATACCCATCGTACCCATCGTTCTTGGGTGGTATATGAAAAATTCAAGCAGTACCTCTAATCACTGCCAACTACAACTCGCTAAATGACGAGTGACGAAGACGTAAGTAAAGTCGGACGCAAATGAGATGGAATAGAATATAGTTACACCAAGAATAGAAGTCAGAGTGGGTCAGACGACGACAGATCATCGTGTGTGGTTCTTAAGACCCTTCGACTGCCAACGGGCTGAAGATGTATCGTTCGTTGGACCCCGACTACTCGTTTTCGTAGAAGAAGAAGATGGTTATTCACACCGGTGTTTGGAGTACTTTCTTAACTTACAACCTTACAATAATTGCTGATTTATTCATTCTACATAAATACAAAGTTCTGGAGTTGTAAAACTGTGTGTGTGATGTGTGATGTGAGTGATAAGATTGGGCATTTACGTATATTTATAACTTCTAACTTATAGAAACAACCGGTTAGCACATATGTTAAAATAGTGTTATTCATAAATTTAATTCAATAATAAAAGAGAGAAACACCAATTTTTTTGAATACAAAATACAAAGGACGAAACTGAAAACTGATACAAGGAGCCTCTATTCTATCTAAGCCTAATTCTATCTGAGAAGAATGATAGGTCGCGGTTTGACATTCTGTCATCCTCCCAAGTTTGATTGTTTATTGTTTACCAATTTGATTTTAGTAATATTGTAATTAACATAGGTATCTAATGATGAAAGTTCAATAAAGTATTATATTGTTCGCCGCTATAACTTTTCCCATGCGTCATGATTCATTTTAAAACAAATTAAGTCAAAACATAAAGTGAAACGAACGTCGATGTGTATATACATTTTGTATACTGTATACTATATACTACACACATCGGCGTACGTTTCACTTTATGTTTTGACTTAATTTGCTTGAAAATGAATCGTGACGCAAGGGAAAAGTTATAGCGGACGAACAATATATGATTAAAATATAATAATACAGTGTTAAATAATCAAATATCATTTTTAATCTTTATAAGTAACAATTTAACAATATTATGGTAATTATGGAAAAAAGGCGGCTGAAAATGATATGGATCAATTGTAAATAAAAGCAGGTTAAATCCAATAAGACTTTTGGGAGTTTCTTCTCTGTTAACTGTCAAAGAAATTTCTGTCTATTTCATATCAGTGCATGCAATAGTGCTTTTCATTTACAGTCATTTGTTTCGAGCTTCTGTCATATGTCGTATATTCCGTGTATATTAATATTATACACAGAGTATACAACATATGACAGAAGCTCGAAACAAATGACAATCGATGAAAAGCCCTATTGTTTGCACCGTGTACTTAATCACTTTATTGCAGAAAGTTAGTTGCAACTTATTGCGCAAGAAATTATGCAATTAATTTCGCAATTACTTGCTTGGTGTAAAGTTGCTATTATGTATACAGGGTGATCAACTTCTGTGACAAAGTCCAATATATCTGTTATTATACAATATATGAAAAAACGTTGTTAATAAAAGTTATAGACATCTTTAATGTACACATTTTAAAATTAGTGAGAAATATACAGGGTCCTCCATAACACGGTGCCAAACCAAAGTTATGTTTTTTTAAATGAAACACCCTGTATTTTATTCAAAATCTGGTTTCTCTACATTTTTCTGATTCTAGAAATATAACACTTGTCTAGGATTATACTGAGTGTTTCAAAGTTACGAGCACTTTTATTAAAAAATCATACTGATTTGATCGCCCTGTATGTTTTTAACGGTGTAATATAAACTTATTTTTTTAATGCTTTTGACTGTCAATATTAAAGTAGTTTTGCAAAAATGTACAATTTTTTTATAACTACACAAATTGTATACAGGGTAAGTCAAAATTTAAATACAAGATTTTCTTCATAATTTTAAATGGAACACCCTATATTTTATATTATTATCGAAAAGTTCTATCACTATACTTACATATCTTTTAAATATTCCCTATACCGAAAGTTATTAGTTTTTGAGATATTTTAGTTTTATTGTTGATAGCAACATGTATTACTTAGTTATTAATAACAATACTTTAATTTATCAAAATTTATTAAAAAAACTAAATTAAATAAAGAAAAATGTTCATCGTACCTCTTATGTTATAAAAGGTGTTCAAAATGACCTCCCATAACGTCTACACAAGCCTGGAGACGAGTTTAAAAAGACCTACAGATGTTTGTAAGCATTTGTTGTGTGACACTTTGAAAGGCGTTTTGAAACCTTACTCTCATATCATCAACTATTGTTGGAGGTGCCCTATAGACTACGTCTTTAATATAACCCCAAAAAAAGAAGTCACCTTCGTTTAATTCTGGTGATCTGGGTGGCCAGTGAACTGGCCCATCTCTTCCTATCCATCTTTCAGGAAATAGTTCATCGTTGAGAAGTGCGTTGTGGTGAGCAGGGGCTCATATGTTGGCGGATGTTTAATGGTACATTTTCAAGTAGAATAGGTAAATGATTCACTAGAAAATTTAAATAAACCTCACCACTTACCGATTCCTCATAGAGAGAAGGACCTATAACGTAATTGCCTCTGATTCCACCCCAAACATTTAAGGACCATCTTGTTTGACTATGTGTCTGAGCACAGTACGGATTGGTTGTGGAATAATAATGAAAATTGTGTCTGTTTACACTACCATTTTTGTGGAATGTTGCCTCGTCTCCAAAAAAAAAGGACAAACTCAAAAAAATCTCTCAGTATCACTATTTGTTTTTGTGACCATTGACAAAATTGTACTCTTTTGTATATGATATGGGTGCTTGTTGTTTTTCTTGACTATGTTCTGGATAGATCCATAACTTATATCTTGCTCTCTTGTAATATTTTGAATACTTGTATGAGGATTTTCTGTAACAGGCAGTAAAACATTTAATTAATTTTCATTCGTAATAATGAATTTTGTTTTTTCCTTTGCTTCATAAACAGAGCCAGTACGATTAAACCTGTCTAATAAGTTGTCAAATGCTATCTTATTTGGTTGCTGACGCTGTGGACACCATTCCTTATAAATTCTTGTGGCAACTAATGAGTTTTTGAAACACTCTCCTAAAAACCATATCATGTCTGTCATTTCTTCACGACTAAAATTCATTGTTGGGTATCTAACAATTATAACAATATGGCAAACAATTATAATCAATAACAAAAGTAAAAACGTACAGATATTTAAATTCTTACATCTGACAGTTCTTGTGTCAATTATTTCAAAGCCACCTTAAACAAAAACTTGCAGCAATTTATAGTTTCCATTTCTTCGCGGAAAATTAATATCATTTTGTCAGTAAATATAAAATTGTCGTTATTGTATATAATTTACCATAAAATTGGAGAAAAAATGAAATGCAGTCTAATTTTAATTATCATTAACAAACTCATTGGAGGTTTCTCATATTATGGGTAATTAATTTACTGTAATAAACGTATCTATGAGTTATCGACAATAAAACTAAAATATCTCGAAAACTAATAACTTTAGGTATAGGGAATATTTAAAAGATATGCAAGTATAATGAAAGAACTTTTCGATGGTAATATAAAATACAGGGTGTTCCATTTAAAAATATGAAGAAAATCTTTTATTTGCATTTTGACTTACCCTGTATACAATTTGTGTAGTGATAAAAAAATTGCACGTTGTTGAAAAACTACTTTAATATTGACAGTCAACAGCAGTAAAAAAATAAGTTTATATTATACTGTTAGAGTCATACAGGGCGATCAAATCAGTATGATTTTTTGATAAAAGTGCTCATAACTTTGAAACACTCAGTATAACCCTAGACAAGTGTTATATCTTTTTAATCAGAAAAATGTAGAGAAACCAGATTTTGAATAAAATACAGGGTGTTCCATTTAAAAAAACATAACTTTAGTTTGGCACCGTGTTATGGAGGACCCTGTATATTTCTCACTAATTTTAAAATGTGTACATTAAAGGTATCTATAACTTTTATTAACAACTTTTTTTCATATATTTTATAATAACAGATATATTGGACTTTGTCACAGAAGTTGATCACCCTGTATGTATAAAATGCTAAGATTAATAATACAGGGATCATAACAGGAGGAGGGAGTGAGGGAAGAAGAAGAGTGTCATGGTTGAAACATTTAAGGGGCTGGTTTAAACACAGTTTCGATTAGGTGACGGAACTTAAAGAGAAATATACAATAGGACAAAAAATAATACAGAAAGCAAGAGAATATAATCGAGAAACACACTGTATTGTAGACTTCAAAATTGCCTTGGATACAATATTACGGTCAAAAATGATGCAAGATTTAAGGGAGCTTGGGTAGCCAAGAGTGGACCATAGCAAGAATATGCCCTATACATAAAAAAGGTGATAGAATGCTATGCGAAAACTACAGAGGCATCGCACTATTAGAAATAGTTTACAAAATCTTGGCACAAAGTATAAGAAAAAGGCTAAGTCATTATTCGGAAAAAATACTGGGGGAATACCAGGCAGGTTTTAGAAACAACAGATCAACGACTGACCAAATATTTGCCTTAAAAGAAATACAGACTACCTGTTACGAACATAAAACAGTACTATATGCTTTGTTCATAGACTTTAAGCAGGCTTACGACACAGTAAATAGACAGCAGATGTACGAACTGATGAAAGAATTGGGGATACCAAGTAAAATTGTCAGGATGATAAAGATGACGATGGAAAACACAACAAACGAAATAGCTTGGAAAGGGTATACATCCAAAAAGTTTGAAACCAAGGAAGGATTACGACAAGGAGACCCACTATCAACAATGGCATTCAATCTAACATTGGAAGGAATAATCAGGAAAAGCAGAATAAACATGCAAGAAACGATATTTAAAAACGGCCACCAATGCATAGCATTTGCAGATGATCTGACGCTATTAGCAACAAGCAAAAAAGAACTACAAAAGTTAATGAAAAACATAATAACAGAAGCCAAAAAATTCGGACTTAAAATAAATGAAGAAAAGACAAAATATATGATAATGGGAGATATCCAAAAAGAAAAAGAGAATAACATCATAGTACAAATAGATGGAGAAAAACATACTCGTTTAAAAGAGCCAAAGAAATTATTTACCTGGGAGCCAAAATAGATGAAAATGGTCATGAAGAAGGGGAGATAAAGGCAAGAATAGCTAAAGGAAATAAAAAATATGGAGCATTACGCACATTATTGAAATCCAAATACGTATCAAGAAAAACAAAAATAAGAATTTATAAGACGGTTATCAGACCTACAGTAACATACGCAAGCGAAACATGGGTGCTCAAAAAGTCAGAAACAGACCTGTTAGAAAGATGGGAGAGAAAAATGCAAAGAGCAATATATGGAGGTGTGAACATAGAAGGTCAGTGGAGAAGAAGAACCAATAAAGAATTGGAAGAACTATATCAAGAGCCAACGATTACGACGACGATCAAAGCACAGAGAATACGATACTTGGGGCACATAGAGAGAATGGGAAGTAAACGAATGCCAAAAATGGTACTTTCACGAAGACCAATACAAAAGAGGAGGAAAGGCAGGCCAAGGAAAAGATGGAAGGACAGTGTATATGAAGACTTGAAGAAAAGTAACATTGAGAGATGGAAAGAACTAGCATTGGACAGAAGGAGGTGGAGAGAGGTTGTGAAGGAGTGTATAAAAAGACTGAAGTGTATTTAAATAAAATTTATAAGTTATGTAAGTTATATTAAGTTATTCACTATATTATTTATGTAATCAGAAATGTAAACATTTTAGCCCTAGGCCTACAAGGCCTGTTGCGTTTAATAAATAAATAATAAATGGGTTTCCAAGAAAACTACGCAAGATGTTGATAGTGACGCTTAAAAACAACAGCGCGAAGGTTACATTCTACGGAATAATTCTGACCATCATAGTAAATACAAAGACGGCACTAATAAAAGCATTAGAAAAATTATAAAAGAAAGCAAAAAGAATAGGTTTGTAGATAAAGGAAAATAAAACAAAGTATATGAAGATAGGAAGGGAAGACATTGAAATGAGTAAACACCTGAGCATAGGTTTGACACTATACACACCCTCAAATATATCGGAGCGAAAATTGAAAAAACTGGGATTGAAAGAGTAGAAGAATGATTCTATTATAGTTATTAAGGTACCAAGGTTATTATCTATAATACCCGTGGTGCCTTCAACGTTTAATGTCCGACTAAATTATTCTTTATATGCAAAAATTTTGAATTAATTAGTTTTCAAATAAGGACATTTACCAGTGGTAACCATAATTAACCATTTAATTGTGGTAACCATAGTTTTACTTAGGTTGTTATTTGTCAACTTGACAGTATTTAACTAGTTATTTAAATTTAATGCCCTAGGGCGTTATTTTTCACAATAACGCTCTAGGACATTAACGCCCTAGGGCATACTTAATCGACTTCGAAATCATGTCATATTTGTCAAATAATATACCAGTCGGACATTAAACATTTTATAAACATAAACATAAATAAAAAACCATAAAATCCTTTATAAAAGGTAAATTTGTTAAAATCCCTATACAGGGCTACATCACAGAACAGAACTATTAGTTATCAATCTGTTGATCGATCATCTCATCATTGTTTGCTTGAATATAACATGCTAACCACCAAAGTAAAAAATATTTGGGTAAAAACCCTTTACAATTAATCCCACATAGGAACATAGAAATAAGATGTGAATTTAAACATGGATATTTTAAACATCCATGTCTAAATTCACATCTTATTTCTATGTTCCTATGTGGGATTAATTGTAAAGGGTTTTTACCCAAATATTTTTTACTTTGGTGGTTAGCATGTTATATTCAAGCAAACAATGATGATGATCGGTCAACAGATTGAAAACTAGTTCTGTTCTGTGATGTAGCCCTGTATAGGGATTTTAACAAATATACCTTTTATAAAGGATTTTATGGTTTTTGCAATAAATGGTATACAGCCAACTACAGGAAATTTTTTTTCCTCGTGGATTTTTTTATAAACATAAATATGTACATAACCTCAATTAAACTAGTTTTTAGGTACCTATGCTATGCAAAAAACAACGATACATAAATAGGAGGAAGACGGCTTACTAAAATTTGGAAGAAAAATCATGAGAGCAATATTAGGTCCCAACATTAAAGGAGAGGGTGAAAAAAGACAAAATGAACATGGAAATAGAAAAGGGACTAAAGGGAGAAAACATAGTCAGATAACTCAAATCACTCCGTGTTTAATGGATCGGACATATAGTGAGAAGACCACATCAAGACGTGCTACGAAGAATACTTATGGTCTAGAATAGAAGAAGAGGAAGATTGAGAAAAAGATTTATTGATCTGAAAATTAAATGCTCACAGCTGCGCAAACACATAGCAAATTATAAGCAAATGGAATAATCTACCTCTAAAATAAATAGGAATATTCAAGCTCAGTCGTGAGCCATAATTACATGAGATTACAAGGCTATGATGATGACGACGATGATATTCCATAGATTTAAATCGTTCACAATCTGAACTTCAAGATTTATCGTTGTTGCCTTTCACTAGAAAGGATACGGCCCTAAAGACCTTCAGGCATAATCCCGCAGATACAGTAATTTCGTACAATTACCAGCTCGAGTAAACTCTAACTAGTAGTAAACTAAAACGACCAAATGTCCGAACAATCCAACGCTTGTTGACTTCTGCTTGTTCAACATGGAAGAATTCAAAAGTAAAATAAAAATTTTATTTTTAATTCAGTTGCAATGCGAAGGCAAAACAATCTTACTTTTCAATTAGAATACGAAGCGCAGTCCAGTCCTCTGACTCGCGATTTTCGGCTCTTATTGGAGCCTCATCGGAGAGAACGTAGGCTTATTCTCCATTATTACATGGAATTAAAAAGTGTTCCTGGTTGGACCAAAAAGATATTGACTGTTGATGACCTTTACTTTACCGAAGCAGTAGCTGCGTCCGTATAATGATCTCAAGTTTTCTACTTAACTTCTATTTATTTAAATTTTACAAATTTTGCAATATTCTTTGATATACCGCAATGACCTATTCACATTATATCTCTCATAAAGATCTACCAAAAACTACCGAACGTAAATCAAACTCAACATAAAAATATATACACAACGTATTTTATTGCTTCATTTGAAATTCGAAAACCGTTCATTAAAACTGGTACTTTCTTTCACTCGTGTCTAAAGTGGTACCAAACAAATTCGGCAAAGTGCGTGGACGTTACTGGCGCCTTCAAGAGGTACCAATAAGGTCAGCACCAGTACCACTACCACCTGTTTGATTTTTCGGTACCAACTAAATGAGGTGTGGGTTTTTGATTAGCGTCTGTTAATTTATGCTTGTCTTCGATCAAAATTAAAATAAAGCGGAAATTTTGTGGTTTTGGTAAACAGTTACTGAGTTATATATTTTATTTAATTAGACAGAAGTGGCTAGGATAACATTTGAAGATTTGAGTGTGAGTCAAGAAAGATGAAGAGTAATGTCAGCTTTTGGAGAAATCTGTTAGTTTACGGAATATTGAATCATATTTAGATTTTTGTATAGCCTTGATACTTTATAACTAAAAATAAACTTTGGAAAAAAGTCACAAGTATTCCCTTAGAATGTTTGAATAATTTATGCAATGGGTGCATAAATGTGTAAGTACTTTTTTTTATTCACGAATAAGAAAATTAGGAAATAAAGTACCCACGGATTAGCAGTAAGAGATGAAGTACACAGAACAAATTAATTAGCAGGATGCTTTAATAACACTAAACTAAATGGTGTAAACGACAAATCAACTGTGAGATGAGGATGAGATCAAGAATCAATAAGGCCAGTATAGAACAATAATGACGTACGCATCAGAAACAAGATCCGACACAGCCAAAACACAGATAGTGGTAGAAGCAACAACAATGGGAATACTCAGAGAAATGACAAGAACACATTGAGAGACCGACAGGGAGTGACCAAATTAGAACAAAATTTAGTGAAATATAAACGGGTGGACACTAAATAGAAAAAAAGAATGGAACAATCAGATCAATAGAATGTCGGACAAAAGAGTCGTTTAAATAGCAAGAAGTATTGTCCATTCGCGCAAGAGATTGAGTGATAATATTTTATAGAGTCAACAAACCTCCAATGAACAAGCAAAATTGCTTATGAAAAGGAATAAAAACAATAAAAAAATTTAGATAAGAATCCCTCAAGTCACAATTTTATGAGTGCAAAAAAGACACAGTACCTACTCTGCAGATAATATAATAATCAATATTATATTTACAGATATTTGTATCGAATATTTTAACTTAAAACCATCAAGTGGCATTTCCGGATTGGTCGATATTTTGAATGAAGATGCAAGCTCCGTAAGCCTGCTCAGGGGAATTTGAGACACCGTGTACTTCATTAAGAGTCGTGGTATTTAAAATTGCGAAGAATTTTAATTTAGTTGCTAAGAAAAGTTAATTCATCTTCTTCTTAAGGTGCCGTTTTTTAAAGGTTGGCGGTCATCATGTGCATGCTGATTACCCTAGAGACGAGTAATAGGGTAGTTTCCTGTTGCTTTCTCCATCGCAGTCTAAAACTCATTAAAATTCAGTGATTATTTCCCTTCTGCACTATCTTAGTACTAATGTTGCTGTTGCCCAACATCAGAGTAGGATAAGGGATGGGAAGCTTTGGTAATTAGATGGGACTAGGACATTATTTCTTCCAGGCACCAGGCGTTTGGGAGATAATTATGGCTCACGTGGGTAGGGTCAGGTCTATAAAGTATGTACATCTGGGAGCGTTCAAGTATTACGTAACGCAATTTTTGAAGATTTTTGACCCCCCCTCCACCCCAGGTAACGCACCGTAACGTTTTTATGTACCCCCCCTCCCCTACCTAAACGTTACGTAACACCCAAGTCACCATTTGAACCTAAATGGAAAACTAGGTTGCGAAAAGTACCGGAATTATTATTTTAATCGCATTTGAGGTAATAATAAAAACTTACAATCATCATCCAGCCTCAAAAGTCCACTGCTGAACATAGGCCTCCTCCCCTCATTTCCAACCACGTCTATCCTGCGCCGCTCTCATCCAGCTTTTATTTAGCTTTCTTACGTCGTCTGTCCATCTTGTAGGCGGTCAACCGGCGCTTCTCTTGTCTTCTCTTGGCCTCCATTCCAATAACCTTTTTGTCCATCGCCCATGTGTCATTATCGCTATGTGTCCTGCCCATCTCCACTTCAAGTTAGCTATCCTTTTGATGACGTCAGTCACCTTTGTCTTCTCCTGATTTCTTCGTTTCTGATTTTGTCTCGCAGAGTTATTCCTAACATTGACCGCTCCATTCTTCTCTGTGTTACTCTTAGTTTGGTAGCCGAGGCTTTAGGTAAGGTAAGTGTTTCTGATCCGTACGTCAAGACTGGGAGGACGCACTGATCAAATACCTTTCTCTTTAGGCATATGAGCAACTCACTCTTAAAAGTTTCTCTCAGTTTTCCAAATGCTGCCCACCCAAGAACGATTCTTCTTTTTAGTTCATGTGTCTGGTTATCCCTGCCAATCGTAATTTCATGTCCCATGACATGAAATATGTCCAAAACTAGAATAATAATCTTTTATTACTAATTTTACATTTACATTTACATTTTCCCTGCTTGGCCCCATCCTTACATACATTTTTGGCTTCATCCTTTATTGTTCTTCTCATGCATTCTTCTATTTGATCTTCTTTAATAAAAACTTAAAATAAAATAACATATTTATTATTTCAATATTTTATTTTGCTTAGTAAAAATTTTTGTATAACAAATAATATACGATGTTGCCAGTAGTTTCGGAAAAATAGTGAAAAAAATGTGTAAAATTTTTGTTCTTCAACGCCCTATATCGTGAAAACGCATGCCGTTACAAAAATTTTATACTAAGCAAACCCCAATTATTTTTCAGTTTTTCACCTATCTTAGAGATCGTGTTACCTTTTTCTGAAACACTCTGTATACGTAAGAAGACACTTATGGAATAAAATTATTTCTGTCCATGTTTTAATCAATTTTAAAAAACGCTAAGACCCGTAGATTTTAATATATAAAAATGTGTGCTTTTTAAACATACATTTAAATGTACAGGGTGATTTATGCAAGACTACCGTAGTCCATAAGCTTTATTTTTTAACACCCTGTATATTTTTATATGTTTACAAGCTGCTTAACAATCTGAATTTATGGTCTTTATGAATAATACAGGGTGATCATTTAAAATTATAATGTATGGAAACCACTTATGGAATAAAATCATTTTTGTCATGTTCATTATTTTAGAAAATTATAAAAACGCTAGAATACGTCAACTTTTAAATTCAACTATGGACTATTTAAACATAAATTTGAATATACAGGTTGATTCACTCAAGTCTAGCATAGTCCATTATCTTTAATTTTAATTAAACACCCTGTATATTTTTGTTTTTAGAAGCTGCTTAACAACCTCATCTCAAAAATGTGTATTATGTAGGGTCTATTATGAATAATGCAAGGTGAAATTTTGAAATTCACTTGAAATTTTTGAAATTTTGAAATCACACTTTAAATAAGGGTACTATTTTTTTAAATATCTATCAATTTTCTAAACTAAGCATCAATATAGTGGGTTTTGTATTTAATGCTTTTTATTTAAAGACATTTTTAAATAATTTGAAAATTTGGGTATTTAAAACATTTATGAATACCTACTGCAGAAAACGATTTCAGAAAACATACAAGATTTATGAACATGTAGTTCCCTTCTGCAACCTCTTAAATAACATCTGTATCTTTTAATCTTTTGTTGTGGAGACAGGTCCATCTAATTATTGGAAACAAATGTTACTGTGCTTCATCTGTGTTACAAATTTTAAGATTTTTTCACTTGAAAACGTACTATTATGTATTGTCCTCTTGTCGGAACATGAACGGAGCGTGAGAGTGCAACATAAAACAATTCAGGGGTCTATGTAAAACATAAATGAAATTCCGTAGTTTTTTTTCATTTAAGTTAAAAAAGAATCCACAAGGAAAAAGTTTTCCTGTAGTTGGCTGTATACCATGTAATACAAAAAATAGTAAATCCTTTATAAAAGGTATATATTTACCTTAAAAAAGAATGTTACGTAACGCGCTGTTCGAACCCCCCTCCCCCCCATGTAACGCGCCGTAACGTTTTACAAGACCCCCCTCCCCCCAAACTGCGTTACGTAATACTTGAACGCTCCCTCTTCTAAATTCTACAGGAAACATTAAAGAGTGCCCGCTACCACCTGTTATGTTTTTACTAAGTATAATTACTATGCCATATCTGTGTTGCGTGATTATGTTTCCCTAATAGTAGATTCTTCGTTTTCTTCTATTGAATTTTCCACAGTTTACCAATTTCATGTTACTTATTTCCAGTAGGTCCATGCTTTTTATACAGGGTGTAACAAAAATACAGGTCATACATTAAACCACATATTTTGGGACCTAAAATAGTTCGATTGAACCTAACTTACATTAATACAAATGTGCACATAAAAAAAGTTACAGCCCTTTGAAGTTACAAAATGAAAATGGATTTTTTCCAATATATCGAAAACTATTAGAGATTTTTTATTGAAAATGGGCATGTGGCATTCTTATGGCAGGAACATCTTAAAAATAAATTATAGTAAAAGTTGTGCACCCCATAAAAAATTTATTCGTTCCCATAAACCCCCCCCCCCCCAAACTTTTGTGCACGTTCCAAGTAAATTATTATTGTGGTACCATTAGTTAAACACATTGTTTTTAAAGCTTTTTTGCCTCTTATTACTTTTTCGAAAAGCCAATTTTTATCGAGATATTTTGAATATTTGTCAAATCTACCACATATTTTGTATATTTAAGTACGATTATCGAAACCTGGTAATAATATGAACATTTACATTTTTAGGTAGGTATATTTTGAACCATATTAAAAAAGAAGCCAAATCTAAATAAAATGTGCCTTATCGAAAAAATACTAAGAGACAAAAAAAGTTTTAAAACACTGTTTTTAACTAATGGTACCGCAATAATAGTTTAATTGAAACGCACACAAACATTTGGGGGGTTTAAAGGAACAAAACCCCCATAAAATTTTTATGTAAACATATTAAAACAGAAGCCGTATCTCGATAAAAAAATGGCTTATCGAAAAAATACTAAGAAGCAAAAAGTTTTAAAAACATTGTGTTTAACTTACGGTACCACAATAATATTTTAATTGGAACGTACACAAAAGTTTGGGGGGGGGGGGGTTAAAAGAACAAAACCCCCATAAAATTTTTATGGGGTGCACAAATTTTACTTTAATGTTTTTTTTTTTAGTTATTCCTGCCTTAGGAATGCCACATGTCCATTTTCAATAAAAATCTCTAATAGTTTTCGATATATGTATTTAGTCCAGGGCGCATCTGTTTTGAGATGGACGTTGAGAGGTGACTCAAATTTGTTTGCAGAAATTGCTTGAAAATAACTCAAATAATAATATTTGAGTTATCCTCCCACTCAAAATGGTCCGGAACATTGTTTAAATAATCAAAATGTCAAAAAATGAAGGAAAAATTCGATTTTTTTCTTCGTTTTTTGATTATAACTTTAAAAGTATTTATTTCCGAGAAAAGTTGTACTGACATAAAAGTTGCATAATTAAATTTCCTATAATATAGAATTGGTTAAAAATTTAAAAAATAGTCACCCTTGTTGCAAAATAGCAATAATTGCGAAAAAAAAACATACAAAAACAAGTATTCGAATTTTACGTTTTTCAACTATTTATGCTACAATTAGGACCTTTATATTTTACCCAGAAAAGCTTTATGATATAGTAAAACAACACTGTAAATTTCATTAAGATCGGTTTAATAGATTTTGTAAAATAAATTTTGCAATCCAGCTTTCGCAAAAAAAAATAATTTTTTTTTAATGTTGCAGGACTGAAAATAAAGCAGATAGCAAGTTGAATTTTTTTGCTTATAGAAGTGTACTGTACCTTTCATTTGCAATTTACAAAATTAAAATCGATTAATTACCACGGCGTCAGGAAACTTTTTAAATAAACATTAATTTTTGGAGCTACGCGCAGGACAGCGGTGTTCGATTCACACAAGTTGATTTCCACCAAAATTTCTTCCAATCTTTATCTAATATATTATTTTCTTACTCTATATTTTGTTGTATTTTAATATTTTAATTCCACAAAAATCAAACTAATTTTATTATTGTTTGTGAAATATTGTTTAAACAATTGCATATGTTTAAAAATAATAAACTTTTATTCTCTAAGTTAAAATATATGAACAAAGAAAGTTTTTGCTAAAAAAGTGTTATTTCAAAGGATAGAGTATGTGTTTTTATTTTGCAATAAACAAATTTATTTATTTATATCGAAATGTAATAAAAATTAAAATGTATCAATCATTATCAAAGGTCATTCGAATGCCCAATCAGAGCAAACTATCCGCTGTTCTGCGCGTAGCACCAATAATTAATGTTTATTTAAAAAAATTCCTGACGCCGTGGTAGTTAATCGATTTTAGTTTTGCAAATTGCAAATGAAAGGTACACTGCACTTCTATACGTAAAAAAATTCAACTTGCTATCTGCTTTATTTTCAGTCCTGTAACATTTTGAAAAAGTGAATTTTTTTTGCGAAAGCTGGATTGCAAAATTTATTTTGCAAAATTTATTGAACCGATCTTAATGAAATTTGCAGTGTTGTTTTAATATATCATAAAATTTTCCTGGGTAAAATATGAAGGTCCTAAGTGTAGTATAAATGGTTGAAAACTGTAAAATGCGAATACTTGTTTTTGTATGGTTTTTTCGCAATTATTGCTATTTTGCAACAAGGGTGACTATTTTATAAATTTTTAACCAATTCTATATTGTAGAAAATATAATTACGCAACTTTTATGTCAGTACAACTTTTCTCGAAAATGAATACTTTTAAAGTTATAATCAAAAAACGAAGAAAAAATCGATGTTTTCCTTCATTTTTTGACATTTTGATTATTTAAACAATGTTCCGGACCTTTTTGAGAGGGAGGATAACTCAAATATTATTATTTGAGTTATTTTTAAGCAATTTCTGCAAAAAAATTTGAGGCACCTCTCAACGTCCAAATGTACTAATATTTTTACAGATGCGCCCTGGTCTAATTAGTCCTGTCGCCAGGGGGGGTACAACGGCCTCGTTAATTCAGATGGACTTACCCAAGTTTTTTTTATGTATTTTGACCCGTAGAACACGAATTTTTTGGGTAACAGTTGATCCGGATGTCGATAAGATTGTTATAGACCAAGAACTTGAGGAATCAAATAACAGCGATTTTTGGCAAAACAAAACAATATTTTGTATTTTTTGGGTCATTTTAAGCAAAAAATATTTCTACAAGTTTTTTAGTAGGATGCACAGTTTTCGAGATAAACGCGGTTGAACTTTCAAAAAATCGAAAAACTGCAATTTTTAAACCCGAATAACTTTTGATTAAAAAATAAAATAGCAATTCTACTTAGCGCCTTTGAAAGTTCAAGTCAAATTATGTCGGTTTTGATTATTTGCATTGCTAAAAATTTATTGTGTTATTGTTAAACAAAGCTACAAACAACTAGTGCGTGAGTGATGTTTCTATGATTTCTCATTTAAAATCGAACGAGTAGGTAGAATAGGTACTAGTGCAATCAAGACTATTTCTACGTTACATGCGTTAAAACGCATGTAAAAGCACGGGAAACCCTACGTGTTTATAGCTTTGTTAAACAATAAAAAAATAAATTTTTACCAATGCAAATAATCAAAACCGATAAAATTTGACTTAAACTTTCAAATGCGGTAAGCAGACTTGCTATTTTATTTTTTAATCAAAAGTTATTCGGGTTCAAAAATTGCAATTTTTCGATTTTTTTAAAGTTCAACCGCGTTTATCTCGAAAACTGTGCATCCTACGAAAAAACTTGTAGAAATATTTTTTACTTAAAATGGCCCAAAAAATACAAAATATTGTTTTGTTTTGCCAAAAATCGCTGTTATTTGATTCCTCAAGTTCTTGGGCTATAACAATCTTATCGACATCCGGATCAACTGTTACCCAAAAAATTCGTGTTCTACGGGTCAAAATACATAAAAAAAACTTGAGTAAGTCCATCTGAATTAACGAGGCCGTTGTACCCCCCCTGGCGACAGGACTAAATTGGAAAAATCGATTTTCATTTTATGACTTCAAAGGGCTGTAAATTTTTTATGTGCACATTTATACTAAGGTAAGAGGTTCAATCGAACTACTTTTGGCCTCAGAATATTTGATTTAATTGACCTGCATTTTTGTTACACCCTGTATAATAATATGTTACATAATATTTTTTTAGGTTGTCGTGCACCTTAAATAGAAAGTGATTTCGCCTTTTCCTTCTGAACAGGAACCTTTTCAGAAATATTATTGTGTTTTCTGCTGTCTAAAGGTCGATGAGCGCTTTCCTATGTTCAATTTTGAGATCGCTAGCTGCTACCTTTCAACTTTATTGACATATCTGGCTTCCCTCACTTAGTTGCAGTTACCGGAGTGGAGTGACAAGTGGAATTATAAGTGAGAACTGATTGGCTGGTAAGGACTAGTTATTTGAAATCATGATACCAATCCCAAGTCTATAACTCTTGATGCGACCATCTCAAACAGAAAGGAAAATAGAGCGTTAAGTTAGACAAGGAGACCCAATGTCACCTAAACTCTTTGATACGGTGCTGAAACATGCTTTTGAAAATTTGGATTTGCTGACAAACGGGATAAAAATAAATGGAGAATATCTAAACAACTTGCGCGTTTCTTCGATGATATATTCATACTAGCTGAGGATCTAAGAGTGGCAAGAGAGATGCTACAGGAATTAGTTGTGGCTCCAGACAATGTAGTTTTAAATACAGAGAGAGTCTGTAAAGTGGAATAAATTCAATATCTCAAATACTAATTGTTTTTTTGGAAAATGCTCAGACCCGTCGATTAGTATTTCAAATTGTCCTTTTTGACATTCAATAATAATGTATACAGGGTGTCCCAATTTAGAGATATGACGTCATCGTCAATTTTCTTAAATGGCAACACTGTCATTTTGATAGCTAATTTGATAGGGTTTGTAAAGTTATACATAACTGCAAAATATCAAATTTTTATTCTCTACCATTTACAAGATAATAGAAAATAACAAAGTTATATCTGTAATTTGGAATATATTCAATAATTAAAATACTAACTGTTTTTTTGAAAAATGCTCAGACCCGTCGATTAGTATATCAAATTGTCCTTTTTGACATATAATAATAATGTATACAGGGTGTCCCAATTTAGAGATATGACGTCATCGTTGATTTTCTTAAATGGCAACACTGTCATTTTGATAGCTATTTTGATAGGGTGTGTAAAGTTATACACAACTGCAAAATTTCAAATTTGTATTCTGTACCATTTAGATGATAATAAAAAATAACAAAGTTATGAAAAAGAAGTAATCAACTAATAATTGAATTTAATTATTTCAATAAATTAAGCAAAAACTCATAATGTTGCCCTCAATTATTGTCAAATTGTCAATGGGCAACGTTATGAGCATTTGCTTAATTGAAATAAATAAATTCAATTATTATTTGATTACTTCTTGTTCTTCATAACTTTGTTATTTTTTATTATCTTGTAAATGGTAGGGAATAAAATTTTGAAATTTTTCAGATGTGTATAACTTTACACACGCTATCAAAATAGCTATCAAAATGATAGTGTTGCCATTTAAGAAAATCAACGATGACGTCATATCTCTAAATTGGGACACCCTGTATACATTATTATTATATGTCAAAAATGACAATTTGATATACTAATCGACGGGTCTGAGCATTTTTCAAAAAAACAGTTAGTATTTTAATTATTGAATATATTCCAAATTACAGATATAACTTTGTTATTTTCTATTATCTTGTAAATGGTAGAGAATAAAAATTTGATATTTTGCAGTTATGTATAACTTTACAAACCCTATCAAATTAGCTATCAAAATGACAGTGTTGCCATTTAAGAAAATCGACGATGACGTCATATCTCTAAATTGGGACACCCTGTATACATTTTTATTGAATGTCAAAAAGGACAATTTGAAATACTAATCGACGGGTCTGAGCATTTTCCAAAAAAACAATTAGTATTTGAGATATTGAATTTATTCCACTTTACAGACTCTCTCTGTATAAATACATATGTATCTCGAAAATAAAAATAATGACAAATTTCATTTTCAACCCAGCATCAGTATTTGTTGGCAATAAATAGATCTCGTCGATAAATATGAACACCTAGTACATGAAATTATGATTGGCAGGTATAATTAGACCCATGAACTGAAGACAAGAGTACGTCTTGGGTGGGCAGCATATGGAACACTGAGAGAGAAACTTTTAAAAGTGAGCTGCCCACATGCCTGAAGAGAAAAGTATTCGATCAATGCGTCCTTCCAGTGTTGACATACGGAGCAGAAAAATATACATATCTTATCAAAAACTTCGGCTACCAAGCTGAGAGCCACACTGAAAAGAATGCAATGATCCATGTTAGGAATAACTCTTCAAGACAAAATAAAAAAAGAGATCGGGAGAAGAACCAAGGTGACTGGTGTCGTCGAAAGGATAGCTAGACTAAAAGGAGATGCACACTACATATAGCCACAATGATACAGATGGGCGATGGACAAAGAAGTTATTGGAATTTAGACCAAGTGAAGACAAGAGAACCGTCGGTCGACCACCTACACGATGGACTGACTGATGATTTAAAAAGGCCGATAAAAACTGGATGAGAGCGGCGTAAGATAGAGGGGTTGAAACATACGAAGAGACAGAGACCTATGTTCAGCAGTGGACTTTTGGGGCTGGATGATGATCAAATAATTAGTAACTATATAAATAGTTATAAGTTATAGCTATCCTTTTCTGAAGTAACTATTATTTTTTCGATTGTGTTGATATACTAAAACCTTCGTTAACCGAAACCTTTTTTTAACCGAAACATCGTTTAACCGAAACGGCTGACAGTGTCAATAATTTCGTCAATAGAAAGAAATTTATATCAAAAAACGGAAACAATTCGAAGTTAATTTGTCAACATCGTTAATAACATTGCTTTCATACAACTAAAGAACATCGACAATGAATTCGTCCCAAGTGTAAAATCGTTTTTAAGATCACAAAATTTTCCCTTCAAAGCATTAGCATTAGAATTGATTTTCTTTAATTTTATTGCTTTATTGTGCATTTTCATACTAAAGAAAACATTACGAAATACCCTCATAGTATTTTTTTAATACCAACTTTGACCAAGAATACTAGGTAATTTGATACAAGAAGAATACAAAAACACTGTTATTTTTAACCGAAATTCTTGTTATCCGAAATGGCCTCCCCCCAATTATTAGGGGGGAGGTTTTACTGTATATCAATTTGTTGTGATTTATTATTTACACTTACAATTTTTTAACAATTTTTAATATCTTGATGCTACTGTTAATCAACCTAGTGACCATTTGACACTATTGTAATAATTTCAGAATTGGAAATATGCAAAATATGTACATTAGATTTGCATTATAATTACTGTTAGAATTTCAACATAAAAGTAATTGCCGCATGTGGAGAGTAAAAACTGAAGAATCTCTGTTAAATCCATTTGGATCTAATTATACAACTTACAGTATGTGTTGCGGAGTCGTCGACCTGATTTTATAATTATATGGGTTAAGTATTAATAGAGATAACTAACAGAGGCGGAACAATAACATAACAGAGTCAAATAAACAAGTCACATAAGCATAAGTATGGATCTATTTAAGAAATTATTGAAACTCCTATTTTGTAATATTCCACGGTTATTTGGTAATTATTGAGAAGAAAAATGGCTCACTTTCTAATAGACATAACAAAAATCGGTAACATACCACCACAAATTAAACGCTCAAAGGCAATTTCGACATTAAAACCTGGTAAGCGAATGATGACAACCCTAAAAACTAGAGGTCAATGGCGCTACTATCTGCCACGTTTAAGTTACTAGAACAACTCATCCATAGAATCAGCACAAACTTGCTTGACGCAAAACCGATCGAAAAGGCTTCAGGTCAATCAGAAGTTGCGCAGGTCAAACTCTTTCACTTACCACATTTATTGAGCAGGGTTTCAGAGAAAACAGACCTAACAGCGGCAGCAATTCCATGTAAATCCAGCGTTTGGATAATTGACAGTATGGTGAACGACCAAACGATCCAAGTGGTGATGGGAACTGCCATTAACACACCGAGAAAACTGAAGAATAGCCTGCCTCAGAGATCTGTTCTTTAGGCCGAGAAAGTTTGGCTACGACGGTGACCGGGTCCTTGCAACAAGAAGTAGATAATTTGTGAAAATAAAGTAAATTCTTACGACAGACTTAGACATAGTGGCAAAGTACTTGTGTTAAAGGAACTTCACGGAAGCCTCTAATCAAACGTCATGAAAACAGAAGTTTCCAGTTTCCATCTAAATCAATATCTGAGGAAGAATCATTAATCATCAACAGAACCCTATTGTTCAAAGATTATCTAAAAAAACAACGGAAAATTGTAATACATCCAACCTGCGATCATTTACCCTGGGTTTTGTCTTCTGAGCCGCAAAATATTGCTCCGCAGTTTGGCTTATCAATACACATGTACCAAAAAAAGGTGTTCAATTGAACAACACAATGATAATGAATTATGGGGTTGTCAAATCCACCTTCGTGCAATGTTTCCCATTTCTGAGCCAAATTCCGCCACCAAAATTACGACGCATACTTCTTTATGTCCACCTACTATCGGAGATGGTTTATTCTGTCGAAAAGATTTTTTCTACGAGCGTGCAAAAATGTCTACTTTCGCGCACGCATTTTAGTTTAGAAAGTTTCACTTTTCCGCACGCGTGTTACTTTTCCGCACGCGGTTTTTACTTTTCCGCACGCGTGTTAATTTAGATATGTTAATATGTCCTTAAAAAAAGGATCTAAAGAATTACAGACCCATAACTTTACTAAATGTGATGTACAAACTATTAACCAAGATATTAACAAACAGATTAACAACTAAATTAGATGGATACCAGGCAAGAGAACAAGCCGGATTTAGAAAAAGCTTCAGTACAAGTGACCACCTTTTAACGATGAAGATATTAATCGAAAAAGCTAACGAATATCATATCCCGCTATACATGGCATTTATTGACTTCGAAAAAGCATTTGATAGTGTGGAACACTGGGCAGTAAAGAATTCCCTACAAAACAGCAGAACAGACTACAGATATACCGACTTAATTACAAATATATATGATAAGGCAACAACAACTATCAAGCTAATGAAACAAACGGAGCCTATTAAAATAAACCGAGGAGTAAGACAAGGAGATACCATCTCGCCCAAGCTATTCAACCAAGCGCTAGAAGATGTGTTCAAACAACTGCACTGGGATGGTTTGGGTATAAACATAAACGGGCAATATCTGAATCACTTACGATATGCTGATGATATTGTATTAATAGCAGAAAGAAGTGAAGAATTACAAAGAATGATGGAAGAACTAGATAGAGAATCGACAAAGATAGGACTGAAGATGAATTACAGTAAAACAAAAACCATGACCAATCAACAAGAAGAACTAGTAATTACAGTGGCACAAACAAGAATAGAACAAGTAAAAGAATATATATATCTAGGACAAATCACTAGATTAAATAAAGAAAATCAGACCGAAGAAATAAAGAGAAGAACAAGGTTGGCCTGGGCATCATTCGGAAAACTGTCTTATATTCTAAAGAACAGAAAATACCCGCAATACCTAAAAACAAAAGTCTTCAATCAATGTATACTCCCTGTTTTAATATATGGCTCTCAGACATGGACGTTTACAAAAGAGAATTTGGAAAAAATAGCAAAGACAGAAAGAGCCATGGAAAGACAAATGCTGAACATTAAATTATCAGACAGGAAAAGAAACGAATGGATCCGTAACAAAACAAAAGTGAAAGACGTCTCTACCCAAGTAGCAAAGCTTAAATGGAAGTTCGCCGGACACACCCTACGGCAGAAGGATGAAAGATGGACTAAGATGGTAATACATTGGAGACCATGGAACCACAAACGAAAAAGGGGAAGGCCACAGATGCGATGGTCAGATGACCTGAAGAAACACACTGGGTCAAAATGGATGCAAATTGCCCAAGATAGAGAGGCATGGAAGAAGGAAGATGAGGCCTATATCCAAGGATGGATGTTTAGGGCTGATTAGATAGATAGAATATGTCCTTAAAGTAATTATAATACATGCAATAAACTAATATTTAGATATTATTTACTAATTTATTTCAAATATATCTTATTGTGTTCCTGTTTTAATGAAATTAACGCGACAATTCGATGAAATAAAATTATTTTGACATAATATTCGAAAGTCAAATCGGTAGACAATAACCGTCGTTTTGAATCATAGTCATGAAAACCAAGATCGTCGTCATGCTAACTAATTATATTGTAAAGTTTGGTTTTGACAACCTTGTCAAAGAATTAATTTGTGTATGTATTTTCAGTAGTAATTGCACAAGAGCTCTAAAATTATTGAATTTTTCCCGAGTGTCACTTTGGCAGTTTTAATTTCACGAGCCGAAGGCGAGTGAAATTATGTCAAAGTGTCACGAGGGCAAAAATTCTATATTAATTTTAGAGTTCGAGTGCAATTTGTTGCGATTATTTCATGAATAAAACTGTTCAAAACCAAAATTTTATTGTAATTTATATATGTAAGTACCAATTAGTGAAATTAAACACACAGTTGTTATAAATATGTATTTGACGGTTGAAAGCCATCACTTTTATAATTTTTAAAACATTTGTCATTAATGTCACTGAATGTATTTTTTCGTAGCAACGAAGGGCATCTGACGTAATATGCTTAACGACGGGAGATTATCAAAAATTATCACCTTAATTTGCATGTCTGTAGCTTTCTATTGGTCAGAATCTCCTATGAATGAAATAATCATATTAATTAAATTAATTGATTAAGATTTGGTAATTTTTTAAAGACTCTTTCTGCACTTGTTAGGAAAATAACTATTTCAGGTCTACAAAACATAGATAAGCACGATGCACGATAATGATTAATATAACTAGTTTGTTTTGATTGCAACATAACAAAAGCAACACGACAAAACTGTTTGTTGAATACTCCTTTCGATACAAACAATGTGTCAAAAGATTTAGAACAACTAAAAGATGACGAGAGACTAAAAGACAATATGTTTTGTACATTAATTATTTAGTATTGTTTTTTTAAGTCTTTAATAAGTTTGTCTACATACTTAACGTATTTATACTGACATGACACGTTATAATTTTACCGGGAAAATAAATAGTGCATATAATTATCGGTCTCTCTAATAACATCATTAAGCAAATCGAGATCGTTTGATCTGATATTTCATATAATTACCTGAGTTTTTCTCAGAGCAGGAGTCTTCATTTTTTCTGGCAGGCGTCAATTACGTTTCTGTAATCTACCGATAAGAGCAAGAGGTTGGTGTAGAATTTAATTTAGCAAAAAGCCAGTGTGAAGTCTGAGATGGGATTACATCAAAGATAACACCTTTCTCAGCTTATATGGCTTAACACACTAACATTATGTTTGTTTCCCATATCGATCTATAGTCGACTTGTTAATGATTGGTAGTGCATAATATGGCTTGTTATTAAACATATTGGTAGTTCGTCTTTGTTTGTAAAGTCCCAAAAGTACTGGGAATGTAATCAAGACGTACATCAGACCTTTATAGATTTGAAACAGATTTATGACTTAATTGAAGACCCTGGAATGCAATGTTTGAGCTGGGAATAAATAAGAAACTAGTTGCGATAAGACGAATGTATGTAATTAACTCTTTTGCACAAGCTATAATAGACGGGAAAATGGTAAATGCTTTCTGCGTAAATCTTGGACTGAAACAGTGGGATCCGCTGTCCCCACTGGACCTCAAAAGGATTGTGACCAATGAGATTGCAGAGGCGCAGAACAGAAATAGATGGAGATATCTGGCTTACGTTCAACAATTGACAAATCAAGGCTGAACATGATGATGAGTCTTCCCATCTCATTTTTTGTACTGCAGTGAGATCTATACAATAACTTGTTACCTCTTTTGCTCCTTTTTCCGGCTATTCTATTTTAATTATCATTGTGATGTCCCAATTGTTTTTTTTTACTTTTTCTATTGCTATATGTTATCTTTTACGATTTTACGTTTTGATTCTTTTTCTGTTTTTCTATTACAATCTCTACATCCTTTTGATTTGATTGATCGTTATTTATGTCCTCATTTCGCTTATGTATTAGTTTTTTGTGTTTGTTTTACTATTTTCTATTTTATTTTAATCCATCTCAATTATTTTTCGTTTATAGTGAATATATTATAACCTATTTCTGTTTCTTTTTCCTAAATTTGTTTTCCGAATTTCCCACGTTCTTTTCAAATTGTTATATCTTACTTCATTGGACCATGATTTAGAAATATTTTTTTGTTCAGAACATCCCTTAATTCATTCGGAATATCACACCAATCCCTAAAAAATGGAATAAGGAACAAAATTCGAATTACAGAGCATTACTTTACAGAACTTCTGAGTAAATCTTATAAGTTAGAAGCTTAAACTTAAAGTTCAATCAAGCTTAGATTATCATAATGGATGCCAAGATTCTGATAAGGTTTCTCAATTTGTTTTTGGCCCTATTTTCTGTTTGTCCCCCTTGTCGGTAGGGATTTCCTAAAGCCTCCTTGCTCCAATACATCGTCGACGATGAAAACACATAGCATAAAAACACCATGAAATATATAAAAGCTGAAGCTGCTTTTCAAAACCCAACGGCTACCTGAAGACACATACATGGCAAGCATCTAGCTTGACTTACATCCAAGCCATCATCATCATCATCAATGGTGCTACAGCCCTATGAAAGAGCCTCGACCTTCCCAAGTATATTACGTTAGTCAGTCCTATCCATTGCCAACCGTTGCCAGTTTGCTGCGCCTACTTTTCTCCCATCCTCATCTACACCATCCTTCCATCTAAGTTTTGGCCTACTCCTATTTCTACTTCCCACAGGTTGTGACATAAGGATTCTTCTAGGAGGGTTGTTATGTTGTGATCTTGCTAGATGTCCTGCCCATCTTATTCTTCCTATTCTTATAAGAGATACTACGTCTTTACCACCAAATATATGTTTATATCTGTGGTATACCTCGTAGTTGTACCTCCTCCTCCAAATACCATTTTCACAGATGCCACCGAATATTCCTCTCAGGATAAGCAGAAGGTTTTCATCTGCCTTGGAGATGGTCCATGTCTCCGATCCATATGTCAACACTGGTTGTATAAGGGTTTTCTTTATGGTTATTTTTGTTTTTGGCAAGTTTCTGCTTCTCATATGTCTACTCAGTCCAAAATAGCATTTGTTCGCTAGAATTATCCTTCGCTTGATTTCTTCCGTCATGACGTTCTCCTTGGTGGTCAAGGAGCCTAAGTATGTGAATTTGTCCACCACTTCAAAGGTAGAGTTATCAACAGTGAATTGGTGACCCATGTTTCTGGATCTGTTGTTGGTTGTTGATGCCATCATCTTAGTTTTCTCCTCGTTTACTTTCAGGCCCATATTTTCTGAGGCATTTGAGAAGGTGGTATACATTTCTTCTAGTTTGCGTGTTGTGCGGGCAACTAGGTCCACGTCATCGGCATATGCCAAAATTTTGTCTACTCGGGCATCTCTGACCGCCTTTTCCAGAGCTATGTTGAAGAGGAGACACGCCAGCGCATCTCCCTGTCGCAGCCCAACATTCGTTTCAAATGCCTGTGATTGTTCGCCCTGTATTTCGACTTTGCAAACGACCAATGTTATCAGTTTATCAGGCATGTGGAATTCATCCATGGCTTCACACAATTTATTTCTTAGGACAGTATCATAGGCCGATTTAAAATCTACGAAAAGATGGTATGTGTCGATATTGAGTTCATTGGTTTTTTCCAGTATTTGCCTTAGCACAAAGATCTGGTCTGTTGTTGATCGACCAGGCCTAAAACCACTTTGATATTCTCCAAGAAGCTCCTCTGAATGTGCACTTAGACGACCATATAAGATACTCGAAAATATTTTGTAAGCTAAGTATTTTCGATGGGAAATAAGCCACAATTTTATCAAAAAAATGAATTTATTAACGTTTCGACGCCCAAGTTAGGTGTCGTTGTCAAAATACAAAATAATACTAAATAAACAGAAATGTTGCTTAGTAAAAAATTCTTCTAATAATTTATTTAATCTGACTCATTTATATCGGCAATTCAGGCATGTATTATTGCCAATATTGATGAGTTGCGTTCCTGGGACGACTTTACTAAAAGATAGTTCATTCGATTACATGAAATCAACCCCAACTCAAGAATATCCGCCACAAAGTTATATTAATTATAAAAATGCCACAATTAAATAGCTTTAGAACAACATTTTGTAAGCTGTATTAAGGAGGGTTATTCCCCTATAGTTTCTACATTCCAATTAATCACCCTTTTTGTGTAGTGGGCAAACGATTCCAATACACCACTCTTCCGGGATTTGTTCCTCATTCCAGGCTCTCAGTATTATTTTATATATTTGATTAGTCAGAGTAGCAACTCCATATTTAATAAGTTCCGCGGATATACCATCACTTCCTGGAGATTTATTATTTTTTAGGTATTTTATTGCATCCCGTACTTCTTGAATTGATGGAGGCTCTAATGGTGTATTGTTGGTTGCTCTTGGGTTTGGTTGATTTGGATCTTCTGCTTCGATGGTAAGTAGTTCATTATAGTGTTCCACCCACCTTTTCAATATTTCTTCTTTTGTATTGAGTATGTGTCCCTCCTTATCCTTACATATAGTCTTAGCCTTGGTTTCAATTCCTTTCTTACATTATTCAGAGTTTTATAGAATTTTCTTGTTTGCTTTTCCTGTTTTAATGCCTCAAGTTCTTCCAGTGTTCTATTTTCATAAATTCTCTTTTTTCTTCTATGAATGCACTTCTCTTCTCTTCTAAGGTCTTTATATTTTTGTTGTTTTTCTCGGGTTCTTCTTTGCTGCATCTGTTTATATGCATCGTTCTTTCTTCTTGTAATGTCCTCACACTCAGCATCGAACCAGTCATTGCGTGATGGTGGTTTTTCTGGCCATAGAATCTTATTTGCTGCGTCTTTAATATTACTTTTACACATTTCCCATTGTTCGCTGGTTGTTAGATTCTCATTAATTATGCAGTTAGTTTCGATATAGTTTTGAAACCTTTCTACCGCTTGCGGATTTTTGAGGAGTTCAATATTAAGGCGCGTTGTTTCGGTACCTCTTCCAAGCCATCATCTGAAGCTAAAAACTACACTATCTACGTCCAACAGTGCCTACAACAATGCCGTAAGTATCATTTTTAAATATTGTAAACTTTAGGCAGGATTTGCTGTGTTGATGTTAAAATCCCATTTTATTTTATTTTTTCTTCTTACGGTGCCTATCCGTTCCGAATGTTGGCGATCAGCATGTCTATCCTAACTTTGCTTGCTGCTATTCTAAATACATAGTGCGGTTGTCGATGTATTAAACCACTTTCTCAGGTTTTGAAGCCAAGATATTCTTTTTCTCCCTGGTCCTCTCTTTTTTCCAAATACTTGGCCTTGAAGAATGAGTTGCATCAAGTCATATCTCTGTTCATTCCTCATAACATGGCCAAGATATTCTAGTTTGCCCTCTTTGATGGTGTTAATTATCTCGCATTCCTTGCCTATTCTGCATAGGACCTCAACATTAGTCACACGATCCACCCACGAAATTCTTAACATGCATCTGTAACACCATATCTCGAATGCTTCCAGTTTTCTTAAAGAAACTTCGGAAAGTGTCCAGGCCTCCACTCCGTATAATGACGTAGAAAATACATAGCATCTGATGATAGAGATTTTGGTAGCAAGTGGTAAATCGTGACTTCTGAAAAGCGACTTCATCGTTATGAACGCTGACCTCGCTTTTCCTATGCGCTGTTTTATTTCACTTGAGTGGTCCAAATGGCTCTGACTGACATTGACTTTATGTTGGTACCAAGTACCAAGGTATGAGTAGCTGTCCACCCTGTCAATTGGTTATTGGTTAACCAAAAGCTGTTTATTTAAGGTTATTTTTTAATGTAATATAAATGTGATTAATTAATTTCATGTTTTATTTGTCCCTTCCGAGGCTCATTGTTCACTTGTCAATTAATATAAGACGAAGTTGATACAACCTAAGTTACTTCTTCTTCTTCTTCTTATACTTGTTGTATATCTGTCGATCTGTTAATTCCGACGTTGAATTCCGTTGAAGTATTTCTTGAGAGGTAGAATGACAACTATCTCTTTATCTTTTGGTGGTCTCCCCGGTGGATGCTTGCCTGCTGGTTTTACATGAGTAAATTATTCTCTTCATCTTTGTCTGCCCCATCTAACTACATCTTGCACGCCACATTGTTTCCTGATGATGTTGTTTCGTATTCTATCTCTTCTTGTCTTCCTGAGTTATCTGAACAAGACAAAGTCTTATACAATTGGTTCCCACAGTTAGTTGGAGTTTTATCATAACACATTAACCCCCAAGTTTCTGTCGTAGTTCGAATGTTACAGTAGACGTAATATGCCAACGAAGCTAGGACAAATAATCCCCGGACAAATAATCCCGGACAAATAATCCCCACAAATTTTTTGGATAAAATATCCCCACAAAAAATCCCGGACAAAAAATCTCCAAGAAATATTTGCTGCCGAATAGTTTTCTAAAATATTTTTCAAACGTTTTTCAACCTGAGTGCATGAGAGTTATAGCAATCACCATGAAACCTGTTTTGGGCACGAAAATAATGATTAGCAATTAAAATTAAGCATGCATTTTAATTTCTATTACCAAATTTCGAATTGCAATTGTTGAGTTTTTTAGCTCTGGGAATCATATTGTAATTATTCTCTTAAATCTTTTGCTCACCTTGCTTTGAACAACTCTGTTTAAAACATTGCCTATTCGTGATGATAACTGCTGGTCCTGAAAATGATAGTCTTGATTCTAATGCAAAAAACCTGTACATTTTTGGTTTGATTTTTGAATAAATTTTTATGGATGCACACATATCCTCAATTACGTTTTTTAAAAACCGGATAAAGAATAGCATTGCCCATAAAGGCTATAGCGGGATAAGATGGTCAAAAATGCCCCCGCACCGATCAGCCCAGCTACTTATGTTTTCGATAGAGGATATAAAATTATGCCCTCAGGCAAATTTTTAGCTTCCCAGAGGTCCTAAAACCCCTTAAATCGAGAAAAGAAGAATTTTTAGGTTTTATTTTTTTGTGAGCGCAATTTTAACTTAAAAAATCTGAAAAAATTCAAGAGGATGTATATTTTGAATTCAAAACAGCCCTTCAGATTTTTGTAATAAAAAATGAGCTCAGGAAAAATTTTTGAAATTTTCAAAAAAATTTTAGGTTATGTAAATATGATTTGGCCAACTTTTAAATAGTATTTTTTTTTGTATTATTTGTCGTTATTTTGAATGGCAGAGGCAGATTTTTTAATATCTGAGCGGAAAGAACGAAAAAATTGAAAAAACTGTTTTTGGCTGTCTCGAGATGCATCTCAGGACAACCAATTTTAGGATTTAGGATCCTGACTACAACAACTGAAAAAACACTAAAAGTGTGAATTTTGTCATAAAATTTGGTATGTGGGCTTATAATAATATTTGGAACAACTTTTCCAAATAACTTGTTTTGATATCTCTAACGCGAAGCAAATCGAATCACATATCGAAAATTCACCCTGTTTGTGGATTCGCAGTAGACCGCGTTTAAAATTTAAATTTCAGTTGACTATTTTAAAAATTGTGATCCATCAACCTGTATGACTGTGCCAAATTTCAAATCTGTATATATTTTGATAGCCGAAATATAGGGGTGTCTTCATCTTGAATGCGACACACTGTATATTATCAATTTGATAATTTATTGCAACTAATACATATAGTCGTATTTTTTATACCTAGATTTCAAATATACATTCGAAATACTGACTAATTCACTAATTTTATCATAAAAAGTTCAAATTGATTGCATTGAAGTATTGAACCAATTAATGCGTATTAATATAATATTATTATAGTAATTATAATATTATACAAAATGAGTTTTATGTATAGGAACACTAAATTATCTCGGAAACATCTTGCACGATTTTTATAGGTTTTGGTGGGTAGGGGATTTCTAATGCAGCCGATATTATAGTGATAATTACATTGTTGTCAGATCTTCCGTTTTTCTGGAAATCTATTGAACTTTCTTATTTCAAATGGAACACCCTGTATGTCTTTTGCGTTTTGAAGTCCTTAAGGAATACTGATTTTTTTTCATGTTATATTCCCTATACCTAAATGCCATAGTTTCGGAGTTATTGCTACATGTATTTAAAAAAAAATTTAAACAAATTATAAAAATCGCTTTTTTCAGCCTTTGTAGACATTATTTCACATTCTTTGGATCATTGGGAAGAAAAAAGGTCTTTTGTAATTTTTCTTTAAAGTTAATGGTTTTCGAGCTCTAAACAATTTAAAACTGAAAAAAATCGAATACTGACGATTTTCAAGGTTCAAAAACACAAATAAAAAATATTATTTTTGAAACTGCTGTGTACCCAAATTCAAGCTAAGCCATTCTTCTAGGCGCTCGCTATAAACTTTTTTGGCCCGTTTTATTCTAAAACATTGCTTTTTAATAATTGTTAGTGAAGCGCATATGAGAGGACGGGCGATCGGGCTGCATTAACAACTAAAAAACAATATTTTAGAATGAAACAAGCTTAAATTACTTATTGGCAAACTGATGAAATAAGGCTTGAACTTGAATTTGTATACTGGCAGTAACAAAAATAATATTTTTGATTTGTGTTTTTGAGCCTTGAAAATCGTCATTATTCGATTTTTTTTTCAGTTTTAAATTGTTTATAACTCGAAAACGATTAACTTTAGAGAAAAATTACAAAAGAACTTTTTTATTCTAAATGGTCCAAAGAACGTAAAATAACTTTTACCCGGGTCGAAAAAATTTATTTTTATAATTTTTTTAAATTTTTTAAAAATAAATGTAGCAATAACTTCGAAATTATGGACTTCAGGTATGGGGAGTATAATATGAAAAATAATTAGTATTTTTTAAGGACTTCAAAACGCAAAAAATATAGAGGGTATTCCAATTGAAGTAAAAAATTTAATTAGATTTTTAGAAAAACGGAAGATCTGACAACAATGTAATTATCAGTATATTATCGGCCGCATTAGAAAACCCCTACCCACCAAAATTTATAAAAATCGTACAAACCGTTTTCGATAATTGAGGGTTTCCGTACATAAACCTCACTATGTATATATTATTATTATTACACATTAATTGGTTCAATACTTCAATGTAATCAATTTGAACTTTTTATGATAAAATTAGTGATTTAGTCAGTATTTTAAATGTATATTTTGAATCCAGGTATAAAAAATACGACTATATCAGTTGCAGTAAATTATCAAATTGATAATATACAGTGTGTCGCATTTAAAATTAAGACACCCCTATATATCGGCTATCAAATATATCCAGATTTGAAATTTGGCAAAGTCATACAGATTGATGGTTCACAATTTTTAAAATAGTCAACTGAAATTTAAATTTTAAACGCGGTCTACTGCGAATCCACAAACAGGGTGAATTTTCGATATGCATTTCAATTTGCTTCGCGTTAGTGATATCGAAAAAAGTTATTTGGAAAAGCTGTTGCAAATATTATTATAAGCCCACATACCAAATTTTATGACAAAATTCACACTTTTAGCGATTTTTCTGTTGTTGTAGTCAGGATCCTAAATCCTAAAATTGGCTGTCCCGAGATGCATCTCGAGACAGCCAAAAACGGTTTTTTCAATTTTTTCGTTCTTTTCGCTCATATATTAAAAATTCTGCCTCTGCCATTCAAAAGAACGACAAAAAACACATAAAAAAATACTATTTAAAAGTTGACCAAATCATATTTACATAACCTAAAAATTTTTTGAAAATTTCAAAAATTTTTCCTGGGCTCATTTTTTATTACAAAAATCTGAAAAAAATCAGGCTGCTTTGCACTCAAAATATACATCCTCTTGAATTTTTTCAGATTTTTTAAATTAAAATTGCGCTCACAAAAAAATAAATCCTAAAAATTCTTCTTTTCTCGATTTAAGAGGTTGTAGGACCTTTGGGAAGCTAAAAATTTGCATGAGGGCATAATTTTATATCATTTATCGAAAACATAAGTAGCTGAGCTGATCGGTGCGGGGGCATTTTTGACCATCTTATCCCGCTATAGCCTTTGTTCCTAAAAGCATCAAAAAGTTAAAATAATCGAAAAGATTTGTATAACTTTCCTCGTGATGCGTGGTTCTGGCATTGGCATTGAAATTAGTGGAAATTTCAATTGTTTTGATACATACAAAATCTTATACTGATATATTTGCTCTCATGCACTAAGGCTGAAAAACATTTGCATCGATTGCATTCACGGAAAAACTTCCAGAGGACTATTCGGCGGCAAATATTTCTTGGGGATTTTTTGCACGGGATTTTTTGTGGGAATATTTTGTCCAAAAAAATTTATGGGGATTATATGTCCGGGATTTTTTGTGGGGATTTTTTTTGTCCGGGGATTATTTGTCCGGGGATTATTTGTGGGGATTATTTGTGGGGATTTTTTGTGGGGATTTTTTGTCCAGGGATAATTTGTGGGGATTTTTGTCCTGGATTATTTGTCCGGGGATTATTTGTCCGGACCCCATGCCAACAGTATTTAAATCGTTGCTCATAAAGTGTTCAAATTATTCATCATCAAGTCCTTACCTCTACATCTCGCTGTAGTCTAGTACACACTCTTACAAACATAAATAATGTCCACTCTGCGGCCAAGCAACAATTAAGCGTTTCTTTAACTTTAAAAGAGATTACGAGTCGTTCTCGTTTCTCCTTATTTGTTTATATGATGGTGGGCGATTGCTGAAATCGACTCGGATTACTTCATTTATTTTCTCGATTTCTTGTACAATTAAATAAAAATTGATGAATGTTCGTATTAAATATGTCTAGGCAGAGCCAATGACCAAATAAAATAAATTAAAAAAAGGTACCTATAGTTTTTTGTAGCTATAATTAACGATGAACAGAGCCAGACTCCGTGTTGGAATATAAGATCAAATCACAGCATACCGAATGGCTGTATCAAATTAAATATCAAATAAAACAAATAAAATATATAAAATATAATTATGAATAAAAATCAAAATCTAATTCGGTACAGGTTGGAACAAATTTTATATCAAATTTTAGGTGAAAACAAAAGAAAAAATAATGAATAATAAAAAAATATGAAAAAAAATTTTTAAGAAACGCTTTTCTTTGGTTAAGAGTGATTAAAATTAAAAATATTATAAAAAAATCAACTAAAAAGCAAAAAATAAAAAAAAATGAAAATATTAACACATTCGTCAAAGAAAAGCGTCTTCATCGAATAAACTGTTTTCGCCCCACGCTTTTCTTTAACGAATGTGTTATGATATTTTCAATTTTTTTATTTTTTGCTTTTTAGTTGATTGTTTTATAATATTTTTAATTTTAGTTACACGTAACTAAAAAAAAGCGTTTCTTAAAAAAAAATTTTTTCATATTTTTTTAATACTTTTTAATTTTTAGTCTTACACTTTTCAAACATTAAAATATATCGTTATGTTTATTAAAATATGTATAAAACATATAATGTACTAACATGAAAAGTAGTCGGAATCGGCAAAAAAATTGAAACTTTATTGTTTATTTATAAAGTATAACGTAAACAATTAACGTAAAAAGTGAAATTATGTATAGTTCATATCATTAGCTACAATCCGGAAAAGTTTTAAGTTTTTACATTGTAAAAAACAAGAGAATTTAAGCATTTTCCATTAAAATCGTTTTTTTATTGACTGTTCGTGTATTGTTCCCGCGAATGCATATGTCTGCAAATCTTCATTCATTTTCATTGGAGAAAAGGCAGTCAAATTAACGTGTAAAGATTTGACGCAAACTATTGAACTAATTTTAAAAAATAGTCAATTTTTGCCCACAATTTACTTTTTAACTGCTGCGGTAATTCATGTTTTTACCAAGATTTTACGATTTTTTTCTGCAAAGGTTAAAGGGAATAAGCCCTGTTGAGCTGCCTCCCCCCCCCCCACTTGCACAAATTAAAAAACAAATAGCACTGATTTGCGAGCTCGTTATGAGCTTTCATATCCGGCAAATGAACAATTTTGAGCTCGTTATACTGGGCAGGAAATTAATATTTTAGTGCCCTCCTCCACTTAAAAATAGGGATATTGAATCAATCTTTGCGGCAGAATTACCAGCTTTTTATGAGCTTTCAAAGTGATACAGTTTAGATTTTTGAGCTCATCCCCTTCACCCCAAAAAACCCTTAAATACAGTGATGAGCTCGCTAATAACCGGAAAAATAACGTAAAAGATGGAAAACATAATACATTGCGAAATAACAAAGGATGAAACTAGTAGAGGTGGAAATTATCGATATAAACGTATAAATTAACGTTACATTTCATAGTTCCCACCTTTAGACGTCTGTGACAGGAGTATTTTATAAAATTCTTCTGCCACAATGACAGTTTTCATCCTTCTCCGAGACGTCTAAAGGTGGGAAACTATGTAATGTAATGTTAATTTATATGTTTATATCGGTAATTTTCACCTCTACTAGTTTCATCTCTTTTTACCTCACAATATATTGTGTTTTCCATCTTTTGCGATGTTTTGCCGGTTATTAGTGTGCTCACCACCACTGTATATCGTAAATTCTAAGAATAAACTATTAAAACACGCGCATTTCGATTATTGAGCTACAACCTATTCGCAAGAAAACCTCCCCATCATCCCGGCTTAAGAAAGAATTATTGTACTTAAAATGAATCAAATTAATTTTTTAGACTACATAAATATCGTTTAATAATCTATGAGCTCACAAAATACGCGCATTTCGATTATTGAATTACAATTTCTTTTGTATATTGCAGTCAGTCAGTAACTGAAGGTAAAAATCAACTATTACCTTTGATTTCGGCGAACCTCCATCGATTTTCACAAAAATTGGTGAGTTGTTTGAGGATACCTCAAGAAGCAAAAGTGAAATGATGCTAACTTTTAACTTTTAACGCTTTTAGCCTGGCGGTGGATAGCACCTCTTCTCGGGGATGAAAATAGTGTTATTAAAAATAACCCCACAAATCGATAGAGCGACAAATTCTAAGCATTGTAAGGGGCAGCCCCTTAGCTGAACTCTAAGCAAATCTCTAAGGGGACTCAACTCCCCCCCCCCCCTCCCAAATATTAAATTCCTGCCCAGCGTAACGAGCTCAAAATTTTTAATTTGCAGGATATGAAAGCTCATAAATAGCTCGTAAATCAATGCTATTTGTTTTTTAATTTCTGCAAGTAGGGGGGGAAGCAGCTCAATAGGGCCAAGGGAATAGCTTTCATTTAAGACTTGTTAAATTTCTGTTCCTTAATGTATTTAAATAATTGTTATAAATAAAGCTTAAAAAATAAATTTGCAAAAAATTATTGTTTGCATTATTGAAAGGCACTATAAATATTTTATTTTGCAGGAAAAGCTATCTATGTTAACAATATAAAGATAAAAAAATTGGTTTCACAACATTCTATAATAATAATTATAATTATTAATGGCAACTCTTAAATGATTTTCCCTTCAACTTGCAGAAAAGAATTCGGAAGAGCCTTCATAAAAACATGAATTACCACAGAAGAGGAAATTGTGTGAAAAAATTACCCATTTTTCATTATTTAAATAATGATGCTGTTATAGTTGATCCATTTTATCTTTGCCCAAATATCATGATTCATGTTCAAACAAATTAAATCAAAACATTAATTGAAACGTACGTCGATGTGTAATATCATTAATACGTACTGTCCATGTAATAATCAATATTGCCGAGGGAGGGGAGGCGGCAAATTGTGGTTCACCCAGGGGCGACAAATCTTCAAATTCGCTTCTGTATCATGCCAATGGTCATTAGTTGTCGAGGCATTAAGCTAAATAAAAAAAAAGTAACAAAAAGTGCCAAGTCAACAAATTGTAACAAATCTTTTGTAACATCGTTTTTTTTTTCAAAAGTACATACAAAAAGCTTGTTTAAATCATTTAAAGAAAAAAAATCTGTCACCCATTTAGAGTATCGAACTACATAGTACTTTATTTTATCTCTCGAAATCTTCACCTAAACCGACCATATCCGACAGCATATCTGACAAACAACTCATCAGCATCCAGCCCCGTCTTTCAAATCACTGTAATACAATGCCTATCAATTATTCATTAGACATAAAAGATGTAATTGAAAAAGCCGTTTTTTTGAAATGGACGGATTTAATTCAATTATTTCTTTAAGCAGTCATTCGGCTGTTGAGTGAATTAATTCCTAGCCTTAAGGTTTGTTTTATTAATCCATCAATATTGTTTGATATGACGACCGTGACGATGACTAATATTTATAGTATCCCTGAGCGGTAATCGTTTAGGTCCCGAGGGTCTGTACATGAAGTCGCTTCTAAATTGAATGTTTGGTACGAGGAACGTTACAAGGTAATTGTAGTAGTAATACTGTGTTTTAAGTATGTTTAGGTAGGGCTGTATGGGGCACAAGGTAACAATATGAAAATCCACTAGTAAAATAAAATTCCTGTAGCTGGCTGTATACCATAAATCACAAAAAATGTATATTTAAAATTCCCTACATAATTAGGGTTACATTAAATCACAGAACGTTTTTGGATTGAAAAATTCATTATCAGTGATACTAAAATCCCTAAAATAAGTACATACATATAACCTAATTAGTTGAGAAAAATGATTTAAAAAGTTGACTAAGGTTAAAAAATGCAAGAGGTCATACTTACAAAAAATAGCATGCCTTTGCCACCAAAATGTTTTGGGTAAAAACGCTTTAAATGTTGAAAGTTGTTGTGTTACACGTTATACTACATATTAACAATAATATTTAATGATTTTGCAAATATTCCTGGATATTACCCACGGCAACACAGCACTTTTTCCACGTGGTTGGAATTTGAGGATTAAAACCTCACATATTGAAGTTCAATGGCCAACTGAATACAAAAGGACCTTAGAAGAACGTCAAAGACAAACTGTCAATGCAACGTTAGGAAATGTTATATTGTTACTTAAGCCACAGAATTTAAAGTTTATTCTGATTTGATTTTGATAAAAATAAACTTTAAATTCTGTGGCTGAAGTAACAATATAACATTTCCTAATGTTGCATTGGCAGTTTTTTTTTGACATCTTTCTAAGGTCCTTTCATATTCAGTTGCCATGAACTTCAATATGTGAGGTTTTAATCCTCAAATTCCAACCACGTGGGAAGAGTCCTGTGTTGCCCTGGGTAATATCTAGGAATATTTGCAACATCATTAAGTATTATTGTTAATATGTAGTATAACACAACAACTTTCAACATTTAAAGGATTCTTACCCAAAACATTTTGGCTCAGGCATGATATTTTTTGTAAGTATGACCTCTTGCATTTTTTTACCTTAATCAATATTTTAAATAATTTTTCCTAACTAATGTTGTTCTGAAGCTATTTCCTTGTGGCATTTTTGCAATTAACTATTCTAAATGGCAAATATACCACAATTTAACTAAAAACATTTTGTATTTTGACAACGAAATCCGATTTGGGCGTCGAAACGTTTATAAAATCACTTTTTAGTTAAATGTGGCATATTTCCCATTTAGAATAGTTGATTTTCTTAACTAATTAGGTTATGCTTATTTTAGAGCTTTTAGTAACACTGATGATGGATTTTTTAATCCGAAAGCGTTCTGTGATTTAATGTAACCCTTATCAGGGAATTTTTAATATACCTTTTACAAAAAATCTCGTATTTTTGTGACAATATGAGTTTTCCAATAAATTTTTCATAAGATGTAGCAATTAAACGGGGTACGGTAAAAAAGTGTCTTAGAAGAAGCGACAAAAACAAAAATAGTTTACCTAGAGCAGTAAGCAATGGGCATCGAAGGCACTAGATTAGACTAAATTATGTGAGGTCTCAATCGGCAGATGCTATGTATTTTCTACATTACGTTATTATACGGAGTAGAAGACTGGACACTTTCAAGCTTCCTTCAGAAAACTCAAGGCATTCGAGATGTGATGTTACAGATGCATTTTAAGAATTTCGTGGATGGATCGTGTGGCTAATGTTGAGGTCCTACGTAGAATGAGCAATGAATGCGAGATTATTAACACAATCAAAGTTGCAAACTAGAGTAGCTTGGCCATGTTATGAGGAAAGAACAGGGATATGGCTTGTTGCAACTCATTCTTCAGGGCAAGATAATGGGAAAGAGAGGGCCCGGGAGGAGAAGAATATCTTGACTTCAAACCCTGAGAAAGTGGTTCAATACAATACATCGACAACCGGACTAAGTATTCAGAACAGCAGCAAGCAAAGTTAGGATAGCCATGCTGATCGCCAACACATGGAACGGGTAGGCACTGTACTAGGAATATGTGAGATAGTTACCGCCCAGCAGCCTCTCCGCACATCGACCTGTAGAGATCTTTTGTGCATACCTTAATCTAATTAATTAATACTTCAGATGAAGTTGATTAGCTTTCTAGGTGACTTGTTTCCTATGTCAGAAGACTGACCTCTTCTAGGAATTTTAGTTGTTTGCAGAACAGTGCTACGCAGTTTCATAATATACAGGGTCATTGATTAGTAGGGTAAAGCTCAATAGCTCCGGTATAGTAATAGATAGCAATAAACGTTAATAACAAAAATTTTAGCCACCTTTAAGCTTCACATTACAAAATTAGTTAGAATGTTACAGGGTGTTCGATAACACAGTGGCAGACCAAACTTATGTTTTTTTTTAAATAGAACACCCTATATTTTATTTTAAATTCGAAATTCTGTTAACTTCTCCATCACAAAAATATAAAGGTTTGTTATGTTATACAGGGTATTTACAAAGTTATAACCCATTTTATATGAAAATCGTAACAAGTTCAACTCCCTGTATAAATAAAAATAAGCAAAACAACAATGGTTTATTAATGCCATATTTTTTAACGTATTGTCAAAATTTTCAAGAATGGTCGATATTGCTAATTTTCTTTATATCAAATACAGGGTGAGTCAAAACGCAAGTACATTATTTTCTCAGTAATTTTAAATGGAACACCCTGTATTTTATATCACTATTGAAAAGTACCATTACCGTATTTTAATTTTTAGATAACATTCCCTATGTCTAAATTTATTAGTTTTCGAGATATTTTCATTTTTCAATGGACCAGTAGCGTGGCCACCCAAATCACCAGAATTTAATAAACTGGACTGATTTTTTGGGGTTACGTTAATAATGAAGTTTATAAAATACCTCCAACAGCAAGGGATGAGATGAAAAATAGAATACAAAGTGTATTTCGATGTGTTAATTTACAAATGCTCCGTAGAGTAAGTAGCTCATAGCTCATTCAATGATCGTTTTTAGGCGTACATAAATGTGTTAGGAGATAATTTTGAACACCTTATGTAATTAAATATTAAAAATATTTTATTAAAAGTAGCTTCTAATTTTTTCAAACATGTTTTTTTGCAAAATGTATTACTGATAAATTATGTTTCGTTCTTTATTTGTTACATTGTTACATTTACATACAAAAGTAGTGTTTAATTGTCTTCACAAAATATTGTATTTTGTGTTTGTGTGTTTTTTTTGTAAAATTTATTACTAATTTTCTTTGTTTATTTGTTGCATTTACATAAAAAGATAGTTTTAAATTGTTTCAAAAATGTTGCATGTAGTGGTTGTGTTTTTGTTTGTAAAATGTATTACTAATAAATTATTTTTATTTCTTTATTTGCTACAGTGTTACATTGATTACCGGATTGATAATCGGTAATCTTCAATTGTCAATTCAGTCATGGCTTACTTAAAATTTAGATAAATTTAAACACCTAAAATAATTTGCTCTGAAAAATGAAAATATCTCGAAAACTAATAAATTTCGGCATAGGGAATGTTATACAGGGTGTCCCGAAAAGATTGGTCATAAATTATACCACAGATTCTGGGGTCAAAAATAGGTTGATTGAACCTCACTTACCAATATACAATAGTGCAGACAAAAAAAGTTACAGCCCTTTGAAGTTACAAAATGAAAATCGATTATTTCTCATATATCGAAAACTCTTAGAGATTTTTTATTGAAAATAGACATGTGGCAATCTTATCGCAGCAACATCTTAAAAAAAATAAAGTGAAATTTGTGCACCCCATACAAATTTTATGGGGGTTTTGTTCCCTTAAACCCCCCAAACTTTTGTGTACGTTCCAATAAAATTATTATTGTGGCACCATTAGTTAAACTAAATATGTTTAAAACTTTTTTGCCTCTTAGTACTTTTTCGATAAGCCAGTGTTTGTCGAGATATTTTGAATACTTTTCGAATCCACCACATATTTGTATACGGTTAAGTACGATTAAAGAGACTTGTTAATAATCTGAAAATTTATTTATAACTTACATTTTTAGGTATATTTTGAAAAAGAAGCCACATCTCGATAAAAGGTGACTTATCAAAAAAAGACTAAGAGGCAAAAAACTTTTAAAAACACTGTGTTTAACTAATGGTATCACAATATTAGTTTAATTGGAACGTACACAAACATTCGGGGGGTTTAAAGGAACAAAACCCCCATAACATTTTTATGTAAATATATTGAAAAAGAAGCAGCATCTCGATAAAAACTGGCTTATCGAAAAAATACTAAGAGACAAAAAAGTTTTAAAAATGTTGTGTTTAACTAATGGTGCCACAATAATGAACTAATTGGAACGTACACAAAAGTTTGGGGGGGTTTAAAGGAACAAAACCCCCATAAAATTTGTATGGGGTGGACAAATTTCACTATAATTTGTTTTAAGATGTTCCTGCCATATTAATGATACATTTTCAATAAAAAATCTTTAACAGTTTTCGATATATTGAAAAAAATCCATTTTCATTTTGTAACTTCAAAGAGCTGTAACTTTTTTTATTAGCACATTTTTACTAAGGTAAGTTAGGTTAAATCGAACTATTTTTGACCCCAGAATGTGTGGTATAATTTATGACCAATCTTTTCGGGACACCCTGTATAAAAATTAAAGTACGTTAATGTTACTTTTCAATAATGATATAAAATAATACTGAGAAAATAATGTACTTGCGTTTTGACTCACCCTGTATTTGATATAAAGAAAATTAGCAATATCAATAATTCTTAAAAATTTTGACAATAAATAAAAAAATATGGCATTAATAAACCATTGCTGTTGTGCTTATTTTTATTTATACAGGGAGTTGAACTTGTTACGATTTTCATACAAAATTGGTTATAACTTTGTAAATACCCTGTATAACATTACAAGCCTTTATATTTTTGTGATGGAGAAGTTAACGGTATTTCGAATATAAAATAAAATATAGGGTGTTCTATTTAAAAAAACATAAGTTAGGTCTGCCACTGTGTTATCGAACACCCTGTAATATTCTAACTAATTTTGTAATGTGAAGCTCAAGGGTGGCTAAAATTTTTGTTATTAACTTTTATTGCTATCTATTACTATAGCGGAGCTATTGAGCTTTACCGTACTAATCAATCACCCTGTATATGTTCTGTCGTTCCTTTTTCGATCATTGTCACAGAAACGACAGTTCTTACTATCTGATTTGCCCATTTTTTTGAGATGATATGATATATCAGATATATTACAGAAAATGAAGCAAAAAAGGATACCGGCAAACACTTTGGAAGTCATAAAACAAATGAACAATAACAACACGACAAAAATTAAAACAAACCACACCACTAAGGCTAACATATCAACACCAGGGGAATCAGGCAAGGAGACAGCCTCAGCCCATTTCTATTCAATGTGCTAATGGATGAAATAGAATATGTGGAATCGCTACAACTAGGATACAGACTTGGTCACAGTAGAATCAGTATAATGTGCTATGAGTATGATGCAGCCCTGATTGCAGAGGATCAGGATGACCTACAAAGACAACTTTATCGATTCTATCAAGCATGTCGACGACTCAACATGAACATATCCACGCAGAAAACAAAGTGCATTACCATTGCGAAAGATTTAATTAGATGCAAGCTCGTGGTAGAGGGGAAACCTCTAAATAGCTAAACCAGTCCAAACAAACAGGAGAATAGCTAAACCAGTTCAAATATCTAGGTGTCGATTTATCAAGTTATCATGAACCAGCCAGAGACCTAAGAGGACAAATAAACAAGACCGCAATCATGTCCGGATATTTGAGAGATGTGGTCTGGAATATCCCATATATGAGAATGTACAGCAAAGTTAGAATTTATAAAACTTGCGTCAGACCTGCTATGACCTATGGTATTGAATCAAGAGAAGACACCAATAAAACCAAAAGCATACTACGAACAGCTGAAGTGAAGAGCAATAGCAGAGAAGACAAGAAGTGATAGAATACGAAACAACATCATCAGGGAACAATGTGAAGTGCAAGACAAAGAGAATGGTTCAGTCATGTAAAAGGAATGGAGGAACACAGACTATCAAGAATTGCGCTCGAAGGAAAACCAGCTGGCAAGCGTCCACCGGGGAGACCACCAAAAAGATGGAGAGATAGCTGGCAGTCTACCTCTCAAGAAATACTTCAACGTCGGAATTAATAAATCGACAGATCTATAACAAGTATAAGAAGAAGAAGAAGAAGAAGAAGAAGAAGAAGAAGAAGAAGAAGAAGAAGAAGAAGAAGAAGATATCTCAGAGGGCAATGACCAGTGATCAGGCCAGTGACCATTTTTATACCTTTTTTACTCAGTTCGAGAAGGCGGCATGTTGCAGTAGGCGACTCTTTAAGAGCTTTTGCCTGCCTTTGTTCTGGTGTGTTAGACCAATATATAGTTGTAATTGATTGAGTTCCCAGGTTCGGAGTTCCTTTTTGATGTGGCTTTTCGATAGTCCACAGAAGGCCTCTGGACCTTAGAATGGGGTGTTAACCCCTTCTTTTGCGAGGCTATCAGCTCGCAAAGTATCATGTACTTTGACTTTTCCTGGTTTATTTCTAGGTCAAAATATATGTTGCCTCTTTTTCCAATATTTTTATAACATTTATTAATTCTTTTTTTGTTGTCGTTAGAATAGCAAGATCATCGTCGAAAGCCAGACATTGTTGTTCATTGTTGAAGATGGTTCTGGTTGTTTTAACTCGGCTATTTCTGATCATTGTTTCCAATACCAAATTAAAAAGCACTGTGGATATTGCAACGTGCACCTCCTTGTCCTTGTCTTGTATGTATTTTATTTAAAAATAATCATTATTTGTCCCATGAGTAGGTACCGCCAATGGTCGCGGAATATCTGTACGAACCATAACCAATGGCTTGTTTATATTGGTGATGAGAAGAACTTGCCAAAACCGCATGCCGAAGATAAATACAACACAAAACAACTGAAGGCACAATAATATATTTATTGTGACAAGTCGAACGCAATGTTGCTGAATTATTATAAATGAATTGTCAAATTTTCAGAAACACGCTCTTATCTTGACAGCATCTACGCCGTCTTACTGGACTGATTTATTGCGATATATAACATTTGCAATGGCTTGTAGAAATGAGATTTCGGATAAAAAAGTACAAAAGATAAAATGAATGCCTACAAAATTCAAACATATCTAAAGAAGAGATAAGCATAAACGCTTTCTTGCCACTACCGAATTTGTAATTTGTTTTAAACGTTTAATTTTTTATGTATAAATAATACCTTATTATGTACCTACTCTCATTTAATTATATTATCCCAACTCATATACCGTCAAAAGTTATTCTAATTACGTTTTATCTATTACTATATAATCATCATTCTCTTTCTCTTTATTCTTATTCGGGATCGGTTTCCCTAATCAAACTGTTCCAAAGTTTCTCTCTTAAATCATATCAATATCCACTTCACAGATATGTCCTGCCTAAGCTTCTCCCATCTGTCTAAGCATCTCCCATCTAGTCTTCTTTGTGCTTATCTCCTACTCCTTCCAGGAACTAGAACTTATGCTCTCTGATTTTTGCTCTCTTACTGCTATAATACTTCCCCTAACATATTCATTCTTAATTTTCCCCATTTTTGCCACTTCTTTCATTCGTGTAAATATTCCAATTTTCGCCACATTTGTTGTTCTTCTTTCTTTTTAACATTATATTGGGTTTTATATTAGTTTTACGTAATTTTTCTTTCAATTTCATTGAAATATTTCTGTTACACAGCACACCACTGGCCTCCTTCCATTTTATCCAGTCCGTCCTTACTCTACTGCATACTATTCTCCATGTATTTCCCTATTACTCTGCAATACAGATCCTAGGTACTTAAAACTATGAATTTTCAGAATCCAAAATTATCATGTTACTTAGTTGGAAATTAATCTTTAAATGAACTAGATACTCTGTTTTGGTTCTTCTACGTTTTAAACGTCTTGACAATTTAGTGCAAGTACGTAAGTCGTTGCTCTAAATCTCTTTTAGTATTTTCTACTAATACTACATTACTGGCATCCATTAAGAGCCAGGGAATGTTACTCTGTGGTTTCCCTGTTACCTGAGCCAACACTAATAAGAATAAATAAGGACCAAGCACTAGGTCCACATTGAATTCTTATTCCACATGAAATTTATGTCTATTCCATACCTGTTCTAATACCAACCGTTACTCCCTGATACATATCTCTCAAAATCTTCTCATATTAAATACTTATTCTCTTGACTTTTTGTTATTTACTGCATAAATCTGCAAATTTATGCAGTCAACTGCATAAATCTGCAAATTTATGCAGTCATCTGCAAATACTGCATTTGGTCAAAGTACATATTACCAAGGCAACAAACTGAAAAGATAACAGTTATATTGATAACAGACCAGAAACTATTGCCGCGGTGCCCGTAAAACCTACTAATCTTCCCATACACATCTAGACGTAGGTATTGTAAAAAACATGGGACTCCAAACGGAAATCCAAAGTGTGAATGAAGGAGGAGGTGAATGAAACCCAATAATTTCAGAGATAGAAGACCGGGAAATAGTAAATCCACTACACTTCAAAAAGATGACAAAATGGAACACTTCTAGAAGAATGGTGAATGCAAATATAGGAAATATTCCACCAAAAAACTCTGGAATTTGAGCAGATGATAACTAATACACTAGAAAGCAAAACTACAACTGGAGAGTTATACTACAAGTAAAGAGACGGTAGACAGAGCCGTGCGGTACATCTTTTCAATATGATGCAAGTCTTCGGAATGCCGCCCCTTAAGGGGGTAGGCGCAAAATTTCGGCTCCAGTGCTTTTTAAATGTATTCATTTTTTTTGTATAATGAAAAAATTAATAAATATTTTTGAAAAATTTAAACACAGAATGAAAGATTACGTTATTACCGAGGGCTGAAAATTCCTGAAAACATCTATAATGTTTATTTTAATAAGTCACAGTGATGAAAAAAAAAAGGAGAAAATTTAGTGTGATTTTTATTTTGAAATATCTCATTAAAAAGAAACTTTTTGTTTATTCTAAAGGACTTTCGGCCCTCGGTAATAATGTAATTTTTCATTCTGCGTTTAAATTTTTCAAAAATATTTATTAGTTTTCTCAGGTTTCAAAAAAACTTAATGCATTTAAAAAGCATTGGAGCCGAAATATTGCGACTAAGCCATTAAATATTATTGAGACTTAACTTTTATTTTTACTAAATGAAACTACACAAAATGAACGAAAACTTATTTTAAAAACATAGCATACTTTAAATTAAATGAAATATGTATTAACATTAAATAACATTTACAAAAATTACAATTTTATTCTTCTGACTTTAATTTTGCCAAATTAGTCAATCAGATTGGTGTGGTCTAAAGTAGCAGCCAGTGAGTAGACTCGATTGAAATGAGTGCTAAATTTTTTTAGTTTTGTTTGTTTTATGGAGCTTCGTAAATAATTTTTAATTTTGAAAAACTTTTTTCCCCACTAGCTACGGAGACAGGGAGTGTTAATAAAATTCTTAGTGATACAACAACTACATTTAGGTATAAAAAATTAGGTTATTTTGGCACAAATAGTTCAAAACCCCTAAAGATTTCATGGAGTTTGGTATCATTTGGGATATATCACGAATTTCTTCTAGAAGATATATCCACCTATATAGCCTCTATATTCGATTCTTTATCTTTTTCTATTGAAAGTATTGAAAAAAGATTCATACAATATTTTTCAAGTGTTTTATCATCTATTTCCCTCAATTTAAAAAATTGTTTGAGTTTCTAGGAGCGAAAATCGATCAATCAAAGCATTAATGACAATGTCTAAAATATAGATGAAAAAATATATTTTAAAGGACATCGCACACATCTTATGGAAAATATAATGTCACTCAAATTCAATAAAATTTATACCAATAGATTCGTTTTAAATTAACGATCAAATCTTTTCATTGCGCCAACTCTCTATTTTCAAAAATAAGAGCAGAAATTGATATAAATAAATCTGAAATCAAATGGGTAGGTACATAAGTTAGAGAGAGAAAAAATATTTCAAAATACCCAGATTTTCGGTACTCGCTTAGGCCCAGCGGGATTTAAGATGTTATGAATAGCACTCAGAGCATTAATGATTGTAACTAACATTTTATGGACTCCAAAAATGTGATTTCGATAAACTTTAATTGCAATTTGCGCCGTAATTAATCATAATTAAGAGTTGGCGCAATGATAAGAATTGATCGTTAATTTAAAACGAATCTAATCGTATAAATTTTATTGAATTTGAGTGACATTATATTTTCCATAAGATGTGTGCGATGTCCTTTATCTTCCACTGTTAAGAGCTCATCCACAGACTTTTCGTAAGCAACTTATATTAAGATATCAACTTAGATCAAGATTTTCTGCAATTTCATTTGAAGTAATTTTCATTTGGTCGTAGCCAGATTGTCTGTAACTTTTTATTTTTTCGCTTAGACAAAACATTGCTGTAAAAACATAAATCCATAAATCGTATACCTCAATGTCGGAATAACAAAGAACTTATAGAAAAAGATAAGCGTTGTATGTATGTATATAATATTTATACTTTCGGCTGACACTTGATCCTACATATTTTTTAATTATTGAATTTACTGATTTTGATTTTGATTTTACTGATTATGCCGCCCCCTTGTGATGCCGCCTGATGCGACTGCCTCACCGCATCATAGCACTGCACGGCCCTGAGGGTAGAGGAAGGTTTAAACATTAAAAGAGTTAAGTAAAGAACTTAGTGCTTATAAAGGAAAAACAAAATGAGATGGACGGCTAACAGAACCTTCATCCCAAAAAAACACAGGACAAATTGACTAAACCTCTAGGTTTAACAAAAGCTACTTGAACACCGAAGCCAGACATGAGAAGATTTTATTCAAGAACTAAACCAAACATAACAGAACTGTAAATGCAAAAAATTCTGCAAAACGAAAAAAACCATCCCTCCCCTCCACGAAGATCAAGATATAGTTTATTTAATTGAAGAAACAGCAGAAGCCTTGAAAATAACACTCTTACGAAGAAATTATTAATATGTAATCAAGAATAATCAGAAATAACAGAACCCTGAACCACATCTCAACCAAAACAATAGTATACTTAATATCTCTGACTAACAGCATGGTAAGATTCATGACATTCATGTTAAGATTCATGACAAGGATGGAAAATAGCCCATGTGATAATGGTTCCAAAATGAGGAAACGACAGCATTTTCCACCAAATTGACTAGCCTGCTATCAAATCTAAGCAAGATTGCTTAACGAGTAATACTCAGTAGATTCATAGAATAGACAGAAAGACTATGAGTACTTCTGGAAGAGGAATTTGGATTAAGATCTACTCATTTCTGGTAAATTCTAAATACTCTAAATACTAAGAATAACTGAGTACATTTCCCAAGGATAAAGCTTTTGATAGAGTGTGGCACAAGGGTCTAATATACAAGATGAGCAACAGGTACAGCAAATCAATGACTAAATCGATAGCCTCTTACTTAGCAGACAGGACATTTAAGAACACTACACCAGTGGCGGATCTACGGGGAGGGAAAATAGGGAAATTTTCCACCCTAACACGGTCCAAAATTAAAGAAAAAAATTGTTAAAACATAAAAATATATGTTGTTCTGAAGTTATTTCCTTGTGGTATTTTTGTAATTAACTATTCTAAATGGGAAATAAGCCACAATTTAACTAAAAAAATTATTTTATTAACGTTTCGACGTCCAAATCGGACGTCGTTGTCAAAATACGTTATATAAAATACGAAACGTTAATAAAATCATTATTTAAGTTAAATTGTGGCTTATTTCCCATTTAGATTAGTTAATTATAAAAAATATATTAGCTGACATGAAAATTAAACCACAGACAGACAAATTCAACCCAATAACCACACTAGTTAGGAAAATTAAGGGAACTTAATGCATAAGTTATTATTTTTTATGTTTTATATGTGGTTTGGGTTTATCTTTAATGTCTTTTGGTTGGTGTTTCCTTGGAAGCTCCCCCTAAGGTAAATTTCCCCTCCCAAGACAGATGTCTAAATCCGCCACTGCACTACACCAGGTGAATTACTGTAATCACACTAAAACCCGGTATAAATATTTACCACTTACAACAAACTATAGATACTCGCCAGCTATGACTACTTGACTAAACCTAGGTGATAAATAATACATACTACCAAATTGCACAGCGAATCATTCGTCAACAGTTGAAGTGCATAGAGATCATTACCTGTATTTAAATATGTGCATTTTGAACCTAAATAGGTGGTAAATATATATACCAAGAACCTTTAAGATTAAATTGAATATGTGCATTATTTAATTCATTACGTAAATATAATTTTGTATTGTTTATACATTAGCCATAGGCGTAACCAGGGGGGGGGGTTTGGGGGTTATAACCCCCCCCATTGGGATGTACTTTGAGCTCTATACGCTTAACACCATAGCCCTCAGAGACCTTCCAGTAGTTGTAACCCCCCCCCTTTCAGGTAGTTGTAACCCCCCCTTAGGTTCATCCTGGCTACGCCTATGACATTAGCTAGTGTTAATATTGGCGCAGACGATACTTAATATTCATTTATATTATGTTATTCATCTGTTATTTCGTTTACTATAAAGCTTATAACCATTATATTAAACCGAAATCCGGCTAATGGCCATATATCTTTCACGCTGTCCATTTTTATCTGTTGCTCCTCGCGTACCCCATTCTCTCTAAAATTAAAAATTATTACGGCCTAGACGTTTATTAACCTTTTTATGTAAAGGGCAAAGCACGACAGTCATCTGTTAAATCCGAGTAATAATTCTTTGGACAGCAAGCAACAAAGAGGCCATATATATTCCACGGCCGCCGTTCCTTACAAAAGAATGAACTAGTGCAGTTCACTTCAGGTGACACCAACATACACACACAAGTCAAAATCACAAGAGAGAGAAACATTCGTATCAAGACCATTCACAAACTTTAACTTATATTTTACAGGACCGGGTTAGGAGTTTTAATGAGGGTAAAAATGGGAGACAACTGGTAGATATTTCCGGTTTTAAGGGAAGTACCGACGGAGTTTAAGGGCTTGATACTTTCTACAATAAGGCAAACCAAATTAAAAGCTGGGCTCCTATATAGTTCTGTTGAAATATCCTTTTTTGCACGATTGATCATTTTTGACTGTTTACCGTGACAGATTTTACGTCAGTAGGTGACATTTACTAGCAACTCGACGGTAAGTAATCCAACTCGACGGTAAGTACTCCAACTCGACTTACCGTCGAGTTAAAAATCTCTTAATTATAATTTATTTTTTGAAAGAATAAAGAAAACTAACGAATTATTTATTAATATTGAAACTTATGGTACAATTTGTTAAATTATTTAATGAAATCCCACTTGTTTGGGCTGTGGTTTCACTTCTAACAGAAACTCCTGCAGAATCGCATAAATTAGTAGTATCCAACATTTTTTCTCTTCAAATACGCGATCAAAGTTGAAAACTTGGAAATATCAATGCCATCATAAAGAAAAACGGTGGATTTAATCATTGAATATTCTGCCCAGAGGCTTCCAGGAGCTTTCAACTGCATATGTCTTTGAACGAAATATGCCAATAGAGTCTTTTCTTCGATTCTTAAATTCTTGCCTTCGCACCATTTTTTAAAACTTTGGTAGGTATTTTGATAACGGATTTTGTATTTTTCGGGAATAATAGGGAACTTGCAAAAATTTTTAAATATTAAAATGATATTAAAAAACATAAGGTAACATGATCTTAAAACGCTTGCATACGAAAAAAACAAATATTTTTAACCCGTACGCTAATTACGACGTTTTGAAAATGCTATAAAATTCAAATATCTTAGGAGGCTCTTGAACGTCCTTCTATTGGTTCGACGTCACCGACCACGGTGAACCGACGGAAACAACGCGATTAAGGTAGGTATCACGGGTATATTACATTTTAATCAGTGGTGTCATCGTGTGGGAACGCGTGGGAACGCCGTTCCCGCACTGGTTAAGAAAAGAAAAAAAATAATAGAGAATTTAGGTTTTGTAAACAAAAATTAGCAGTGCGTTCCGGCACTGCGTTCCCGCAGTGCTAATTTTGCCATGACACCACTGATTTTAATCGTCTTTAATGAACAATTCCTGGGTATTATTTATGTTCATCTTATATATTGTAATAAGTAGTTCACCAATCAGCTTAGTTTTAAACTGAAATTGATAAAGTTGAGTGCTACCTTGTAAAGAGTTTAAAACGCATAATATGACGGACGAGGGTTTTTCAAAAGGTCAATCTGACTAACTTACCTACCGTTGATGTCTTCATCGTGGCAACTTTTATAAAAAGTAGTAAAAGCTATTCTATTGGAGAAATGCGAGGTGTCAAGGCAAATAAGTAAGAGTTATTAATAAGCATGTTTAAACCGTTTATAACAATAGTTTGGTACCATTATATTATAGTACTTATACGGTTTACCCCGTGGGTTTGATCTACCTACCTCTTATCGAAGGATTTCGTATATCCTGGAAAAGATTACGGTGTAATTTGCATTATAATAAAGATTATATTTTATTGTAATGTTTATTAGTACCTACTGGAGCCTTTCATTATTGTGTTCAAAGCCTTCTGAGAAAAGATTATGGTGATTAGCAGCAACAAAATCCTTCTTTACAAAGTTAATAATACGCATAAATAAGAAGAATCATTATTGTAATTTTACAAGTTAATATCTTTATCATCTCAGCTTATACTTACACCGCATCCCTCGGTAGACCGCAAGCTATAGTAGAAACTGGAAGAGGGAACTGGAATAGGAGTCTTTGGACCGAGAGCCAAACACTCAGAAAGCTTGGGCACATACCCAAGCATCTTTCAAGCAGAAATCCGTGCCATCGAAAGATGTGTGGAATTTAACATTGGAAGAAACTATCGCAGACAAGAGATTGTAATCATGTCGGATAGTCAAGCAGCCATCAAAGCACTGAGCTCACATATAATCAGTTCTAAGATGGTTTGGGAGTGCCTAGGAAAGCTAAATGAACTAGGCCAGAAGAACCTTGTCACCCTCCTATGGGTCCCAGGACACATAGGAATTGGAGGGAACGAAACAGCAGATCAGCTGGCGAAAAAAGGAGCCGAAACCCCATATCTGGGACCAGAACCATCATGTGGGATCAGCAGTAGCGCAATCTTAGGAGAACTAAGAGGAGAATTGGAGAGGGAAAAGTCCAAGTACTGGAATCAGTTGGAAGGATTGAGACAAGCCAAGACAATTCTGGGAAATTATAACCAGAATAGATCTCTTAGCTTTCTCAACCTCAGTAAAAAGAAGATCCGGATTTTGACGGGAATAATGACCGGGCATTGCCGGTTAAGAAGTCACATGAAGAAGCTAGGATTGGTAGATGAAGCAAAATGCAGATTCTGTGAGGAAGAGGACGAAACCTCAATACACATACTCTCAGAATGTCCTGCATTGCAGAACTCCAGGGCCAGATACCTAGGGGCACATGAAATAGAAGAGGAGAACCTGCCTGAATTGAAGCCCGACGATGTCCTAATCTTTCTTAGAAAAATAGGACTGGAAGAGCTGCTATAGGTCTGAGAAAACATCAGACTCATGGCAAGCAAGGGGGACACAATAGATCCTACGGGTCGCAGTGTACCTATCACCCCTATCTACATACATACATACATACATATAGTAGAAACCCGACTGTAGACCGCATACTATAGTAGCACCAATACTTTTTAGTTACTCTTACTTTTATTACTAAAAGTTTTGTTTATTTTTAAGTTACTTGTTTCTTCTTTGTTCTTCAACACAAGAAACGAACAAAGAAAGAACTTTCATAAAAAAGAACTTTTTGATACATATGTCAACAAAGATAAAATGTTAATATTTTGCCTGTCACAAAAAAAATCATTTTTGCCACAGAGTAAGACAAGATATTTCAACTATATTATTTATCTATGGGCAAACTGCATTAAATGCAATGGCCCACCCCGAACGGACAAACGATACGAGTGGCCTGTGACGTCAGACCACAGGTCTCGCCTTTGAAGTTGTTTAAAACGGAAATTTTAGGCGCGGCACTTTGATTAGATGTTGTACGTACACTATTCATTGTTAAGACGTAATATTTTGAATATAACATTTTAAAACATAAATTAACAATTTTATGCAAAAAAAAAATTAGTGCAAGTTCCCTATTGCGGAACACCCTTCTTCCCAAGCCCGTTCAATTTCTTCAAATTCACTTTCGCTCATATTTTAATTTATAATAATCAAAATTGTACTTAAAATTATTGACAACTAAATAAAAACTCAATTCTCCATTGTTGTTATGCACCCTAGTTACTACCTAACAACCAAAGTATCTATCTTGATAGAATGAATGAAACTAGTCAATATGACAAAAATGTTTAATTTTATAATTTATAATGGTATCAATCGTGCAAAAAACGTTATAAGCATGTCGAACGTTAAGGGTAACCGATCTCAGACAATAATTGGAGGAGGAGCGGAGCGACGAAACAATTGTCTTCGATCGGTATAAAACCGTTACCGTTCTCCATACTTAATATACTATTTTTATTGTCGATACTTTCTTTCTGTTATTTATCTACTTACTGGCATTCAGTTCCCATTCTTCCTAACATTTCTCTATTATAATATCCCCCGATACGTAAAATGGACCACTATCTCGAAATGATATTCTCTTGATTATTATCTAGATGCATTAGATATGGAAGTAAACTGTCCCTCCTCTTTTTGCTCTGTATTTCCGAGTATCATTTACTACTTTGACTTTTCCTGGTTTATTTGTAAGTCAAAATATTCTGCCTCTTTTTCTGATCATTTTATAACATTTGTTAATTCTTTTCTTGTTTTCATTACAACGGCAATACCATCAGTGAAGGCCAGACATTTATGTTCATTGTTCAAGATGAATCCGGTCGTTTAAAATGGTCTATCTCTGATTATTGTTTCCAATACCAAATTTAAATGCACCGTGGATAACGAATCTCCTTGTCTTAGACCTTTGTTCACTTCAAATTAATCCGATAAGAATCCTCTCCACACTACATCATTTCCTGTGCTATTCAGAGTCATTCTTACTAACCTAATAGGCCAGTAAGGGCTAGAATTTGACCTTGCATTACGAGCTGCCCCAAATTTTATTTTTCTAATCTTTACTGGGGTCAATAGTAGTATAAATTTTAAATCTCGACTGAATTTGACCGTTGCGTTAACCGCCATCTTGATTTTAAATGAGATCCGTTTTTGCTCAATATCTCCGCCATTTTCAACTTTTCGACAAAAAGTGTAGAAACTGAAATTATTGAATGTGATTTTCTATAATTTCGTTTATCATAATTTTTTTTCGTGCGGTCGATATTTTCCGAGTTATGGGGGGAAAATAGTAACAGTTAGAGGATAATTATTGATTTATTGAATTCAGGGTCGTCATTTGGGAGTCCAGGGGGGGCATTTGCCCTCCCCCTGGCCCTGAAAATGACTGAAATTTACAGAAAATACATCAATATTCATCATAACATCATAATATAATGTATTGTATATATAGTGCTTGCCCCCCCCAAACAAAATTTCAAATGACGCTCCTGATTGAATTATCTCGTTTATTATTAGTTTTACAACAAAACAAATTTGAACCTATACCAAAATGAAGAGAACTAAATTTTGTACATTTGTGATCTCTTCAAATTTTTTAATAAAAAAAGATATTTACAGTAGTACGTATGCGGTAAAGGTGCGAGCATAAGACCTGATTGATTTTATAGCAATAGTTTTTGTTCAATATCTCCGCCATTTTCAACTTTTCGACCAAAAGTGTACGGACTGAAATTGTGACAATTACGATTTACTACAATTTTTCGAGAGAACCAGTGGCAGGTCTACGAGGGCGGGATGGGTAAATTCCCCCCAAAAGTGCCAAAAAAAATTGTTGAAATATTAAAATATGTTAGCTGATATGAAACTTAATTATCGACAGACAAATTCAACCAATAAAACCCGCCAGTTAATAAAATGAATTGAACTTAATGCATATAAGTTATTATATTATACTTAATATGTCTTTTATGTGTTTGATTGGTGTTTTATTGGACGTTTCAAAAATTGTATCAAATATAATTCTCTTTATTTTTGTTTATGTACAATTTTGTCGTAAAGTTAATAATAAATGAGACAATTTAATAATTATGCTTCCCCACCGCTTCCACTATTTCCCCCTTAACTCGGAGAATATTGATCGCATAAAAAAATTGTGGAAATGAAATTGTAGAAAATTGCGTTTCCAACAATTGTAGTTTCTATCGTTTTTGTCGAAAAGTTGAAAATGGCGGAGAAATTAAGCAACAACGGTTCTCCTTTAAAATCAATATGGCCTCTAATGCAACCGCGGAATTCAGTCGAGATTTAAAATTTACACTACTATTGATCTCCCCTAAAGGAGAGAATTATAAAATTTGGGGCAGCTTGGAAACAAGATTCAATTCAGTAATTATGCTACCCCCACCACATTTTACTATTCTCTGATATTTATTGATGCGCCTTTGATTGAGAAATCCCATATACTTTTTGGAACATTTACATTTTTAATGGTTTTTTTAGCCTCCTCACAAAATTTTAAAACATGGATCTAGCAGGTTTTGATTCTATAGGCCTCATTTGTAGTCATTCTTAGTAACCTAACTAATTTTGGGGGTATTCCCAAGAAGCTCGGTGCTTCATACACTTTATTCTTTCTTATTCTATATCGTAGGGTTGTTTAAATACTAGGAACAACGCATGAAGGGTTACCTTATGTTCATGGCAGGTAGTCTGGATTTCTTTTACTGTAAAAATCCGATTTGTCACTGATCTAAACTGTATCTGAAGGATCTATGATCTGGACTGAACACTAAAACCGGTCTGATACTTACTTAGTTTATCTTCAGTTGAGTCTCTCTCTTAGCATCCTGACTAATACCTTAAAACAAGTATCCAACGTAGCAATACCTCTGTAATTTTCACATACCAATCTATACCCCTTTTTGTACATGGCGTATAATATACCTTTGGGCATATTTTCGTCTTCTCATATTATTTTGATAAAGCTATACATCAATTTATGTAGTTCTTCTCTTCAATTCTTTAGCATTTCTGCAGCAATTTCGGTTTCTCCTGGTCTTTTGTTATTTTTGAGCCCTTTCTTTATACTTTTAATCTCTACTTCACTAGGTAGTTCTATTATTATTCCATCATCCTCTGTGAGGAAATTTTCATTCTAATCTGTATTTTCCCCATTCAGTAGTTCACTAAAAAGTCTCTTCCATATACCCATCAGCTGTGATTCTTTTTCACTTATGAGTGTTCCATGCTCCTTTATTATGTGTGAATTGTAATTCTGGTATTCCCTTCCCATTTTTTTAACTTATCAATAAAACTACCCTACCTACCTCTTTTCCTGAAATCTTTCCTCTATTTATTATATTATTTTTTCGTTATATTCTCTTTTCTTCAATTTCTTCTATTTCTATCATATTCTTCTTTGAACTTTGTAACTTTGGTTCATACAATCGTTATTATTTGTTAACGCCAATTTGTCTTAATCCTTTCTTTTCCTCTGCTATTATAAGGCATTCGTCATCAAATCAATTCTTCCCTGCTTTCATTTGGCTCTTTTTCGGAATAATTTTATCATTTGTTATAGTTATCGCCTCTTTTGTAGTTTGCCATACTTGCTCTATTCTTAGTTTCTCTTCGTCTTTCTGAGATAATACCCCTTTATTTATTTCGTTGGTATACTTTTTATTTATTTCCACTTCGCTTTCCAACTATTCATGTTCGTTATTTACCTTTTTTTGTTAAAAACTGCTGGCGTAGGTATTCATTAAAATCATTAAATCATCAAAAATGAATGCAAACAACGTAAAATGATATTGTATGCATTATGTTATTATGTACTAAGTATATTTACAGTTTTTTACACATTAGTCTTTTTTATATGAACCGGCCCTGATTTAAGGGATAGAGCTTCCCACGCACCCCCAGTCTCAATGACTCGTTCTTTCTGTTCCCTCTGTACGACCGTTTAGGAAACTTGTCTTTTCTTATATACAATATTCTTCTCTTCTCTTCTTCTTGCCCCGATATAAAGGCTTGGTTAAGGAGGGGCGCGTGCTACGAATATTGTGTGTGACGTCACGCGCGTGGCGCACTTAGATCTCAGTGCCCACCTAATAAGTTGATCCTGCGCCGGCCGCGACCGTTGGGGTTAGTTCAAAAACGAAAGAAGGACGCAGTCAAACTAGACTTGTTTTTATTTAAGATTTTTCTGAACTGTAAACTTTCCAGAAACTTTCATATCACTAAAACATGAAAATGGGATTAATAATTATAAAAAAAAAAAACAATAAAAAAATGACTTGTCAGTAGAAATATAGTTTAAAATAAAGGTAAAGACTTAGAAAAGAACTACTTCAAATATCAACTGAAGAAATAATAATGTGAGTAACTGTGATAATAGTTATTTATGTACCAAGTCAGTAAAGTTACTCTTTATCAAACGAGTCTGATATAACAGACGAGTTCGATAAAGAGTCTTTACTGACGTGGTGCATACAAAATTGTATCGCCAACAATTTGATATTGATTGTAAATTGTAACACTTACATTTAATAGCATAAGATTACATACTTAATTGCATACTTAATTAAATTACATACTTAACTTAAGAATTTTTTAAGACGTAATAAAAATTTCATGAAAGTGATGACAGATGACTTTTGCATGATGGACGCTTTCGATTTTTAATCGATAGGTATCAATATTGAATAATTACTAAATCGGTAAAGTTTTGATTTATTTTATATGAAGATAATTACAAAATACTACAGAATTTCACTTTTTGACATAAATTTAATTAACAATGTCGTAAATTTTGTACAATATTTTTAATAATTAAAATAAATAAATAATTGTAAGTTAACTCAAATAAACAATCAATTACTGCCATCGATCACTTACATGCAATATCGATTAATCGCGGCAGGTAAAGTAAAATTATTTTTTTGGTACAATAAAGTGTTACTTTGCTGCCTCAAATGAGGGCAAATGAGTACAATAATGAATGACTTTAGTGGCGGTTGGCGATAAAATAATAAAAATACGTATTAACTCTTTTTTCGGAAGCCGACTGCTGTGAACTGGTAGGACTGCAGCCAATTGACTTGTTGTATATCTTCTACTCATTCATAAGACCCATTCCAGAATTCTGGAACCCTTTACCAGTTTGTACATGTCTAAAGGATGGGTATCACATGCTTTTGGATTCACTTGGTAGTTTCCAAAAGCTGTCCAAAATCTACAGCTTAAGTCTCCATGAAACAGCCCCATTGTATGAAGGTGTTCTTTCAAAGAAAGAGAATAGGAACAGGTGATATGCTTTGGAGACAAATTCAGGATGCCTGCGATGAATTTAGAAATAGTAGGGCTATTTGTGCAAGAATTTTTTTCAATCTTTACGTACACGAATAAACTTGTACAATGTGCATAGAAACGGATGACCGTCATGACCGACTGTTGTAAATTTAGTATTGTTTTTTTTTTCTTCAGTTGATATTTTGGTATAATTTTTTTAATACTAAATGTTTCATCTACAATTTTGTGTAATAAAGGTTTATTTTATTCTGGAGTTATTTTTTAAGTCAAGTTATTAGTTTGAAACAGTCTCGTGCAGTGCAACAGTTTCGTATCAATACAATTATTGTGATATATTTTTTTCGAGGCCATCTTTTACAATTAGAAAATAACTTGTTAGTCAATGGAAAAGTATGCATTGATATATGAAAATTACAAATCGATTTTTCTAGAAAATTGTGCATCACACACAGAAACTTTAGATAAAGGCATAATCTTTTTCACGTATTCACGCCTAACGGTTTGGTATATAAGTCCTTGTAGCTTTACCAACGATTCCTGCGATTTACCAACTTCTTTATACCGTGGCGAAATACATATAGTCAATTCTCTCTTCAGATTTGGAAACACATACTTAATAATCAGAGGGGGGCAAATCAGGAGAATAAGCCAGATGACAAGACAATTTGAAGCCCAACTGATTAATTTTTGCCCTTGTCATGACGCTCGTATGAGTCGGTGCGTTGTCTTGGAGAAACAACATTTTTCTGCACATGGAGCTCTTTCTTACTGAGTTTATACTTCAGTTTGTCGAATAATGCTCTAAAATATTGGCTATTGAATAGTTTTACCTTTTTCAAGACAGTCAATTAAAATTATGCCTTTGCAAAGACAATGGTCCTGACCTTTCCGAAACATTAATAGACTCTTGGCCGCTCCGGAGCACTTTTTCCGGCTTCAGCCCACTGCCATGCGTGCATTCTGTTCTTTGGTGTGTAGTAGTGGACCCATGTTTCGTTAACGGTTACAATCAGTGGCGGCTCGTCAGAGGAGGCAAGGGAGGCTCAGCCTCCCCATACATTTTTTACACACTCTACACTGTTTTGTTTATCATGAATCGCGAACTCTCACTATTATACAACGTGTAAATTCCATATTATCACTAATTATCCATACGTACGGAGCATTAGCATTAGAACGCATGATCGCGTCTCAGTTTTATTACATATTATTGTAGGCAGGACCCTGGGTTATCCCGAGATGCATGAACGGAGCACGGAGCCGAGAAGCCCAACAGTCTCCGTTGCTAATGCTCCGTGCAGCGCAGCAGGCGTTTAAGGAGACCCGGTCTCCTAACAGTGGCATCTACGGTGCCATCACACGCTGCCCGGAGATATACCAAGGGAGGCAGAATAGCTTATCGGCTCCGTTGCGTGGTTGCGTGCGTCTCGGGACAACGAATTTTAGGGTCCTGACTAAAAATACATAATGAAAAATCTAAAAGTGCGAATTTTGTTATGAAATTTGGTATGTGGGGTTATAATAATATTTGGAACAACTTGCTCAAATAACTTTTTCCGATATCTCTAACTCAAAGCAAAATATCGGTAATTTATGGTTGTTTTTGAATTCGCGCAGTAGGCCGCGTTTAGAATAAAAAAAATTCAGTTGAGTATCTTAAAAAATTTGAAGCTTCATTATATATGGACTGCAAAACTTCAAATCTGTATTTATTTTGATATGCGAGGTATCTATTTACAAATAGATGGAATTGTTAACAAATAAACGACACAAACTTTGGTATTAAACTTTTACAATTAGACTAACTATTTTTAAAATGATATGATATCATGAAATTATGAATTAGGATGATATTATGAAATGTAAATAAAAAATGGTCAAAAAATGGGGCCTTAAATTACATTTATTGACGCATTTTTTTGCTAGTGCAAATTTGTCTAGATATTTTACAGTTAGGTATAGCCTCCCCTATTGTAAAAATCACGAGCCGCCACTGGTTACAATCGACGCCAAAAGTTCGACGGATTGTGTTTCACAAGGTCTAAACAGTGCTGAGAAGTATTGAAGACCATTTCGAGGACTTTCTTCAAATTCTTTGGTACTTACGTTACTTGGTTAGTGGTTCATCCAATGTAGATATACGGCCACTACAAAATTCACGAAAGATCGAAATTGAGAGATCGACAATCTTTTTTCTCCATATCCGTCATTTTTCCAATCACGCAAGATTTATGGCGCTGTCAAAAATATAATAATGGCCGTGTCTCCCGACAAATTTGACACTTATGCCTAGAATAGGTACTTTATAGAACTAATGTTTTGAAGATTTTTGAATTAAACTGATACTATAGTCTAAGATCCGAATATAGGTCGATCTGTAGCCATCTGCTTGCCGGATGAAACATTGTTTTTATTAAATTTCATACATAGACAAATATTTCTGGCATGGGTTGCCTATCAAAATCGGGTCATAGCTATCCTTAAGGGGGGGCGTAGGGGTTGAAATCAATATTTCAAGCACATTTTTTGTATGGTAGAATTATTTTATTTTTAAATTAAATAGGCATATTCAGTACAATTCATAGATTATTCAAGAAAACATTCAAAGAAAAATATTGAAAAATAAGCCAACGCACGGTGGCAAATTTTTGAAGACACCTCAAAATATAATTAATTTTGTGGTGGACATCAGAATTTATCATTAGCTCATGGTAAACAAAAAATTCAAAAATATTTTTTTAGCTTATGAATTTTTCGAGGTAACGCTGTGGAGTTTTTTAGTGTTATCGAATTTTGACTTCTTGATATCACTCAGAAGTCAAAACAACGAATTTTTTTGCAAAAAGGGCGAAAAACAACATGTTTTTTATTGTTAAACAAAAAATAAGCATAAAACAAAAAATATCTCGATAGCATTATGTCAAGGAATGTCTAAAGAAAATATATACAAAATTCCAGGTGGGTCGGTCAAATAGTTTTTGAGTTACAATGTCTACAGCCTTTGAAAAAAGTAATTTTAAGGAAAAAGCGTTTAAAGTATTGTCAACTTTTATTTTCAATTTCATTTTTGTCTGTCAAATCGTAAAATGATGCACACCGTAATATCTTTTTGAATCGCGGAGTAATTTACAAAAGAAAATGAGAACAGCTGTTGACCGTTGTTCACTAAGTTCAAGCGTGCTGGCGCGAACCTGCTGCAAAGCGAGTCGAAGGTAGGGATATTCAACACTATCTCCCTATCTTCCTACCTTCGACTCGCTTTGCAGCCAGTTCACGATTAAGCGTAGTGAGAAGCGGTCAACAGCTGTTCTCATTTTCGTTTGTAAATTACTCTGCGATTCAAGAACATATTCTGGTTTGCATCACTTTACGATTTGACAGACAAAAAAAATTGAAAATAAAAGTTGACAACACTTTAAACGCATTTTTCTCAAAACTGCTTTTTTCAAAGGCTGTAGACATTGTAACTCAAATCTACTTGACCAACCCACCTGGAATGTTGTATATATTTTCTTTAGACACTTCTTAAGGTAACGCTGTCGAGATATTTTTTGTTTTATTTTTATTTTTTGTTTAGCAATAATAAATATGTTGATTTTTACCACTTTTTGGAAAAAAGATCGTTGTTTTGATTTCTGAGTGATATCAAAAAGTCAAAATTCGATAAAACTAAAAATCTCGACAGCGTTACCTCGAAAAACTCATAAGCTAATAAAATATTTTTTAATTTTTTGTTTACCATGATCCAATGATGAGTTGTGATGACCACCGCAAAATTCATTTTCTTTTGAGGTATCTTTAAACATTTGCCACTGTTGGCTTATTTTTCAATATTTTTCCTTAAATTTTTTCTTGAATAATCTATGAATTGTACTGAATGTGCCTATTTAATTTAGAAATAAAAAAATTTTACCATACTTTCAACAAAAAATGTGCTTGAAATATTGATTTCAACCCCTACGACCCCCCTTAAGGATAGCTACAATACGATTTTGTTAGGCAACCCATACTAGAAATATTTGTCTATGTATGAAATTTAATAAAAACCATGCTTCATCCGGCAAGCAGATAGGCACAGATCGACCTATATTCGGATCCCGAACTATTAGTTTACATCCTTAAACTCCCTTAGCATTTTTCCATAAGATGTTTTATTTCAAACCGACATAAAAAGAGTTCCAGAATTTATAATTTTCTCTTGTGAAGGTCATTTGTGGACATATTACTCTGTATGCCGAAGAATTACCCAAAATATTTTAAAACATTCATTTCAATTTCATTCTCGTTGTGCATGCAATGTTTCAAGTGTTTTTAAAACTATTCGGTCCAATTGACTCGCGTCCTTCGCTGGACCAAGATCTTGATACTTGAATCTCGTCTCGAACTCGAACATTGACTCAGCAGCATTCTTTTCTTTTCAAACACCTGAAGTGGTGAAGTGAATCGTTTCTACTATTTTGACTAAATCATTCAATATTTCTATCGACAACACAATGACGAATGCATAAATTGGATGAGCAGGCCCTTTATCTGGATTATATTGAATTTTATATCGACAATGGAAAGGTTAAATAGTTATTTCAGGTGAATAGAATTCATTAAAAAAACACGGACAAAATATTATTTCTGCGTATAGGTGAAATTTGACGTGGAGTTGTGTGTCAGATTTATTTTTATTTTTCTTTTTTCTAATCTAATTCCTAGTTAATTTAACATTAAAGTCATTTAATATCAGAGTTTATTTAGATACTTTACAGCAGTGCCGGATTAACCATTAGGCGGACTAGACGGCCGCCTAGGTCCCGGGCACTTGATGGGGCCCGCATCCCACACAAATGCATTAATTAATATTTAATTATTTAAGCATTTTAAAAAAAAATTAAAATGTTAAAAAAATCAAATAGGGCTAACTTAGACAAAAAAAAAAAGAAAATTTTTAATTTATGATTTCCAATCAAACTCAGTTTTTTGCTTTGTCTTTTGTCAAATATCAGAAAAATACAACCGACTTCAAGACAAATTAAGCAGTTATCTTCAAAGGCATTTTTATATTCCATGTTCTAATCATTCCCTCAATTTGGTAATCAATTTTGCAAGCAAATTTTGATAAAAGCTGGTCATTATTTTGGTATGGTACGTTTTTTTTCAATTTCTACCCACCGATGGGCCTTATAATCCATTCACTCACGGTAAAATATTGCAAAACCTCCGGATTTTAAAGAACCTTTGGATTTGAAACAAGAGCTTGGATTGACATGAAATATGGTGTATAAGCATAGCCAACATGTCAAATAAAAAAGTGATATTGTGCCAATGTGTGTTTTTGCTCTACGGATGAGTCCACCCCATCTTGGGGGTGAAAAAATATACCGTCAAAATACGTTCGAAAGTGTATATACTGACTAATTCTAAGCAACTTTTGTTCAATAGAGTTTTTTCATCAAGTCAATATATTTCGAGTTATTTGCAAGTGAATATCTTCATTTTTCAACAAAAAATAACATGTTTTTAGACGGTTTCTCGCAAATAACTCAAAAAGTAAGTATTTTATCGAAAAAATGGTGTATGTGTGCAGTCTGTAGACCCAGTAGAAGCAGAGTTGTAGCTAATGAAAATTAGGTTCTTATTCGTCAAATTCCAAATCGAATATTTCAACGTGAAATAATCAAAAAATTAAGCACTTTTCATGGAAAACTTATCATAACTTGTTTAAATGTTCTAAAAAGCATTAAGTATTCTTGTTCTTTAAAAAAATTTCTATCATAAAAAGTAAGCAAGATACGCTCAGAATAAAGTTAATCCCCTTTTTTGGGTAAAAAAACTGGTGAAAATAACCCCCTAATTAGCATCCCAAATGAAATTAATCCTTACCGCTTCACAAACTACTTTATTTATGTATTGTTTATATGCTCTGTAAGTTTTATCGGTATAAAGTGCTTATTTATAAAAGGGCTATAGTAGAAAGGGCTTGAACACGTCACTAATCACGAGTGTATGCATTTTTTTATTTGGCTTAATGCCTCGACAACTAATGGCCATTGATATGGTACAGTGAATTTTTCCAATCAGGTACCTAGTGTAGTGGGTACTGTGTGTGTTGAGTAAATGTCTTGTTACTTAGCAAAATCGTCATTGTTAGAAGTATTTCAAGGATAGAAACTATTTTCATTTATTAATTTTTAATAAATGAAAATTCTTTACCCAGGGTATGCAAATTTTGACCAGTCATATATCTTAACCAGTTTTATCTTCCAAAAAAGCAAAAATCTGAAATATTCAGAAAATCAAAACCTATATTTTTTAGCTTTAAGATTTTTGGTACCACTTATAATTTTTAAATTATTTTGAAAAAAACACATTTTTTTTCAAAATTTCAAAAAATTTTGTTTTAATTTAAATCCCAATGTTTTGAAATATAAGCACTGTGAACCGGTGAAACGTACAGATCATATAAATAATATACTTATAATTTTTTTCAAGATTTTCATCAATTTTCAAGATTTTTGTGCCAAAAAAAGGAATCAACATTATTTTAAGCTTTACTTGCTTAATTTTGATACTTGAAACTTGTTTAAAAAAAAACAAAAATAAAACATTTTTAACAGTTTAAAAAAGTTGCGATGATTTTTCACCGAAAAGTGCTTCATTTTTTGGTAATTTACGTTGAAATATTTAATTTGGAATTTGTCGAATAAGAATTTACTTTTTATTAGCTCCAGTTCTGCTTATACTGGGTCTACATACTTCATACATACACCATTTTTTTAAATTTTGTATACGCTATATTTTTTCTACGAATATTTTTTCGATAAAATACTAGATTTTGGAGTTATTTGCGAAAAACCGTCTAAAAAGGTGTTTTTTTTTTGTTGAAAAATGAACACATTCACTCGCAAATAATTCAAAAAGTACTGATTTAGCGAAAAAACTCGATAGAACAAAAGTTACTTAGAATTAATCAGTTATCCATTATTTTGAATGTATGTTTTTTCACCCCCGAAGGGGTGGCACTCATACCCAGGGCAAAATCACATATCGACACAATATCCATTTTTTTCTTTGGCATATTAGCTATGGAATATTAATGAGAAGTTGTTGCGAAATGTAAAAAAAAGAAAAATGATCTTTTTTACATTGTCGTAATTTATTTTTGGAGTAACTACTTCCCAAAACAACATAAATATCTGTAAACTTGTTTTAAGTAAATGGTCGCTATAAAGGGGCCTACTTCTTATTGCCGCCTATGACCCCATGATGCCTTAAACCGTCACTAGAGCTTCACGATACGATACAATATCGATACTTTCTAAGTATTGAGTATTGTATTGGTTATGCCAATGAAGTATCGTATCGAGTATCGATATCGGCAGTACTTTCTTATAAAAATATCGTATTGATATTGATTTCGATACGATATCGATACAATACTCGATAAAATATCGACATAAAAAGAATTGTGCCCACTTTTGCATGCTTAGCAAATGGACATTATTCTATACTACGAATATTTCTTATAACTTATAGATTTTTATAAAAATTCAATATGGATGAATGCTTAATGCTTCTTTGAAGGTCAACTAATACTTACTAATTAGGTAGGTATTGTTTAAAAACTGCTTTTGAAAAGATAGGTAAATCCCGGAGATTCGGAATAAATCACAATTCAATATTTTTGTTGAAAATTATTTTTGCGTCATCATCAATAACTTCCATAATATTGTCACAAATGCCACATGATATAAACAGTTTAATCACACAGTCATTTACACACTCTCAAGAGTTTCAAGTTCAGACACTTAAGTGTAAAATATTACAACAGCTGATGCTTGGGTTGCAGATCACTTATAGTTTCATTTCATATACATAAATAATTACTTATGATCTAAATATTCCACAAAATATACTTAATCCAAACAAGTGTAGCGTTTTTTTTCTCGATATCGATATTTTCAATAATATCGAGGCAAGAGTATCGACAATACAAGAGTATTGTATTGATTTCAGATAATGAGTATCGTATCGACATTGACATTAATATTGCTAAGGTATGTATTGTATCGGTATCGTATTGGTTTTCGATACGATATCAATACAATATCGATATTTTTATCGAATATCTTGAAACTCTAGACCGTCACTGCTTTACAGATTCTGTCGTCGCAAACAGGAAATCTTGGGGACTGCTTTTGTATGATCACTGTAGTACTCTTCTATTATATGTTTAATGGTTTGTCCCGCAGAACCATAATATAGAAATGTAGATAGTGTACATGTTATTATGTTATTGCTTATTGTTAGCTGTGGTCTCACCAGAAGAGATAAAATACCAAATGAAGAGATAAGGAAAAGAATGCAAGTGGAAAAAGATGCCGTGCAATATATTGTTATGCTCTGTATTTCTCTCTTGTTATGAGATTGATCAGCAAATTCTTATTTTGATTAATTTCTTAATTATTTTAATTATTACTTATTTAAAACAAAACCAAAATTAAATTGAATTATCTAATAAATTTTATTCTCAGGGCTATTTTAATTTTAATGCCTTACCTTCGGTTTGTGGCTTCTAGTATCTCTAGTTGCTTACTTCATCCAGGGACAAAACAGGGAAATTAAACACACTCGATGTCATATAAATGTTATAAATATTTTTTATTTATCCAATATACCATAAATATACGATTTAAAAATTATACTAAAATTTAATTCTGTTACACTTTTTCTCATCTAATAAATTAAGCTTTAATTCTGATATCTCCTTTGTTTTAACAACAATTTTATTTAAATAATTTGTTAGACTATTCTTACAAAAATACTAAACTTTACTTTTCTCCTTTTGAATTAATTACTTATCTCTTCTTTAAATTTTGGAATGACTAAATTATGCTACAGAAATGCTCAATACAAAAATAAACAAATATGTTGTGGATATAAAACAAACTCTCTCCGTTTCACAAAAAATCTGACTAACCTTTTTGTTTCGTCTTTACTTCTTCTTCCTGGATTGCGCAGCCTTCGATTCTCTCACACTTGCTCCTAGGATGTAGCGAAAGGTCCTTTTCGTCCAAACTGCTTCACCAACAAACAAACAACGGGACTCGCTCGAAATCTATATTCGGTTTTCTCTCTGCTCGATATCTTGTGCAAATTGATACCCACCGGCTACTCGTTCTAGACAGAACACAGGAATCTCCTCGGACACAAGGAAAATTAACTTCTCAACTCGGTCAACAATTTCGTTTCACCACGATCTGCTCGCAAAGGCCAATTTCACCACTTACACCGACTTCTCACTTTTTAAAAACTGGACTGTCCTCTCCAGATATTAATTACACAGTGGCCATTTTTTCTCTCCTCAAATTCAGACTTCACACTCTCATCCCTTCCATCCATCTTTCTCTGGCAATCACAAAAATCCTCCCTACCCACTACATCCATAGTTTCATTTCTTAAGAACCCATTTATTTTGTATAACTTTTCCATTTTGTTAAATTCTAGGAGATACCAAATTACTTTTTGTTGTTTCAATATGCTAAACAAAAAACCGTATATTCTAAACTCAATGAGTTTGTTTACGGTCTCTCCTTCTACGAATCATTTACAAATGTCCTATTGTCGATTCCAACGCAAAATAAATGTACTTTCTAATTTTTACCGCATAATTTTATATCCGTTCAAAGAACCATTAACACATCACTTAACAACTTCACTTTCCGCGAAAACACTGTCTACTAACTAAATTATAATATTTACAATTTTTGGTCATATACAGGGCGATGAAAATTTATGATCTCGTGGTCTCTGATATAAATTTATTTCCTAAAATTTTCCCATACAAATTTTACAACAATATAGACGAGAGAAGACTAAAATGGTACGGCCAGGTACGCAGAGCAGAAAACACATGGATAAAAAATTAAAAAAGGTTGCAGAATGGTGCCCAACAGGAACAAGAAGGAGAGAACGACCGAGAAGATCTTGGAAAAATGAAGTCGACTTAGCGATGTCAAAGAAAGGATTGGAAGACGGAGACTGGAAAGATCGAAAAAAATGGGAAGTCCTGGTTGACGGAAGGGAAACGGCATTAGCTGTAGACGACTCTTTATATATTTAGCATGTTATTTTCCTTAGGATTAAAGTTCTGGTCATACCTGTACACAGCTGCGATAGTCTTTGAGTTTTATTTAGAGTAATAGGAAGAATGGTGTACTTACACCCGATATCTATATTTTTTCAAGTATATAGACAGCTTTTTTGCCTAGACACACAATATTTTCAAATCTGCCCTTTAGAATTAAAAATTTCTGGTTAATTATGTCGAGCTGTGATACTTATTCTAAGCGTCCTCTTGGAATGTTCATAATGCTTGTCAATTACTAGCTGAAGCTATATAATAGGCACACGCAATGATTTAGGCATACCGATTTTTCAGTTTATCGTTAAGATGGCTGGTGATGTAAATTTATAAGTTTTTTGACTAGTGAAAAACAAAACTCCACGCGTTGGTAAGTCTTGAATTATTGTTCTACATCATTTAAATATTCTATTAAATTTTCTATTGTTAACGGGTTTTTTGCACGTCTAATCACCGGGCCTGCATTCTACTCTTTATCTCCCATAGTACCGTCACTACCGTGAGAGCAATTCACCCTTGTTTTTTGGTGTCTAGTCTAAGCCGATCTTCTAACTTGCCATATGTTTCTTGAGAGTTCGTCAACTCTTAATTTATTAGGGCATTTAAACAACTAATTAAAAAAATAATGGATCAAAACAAAATACTTTAAGACTGGATAATTGCAGATGAATTAATTTAATAAACACGGCACTAAAACTAACAACCAAACTGATACCAAACAAACTGAATAAAAACAAAACAGACCAGGGGGGAACTCATAGGGATGTTATTGTCCAGGAGTTGGTGCAAACCGGCTCTAGAAGAAGAAGATGAAAAAATACAGGAATAAAGAAACAAACGCTCACATGGTATTCATTGATTTTTATAAAGCAGATGATATAGTTCCTCGAGAGATTCTGTGGTGGGCGCTCAATAAAAAAAAAGTTTCCGTTGAGTATATGAAGAATGTGAGACACATATGAAAGAGGTAAGAACTAGTTTTGTGACAGGTGTGAGAGAGACTGCTATATTTCACGTGAAAGTAGGATTGCACCAGTACTCGATGCTTACTTCTTATTTATTTTTATTAGTGTTAAATCAGAAAACAGCGACTCTACAGAGTAACATTTCTCGGTGCTTAATGTATGCTGATGATGTAGTGGTAGTAGGAAATAGCAACAATGGTTTCAAACAAAAACTGGAACACTGGAGACAAGCTGTTAAGGAAAAAGTTTTACGTTAGTTAGTAAGTTAGTTTACGACAAATAAAATGATAACTTTGGATGTTAAAACGATTTTGAAAAATAATAGTTTTAGGATCCACATTACAGTAGAGTAATGGGGAAATACATGTAGATGAATGTAGTTGAATTCGGTTGGGATGCATGGAGTGGACGGTAGGAAGTGGTGTGTGTGATATAAATACTTATTCCTATGAAACTGGAGGGAAAATTTATAAAATGGCCATAAACCCGCTATGATGTACGGAACTGAATATTGGACAGTTAAAAGAGAAGAACAACGACGAATGCATGCGACAGAAATAAAAAGATCGATGAGCGGAGTCACAAAAAAGAATGTCTGAGAGTGTAATCAATTGATGCCAAAATGTTCAAATCGAGACTTTAATTACCCAATACCAAGAATTGCTGATTTGCAAGTTGCTGTGAGATGGGAGGAATAGGAATGGAAGACCAAAGAAGACTTGGGGTGAGACTCTTACACAGAACACCTGGATAAAGGAGATTGATATTGGTAGGTATAATACGCAAATGAGAACCTTTTGAAGATTGGAGTACTGTAATTCTGGACGTCAACCCCGAATATGGATAAACGCAAAAAGAATGATTTATATTAATACCCTCATCCTCATTGTGGTACACTGTTAAATTTGGAATAAAAACCTTTTCATTTTAGCTGACTTTTATCACCCTGATCAATGTTTTCAGTGTGATGACTTCACAGCGTCTGTGATGACATCCCAGATCTCAAGTATACCTCAAGTGATAGTATTATAGGTCTTATTGACATTTCCTAATTTTAAGTTAAAAGTATTCATTACTTTTTCAGTTACAGACCGCTAAAAACATCGTGGAACACCCACTAGTGTATTCGACTACATTCATTTTTGTATTTTATGTCATGATATTTTTAATACTTATATACAGGGTGTCCAGAAACTCTACCGACAAACGAAGACAGGAGATTCTTCAGATAATTTTAAGATAATTTAACCCAATTCACTTAGTCCGAAAATGCTTCCTAAGGAAGTCCAAACTAATTAGTTTTTCTTAAATACCTCCAGAACGCTTCTATTTAGAAAAACAAAAATTGGTACGCGTATTTATCTTCAAGGTATAAATCTAATCCATCCATTGCAAATTTCTAGTACCGATCACAGGCGTCCGTTTTGGGTAGGGCAACGGTTATTTTATCGCATAAATATCTTTTTTATATTTAACTTTTATGCATTTCTGATACTGGATTATTAAATTGGGAAGTATTTTAGTACTAAAAGGTACTCTTGTTTTAAATCGGTAGGACACACCGTTGTCTAGAAAAATCGATTTGAAAACTTTTCGCTTTTTGAATTAAAAAAAATTCAAAAAGAAAACTGTTTAGAATGATGAAAAGTGGTACATTCATTTATATTCCAAGGATAAATCGATTTCATTAATTGCAAATTTCTAGTACTGGTCATAGGCGTCCGTTTTGGGTAGGTCAAAAGTTATTTTATAGCATAACTTTTTTGTCTTGAATTTTTGAGCATTTTTGACACTAGATTATTAAATTATGAAGTATTCGAGTACTAAAAGTTACTCTTACTTTATGTTGGTAAAATACTTCGTTTTTTGTTGAAAACTTCTTTCAATTTTTTTTTCAAATTCCAAAAACGAACAACTTTCAAATCGATTTATCTAGAAAACGGTGTGTCCTACCGACTTAAATCAAGAGTACCTTTTAGTACTAGAATACCTCACGATTTAATAATCCGGTGTCAACAATACATAAAAGTTAAGGACAAAAAAGTTATGCGATAAAATACCCGTTGCTCCACCCAAAACGCACGTCTATGACCAATACTAGAAATTTGCAATGGATGGAATCGATTCATCTCTGAAAAGTAAATATGCATACCAATTTTCGTTTTTATAAATATAATCGTTCTGGAGGTATTTAAGAAAAACTAATTTCATGAAAAGCTAATTTCAAAGAGCTCTAGCTCCCTTAAGAAGCATTTTCGCACTAGGTGAATTGGGTTAAATTGTCTTAAAATTATCTGAGAAATCTCCTGTCTTCATTTGTCGGTAGAGTTTCTGGACACCCTGTAGATCGGAAGATTCACATTTCACACTTTCCAGTTTTCGTAATAGGTCTGGATCCCGCGTATGAAAAAAAGTTGATAAATAGCAAGCTAAAAATTTGTTAATAGCTTAAGGGTGTCTAGTCGGACAAACTTTGATATATGGGAACACTGGAACAGGGGAAGTTTTAATTGTGGAACAGGTTAAAAATTTGGAACTGTCAGACCACGAAAACGGCACATGTATTTTGTCCGACAGAACAGACTTAAACTCTCCGAACAGAGATTAAACTCTCATGCAAAAATCAGACTGCTATTTATCACCAAATGGGCGTTTTAATGAGTGGAACATGTAGAATATGTCAAATGACAGGAATTATGACAGGTGATAAATAGCAGTCTGATTTTTGCATGAGAGTTTAATCTCTGTTCGGAGAGTTTAGTCTATTCTGTCGGACAAAATAAATGTGCCGTTTTCGTGGTCTGACCGTTTCAAATTTTTAACCTGTCCACAATTAAAACTGACCTTGTTCCAGTGTTCCCATATATCGAAGTTTATCCGACTAGACACCCTTAAGCTAATAACAAATTTTCAGCTAGCTATTAATCAACTTTTTTTTCATACGCGAGATCCAGACCTATAACAGGTTTAATGTCAGTTCAGTAAAACCGAACCATGTTGCATTTACAAACATGTAAAAAAATTAATTTATTCGTAATTGAGCTAGACGTCACTGTCATGAGACTGTTTATTTCAAAACTATTTTTCATTTTCCCCTTACTTATTACCTTATAAGCGTAGTTATACAAGATCAGTAACTCATTCATGAATTCATTCACCTCTTCACCTTTGAAGATTTTATATTTTTATTTTTGAGAGAAAGTTTCATTAGCCAATAGCAGTTTTCGCGCTTCGAGCATCGCACCGCTTTAAAATAATAACCAAGTTTTACTTTTCGCTTAAAAATAATCTCGATGGCGTGTCTAAATTTTGCCAATTTATCAAAGATAGAGCTTTAAAACTAAATTTTATGTAAATTTTATTATATTGCGAACGTAGGCTCAAAAGGTTTGGACCAATGCTTTTTAAATGTATTCATTTTTTTCTAATCCTGAAAAAAATAATACATTTTTTTTTAATTTAAACGCATAATGAAAGAGAACATTATTACTGAGGGCCGAAAGTCCCTTATAAACAAAAAGACTCTTTTGCAATTAAAAATCACACTTAATTTTCTCTTTTTTTTTCACCCCACTAACTTATTAAAATAAACATTATAGAAGTTTTCAGGGACTTTCGGTCCTGGGTAATAGTGTAATCTTTCATTCTGTGTTTAAATTTTTCAAAAATACTTATTAGTTTTCTCAGGATTCGAAAAAAATGAATGCATTTAAAAAGCATGGGAACGAAATTTTGCTCCGACGCTCTTAGGGAACGGGAATATAAAGGTATGTACCATTAACATTGATGGACGCTACTTAAATCAGTTGCGATTTGCAGATATTGTGCTAATCAGCACTTGCGCACTATATACTTGCGTTAACCTTTAACTATACGCGCTGGCGTACTTTGTACGCCAGATATAAGAATTCTACTGGAAATATATTTAAAAATTTAATTTTTGACTTTGCTTATTTTTCTAACCTATCACTGGAATGTGCTTTATAATTTGGTTTTAGTTTCGTTATAATCGGCGTTCTGGAAAGATCGTAATTTACATTTTATTATTTGTTGTTTCCGGTGGTGGACAATATACCCCAGGATTATATTACTATAAGTCGTAATATAAGTACATATTTTAATTGTTTTTTAGTCATTATGGCAAAAAATATATTTTTCTTTATAAACAATACTTTTTCTCCTGTAAAAAATCACATTTAAAAAAATTTTTTATTAGTAATTTTATTTATCATGGAATCCAGTTATTCCATGATTCCAGTTATAAATCCCAATTGGCGTACTGAAAAGGAACTCCAAGTATTCACTGATGCCGAATAAAGTTTATAACAAACAACTAAGTGTATTTTTTCAAAAAAATTAAACAAATCCGCTGTTTTTAAGTGTATTTTCTTGTGGCGTACAAAGTACGCCACGCGTGTAGATATGTTATAACTTGATGCGCGGGTAGTTAAAGGTTAATATACTTAAATCCAGCATCGAAGAGAGTAGGACTAAAAATGAATATTAAGAAAACTAAGGACTAAGAATGGCTTGGACAGTAGGAGGTAAACTAAGCTTTATTATAAACCATCCAAAAATCCCAGTTAATTAAAACGAAAGTTTTTGATAAGACTGTATTCTTCCCGTCATGACCTATGGAATGGAGACCATGATACTACTTAATTAATCTCTCGTTTCACTTAGAATCCTTCCACTTTCCTTAGAATCCACTTAGATCCTTCCCTAATACCTGGAAATTATCATAATTCCTAAATTATGAGAATAAATTAAAACCGTTATTTTTCTGATTATTTATAAAGTTCAAAGATATTTTAGATTTGTAATAAATAGTTTTTGATAAGACTGTATTCTTCCCGTCATGACCTATGGAATGGAGACCATGATACTAATCAATCTCTCAATTCACTTAGAATCCTTCCACTTTCGTTAGAATCTACTTAGATCCTTCCCTAATACCCGGAAATTATCATAATTCCTAAATTATGAGAATAAATCAAAACCGTTATTTTTCTTATTATTTATAAAGTTCAAAGGTATGTTAGATTTGTAATAAATATTTTTTCAGCATTTAATAATATACGATTATATTATACGTGGAAAACCACGTAGTTTGTCTTATTTAAAATATCTTTCTTATGTCTATATTTTTTTATTATTGTGAATAAATATTTAGATATTTATAAATTTTTTTTATTCGAGCAAATTGTATTTCGATCAATTTTCATGTCGAGCAATTCACCGGCTACCTAGGTACCTATAGTTCCTATAATTCCTCTGACTGTTTCTTTTAGTGTTATGATGAATACTGTGGAGTATGGTTTGACAATAATCGCCTTGTCGCACTAATGTTTCTTTTGTAATTGTATTTCTTCTGTTGTTATTTCAGCTCGGGATCCATGCATTTTTGTTAATCTAGATTTTTCATGTCATTAAATGATTTATTTCTTTCAATGCAGTCAAAAGGTTTTGACCAGCATTTCTCGATTGTTTGTGTGCATGCATCTGTAGTGGATCTGTCTTTCCTGAATCCTTGCTGGTAGTCCTCAATTTGTTTCTCTGTGAATTGGACTGCGATGCATTGTACAACGGTGCTTCCTATCATCATCAATCACTTAGCTTTTTTAACGTAATCAGCAAAATACTTTTCCTTTTCATCTATTTAGAATTCTAAATGGATATGTCGATTGAATTTAAATATATCTTTGCTTTGGGTTTACTCCTATATTAAAAGGGTAGGGGACTTCTAAATAAAAAACAAAAAAATATTTCAATCAGCAGTTTTTTATTTTCTGATTCGGTAAGATTTATATAGCTGACACAACCATGTATTACACATCAACGTTGTTTTTATGGTTTTAGTAAAGTTTCTTAAGATTTAACAATTAACATGTACAATTGATAATAAAGTGACAGTGTAGCTCAGAATTTTTAATTCCACCAAAAGCACAAGTTCTGACAAAATATTAGAGCGAATAGAAAATCAATTTGAAAGCATCATTCAATGAAATTTTAATACTTCTTTTCGTTTATCTTAGTGAAGCTAAATACTACTTTAAGATGGTAATTTTTGGTGGAATAAAAGGGCCATTGATTTTTTCCTTTTGGTGGAATTAAAAATTTCGGAACCACCTCATTGTCACTCATATTAGGGTTTTCTTTATTGGGTGGGGGTGACAACAGTTTTAATATCGAAATATGTAGTCAAATATCACATTAATAATGAAACAACAGCCTCCTTGATTGATGAAAATTCAAAAATTCAAAAATTTAACCGTAGTGCGAGACCAAAGAACAATAAAAGTGATAAACAATAATTAAAATTTTATTCGCTGTAATTCATTTGCTTTTTTCAACGTAGTAAAAAATTTTTTCATAATCAGAAAGAACCGAAGATAAAAGTTATAGGCAAAAAATAATTTGACTGCATTTGTTCAGTTAAAAATGACAAATTGTTTTTTTTTACTATACAGGGTATGTCAAAAAAAGGTAACACGTTCTCTAGGATAGGTAAAAAACTGAAAAATAATTGGGGTTTGATTTAAAAAAAAATGTATAACGCCATTCCTTTTCATGATACAGGGCGTTGAAGAAAAAATAATTTCACATTTTTTACGATTGTGTCGAAACTACTGACAACATTGTAATGACATTTGGTGGGTGTTAAGAGGTAATTGTTCATTTTTCAACATACAGTTAAGAATTTTATATTCATTATCGGCGCGCATACGAAGAATGGTCTGAATATTTTAAATAAAAAAAATTTTACGCCACTGAGATATTTAAATTTAAAAATCATTTTCGAATTCCTCGTTCAATTTGTGACAAAAATCTATCTTTCCTTTTTTCATACGACTCGCCATTTTCATGCAAAAAAATAAAATATCTTAACGTTTACCTATAACGCGTATGAAAAAGACAAGATAGATTTTTTGTAATAAATTGAACGAGGAATTGAAAAATAATTTTTAATTTGAAATATCTCAGTGGCATACCAATTTTTTCTTTCAAGAATTCAGACCATTATCCGTATGCGGTCCAATGATGAATATAAAATTCTTAATTGTAAGTCGAAAAAAGCACAATAACTACCTCTTAAATTCCACCAAATTGTATTAAAATATTGACAGTAGTTTCGGCAAAGTTGTAAAAAAGATGTAAAATGTTGTTCTTCAACGTCCTGTATCGTGAAAACTTATTTTTCAGTTTTTTAGCTATCCTAGAGACGGTGTTATCTTTTTTGAAACACCCTGTATATTCTTACTAACACAAATATAAAGTAATGAAAGTAACTATAATCAATTTAGTTGTAAAAGAAAAAAAATAAGGTTTTCATCGAGACATAACAACGAAACCGATCAACAACAACGTTAACAACAACAGCACAAAAAAGTAGAACACACTTAGCGTTTGCGTTTTGTTTCACCAGGTCTGAAATTGCTTTCTATTAGTCGGACGAGATAGTTTATTAGCAGAAAATGGCAAAAGGTCAACTATTGACCTACACCAAAAGGTAAATGACGTGACATTTTTTGCTCGAGCTTATGCGAAAGTTGACCCAATATCGTTTTAGAAGTAGAAAACTGGAGAAAAGTTCACTTAACACTAAAATATGGTTTAATAAAAATTTAATAGGAGAATATAAAACGTATAGAAGTTTTTGGAATATTCCTTTTTGTTATTTTAACATATTAAAATGTATTTATGATTTGAAGTTGTGTATTTTGTCGATTTGTATACTATATTTATAGCAAAGGAAACATAATTACTTAAAATGAAAGTATAAGCCTTTCTGTTCAATTCAAGCTCCATTGCTCTACACGTGTTTTGAAGTATTCACCTCTCATTACAGGCACTTGGGGTAGCTTAAACTGAAATGAAATGGCTCAACTATAGACCGTTCGAGAGATAATCGTAAAAACCATTTAGGTTACTACCATAAACACTTGGCCGTATATTAATGAACTTTTATGTTCCACCGTGCATTTCTAGAGAAAGACAAAGAAAAGGGAAAATAGGGCAAGCTGGAAAGAGAGCATCTACATACATTTTAAACCATATAAAGTACATCACATAATGGTAAATACAACTCTGCTTCTTAAGATATTGTGCATTTCTGCTATGGCGTCTGCCGTACATTGTCTTGTCAGGAATTTAATACCTACTACCTAATATCTGTTAGATATAGTCAGTCTTCTTACGTCTTAGACCTCACTTACCTTTTATCTTTCTTTCCAGTATTAGTTGCTGAAAAGTAATATGGGTCCTAATAAGCAGATTTGTGTCCCATAATCAAAAAGTTCCCTATTCTGGAGTCCCACTATTATTATTGATACTTTCTCATTTCTGACTGTCCTTCCATGATAGTCTAAGCATTGATCTGGCCTTTAAAGTCCATACTTCAATTCCGTATAAGAGAACAGAAAAAACGTAACACCTTAGCATCTTGTATCTTAGGTTGAAATCCAACTTGTGATCAGTCAGAAATTTACGAAGTTTCAAAAATTCAAAAAAGCATTTCTGGCTTGTTCTACTCTGGCCTTGCTTTTAATCTCAAGGTCTCAACTATCGTTTGGTTATCATACTCTTATTAGAGTCTGCTAATGCTTCTGCGAATGGTTTTTCTAAGTATAACTTAAACAATTCCACAACAGGAATCAACAATATCACAACAATATGTTGTGATAACATGGACATACAGTATTGAAGAAAACTTATGAAGATAAAAATAATACTTGCAGCCATAAAGGTTGAGCTGACAAAAGAATAATAAAAAATATGTACGAAACAATATAGGATTCTTTAACTTAACAAAATATATTTAAGACATCTGGCAGAAGAAAATCCTTTATTAATGCAGTGTGCTTGAGTGTGTATGTAAGATGATACAGAAAATTAAAAACACAATATTGGACAAACAAATTTATATTCGGAATCCTCTGGTTAAAATCTGAAACAAAAATGTAAACCCTATGTTGAAACTGTTAATCCTGACATATTTTTATAAACTGAAACAAAAACATTGTGTAAGTTGTATCAATTTTTAGTATAAAAACCATATTGGGTAGTTAAAAGAACCAAAATTTAAAGGTACCTATTAACATTTTTGATTTCTAATGTTGAGTAAACTTTCACTTCGGTTCTTTCTGATTAAATCCATGTTTTAGAAACCATTATAAAACTCTAATTAACAATGATCTTACAGCTGTACCTTTCAGCCAAATATTTTGTATATAAAAATATACTTAAAGTTAGACAGGTATGTGCAAAATGAGGGAAGAGATAAAATTCAGGACATCCATTGAAAAATTTCACGTCTTTACTTGTTTGATAATAATTTTAAAAATTTTTACTTGGCAAGATGATTTTTGTGTGAATTGTGAGATCGTTCAATGGTCTCCCGATATACAGTGCTCGAAAAAATTGAGGAAGTCCTAGTGGGTTTCTCAGGACGTTGTTTAATAAATAATACTAATCGAATCCAAATGTCGAAGTATCAAATAATAAAAAAACACATTTTTATCGTCAAACGATCAAAAATAAAGCTCATATAAGCAGACCCAAATATTTACTTTAAACCTCTAATTTTCACAACTAAAAAATTTAAAAAAATATTCAGGTGAGGGAAAAATCAGGTTGATTTACTTGAGATTTAATGTATTTGCTACGAGATCTTCAGACATATTTAAGGCATGCAGGAAAACAAGTTATGGCATAGGCGCTATAAAGGCGCTATAATTTTGAGCTTTCCCGCCTTTATAGGGAACCTATAATGGTACTGTAGTATTGGTAGGTCCACCAAAATAAACAGGTTGCGGTGGCTAGGCCACTTGCAGAGAACGAGCGAGATGGGGCTGATGGGAACGTCGAAACACATTTATAACCAAAGACCGGCTAGAGTAAGGAGAAGAGGCAGCCCCAGAGGACGATTTAAGGACCAGGTGGAAGACTACTTACAAGTTTTAAGAGTACGAAATTGGAAAATAAAGGAATGAACCAAGGAAAATCTTCCATCCTTCCAACAGGAAGGAGTAGAAGCTGATCCTAGAACATACAAAGACCCATTATGGGTTGTAGAGCCAATGATGATGATGATTTGCTATGAGATATACTAATACAGGCATTTAGTCAAACAGCTTAAATCGAAATCGAGGAAAATGAGGTAACGATTATTCTAATATAGCATGGAAATTAAGACCAAACACATGAGTTTTTAATAATTTGGAGATATTAGAGCAGCGTTTTTAGCTTTTGGTGTACTTGTCGCCTTGACGGTCTTTGGTTTTGGTGCCTATTTTCGTGGGACTGCCTTTATTTGATTTCTTCGCTTTAATTGGTGTTTTTACTTTCGCTTGTACAGAAGGCAGAACTGCGAATGAAGATGACGCAGTTTTAGCTGCTGACTTATTTTCAACTCTCTTTGTCTTGGCCGGTTTTTGCCCTGTTTATGATGCGGCTTTTATAGGTTTGTCATTTTCTTTGCAGATTTTGGCTTTTTCCTAGTAGCAGAACGTTTGGTAGCGGCGGCTTTTTTTGGGTTTAGTATTTCCTTCAGCTTTCTTTTTTTTTCCTGCACTAGGCTTTGCAGATCCAGGAGACGACGATGAGGTAGATGCTACATTGAAATATCCTGACGCTACCATTGTTGGATGAATGATGAATTATTTTCACAGCTTCTTTGGTGAAAGAGAAGAACACCTCTTTCCTTGGGAATTTTATAGCATTATTCACCATTTCAGACGTTGGAGGATGAAAAAGTTTTGTCCGAGGATTTTTTGCCTTTTTTTTTCTTTTTGGATGGTGGAGATGTTTGTGCTGTGAAGATATGGACTTGTTTGCAACACCAAAGACGAGATTTTTAAAGCAGTAACAAATAAATTCATCATTGTCAGAACGCCAATGCTGGCTAACGAATAAATGTGGAAGCAGAGGTGCCAACATTTAGATTTTGTAAAAATATCTCCATTGTATAAAATATAGTAGAACACAATGTTACCAACTTTATATCACATTGGTACGTGTATATAAGATTATTTGCAAGTGCCCAGCAACAGGGAAAGAGGAAATGATAGTAAAATGAGTAAAATGAAAAGAGGAAAAGTTTGTCAGATCTTGATGAATGGATTAGCATAGTGCAACTATTAAACGTTTGAGAGACTCGTTGTTCCCCTAATTATTTCGAGCAGTGTGTGTGAATGAGCTCTTTCAACAACAGTTATTTTTACAACAGCCGACTTTCTTAACAATTTTTAATAATTATAATCTTCAATATTTACAAACTTAATAATGTTATTTAATTTAAATTATTCTTCTATGTACACAATTTACAATATACACATTTATAAAATACTTTGAACGAAACTGTTAGATCTATAATATTGTTTTCAGCTATTTTTTGGGTGGATAGCACCACAGTATACAGTATGATTTTTCTACTCATAGTTTTTTATAAAGAGTACAGACCGCCATTTAGTAAAAGTCACGTGGAAAATTACGTAAAAACAATTTTATTACAAAAATGATTGTCGCAATTATTAAATCTGTCACAACGTACGCGTGTGGCAAAAATCTACAAAAGTTTTGGTATTAAATGGATGAAACGTGTAAATTGGAACGTAAACATAAATAAACGTCCAAAATGGCAGTTTTTAAGAATGTTTTGTAAAGGCTTTGAGTGTATTTCAACTTTTCGGTAGTTACCATCATTTGAATGAAAACATGTGACGACAACCAGGAAGAATATATTCACAAGTAAAGGTATTTGGAAATCATTTTATTTAAATTGATAATTTAGGGAAAAGCAGCTTTCAAAGCATTTGGCTTGTTGTGTCTCTGTTTTAATGTATTTGTAAAAAAATCTTCACAAAGGACACCACACACATCTTATGGAAAATATAATGTCACTCAAATTCAATAAATTTTACATTAGATTCGTCTCAAAATTACAGTCATATATATAATTGCGCTAACTCTGAATTTTGATTAATAACTGCGTAGATTATAATTAAAGTTTATGGAAATCACATTTTTGAAGTTCATAAAATAGTCATTTATAAATACTATTAGTCTACTCGGTATTGCAAGTAGGGCTTACAATACCGGGATTCCGGGATCCCGAATACCGGAATCCCGGACGATTTTTGTTCGGTATTCGATACCGGTATTTATAATAAAAAATACCGGTATTTCGGTACTAGCTTAATTTATAAAAAGTGAATTGATGCACAATAAACTTTCTTCTAAAATATTTTATCTACTCTATGGCATATTATGTATAAGTTTTTAGTTTGTGAAAACTGTCATTATAGATAGCAGTCCGTGAAGAATTTAAAGTGTGCGTGAAGTAACAATGTATTTTAAACGGGATTTACTTTTTCGCACTGTTTTTAACTTTCGCGTTGTCATGGTGAAAATCCTTAACTTTCGCGTTGTCATGGTGATGACAATATGAGCAATGAATTAGAACAAAAGTTTTGACAGTTTTGTGGTTTGAAGGTAGATAGAATTTTTAAATGTCACAGTTCTAAAAATTGTAGAATAGAAATGAATTACAGTGACGAAGAGTTAGGTACAGCTTTTTTATTTGTTTATCGTAGATAAAATATTGTTTGAAACTGTGCGTGAAGTACTTTTTGCGAACTTACGCGATTTATAGCACTCGCTCCGTTGTCGCTCATGTTCTAAAAATCGCGTGCGTTCGCAAAAAGCATACTTCACGAACTGTTGCATAAATAACTATTTTGCTATAACAAGACATTATTTTTGAAGATAAAACACGTTTATTACACATATACAAGTCAAGTATAGCGCTTTCTAAAAGCGTGAATGTCGTTAATTTCAGGCGAAGGGTTGTACCAGTTTCTACAAGCAAATTATTAAATCTCGTCTATACAAATACATAAAATGAGTCAGTGGCGGCCCGTGAGGTAGTGCCATAGAGCCATGGCACTACCTTGCTAACTATGCAGAAACATATTTTTTATCTTAAAAACATTTTAATGCCTGTTTATTTTTTTTGTGAATATTTCTCTTTATTTTTATAAATTATATCAAATCTGGCAACTGTGTAGCGCAATGCAAATCTACCGACTCTGGCCACCCACAGCTGACCGGATAAAGGATGAAAATCATAAAAATCCCAGTGCCGAACGGCATAGTGGCTCGTGAGAAAAGAGAAAGATTGTATGAGCATCCTGTGTAAGTGACAGAGAGAGAGCGGTATTGCACTTTTAACATACGTTTAAATTGGAGTCTCCGTGCCAGGCTCGAAATCTCGAAAAGGAAGTTAGTGGATCTTAAGATACAATGTTTTAGATCTACATATTTCTAGTTTCTTTACGCGTTCGCTTGACGCTATTGTGTTTATTGTCTACTACTGTATTGTATATTTGTGTTTATACTCTACTATATTTTTTAATTTGTAATTATTAGTTAGTGCGTTGTGATCGTGGGTGTCGTAGGTATAAAAATAATATTTTGATTATTTTCTACGTTTAATTTATTTATTGACAATGAATCAAATTAGTATATTAAAAAACTCTTTTGGTGGTTTTTCGTTAGAAAAAAAAACTACATATTAAAGAACTCGGTCGGCCTTTACCCGATTTAAAAATTGAAAAACAAAGTGGAAATGGACAAAAACTTCGCTGTCGTAAGTTTAATAAAATTATTTATGATAAAAATAGCTGGTTGTGTGGTTGCGAACAAACTAATAAACTCTTCTGTTTTGTATGCGTTTTGTTTGGAGGTGACGAGACTTGGTCAAACAAAGGCACCGATGATCTTGTACATATATGGGAGAAATTGAAATCCAATGAAAAATCTAAAGTGCACATGAATAACGTTTTTAGCTTTTCAATGCTTGGTAAGTTAAATATAAAAACCCAATTAAATTCAGCTTATCGTGATACTCTATTTATTTTTTATATCCTTTTTGACCATATCGTAAAACCGCCACAAAAAATTTAGGCAGCTGCCCGGATTCTGGCACTACCTTCCTAAAGTTATACGAGCCGCCACTGAAATGAGTTATATAAAAATTCTTAAATTTTTAAAATTAGACTACTTTATTTTATAAATAAGCCGTAAGATAATCAGAATTGTTTTAAATTTTTAGATCTATTTTTCATTTTTTTGTGTATTGTGGTGTATAAATTAGGCTCACTTATTTTCTGAATTATTTATAATTCAAAATATATAGCAGTCTACATACAGAGTAATCTATATTGAATATATTATGTCACAGTAACTTAATCTTTGTATCAATATATTTTGGAGGATAGTATAAATATAACGTGTATATTTTTTATTCATAATACCGGTTTTAATACCGGGATCCCGGTATTTGAAATTTTAAATACCAAATACCGGTATTGAGATTTTGGCTCGGTATTGTAAGCCCTAATTGCAAGGGGTCCGGACAAATAATCCCCGGACAAATAATCCCGGACAAAAAATCCTCACAAATTATCCCTGGACAAAAAATCCCCGGACAAAAAATCCCCGGGCAAAAAATCCCCACAAAAAATCCCGGACAAATAATCCCCACAAATTTTTTTGGACAAAATATCCCCACACAAATTCCGGACAAAAAATCCCCAAGAAATATATGCTGTCGAATAGTTCTCTAAAAGTTTTCCTGAAATTTTAACAAATTTCGAATTTCAATTCCATGCTGAAAACTTCAAATTTTACATGACAAGAGAGTGTGAGGTTTTTCTAAAATCGTGAAAGATATGCGGAATGAGCTAAGGCCCCGTTTTCATGACTGGCGCTTAACGCGCGTTTTTAGAACGCGCGATTACAACTATATACATTTTACTGAAGACCGTTCACATGCTAACTCGCGTTTTAGGTCATTAAGACGCGTGTTGGCATGTGAACGGTCTCAAGTAAAATGTATGTAGTAGTTGTAATCACGTGTTAAGCGCCAGTCATGAAAACGGGGTCTTAGCTCATTCGCCATATTTTCCACAATTTTTGAAAAAACTCACTTTTTTGTCATGCATAATTTAAAGTTTTCAGCATGGAATTGGAATTCGAAATTTGTTAAAATTTCAGGAAAACTTTTAGAGAACTATTCGACAGCAAGTATGTCTTGGGGATTTTTTGTCCGGGATTTTCTGTGGGGATTTTTTGTCCGGGGATTTTTTGTCCAGGGATAATTTGAGTGGATTTTTTGTCCGGGATTATTTGCCCGGGGATTATTTCTCCTAGCTTCGTATTGCAAACAGCTTAACCCAGCGTGAGCTAAGCCGATTAGAGGAACTATATACTTTGGTACGACTGACCAAATTATATCTACTTTATTATCTATAAAATAAGAGTAAACCTCTGCCTTAATACCTACAGAAAGATTTATGAACTGCCGATTTACGAAATCCCCTCACGTACATACCCATTTGATTTTAGATTTATTTCTATCAATTTATGCCGTTGATAACCAAAATTATGAGTTGGCGCAAAAAATGAAATGATTGAAATTTCGAGACGAATCTATTCATGTTAATTTTGTTGCATTTGAGTGACATTATATTTTCCATAAGATGTGTGCTGTGCTCTTTTATAAAGTCATGTTGAGAAGTCATGGTCAGAAACTAAAACCAAGAAGTAGGACAAATGTTTTATTAGGTAAAAGTGTGGAAAAGTTGAGACAAAGAAAATTATGAGCATTTAAACCATAAAATAAAAAATGACATTTTTAATTTTTTTGACCAATGATTTTGAAATTTTACATCGCTTTTAGGATGAAGTGACTTTAGTAAATGGTAACTAGAATAGTACTCGCACAGCATTGTGTTGAAATCTTACTATATTAAAGACACTTCTTAAGGCAATCTTGATATTTTCCTTATTTCCAGGCTGGTTTATGAGGACATTCAAAAAATTCTTATATATTTTAGCATTTATGGCAACATTTATGGCAACAATATTTTGTTGAGGTCAGTTATACAGAAGGATTTGATCAAAAATCAATAAATACAGGAAAATTAGAAGAAAATTTCATATTTGACACATGCGTGTATAATTTTTCTTGTACTTCCAAAATAAGTGAAGAAACTCATACGAACTGCTTTCTTCTTGAGTGCAAAGACCCTCGGAGATCGCTGGGAAAATTTACACTCAAAATAATAAAATTCAGTTTGGCAACACTGTGTGAATGTTGATAGTAACATATCCCTTTTAAGATAAACAGAACTGTAATTTAGTCCAGACAAATTAATATATTTGTTTGCCAACAAAAATGAGACTTTTCAACCAAATAATGTTTCAAATATGATGTGCAAAATAATTTTTAATTGGGTTCTGTTAATGAGCTTGTTTTTTTGTCATTAAAGTAGAAAAAACTTTAAATTTCACTCATTAAATCATTATGGTCCAGTTATTGTCTTAATTATTTTAACTGTACTAATATCCGTCGACTAATTCTGAATGATTAATGGGTTGTTAAAACATTTTATCTGTAGCGGCTTCTGGAATGTCTTAAAAATATCGAATTTCATTGATAAAATGCGCATATCCCACCGATCTTCGCCTCGATCATACAATGAATGTCGGTCTTCTTCTTCTTCTTAGCCTTCTATCGTCCACGTTTGGACATAGGCCTCTCCCAACTCCTTCCATCGGTATCTATTCTGAGCAACATATTTCCAATTTGTTCCCGCTATTCTTTTAATATCATCAACCCATCTCATCTGTGGTCTTCCTCTCGGTAGATCTCTCGCTATACGATCTTAATTCCATCAAATAATGCTTTCTCTGTAATACCTGGGTCTTGAAAGCGTCTATTGGAATAAACAAAATCGAATCATTTATTTGCATAGGAAATTGCCGCTAACAGAGTTAAGAGTGGTTGTAGTCATTTGGCAGATGCCTTATGTCAGATTTCTCTAGATAGGAAGTTGTCACGAGGAGGGAGTTTTGTTTTACCAGCGAAAAACATACATGCGTGAGAAATGAATTAATCCCCGCTGGAGATCTTGAACAGGTCGTTTCGTCAGTTACTTTTATTTTCTTTCATATGTACCCAGTGCAGTGCAGTGTTATAGTTTTTTTATGGGCTATGTCCCCGTAAAGTAGCGATTTTCGAACAAATCCTTCTTTATAAATGCCCCTAAATTATAGTTTATCATGGGTTTAAGGATTTTATGATAAATAAACTATTTGTTTGTAACCAAAATCTGAATATATTATACAGGGTGTTTGAAAATTTTTTGTCACTTTTATGTACAATGTTTGTTTAAAGCAATAATTGTTACATAAAAATATACAAAATATGTAAAATGAGCAATGAAAAACTTCAGTTTATACTAATACACCTTAAGACCAAACCCTGTACAAGTGAAAATATTGTAAACAGATCTGTTAAAACAGATAAAACACTTCTTAAGTGTTTCAGAAGTTCTTGTTCTTTGGTAAGAATTTTTTGTGGTACCTCTACAAATGTGCGTTGGAAAACAACTTGTCTATAAACTGCATAAAGATATTGACGTGTTTTTTAGTTCATTCTCTTAAAAGCTACACAAAAATAAATAGAATACCTACGAACAAGAACAAAAAAGACGAAATGGATAAAAATAGTACGGAATGTTTTGAAATGTAACGTCAACATTTTTTGTTATTTGGCAAAAATTATTTTAAAAGTGAACTTTGAAATTTAACCTATATTAATAATTAAAGCTCTTTGTTACTTTGTTTCTATAATGTTAAAAAATCTATGATCGTGTGTTTAGAACACTACTTAAAATAAAATATACAATATCAACAACCAGTTTCCAAAATTACAAAAATAAGTTTTTTTTCAATTATTAACAACCTTCCTATTTAGAGCGTTTTTATCAGTCTGTGTTTCACAGAACTGGGAACAAAATACTGTGACATTTCATTTTTCTAGTGATACAGCATCGTCCAAATACGTTTCAAGTATAAAAAATTATTCATAGAACTGAATAAGTTGGCAAAAGACAGCTAAAAAAGGGGGAAAAGATATTTGGACGCCGATTTCATAATGTATCCAACTACTTTTTTAAAAATAGTTGAAAAGTTTTTGATAACATCTTTGAATCTATTTTCTATCAGTCGTTTTTTCTTTATAATTTTGTCTTCCATAGTTTTACTATTATCAAATAGCCAATTTTAACTTTATTGATAATAATTAGTATACAGGGTGTACGATACAATGGCAACACACTTACACATGTAGTAGAAGTCAATCTAATAAAAATAGTTTTAGTAAAAGCAGTTATTAAGAATATCTCTCGTGTTTAAGGCCTCTTTTAGACCTTTATGTAGGTAAACACCCTGTAACTGTTTTTAAAAGAAAAAATGGCACAGACTTAAAAGACATACTTCGGCTCTATATAATAGGCCTCTAGAGATCAAAATAATCAGGTATCTTCAGTGCATCTTCGCTTTTCACGAAAAATCCTAGATCTCAAGTAAAAGGGCTAGGATAGTTCTAGCTATTTTCCCATGTAAAATTCCATAAGAAATCGCTAAGGTCCATTCTGGTCATTGTGACGGTTTTTGCGCAAAGCTGACTCGACCTGACTACAGGCTGACTCGACGCCGACTCACCGCTAACTCGACTCAGCATCGAGTCAGATCGAGTCAGCCTGTAGTCAGGTCAAAAGCGTCAAAAATGACCAGAACGGACCTTAGCGATTTCTTATGGGATTTTACATGGGAAAATAGCTAGAACTCTCGTAGCCCTTTTACTATCTCAGCAGATTTGATATAAGAGTTGTTTTGCTAATAGACGTATGTAACAAATCATATAATCACTAATACGAATAGTCTTTGAGTTTCTAGTAGGACTAGGGATAATGGCTAAAGAAATTTTTCATGGAAAAAGGACACTAATGTAGCAAATCATAGAAATATCATTAATTGAAAGCCTGTAAAAGTTATTAAAATGCAAAACTAAGATAATACTTATGGCACAATTTAAGAAAATAACATAGATATATTGCTGAATTTAAATAATGAATTCACGGTGAAAAATAACTTATTTAGTATATGTGATTTATTTAGATTTATAAGAAAAAATATTTGGGCAAGTCTTTCATTGAAAAGTAGTACCTACTGGATTTATCTTATGTAGGTATGTCTATTAAAAAACAACTCTTACCGTTTGGTAATATTAGGATGTACAAAGATAAAATCTGATCTTACAGTTTGCAATTTAGGGTTAAAATAATCTTCAATGAACCAACGTAGACATTGCTGAGCGTACCTAAGTGAAGATCTTGAACCACCAATGTGTCACGTGTTGGCCTCGACAAAATTTACCCTGGATCCTACTCGAGTTGAACGATAATGATCCTGGTCTCTTCGATTTCTAAATCACAGTAATCTTGAATGAGTAGTACACATTCTCCGGGCCGTGGCCCGGTTTCGCCTTCTCAAAGCGTCGTCGTGACGACAGGGGGAAGGCTCATGGGGTCCTCGCTGGTCACCGTGTGGCTTTGGTGTAGATGCGGCGCCACCTGCTGGTGCGGGTGAAGGTGGTGGTGGTGGGAGGTCTGTTGCGAGGTCTGCTGTTGAACCGAGGACGAGGTTTGGGACGAGCTGCTACCAAGCTTGCTTTCCTTTTTCATCCTCTGCTTTAGATGCACCTGGAACAACAAAAAACCATATTATAAATCAGTTTAAATTGTAACTTTCTTATATAAGAGATACGTAAAGTACATTTAACCATTTATTTGATAATATACAAGACGTATTTAAGAAGATACACTAGAGAGAGAGAGAGAAAAAAAACAGAACACATCAAACCCCCCAGAAATAAGGAGCACAGTCAATGAAGATAATCTTGGAATACTCGTATATTGAGCAAAAACATAATAAAAGCGAAAGAAGTATTTGCAAAAGTAATAAAAAAGTTTATTTCTAATTACCAATAGGAGTGCGACAATGCGATTCACTGTCAACCACACTGTTAAATATAGCAGTGGAAGGAGCAGTCAAGGTCACCGGAATTAATACACTCTTCAACAAAAATAGTAGCATATGTAGTTAATGATATACTTCTTATGGGGAGAGAGAAGGAAACATTAAAAGAAGCAATAACAATCCTGGCAAATGAAGCACGAAAAAGAGGTCTAGAAAGTAACGAAGGAAAAACAAAATATCTAATCGGCTCTAGAAGAGAAGATAACAAGACAGAAAATTACCCTTTTGAAAGAATTCAATGATTTAAATATTTGGTAGTAATTGTGAATGGTAAAAATAAGAGAAGTGAAGAAGTAACGGAGCAAGAGCAAATAGTAGCAGGCAATAAAATATACGGAAGATACCATAGGCTAATGAAGGACAAGAACTTACTCAGAAATACAAAACTGAATATATAAAGAGTTGCAATCAGACCAGTACTAACATACGTAGCTGGGACAATGTGCCTCAGAGATAAATATGAAAAAAAAAATAAGAATGTTCGAAATAACAATATTCAAAAAAATTATGGGCCCGATAGTAATGGAAAACGGGGAAATGAGAAGAAGAATGAACCATGAAATAAGAGACATAATGAAAGGAGAAGATTAAAGAAGGAAAAACGACCTACTGAATAAGAAAGTTACCAGATGGAAGCCAGAAACTGAAAGAGCAAGGGGAACCCAGAGGGAGAAGTGAGGACCAGGTCATGAGAGCTGTCAAAATCATGGAAGTAAGAAACTGGAGGGAACTATGCACAAATAGAAATGGGTGGAAGGAAATTGTAATAAAATCCAAGTCAAATGAAGGCTCTTCTGGGAAACTCTACATGAAGTAGTCCATCTGGTCAGACCAGGTCCGAGACCAAAATTAAGAGCAAATAACGAATGCTACAATAATCAATGCACTGATAAACTGACTGGAAGAACAATAAATGTTTGTCGAAAAAAGAAACCCCCCCTTTAAATTTATTGACGTACGCACGTGACCGCTATCAGACTTCAATATCCAGCTTACGAAATCCACTGAAGTAGGTACTCACTATACAATATTGAATCTAAATTAAATCCATTGTCCCGTTCTCTATAAAATATTTTTATTACAATCGTATATTTATCCACTTTGACTTTATATTCAAACGCACTACAATCAATCCAATCGAAAGGTGTAAATAAAAAAAGTCATTTTTATAGGTAACTGATAATATGTAACGAAACTTCGAGACGAGATCTCGCCTCAACAGCCAACAGGTTTTATAATCATAGTTCTTGGAATTTTTGTTAAACTGCCAGGTAAAAGTTGACATGTTCATTAGACAGTAGAAGTTTGACTCACTGATTGATGACTAATATGATTTATAACATTAAATTAGCTGGAACCAATTAATTTTATAAATAAAATGAATTAACAGGTCTAGTTTGTATAATACAAATGAGAAAGCTTATTCATGAACTAACATGCTTTTAACCACGTTATAGTCGCTCTGTCACTGATGCCATTCAAATGTTTCTTTAGCCAAAAAAATTGTTCTTCCAAATTTTTTTCTATTTTTATTTTAGTGATGTTTCCCCTCTCCTTTCTAACCACTTTCAGTTGCTATGCAAAGTGACAAACGTATTGCTTGGTTTTTGTGCTTATTCTGTTTCAGTACTGCATATTTTACAACACTCACCGGCACAAAATTCCGCCACCCAAAATTTTTGATCTGACAATCTATAACTTTCTTATTGGTACTCCGATTTTCAAGATTCTTGCATCAGTTTGTAGGTACATGTATTGATGAAAAAGCGTTTGACAGAGTACGCCACGATAGGCTAAGAGACATTCTTGAAAGAAAAGACATAGATAATAAAGATCTGCGAATAATTCTCAACTTATATTGGAATCAGAAAGCTAACATCAAAATAGAAAATGAGATATCAAAAGCAATAGAAATACGTAGAGGAGTAAGACAGGGATGCATTTTGTCACCACTGCTATTTAATGTATATAGTGAAAGCATCTGTCAGCAAGCCCTTTTGCAAGCAAATGAAGGAATCGTAATCAATGGAGAGGTTGTAATTAATATTCGATACGCAGACGACACTGTACTAGTTGCAAGAACAGTAGAAGAATTACAACGATTACTTACAAACATAAATATTGCTTGCAACAATTATGGCATAAACATTAATATTAAAAAACCAAGTATATGGTCTTCAGTAAAATCATGACACAACCAGCACATATTAGTATAAACGGCATTCAAGTTGAAAAAGTATCAAGTTACAAATATGTACTTGGGAACTTTAATAAACGAAACTGGAGACCAAAACAATGAAATAAAAAGACGTATCGAAATTGCCAGGGCCACCATCATAAAGATGAGAAAATTCTTCTGCAACAGAGATATAAGCATCCCTCTACGATTAAGAATGCTAAGAGGCTACGTATTTAACACGCTATTATACGGTGTAGAGGCCTGGACTCTCAAACAGAACAACATAAAAAATATTGAAAGTTTCGAGATGTGGTACTACCGTCGTACCGTCGAATGCTGAAGATAAGTTGGGTTGAAAAAATCACAAATCTTGAAGTAATACGAAGGATAGGAAGAGACCGAGAAATTTTGTTAACGATAAAACGAAGAAAACTCGAGTATTTGGGTCACCTTATGAGAGGTCGTGAATACGCATTACTTCAAAATATAATGCAAGGAAAAATAGAAGAAAAACGGAATCCAGGTCGTAGAAGAATGTCATGGTTGCGGAATTCGAGAGAGTGGTTTGGCTGCACCACTAATGAACTTTTCAGGTCAGCTGTAAACTAAGTCTGGGTAGCTTTGATGATTTCCAATCTCCGATAGGAGTGGCACAAGAAGAAGAAGAGTATTGATGTCGTTTGTTATTATTTCGGTAACAAAAAATGTTTGTTTAGATAGCATTATACGGGGGTGAATGGAAGCATTGTATTTTCTCCTAATTATAAAAAAATTCTGTGGAAAATGGAAGGGCTGATTTTGTTTCATACTCCTTTTGTATTATTCTGGAGGCATCACTAAGGTTTTGGTTTTTGAATTATCCGAATATCTCTTTTCTTGTAAGAGCTCTAAATAAAAACACTGATTTGAAGGTTTTTTTAATTAAAAATATCAAACGCACTAAAATTAACCACACAAAACAAAATTACCAACAAAACAAAACAATTCAATAGCGGGTATGTCCACCTCTCGCAGCAACGACTGCTCGCAATCTGTTTGGCATCCAATAAAGATGTGTTATCCTTGCCTGAGGAATAGCCCGACATTCCTCTAACAGGAACATAACTGTACCAAATTTTCTTTAGGCCTAGGATGCGAATTTATATGTGCGCAAATTCATCAAAAGTCTTGGTCCTGAGCGCAGCTCAAACGTTATACGAGCTCTGATTGGGTAATTACAATGACCTGTCAACAATTGTTCAAATGTCGGGTATTTTATTAATACGTCAATGGTTATGGGTAAACAAATGTTGTGTATATTAGTTTTTATTGTTGTGAGGACACAGACAAAAGCAAGTTTATAATTGTAGTGACTTTTTAAATAGTTTTTAAAAGCAACAGGTACATAATTGTAAATGTTTCAGTATTGTAATAAAAAATTACATAGGTAGGTACTTACCTATTTGGAAATTGGAAAATGTACCTACCTAGTAGCAGTAGGGAATACTTTGATTTACATAATTCGATTACCAACAAAATTTCTACCAATCTTCATCTAATATATTGTTTTCTTACTCTATGCTTTGTTGTATTTTAATATTTTAATTCCACAAAAATCAAACTAATTTGATTAAATTCAGAACTGTCAAACAGTAAAACGTTCAGTTGGCCTATCTTCCCACATGACGGATATTATGTGTAAGTGGGTAAATGAGTAGAGGCTTCGATTACAAATCTAAGCACATTAACATGTGCGGGTTCGATCCCCAATGCAAGTTTTTATTTTTTTTATTGTTTTTATACATTTTATGATTGTAAGTATATTTATTATATAATTTTTTTTCAGAAAATGCGTATTTAGTTAAAATTTTTGCCAACAATTTATAATTATATGATTTCAGAAATCATACTTTTGTGGCATTTTTCAATGTGTTTGTGTGTGTTTTATTCTTTTATTTTTTTAATTTTTGGTATTGTTTTAATAAATTTTTTTGGAAAGTAGTAAGTATTAAAATTAGTTTTAATATTTAAATAAAATATAAATAAACTGTTTAAAGTACATATATCAATTTCGTTGAAATCACATAATAGGAGTATACCTTCTTACGTGCGTACAAAGTACACACACATTCTTTTTTTTTAATTCATACCATAAATCCTCAATACGATTGAGATCTGGGCTGCATGCGGGCCATTCTAATCTTATCAATCCCACCTCTATTTTTATTAGTCCATCAGTGTTTTTATTTACAAAAAATGGTGCAGCTCTTACAAGAAAAGAGATATTCGGATAATTCAAAAAACAATCTTTAGCGACGCCTCTGGGATAATATGACAGGACTATGAAACAAAATCAGCTCTTCCATTATTCCACAGAATGTTTTAAAGATAGGAGAAAATACAACGTTTCCATTCACCCCTGTATAATGCCATGCAAGCAAAATTTTTGTGTTACCGGAATAATACCAAACAATATCAATACATGTACCTACAAACTGGTGCAAGAATCTTAAAAATCGGAGCAAAAATAATAAAGTTATAAATTGTCAAACTTAATCAAAAATTTTGTGTGGCGGAATTTTGTACCGGTGAGTGTAGTAGGTACTAATAGTGTATTTTTGTGATTTATCCCTTTTGTATATCACATTTTATTGTTATTTTTATTGTTTTTTAATATATTACATAATTCCGTGTATGAAGGCTCACTCATTACCCATTACTCTAGTGAGCGATATGAGATGTTATAATGAGAAATAATTTATAATAATATAGTATAGCTCCCCGTGCGTAACAAGATTTATTGTTTTTTGCTGTTTGAATAAATTTTTCCAATAGTTATAGAACTTACAATTCACACTCTATTTTTATTTTTTATCAAATAGATCTTTCACCCTTTTCTGTGATTTTAATCTTGTATACTTCAATCACAAATGCCATTGTTTCTCTGAACACAAGAAACTGATTGACAGATATAAAAATTGAAATTACAATACAAGATCCGTACAAGAAAGCAGAACAGCTACAACTGATGGCAAATTAACTCCTTAGGAATATGAAATGAGATGTTAAGATTGCGCACAATAGTGTAGTGCAAAGATGGAATTTAAGATTGGTTTGTTGTTTAAAAATTGGCATCTAAACATAGTTTTGCTAGTTATACTTTTAAGAAACTTATGACTTTCTCCGATAGTATTTAAAATTGATACTAAGTCAGTTATTTTGGTGATTATTCCTGTATTTGCTGATGATGGCTCATGTTGGGCCGAAACGCGTCCATTTTTAATATTTTACATTTTAATAAAAAAACTTTGTAATACCTTCTTGGAGTCTGAGTACTTTGTTGTTTGAAAATAGTTTGTTGTATTTCTAGCAATTTTTTTAAAGTGAGTTAAAAAATTGAAGCAGGGAAGGAGATTACAGATGAGAGGAATCCAAAATTCAGAAAAGCCAGATCATGTCTACATAATATTGTATTCTTCATGAGATAAGTGATATAAAGGAACATATAAAAGAAACATATTGAAACACATCATATGACCTATATCGACTTGGAGAAAGCATACGATAGCGTTCCCAGTTAACAACTATGAGAAGCAATGAGAAGAATGCACGTTAGAGAGAAATGGGCGAATGTAACACACAGACTGTATAAAGAAACATAGGTGCAAATAAAGTTAGGCATGAAATAACAAAAACAATAATCGCAACAAAGGGCCTCAAACAGGGATTTTGCTTATCACCTACACTTTTTAACATAATTTATCTACATAAATCAGGCTTTGAAAAGATGATGTAAAAAATGTGGAACAATGGGTATACCAGTAGGTACCTACAAGAGAATATATTACATTCACTGCTTTTCGCTGATGATCAAGTATTTTTTGTACAAGGCAGGGATTTTTTTTTGGTTTTATGGCATAGACTTGGGTATCAATTAACCAGTCACAACTTTTTTTTCCTATTCATACATAAAGAATGCAATGAGGTCCTTAGAGTTTCATAGCAAACTCTTCCACAGCTCTCTACTCAGTTCAAAAGCTGTAGCTGGCAGGGATGATATGGAATATTTGATAAATAAATTATCCCGTATGAGCTATGATGGGGACTTAAGATAAATATGTGTAAGAGCGAATATTTATGTATTCGATCCGAGAGAAGAATTGTATGACTTTTAAGTAATTACGCTCAATGATAAGCCGAGATGGTACTAAAAGAAAGATATATATATTATGTGCATGAAAATAGTGTAAAACAAGCCACGAAAGCACTCCATGGAGTGATATGGAACAACACTCTAACAAAAAAAACACAAAAAGGATTTTTAAGAGCATAGTGCTGAATATTACCCAGTACGGGGCTGAACTATGGCTAATGACAACAACAATATGAAATAAAATACGAACAGTTGAATTGGACTTTATGCGGAGATGTCTATAAGTCGCCAGAAAGGATAGAATAAGAACAGATGAAATATGGAACAGAATGGAAGCAGAATGCTCAATTACAAAAAAAAAATGGAAAATAGAGTCCTGCAGTGGTATCTATGGGCATGTACAAAAGAATTTAAGAGCACAGGTGACCGAAAAGAATATTGAACTAGGATCCATCGGAAACAAGACGGAGAGGAAGACCTGCGTACATAGGTAAATGCTATGATAGAGTACAGATCTTTGAGAAGATGATTGGCAGAATAGAGTGACGTGGAGGACGAAAATGGCGAAATCATAGTAGAAAAAACCCTAAGAAGAAGGAGAGGGAAGAAAAAATGTAAATTATAGAATATTACCTTTGCGTGTCGTTTCTTCTCGTCGCTCCTCGCAAACTTTCTGCCACAGATATCACACGAGAAGGGTTTTTCACCCGTATGTGTCCTTATATGCGTCGTCAGGTGGTCCGACCTCGAAAAACTCCTCATACAGATCCTACACTGGAACGGTTTCTGTCCCGTATGTATTCTGATATGTCTCGTGAGTTCATCCGACCTCGAGAATCTTCGATCACAGTTTTCTACGGGGCACGCATACGGCCGCTCGTGCACCGGGGTTTTGCTAGGCCTATTAGGATACTTCCGGGGTTTCACCGGTACGAGTTTCAGAGGAATCGGACTCTGTTGGTAAACTTGACTAAGAATCTCGTGACCCTTGCTCGTCGAAGGGTTGTATTCGGCTAATTGCACGTTGTAATTCGAACTAGAACTCTGTCCAAGGTCACTACACGAGCCACTAAAAGGTTCTTGTTTCGGAATGAGAGAAGATGGCCCTGGGATCACTAATGCACTAGAACTTTGGCCGCCATAGTCCTGACTTTCCCACTGGTACTTGGGCGTGCCCATTGGCTGGCCCACCCTTGAGTATACTAGATCTTGCTGCATATCCAGCTGGATATTGGTACTGGCACCCGAACAACTTGGATAAGATGGTGGTTGTTTGAGCGCCAAGTTACTGCCGCAATCCGTACTGAACATGAGTTGATCTGTTTGCGACCTGTCATCGTATTGTGGTCCTGCCGGACTGGGTGTAGCGGAAGGATACTGCTGTTGAGGGCTTTGCGATGAACCTTGTAGTAGACCAAACATCGACGGGTACATAGGTTTATCACCTGAAGACAATAACCATTGGTTAACTGCGGACGGTGAATGAGCCATACCCTGGTTGGGCATTCCTAATGGACTACCACTCTGCATCTGTATACTACCCGACATGTTCGGACTGCCAGCTGATGTATAGATGGTGCGGTGTTGTAATTTTGCCATGTTGTTGTTACTCGAATGCGGATACATACTTAAAGTACTGTGATTCGTGTTTTCTTCTTCCCTCAAACTCGGCGATAAAGCGGAATCTTGAGGCGTCGCACGCTCCGTGATATGACTGCTAGGCGAATGGTGTGGGCTGGTATGTTGTTGCTCGATTGACAATTCTTCGGGATCCAAGGAACCTGTAATAAACGAGATTAAATTTATAATGAGTGTAAAAAGCAACTTGGGTAACATAAAACGACAGACTGCTGATGCTGATATCGAGATTTCATTCATCTTGTGTTTTGTGAATGAATTTTTATTGTGAATTTGATACTTTTTCAGATAAAGAATTTCTATTTATACGACTTGTTTTTGCCTCGTAGAATTAACTTAACCTACATTTTACTAGGATATTTTATTCGTTTTTTATAATGAATGGAATATTCAAATTATTTTTCAAAGTCGCATTAGGCTCGAGTAAAAACAAGTTATATTTTAAATGTTAATAGGCATATCAGATTTTTAAATTAGAAACTTATGCGCATAATATGTTTTGTCAATGGATTTGGCAAAATTAACAGTTGAAAGCTATTTTCTAATATATAATCGACTAAAAACATCTTAAAAATGTTATAATCATGGATATTTTGTAGATATAAAGTAGTAGAGGAAGCATAAATCATCGATTATTTATTTAAATTTATGTTTTTCAGTCAAAAATAAGAAATAATTAATAATTAATTTTAGGAACACGTTCTTAAAGAACAATACTTTATTAATCAGACAAGTTAATGACTTTTGTTGATAAATCGGACATTTTTGTCGTGCTGCAATAAAATATCATCTAAATGGAAACCAGTAGTGAGTTTGAAGTTTGTTATTATGGCAAGACGCCAAAAAAGTAAACTATGTAAGTTGATATGTTGATAAGATTTCCTCAAATCTAAGTAACTTTTGACTTAAATAATTTTTCTGAAATTTATATTAATAAAATAGAGATTTTTCAAACTTTCCAGAGGAAAACCCTAATCTTAAGATCCAGAAAACTGGCAGATGAGCACCATAAGAACGAAAAAATGCACAAAGATAAAACAGCTTTAAGAAAAAATGGCTTCTCCACGTCTATAATTGAAAAGGCACAGAAATTCCGAAACAAAATCAGAGATCCGGTAGAAAAAGAAAAACAGATTGGAAAAACCATGCTATATACCTCGTCTCCATATACCTACAAAGGGCACGACAAATAATAGCAACATATTTTTAAGGACAACCAGAATAAGGACTATATTTAAAACCGACAGGAAAAGCTCAAGCATGGACAGGAAAATACCGGAATACACAAGATCCCATGTAAGGACTGCGACAAATCGTGCATCGCATAGATCAATCGAAGAATACATGTTAGACGAGAAAAGCATCACTACAATCGTATTACGAAGAAAAGAAAGTTTGGCAGAAATGCCATCGAAAGAATAGAAGACGTCATCCCTACCCTAGCACAACATGTCATAAACACCGGACATAAACTTAAATGAAACAGCGATGCCAGCTAACATTAAAAACAGGATCAAACTTGTAATCAGAGAATCAATAGAAGTTGAAAAACATCCAAAAATGTTAAATACAAGAGATCATGCCCAAAGACTCCCAACTGTTTGCAGGTTATAAATTAAATCACATATTCTGGGACGACAAATAGTTCGAATTAACCTAACTTACCTTAGTACAAATATGCACATAAACGAAGTTTCAGCAATTTGAAGTTACAAAATGAAAATTGATTTTTTTCAAATAAAACTATTAGATTTTTTATTGAAAACGGACATGTGGCATTATTATGGCAGGAACATCTTAAAAAAATAAAAGTGACATTTATGCACCCCATAAAAATGTTATAGGGGGTTTTTTCCCTTAAACCTCCCCTGTAAACCCTTTAAACCTCAGAAACTTTTGTGTACGTTCCAATTAAATTATTATTGTGGTACCATTAGTTGAACACAATGTTTTTAAAACGTTTTTGCCTCTTAGTACTTTTTCGATAAGCCAGTGTTTATCGAGATATTTGGAATATATGTCGAATCCACCGCATATTTGTATATGGTTAAGTACGATTATAATAATCTGAAAATTTATTTACAATTAAATTTACATTTTTAGGTACAAACAAAACTAAATTAAATACATATCGATAAAAAGTGGCGTATCGAAAAAATACTAACAGGCAAAAAAGTTTTAAAAACATTGTTTAACAAATCGTACCACAATAATAATTTAATTGGAACGTACACAAAAGTTTGGGGGGGTTTAAGGGAACAAAAACCCCATAAAATTTTTATGGGGTGTACAAATTTCAGTGTTAGTTTTTTTAAGATATTCTTGCCATAAGAATTTAACATGTCTATTTTCAATAAAAAATCTCTAATAGTTTTCGATATATCGAAAAAAATCGATTTTCACTTTGTAACTTCAAAGGGCTGTAACTTTTTTTATATGCACATTTGTACTAAGGTAAGTTAGGTTCAATCGAACTATCTTTGGTTCCAGAATATGTGATTTAATTTATGACCTGAATTTTTGTTACACCCTGTATGTTAACTTGATTTCTATTCGTTATTCGTTTCATTGTTATTTATTTTTAGAAGCTCCGATATCTTGCGCATAATTTCCCCTTTGATAGAGTCCTAACATAGTTCTATTTAAGCCATCGATAATGGTACAAAATAAACAATATCAACAGGATATTAGATATTTAGATATCAGTTTTAGTTGAAATATAACACAGAAATTTTTAGATAGAAAAACAAAGACGGTATGCCTGATTTGAACAAAAAATCTGTTTCTACACGCTATTTGAGGGGAGAGATCTAGGATCTATCAAAGAACTAGTTAAAGACTATTAAGATAAAATTGAAAGAAAACCAGGCTTAGATAAGCGGATTTGAATACGATTAATCTTGGTTTCTTACCAAAAAATATAAAAAAATCACACTTTCAATAGAGCTTAACACAGAAAAAATACTACGTATCCACTTAGAAATAACCTACTCCTTTCATATTCCATTTCTCATTGCTCTGCTTTAAAAAATACATGGTTCAAATCCATGTTAACCGTGCTTTATTTGTGCCAAATCTTTTAATAATTAGGTATCTACATCTACATAATAGCTGACGGTGATTGCTTTACCTTTTACTATCCATATTTAAGCCATATAGGGTAATGGCTTAAATCTGGATGTAGATAAAAGGATCCCACTCATTTTAAGGAGAAAACTTAGTCATCCCAGATACCTAAGGTGTTAAAAAGATTAAGTTGGTATGGAATCCGGCTACAAGCCAACAGTGGAAGCGAAGGTAGACTCATATACCTACATCATGGACAGACGACATCAACAGAAACGCTGGGAATTGGTTGCAGGAAGCTCATGACCAACAGAACTGGAAGAAATTATGCAACTTTGGATGCAGAAGACTTTTTTTTTTTCGTCTTTAAAGAGGGGGGGTCTGGAATCTTCAAAAGACACCTCAGTCCAGAACGCCGCCTGACTGACCTTAGTGCAGGATTCATTCTTCGTAGTACCAGCGATAGTTCCCGAGGTGCTTTAAAACGCTCTCGTCGCCGAGGCTACGCCGAATGCCTACCTGCTAAACCAGACCCTCCTCTGTCATCCAGCGCTCCGAAAACGGAATGGCCGCTGCAAGGTCGACATCGCTTCCGAAGCACTTTACCTTCATTTATCCACAGACTGTAAGCAAGGAGGCCCTTCATTTTCCCCGTTCCCCCTTTTTTGGTCCCAAGATTGGGTTTTTTTTTTTTTTTTTTGAGCTTCTTTCCCACAATCTGTCTCATACAATATATCTCACTTATTCGCCTCTCGTCAAAACTTATTCCCTCTGCCTTCTACTCGCCATATATTTCACCCGTATCGTTGGTACAGCTGTTTTTCCTCCTCTTCTTTCTTCTTGATCACTACACGGATATAGTTGTGTATGCTAGTCCAACCAGTTTTATTTTCAATCATTCTCTCAATCATTTCTCGCACTGTCAAAAAATTCACACCTGTCTCTCTTTCCATTCTATTTCTTTCTACTATCCATCTGTTGCACTCTAGCATGGTATGTGTAACAGTGTGGATGCAGAAGACTGGAAGATGATGATGGGAACTGGGAACCGGTCTATTATCTGCCATTGGTTGATTTGCAAGTACAGTGCGGTCCCGATATATTTTATAGTTATCGTTTTCAAGGATTCTGTCAGGGACGAATTGATAATAGGGGAGATCGTTGGTTTGAAGAAGTCCCAGAGTGTTGGATAGTTCTTGGTGCATAATCTTTCCTAGCGAGTCATTGCGTTTTTTATAATCAGTTTTTTCTGTTCAGTTTAATCAAAGAACATTTATTTGTCACTGGTTTTTATGTCGTATCATAAAAACTATACTATCGATAATTTTTGAATGGAGTATAATCTATACCTTTACACATGTTTCAAGCGAACCTTCTATAGGTACTGGCGTTGTATTCATTTTTCTCTATAGTAAAATGCTGAGACGAGCGTCACGAAAGTAGCGTTACGACATAGTGGCTCGTGATTTGCAGTCACAGTAAATAGTTGGAAGTGTCCATTTACGCGACAATGGGAGTCCGTTATACAATACAACATGTAAACTTTTTCAATTTTATTAAAATCTATAAATAAACAAATAAATATTAAGATTCAATTTATTTCAATTTTTAAAATTCAGAAAACATACTGCACCAAATTTTTTTTAATTTTAGCTAGAATAATAGAAAATGAGGGCAACTATATCATTCGGCATACATTCCCCAATTGATTCTCGCAATGCAGTTTACTCTATCGATTAAAACCGACAATGAACCATGCACTTGACATTAACAGACCCGCCATGATGGCGTTACATCATAGTAAAATTTTCTTGAATGAAATCCTCAGCGCTCAAACTCTATCAATGGCCTGCCGCAGTATTGATCATATCCGATGAGGTTGCGCCGTCGCTCAGCACCATGCTTGGGCTTGGGCTAGACCCACATTTTCGCAGATGGTGACACTTGTTGCAGGAATTTATTGGGAGAGTTACACGAAATTCGCTAGGATCTGGTCTATTCGGTGAACTAATTGAATTTAATGGCCAAATGTAGTCAGTAAAACACGAACGAGGAGGGGACTAGGCTAATTGTTTTATGCATCTACTAAAGACCGAAATATTAACACTTCAGTAATGAAAAAATTTACTTTAAAATTGAGCAGAATGATTATCATTATCTATATGTTTAATTTTGGAAATCTACAACTACAAATTCTAAAATAAACCTACAAAATTAGTTTGACGTTTTGGCTTGTAAATAGGACATTTTTTTTATTATTTCATTCATAGGAGATTCTGACCAATAGAAAGCTACAGAAATAAAAATTAAACTGATTATTTTTTAATGATTTTAACTTCCAATCGTATAGTAAGATATTTGATCACGTGTTTAATTCTGTCCAATCAGATTAAAATTATACTAAGAATTATCTACTGTAGAAAATTAGCGATAGAATTTTTTTAAGTAGATTGTTTCTGTTTATTGGCAACCAGTTTCCTAGTTTTGACAACTGTCACATTTAAGAAAATATCCATAATATACGTATTAAAAAATAATCTTACGAATATCACACGACAGTAAGAATAAATAAGAAAATAATGCTTCATTTTTACTCAAATTTGTTGTCATTGGGCAATAGCCACTCGAGCCCTGCGGGCTGTCGCATGTCGTGTCTATTGCCAGACAACAAATTTTCTAAAAACTGTCGCATTATTTTCAATTTATTCTCACTCTCTTGTGATATTATACCCGATAATTTTTGATAATATCCCATCGTCAAGTATATTACGTGAGATGCCCTTCGTTGCTACGAAAAAATACATTCAGTGACATTAATGACAATTAATGTTTTAATTTAAACCGTCATAGTTATTTTCCTAACTAGTGGGGAAAGTGATACTTTCACGCACGAGTCTGCCGTTGACCAGAGCGACGCGATAGCGGAGTTCGGGCAAGCAGTCGAGTGCGGGGAAGACACTTTCCGCATGAGTTAGGAACAATATTTTTTCTAGGGCCGTACGTTTGGAAAAAAGCCACAAAAAATAGTCATATCAATTTTTATTTAGGAGTGAAAATACACAAATTAATTCTTTGACAAGGTTGTCAAAACCAAACTTTCAATATAATGGGTTACCACAACGACGATAATGGTTTCCATGACGACGATTTAAAACCATTGTAATTTTCTACTGATTTGACTTTTAATTAATATGTCAAAATAATTTTATTTCATCGAATTATTGCGTTAATTTCATTAAAACATGAACACAATAAGATAAATTTGAAATAAATTAGTAAATAATATCTAAATAATGGGTTGTCGTATGTACCTACCTATATTATAATGCCATATTAGAAGGTATTCTACTTTCCCGCACGCCGTGCGGGAAAATTTACTTTCACGCACGCCGTGCGGGAAAGTGCAACTTTCGGAAATGAAATGTGTGCTAGAAAGTGGATGTTTAAGCACGGCCGTAGAAAAAATATTTATAACAACTGTGTGTTTAATTGTACTAATTTGTACTTACATAAATAAATTACAATAAAATTTTCGTTAAGAGCAGTTTTATTCATGAAATAATCGCTACAAATTGCACTCAATCTCTAAAATTATTATCGAATTTTTGCCCTCGTGACACTTTGACATAATTTCACTCCCCTTCGGGTCGTTAAATTAAAACTGTCAAAGTTTCACTCGGGAAAAATTCGATAATTTTAGAGCTCTTGTGCAATTACTACTGAAAACATTAATAAAACTTAAGAGCCGAAATGTTTATCAAAGAGTTTATTTTTATAAATTGTGTTTTAATTTAATCATAACAATATTTTGCTAAATATGGAGATGCGATAAAGAAAGCAGTTTCAGAACAATTTTACATCTTTATTCAGTTTCCTACATGTTTTTCTCTATACAGTCTGCAAAGTTGTACCTCACTCTTCATTCTAGAAATTGTTAAGTGAATTTTTTGTCCGTCATTGCCGACACTGAATCTAATGGAACACACTCGTCACTTATCTCATTTTCTTTCTACTATATGGTTGTCTTTTTTGATCATTCGATTTCCATAGAAATAGCGTCATTATTTCTGTGATACTGTTACGAAATATGACAAATATATGTTGGATTATCATCTTAAGGGGGTAGGTGCAAAATTTTGGTGCAATGTTATTTAAATGCATCAATTTTTTTCGAATCCTGAGAAAATTAATATTTTTGAAAAATTTAAACGCAGAATGCAAGATTACATTATTACCGAGGGCCGAAAGTCCCTTAGAATAACCAAAAAGTTTCATTTGAATGAAAAATTTGACATTAAAAATGACATTAAATTTTCTCTTTTTTTCCCTGTAACTTATTAAAATAAACATTACAGAAGATTTGAGGCACTTTCGGCACTCGGTAATAATGTAAAATTGATTTTTTGAATGCGTTTAAATTTTTCAAAAATACTTACATATTAGTTTTCTCAGAATTCGGAAAAAAATGACATTAAGCTCCAAATGTATTGATTTATACCTATTATTTTCTTGTTTACACCTGTTTAAAAATTATTAAATCTCCGAGATATAGCAAACTGGGCACCGGCATTTTTTGGGGAGCCCTAAACTGATCATCTCAAATAGTTATCTCATCACCAACATTTTTGCCTGAGTCGCTGATTTTTAATGCGGAAGATAGCCTGTTATTTATTTGTTATTTTACAGTAGCAGTACGAATGTTTAGTTGATCGAATGCATGGGAAAACACTTAATGCTCCAGCGCATGTATAATTTATTGTTGATTCGACTAAGTTAAGTAAGACTTACATTGTCAATACATTTTTGCTAGATGATATCACCGAACTATTAAGCAGTATGTAATATATTTATTTTCGTCTATACAATTTGAGATTGAATTCACATATTTTTTATGACAAGAATAAAATAAGATAAATATTTCATTCCTCAGCCTATTTTCAGGTTGGAATGGTGAATTTTCTGTAAATAATATATCTCAAAACGTTTTTGTATGAAAAACAAAAAACAACCAATTTGATTCAGTACAACGGTGTAAGCAGGATGATCCTAAGGGGGCGTTACAACTACTGGATGGTCTCTGGGAGTATGGGATAGTAATGGTGTTAAGCGTATAGAGCTCAAATTACAACCAAATGGGCTCCCTGGTTACGCTTATGATTCAGTATATTGATAAAATTTTGTTTATTCTAGATTTATTAACCAAATTCATAACATTTCTACTTTCTTTATGTCTTCCTCTTCTTTTTCATACAGACAAATTTACAGGACATTATTATTTTGCAGGTGTCCTGGTCAACTTTAAGGTTTGGAAGTTTTTCATGTGCAGATGTGCCTCTGTTGGTAAGTTTATATATAAATCTTTGTTAAGTTTTTAAGTTATTTTGCTTACTGAAAATATTTTTTGTTATTTGTTGATTTAAACGATTATTCAAAAATATTTATGTGGTATAATTGAATCGTTTATTTCAGAAAGGGGTCAAGTCACAAAAACCTGCTTTTGAGAAAAACAAAAAAAAAAACGTGTTTACATTCAACAAAAATTTTATTTATATAAAATAAAAATTCTCACTAATAACCTGTAGTGTTTGTCAAAAAGTATTGTATTTTTCAAAAATTTATCTTGTTAATTTGTTTAAGAAAAAAATAAATAATTTTTTGCACTTGGCCCCTTTCTGAAATAAAGTTGGTGGTTACACAATTTTTAAACAAGGAATCATGCGTTGCATGGCCCCTTTATGCACTAAACGCTAATTTCTCTGCGCTGCCAAAGCAATACTATGGCAGCAATTGATTCCTTTCTGCAACAAAAGCTGTATTTACGTTTAAATTAAAAAAATTCACCAAAAGCTCATTTTGTCAAAATTAGTCACTTGACCCCTTTCTGAAATAAACGATTCAATTATTGTATATCGAATTTCAGAAAATACCTACCTACTTTTTTTATTTGTAGATCACGACTATTTTCATGTTTGTTGATAATATTTTCCTGTTGCATACGTCACGATATTTTACAGTTTGTGTTTGTACTATGTTATTATAGAATCAAACTGTTTTCAACGAAAACTTTTCGTTTATAAATTTGCAAAAGTCTGTGTGTTATTGCGTTGCCGCTCCTGCAATACTTAGAGCAGATGTATCGATGGATTCTTATGCAGTTTTGTCTTCTGAATCCAAATCTGAAAACGGCATTTCGATATCTCTAACCGTCTTCGAAATAATCGACCTCAAACTCTAAAATGTGACGTCACAATCCGGTTATTTCCTACCACGCACTAAACGTCAGCTGAAATCTTTGATTAGGAAGTAGGCTACTTTTTTAATCTGAATTTGTTAAGCAAAGCAAATGTTATTATTTACATTTGAGTTTGACACTTCGTGAATGTCAAATTAAATTTTAAATTATTTAGCTATTAATAAAATATAAATGACATTTTATAGTGAATTTAATTATTATATAAAATAATATGTGTAATAAATGTATAAAAATACAATTTGAGTATATTTTGAAAGCAATAATACATATTATACTATATTAATAATGAATCAGTAGAAACGATTATATTTAAATTTGGTAAATAATTATTATAACTCCACTCGACCAGCGCACGACCACACAACTCAAAATACAAGTACGTAAATACGGTTGCGTGAAGCGTGGCGCAAACCCGTGGAATTTACGAGACTCGCTCGGTCTGTAGATCCAAGTAAAGTTCATCAGTAAAAAGTATCTTTATCATCATGTATGTATTATTTATTTTACAATATTGGAAAATTGGTATTTAAAATGTGGTTTGGAATAAAAAAGTATGTTCTGATATATGAAATTACATCCTTCTAATGGAAAAAAATATTTGACGAATTTTCTCAAATTATCGATACCAACACCATTTTCATTTATAACTCTTGTATTTTTAATTTGACGAAGAAAAGTTATTCTTCATAAAAATCTCTTCTTGGTCTAAGATTTATGCAACCATCATGAACCAAATTTTATTAATTTTATACGAGGTACCTATGTAAAAAATATGAATTTCGAGTAAAGTATCTTTATAGTTCACAAAATTTAAATTAGGATGATATATTTGCACATTAAAACATAATTTTTAATTCTAAACAGCTTTTCGTAATAGCAATTTTCTATATTATGAATTTAAATACGTATATAAACAAAGCTTTTGTTATGATAATGCTCGCATTTTCAGCTTGTTTCTTAATGTTCTTGTATACCTACCTACCTATTCGGTAACAACTGGCAACATATGGCACAGAATCGCGGCCAATGAAGGTAGAAAGTTAAAAACCCTAACAAGGGCTTAAGAAATGAAGAGAGGGAACGCAGTTCTAGTGCTCTTTTGGACTCGTTCGTTGGGGTATATAGAATATTCTGTCATTATCGAGTTAATAACTCAAATTTTTTAATGGAATGATTTTAAAAACAGAAGGCGTAAATGACAGCAAAAATTAAATTCAACATATTTTTGTTTGTCATTTATTAAATTTGAGATTAAAAATTAAAATATTAAGCGCTAGGTGTTATTCTTTAACAAATCTTTGAAAAATGACTACGAAATCATCCTAAATAAAAAAAAAAAGAAATATACAACTTTAGCAGTAGGTAATCATCAAAAATGACAAGTGTCTCTTGGTTTAATCATTCACACAAAAAGTAGGCAATCATCAAATTGCAAATCTCTTCTCTGTGCGGTTCTTGATTCTTGATATGTCCCTAGATCAGAGGTTCCCAACCAGTGTGGAGCGGCACACTGGTGTACCCTGAAGTGCCTGTAGGTGTGCCTCGAAATTTGATTATACTCATTATGATTATAGAGATTATTTACCCAAGTGTGCCGTGGCTGAACCAGTTTTTAAGTTAGTGTGGCTCAAGATAAAAAAAAAGTTGGAAACCGCTGCCCTAGACCAACATTTTTAATATTTTTTTTTGTTAAAATATACCAATACTAAAAAGGCAGCATCTTTTTCAACTTCCATCTACTTCAATTAACCAAAACACCCGCATACATTTTTAATTACCGTGGCAATCATAAGGATATGTCAGTTGGAATCATTTCCGTATTACTAAAATCATGATTATGAAACACCTAATTGATAAATTGTATAAACGTGTGGGCAGTAGTTGGTAACAGCTGTTTACATCAGCGCATTGAAATATGTTTTAATATAATTTGAATTATGCACAAAGCTACCAACTGATTTTCCAATGTAAAAACAGTGTGTTTCTGCTTTATTTGACCTATAGGTAAATACATACAAATAATAATAGTAAATTAGTAGGTATAGTTAGGGGAGGAACCAAGGGTGGATCTAGGACAGATTTTCGGGAGGGGCCATGAACTTTCTTTGGGAGAGATACCGTGGGTCTGAGGACAATTTTTAAAAATTGGGTTTAAATGGTGTTTTAAGTCACTTTTCATACACTTTTGAGTGCCATAAAGGCATTCAAAACTTATCGTTATTAAAGTATTTTTATTTTCTAGCTCAGTCTGCAAATTTTTAAATTTAGATTTTTTTAAATTCTCGGAGGAGGCCATGGCCCCCTCCCTGATTCCGCCCTTGGGAGGAATAGCAGGAGAGCAGAGCAGAGATTAGTTGTTTTTTTACTGTCTTCCTTGAACACAAAATTTCGTAATATTTAAGTTGTCTCTTTCAGACATTCTCAATAATATGATATTAAGTATTACTAATATCATTATGTACCTATATTAAACATGCGTTTCGGCCTTCTAGATCTGACGTAATTATTCATTCATCCTATAATTAAGAATCAATACAAAAAACTAACTAAATGTATATGATACAATGATGTGCAGTGCGAAGGATAGGTACCTTTTACATTTCGGTAAAAAATGTTTGTAAACACAAAAACAATTAACTTTTTTGTCTAAAAAACATAAAAAAAGGAAATGCCACCTTGTAGTGGACTTTTTCCTTAATATTTTGAAATATACGTGTTTTAGATTTGATAATATTGATCCTTGGATGTTGTGATATTAGATACCTATTGTAATTTATCAATAGCAATGCTATTCAGCTGCAGTACCATTAAAAATAAATAAATAGTTTCATAGAGTTAATGAAGAGTGTTCTAATAAAAATAGATATCTTTCCGATACTGTTGTATATAACATAATATATGCTTTATTGTCACTGAAAATTTTACAATTTTATGGAGAAAGCTTACAAGGAGTATAAGAGAAAAAACAATAATAACTACAATTTACTGAAATTACACAAATCATTAATATTATAAAATAAAACATATTGAAATAAAACAAAAACAATACGGAGTTGAATCCACTTTCATAGACGTCACCTGCAAGAAAATTGAGGCTTTCGAAATGTGGCTTTATCGTCGAATCCTGAAGATATCTCATACCGACCACGTTACTAATCAGGGTGTTTTATTAAGGATACAAAAACAAAAAGAGTTGTTAACCACAATAAAAACAGCCACAATACAGTGGCGTGCTGGGACTTTTCAAGCGGCCCGGTGATTTTATAGAAAAACGGCCTCCCATCCTTATTTTATCTTATATTATCAGAATTTTTATCTCTTATTTATAAGACAAAAATACTTCTTCTATTTGTATAAACATGACTCTGTCTGTTTTCTCAATGTGACTCTAGTAAGTTGTCATTCCATCGTTTTCTTGGTCTTCCCACTGATCGTCTTCCTATTAGGGAACCGTCTCTCGCTGTCCTTACTATTTTATTTGTTGTCATTCGGCGTATGTGGTCATTCCATTCTATTCTTCTGTTTCTTATGCAGTTATTAGTATTGCCCACCTTGAGTTTCCGCTGTATATCTGTACTTCTAGCTCTGTGTCCCATAGAGTTTTACCATCGATTTTTCGAACGGTTTTTTGTCCTCTCTGTGTCGGGTCGTGTTTCTGCCGCTTATGTCACTATTGGTCTTATGACTGTTTTGTAAATTCTGCCTTTCATTTCTTTTCCGATATTTTTATTTCTCCATATTGTGTCATTCAGACAACCTGCTGCTCTGTTTATTCTATTCACTTGATCTTCCACTTCCGTTTAGACCCTTTCGTAGCTAGTGTGATGTCTAGTTATTAAAACTCTATCACTTGTTCTATTAGCCCTCCAGCTCCAATTTACATATTATTGAATTTGCTGTTATAACCACGCATTTTTTTTTTTTGGAGAAATTAACATGTTAAATTTTCTGGTGGTTATGTTAAATTGGTGCAGCATATGTTGTAAGAAATGTTTGATCTCCTGCGAAGAGTTGAGTACGAAAGCAGTATAAAGTTGGTCTGAAAATCAGTAAAGCTAAAACAAAAATAATGGTGGTCGACAGATTCGACACTATTCAACTGACTAACATGTTACAGGAATACCAAATAGTAAACACCTTTGTCTATCTCGTGTCTAGTACAACTAACGATGGTAACTGTGAAGCAAAAGTTAGGAGACGTATTGGTATTGCAAAAAATGCGATGAGTCGCCTAACTAAAGTTTGTAAAGACTCAAAATATCAAGATGAGACTGGTGAATGCCCTTGTATTCTCAATACTTCTATACGGGGCAGAGACTTGGACTCTTTGAGTTCAAGTGTGGTGCTTTTGAGAGCGGATGCCTTTGAGATGCGGTGCTGGAGAAGAATGCTGCGCATACCTTGGACAGCTCATAGGACAAACGTTTCCATTCTAAACCAACTCTAAATTAAACAAAAGTCTGTCCAAAATATTTCTGTAACGAATTCTGCAATTCTTATGTCACATTGTTCACAGAGGTGACGATAGTTTGGAGATATTAATTGTTTCTGGAAACGTTCCGGGCAGAAGATCAAGAGGACGATCACCAACTAGATGGTCCGACCAAATTAAGAATTCAGCTGGAAACTCATTCTGCAAAGCACTTAGAGCAGCTGAAGATTGAGACCAATGGAATAAAATTGTTAGGAATATTGGAAGAAATCACGATCCTCAGTAATGGGGAAACGACAAGAGAGGGAGAGAGATAGATACGTTGTAAATCATCTTCATTTTGAGACATTAGTATTGCATCGTCTGCATAGCAGATTGGTTTACGTTGTTTTTCCATTTATAGAAAATATTATAAAATCTATATTAAACATAAATACATTTCTAATGGATCTATCCTCGCTAATTTCAAGATAACCGCCATACATCGCCTGGTTCTGTCCACTCAGCAAAACCGAAAACATCCAAAAATACTTAACGAACTTTTCCCAGAAACACATATTATCTAAAAAAATATATACAATTGCTGAGTCGTATTTTGTGTAAAAGTCTGTGTTTATATTATCAGCCGAATAATACCTATTCATGGCTCAATTGAACGTCTTAATTTTAACCGTTTTGAAATACAGGATGTGTATAAAACAGACAACTGGAATGAATGCAATATTATTCAAATGGCTCGAACACTATGTATGGAAATAAAATATTTTTGAAATGTTTTGTTAATATCATTCGATTAGAAATTAAAAATAATTTTGTTACATCCAAAATTTTTTTGAAAAAAACTTATCTGACCGGCCTCAATAGGCCGCGGCCTCTCGGTGATTGCACCGATTCATTTATATGGCCAGCACGCCACTGCCACAATAGAATACCTTGGTCACATGATGAGGAACAGCAATATATATGGACTGCTGCAACTAATTTTGCAGGAAAAATTAGAAGGAAAACGAGGAGCAGGAAGGCTCAGGATTTCCAGGCTGAAAAATCTGCGTATGTGCTTCTGTGAAAAATCTGCTTATGTGGTTCAACACAACAACCTCAAATCTTTTCAGAGTAGCAGTGTACAAAGTACAGATTTCTATGACGGTGGCCAATATCCGAAACGAATAGGCAATACAAGAAGAGGAAGAGAAGTGAATAAAGAAAACTCCATTCCAATTGAATAACAAAACACGCAATTAATCTCAAAAGTCAACTTTTCGTATTTTTTGGCCGTTTAAAAATACAGACGCTAATATTATTCGGTAGCGTGAGAAATAAAATGAAATAATGCCACATTACATCACTTATTAGATCATAATACCCAATCCGATAAGTATAATACCAGAGAGATAACAATAATAACAAAACAGTTCGGCAAAGATTACACCCTGTTATATAAAACTACATGTCAATAATTTGTCACTCAGCTGTTCTCAAATTTCGTGCGCTTTGCAGAGCAATTCAAGATCAATATTTTTTTCTTGGAAGAGAGGAAGTAAAACAATTCGACTGTAGCGATATTTATTATCGACTCTGATATTAATTTAATGAATGGACAAAGTTTCTCACGTTTGCGTCTATATTTAGTACTTACTCCAACGGCTTTGCTAATCAAATTAAATTCTTTATTTAAGCTCATTGATGATAGTGTTAAGTGGACATAAGTTTTTAGCACATAGTTCTGTAGATTTTGTGACTAATGCTTGGGAAGTAAACAAAGATACGGGAGTATGTTTGGTTAGATCGAAAATGAATCAGAGAAAGAGAATATTGTTTTTATTGAAAGGCCGTAGTAAATTTTAAGAAAACAATAATCTTTAAACTACAAACAACGAGTCTATAAAAGTGATGTAAAACGCTTGTTAATAAGCAATAAAAGACACGGCCGTGAACGTATGTATGCTAACTTCGGCATTATTGCTGACGAGATCGTAAAAATCAGAAACTCAAGCACTTATATTTCATCTTTTAAGTGCTAATAAATTGTAGGAGAGACTCGTACGTCGAAGTGGAACGTGTTCCTAAATTCCGTAACTCAATATTGGTCTGTTTGTGCGATTCCAAGACTATAGACATAACATTATAACCGGCAAGAGTTATTTTTATCCACTTGTATGCATGCCACGGTTTGCGGTCGATGTAAATATAGCCCAGAGCAAAGTATATATTTTGCACCTGTTACATTTTGAGGACTAACCTGTTATAGGTGGTGGTTCCACGACAGTACTAGGTCCGAAGAAGGAAGGAGCGTCGCTGGAAGTCGTGACGGGGGTGTTTAGATCGCCAGGTTGCGCTTCCGAAGGAGAAGGGTCCTCGCACGGGGAACAAATCGAAGCGGGTATCGGACTACCTCCACTGTTACTGCTAGTTCCTGTTTTGTATAAGCATGTGTCAAAACTGAGCACGTTAAAGTGATGTCCAGCGGCTGCAGCCGCGGCACTTTCCGTCAGTAAAAATGCAGAAGAATGGTGATGATGGTGGTGGTGGTGCTGATTAGGCAGCGTGTCTAAAGTGTCCATGATCATTTTGCCACTTTTTGGTTGGTTTTTACGCCACCCGGGCACTTTCAACGAAAGCGCGAATATCCGCGCACTGAACTATAAGAAATAACGCTCTGTCTGCTGTCTAGTTACGAATCGCGCACCTACTCGCACCGAACTGATATCGGGAACTGATCGGCGAACGCGACGACTTTACTTTTATGAATGAAGTCACTGTTCCATATTAGGAAGTCGTAAGTAAGGGGTTGGCCAATAACAGAGAGAGGCAGTGTGCTCACCCCTCCACCGGTTACCTCCCCACTTCGTGACGTCGGCGTGACGTAACACTGGCGCTTGCTCGTGCTACGGGGAGCGTGCAAGTATTTTAACAACTAATTGGGGGTTTTGAGGTGTTTTTAGTAGTCCGAACAGCTGGGTGGGCTGCCACAGGTTGTATTTTTATTCGAGGGGTTCATTACACTAGGCGAAATGATCGTAGGTGCTACCGCTTTGATGTTATTTCGGTTTTTCGGAACAGATGGATAGGTGTAATTGTCAGTGGACATAACTCCGATGACATTTTCTTAATTGAAATTTAGTGTTTGGCCGTAAAACGCATCGAAATGTTACTTAAATGTTAAATAAATTAACAAAATGGACATTTTATTCTGAAAATTATGGTCATATTTTAACTACCGTCCGGAAAATTATACTCACTTAGAATATCTAGAATATTTCATTTAAATATTCGTATACATTTCTGTTTTGAGTTAAATTCAGTACAAAATTTAAAAAAACATTAATTTTTCGACTTTTAGGCAACATGCCACTTGCTCTTGCTATTAAATAAATACTTATTTATAGAAAGCAAATTATTTTCTGCAGTTTACTAATTTTTTTTTGGAATAAGCCACAATTTTATTTAAAAATAAGTTTATTTGACGTTTCGATTTCCACTTCGGACATCGTTCTCAAAATACAAAACATTAAAAAATTAAACAATGTTCGAGGTCTCGACTTTGGCGCCCTCTACAATATTAGTGTACGTGCATAAATGAAAAAAGATATATTTTTGTACTCTCTAAGAGAGTACATAGGTATTAATATGTAAAAAGTTTTATTTTCATTTTTAATAAAAGTTCTGAAAAAAAAATTCTTGAAAAAATGCTCATTTTTGGTCTTTTAAAGTGTACTAAGTACCTTAGGTACTAGGTACCTAGGTACCTAGGTACTTAGGTACTTAGGTACTTAGGTACTTAGGTGCCTTAAATTTGTTTATTATATTTTAGCATTTTTTTGACTAAACAGAATAGGTACTAATAAACTAGATCTATTTCTTTTCTGTTTGCCTACATGGATCTTTTTGTTTAATAAGGCTCTAAATTTTAGCCGTTTAACTTTTTTCGAGACCTTTCTCATTCTACTGATCAGGGCTGATTTATCCATTACGCAATATAGGCAGTTGTCTAGGGCGGCAAACTGTGAGAGGGCGGCAAAAATACTGTACAAAAAAATATTTGTATATAAAAATTAAAATCGAATAACAAGTATGTATGTTCATCCATCAATGAAATAGAAGTGGGCATTCATTTCTAAATAGAATAAAACACATTGCATTCATAACAAAAATAAAACAAACGTAGCATTCTGTTATCTTAACACTATTCATTCAAAAAGTACGGAGGTCATAAATTGAGTGATTATTAGGCCGCCGGCAGCTGGGCAAAGGCGGTGGGCCATTGGACACTTCAATATTGCACATTTTGCAGAAGCTAAAGATTTTACTTGTCTTCAGTAGGACATCGAGTTAGAGTTGGGATTTTCAAACTGTATTATTACAAGTAGATAAGGTTCGGGTCGTCGCACAGATATACTCCAGGGAAATAAGCAAGAAATAGACCATGTTCGGGACACTGAAATATCGAGGTAGCTGATTACTTTTTTAGTTATTGGAAAATGCCATTGGAAGAGGGGGGCCCGGGCTAAGCTGGGGCCCCCGAGACCTTTCGTAAACATATTAATTGTGACTGAGGAAATTAGTTATTTTGGCGAAATAAAAACTAAAATGCAACCGGAATAGGGGCCCCAGGTCCCAGCTACTTTGTCTTAATCAATTTACCCCAGACCATATCTTGGTACGTGAAAGGAACCACATATTGAAAAGAAAGGTATACATAAGATAAAATGGGTACATTAGGATCAGTCCCACCAGTACACTGACCAGCTTCACTGAGTGTGCTTGGCTCATACCAGTGGCGTGCTGGCCATATAAACGAATCGGTGCAGTTACCGAGAGGCCGCGGCCTCTTGAGGCCGGTCAAATAAGTTTGATTTAGATGTAACAAAATTTTTTTTTAATTTCTAATTGAATGATATTAAAACATTTCAAAAATATTTTATTTCCATACATAGTGTTCGAGGCATTTGAAAAATATTGCTTTAATTCCAGTTGTCTGTTTTATACACACCCTGTATTTCAAAACGGTTAAATTAAGACGTTCAATTGAGTCATGAATAGGCATTATTCGGCGGATAATATAAACACAAACTTTTACACAAAATACGACTCAGCAATTGTACCTATATATTTTGTTCAGATATGTGTTTCTGGGAAAAATTCGTTAAGTATTTTTGGATGTTTTCGGTTTTGCTGAGTGGACAGAACCAGGCGGTGTATAACGGTTATCTTGAAATTAGCGAAGATAGATCCATTAGAAACATATAAATATGTATGTATAATATAGATTTTATAATATTTTTTATAAATGGAAAAACAACTTAAATAAATCTGCTATGCAGACGATGCAATACTAATGTCTCAAAGTGAAGATGATTTTCAACGTATTTCTCTCGCTTGTCGTTTCCCCATTACTGAGGATCGTAATTTCCTCCAATATTCCTAACAATTTTATTCAATTACTCTCTATATTTAGCTGCTCTAAGAGCTTCGCAGAATGACTTTCCAGCTGAATTCTTAATTTGACCGGACCATCTAGTTGGTGGTCCTCCTCTTAATTTTCCGGAAACAATTAATATCTCCAAACTATCGTCACCTACGCGAACCACGTAACCGAAGAATTGCAGAATTCGTTGAAAATATATTGTGGAGAGTCTTTTTTTTTTAATTTCGAGTTCGTTTAGAATGGAAAAGTTTATCCTATGAGGTGTCCAAGTTATGCACAGCATTCTTCTCCAGCAACACATCTGAAAGGCATCCGCTCTCAAAAGCACCACACTTGGACTCAAAGAATCCAAGTATCTGCCCCGTATTGAAATATTGAGAATACAAGGGCATTCACCAGTCTCATCTTGATAATTTGAGAGATAAATCTGTCTTTCCAAACTTTAGTTAGGCGACTCATCGTATTTTTTTGCCATACCAATACGTCTACGAACTCCTTCTTCACAGTTACCATCGTCAGTTATACTAGACCCGAGATAGACAAAGGTGTTTACTATCTGGTATTCCTGTAACAATGTTAGTAAGTTTAATAGTGTCGAATATGTCTTACCTTTATTGATTTTCACACCAACTTTATTGCTTGCGTACTCAACTCTTCGCAGGAGATCAAACATTTCTAACAACGTATGCTGCACCAATTTAACATACGCCAGAATATTTAACATGTTAATTTCCCCCAAAAAGACAAAACTTATGGTTATAACAGCAAATCCATTAAGATGTAAATTGGAGCTGGAGGGCTAATAGAACAAGTGATGGAGTTTTAATATTTAGGCATCAAATCATCTAGCTACGGAAGGCTCGAAACAGAAGTGGAAGATCAGGTGAATAAAAATATCGGAAAAGAAATGAAAGGCAGAATTTACAAAATAGTCATCAGAACAATGCAGAAACACGACCCGACACGGAGAGGACAAAAAATGGATCGAAACAGCGGAGATGAAAACCCTTCGAAAAATCGATGGTAAGACTTCATGGGACACAGAGCTAGAAGTACAGATGTACAACGGAGATTCAAGGTGGACAATATTAATAACTGAATAAGAAACAGAAGAATAGAATGGAATGACCACATAAGGCAAATGACAACAAATAGAGTAGTAAGGATAGCGAGAAACAGTTGAGAGACAGTTCCCCAATAGGAAGACGATCAGTGGGAAGACCATGAAAACGATGGAACGACAACTTACTAGAGGCACATTGAAAAAACAGACAGTCATATTTATATAAATATAAGAAGAAGAAGAAGGCTGGGAGGCCGCTTTTCTATAAAATCACCGGGCGCCGCTTGAAAAGTTCCAGCACGCCACTGGCTCATACTGCAGTAGCTTAAGCCACCTTAAGGTGCTTTTAAATCAGAGTGAACACGAACGAAGGAACGAATTCGTAGGTGTTCGCTTGGTTATTCGTTCGGTACAAAGTAAGACCATTTACATTGTAGCGAACGAACGCATTCGTTGATAATCCGTCCGCAATGTCACATACAGATGAAGCTGTAATCATTAGCGCTGCTAATTTTATAGTTGTTGCAGGACATGCTGGAAAAAAGAAGAGAGTGTGGTGTTCACATAGGAGAGAAAATGCGCTTTCAAAGGGTTAAATATCAAAAATTTTTCCTGATCCCCCCTTGCGCTGGGGGTAAATTCCCCAGACCTCCCGGTAGGGGGCCCCCAGATCACATTTGCCCCGGGGCCCCCAACATTGTGGTTACGGCCCTGATTATGTCTCAAAAGATATAAGTTTTGAAAACTTCGTAGTTTTACAGAATTACTACCACTTTTAGAGGATATTACTCAAGCTTAAACGGATATATTTAAGAAAAAAAGCTATTCTTTATTAGATGCTCTGCATCGTATAGAATCTAAGATGCAAGCATCAGATATCACACATTTTATTTATTTTATACCTTTATATTTCACAAGTAGGTACCTTTATATTTCACAATATCGATAATTGAAAATTGTTATTGAAAAGTGGACTTCAGATGGACTTACCCAAGTTTTTTTATGTATTTTGTCCCATAGACCACGAATTTTTTGGTTAATAGTTGATCCGGATGTCGATAAGATTGTTATAAACAAAGATCTTGAGGAATTACTTAACAGCGATTCTTAGCAAAACAAACTTTTTTTCTATTTTTTGGGTCATTCTAAGCAAAAAATGTTGTTACAAGTTTTTTCGTAGGATGCATGTATTCGACATAAACGCGGTTAAACTTTCAAAATATCGACAAATTGCATTTTTTGAACCCGAATAACTTTTGATTAAAAAATAACATAGCAATTCTGTTTACCTCATTTGAAAGTTCATGTCAAATTATACCGGTTTTGATTATTTGCATTGCTAAAAATTAATTTTTTTATTGTTAAACAAAGCTAGAGGAACTGGTCCGAATATGGGCCCCCCGTTTGTTTTTTTATTGAAACTTGCTTATTATATTTTGATAATACTGTTTAAATGTCATGTATACATGCTATAAGACCTTAGAAATAAAACTGCTAACTATGTATTTTTTATTATAAAGCTTATTTATTTTACAGGTAATAATATGAAGTGTGGCATATTTTTCTAACCAGGCCAGACTGTCTGAAATATGGGCCCCATTAAAAAACTATCAAAATTTTCTTTTGACAATAAAAATACGACATAACTTAGCCAACAATTATTCATGATTAAGGAATAATAAATATCTCTGAAAAATAAAATAAAATTATCTACAAAAATCGCAAACGTAGATAAGAGTCTCTTTCTGCTCCGGAACACTATTCATGTGCCCAGAGATTGCACATTAAACATTGAACCAGTTTCTTCTCCATTATCTAGTATCATCAGAAAACTGTTTTTTACATACATAATAGACATGTGGCTCCACTGCTTTCAGGAGATTACTGTCCTATCTGCGCTATGTCAAGGTCTTCATCAGCGGGCAAAAATTCCTCTTTATCTTCTTCATCCGAACTGAATTTGGTTTTGTTTTTTCTCTTGGATTTCTTTATATTTTTCCCCTATTAGCTTCCCCTTTCCTTCCTTTATCTTTACATTTTCTTTTAATTCAACTGAAAATACTGTTCTTTTTTCCTTCCCTTCTTTTGATTGTCTTATATTCTCAATTGATAATTTACGAACCAATTTATACGGAGATAAAGTTATAACATGAGAACCAAGAAGTTTTCCTTCCTCTTAAAAACGCTCGGTTCGTAACTGATGGGGCAGGTGAATGAACGAATGGACTGATGAACATTTTTGAACAATGTTCTGGCATATTTAGTTGTTGCGTTCGCTGTGTTCCTTAATGGTCGATCTGGGTCTTTAGAATAACTTGGTCCTTGATCTTCTGAACGAACTGTTATATTTTCTAAAGAAATAGTTTCTGCGCAAGGTGATCTGTCAATCCTTCCAAATAAATTCCAGTCGAGTTACAAGTTTTCTCAGATTCAAGTTTCTCAGCATCAGAAAAAATGGTTATATTTATTGGCCCTGGTCCTGTTACTTTAAACCCATTCTTAGGTATTTCTGCTGTCTGGCATTTCATAAAGGCTTTTTCCAATAGTTCTTCTAGATCAATGCGGGCGGTCTGAATATGAGCCCCTAGCCCATATTTACGTCACGCAAGGGGCCCATATTTCAAAATATGTACGTTCAAGAAAAATATTAGCTTATGATTTTGTAATTACTTTTTGGTCATAATCTACATTAACACCCTTTTCTTCCCTCTTTCTGTCGCACAAGCAAAATATATCAATTCCGAAATAATGTCCATAAACACAAATATCACTTTATATAAACTTACCCAATAAAATTTTTTCAAGAGTCAAAATCAAACGGTCTACACTGTGTAACAACAACATATGCACTGGTGGAGGAATCTGTAAATATATGACAAGAGAGGGCCCTCTAGTATATTTGGGCATTTTCTAACAGATAGATAGACTTGTTTCCTAGGTAGTGTGGTGGCCCATATTAAATACATAGCCCATATTCGGACCAGTTCCTCTACAAACACATATTTAGTGCTTGAGTAATGTTTTCAATGCATCTCTCATTTAAAATCGAACGAGTAGGCGCGCCTACAAACAGGCAATTTCTAGGTATCATGCGTTAAAACGCATGCATTGGGCACAGGCCAAAACGCTCAAACATACTTATAATAGTAATATGTAACATTACGCCTGATGTAAAAATAAAGACAATTTTTAACACATTTCCAAACATTATTTGCAGAACCTAATATTCTTATTTAAATAAAAAATTCTGTTTGCATTTTTTTTTTTCGCAAAAATGGTACTTGTTTGAAGGGCGGCTACTAGAGAATTGCCTAGGGCGTCATTTGACTTAAACGCAGCCCTGCTACTGATTACACAATCAAGAATGTTTTGGTTAGTTACTGATCTCTTTTCGCTATAATTGTGCTTATGGTTTTACATAAGTATTACCTATTGTATTTTTGTTGTTTCTTGACTAACAGAAATGATTCAATTTCAATAATATATAAAACTGAATGATCTTAACAGAAAAATGGGGTGTTAAAACGTGCAATTATTACTGAAAAATAAGCCTCTTTTTTTTCTTCTTCTTCTTGTCGTGTCTTCACCTATATCGGTTATCCTCATAGGTATCCATTACTATCCATACTTTTTTTGCAGCTGCTCTGAAGAGGTCTACTGAGCTGCAAGGAAATCCTCATTCGCCCAACATTTTTCATACCTTTGATATTTACTTGCATCAAAAGTATTAGCAATGCATCTTCTTCTTCTTCTTCTGAACTCAGGCGAGACTCGTTAGTCTCTGGCACTTGGTCATAAGACCTTTGTACTAAACCCTGTTCTTCACCTTAAACTTTAATAAGTCCTGTGACCTCAACCATGGCCAACAGTTTTCTTATTCGCAGTTTTAGGATCTCTTCTGGTTCCAACCTCATTTGACCAGTGAAGTCCTGCCTTACATCACCTAGCACACTGCAATGGCATAGGATGTGTATGGCAGTCTTTTCTTTCATTTCGCACTTTCTGCACCATGGTTCATTCACCTTACCTAGCTTGTATAGGTGATTTCTTAAACGGCAATGTCCAGTCACCATTTCAGTGACCGTTTTGATCTCTCGTTTATTGAGGTTCATCAAACTATTCGAGAGTTTTTTATCAATATTCTTAATTATTTTTTCATTATTTGATTTCAATACTTTTTATGAGATCTTTCTAAACGCTACATTGAAGTTTTGAAGGACAATATCATCACAAGGACAATATACATTAATACAGCTGTATAGCTCGGCATATAGCTCTGTCTAATTCCAGGAATTACAGGACCTGCTCAGAATTTTTATTTGTACAATTCACTATCTCGTTATTTTTTTTTGTCCACAAAAAAGCAGAAGGAATCTACGGGATCAGTTACACATTAATTGGGCGCAAGTATTGTTTATGAGAGTTGAAGTTTATAATATAATATGTCATGTTCATCATCATATCATGTAGCGCTACAACTCTGGGTGGGTCCTGACTGACTGTACAACTTTTTCCAATTTGTTCGGTTTTCCATCAACCTAAGGTCAAATGGAATGTTCATTTTTCGGAGATCTGCTTGGGTGGTATCTCTCCATCGCATTCTGGGATGTCCGGGTGGTCTTTTGCCTATAGGAGTCTCCTTCCATACCAGTCTTACAAGTCTCTAGCAATATGTCATGTTAGTCAAGACTAACCTTTCCATATAGTTCAGCCTTAGCTTCAGAAAGGTCTGGTCTTCTTCCAATACTTCCTAATGTTCTTCCAATCTGCTCTCTCAGTTACTTTCTTTCTCCATTACCTGATTTTCATGTTGTAAAGTACCTTTTACTCTACATCATGCATCCATCCTTTACGGATTTTCCTTGCTTTTTCTTTCTTAAAGCTTCCATTTTTTATTAGGTACTTACTTTTAAAACGAGATTATTCTTCGTAAAAGGTCACGCCAGTTTAGCATTCGTGAATTGTCAAACCTAATGATGTATGCACTGTATAATTAGCTGGATTACTTTGTGGTTCATTGTTATTATTCATGTACTCATGTTCTGGTTTTGTAACGGGGTGAGGCCAAATATATTTCTTACTAATTTGTATCTAAAGATTCTTAATCGTTTGAAAGTCTGCTTAGTTTTCACTTTGAATATTTATAAATATTAAAGAACATTACCGCTAAGGATCCTTGCTTTTTATTGACTGACTGTGTTACCATTTACTATTGAAACGTAAGTTGGGAAAGCCCTTCTTGAAAGTAAGATCGGGAAAGATGCTGTGAAAAGAATAGCTGCCCTAAAGTGTAATTGGGCATAACATGTCGCATCAAGAATGAATGCCAATATGTGAACTAAAATAAAAAGCCTTTTCACTGGGTCTCCTCGAGCGGGGACCCACAAAAAAGGCTGTTAGAAATGGAAGACATCATCGGAAGACAGATAACTGTGGAAGTACCTATTCAAGAAAGGCTGATATCCAGTGGTTAACAAATTTACTATTAGTTGGTTAATGACGACTATGATAATAATGGTCGGGAGTGCTCCTAGTAGTATTTAACGTGTCTTGGTTTGTTTATTTCAACTGCATCTTGATTGTAAATTTAGTATAGATTTTTCTGCGATTCCGTCACGGTGTATTAAAATGACAGACCTCCGTTCAATCGTGAAAATTTTTGACTTCCATTAAACTGGGAGCTGGAAATAAACTCTTTCTTGTTTTACCAAAAAACTACGACATTGTTGTAGATAGCTTCCTTATAAATCAAACTAGAAAAACGCATAATATGTAATAAAACAAAATAAAAACAAAATAATAACAAACAATCTAATAGGTAATCATGGTAAGGGGGTTATAAGCTGGTAAATATATTAAATCCGCACGTGGGCACGTGGATCAAATACATCCGTGTACATATTATAATATTGGATAAAGTCAAGATCATGCAATTAGGTGCCCACGTTGAAAAAGAAAAAAATATGTAGGTTATATTCCAGTTTTCAGATATTTTCTGTTCTTCGCCAAACAAATTTTTTACGTAAACGTTAAAGTTAATTTTGTTAAAATCTTGTTTCATATAAAAGTAAGCGGATGTTTTTATTTACATTAGTTTTTTACTTATCTAATATTACTTAATCTTATTCAGATATACTTAGTTATTTATTGTAGATTAAAGATACACTACTTAAGCTTTACTTTACTAAAACTATCATTTATTCGGCTAGAAATTTTTTTCAATTAACTGCGTATTCATAATAGTCCTGTCGCCAGGGGGGGTACAACGGCCTCCTTAATTCAGATGGACTTACCCAAGTTTTTTTTAATTATTTTGACCCGTAGAATACGAATTTTTTGGGTAACAGTTGATCCGGATGTCGGTAAGATTGTTATAGACAAAGAACTTGAGGAATTACATAACAGATATTTCTTGCAAAACAAAACATATTTTTGTATTTTTTGGGTCATTTTAAGCAAAAAATATTCCTACAAGTTTTTTCGTAGAATGCATAGTTTTCGAGATAACCGCGGTTGAACTTTCAAAAAATCGAAAAATTGCAATTTTTGAACCCGAATAACTTTTGATTAAAAAATAAAGTAGCAATTCTGCTTACCGCATTTGAAAGTCTAAGTCAAATTATATCGGTTTTGATTATTTGCATTGCTAAAAATTATTATTTTTACTGCTGAACAAAGCTATAAACACATAGTGTTTCCCGTGCCTAATACATGCGTTTTAACGCATGCTACGTAGAAATTGCCTCGCTTGCACTTGTAGCTACTCTACCTACTCGTTAGATTTTAAATGAGAAATCATTGAAAACATCACTCACGCACTAGGTGTTTATAGCTTTGTTTACCAATAAAATAATAAATTTTTAGCAATGAAAATAATCAAAACTGCTACTTGACTCAGAATTGCTACTTTATTTTTGAATCAAAAGTTATTCGGGTTCAAAAATTGCAATTTTTCGATTTTTTGAAAGTTCAATCGCGGTTATCTCGAAAACTATGCATCCTACGAAAAAACTTGTCAAATTTTGCCTAGAATGACCCAAAAAATACAAAAAGATGTTTTGTTTTGCGAGAAATCACTGTTATGTAAATCCTCAAGTTCTTTGTCTATAACAATCTTATCGACATCCGGATCAACTGTTACCCAAAAAATTCGTATTCTACGGGTCAAAATAAATAAAAAAAACTTGGGTAAGTCCATCTGAATTAAGGAGGCCGTTGTACCCCCCCTGGCGACAGGACTATAATATGTATACATAGTGAAACATCCAAATGGAATAAAGGGTACCCCTTGTTGATAGACAAAATGTCCTCACTCCCAGCATTAATTTTTTTTCATTTTTTTTACGTTAAATGTGATTAAAAAATAATTCTTAACACTATTTTCACGTAATTTTTTCGTTTTATTTTTCTTTTTGGTGAGATGCAAACACTTTAAAAATTTAAAAATATTCACACGCATATTTGAGGCTTTTAGAAAATGTACTCGTATTAGTAGGTTGAGTGTACATATACAATAATCTCAAAATGCATTTTTTTTCGAAAAAAGCGCATCTATATATTTTTTTTATGACTGGCTGCAGGTCCATTTTTTCATTTTGTATATTTTATCAAAAACTAGGTATATTTTTAACTATTTTTTTTAGATTTTTCCATAAGGTTGACGTTGACCACTGTCAAAAACCCAATAAACTGTTTTTCTAGAGATTTTTAGGGATTTCCACATTTTATAGTTTCATAATAGATCAAATCAAGATTTTTTTTATAGGTTATATTATATATCTAATTCGAAGTAACTGAGTGTTTTAGGATATTCAAAACTTGGGCAAAGCACATTTAAACCAAAAAAACAAAAAAATCCACGGTTTTAAGGGGTTTGGACGTGTTGCTCCTCTTTTCTAAGATCCTAAAGAACTCAATTACTTCAAAATATACATAACCTATATAAAAACCTTGATTTGATATATTTTGAAGTCTATAAAATGGGTAAAATCCCCCAAAACCCCTAAAAAACAAGTTTTTTGATTTTGAAAATGGCACCCTACGGAGAAATATAAAAAAATAAGAAATATGGTTTTTGATAAAATACACCTCAGTTTTCCCAAAAAATGCATTTTGTTTATGTAGATAGGTACATACCTACTAGTGTAGGAAACAGAGGTTGAACTTCGCAAAATGGACACAAGTCCGGTTTTATTTTTTTTCTGGTATATAAAATATTTCATCTATTTTAAATCTCTATTTATCCCATTTCATCCCTTTAAAGGGGGTAATTTGTGGTTTTTGCGAAACGTAGCCCTTGCTGAACTTTTTGCAAAAAATTTACTTAATAGTTAAACGAAGAGGACTTTATTACTCTTAATTTCCCGACAGCATATGTCTATCACCCACCGGTGCGGGGGTGGCGCCCCAAAGTTGACAAAATTTTAAAAAATATGTTAGATTAAAATTAAGAAGAAACCCTGCGGCAATTAATCACAAATAACTGGCTGATTTTTTAGTATTGGTTTCATTTAAGGGCAATTGCAAATTTTTTAATTACAGGGTGTTACATTTTAAAAGCCCCATTTTTATACCATCTGAACCGGCTATGATAGAGTAAAAAAACTTTCAGCGATTATCCATGTACTAGTGTTATTTACAAACTTGTATAATGCACCCCTATATTTTTCCCGGAACCACCCAAAAAAAAAGGAGAATTAATAAAGAAAATAATCAAACATTGATTTTGGGCCACCACTGTGGCTTTAGGGTGCAAAGAAAATAAAATATGTATAGGTCATAATGTGTAGCAGACAGTGTGTTTTTTTATTTTCCATAAGTACGTTATCCATAAAATGAATAGGTGACGAAAAAAAAAAAAAAAACTGGAGCCCGCCATAGCATTTCTGAGGATTACGGCGCCACTGTGCCGTAACGGTTGCTTATATACGAAAAAAATGCATAGAACCTTATTTGTAGAGATAATAGTGGTCTTTAATTCTGTATAAGATTTATTTTAAAAAAATATATAGGTAATGAGAAAATCGTCAAAACATGCTCTCCAAGGGATAGGGTAGTTTATTTTCAAGGATATAGGTAGTTTCCGCAGGGATGTTACAATAATCATATATATTTATGAAAAACCCTATTGATGGAGCATATGTCTATATTGGTCAGAAAGCAAAAAAAAATTTTTTTTCAACCCCCCTTTATTTTTTTTGGCTACAGAGGTTGCATTAAGAAATCGCTTTTGGTGTCCATGCATGGGTAATAAGATCGTGCACAAAATGATATATGAAGCATTTTAATAAAGGGCATGGTGTTTGAAGGATTCCAAGAAAATCACTTCCTTTATTAATTCTCCTTTTTTTCAGGTGGTTCCGGAAAAAAATGGGAGTGCATTATAGAAATTTGTAAATAACACCAGTACATGGATATTCGCTGAAAGTTTTTTTACTCTAGCATAGGCGGTTCAGATGGTATAAAAAGGGGTTTTTTAAAATGTATCACTGTCAATTTGCAATTGCCCTTAAATGAAACCTATACCAAAAAACCAGCCACTTATTTGTAATTAATTTCCGCAGGGTTTCTACTCAATTTTCATTACAGTTAGGGAAAAATAATTTTTTTTAAAAACATCTTTTTTAAAAACTTGTCAACTTTGGGGCACCACCCCCGCTAAACGGTGGGTGATATACATATGCTGTCGGAAAATAAATAGTAGAAAATATAGTCCTCTTCATTTTACTATTAAATAAATTTTTTGCAAAACGTACAGGAAGGGCTACCCCCTTGGCTACTGCAAAACCGGACTTGTGTCCATTTTGAGAGGTTCAACCTCTGTTTCCTACATACACTATACACTCAAACCACGGACCTATAAAAAATATTTTTTGAAAACCCCAACTAAGTGTGTGACGTGTGGCAGCCACAACACAAAGACTATCTACTAGAAACGACAGAAATGAGAGTACTGAGAAGAATAACAGGAAATACTCTGAGAGATCGAAAGAGGAGCGAATACATTATAAGAAAAGTAACGTACAGTGTAAAAACGAATGTACACTAAATAGCAAGAGATAAATCACCAATCGGCAGAAGTATCGGGCGGCAGCGCAAAAGATGGAGTGACAACCTTCCATCCTTCCGTGGAGGTATCAATTCGCCAATAAACAAGCAAAATTGAGGAGTTTGCTGTAAGAAGGATGCAGCTCCATATTTAGACCATTATGGGTGAAAACTTATGCCATAATTAAAATAAATTGGCGGATTGACTGGTATAAGAACGATGCAGATCCGATAATAAATAAAGGAATTATACGTCTTTATGAATCTGCCTCCTCAGTCATTTGGTGCAAGAAGGGTGCAGCTCCGGACCTGCATCCTTTTTGCACCAAACGATTGTGAATGTTCGGTGATTTTCGTGAAATGCAAGGTCTTTTTCTGTTGGCGCTGGGCCGGCAGGGCAGCTGATTTGTTTTGACTTGTTTGTCGCTATCATTACTGCGTGGCTTTAAGGTAGATGAATGAAGGATGTGTTTGCCCGTGTGTTTAATGTTTTATTTTTGTTTGAATGCTATTTTTTGACACCAACCTGTTTCTTTTTACTGATTTTTTCTTATTTGTTTAGTAGGCAAACCATAGTCGTTTGATTGTTGTAACAGAATAAAAGAGTTTTTGTTGGGAATTTGTTTTTTTTTCTCAAAAACTGTGGTAAAGAAGCATTATTTCACGCGTTTGGTGCAAGAAAGATGCAGGTCCAACTTTTTTCAATTTTTTTCTTATTTTTTCAAAAGCTATTTACTTCAAAATAGTCTTAAGTATTGACTAAATCTGTTTGTCATCGATTGATATTATGTCTTTCGGGTTAAAATAAAAACTTTTATTAAAAAACAGTTTTTTTCAATTTCCCAACAATTACCAAATATGGAGCTGCATCCTTCTTACAGCAAACTCCTCAATTGCTAAGCAAAATAGGAAGTTGTTCTAACTGTCTTTAAATGTTTCGGAAACATAAGAGTTTTTAGATTAATTGCAAAAAGTAAAGAAAATTATCTGAGAACAGAAATTTGCTACAACACATTGAAAAACTACTTAGCAAGTGATACTGCTTATTTCTTGAAAAAATATAATAATGCAGAAGAAACCAAAAACCAGGAAGACAGGAAGACTAAAGAAAGGAAGACCCAAAACGAGGTGGTTTGATGACGTCGGAGACGATATGAAATCTATGAACGTCAGACAATGGAGGAGAATAACACAAGATGGGTGCGACAAAGTGTGAATGGACATTTCAAGACACACAAAGAAAAGACCCATTTATGGTTATGATGTCAAACGAAGAAGACGAAGAATTTAGAACTGAATGTACTAATTAATATACATATACATTGATTCATTGACACTTCTTATTACGACAGATACGGTATTAAGTATTAAGTTCCAAATTAAATAATCTATTAATATGTATTGTAACTCTTTTAAAATAAATTTTCGAATAGTTTTGTGTTGACAGTAATTATCATCCTCCAACATTTTACGAACTTCAAATTATGGAATATATTCTTAAATTATATGTAAATTACCTGTACCTACACTTTGAAATATAGGTACCTACTCATAAATGGATTAACTGTAGCAATGTTGGTCCAGAGAAATAAGATTTTTCTCGTGACATCCCCCTCCAAGCCGAAACCAAATTTTTTGAGTAGTATGGACATCTATAGTAATAACGTTTATGTTTCCTGCAGCCGATTTTGATGATATACATAGTTATAAACAAATGAAGATCAAAAAAACGGTAAATTTTCGCTTTTTTCGTCTATTACTATAAAAAGGAAAGCATTCTAAACAAATTTGAGAATAAGAAACTCATAAATCATATAAAAAGCTTCAATATGGCTTCGCTGAATATGTCTATCTTTATTTCTTGCTTCGAAAATTGCAAAATAAGTCATAAATTTTGAGATTTTATAAATGTTCACAACTTATGTAAAAATTAAGTTAGAACCTTCTTATTACACGGAGTGCTGAGACTTCTTGTGCTTAAATTATATTTTAAATTTCAGGGCAATTGGTCAAATAGTTTAAAAGTTATTTAATTTGGTTATCCCAAATTCATTTTTTTGCAACACTATAAGTCAGAACATTACGAGGTTACAGTAACACTTCGGACAGTTTATGAAAGAAGAACATTTATACTATTAACTTAATTAAAAAAAAAAATGACAAAAAGTAATTTTAAACACTGTAAAATTATTTTGCGAAAACATGTCGGTTTTTTGAAGTTATACTTCTTTACCGGCGATATGAGGGTGAATTTTTATATGTTAAAACCTATGATCCGGGCGCATGCGCATTATTACTTTGTTCTGATTGGATGTTCAAATGACATGTCAAAAATTATTCAATATGGCGGCTGTGGCACAGCTGTAGTTAGATTATTTATGGTTGTTGCGTTTTAAAATTTGTGTGAAAAGAAACAACAAACAAAAGTTAGTTAATAGTTATACTGCCTTTTTAAATAGTTTTCATATAGCTATATTTTTGGACTTTTTGACTATTTTGGACAAGGAAAACTCATTCTAATTTGGTAAGTAGTTTTTATTATAATCATATTGTAATTATACATTTGGATTAGGTTGAAATACAGTAGAGCGTCGATTATCCGAACTAATTGGGGGACATAGGTGTTCGGAAAACCGATTTGTTCGGATAATCGAACTACAATATATTGATACATATTTATAGTTATACATATTTATCCACAAGTGAATAAAAGCCATATTTATAATACCTACATATTTATTTATATCTTGATAATGACAACTAGCAACTAAACAAAAAAATGCAGTCTTTGCAACAACATAATTATTTTTGGATACAATATTGAAGAAAATTGAAGATATTTTAAGCGTCAATTACTAACGATTGCTCGGTATTCGAGTGCGGGACGCGGGAGTCGATAGTTCGAATAAGCGGTCGTTCGGTTGATCGACGTTCGGATAATCGACGCTCTGCTGTACATTTATTTTCTCAAGAATGGGGATTTTAGAGAGAAATCCCAAATTAGGTCCGATTTTTATTTTTAAATTATGATTTTTTGGCGTAGATTTATTTATCCAGTAGGTATGTAATGCTTTGATTTACATAATTAATTTGATTACCAACAAAAGTTCTACCAATCTTCATCTAATATATTGTTTTCTTACTGTTTTGTTATATTTTAATATTCTCTTCCACAAAATTTAAACTACATAATTTAATTATATTCAAAACAACTGTCAAAGAGTAAAACGTTCAGTTACCCTATTTTTCCACATGACAAATAATGTGGAATTGGACGAGTGAGTCTAGGCTTCGATTACGAATCAAAGCTCCCCGAAATTCACGGGTTCGATTCACGATGCAAGTTTTTATTTTTTTATTTTTTTATGCATTTTATGATTGTAAGTATATTTGTTATATAATTTTTTTTTTCAGAAAATGCGTATTTAAAATTTTTGCCAACAATTATTATCGTTCAGAAATCATTTTTTCTTTGTGGCATTTTTCAATGTGTTTGTGTGCGTTTTATTCTTTTATTTTTTTTTTAATTTTTGATATTGTCTTAAAAATCACATAATATGTAGTAGAAGTATAACTTCTTACGTGCGTACAAAGTACACACACATTCTTTTTTGCTTACTTATAAACAATTAGAATATCTTTTTAACCGTTACCCTTTGAACAACTATTTTTTCATATTTAGAAAGACTGAATTTTTGTATACCTTTAAAAAGGAAAACATTTGTCCTAGGACAATTAGGGACGAAGTTAACCCCCCCTTTTTTTAATTCACATGTTATTGCAAAATAATTTTGCAATATTTAGAATTATTTTTTGTCTTTTTTTTTTAATTAAATTAATAGTGTAAATCTTCTTCTTTCATAAACTATCCAAAGTATTACTGTAACTTCATAATTTTCCGACTTATAGTGTTGCAAAAAAAATTAATTTGGGATAAACAAATTAAATAACTTTTAAACTATTTGACCAATTGTTTTAAAATTTAGGGTATGATTAAAGCACCAGAAGTCTCAGAATTCCGTGTAATAAGAAGGTTTTAAGTTAATTTTTACATAAGTAATGAATATTTACAAAAACTCAAATTTTATGATTTATTTTGCAATGTTCTAAGTAACCAATAAGGATAGACATATTCAGCCAACGCCATATTGAAGTTTCTTATACGATTTATGAGTTTCTTACTCTCAAATTTGTTTAAAATGTTCAGCTTTTTGGTAATTGACGAAAAAGCGAAAATTTACCGCTTTTTGATCTTTATTTGTTTATAACTGTATATATCATCAAAATCGGCTGCAGGAAACATATAGGTTATTAATATAGATGTCCATACTACTCAAAAAATTTGGTTTCGGCCTGGAGGGAGTTGTGTCGCCAACAGAATATTTTTTTCCTTATTTCTCTGAACTATGTATGTAATAAAATCTTTTTCTTGTACTTAAAAAAATTATATGGCCGGTGTAAGAGGAAGGAAGGACTTGGAGAATCAGAAGGAACAATTACAAGATTAATTAAATGAAATTGTTGAAGCCGACAGGACAGGAGGACAGGAGGAAAGAAAGATCCAGAACAAGATGGGTAGATGACGTGGAAGATGATCTGAACGCTATAAACGTAATGCAATGGAAGAGAAAGGCACAGGAGAGGTCTGAGTGGAACTATATAGCCAGATAAGCAAATACCCATCCAGAATTATGATGTCAAAAGAAGAAGACAAATTTAGCATTAAATATAGGCACCTACTAATTAATATCTAAATCGATACTTTATATGACGACCAATACGGTATTACTAAGATCACAATAATTATTAATTAATAAATTTATATTATTAATATTTTAAAATAAATTATTTTTAAACAGATTTATGTTGACAATTATTATCGTCCTCCATCATTGATACGAGATTAAAATTATAGAATATATTCTTAAATTATAATATATTACCTGTACCTACACTTTGATATAACTCATAAGTGGATCAACAGTAGGAATAACGTTCTATTAACTTCTAGTGCAATTAAAAAATAGTTTGGTACTCACACAAATCAGTTAATGTAGAAGCAGCAACTTGTAGGTGTAGACTGGTACATGTAAATTAAGAAATAAAACTTTATGTTATCGCATTCATATAATTTTATTGTGATCAACTTTTTATAGGGCCAATAAAATACATCGTATTTTTCAGTTTGAAAAGTTTTTAATCTAAAAACAATACCCAATAACTATAATTTCGCTTATTCAGTACCATTGTTTCAGAATATAAGTGTTTTATATTGTTTTCCATACAGATTTTTATCAACGAGAGAAACACGCGTCACAACGTTTCGACTAAGTTAGCGATTGTTTTACTTTATAATTTTCCCGTTGGGGGTACCACTGATCAAGCACTATACTGATCTTAACCTAATTTTTTTTCCTTCCTTTGTGATGATCTTATCCGTAGATCTGTATATTAGCATATTATACTGAATAGTTTGTAGAGCTAAGTGACGACACCATCTTTTTTTCGTTATTCGTTTCAATGCACTATTAGACGCTAGAGATCTTGTCATCAGCACGCACGGACAGTATGCCCTTCTTCCTGTTGGCGATCCAAATGGCAACTGTATGGAAACTGCTGCACGAAAAATTTCTGCGGATGAGCGGTCAAACCATCTTCTCAGGTCTTTCAGACACGAGTTCTGGCGCTCGACCAGTACCTATGCTCGATCTATGTTAATATACATCTATGATCTCACCAGAGTAAAAACGACCGATAATGGTATGACCATTATCGGTCGTTGGATATCATGTTCTTCTTTTTTTTATTTATGTAGGCATTACTCTGTCTATTTTAAAATGGACATCCAGTAAATTATCGTTCATCGTTTTCGTGGTCTACACACTGATCGTCTTCCTATTGGGGAACCATCTCTCGTCGCCTTTACTACTCTATCTGCAAAGACTATTTTACTTCAAATCAGGCCCGAGGCACTACACAATTTTCGGGCCCCTAAATATGATTTAATAATAAAAATAATAGCTTTTTTAAATGAATTAATTATTTAATAGAAATACAGTTGCACCAGGCTGCTTTCAGACAGGGAAGAGGAACAACCGATCAATTTTTTTTGCTAAAATTATTACAAAACAATAGTTATGAACAAAATCTAGGCTTGCATAATATGCTCTTTATCGATTTTAAACAGGCTTACGACTGCATCTCACCAAACCGGCTATACGAAGCAATGAGAGCACTAGGAATATCAGAGAAACTGATACGATTAGTTAAAATGACGTTAACCAACACAGTCAATAAAGTCATGATAGAAGGCAGTTTTTCAAATCAGTTTAACGTCAACAGAGGATTAAAACAAGGGGACCCCCTGTCAACAGACTTATTCAATCTAGTACTAGAAAAGATAATTAGAGGAGCCAATATCCAGACAATCGGCACGATTCTTAACAGAAGACAACAGTGTGTAGGTTTTGCAGATGACCTGGTGTTTCTGACACGTTTAAGAGTAGAACTTCAAAAAATGTTCAAGCAATTTGAAGAAGAAGCAAAAAATATGGCCTGACTATAAACCAAGGAAAAACCAAGTATATGGAAATGAGAGGAGAAAATGCTGACGAAAAAAAGTGGATTACTCTAAGGGCAAATGACAAAGATTATAAATTTGAGAAGGTCTCAATTTGAGTACCTTGGAGTAACAGTTACAAATAGAGGAGACGAAGAGAGAGATAGATAAATGGTTGTTGAAGAGTAGCAAAGCAGTAGGTTCATTAAACGCACTGTTAAAAGCAAAAAACGTGTCCAGGGCAGCCAAGATCCGAGCGTATGAAACAATAGTGAGATCAACGGTGTAGTATGCATGTGAAACTTGGACAATGAACCAGAAAGAAGAAAAAAAGCTAGAGATTTGGGAGAGAAAAATATTGAGAAACATTTTTGGTGGTATAAAGGAGGCTAACGGGGAATGGCGCAGAAGAACAAACCAGGAGCTAATGGATATGTATAAGAAACCTAAAATAACTCTGAAAATCAAGGCATAGTGAGTTAGATGGTTGGGTCATGCTTTACGAATGCCACAAGAAAGAAACGTCCTAAGAGTTTTATCAGCAGGAGAACAAGGGAAGAAAAGAAGAAGGAGACCACGAAGGAAGTGGTTTGATGCCGTCCGGACTGACCTAGAAAAAATGGGTACAAAAGACTGGAGAGGGCAAGTACAGGACCGCAAAAAGTGAAAGAAATTAGTCAAGACTATCGAAGCCAAGGGCCTCTAAGGCCTGTAGTGCTGTCCTCTCAAATAATGCCTTCTTAAGAACCACGAAACATAAATATATCGGTTTGTTATATTCTAGTAATTTCTCGTGAACTTATCTCATTATAAATATAGCGTCGATGTATGATCTTCCTGATCTAAAAATTTGTTGTTCTTCTGCTAGTGTTATAATTTCATCCGTTTATTTGTTATCACTTTGGTTGTTAATTTTAGTGTTATGTTTAATAGGTTGATTCCTCTGTAGATGTCCGGGTCTGATTTTTCTCCCTTTTTGAAGAGGAGTATTAGGATGCTTGATCTCCATTATTGTTGTATTCTGTCAGATCTGGTCCTCCGTGTAAGTGTCCGATCGGTATTCTGTTCTACTTCAGTGATTTCCTATTTTCTATTCAGACTGCGTCCTCCCTCTACGAGAAGTACCTACTCCAGAAAATTATAAAAACGAGTTTTATCAGAGAGCTCCATATGCTTCTTCGTATAAAGAAAGTCGACTCATGATGATGTATGGTGTATGGTTATAACTTCTTGAATATGCTGAATTTAGAATTAAAAGAGATGTAAATCAAGGATACACTATCTGTCTCAAGTTATCTATAAATCTATATAAAAATCTGGATAAATTAGAAAACGTCGAAGCAAAGCTGGATTAGGAAATGGTGAAATATTAGAACCAACAATAGAATGTGAATTTATGAGAAAAAGGAGGATTAACTGGAAACATACATCGCATACATCGGTATATCAAATTAATAAGATAACGGTGCTGATAAGATCATTGGTTATTCCATTCAATGGGGAACAGGACATCCAGAAGGAACGAAGGGTTATAGCAGAAGAGAGAAAAAACAGAATCAAAAGAAAATTGTAAAGGCAAAGAAAAATTCAAGGTATTGATGATTACAGTGTGCAAAGTTTGTAGAGTAGAATGCAGAGGAAAACAACTGGAAAACCCGACAAAACCAACGCAACTGCAGTAAACGTGAAAAAGACTAAGAGAAATCGCTAAAGTCGAAAGGGTGAGGTCGAAGAAGTAAAATATAAACAATAAAATGATACGGGTTGCGCCTCTGGCGCTTCAAGAGACTAAGTTCAAAGCCAGTTAAGTGTCATATAGAATCTCGTATCTCGTACATTTGTAGTCTTTTACAGTGGTGGTGTTAATAGATTATTGTAAACGGGATTGTAAACTGTAAAAATTGGTCAAGAATAAATCAAAACACACAAAATAAAAAACGTGAAAGAAAATATGAGATCTTAAACGAAAACGGCTAACTTCTGATAGACCATGCACCTGATCAAAAGAATAAAAACCATAAGCACACAAAAAAGTAGTAGCTTGCTCAATTAAAGATTCTTGATGCATATTTTGGTAGTAATTAAAATTGAAAAAAAACTTATTATTATTGTTTTTATTATTTTATTTTTGTATTTTTTTCAGAAAATTTTTAGAGAACTAAAGTGGTACAGAAACAGAAAAACAAATTCTAAACATCATCGCTAATTACTTTATTTATAAGAAATATCTGCTTTGTTCTATATAAATATGAAAATTTGTACACCTGATACTTTAAGGAAAACTCGTTTTTAAATTTAGCGCCTACGTAATTGAAAGAAAAACAATTTTAGGATGAAAAAACATCTGTTAGCGCTTTTACAAAAATAAAAACAACATCACATTCAAAAATAAAACACTGGCGATCAGCTGGCCAAGATCTTACTGGCATCTGAGTCAGCCGTGATCTAGCAATGACGTCGAAACACCGAAAAGTTACATAATTCCAAAAATAAGCCGACGACTCAGACTGAAAGAATATAACTCTGGATTGTTGAGATTCCTGCGGGACACATCACTGGTTCGTAATAGGTCGAGAAAACTATCAATAGATATATGTGTATGTAGTGGTCGATTCTAAATTTGTAGGTCTATCTTACAAATGAAAATATTTATGCTTGCTAGCGTAGAAAGTTTGGTGAAGATCAGTTACTTGGTGTCTTGCTTTTTGGTTATCCGACAGTTGACAGTTGCTAAAAGCTGGCTGACAGCAACTTCAAGTAAATGCCTAATAATATGATAAACAAGATTTCTCGATTGAAATGATAATCATTCCTTTGGTTGTTAGTTGTTATGACTATACATATCATTGCTTTTCTTTGATATTTCAATAATTTATAAAATAAGCTATTTAACAGTTTGTAAAGGCTGATGACATGTTTGTAATTTTCACATACAGCAGCATACAATTTTGTTCATGATGAGGCGTGGTGACGATGAAATATTATCAGTAATAAAACAACGATGTTAGAAAAATATCAAAAATAAAAACGGAGGTCTTCTGACGTACTTGTCCATGAAATACGTATTAATAATACTTTTTTTCTTCACAATGAACAACAGATATATATTTTTGTAAATAGTAGGGGACAAAGAGCTCTAATAAAGCCGTATGAGATCAATCAGGTATCTTGGATATTGGCAAAGGGGCTTATATCGTCGGCAAAGCGTAGATTATTTATTTTTCGGCCATTCAGACGAACCACTTTTTGAAGTCGAGGTCCTAGCAAAAAGTCGAGCGTTTGTGGTTGTCTGTCGCTACTTGAAGTCGTCATTTAACAAAAATGCAAAATGCATTTCCTTTTCACACGGGCGTTTTTTCGACGGCACTACAACTTCTGTCGTCGATTGTCGCCGATCCCGACGGCTGACTTCTCAATATGTAATTGTAGCAATTCCCTTTCCACACGACACCACGCGCCGCGTGGTAGCAGCGACAAAAGCAATGTTTCTTCGTTCGAATTCATAATTAATCTATTTGTGCAGACTACATTTTGTCGCCGCTGGGGAGACCAAACAGAAGAGAGTGGAGCCCGAAGCCCGATAAGAAGAAGGAAGGGAGGTAGACCACGAAGATCTTTCAAGAGATGAATTGGACGAAGCAATGGAAAGAAGAAATCTGCAGGAAGGAGACTGGCAAAACAGAAAAAACTGGAGAGAACGGTTGAGTGAAAGAATACAGTGAAAGCTGTGAACATCTTTAGTATATATACAAAAAAATAAGCAGATAGATAGAAAGGTAAAGGGGAAGTGGTTTACAGAAACACGTAAAGAGGTAGACGGCTTAGAATCATGACAAAACTTCTCCACAAAAAAAAATAAAGGAACTAACTGGAAATAGAAAAATAATAGGCAGTGTGTTTACCATTTTTGGTTCTTAATTATTTAAGTATTTACCACTCCAACCGTTTGTTTTTTTTCATACATTTGTTTCTATTTTCGAACTCTTTTAAATTGAACTAATAGGTCTGGATCCCGCGTATGAAAAAAAAGTTGATTAATAGCAAACTAAAAATTTGTTAATAGCTTAAGGGTATCTAGTCGGATAAACTTTGATATATGGGAACATTGGAACAGGGGCAGTTTTAATTGTGGAACAGGTTAAAAATTTGGAACGGTCTTACCACGAAAACGGCACATTTATTTTGTCCGACAGAACAGATTTAAACTCTCCGAACAGACATTAAACTCTCATCCAAAAATCAGACTGCTATTTATCACCTGTCATAATTCCTGTCATTTGACATATTCTACATGTTCCACTCATTAAAACGCCCATTTGGTGATAAATAGGAGTCTGATTTTTGCATGAGAGTTTAATCTCTGTTCAAAGAGTTTAAGTCTGTTCTGTCGGACAAAATAAATGTGCCGTTTTCGTGGTCTGACCGTTCCAAATTTTTAACCTATTCCACAATTAAAACTTCCCCTGTTCCAGTGTTCCCATATATCAAAGTTTATCCGACACCCTTAAGCTATTAACAAATTTTCAGCTTGCTATTAATCACCGTTTTTTCATACGCGGAATCCAGACCTATAACGCAAAACATGTAAGTATACCTATATACCTACTAAAAAATCTTCTCTTTGTTACAGCATCCAGTACCGTGTCGTTAATGTCGGATCATTATTATCGGTAAAGGTATAGTCTGGGCAGATGATCGGAGAATAGGCCATTTTTGGGAAAAGTTATTTACCAGCAATTTTATTGCTGGAATCGAATCTTATGATTCCATATATTAATAATATAGGTATGCTAAGTCCCCAGATAGTGGCTACTTGTTTTACAAACAAAATGGCGCCCGAAAATCGTGTTTTTTTTCAATTTTTGCTGCAAACTCCAAAGATTTTAACTTTGCACCAAAAACACCCAAATAAAAATTCACCGTAATTAAATTCTGCATAGAGGTGTGTTTTTCCCGATTTATTCTGATTAAAATTTTCCCCGGAAAATGCGGGTTATTCCAACAAAATCCTTAATTTTCAACTAAAATTTTAGATAAGTAATTGTTTATCAATAATTAAATAACTTAGTAATATAAAAGCTCTTTTCGTATATATTATAATTCCAGAATCCGATGGAAATTGAATGAACAGTTTAGCAACAATTGAATTGTTAATTAAAAATTTACGGTCGCTATAATAACCACAATAATTATGATACATAAAAATAACTATGATTTTTGTATAAAAAGGTAATTTATCTATCTAATATACTTTACAGAATTGTAATTGGACTTTTTAAGTAGCTTCAGGAATATTTAAAAATTATAAACAATTTTTTGGCTTATAAACAAATATAATATCTCGGGAAATATTAAATTAGGTTAAATTATGAAAAGGGTGTTGGAAAAAAAGCGGTAGTATGCTTCTTTTAAAAGAAAAAACGTTTAATTGTGATGAGGATTAGCACAAAATACGAAGATTTAACCTAAAACACTTTAGTCCAGAGAAATAAGATTTTTCTCGTGACACATCCCCCTCCAGGCCGAAACCAAATTTTTTGAGTAGTATGGACATCTATATTATTAACCTATATGTTTCCTGCAGCCGATTTTGATGATATACATAGTTATAAACAAATGAAGATCGAAAAACGGTAAATTATGGCTTTTTTCGTCTATTACCAAAAAGTTAAGCACTTTAAACAAATTTGAGGGTAAGAAACTCATAAATCGTATAAAAAACTTCAATTTGGCATTCGCTGAATATGTCCATCCTTATTGGTTGCTTAGAAAATTGCAAAATAAATTATAAATTTTGAGTTTTTATAAATATTCATAACTTAGGTAAAAATTAACTTAGAATCTTCTTATTACACGGAATGCCGAGACTTCTTGTACTAAAATTATATTTTAAATTTCAAAGCAATTGGTCAAATAGTTTAAAAGTTATTTAATTTGTTTATCCCAAATTCATTTTTTTTGCAACACTATAAGTCAGAAAATTACGAGGTTACAATAATACTTCAGACAGTTTATGAAAGAAGAATATTTATACTATTACCTTAATTAAAAATAAATGACAAAAAATAATTTTAAACGGTGTAAAATTATTTTGCAAAAACATGTCGATATTTTGCTTACTTATAAACAATTAGAATAACTTTTTAACCGTTACCCGTAGAAAAATTATTTTTTCATATTTAGAAAGACTGAATTTTTATACACATTTAGAAAGAAAAACAACTGTTCTAGGACATTTAGGGAAAAAGTTAGCCCCCCCATTTTTTTAATTCACATGTTTTTGCAAAATTATTTTGCAATATTTATAATTATTTTTTGTCATTTTTTTTAAATTAAATAAATACTATAAATTTTCTTCTTTCATAAACTATCCAAAATATTACTGTAACTTCATCATTTTCTGACTTACAGTGTTGCAAAAAAAATTAATTTTGGATAAACAAATTAAATAACTTTTAAACTATTTGACCAATTGCTTTGAAATTTAGGGTATGATTTAAGCACCATAAGTCTCAACATTCTGTGTAATAAGAAGGTTCTAAGTTAATTTTTACATAAGTTATGAATATTTATAAAAACTCAAAATTTATGATTTATTTTTACAATTTTCTAAGCAACCAATAAGGATAGACGTATCCAGCGAACGCCATATTGAAGTTTTTTATACGGTTTATGAGTTTATTACTCTCAAATTTGTTTAAAATGCCCAATTTTTTAGTAATAGACGAAAAAAGCGAAAATTTACCGTTTTTTGATCTTCATTTGTTTATAACTATGTATATCATCAAAATCGGCTGCAGGAAACATATAGGTTATTATTATAGATGTCCATACTACTCAAAAAATTTGGTTTCGGCCTGGAGGGGGTTGTGTCACCAACACGATATTTTTTTTCCTTATTTCTCTGAACTACTTATATAAAATGTGGTTCCTTACTGAGTTACAGGGTGTTTTATCTAAAAATTTAACAACTATTTTTGCTCAGCATTTTAAAACTATTCGACGTATCCTTTTCATACTTGGCAGAAAGTGCGACTACTATACATCCTACTAAATTATGATATTTTGATTAATTTATAATATTGATTAAAATTAAAATATATAACATATGATTAAAATTTAAAAATTATTTGTACCCATTATTTTAAAACTATTTGGCGTATCCTTATCATACTTGGCAGAAAGTGTAGGTACTGTACACCCTACTAAATTAATATAAATAAACGTTTCTAGCTACTACCAGAGGCGTACGACAGGGGATAGTGGCTGGTTGACCCTTCCCAAATGCTACGCCACTGATGAAATTGCTATTTTAGTGTAATTCAATAGTGTTTTTCAATACTTTCTATGTAAATAATATACTCTTCATTCGTAACGATAAAATTATTAGTTTTCGAGATATTTGAAATTAAAAATGAAACGACACAATACATCAATCAAAATAACCGTGTCGTTTCATTTTTAACTTCAAAGATCTCGAAAACTAATGACTTTATCGTTACGAATGAAGAGTATATTATTTCCATAGAAAGTATCGGAGAATCCAAAAATTATTGAACTAAAATAGCAATTCCGTCAGTGGCGTAGAATTTGGAAAAGGTCAACCATTCACTTTCCCCCGTCGTACGCCTCTGGTAATAGATAGAAACGTTTGTTTAACATAATTTAGTAGTTTGTACAGTACCTATATTTCCTGCTAAGTATGAAAAAGATACGTCGAATCGTTTTAAAGTGGTGAGCAAAAATAGTTTAATAACGGAATAATAATTCTGATTTAGTTAAAATGTTTGTTTCCTTCCAAATAGACTCTACATACATTAAAAATAAATCAATAATGATCGCCTAGTTTGAAATCCATTAAATATAAAATATAAAAATATTTTTAATTCTAATTGTAAAAAAATTGCAGTTGATTTATAACTTTATGTCATTTCTTACTCTTCCATTATTGATTAAAAGTAGGTGTTACACACTTTGAACTTTGTGTGACAGTTCAAAACTCGTTTAGAACTCCAATAAAAGTGTAGAAGATTGATGCAAAGCGTAAAATTGATCACTGATTCGTGAATGAAAACTTTCACATACATTTGTATAAAGTTTGTTATTGAACTTTAGGGATGAAGTTCATATTAGGAAGATATTTGTAACGTTCCTCGATATTATGGGTCTAAAATTGTTCTCTTGTGGCATGTCTGAGTTATATATTATGTTTATATGCGATTAGCCACAGTTACAGTTGATTGTAAGGACAATAATTACATTTTAATCTAAAAGATTTGACCTTTAGATTTCCACTTCGAAAATCGTTTTCAAAAAAAGATTATTTTAAAAATTCTGGGAAAGTGTGTAACTAACAAGTTGTCAATAGGTTGTTTTTTAAAATTGTTGGTTGACCTACTTGGCCTCGATCTTGTAGGCAACAGCCTTCTATTAGTTAAGGATTTTGAAAGTGGTGTTTTTACCTTCGAAATATCAAGTTCTGCATGTTTTGTGTACTTTTTTGGATTATTTTTGTTTTTATTTGTGCGTTTACGTAGAATACCTATATGCTTTTGTATTGTGTGTTGCATGATTATCATCATTGGCTCTACAACCCATGGTGGGTCTTGGCCTGTTCCAGAATCGGCTTCCATTCCTTCCTATCCCTCGCCTTGGTTTTCCAATTTCGCACTCCCAACACTCGCAAGTCGTCTTCCACCTGCTCCTTAAATCATGCTCTGGGCCTGCCTCTTCTCCTCACCCCATCCGGTCTCTGGCTATAAATATGTTTCGACGGCTCCGTCTCATTCATTCTCTCCAAGTGGCCTAGCCACCGCAGCCTATTTATTTTGACAGATCTACCAATACTAGACTCCTTATAAAGGCGGTAAAGTTCAAAATTATATCGTCTACAGCAGGGGTGGGCAAATACTTTTAAGCGCGGGCCAAAATGAAATTTTCAAAATGTCTCCCGGGCCGGAGACCTATACCATACCCAGTATGTACACTGCTCACACGCTAATGTTTTTGGTGGATGTTTTTCTCTGCCCAAGAAATTTTTTTGACAACAATACTATAAGTATCATTTTAAAGAATTTGGACAAAGACATAATACTTTTTTGCGCCGAAAGCTGAATTCATTTTGGACCTCAGGCGTATTTTTATTTGAATAGTTGTGGAATAGATAATCATTGGTGTGATATGTAAATCTGTTTAAGATATTTATATTTTATTGTCTTATTATAACTATTTTATTATATTTTAATAATTATTGACACACATAAGTATATTGAAATATTATATTATAAACTTGTAGTTTAAATAAACTTGTATGTAGTTGGGTGTTGGTGTACATGCGAACCATTTGTTCCCAATAAAATAACGAAATTTTTAATGTGGTCCATTATATTAAGCCAAAACAAGGATCCAAATAAAAAATGAAATTCAGAAATTCAAGAGCAGCCTTTATGAAGATAAGGAAATTTCTGAGTAACCAAAGATTCAATCTGCAAATCTGATATCGAATGGTAAAACGTTATGTCAAGTGAACCATCATCGACGAAATTCAAAAGAGACAACTGATCTGATATGGTCATGTAGAAAGAATGGACGACGACAGGCTGCCAAAACAAATTTTAAAATTGACGCCAAGGCCAAGGGAAAGAAGAGAGGAGGGCCGAAACAATCCTAGGTCTGTGGCATTCAGAAGGTAATGTCAAAAAGGAACATTCACCCTGGCGAACGCAACGACGGACGAACGAAGCTGGAAACTGGGAACCGGAATATCGGAAGGGAGAGAACCCTATAAAAAACCGGGATAATAATAAAAATGGTACGACTCTATTCTCGTTTATTGGATTGTTAATGCTGACTTAATGAGAAAGCTGGAAGCTTTTGAGATGTGGCTTTTTAGGAGAATTTTGAAAATACCATGGACCGATCATATTACGAACAAAATGGTGAGAAATCATTAAAAGGAGAAAGACAGCAAGGAGAAAGGGCACATACTTAGAAATGATAAGTACGTTGTTGTAAGTTGTTGCAGTAGTTGCAGCAGCTGATTATAAAGGGTAAAATCGAAAGAAAAGGGTCCTGGTAGACTACAAAAATATCCTGGCCGAAAAATATTCGCGCCTGGACTGGGTTAAACATAGATGCTTTTCAGAAAAGCAGAAGATAGAGATCCATTTCATTGAACACTACGAACACTAATACTGTTGATTTCAACAAAATCGCATAAAAGAGATGAAGAACGTAGGCGCAAAATTTCGGACCAATGCTTTTTAAATGCATTCCTTTTTTTCGAATTCTAAGAAAACTAAAAAATACTTTTGAAAAATTTAAACGCAGAATGAAAGATTACATTATTACCGAGGGCAGAAAATCCCTTAGAATAAACAAACAGTTTCTTTTGAATGAGATATTTGAAATTAAAAAACACATTAAATTTTCTCTTTTTAATTTCACCCCTGTGATTTATTAAAATAAACATAGAAGTTTTCAGGGACTTTCGGCCCTCGGCAATAATGTAATATTTCATTCAGCGTTTAAATTTTTCAAAAATACTTATTAGTTTCCTCAGGATTAGAAAAAATTTAAAAAGCATTGCGCCTATGCTCGTAAAAAAAATTGCTTGCTGGATTTCTCAACGGGCCGGATAAAGTAAGCAAAAGGGCCGGATCCGGCCCGCGGGCCGGCTTTTGCCCACCCCTGGTCTACAGTCTACGCATTAATCCCTTTCCCTCCACGCCTTTGTAGATATGTCTGAGGATTTTACGTTCAAAACAGCCAACCGTTCTTCATCACTTTTTGTTATCGTCCACGTTTCTGACGCGTAAGTGAGGACGGGCTTGATTAGAGTTCTGTATATCAATATTTTTGTTCTTTTTGTCACTATGTTTGATGTTAATAGTTTCTTTAATCCATAGTACGCTCTATTTGCTAGGTATATACGTCTGTTAATTTCTGCAGTTACTGAATTACTTTGGTTGATTTGTGACCCTAGATATACGAACCCTCTTACTCCTTCGAAAGCATATTTTCCAACCGTTAGATCTTCAGGTTCTGCTATTTGATTATTATTTGTGACATTCATATACTCAGTTTTATTAGTGCTAACTTGTAGCCCCATCCTTTCTGATGCTGCTTTCAATGCTGTTGTGACATTATTTATGATGCTGCTCACAACCCGGCCTATTTATTTCCGAAGCTTCTCGGTGTTACGAGAAAAGGCCAGACCTTACCAGGGCGTTAGAGGCGAGCGCTGCCGAAGTATATATAAAGAACCGAAATTCGTCCGCAGGCCAGTCAGTTACTAATTTCGACGCGATATTATATTGTTACGTTTTTGTGAACGGGTTTAAAATGTATTTTTAAAGTAGATAAATAAATATTTGCAAATGAATTAAATAAGTTAGTATGTAAGTGTAAAATAAATTAGATATATTGTTGTCAAATTAAGACTTAAATTGTAAGTGTTATAAATTAAACAATTTCAAGTAAGTCTTTTATTTATTTAATAATAATTAAAAGTTAATTCGCGTAATAGTTCACAAATAAATAAATCAGTACAGTCAGTGCTGTTTTTGTAACAATAGAGGTTCCGGTACGCTATGTTCCGGGGGGTCTGGGAAGTGTTCACAAGGGGGGTTTGTCCCCGGGAAAACTTTTTAAATTTAGCCTCAATAAGGGCGTTTTAAAGCTATTTGGGAGGAAGGAAAAAATTCAGGGATTTGTCTATAATTTGGTTGTTTTTTTATTTTTTCTCCCAAAAGGTGCCGGTACGGCGTACCGGCGCGTACCGCCACAAAAACAGCACTGAGTACAGTAATAACCCAACACTGTGAACGATTGAACCAGGTCCGCCTTTCTTCTTGCTATTATATCGATGTCATCCGCATACGATAGTATTTGTGTGTTGCATTTGTATTGTATATAATTGTTGATGATGTGTTTGCGACTTCTTTTAGTCCGCTATTATTGTTATGTTCTTGTTATTATGACTTCCTCTTTTAATATTGGCAACCGAAGCATGCTACATTCTGTTGATGGGTTTGCTACACATGCTTCTTTGACTTTTCTCTTTTTCATGTATATTCCTTTCATGACTATTGATGCATTTTTTGCATATCTGAGATTTGTCAAAGTCTCTGTTCTAGATGTATGTTTCAAGCTTGTTTATCTTGTCACTTTAGTCCATGTGGTGAGACCGCTCCCGTCTGGAAAAATTTCTGATTCGGTTTCTTTGTGGATTCCTATTCAAAAATGTCCCCTTTAAACAAATCTGAAGGGTGCCGGGCGGAATTTTTGGGCAGAAATTGTTTAAACAATTTTTTTAAACAAATACAAAAGATCACGTTTTTTTGCTCCGGAACATATATTTTTAAGTTTTGTCGGTCATTCTGAACAAGAAAGGTATTTTGTAAATTTTTCAAAAATTTATAGTTTTCGAGTTATAGGCGATTTAAAATCTGAAAAATGCGAAAATACGCATTTTCGAGGCTTAAAAACTCATATTAAAATTAGTATTTTTGAGGTTGACAGATACTTAAATTGAAGACTAAATATTCAGCTTCCAGATTCTGAAGAGTGGTCGCGTCTAACTTTAATTTATACCGTTGTTTTTTAATTGTTAAATATGCGTGTTTATCCGATTTTTTTGCCGGTGCGGCGCGCTCCGTTTCAAAAATTTCCTATTTTCCTCCGAAAAATATTTTTTCTAGATTCTTTGGGACATTCTAAATAAAATAAGTTTCTTGACATTTTTCTCAAAAGTTAATAGTTTTAAAGTTATAAGCGATTTAAAATACAAAAATGCGTTTTTTGTCATTTTTCTGATTTTAAATCGCTTATAACTTAAGAACTATTAACTTTTGAGAAAAATGTCAAGAAACTTATTTTATTTAGAATCTCCCAAAGAATCCAAAAAATTTTTTTTCGGAGCAAAATAGGATATTTTTGAAATGGAGCGCGCCGCACCGGCAAAACAATCGGATAAACACGCATATTTAACAATTAAAAAACAACGGTATAAATTAAAGTTAGACGCAATCACTCTTCAGAATCTTAAAGCTGAATATTCAGTCTTCAATCTAAGTATCTGACAACCTCAAAAATACTAATTTAAATATGAGTTTTTAAGCCTCGAGAATGCGTATTTTCGCATTTTTCAGATTTTAAATCGCCTATAACTCCAAAACTATCAATTTCTGAGAAAAATTACAAGATACCTTTCTTGTTTAGATCGACCCAAAAAATCTAAAAATATATGTTCCAGAGCAAAAAAACATGATCTTTTGTATTTGTTTAAAAAAATTGTTTAAACAATTTCTGCCCAAAAATTCCGCCCGGCACCCTTCAGATTTGTTTAAAGATGACATTTTTGAATACGAATCCACAAAGAAACCGAATCAGAATTTTTTTTCAGACGGGAGCGGTCTCACCACATGGACTACTTGGTGGTTTTGTGGTTTCTCCCACATAGAAATTGTTGCATTCATGGGTATCTTAGATGCAGTTATTTGATCTTTCTTGTATTTTGTTGAGTTTGGGTTTGGACAGAATATATCTCAGTGCGTTGCTGGTTTTGAATGTTTTTGTGATGTACATATTTCATACATATCCTTTTTAATTTTTCTGATAAGGCTTTTACATAATATTAGGCTTTTACATATGTAAAGGCTTTTAATATCATACTATGGTATTGTTGTCATCTGTGTATCCCTTCTTGCGAGTGTTGCTTGGATTGCTTGTATTGTTATGTCTGGATTGCTTGTGGTGTTTGGTTGTTTCCGTTTTTCAATTTTGTGAAATTCTTTGTTTATAAAATAATGGGTATGGTTCTTTTCATGAGCATTTTTCAATGCGTCACAGTTTTTCGATTTCTCTCTAACGCATTAAATTGTATGTGACAGAAAAAAACGCACGTCTCTGATTACATTTCGTCGGTGACATTTATAACATTTAATCTAGTTGTCAATAGATGGCGCTAATAATATAATATTAAATAATATTATATTATTCTATATAAAAAAATTTAATCTGTACAATTTATAAGACTCTACAAATCAAAGAAAATACCATTTTATAAATGCAATAAACACAATTGATTTTTTTTATACCAAATTGCAAATAAAATGTGACAACTGTCAGATTGAACTAAAATGTCATGTCAGAATAAATATTATAAATGTGTATTTATCACGGACTAACTTTTTTTTCTATCATTTGTGACGCACTGAAAAATGCTCATGAAAAGAACCATAGTTATTTTTTGTCAAGATCTTGGTTAGCAGTGTATATTCTTACTGAAATGGATTTTTGTTAGAGCAGGTGTTTCGGGCTCTATTATAATATTGATAATTCCTTTCTTGATCTTTACGTCGTGGTTGGAGTGATAATTTAAGTATCTGTTGGTGTGAGTTGGTATTCTGTTGGTTACATATCCTGTGACTTCTTTTGTCTTTTGTGATTACATTCAAAAATGAGCATGGGTTCTTCCAGACTGACCACTAGAAGTTCCACTTAGACATAATACAACCTTTAACGCGCCGCGTTAATATTGATACGTATATTAAATGCAGACTGGATTATCTGCCAATGATTAAGTTCTAGCATGAAAAAATAATAAATACTATTGTAGTCTTCTGACAGGCCTATTGTTTGACATAACAATAGACATTGAGATTTGATTTGGGTTGATTGGTCACGATTTGATTGATCTAGCATCAGTTTCAAACGGTTTGAAACCATCAGCGAATAGTGGACCAGCGCGAGTAGAGGGGATAGCACTGGTGATTGTAATACGTTCTCTCACTGACCAACTGTTTGCTGACGGTTTCTGACTAGTTTGACTGTTTGCTAGAACAAACCTATTATTTTGTTTGACTGCATTTTAATAAGGGTGTTTGTATTTATTTTTCTTCTTTTAGTATAAACATGACTCTGTTTGTTTTTTCAATATGCCTCTAGACTCTAGTAAGTTGTCGTTCCATCGTTTTCGTGGCCTTCCCACTGATTGTTTTCCTATTGTGGAACCGTCTCTCGCTGTCCTTACTACTCTATATGTTCCATACTGTCCCATAGTGTTTTATCATCGATCTTTCGAAGGGTTTTCATCTCCGCTGTTTCGAGCAATCTTTTTGTCCTTTCTGTGTCAAGTCGTGTTTCTGCCGCGTATGTCTTTATTGGTCTGATGACTGCTTTGTATTCTTTTCCGATATTTTTACTTCTGCATGTCGTGTCACTGAGGCAACCTGCGGCTCTGTTTGCTCTATTCGCTTGATCTTCCACTTCTGTTTCGAGCTTTTCGTAGCTAGATAGTGATATGCCTAGATATATAAACTCCATCACTTGTTCGATTATCTGACCTTTCACCTCCAATTTACATCTTATTGGATTTGCTGTTATAACCATGCATTTTGTCTTTTTTGGCGAAATTGACATGTTAAATTTTATGGGGGTTATATTAAATTGGTGCAGGATATCTATGTTGTAAATCATCTTCACTTTGAGAGCTATTTGTATTTCTATACGATTATTATGTAATAATACTAATAATGTACGATAGTAATCTTGGAATTAGTAGATGATCTTGATTAGTTCCCCATTTTTCTAGTTATGTATATCTTTTATATATCAGTTGCCTCTCCAATTTTAGAAAACTAGTAAAAGGGAACAAAATTTACCTTCAGAAATTGGTTACTCACCAAGTTTTGCAAATTTCAAAAATGTTGTTTTATGCGAAAGACTCCTCGTACAAAGGAAAAATAAAATTCCCATGTTTCACGAATAGCCTTGGGTGTCCTTGCAGATTTTCCATGAACTCGACATTCATCGGATGTTTAGCTCCGGTGGTGGGGCGGTTGGAGTAGCGTATCGACCGGGGTGCGTCGTCTTTAGACATCGTAGGGGAGGATTTCCATGAATGAATTGACGTCATTGCATCATCCAACATTCGGGAAGGGTGAGCGGAAGGGGCGGCAGCTCGTAGATGGGTTTCGCGTTGCAGTAGATACTCATTCGAGATTTTTTAATCTGATTAAGCTTTTTATATTTCTTTAAAAATAACATTAAATTGACGTAGGTTGAAGAAAATGCGTGCTAGGTATTCTCGTTGATTTAAATATACTTCTTTTGAGATTTGTGTCATATAATTTGGCTTAAAAATATTACCCTTGTCTGTGTATCGTTATTTTCCGATTAGAACAATTTTTATTACCTTTAACAATGTTTTACATTAAAACAAACAAACAAACAAACAAATTATTTAATATTCCTTCAAAATCCATAACTTCTACTAAAATAAGAGTATTCAAATTGTTAGATAATATCAAAATACTAATTGGCAAGAAACTACGCAACAAAAATGTCAGTATCATAAGTTAAATGGTAGTCGCAATCATTAATGAAGATAATAAATTATAAAAATACTATAAACCCTTAATATTAAATTATCTAAGTATTAGGAAGAATAATATTAGAAGAATTAACCAAGTCATTGACTAGAAACATCCTAGTCACGAAAAAAGTGCAGCCTTATAGTTGTATTAAAAGTTCTGTGCTGTGCGTAAAGAAACCAGTGAATCAAGAGTACAAGAAATGGAAACACAAAAGAAAGAAAATTTGCACAAATATTACTAAAAAAGACCTAAGGAGAAAATAAAGTTTTGAGGGGATAGGGGCTAGATGTTTCATCAAAGAAACAACACCATATAGGACAACCAAGAAAATGGAAATCTGCTGATCAAGTGGTCTCATATTGAAGAAAAAGTAAATATTTTTATAAACTATGCGTTTTTATAAAGAAGATATTACAAATTTCATGACAGTCATAGCATACATAAAAGGAATAAAAAAGGGTAGAAATTACTGAAATTAGATGGGCAGGGTAGGAAAGAAATTAAATTATGTTGCAAGATTGAAGAAATACGCCATCGCATCGGGTGAAAAGGCAGAGTGAAGTATAGAAAATGTTGAGAAAATCTTGTACCATTAGTTGACAAAAATTATTATTTTTTCATCTGGAACTGTTGCCAAAATATTTTTATACCGACATTTAAAAAGAATGACGTTCTATATTCGCCCTATATTTACAAGAGTATAATAATACTGATCAATGACAAAAAAAGATGAAGCGCAGCTTAGGACATTCGAGAGAAAGATAATAGAAAATAGGGATGAACTCGAGCTGAGCCGAGCCGAGCTTTTGACAAGCTTGAGCTCGACTCGAAATTTCGAGTTAAAAGCTCGGATTGAATTTCGGGCTGCATGTTGAGCTGTGGCTCGTTTCGACCCGGCTCGAATAGTTCGAGCCAAGCCGAGCTCGATCAGCTTTTAGTTTAGGAAATATCCCATTTATTCCATACTTTACGGCCACACTGTATATTGAAAATACATATTTGTAGTCTGAAGTACTTATTCTCAAAGAAAAGTATCAGTCGTAGCAGAAATAAATGAATTAGAAAAAGTATTAGAGTACGCATTAGCTAAAATATTGACAAGCTCAAGAAAGCTCGGCTCGTTTCAAATTCAGCTCGGCTTGGCTCAAAAAAAAATTGATTCGGCTCGAAGCTCGGTTCGCAAGAAACAAACCGGCTTGAGCCGGTTTCTCTACTAGAAAAGTATATGGCCTGTTTCAAGAGGAAGACAGCACATGGGAAATCAGGGAGAAACGACTGTCATGGCTGAGACATATCCAATATCCAGAGATAAGAAGAAACAAAAACAGCAAAGAAAATATTACAATGAAAGGCATAGAACGAGACTGGTTGGATGACGTGGAAGACGACGTGAAAACTATTAATGTAAAGACAATGGAGAAGAAGGATACAAGACAGGTCTGAATGGAAAGACACAAAGAACAAAATGGATAACAAAAGAAGAAGAAGAATAATACCAATCACCAAAATAGAAGAACAAGGAAAATGTAAAGTAATTAGAGACAAAACTAAAGACCAAAGATGAGGGATGAACATGTAGAAGGAGGAAAAGATATAAAATTATTTGCAAATTGCAGCAAATTAAGTACAAAAACGAATTTGTCGTTCACAAAACAAAATCTTGCAATATTTTTCACAATATTAGATCAATTTTTTTATCAACACAATCGGTATGTAATCAACAATATTAAATGGTACAACATACGTAAAACGATGCGATAACAACAAAATCTGATGAAAGTTATATCACTGTGTTGTGTGCTCATGTAACTTCATTCATTGTTTTGTACGTCAATGAAAAGATATGAATGGCTTGCGTCGGATGACGTCAGCGGAAAGGGAAAATGGGAAAATCGATATTGTTAACAGTATAAACAGGTATTTTCACTCAAAACTTCGGTTTCCACGGGAAGATTAGCCGTTTATGAATGTTTGTTAGGTAAAGTACTTGTATTATTATTTATATTAGGTAATGACGTCAGCGATACGGAAATTGGTAAAGGAATGGAGGGTGCTGGTTGCGTATTTACGTAGGTTTCAGGGCCGCCCAGAGCCAGGCCGGGCCCCGGGGATGAGACCCGGCCGGCCCCCCCCCAAACCCAGTTGAACGAAAATTCCCAAAAATCTGATAACTCATAAACTGGGATATGTAATAGTGAACACTCATGCTATTGACACAGGAAGGAAGAAAATTAAAATAGTTTTAACAATTAAACTTTGTTTTTAATTATTTACAATAGAACTGTTAGTTACAGCATAACTTTTCTTGCTTTCATATCCGCAAAGTTTTGGATCACGTGGTCGAAATCAAGAGTTTTTGCAAGTTTCGACTCTATACTTAACAGTCCCAAATCAGATAATCGTTGTTGACCCATAGTAGATCTTAAACAATTCTTAATTCGGCTCAAAACACTAAATGATCTATCGGCCTGAGCAACGGATACTGGTAGGCAACAGAATATGCGAAGAGCAATGCACACATTGGGGAAAAGATTTGTCACATTAAGAGACACGAGCTTGTTCAAAAGTTTTGCTGGTTTCAGCGACGTATCTGAGATGTTTGATTTACTAAGTAAATCATTTCATCAACTAGATCCCTGCTTACATCTGAATTGTACTCTTCGGCGAATCTTACACAACTTTCTGAGATCGTATTCTCGTCCATTTCGTTATACTTCCATAAAAATGAAAATTTCATTTCGATTTCTCTCAGTGCTGTGAACCTCGTTTTCAGGTTGGCCACCAAAACATCAATTATTGTGTAAAAAACTTCTGTTTTGAAGCGTTTTTCCGGGGATAAATTTAACATTACATCTTCTGTAGCTGTTTCATCGTGAAAAGTCTTCCTCTTTCTCGCACGGGAAGTGGAGAGTTCCGGTTCGATACCATAAGCATTTGCAACATGTTTGCATTCAGACAATATCTTGTCCCAGTTATTTCTTAAGGCACTTAAATCATCAATTAGGCTCTCTATATGACTACTCTCAACATCCAAAGTAGCGTCGATAGTTTGAAGTAGTTGACTTCTGTAGTTGATGGGTACCAACACTTTCACCCAAATTGACGCCATGAGGATGCACTTGAAGGTGTTAAGATATTCTAAAACCCCATTGATTGTGGCTCTCGTTTCAACAGTTACGTTAAGATTCAACAATGATGAAACTACCTTAATGATTTTGCCTATGTGTGCCGCTATTGGTTTCACACATTCTACTCTAGCACTCCACCTCGTATCAGACAATGAGTGCAGTGAAGATCCTACTATCTCTTTCAGAAGCTCCCATCTTTTCGGGCTGCAACTGAATAAATGGTACAGATTCTGAACAACACCAAAGAAAGTATGTGCTTCAGTACAACTCTCAGCAGCGCATACTCCACATAAGTTCAAACTATGGCATCCACATGGTGAGTACACAGCCAGAGGGTTTGATTTTAAAATATGAGTCTGAACACCCTTATACTTGCCACTCATATTACTGCCGTTATCGAATCCCTGTCCTCTACAGTCATCTAAGGATATGTCATATTTTTTAAGAACTTCTTTGATTAGATTTGCGATGTCTTATCCAGTTTTTTCATTGCAGTCGGAAAACTCCAAAAATCGTTCATGGATTTCATATTCTTTTACGTCTTCTTTGAAAATAATGTATCTAAATACAAAAGAGGTCTGTTCTACATGGCTTGAGTCTGGTGTAGCGTCAACCATAATAGAATAGTATTTAGATCGCTTGAGTTCGTCCACAATAACTTTCCTTACATAATCAGCACAACTTGCTATGAACTCGTTTTGAGTTCTCCAAGACAAATAATGCACTTGCATTCTCTTATTCGATTCTTGAGATTGCTTAACCTGATCTAGATGCTTCGATAAAATAGGGTCATAATGACCTAAAAGTTCTAGCACGCCCAAAAAATTGCCGTTGTTTGGATGACCCACCTTTTGAGTTTCTCCTCTAAAAGAGAGACCTCGCTCACTTAAAAATAAAGTTACGTGAAGGAGTATGTGTAAGATCTGTTTCCAGGTAGTGATTTCATTCTGCAATTGTTTTTCAATGCTACCAAATATAGTACCTCCTTTGTTAAGATTTAATTCCAGATCTTTCCATTTTAAGTAACATTCTTTATGGCGGGGCTCCCACGCGCAATGTATTCCCGATATATTTTTATTATTTGTAACTTATGCAAAGAAATAATTTCTTGCATATTGCCTTTTCCAAATGCATAATATTCCTTATAATAATTTCATAATTAAAACCGCAAGCAAATTCAATCTGTTATAAAATATTTTAATAAAAGGAATTTTTTTAAAATTTGCTAACGGCCGGGCCCGGGCCCCCTTGGGCCCCGGGCCCCGGGGATTTTGCCCCCCCTGCCCCCCCCTCTGGTCGGGCCTGGTAGGTTTTCGATGTAAACGAGATTTTGGTTAAAATTTTCTTATGATAATTGAATACTCTCCATAAAGGTGAACATTTCAAAAGTTCAAAGTTGAAGAAGCAATTGCGCACTGGAGGAAATCTATATTGAGGTAAAACCATATTAGTAGTAATCCACAAGGAATAACAGTTTCTTGTAGCTGGCTGTATATACAGGGTGATTGATTAGTGGGGTAAAGCTCAATAGATCCTCTATAAGTAGTAGATAGCAATAAAAGCTACCAACAAAAATTGTAGCCAACTTTGAGCTTCACATTTTAAAATTAATTAGAATGTTATAGGGTGTTCGATAACACAGTGGCAGACCAAACTTATGTTTTTTTTTTTAAATAGAACACCCTATATTTTATTTTATATTCGAAATACTGTTAACTTCTCCCTCATAAAAATACAAATGTTTGTTATGTTATACAGGGTATTTACAAAGTTATAACTAATTTTATATGAAAATCGTAACAAGTTCAACTTCCTGTACAAATAAAAATAAGCACAGCAGAAATGGTTTATTAATGCAATATTATTTTATTTATTGTCAAAATCTTCAAAAATTATTGACATTGCTAATTTTCTTTATCAAATACAGGGTGAGTCAAAACACAAGTACATTATTTTCTCAGTAATTTTAAATAGAACACCCTGTATTTTATATCACTATTGAAAAGTACCATTACCGTACTTTAATTTTTATATAACATTCATTATGCCCAAATTTATGAGTTTTCGAGATATTTTAATTTTTCAGAGGAAATTATTTTAGGTGTCTAAATTTTTCCAAATTTTAAGTAAGCCATAACTGAATTGACAATATTCGACCATTCGAGCATATCGAACATTTGTTTCGAGCTTCTGTCATATGTTGTATAATCTGTGTATAATATTAATTTACACGGATTATATGAAATATGACAGAAGCTCGAAACAAATTACTGTGAATGAAAAGCCCTATTGACGATTACTGATTATATCAATCCGGTAATCAATGGCAAATAAAGAAAGAAAAATAATTTATTAGTAATACATTTCACAAAATAAAACACAACCACAACATGCAACATTTTTGAAACAATTAAAAACTACTTTTGTATGTAAATGTAATAAATAAAGAATGAAAAATAATTAGTAATAAATGTTACAAAAAAACACACAAACACAAAATACAACATTTTGTGAAGACAATTAAACACTACTTTTGTATGTAAATGTAACAATGTAACAAATAAAGAACGAAAAATAAATTATCAGTAATACATTTTGCAAAAAAAACATGTTTGAAAAAATTAAAAGCTACTTTTAATAAAATATTTTTAATATTTAATTGCATAAGGTGTTCAAAATTACCTCCTAACACATCTTTGCAAGCCTAAAATCGATCATTGAATGAGCTAATTACACTAAGAAGCATTTGTAAATTAACACATCGAAATACACTTTGTATTTCATTTTTCATCTCATCCCTTGTTGTTGGAAGTTGGAGGTATTTTATAAACTTCATTATTAACGTAACCCCAAAAAAATGAGTCCAGTTTATTAAATTCTGGTGATCTGTGTAGCTACGCTACTGGTTCATTAAAAAAATGAAAATATCTCGAAAACTAATAAATTTAGACATAGGGAATGTTATCTAAAAATTAAAGTACGGTAATGGTAATTTTCAATAGTGATATAAAATACAGGGTGTTGCATTTAAAATTACTGAGAAAATAATGTACTTACTTGCGGTTTGACTCACCCTGTATTTGATATAAAGAAAATTAGCAATATCAATCATTTTTGAAAATTTTGACAATAGATACATAAAAAAATATGGCATCAATAAACCATTGCTGTTGTGCGTAAGTGCGTATTCTTATTTATACAGGTAGTCGCACTTATTACGATTTTCATATAAAATTGGTTATAACTTTGTAAATACCCTGTATAACATAACAAACTTTTATACTTTTGTGATGGAGAAGTTAACAGGATTTCGAATATAAAATAAAATATAGGGTGTTCCATTAAAAAAAAAACATAAGTTTGGTCTGCCACTGTGTTATCGAACACCCTGTAATATTTCAACTAATTTTGTAATATGAAGCTCAAAGTTGGCTACAATTTTTATTTTTAACTTTTATTGCTCTGATCTTTTACAATCATACATAAAATAACGACATTTTAGAATTAAGCAAGAAGACTGTTTTTCAGACTTAAAAGAAATTAGAGCAGGTGTTCCACAAGGCAGTGTGTTGGGTCCGGTCCCGGTCCTATACCTACTATACACGTGTGACCTACCTGTACTGGAAGACAACACAGTTGCCACCTTTGCTGATGATGCAGCTATTCAAGCAGTAGGGACGACAAGTGAAGAGGCGACCAACTAGCAGTTCAAATAGCAGTTAACCAAATCTATAAGTGGACACAAAACTGGAGAATCAGGCTAAATGAAGCTAAATCTCTCCATGTTAATTTCACCAACAATAATATACAATATATACCAGTTATAATCAACAATATCCAAGTACCATATGCAGATACTGCTAAGTATTTGGGTATAACATTAGATGCAAAACTACGCTGGAAGGTGCACGATAAGAAAAAAAGGGAAGGACTAAATATAAGATATAAAAAAATGTATTGGCTAACTGGAAGAAACTCCACATTGTCGATGCATAATAAGTTACTAATTTACAAACAAATATTGAGACCTGTATGGATTTATGGATGCCCACTATGGGGGTGTACTAGACCAAGTAATATAACAGTAATACAAAGATTCCAGAACAAAATACTAAGAAATATTGTAGATGCTCCTTAGTATGTTACAAACAGTGATCTCCATAAGAACCTAGGAATGGAAACTGTGGATATAATCATCAAGAAGATGGCAGGAAGTCACGAGCAACGACTTCACATGCACGAGAATATTGAGGCAATCCAGAACCTCGATACCACTGGGCAAGTTAGAAGACTAAAGAGGACAAAACCTTGTGAACTAGTTTAAGTGATAGGTGATAGTGAAAAGCAGAGCATAGTGCTTGTGCGCGTTAGTGTGTATGCTAGAATAGTGCACTAACTTGTTAGGTTAGATAAGAGACGCTATGGGGTAAGCTCTTAATATTAAGGAACAGTAATAATTTAGGTTAGATTAAAATTGCTCATTGGTCAAGTATGACCAGATTGTAATTGTAATAATCATCATCGTAGTGACGATTATGGGAAAAAAACTTTTATTGCTATCTATTACTATCGAGGATCTATTGAGCTTTACCCCACTAACCAATCACCCTGTAGTATATATCACTAAAAATTAAATAAAATCCTTCATAAAAGGTATGTTATTTCTTAAAATTGATGATGATCTGTATTAAATCTGTATAAAATCACTGATGATGATCTGTATTAAGATCGAAAATGTTCTGCATTTGGCACGTATCCCTTTTTAGGGAATTTTAATAAATCATATACCTTTTATAAAGGATTTTATTTCATTTTTTATGTCAGTACTAATTCTGTCTTAGAATATAGGGCTTCTTTTCCTGCACCTTGTTGCTTCTTATGAAGTTTACGGACATATGCTCCTTTCTACCAATCTTTCAATAATTACCCATTTATATTTAAACAAAAATGTTGTTGCCTAGTAAAAAATTCTTCTAATAACTTATTTAATCTGACTCATTTATATCGACAATTCAGACATATATTATACATTTTAAAGTAGAAGACTTTAAAATGATATTGCCAATATTTATGAGTTGCGTTCCTGGAACAACTTTACTGAAAGATAGTTCGTTCGATTACATGAAATCAACCCCAACTCAAGAATATCCGCCACAAAAAAATCATAGCATGTGATCTGTCTTTAAAAAGACAACCAAATGCAACGGTGACAATAAAATTCTCCCGTTAGAGATTCCATAGTAAATTACGAGGGAAAACCAGGAAAAATCTCGTGATTTAACTATATATTTATCAAATTAAATGTTTGCCATATTTAAGAAAAAAAAAAAAAAAAAAGAATGTGTTTAATGCTGTTTAAATAAATATTGTAATTTTAACTGAAAATAATCTGTTTCTGTGTTGTTAACAAACAGTATCCTAAAAATATGGTCAATTTTTTTTTTTAAATTTTTTAAAATAATTTACAAGGTTTAACGTGAAATTTATTAACAAATGACCATCAATAAGAACCAAACATATTTTATAGCTGGAAATTGAAACACAGATTTCATTTTTCGGTATCGCCGATTTGAAACAAGGAAGTAGAAAAATTTATTAGCCTATCAAATATAATAGAATCCTCAATATCATGGTTGTAGGTTCCTTTTTCCAATAGTATAATTCTTAGCATTTAACGGTTTTCTAAGCAACAAATTAGTAAATTAATATTCATAAATTGCCATTTTAAAGCTTTAAACATATTTTACCAAAAATAATAACCTTCAAATTCGTTCAAATTTTTATTGGTAGACGAAAGTTCTTACTATGGTATATTTTTAGCTATAAATTGTTCATAATTTAAGAAGTCCACCGACCCAAGAAACATCGAGGTTTTGGTTATGAAGCTCCCATTAAACTAAAAAAAACCTTTTTACCCTGGACTATATATTTCTCTGGACTATAATTTATAAACTTTCTTAAGAATAATTTAAAAGCATTATTTTTAATAACTCGATTCTAGACATTCTAATAAAGGCATGTTTAACATTTTATGTGCGTAATTCTAAAAAACAGGTAATGTAATGTAAGTAAATACCCATCCTACAAATTACTCATATTACGATTATTGGTGCTGAATCACTATGTTAGGTTAGGTACTACTGATAAGAGCAACCAATCAGAATAATTATAGGCAGTACTACTAGAAATGATAGCGAAAGAAAGTGATCGTCTTTTTACTTTTTACTAATTAACTTGCTATTACAGTGCGGTGGGTGGATCAACTAAATTAATTTATAGTACCGCCTAATTGTTTTGTTTTAATTATTGGTTGTTTATTTTGTAAAACGGACTGTTATAGCATAATAAATTAGCTACATTCTTATTTGAACAAGGATTTTTAATGATTATAATAATGGAATCAAAGTTTAAACAAAAGGTATTCTTTTAGAACAATGGTTTTTATTAATAATTATAAATTTAATAATTGTCAAGTAAATATTAAGAAGCTATTTTCTTGTTGCATTTTTATAATCAAGTATATTCAAATGGGAAATAAGCCACAAGCCACAATTTTACCTAAAAATGATTTTATTAACGTTTCGACGCCCAAGTCGGGTGTCGTTGTCAAAATACAAAATAATACTAAATAAATAAAAATGTTGTTGCTTAGTAAAAAATTCTTCTAATAATTTATTTAATCTGACTCATTTATATCGGCAATTCAGACACGTATTATACATTTTAAAGTAGACGACTTAAAAATGATATTGCCAATATTGATGAGTTGCGTTCCTGGGACGACTTTACTAAAAGATAGTTCATTCGATTACATGAAATCAATCCCAACTCAAGAATATCCGCCACAAAAAATCATAGCATGTGATCCGTCTTTAAAAAGACAACCAAATGCAACGGTGGCACTGAAATTCTCGCGTTAGAGATTCCATAGTAAATTTACTATGGAAATCACATCATAGCATGTGATCACATCATAGCATGTGATCCGTCTTTAAAAAGACAACCAAATGCAACGGTGGCACTGAAATGTGCCACCGTTGCATTTGGTTGTCTTTTTAAAGACGGATCACATGCTATGATTTTTTGTGGCGGATATTCTTGAGTTGGGATTGATTTCATGTAATCGAATGAACTATCTTTTAGTAAAGTCGTCCCAGGAACGCAACTCATCAATATTGGCAATATCATTTTTAAGTCGTCTACTTTAAAATGTATAATACGTGTCTGAATTGCCGATATAAATGAGTCAGATTAAATAAATTATTAGAAGAATTTTTTACTAAGCAACAACATTTTTATTTATTTAGTATTATTTTGTATTTTGACAACGACACCCGACTTGGGCGTCGAAACGTTAATAAAATCATTTTTAGGTAAAATTGTGGCTTATTTCCCATTTGAATATACTTGATTATAAATATTAAGAAGAGGCAATGAAGCAGTAAACAATCCAAAATCTACCAAATTGCAGTTGGATGCATCTTAATGAAACGTGTTAAATTCGATTCGTAAGAGCCGTAGTAAACTTTGTGAACTAAACTGATAATGGCGAAATGAAAATTGCAATAATGGACAAGGTAAATTCATTTTTCAAAATGCATTTCGAAGTAATTAGAAATGGTAAATTTGCAATTTCTAACTAAATGACGGAAATGAGTTCAATATTATTATTCGGGGGTCTTCGAGGCATCTGGTGGCCAGGACGGGCCTCATCTCCGGGAGTTTTTTAAGTCTCTAAACATAAATAATATTATGCTGTTAAATTAGACAGTAAATATTTAATTTTTAGTTTTCATTATAGAATTACATTTATTTATTAAAAAGAAATAACTATTTTCAACCAATGTTCTATAATGCAGTGATCCGCCGTCTCATTTTCTTGTCATTGTTATCTACTCATTTTCATATTTTCGTTATTATTGAATGCATTAGATAAAATTATGATATATAGGTAGAAAAAACAATGTTTGAATATCTCAAAGATTTGCTCAATTTACGTCAAAGCTTATTAAATTATATTGTAATATTAACTAATTATACCTGTTAACAGCAGCAATATCTGCTATTGATTTTTATCATGACGTACGTCAGATTTACAGCTGTTTAAACTCACAAAGATTATCCGTTGTGACGTTACGTTTTAGATAAACATTTTGGTATTTACCATTACCATCAAAGGGAAAGTTATCAAAAAAAAAAAAACAAAGAGAAAAAGCTTGTTGAGAAACCTTTAAATAAATTGGAGATATTTTAGAAAACAACCAAATTGACCTTTTTCGTACTTCCGGGCCTAAAGTGACAACTTCACTCCCTTGTGACAGGTACTAAAGTGTCACATTTAATCCCTCCGGGATTAAATATTGACGAAACTCCCGGAACGATTAAATCACAAACAAATGTTGTCTCACATTTTTTAAGCGGCACCACTTTTTAAAAGCATCGTACTGCTGCTCGTATAGTTTTCTAGATTTCGGTGGTAACAATTCTTCACCTACTTCGGCTGCTCTTTTATCAATATCAGATACACCTTCTTCACTCATGATACCAATAATTATCAATAACAATGTTTCTTTACAATGACACTAGTAATGACAATGTTTCTAAATTATAACTGTCACAACGCAATGTTACTATGGTAACTTATTTTAAAGACAGTTTATTAAATGAGTTGAAGAGAGAAAAAACTGATTGAAATTATTGAAATAATTAATAAAATCATACCGGAAGTACGAAAAGTATCGTATATACCTTGCGACTGAAGTACATTTAATCCTTCAGGTAAATTATGGCCCTCCCTGCGGTCGGGCCATAAACTTTACCTTCAGGATTAAATGTACTACTTCAGTCCCGCGGTATATAATGTACTATTATTCCATTTTTGTTTATTATACAGTGATGAGCGCTCTAATAACCGGCAAAATAACGCAAAAGATGGAAAACACATTAAGTTATGAGATAAAAAGAAATGAGACTAGTGGAGGTGGGAAATTTAGCTATCAAAATCTAAAAATTTACATTCTATTTATTGTTTCCCATCTTTAGACGAATCAGAGGAGTATGTCAACTAAAACTGTCACTGTCACAGTGGCAGTTCCAAACTCGTCCGATACGTCTAAAGAACAATAAATATAATATAAATTTATAGGTTTTATCGCTAAATTTCCCACCTCTACTAGTTCATTTCTTTTTATCTTTTGCGTTATTTTGCCGGTTATTAGCGCGCTCATCACTGTATTTTTATCAACTAGGTTAGTGGTGTGGGTCTATAATATAGGTACCATAGGTAGTAACTATTTTAATCAAGATCTCAATTTTCATTTTTTTAAATACATGTTAATTCAATTATTCCATATACAATTCATCAATTTCATCATTTCATTCAAATATTCCGTATAAATAATAGTAGGTGTCCAATTAAATGCTCATTATTCATCTTATTAAATTCAAAGATCGAGCAACCTATTTGAGGACCTCCTAAGAGATATTGATGAATAATTACCAGATGGCCAGATACCATAATACTCTGAAATATGATTCTTGTTTAGATTAAAATTTCGATTCGTTTAAAAACTAGAAAGACAATTTTGAAAAACTTTGCCTGCGTGTTGTATAGTGGTACCACGACCAAATTTACAAAAGAAAAATGTACATAAATTCTAAATATTGACATGTATATTCGTCACTTTGGCTGGTAAGTTATACCAGCCACTTTGTTAATGTTAAATTTGTTGTATTTTACCTTTTATTATTAATTTCTATCGTTGCATAAATAGCAATTCTACAAAAATTAAGTCGCATAGAAAAAATATAAATATTTAAATTAGGGAATGAAAAACACAATCAAACCTTTACTAATTTTTGTAAATTCTGCTGACGGCATTAGTAATAGTACAGAGAAATAAGGTTTTTGTCGGGACACTTGAGCTGCCAGGTTGCAAATTGATTTTTTGGACACTATATACCTAATACATTATAAATACAAAAATTCCCGTCGCAGTTCGGACGAGAAGCTTAGTTATTAACAAATAAGGGTCAAAATGGCAGTTTTTTCGTTTAAATCGCTACAGGTAAAAATAGGGTAATTAAATATCTTATTTATAATATTCTTCTTTTTGTAGATGAGCCAAGGTTTAAAATGGCACTTTTTGAATTTTAGACGGATGAATTTTCTTCATATAGTAACACTTAACTTTAACCACCCCCAGTTCTTTTCTCAAATTTCTATTCTATTCTCAAATTTCAATAGCATTATCTCTAATAATACTGGCCGCATTCCTCCAAGTCTTATGCCTAATATGCTATTGAAATTCTTGGAAAAATTTCAGGGAAGAAGTTTGAGAAGAAAAGAAAGTTATATGAACCGAAGCAAGAAAATAAAGCGGACACAGATCTTCAAAACTATCAGGGCCCCCAAAAGGAAGTGAAAGTAGCAACAGAAAAAGCTATACAAATGCATATACAATCAACTTTATACCAGGAAAGGAGAAACAAGATAATATAAAATAACCAAACATAGAGTAAAGAAAGCAAAAGATTGAATGGATAAATAATAGAGCCAAATTGATATCAAGAATGGTGGAAAAAACTGAGACAAGAAGGTATTAATATTTATAATTTTTCTGATTTGAACTGTACTAAATACTATTTTCGATTTTTTGATATTATTTTAAATGAAAGTACAAAACTTCAAGAATATTTTCCCAAAATTTCTGATTGAATGGAGCAAAATTACCGGAAACAAAACATGTTGAATATCCCTTCCTTCGACTCGCTTTTTAACACCTGTTCCTATTTTCTTTTGTAAATAACTCCTCGATTCAAAAACATATTACATTGTGCATCACTGACGATTTGATGGATGAAAAAGACATGGAAAATAAAGGCTGTCAAAACTTTAAACGCGTTTTTTAAAAACTGCTTTTTCTATAAAGGCGGTGCACATTGTAACTCAAAAACTATTTGACCGATGCACTTGAATTTTTGCACATATTTTTTTTTAGATATTTCGTTAGGTAATCCTGTTGAGATATTTTTGTTTTATGCTTATTTTTTGTTCAACAATAATAAATAAATATATTGATTTTCACACCTTTTTACAAGAAATTCGTTATTTTGACATCTCAAAGTGATACCAAAACTCAAAAATGGTTAAAACTAAAAAACTCGAGAGCGATATCAAAAGAAACTCATAACATAATAAAATATTTTCGAATTTTTCCTTTCACATGATTCAATGATCACCTCTGATGTCCACCGCAAAACTCATTTTTTTGGAAGTGTCTGTAAAAAGTATCCACCGTTGCGCGTTGGCTTATTTTCAATATCTTGCTTTGCAATGTTTTTCGGAAATTCTTTGAATTGTACTGAATACCTTTATTTAATTTAAAAATAAAATTAATCTACCATAGTTTCAAAAAAATTCACAAAAATATACTCGAAATATCGATTTCAAACCATACCCTCCTTAAATCGCGTGACAACCAGTGGCGTAACTAACGCCAATGCAACCAATGCGGTGCATTGGGGCGCAGGCCTTAGGGGGGCGCAAAAAACTGATATTCTGGAAAAATTTTAGAAAAAAAATATGTTGAACCAAAACTCCCTGTAGCTTCCCGAAAATAAAAAATATAAAAAAAATATTCGTGGTATTTTATTCCCTTCACTCACTTCCGTTCAGTCACAACAAAATGTTAAAGGCTGGGGACAAAATATCCACAATAGAAGAGATCGTCGCATTGCATTTTCTTGCCGATAACCAAAATTCAGAAGTCCACCAAAACGTGAGTAAGTCTGCTGATTTAAATATTACATATATAGCTCCTTCTACATCAGCAACTGGCATAAGTAGTACAGTACAAGAAAATACTGATGACATAAGTATAATCTGCAATATAGAGAATACAGACATAGCTTTTTTTTCAGAAGATATGAATAAAGATGAACTGAAATCTCGTATTTTGAACTCCGAACCATGTAGACCTCAAGGGCATTCGATAAAGACATTTAAACAAATAGATCTTTTTCAAAAGACTATTATTTTTTTCGAAACAAAAACTGGTCAAAAAATTGAGCTTTTTTGGCTTTGCTACTCTCCGTTTTAAATGGAGTGTATTGTGAACCATGTTGGTTGTTCGCTAACAGACTTGATAAAAACTTTAACAATGCATGGACTACGGGGAAAATCAATAATTGGAGAAATCTGTCAACAAAAATTAAAGACCACGAATTGAGTAAGTGCCATATTAATGCATGTATCGCTTATGGAATGTGAAAAAATAACAGAGATATCAAAATGCTTTTTTATGACAAAGAAGAAAAACTGGTTAAAGTAATAAAGAGGATTTTTGATGTTATCATAACAATATCAACCTGTAATCTAGCTTTCAGAGGGCATCGGTCTGAAAGCATAAGAAATGTTCAAAGTGAGTCAGGAAATTTTCTGAATATATTGATCTCCTTTCTAGATATGACCCTATTTTAAAGAATCACCTGGAAAACGAAGATAGTAGGGTAAAATACTTAAGCCCTTCAATTCAGGGTCTCTATTAGTCCCAATCACTGCAGCAGTAGAGCTATGTTTTTATTTTCACGGTGCAATGTTCATGCAAATTTTCAAAACAATTGGTACAGTTCTTTTTATTTTAGAAATTAAAAAAAAGTATGTGAATTTCGTACTTTTACACTAAGATAGTCCCTTAATTTTACTTTCAATTAATTTTTTGAATAATAACTTTTTAATAATTAACTTTAAAATTACTGTTATATTTCTTTGTATAATCTTTCTCTGGAGAAATGTCGTTGTTAGTTTCGTTGGAGGTTGGGGTTGAGGATAGGTCTGGGAATAGGGGCGCACGAGGAATACTTGCATTGGGGCGCAGGTCAGACTAGTTACGCCACTGGTGACAACTAGATAAACATTACTCTTATTCTCTTATTTACTCATCTCCGACGTACGTAGTATCACGTCAAAGGACTTGTGTGTGACGTGACCGGAGCTTTAACCGATAAAATAAAGGACACTATTTACGTATTTTACTCAGCAAACACTACAAAAGTTAATTGCCCTTTTTAATCTTGTACTAAAAGGGATTATCCTTGTTTATCACACAGATATCCAGAAATAAGATAAGCTGGAACACTGACGTTACATTATTATACAAATACAGAGTAATAACATCGGGAATTTGAATAAATTAAATACTTTGGTATGTTTTCGCTACTATATCGATGGAAATTATTAATAGTGTTCAAAAAATAATTTATGTTAGGTGATTAACATTTAGATTTTCAGCCTTAAAGTACTTATTATTTTTCCCAGACGACACCTCTGTAATCTGTGCGTAAGCCGAGTTGAATTTTTTATAAAACTCAGACTTTTGAACTTTTTTGAGACATTCTTCGGCCGTATGTGTGTGAACTTGTATCAGCCCGAGTGTCTGACAATGCAGGGATTTGCTGAAATAACGTTATAAACACTATTGATACCGATTCATACAGAGAAGCTTTGACGAATTGTTTTCTTGCGCCCTATTATTTGGCTAATATATGCAACAAAGCGATGGCAAAGCATTTGCTTAAATCCTAAACTTTTGCTAATTTCGTACAGCTTAAATGAGCAGAAAAGGATTTTATCAAATTGTGTTCGTTTATGCCATCAAAGTAGTGGCACATTTTTTGTAGCTGTCCACTTGAAGTGAGAAATAAGCAGGAGATATTCTTCGGTAGTCCGTGTGTGAATTTATATCAGCCCGAGTCTCTGACGATGCAGGGATATGCTTATTAAGTAATTTCATAACACTTTATTGATTCCGATTCATACACAGAAAGTTGGACGAATTATTTTCTTACGCCGAATAATTGACTTTTAAGTGCATAAGCAATATTTTTACTTTTCGACGACTTTTGTGGGAGGGGGATCCGCGATTTTTTACCAAATTTTAGTATATTACTGTGCCTTAACAAGTTAGCCTATTATTTTCTATGGCCCTCTATGTGATCTTGGGCCTGAAATAAGCCACTCGAAAGGTTCAAAAATAGGCTTTTCAGGCTAGTGGACCGATTTAATTGCGCAAGGTCCCATTTTTCTTGTTATATTGTCATATCTTTTATGAAATAATTTGCAAACTTTTTTAAGGCGGTCAAAAAAATAGTTAAAGGCTCGGGCCGAGAATCAAATAAGTAGAGATTGGTATATATATTATACATATACATATAGAACTACCTTCACCTAAATTTTTAAACAGTTTAATATTGTTTATTATTGTTTATGACAAAAAGTGGTACATATTTTCAGGCTATTTTTACACAGTTGTATCTTCGAACTACACTAGAAGGATTTTAATTTACAAATACTCGTCTGAAAGGCATTTAAAAATTCTTTAATTTGTCTGTTTATACATTTTTTAAACGCTTTTATTTAGTTCAATAGTTTGCGTCAAATCTTTAGACGTTAATTTGACTGCCTTTTCTTCAATGCAAATGAATGAAAATTTGCAGACATATGCATTCGCGGAAACAATACACGAATAGTCAATAAAATTTTTTTTTCGTGTTTATTAATTGTTTAAATAAAAAAAATGATTTTAATGGAGAACGCTTAAATTCTCTTGTTTTTACAATGTAGAAACTTGAAACTTTTACGGATTGTAGCTAATGATATGAACAATACATAATTTCACTTTTTACGTTAATTGTTTACGTTATGCTTCATTAATAAACAATAAAGTTTCAAATTTTTTGCCGATTCCAGCTACTTTTCATGTTAGTACATCATATGTTTTATACATATTTTAATAAACATGACGATATATTTTAATGTTTGAAAAGTGTAAGACTAAAAAGTAAAAAATAAAAAGAAAATGAAAAAAAAATTTTTAAGACACGCTTTTCTTTAGTACGAATGACTAAAATTAAAAATATCATAAAAAAATCAACCAAAAAGCAAAAATAAAAAAAAAATTAAAAAAATCTAACACATTCGTTAAAGAAAAGCGTGGAGCGAAAACTGTTTATTCGATGAACACGCGCCACGCTTTTCTTTGACGGATGTGTTAGATTTTTTCAATTTTTTTTTATTTTTTGCTGTTTAGTTGATTTTTTTTATAATATTTTTAATTTTAGTCACTCGTAACTAAAGAAAAGCGTTTCTTAAAATTTTTTTTTTCATATTTTTTTTTCCTCGTTTAGTTAAATTTTGTCAATTAGTTATGAAAATCATAAAATTTTATTTTATAAAAGTTTTATTTTCGTTCTTCTTAACCCATAAAATACAATGTATCTTTTACGGCTTTGCAAATTATTTCATCAAAAAGCCCAGTCCACTGGGCTCTGAGATACAGCTCTTCTGCTATTTTTGACCAATTCGAGGGGCTTATCTCAGGCCCAAGGTCACATAGGGGGCTAAGAAAAATAGCTATATGCTACTTTTTACAATAATATACTAAAATTTGGTAAAAATCCGCGGATTTCTCCCCACAAAAGTGGTCAAAAATTAAAAATATTGGTCATATATAGTTACCTCCCACTAAATATATAAACGGTTCCGGTTTGTCTTGCCTAATTTATAATTATTGTCCTTTTTTGTGAAGAAGCCGTCCCTGAACAGAGGTAATTATAACCTATTCCTAATATCACCTTTTTCGGATCTTGTACTTACATAATAATCTTTGTATTTATACATCATATGTAGATAATGGAGCTGGAGTTGTAAATGCGGAACCTACACAAACTCGACCTACGCTTATTTGCTTGCTACGTCACCAGAGGCTTATTTTGGACACCCCGATGAATTAATAATGTTAACAATTTATACTGAACGTTTCAAAAATTAATTTCCGTGTAATCTCGTTAATAAAAAGAGGGCCCTCCTTTGCAGCTATCAGAGCTTTGCCAAGTTTTTTTGTTTAAAATGAAAATTCATTTTTCCTTTTTCATGTCGGTAAATTGGGTTTTATTGCGAAACTCAAGAAAGGAATTACTTTTGTAGTGGTTTCTTTTAACTGCAAAAAATAAGTAATTAAACAAATTATAATACCGTAATTGATTAATAGTCCGTACTTTAACGGTAAAATATTGCAAAACCTCTAAATTTTAAAGAACCGCTTGGATTGACATGAAATTTGGCATACACATAGCTAACAAGTCAAAGAAAAAAAGTGATATTGTGCCGATATGTGCTTTTGCCCTGGGGGTGGTTTTCACCCCCTCTTGGGGGTGAAAAAATATTCGTCCAAAGAAAGTCAGGAAATGGATAAACTGACTAATTTTAAGTAACTTTTCTTCTATAGAGTTTTTCACGAAGTCAATACTTTTCGAGTTATTTGACAGTGAATATGTTCATTTTTTCAATAAAATAACCACGCTTTTAGACGGTTTTTCGTAAATAACTCAAATAGTAAGTATTTTGCCGAAAAAACATTTTTAGCAAAAATATAGCCTGTAAAAAATTTTAAAAAATGGTGTATATGTCACGTCTCTACACCTAGTAGAAGCAGAGTTAATAGCTAATGAAAAATAGGTTCATATTCGTCAAATTCCAAATGGAATACTTTAACGTGAAATAACCAAAAATTAAGCACATTTCGGGGAAAATTCATTACAACTTATTTAAAGTGTTTCAAAAGCTTCATTTTTGTTTTATAAAAAAACTTTCTAACATCAAAATTAAACAAGTTACGCTCAAAATAAAGTTAGTCCCTTTTGGTTTTGGTAAAAAAATCGAGAAAATCACCCCCTAATTAGTATCTTAAATGAACTTAATCGTTACGACTTCAGAAGTTTCTTGACTCGTGCATATATTGTTTATATGATCTATAAGTTTCATCGGTTCAAAGTCCTTATTATTGAAAGGGCTGTAGTTAAAAGGGGTTGAACTAGTCACTGATCACGAATGTATGCAAATTTAGAAACACCAAATCTTAATCAATTTTTGTCTAACAGAAAAACAAAAAAATAGTTGATACTCAGAAAAGCAAATCTGACTTTTTTGTTTTTCGAGATTTTTGGTATCCCTAACAATTTTTAAGTTATTTTGAAAAAAACATGTTTTTCAAAATTTAAATTTTTAAAAATTATACTTTGAAACCAAATTGTTTCAAAAATAAGCACTTTGACTCGATCAAACTTACAGATCATATAAACACAACATAAGTAAAATAATTTGTGGAGCGGTAACGATTAATTTCATTTAAGTTGCTAATTAGGGGGTGGTCTTCCCGATTTTTTTTGCAAAAACAAAAGGGACCAACTTTATTTTGAGCGTAACTTGCTTAAATTTAATGCTAGAAACTTCTTGTAAAAACAGAAATAAAGCTTTTTTTAAACACTTTAAAAAAGTTACAATAGGTTTTCCCAAAAAGTGCTTAATTTTTTGGATATTTCACGTCGAAATATTCTATTTGAAATTTGGTGAATATGAATCTATTTTTCATTGGCTATAACTCTGGTTCTACGGGATCCAGAGACCTAACGCGTACACCATTTTTTTACTTTTTTATGTGCTATATTTTTGCTAAGAACGTTTTCTTCGACAAAATACTTACTTTTTGAGTTATTTGCGAAAAACCGTCCAAAAATGTGGTTATTTTGTTGAAAAATGAACATATTCACTCGCAAATAACTCGAAAAGTGTTGACTTGACGAAAAAGCTCTATAGAACAAAAGTTACTTAAAATTAGTCAGTTTGTATTTTGGACATATATTTTTTCACCCCCAAGAGGGGGTGAAAGTCATCCCCAGGGCAAAAGCACACATCGGCACAATATCACTTTTTTTTGTTTGACATGTAAGCTATAAGTATGCCAAATTTCATGTCAAACCAAGCGGTTCTTTAAAATTTAGAGCAAAAACCGTGAAAGAATGGACTAATACTTCCACTTATTATAATATGACAACAGTGTAATAATTCTTTCCAGACAAAAAAAGGTAACACACATCTACGAGATCTGACATTGATCATATGGTTTAATATTATTAATTTTTTTTAGCGGATTTTGATAATAAATAAGAGATATATCAACCTTGTGGCGAAATCTTGGTGTAGGTAGTGCTTCCATATATATCAAGTTTTCGAGTCATCGCCATTTTTCATTCATAAAATTAATTTTAGATTAACAAAATACTATACACTTAAAATTTAATATGATTTTAATTAGGAGGCAGGTACACATTAATTGCAGACGTAGGAAGGGGGGCCGATGATCAGCACTGGCTTCCGGAGTTTAAAGGATTATCTCAAATTATGATATTGATATACGAATCAGCTGTCAATTAACCCACACAAAGATATTTAAGTATGGTATTACAATAATATTTTATACTTTGTGCCACTTAAAAATTATAGTGTTCATTTAAAGTTATTTTCTTATTCTTGCGTCACTACTCTATTTATATCGTACCTGTCAGAGTCTATTTTATTATAACACAAATAAAAATTGCACTAAAATATAATATGACACCTTAATGGGATTGCCTTAAAATAAGTTTTCGCCTATTAAATATAATGTATTTCAATTACAAAAAAAAAAAAACTAATAACATGATACTAATCATTTACGGTTTTAACCCAAATAAAATTTAATGATCAAGTAATCTAGTCAGTTTTTAATATACCTATTTATTCATAGATAATATATGATTTAACAGTTTGACAACACAAATTGTAAACTAAAAATATGTCCACCTGAACGATCGCTCAAAACATGTAGATTCTGATATAGATTTCACGACTACGACGAAAACGAAATAAAAAATTTGAGAATTAACTGCTTTAATATTTATTGGGACTATCCAAATAAGCTATGTGTACTACTTAAACATACTACTAAAAAATTTGGACTGGAACTAAAACGCCAGAATTTCTGGTGTTTCCACTGGAAACTGGAGGATTCCAAGGATAAAATCAAGATGAATGGCGTAAATATCAACAGCATCACATACGCCGATGATACGGTGTTGATTGCGGATTCCGACTTGTGTCTACAACGAAACATCGACAAGACCAAATCCGTCTGTGAGCAATTTAGTATGAAAATAAACATAATGAAAATCAAGTTGGTGTCAATCCGAAAGAACCAACTAGGTACTGTACTATACTGTAGATTTCTACGGAATTCGAGGTATTTCTTCGAACTGGTTTCAATCTTACTTGGATAATAGGAAACAACTGGTTAGAGCAAATGATACAGACTCTAGTCTCAAAAATGTTGTATGTGGGGTACCACAAGGTTCAGTATAGGGTCCTCTACTTTTCCTTATCTTTATTAATGACATCACTAGCTTAAAAATCGATGGAAAAGTTTTTCTTTTGCTGATGATACCAGTATCACTTGGAGCAACTCAAATATCGCAACTTTCATGCTACTATAACTTCTGATCTACTTACAATAAAATCTTGGTCCGATTCAAATTTACTCTCTTTTAATGTAGATAAAACAGTAGCATTGTCCTATAAAGGAGCTCTTCAACCCTTACCTCTTCATAACAGCCAGATCAGTATCGTTGATTCTGTAAAGTTTCTTGGTATTTTTTTAGATAGCAATCTGAAATGGTCCCTTCATATTGATGTGTTAAGCAAGAAACTATCCTCAGCTTGCTTTGCAATAAGATCTGTTTCAAAGGAAATGAATATAGCCTCTTCCAAAATAACATATTTTTCTTTGTTCGAGTCACATCTTCGATATGGTCTCCCTTTTTGGGGTTCTGGTACGGCTGCCCAATCTGATGTTATTTTTAAATTACAAAAAAGAGCAATAAGATATCTGTTTGGCCTCAGAAGAACAACACATTGCAGAAGCTACTTCAAAGATCACAGGATTCTAACACTACCTTCTTTATATATTTTAGAAACTGTTTGCTTAATTCGTAAACATCTACATGTCTTTCCAGCAAGACCTAGACATGACTATTCCACCAGAAATTCTACCTTTGACATCTATTTACCGATCCCGTCCAGTGAGTTAGTAAAGAAATCTATATTATATTCTGCAAAAAAACTTTACAACCATCTCCCTCTACAACTTAAATCTGCAACATCTTTCGCCAAGTTCCGTAAAATGACTAAAGCCTATTTATCTGAAAGACCATATTATTCAACAGCAGAGTTTCTTAACCAATAACTAAGAAAGTACAGTATTCTTATTTATAAGTATAATCTTAATCTATATTTGAGTGTCATATGCAGCAGCTTAACTTAACTTATTAAATTTCTTAAGGAAGAATATGCAATTTGCAATTTTTTTTTTTTATTTTTGCAATAGATTGTTACTGTTTTTTTTTTGTTTCTCTTCATTATTTTTATTTATATAGACGATTTATATCATTTTAGTAAATTGTATTTGTTATTTGTTATTGTTCTTATTTATGATTCTTGTAAGCTTTGTCTATAAAATTGTTAAATTTTTCATGACAATAAAGCATATTTCTATTCTATTCTATACACTGTACAGATACGAAGCGAATACGTTCGATAACGAAGCGAACGGTCAAAAATCGAGGTCCTGGGATGTTGCATCGAGAGCAGTCTAAATCCTGATCTAGAAAGAAGATCGAGTATAGAACAGATCAGAAAATCTTTTGAAAAAAATTAAAAACAGCTTTGTGATTCTCGATTAAAACTCGAAATTCGACTGCGTTTATCAAAACGCTACGTCTGGTCGACCATTCTCTATGCAGTTGAGACGTAATAAATATAACAACCTTATAACAACAACCATAAATAAATTGGATGCGTTTGAAATGTGAATCATGTACATCGCATACCTCAAATAGGTACTCAACTACTCAGAACTAAAAAGAGAAGCTACATAGAACAGCAAATACGTGTAATGGAAATAAGTGGCGAGAGGAATCAAATAAGAAAATTCTTTAGGGAAGTGAAGACAGTCAGACAAGGTGGAAATGTTGGGGTAACACAAGCTATGAGAAATGAAGCAGGTGAACTGATAATGATGGAAACAGAAATCGTAGAGCGATGGAAGGAATACTTTCGGAATTTACTAAATATTGAAAGTGAGATGGAGGAATCAGAGACTACATTTCATTCTACAGATGTGGAAATACCACCACCAACACTCCAAGAAGTAAAGAATGCAATAGCATCTCTTAAAGATCACAAAGCACCAGGAAATGATGGTATAAATGGAGAATTGATAAAAAAAGGAGGAAACGTTTTACATCAAAAATTGTATGACATTATTCTCAGAGTATGGCAACAGCAGAAAATGCCTAGAGAATGGAATGGAAGCGTTATAATACCCATACATAAGAAGGGAAATAAAGAGCAATTCCGAAACTACAGAGGCATATCGCTTATTAGTACAGCGTATAAGATTCTATCAATTATCTTACTAAAGAGACTCACTCCGTATTCGGAAGATATTCTAGGCGACTACCAATGCGGCTTTCGAAGTGGAAGGTCAACAATAGATCAAATATTTACCATCCGACAAATATTAGAAAAAAACTGGGAATTCAACCGAGATGTACACCAAATCTTCGTAGATTTCCAGCAAGCATATGACTCGATAAAAAGAAGCAGACTATGGCTAGCAATGCTAGAAATGGGAATACCAAGAAAATTAGTGCAGCTCACTCAAATGTGCGTGGCAGACTCATATGCACAGGTAAAGATAGGAAACAGAACATCGATGCCATTTAGTATAACATCAGGGCTTAGACAAGGAGACCCTTTATCACCATTGCTATTCAATTTGGCTTTAGAATACGCAATAAGTAAAATATCGTCTGAACTAACAGGGGGATTCGCAAATCGAGGATCAAAACTATTGTTGGCCTTTGCCGATGATCTAGATGCAGTCGCTCATTCTACAAGAGACGTAAGAGAGGTGTTTTCACAGCTCGAGGAGGAAACAGGTAACCTGGGCCTTCGAATAAATGAAGAGAAGACGAAATATATGCTGGTTACCAAAAATCCAAGACCAAGAGTTAGACAGAACGTAACTATTAATGACCACAACTTTGAAGTAGTAAAAGAGTTTAAATATCTGGGAGCAGTAATCACAGAGGACAATCACATAGAAAAAGAGGTCTCAGCAAGAATAGCTGCGGGAAATAGAGCATTATACTCCCTATCATCATTATTAAGATCTAAGCTGCTGAAAAGACAATCTAAATTAAGACTGTACATGTCAATTATTCGCCCAGTTGTTACATATGGGAGTGAAACATGGACTCTACATCAGCGAGAAATAAATAAATTGCTGATATTTGAAAGGAAAGTCCTCAGAATGATATTTGGTCCTCAAAGAGATGAATTGACAGGAGAGTGGAGAAGGCGCCGCAATGCTGAATTGGTGACTCTATATGGTACTGAAAACATCGTCAGACATATAAAAGCTAATCGGATAAGATGGGCAGGTCATGTAGTAAGATCAGAGGAAGACAGAGTGCTAAAGACAGTGTTCTTCGAGAGACCAGACGGTAGAAGATCAGTGGGCCGTCCCAGAAAAAGATGGAAGGATGATGTTGAAACCGATCTATCTAGGATTGGGGTACAACAATGGCAAATCGAAGCGCAAGATCGCAGACGATGGAGGGCCATAGTGGATGCGGCGAAGATTCACCCCGAGTTGTAAAGCCAGTCAAGAAGAAGAAGAAGCATACCTCAAATGAAGAAGTGCTGCATAGAATAGGCAAAGACAGAGAACTTTTCAACACAGTGAAAGAAAAACATCATACCTAGGCTAAATACGCACTGATCAGTGCGTCCTCCCAGTCTTGACGTACGGATCAAAAACACTTACCTTAACTAAAGCCTCGGCTACCAAACTAAGAGTCACGCAGAGAAGAATGGAGCGGCCAATGTTAGGAATAACTCTGCGAGACAAAATCAAAAACGAAGAAATCAGGAGAAGAACAAAGGTGACTGACGTCATCGAGAGGATAGCCAGGTTGAAGTGGAGATGGGCAGGACACATAGCCAGAATGACAGATGGGCGATGGACAAAAAGGTTATTGGAATGGAGGCCAAGAGAAGACAAGAGAAGCGTCGGTCGACCGCCTACAAGATGGACTGACGACTTAAGAAAGCTAAATAAAAACTGGATGAGAGCGGCGCAGGATAGATGGGGTTGGAAACGAGGGGAGGAGGCCTATGTTCAGCAGTGGACTTTTGAGGCTGGATGAAGAATAGGGTGGGCCGTTGAGTAATGTGTTTTTATTTTGTTTTTTTTAATTAAGTTTCCTGACCCCAGAAAAGATGTATGATAAGATAACTTACTTCACAGTGTTTTGCTTTATAATTAATTTTATTTTTTTCCACTGCCACAGAGCTGCATTTTTTTATGCTTTATTTAACAATCAGAATACATTAGCATCCTATAAGTTAAAGTGTTGGCTTGGGAGCTGGGCCCCTCATTGGCGTGAAGGGACTCCCTCCAATGAAGGAGTCCTAGATAGTCTTCATGTCAGCTGGCCACAATCTCTTCAACCTTCTGGCAATTGGAGCTTGTACTAGCGGCTGTAATACTGCGTTGGGGTGTGTTTCCATTTTCTCGTGGTGTTTGTTGTACCTATCTTTAATGACATCTGTGATGAATGGAACCTTCAGATCTTCATGTAATGTTAAATTCGACACGAACCAAGGTGCATCTGTGATCATGCGTAGTATTTTTGACTGGCTCCTTTGGATGATAGCAATATTAGATTTGCTTGCACATCCCCAGACTTCGATACCATACATCCATATTGGTTTGATTATGGTGTTGTATATCAGCAGTTTATTTTCCAAACTTAGTTTTGATTTTCTACCTATCAACCAGTAGAGTTCTTTGACTTTCATGTCTATTTGTTTTCTCTTCTTTGTTATGTGCACTTTCCAAGTAAGTTTAGAGTCTAGATGTATGCCGAGGTATTTGGAAGAGTTGTTTTTAGCAATAATTTTGTTATTTATGTATAGTGATGGACACTGATCTTTTCTTGTAGTAAAGTTGATATGGACGGATTTAGCCTCATTTATCTTAATTTTCCATTTTTTACCCAATTTTATAGGTTTGCTAAGTCATTTTGTAGGATGTTGGAAGCTTCTACTGGATCTTGGTGAATTGCTAAGATGACGGTGTCATCCGCAAAGGTTCCTATGACAGTGTGTGGAGACGTAGGAATATCTGATGTGAATAATACATATAGAATGGGACCCAGGACACTGCCTTGCGGAACTTCGGCCTTGATTGGGAATTTTTGCGAATATTCATCATTCACTTTTACAAGAAACTGTCTGTCGTGAAGATATGATTCGAGCAGTCGATAGAAGGATAGTGGAAAGATTTTAGATATTTTGTATAAAAGTCCATCATGCCAAACCTTGTCAAAGGCTTGGCTAACATCCAAGAATACTGAGGGGCAGTATTGTTTTTGTTCTATTGCTAAATTTATTGAATGTGTTATTCTGTGTATTTGCTGAACTGTTGAGTGGCCTTGTCGAAAACCAAATTGGTGTGATTGAATCCAATCCTCAGGGAGTACTTCCTTATTTATTCTTTGAAGTATGAGTCTTTCTAGTAGTTTTGACATAACTGGCAATAAGCTGATTGGCCGATAAGATGAAACTTCGTTTGGGTTTTTGCCTGCCTTCAGTATTAAAATTATTTCTGCTGTTTTGAGTTGCGTCGGCCAGTAGTTTAGTCTCAGGATAGCATTGAAAATGTACATCATGAGTATGACTCCTCTGCGTGGCAGTTCTTTTAACATTTTGGAGGTTATTTTATCGATCCCTGGAGATTTTCTGGGATTTAGGAAGTTTAGTTCATTTTGAACTTCCTTTACAGAAAGTTGTTTGGTTGCGGGTATATTGTTTGGGATATTTGAGAGATGTCATTGGATAAGTATGCACCAAATAGTGAAGCCTTTTCTTTATCGCTTCTTGCCCATATAGCTGCAGGATTGCTGGAGTCACGTACAGGAGAATTCTGCATTTGAGGCTTGTTTTTGAATTTGCATGGTTTCCAGATGGAGTTATCACTTCGAGAGCTGCATAAGAATGAGATTTTTTCGAAAAAATCTAATCATCTAATAAATGTCAAATTCGTTTTTTTTTTTATTAATTATGGTCGCCTGAGCCAAAAAACGTGTTTGATAAAATAACTGCCATCATAGTATGTATTTTGGCCGATAAATAATTTTTCCACTACCACAGAGCTATATAAAACTAAGGATTTTTCAAAAAAACTATATTTTTTGTATGGTAGATTTTTTTGCATACAAAAAAAATAAATTGAGCTAAAGCTGACTTTGGTTTTAACACAAAAAGTAAACGAAAATACGCCCGCTCAACCGATTGTGTGTGACAATGGTATGCTGTTACATATGCCAAAAGACTGGTGTCGGGATTTTCAACAACTTCCCTTAGTTGGTCTTTTGATAGCTTCATAGCTACACGAGGCTCTGTTCATAAAACTTTCTGACAGTCGATAATCTCAAAGTATTCCTTAGGCAAAAAAAATAATTCTGCTACTATGAAATATCGCTTATCTTTGTAATTTAATTATTTCCTCTTAAAAATTGTTTAAAATCCCAGTTGTCTTATGTTTTTAAGTTCACCAAACATAGGCGTAACCAGGATGATCCTAAGGGGGGGTTACAACTACCTGAATGGGGGGGGGTTACACCTACTGGAAGGTCTCTGAGGGCTATGGTGTTAAGCATATAGAGCTCAAAGTACATCCCAATGGGGGGGGTTATAACCCCCAAAACCCCCCTGGTTACGCCTATGTCACCAAATAATAGCATAATCAAAATAATATTCTCTGTACTGCCAAAGTATCCCTTTCCTTAAATATTTTTGTAGACTATATCTTTTAATTCTGGTATTCAGAAGAGGTCTGCTCACAGAGTCATATTGTTTTCAATAGATGTCTTGCACCATAAAGTCATGATGGTTGAGTCTTAATGCAAAACCACATGGGCGCATACACTTTTATTCTAAAATGGCTTAGTATTTATAAATTTTCCGAGGGGTTTCCGATTGCTACATATAACCGAAAGATGCGGGAAGTAGTGGTAAGCCAGCAAGAATGAACCATTTTCCCAGGCTGTCTCTTAGAAAGTTGTTCTGAACAAACACCACTTTCTGTTTTGTGAAATATCGTACAGAAATTCTTTATCTGTACTAAGATCGTCACTGCGGAAATCGTCAGCTGATGATTCTACTTTTGAAAATGAAGCTAAGATAGAATTTCGCAAACATAAAGTCGTTCTCCAAGAGGCCCGAAAATGCACGTGGTCCACTGGTACTGCTATCCAGTTGTTCAAATAGATGTATTATAGGCAACTTGTTGGCAGACAAACCACTGCAGGGACCTTTCGATTTTATTCTCCAGTAGGTAACAATGTAATGCCTCCTTTACTCCTGTATTTATGACAGTACCGTTCAGTACAGAAGCGTTGACGTCCAAGGTTACGTTATTTTAGAAGTGAAATAACGATTGGTAATGTTAACTTTTTTACACTATCGTATATTTTATTTGAGTATATCATCACATTTTTTGAAGTAGGTTTCTAAATTAATTTTTGTCTATTTATTATTTAGTGACGACATAGCCAAATAAAGTATACGTTAGTATATAACGTATACACATGAACCAGCCACAACAATACAGATTTTATTTAAACTTTTTTTGGGGTACAAAATAAATAACCCTGATGTTTCAAAAATTAGATAATAAAAAAATATGAAGATCTGTGTTTGAAAAAGTTAATTTTTTTTTATTTTTTCCACTGCCACAATGACGTTTTATATTAAAATAATATAGAGCCTTTGTGGCAGTGGAGAAAAATATTTTTAGCTACTCATTTTGGGCTTAAAATTTGTGTTTTAGTACAACGCAACTTTTTTGACCTCAGGTGTTGTTATTTTACAAAAAAAAAATTTTCGGCCCACCCTAATGAAGAAGGCTAAATACTGAAAAATAATAAGTACCAATATGTTCAACTAATAGTCACAGGAAAGATACACATGATTTTTAGCTACTTTTTGCGGTGGTTGACCCCTTCAATTGTTAAATCAAGAAATCATTGTTTCTTAATTTAACAATTTTTTTTGAAAACGATTTCCGGATTGGAAATGGAAACTTCAAAACAAATCGTAAAGTGAGGCTTCTTTGTGACACTTTTTTATGTTTTGTGATGATATAGTACAGCGGTTCTCAATCTTTTTGAGCCATGTACCACCAAATACTTTTTATTATTTTGGGTACCACCTAACTGAAATGCCTATCTAGCTAGGTAATCTAATTTACAATAGTGGTGCTGATTTTGGCTGTTTTTGCGTTTTGTGTACCACCTAAAATAATGATATGTACCACCAGTGGTACATGTACCATAGATTGAGAACCGCTAATATAGTACATACACTTTCGGTTTATTATAATTTTAAAAATATCACCTGAAAGCTCAATATTTCCTCCATGTTCAGTGGAAACTAGAATGCCGTATATGTTATAGAAATCAAGGAAATGTCAAAAAAAGTTGTCACAAAGTCGCCCCATGGGTGGGGGTTTCTTTGTGACACATAAGTTTTTCTGCGATATTTATATGGAATTCTAACTGTGGCACAAATAAACACCCATACATTTTTTACAGACAACATTTTAATGTTAAATGGAGGTAACATATTGTGTTAAAATATAAATTTACTTTGGTAGAAATATATTCTAAAAATTCTTCTTCAAATGTCAAAATTTTCACGCCAACCTAAAATCACCAGTTTTGACGATGATCAAATCAGCTGTGGCATGACGAGCGAAGTTACACTAGGAACTTTGGTTATTGTTCCCTAGATAGTGCACATAGTCTACTATTGAAATAAAACATTTTAATTATTCCAGCATTTCTAATGGCTCGGCCAAGTTAATAAGTTTAACTTTAGAGGCCACTGTCACAAAGTAGCCTCACTTTACGGAATATAAAATGTAATTCTCATTACAATCAATTGTGGTGTAATAATTCCACATAAAATAAAATTTAATAAAATTACTTCAAAATTACGAAGTAAAAAAGATATTACTTCAGTAATGTACTAAAATGTACATACAAATATTTTTTCAGTTTGCTATTGGGAGTTTAAAATCTTTGAACCATAATACACTCACCGGCACAAAATTTCGCCACCTAAAATTTTTGACTAAGTTTGACAACTCATAACTTTATTGTTTGTACTCCGATTTTCAAGATTCTTGAACCAGTATGTAGGTACATGTATTGAAATTGTTTGTGATTATTCTGGTAATAAATAATTTTTGCTTAGATGGCATATAACGGGGCTAAATGAAAGCGTTGTATTTTCTCCTCACTTCAAAGAGTTCTGTGGATAAATTGAAGAGCTGATTTTGTTTCATAATTAATTTTTTATTATCTCGAAGGTGTCCCTAAGATTATGTTTTTTTAAATATCCGAATATCTCTTTTCTTGTAAGAGCTACACAATTTTATGTAAATAAATGCACTGATTGCCTCTCAAATATCTCAATCTTGCCTGGCACGTCGATAACAATTAATAATATGACAGTGACAGTGATCGTACTAAAACTTACGTGGCACAAACTTTGGGGTTTCCGCGTTCTTCAATTCGAGATGCTTGGAACAGGTATTTAGAGACTGGAAATTTCGGAGGACGCCAAGGATATGGCAGAAGGAGATCAACTATTACAGCTGATGATCGCTTTGTCGTTGTTAGATCCTTGAGAGATCGAAGGGATACTGCTGTGTCTCTAAGAAGTCAACTGCTATTTGTACGTCATATAAATGTAAGTGAAAGAACGATACGAAGAAGATTGGTAGAAGTTGGGCTTCATTCACGATGGCCGGCGACAGTACCACAACTACTTCCCCGGCATCGACAGCAGCGACTGGCGTTTGCAAGATTGCATATCCACTGGACAGTACAACAATGGGGCAACGTTTTATTCACTGACGGATCAAGGATTTGTTTAAGGTTGCCCGATGGTAGGGAGCGAGTTTACAGATGTCGAAATGAAGCATTTGCTGACTGCACCATATCAGAAAGAATATCATATAATGGCGGTTCCGTCTTGATTTGGGCAGGCATTTGTAGCGAAGCACGTACCGATCCTGTATTCGTTGAAAATGGAGCTATGACTGCCCATAGTTACATGAAGATGTTCTCTAAGATGTAGTTCCATTTGCATCCTTCATTGGGAACGAGTTTAAATTAATGCACGATAACGCTAGACCTCACGTTGCCCATATTGTAAATGATTATCTGGATGAGGTTGGATTGATACGATTGGAATGGCCCGCATGCAGCCCAGATCTCAATATTATTGAGCATTTATGGGATGAATTGAAAAGAGCTATTCGCCGTCGTCCTAGGGTTCCAGAAAATTTGGTTCAGTTAAGGTTGGCGCTGGTAGAGGAATATCAGGCTATTCCCCAGGAAAGGATAAGCAATCTTATTAATTCGATGCCAAACAGACTGCGAACAGTCATTGCTGCGGGAGGTGGACATACCTACTACTGAATTGTTTATTTTTGTTGTTAATGTTGTTTTGTTGTTAATCTTAGTGTTATTGATATTTTTAATTAAATAAGACTTCAAAACAGTGTTTTAATTACAGCTCTTACAAGAAAAGAGATATTCAGATAATTCAAAAAACAAAATCTTAGGGATGTCTCCTAGATAATAAAAAATGGATTATGAAATAAAATCAGCTCTTCAATTTTTCCACAGAACTCTTTGAAGTAAGGAGAAAATACAAGGCTTTCATTTGGCCCCGTATAATGCCATTTATGCAAAAATTATTTATTATCAGAATAACTACAAACAATGTCAATACATGTACCTACATACTGGTTTAAGAATTTTGAAAATCGGAGTACAAATAATAAAGTTATGAGTTGTCAAACTTAGTTAAAAATTTTAAAAGGCGGAATTTTGTGCCGGTGAGTGTATATAAAAGTGATCAACAAATGTAATATTTACCGTGAATAAAAAAATGGCCCTGATCTAGAGAACAGTGAGCAACTTATAAAAATTAAGAGACGCTTGACACTATAAGGCAAATAATGCTGAAAAAATAAGTGATTTTAATAATTTGTGTTTGAAATACTTCCTTTCTTGTTAAATAATTGAAAAAAATACATTATTGGTCTAATTTCTTATCTCATCCACCGAGTATAATCTACTCCATCCTGTGTTGAGCTGTTCAAAGTGACCGGATGCTGGAAAAAATCTAAATATAGGAACAATTTAACAAAGAAATATCTACAGCTAGCTAGTCTTATCGCACCAGCTGGTGATAGGTTAAAATAAAATATAATCAACATTTTTTTTTAAATAAAGAAGAATTGATTTAAGGGTGTCATTTATGAAAGTTAACGAAGAAATAAATTTAAAAACAAACACAACTAAATAATCCAAAATCAAGAAAACTTAGGCAACTTAGTTATACACTTACAAGATAAGAACTCTAAGCAGGTGACGTGATTTGGTTTAGAAAGATTCAAAGTTCCAAATGATTTGGTCACCAAAGATAGCTAAAATATGAAAAAAAAAATATGGAAGTAAAGACCGAGAATTACGAGATCCAGGAAAAACTCGCAATAAAAATGGGAAGAAAAGGTAAAAAAAATAGTACAGAAGGCGGTACTGCAGATTGGCGAGAATATTCATGCTGTTTTCTGTATTTTTAAAATTTAAATAATCTTTTTAAAATTTATTACAGTAATTTTATTACTTATTTATTGTTATTTTTAACTGTGTCACTGCATATGTAGCAATTGTTGTATTCTTGGTGGTTGGGAGATCTGATGTGAACATTAAGTAGAGTGTTGGTCCTAATATGCCTCCTTGTGGAACTCCAGAACATATCGACACAGTTATTATGGCTTCAAATTTTATAGCAACGGAAGCATCCGAGGTATTGCAAAATCATCTGCTTAAACTAGAGAGCTGGCTTAAACTGTGGCGAGTCCAAGTCAACAGTGTAAAATCAACACAGATAACATTTACTTTAAAAAAGGGTGTCGCGCCACCTGTTTCTATAAATAACACTCCACTACCAGTCAATACAGTTGTAAAATACCTCGGAATTCATTTGGATAGTAAACTTATTGGGACACCCAAATTTGGAAAAATCGTCTTCAACTTAGCTTAATCTACAGGAAAATGTATTGGTACATCAAATCGAAAATCAAATCTCAGCCTGGAGAACAAACTTCTGATTTATAAATGTATTTTAAAACCGGTATGGCTATATGCAGCACAAATATGGAGAAGAGCAAGTAACACCAACATTCAAAAACTTCAACGATTCCAATCAAAAGTATTGCGCCAGATCTGGAATGCTCCTTGGTATGTGACGAACCACAGATTACACCACGACCTACAGCTAACAACTGTTAGCGAAGCAATATCTGCTGTAAACTCTACATACAAGACCAGACTATCTTGCCATCCAAATCCGCTCGCCACGGACCTGCTCAACATTTCACATGGAAGAAGACTAAAAAGACCTCACCCTTTGGACCTCTAGTACATCTGGAGAAACAGAGTGTAGTGTTATAGTGCGGTGAAATAATCAAGTGTTAATTTCAGTGATTTTTCTAACTTTTTTTGTATTTTTATTGTTGTTTTTAGAATTCCAATAATCATATTTATTGCCTGTGCTGTATACTATACTAAATTTTATCTATTATGTTTCAAGTAACTGTTATTTTGTATTTTAAAATTATAATTTTATATGTCTTACAGGGTGCTCGCCACTGGGCAGCTTCCCTCTGTGATATTTTACAATAATTATGCATATTGCTTATTGTTTGTGATCAGACAGATTGCAATAAACATTGGATGTCATTAAAAAAATTTTTTAATTACTTCTATGGCACATTTAACTGGCATTTGATTTGCCAAAAACAGTTAAAATTAATAAAATACAGTTTTGACGGGTAGTTGCCGAAGGATATGAAGTCCTTCAAAAACCATGTTTTAATTTGTACCCGTCATTGTCTGACTGCACATAAATGTCAACAGTTTCGAATTTTACACTTAAATTGTTGTTCAATTAATCCGTGATTTTGGAAATATTCGATTAATTCCACATTGTTTGTATAATCCATAACAGAAAACACTTCCATTTTGTCAGAATAAAAGCAAACCATAAACTAAACTTGTTTTAAATATTTTTGTTCACATTGTGAAAAATTAAAATGTTTGAAACTTACTACTTCGCACAGACGCTGTCATAATTCAATGCAAATGTCATAATAAAGACAGCAAAATATTAATTAACAAAATTGAATATTTTGGTGAATATTAACTACTATTTCAGTATAATTCAGTATTATAATAAAATTTATGAAATATTCCGCACTAACATGATATAAATAAAAGGTTTCTAGAAATATATAGTTTTTGGAAAAGGTATATAAATACACTCTATATACGCCAGTCAATGGGAGCAAGAAAATGATATTACTTCCGAATTCTATCCTACTGCATGGATTTTAATGAAATTTTGGGATTAGCCTCTACTTATCTTCTAATTCAAAGTCTACCATATGCCGATGTGTGCATTTATCTTGAGGGTGGTTCCCACCCCTTCTCGCGGGTGGAAAATTTTTTGGGTAATTTAACCACGGAAGTGGCTATAGAACCTAATTCTAAGCAAAAACTGTTCTATATATTTTTTTGAAAACTCAATACTTTTTGAGTTATCCGTGGTTGAAAATTTGCCATTTTCACTAAAAAATGGCACCTTTTCGAACGGTTTTTTGCGAATACCTTAAAAACTATGCATCTGACTAAAAAAACTATATAAAATATTTTTGTAGCTCATAAGAAAACAATATATGGTAGGTGAGAAGAGTTTGTTTTTTTGGTGCATGCTCAAATCGGTGTAATCAACTTGAAATAACCGAGAAACGGTCGATTATAGATGTATAATGCCACCAACACCTTTTGTAGTGCTTAAAAATACCTTTAAAATGAACAATATTAAATGTCAATTACATTCAAATTAAGCGAGATAAGCTGCAAAAAAATTGATGACTAATGTATTTTAAGGAAAAATGAGAAGTTTATTTAACCCCTCATCCACCAGAATTTAAATGCATCGTTTTACTTCTACTATACCTTTTATTATAGTGTTATTTCTATGTTCAAAATGTTGGACGGGTTTAAAATTAATGGTTTTTGAAAAAAAAAAAAAATAAGATCAAATTATAGAGCGCATTTTTAAATATTCTTAAAAAGGTTCTTTTTCTCCCTGTAACTTGAAAACAATAAGAGATACAGTAATGAAAAATAAAACAAAATTTTTATCTAAAAAACCCTACATTTTTGTTTGGTATCTTTTTTTCGTATCTCTTATCATTTTCGAGTTACATTGAGAAAAAGGAAGATTTTTAAGAAAATTTAAAAATGCGCTCTATAATTTGATCTTATTTTTTTCAAAAACCATTCATTTTGAACCCGTTCAACTTTTTGAACATAGAAATAACATTATAATAAAGAGTATTGTAGAAAGAAAACGATGTATTTAAATTCTGATGGATTAGGGGTTAAAATATACTTCCCATTTTTTCTTAAAATACATTAGTCATCAATATTTTGCAGCATATTTCGCTTAGGTTTCGTGTAATTGACATTTAATATTGCTCATTTTAAAGTTCTTTTTAAGCACGATAAAAGGTATTGGTAGTATTGTACACCTTAATTAGACCGTTTCTCTGTTATTTCAAGTAGAATATACCGATTTGAGCATGCACAAAAAAAAAACAAACTCTTCTCACCTACTATATCTCTTTTTGTATTATAACTAGAAGATTTATGAAGGAACGAGTCTCTTTGTTTTTTTATAAGCTACAAAAATAATTTAAATAGTTTTTTTGTTAGATGCATATTTTTAAGGTATTCGCAGAAAACCGCCCGAGAAGCTGTCATTTTTCAATGAAAATGGTCAATTTTCAACCACGAATAACTCAAAAAGTATTGTTTTCAAAAAAAATTATAGAACAATTTTTGCTTAGAATTAGGTTTTCTAGCCACTTCCGTGGTTATTTCAACCAAAAAATTTTCCACCCCCAAGATAAAAGCGCACATCGGCATGGGGTAGACTTTGTTTCCTGATCTATTCCCTAGTTACTCTGAAAATTCCACACCTGTAATTTTGAACCAATCAAAATACGTTATTTTGACAGATCACCATGGCAACGGAGGTATTTTATCGGAAATTTTTTGCTCGTGGGGTACCCAACAGCGAATTATAGTGGAAATTTTTTGACGTTTACAATAACAGAACATTTTTGACAGACTGGTTTTTATTTGTTTACATAATTTAGTTTTGATTCATTTTCTATCACTTGTAGTTACTCAAAACTTATGTAAAATTGAAGAATATACTATTTTCTATCTTGAAATGGTATTCCCATGCAACTACAATGAGTAGAAATTACGAATTTGAAAGCCTAAATAATTGCTGACAAAGCTATGGCGCGTTATTAATCTGTTCATGCAGCTTTGGATTTTCAAATGCAAATTTGGTGTGGAATTTTCTTACCGAATACCACGCGAAGTCAAATTAATATCCGGAAATTTTTTTTGATCATGAATATTTTTAGAAAATTTCCCTCGTCTGCGACTCGGGAAATTTTCAAAATATTCATGATCTCAAAAAAATTTCCGGAAATAATTTGACCTCTAGTGGTATTACTAGTGAAAATATCAAGTAAATCGATGTAGTAGGATGGAATTCGGAGCCAAATATCCTCATTGACTGCCCTAATAAGTTTTGTTACAAATGGTTCTTTCATTTATTAAATATCAATTATTTTACGGACTGTTCTCCATTTATTATAGAAGAATGCACGAAGAATGCAGAATAATTTTTAGTTAATATTACCAATACTGTTGACTGCGATTGTAAATCATTCGATGAATAGGCCTTTTCAACGATTCTGATTTGTTTCGAGCTTCTATCATATGTCGTATATTAATATTATACATGGATTATACGACATATGACAGAAGCTAGAAACAAATGAGAATCGTTGAAAAGCCCTATTGAGAGTTTGGATCTATAACACAAAAATTCATTAATAGAAAATTTGCCACCCACTTCTAATTCAATGAAACTTCATATTTTGAGATCTTTTTGTGTTGTTTACATTCAGACAAATGTTTTGATTCATATACGCAAAATATTGCAAACTAGATTTCCATGAAGGCGTGCTAAATAATGTATGGCTATATTTCTTGTGCACTTATCCTCAGACCCACCTTGAATCCATAGAGTCTGCAACAAAATTTTAGTAAATGTATCCAACTTTAAATTCATATTAAATTAATATTTACCTTTAGATCTAGATTTTTGACTGATTCATTCAAAAATACTATTTGTTTATAGCTTTGTGTAACCATAAAAAAATTAATTTTCAGCGATGCAAATAATCAAAACCAGTATAATTTGACTTGAACTTTCAAATGCTGTAAGCAGAATTGCTATTTTATTTTTTAATCAAAAGTTTTTCGGGGTCAACAATTGCAATTTTTCGATTTTTTGAAAGTTCAACCGAGTTTATCTGGAAAACTATGCATCCTACGAGAATACTTGTAAGAACATTTTTTTGCTTAGAATGGCCCAAAAAAATATTTTTTTGCGAAAAGTCGCTTTTTTGTAATGTTGCAGGTCAAAATACATAAAAAAAACTTTGGTAAGTCCATATAAATAACCCCCTGTACCCCCCTGGCGACAGCACTAATTCGTTAAGGTCATACAATATAGTTTGTGATTTTGATTGGAAATAGTTTCACAAATACTTTTTAATTAAACAAAAGAAAAATAAAAAATAATTTAAATATTGCTTTGTAGCAGCTGTACAACAAAAATTAACTTACCGGTAGCCTGAGAACCTGAAAACCACATCGCTACCAACTCATCAACACTCGTCGAAGTCGGCGTCGAAGGACCAGCCGCAGGTTGATACGCTCCATAATAATATCCAGGTGGTACTTCCACAGCTCTTCCGTGAGACGGATGCTGTACCAACATGGCCGAAGTTTGTGATAGCGAAGCCTGAGCAGCGGCCTGTTGTTCGCGACGAGTTTCATTGAGTAGCAACTGTTGTACTTGTAAGATATCCACAAATTCTTCGTTGGGGTTTGTCACTGGCACTTTAGTTCTATCTTCCCTTCGCATTGTTAGCGTTAACATTTTGATGACGTACTAGGCAAACGAAGAAATCGTTTGCCATACCGCAAAAGTTTGTCAACGAAAGTTGGACCGACCTCTACCGATCGAACCTGAAAAGAATAATATCGAGATTAACAAAAATATTTATATTATATATACGAATGTTTTACTTATTTTATTAAAATAGAGTGCAATGGCACATATTTAATTTAATTTGCCAGATGATAATAAGAAAGTACCCTCGCTATATCTATACCAGCGGTTCTCAATATTTTTGTGTCATGTACCACCAAATACTTTTTATTATTTTTGGTACCACCTAACTGAAATACACATCTAACTAGGTGATCTAATTAACTATAATAGTGGTGCTGATTTTGGCTGTTTTTGCGTTTTATGTACCACCTCAAAAAATGAAATGTACCACCAGTGGTACATGTACCACAGATTGAGAACCGCTGATCTATACCAATTCAGTGGCGTAACAAAATTCGTCGGAGCCCCCGCAGAATTTGATATGGGGCCCCCTTTAAAAAATTACTAAATACGACAAGTTTAACAAATACTTATATGTGTTATAGCCCAGTAAATGAACGTGAAATATGGCGATACCGTGTAATTTTCAATGTCATCACCGAAGTGGTCCAGTCAATACTTTTCGAGTTACTTCACACTAGTGAAAATGTTCAACATTTTTCTTATACTAAATTTACAATCAAATGTACCACCAGTGGGACATGTACCACAGATTGAGAACCGCTGATCTATACCAATTCAGTGGCGTAACAAAATTCGTCGGAGCCCCCGCAAAATTTGATATGGGGCCCCCTTTAAAAAATTACTAAATACGACAAGTTTAACAAACACTTATATGTGTTATAGCCCAGTAAATGAACGTGAAATATGGCGATACCGTGTAATTTTCAATGTCATCACCGAAGTGGTTCAGTCAATACTTTTCGAGTTACTTCACACGAGTGAAAATGTTCAACATTTTTCTTATACTAAATTTACAATCAAATGTACCACCAGTGGTACATGTACCACAGATTGAGAACCGCTGATCTATACCAATTCAGTGGCGTAACAAAATTCGTCGGAGCCCCCGCAGAATTTGATATGGGGCCCCCTTTAAAAAATTACTAAATACGACAAGTTTAACAAATACTTATATGTGTTATAGCCCAGTAAATGAACGTGAAATATGGCGATACCGTGTAATTTTCAATATCATCACCGAAGTGGTCCAGTCAATACTTTTCGAGTTACTTCACACGAGTGAAAATGTTCAACATTTTTCTTATACTAAATTTACAATCAAATGTACCACCACTGGTACATGTACCACAGATTGAGAACCGCTGATCTATACCAATTCAGTGGCGTAACAAAATTCGTCGGAGCCCCCGCAGAATTTGATATGGGGCCCCCTTTAAAAAATTACTAAATACGACAAGTTTAACAAATACTTATATGTGTTATAGCCCAGTAAATGAACGTGAAATATGGCGATACCGTGTAATTTTCAATATCATCACCGAAGTGGTCCAGTCAATACTTTTCGAGTTACTTCACACGAGTGAAAATGTTCAACATTTTTCTTATACTAAATTTACAATCAAATGTACCACCAGTGGTACATGTACCACAGATTGAGAACCGCTGATCTATACCAATTCAGTGGCGTAACAAAATTCGTCGGAGCTCCCGCAGAATTTGATATGGGGCCCCCTTTAAAAAATTACTAAATACGACAAGTTTAACAAATACTTATATGTGTTATAGCCCAGTAAATGAACGTGAAATATGGCGATACCGTGTAATTTTCAATATCATCACCGAAGTGGTCCAGTCAATACTTTTCGAGTTACTTCACACGAGTGAAAATGTTTTTCTTATACTAAATTTACAATCAAGATGCAGTAGAAATAAACAAACCAAGACACGTTAAGTCCTACTAGGAGCACTCCCGAATCATAATTTACAATGTATAAACTTTGAAAATCGTAATTTGGGATTTACTACGGGACTGCTCCTAGTAACATTTAAAGTGTTTTGGTTTGTTTATTTCAACTGCATCTTGATTGTAAATTTAGTATAAGGAAGTAGCAAAAATGTAGATTATACAAAAATTAAGTCTGTCCACCAAGTAAATACAAATTTGTAGTTCATGAAAAATTGTTCTTATTCGTTAAATTCCAAATCAAATATTTCAACGTGAAATAACCAAAAAATGAAGCAATTTTTGGGGAAAACTCATTAAAACATTTTTAAAGTGTTTAAAAAAAGTTTTAGGTATTTTTACTTTTTATAAAAATTTCTATCATCAATACTAAGCGAGTTACGCTCAAAATACAGTTAAAGCCTTTTTTGGAAAAAAAGAAATTGTGAAAATCTCCCCCTATTTAAATACCCCAAATGAAACTAATCATTACCGCTTTACAAACTACTTAACTTTTTTTATATGACCTCATGACCTGTAAGTTTCATCGGTTCAAAGTGCTTATTTTTTAATGTGTTTTGTTTGAAAGGGCTCTACGAGTCACTAATTACGAGTGTATGCAAGTTTTGAACAGCCATACCTTAATCAATTTTTGTCTTACAAAAAAACAAAATAAATCCAAAATATTTATAAAAGTAAAACTTACATTTCTTTACTCTTTTAGATTTTTCGTACTCTACTACTCTACTATAGTCGGTTCGCTAAACTCAGACGCAACTGGCTAGATATTTTACTCCATAATTTTTTTGTTTTTTGCCAATTTTGCAAAAATTGGCTAAATTACTAACTATTTAGTGATTATCAACTATTTAAAAATTATTTTTTGCCAATTTTACTAAAATTGGCAAAATTACCGACTAAAATATCTAGAAAGTTGCGTCTGAGTTTAACGAACAGACTATAATACTCAACGGCGGATCAAAGACCGATTTTCGGGGGAGGCCATGATTTTTTATGAACATGCATAGCTTAGGTTACCTCACAATTTACCTCGTTCAGCACAACCTTTAATACCGTTCAGCCCAGCACAAAGCTAAAAACATTTTTCTCGTAGCAAGAGGGATAATATGTGTTTGAAATAAAAAGCATGAACTGCAAATATTTAAATTTAGATTATTTTAAATTCTCGAGGGGGTCCTTTGTGGGGCCGCTCTTGCTAATAGGTACTTTATTAAGTTACACATTTTGAAAACAGGGCATTTTTCTACATTAAAAGAATTTTTTACTATAAAACCAATTTTTTTCATAAATAAGAACTTTGAACCGATCCAACTTAGGGGGTGAGATTTTCACGTTTTTTTTGTCAAAAAAAGGGGCCAACTTTATTTTGAGCGTAACTTGCTTAGTTTTGGTGCTGGAAGCTTGCTATAAAATGCTATAAAAATGCTATAAAAAATAAAAATAAAGCTCGTTTTAAACATTAAAAAAAGTTTCAATGAGTTTTCCCCGAAAAGTGCTTCATTTGCTGGTTATCTCACGTTGAAATATTCAATTTGAAATTGAACGAATAAAAACATTTTTTGATGAGCTACAATTTTCCCTTTACTGTGTTGATAGACTTCATGAGTAGGTACACCATTTTTTTTTTGTTTTTTATAAACTACTCAAATTTTTGGTAAAATTTATTTTTTCGATAATATTTAATTCGATAAAATACTTATTTTTGAGTTATTTGCAAAAACCGCCTGAAAAAAAAAACCCGCCTTTTTGTTGAAAAATAAACAGTTTCACTCGCGTCACTTGAAAAGTATTGACTTAGATAAGGAAGCTCTATAGAACAAAAATTGCTTATAGGTAATTAGTAAATTTATCCCTTTCCGGACTTATTTTAAATGTATATTTTTCACCCCTCAGAAGGGGTGAGCTTCACCCCCAAGTAATAGCAACCACCGGCACAACTCCAACTTTGAAGTGGAGGATAAGTAGAATCTAAGTCCAAATTGCTTTGCAAATACGTCGTGACGCTGATAATTACACTCCAAAACGGTCATTTACTAGGCTATTAGTGTATTCATGCACTGTTTATGACAACTCACATTTTTCATCTTTATTGATATAGAATAAAATAGAAAGAAAATTAATAAACGACTACATTATTATACAGTGAGCACGTAAAGGTTGAAATAAATTCATTTTCTCAAGAACGGACGATTTTGGAAAAAAATCCCGAAACAGGTCAATTTTTATTTTTAAATTACGACTTTTTGGCATATACATCATACTACTGACGTCACCCATCTGGGCGTGATGACGTCATCGATGATTTTTTTAAATGAGAATAGGGGTCGTGTGATAGCTCATTTGAAAGGCAATTCAATTCTTTATCCAGTAATATAAACATTAACATAATTATTTATACAGGGTGCCCAAAAAAATTTTTTTTAATTAAATTTATTGACATAAAAAGAAGAATGTGTGTAATTTATTGAATTAAAAATACATTTTACTGCTATCAGAAAACAAGAAAAAATGTTTTTTTGGCAAATAAATATTGGTTTTTGCTTAAATTCAATATTAAAGCAGCCACTCACCAGCCTCGTGATAATTTGAACATTTAATTTAAGCGAAAAGCAATGATTATTTTTCAAATATACATTTTTTTTCTGTTTTCTGAGAGCAGTCAAATGTATTTTTAAATAAATAAATTATATACATTCTTCTTTTTATGTCAATAAATTTAATCCAAAAATTTTTTTTTGGACACCCTGTATAAATAATTATGTTAATGTTTATATTACTGAATAGAGAATTGAATTACCTTTCAAATGAGCTATCACACGACCCCTATTCTCATTTAAAAAAATCATCGATGCCGTCATCACGCCCAGATGGGTGACGTCACTAGTATGATATATATGCCAAAAAGTCGTAATTTAAAAATAAAAATTGACCTCTTTCGGGATTTTTTTACAAAATCGTCCATTCTCGAGAAAATGAATTTATTCCAACCTTTACGTGCTCACTGTATATCTAGTATTATTCTATGAGATGAACAACTTTCTTCGTGCACTACTATCAGCAAATATATCCATACTTTTATAATATACATACAATAGATACATACGATACACTGTATTTCAATAGTGTATTGCTTAAAAAACGTTGCGTATGTATGCAGTGGCGGCCGGTCAGGGTCGGCAGGGTCGGCAGTGCCGACCTACACATTTATAGATATAAATTTTTTTAATATTTGTATCTGTGAAGTAACAAAAGATCTGTCAGATAATACAGACTAAATTTTATTCATGGTTTTTAAAAGGATTTGATCAATCCGAGCGTTAAGTGATCCCTGCGCATAAAAGACTTCTCAAAAAATGAATGATCCGAACCATTCATCTGACTTTTCGGCTAGCGGTACCCAACTCTCCGTAGATTGACGATTTACACGTAAAACTCAACGAAATAACAAGTCGATGAGCAAGCGAAAGCGAACATACATACATTCTCTCCGTGGGTTAAGCGGCCAGGTACGGCACTTTTAAATCTGCCGGTCAGTGTTTCATTTGGAGCATCTCATCGGCAGAAATTGTCAAAAATAATCACGCCGTTTTACGTCGTTTGATATTGTAATTTTTTTAAGTTGTCAGGAATTATCATTTAGTGGACATGATGGATCGAAGCATTTGTTAAAAATCAAAGTTATTATAGAGAATTAATAAAATTGTTTTAGAAATATTTACTTTCTGATTCGAAGTGTATTCGTAATACAGAATGAACTAATACATATAATCAAATAGTTACATTTTGAATAACGTTATTGAATCTGAGATTTAGAAAACCATTTGCTTTTCGTTGGAAGTAGATGAAACTTCTGATTATCATGTCATTCACAATTATCAATTATTGTTGTTCGATACGCGTTACGTGGTAAAATTTATGAGAGGTTTTTAGGTTTTAGAGACGTGAGTAAAAGCAATAAGGCAGAATATATTTTTGGTGTTTTAAAGAACAGATTAATAGTTATTTATGATAGAAGTGTTAAAAGTACACATTTAAGGCACGCATGTGAAAGTTTGCAGAATGAGCGATAGCGAGTTCTGCAATTCACATGAGTGCCTTAAAAATTTACTTTTTAACACGCATATCATACAATATTTTTTCTACAAACATAATTACAGGACAATATCTACAAAAACTTTTACTTGAACGTGACTGACATTCCATTTTTGTATTTTTTTGGCATTACATCAAAATTGTCTATACGGTCAATACGAACTGCAGTGCCTTAAAAATATTTTAAAGCTCTAGTGCCTTAAAGTAGCATTTTTAACGCTCGTATGGAGTGCTAAAAATTGCATTTTTAACACGGTTGTAGAAAAAATTTTTTGATATCAAAAATAAATTGGTAGGACAAACTGGGGCATTCTTATGACAGCGTTGCTGTGATGTGTGGTGAATTGAATGGTCTCCAGGCAAAAGTTAAAACTATTGCATCACAAGCTTTATTTACTCACTATACTATGATGCGCATATAATGAATTTAGTTTTGCATGTTACGTGTAAAAAAATAAAGAATATCGTCTTTTCTTGCCAGTTTAGCTCACGGATTACTGCTTTAGAACAAATTTGTTTCGAAAAAACAGTGAACAGTTTGTCAGACGCGATGAAATTTTAAATCTCGGTTAGTTTTATCTAAGCAGATTATCTCTAGTAGTAGTTTTAGTATCTGTAGCAGATTTTCGTGAACAGCTTTTTGAAAGTTTTTGATTTTATTATCGAAGGCGACGATTTTGAAAGCGGTGATACCTCGATCCGTGAAGCAATCGGTTTGAGAACTTTATTAAATGATTACTCTTTTAATATTCTTTTAAATATTTTTAAGACAGAGTTGGCCCAAGATATTCATTGTTGTTCAAAATCAGTCAACTGACATTATTAATTCCAAAAATAGAATACGAAAGCTGGTGCAAAATCTCAGAGATTTCCGTAATGATAGTAGTTTTGAAAGCCGAAGAACAGGCTGGTTTTCGCGCAGGTCGATCTACAATAGATCATGTTTTCTCCATTACTCAGATAATTGAAAAGAAAGTTGCTCGTGGCCAAGAAGTCCATCTGATGTTTGTAGACCTTAGAAAAGCGTATGATAGTGTCCCGCTGGTTAAATTATGGGAGGCACTGGAGAAAACAAATGTAAATATAGAATTGGTTGAAGCCGTAAAAACGTTGTACTACCAACAAACAACAAGAATTAAAACGGGAAATCTCATAACACCTGGATTCACAGTAACTAAAGGACTAAGGCAAGGATGCTGTATCTCACCAACACTATTCAAAATATACCTCGAAGCAGCACTCAACAAATGGAAGAAAAAATGTACGAATATGGGCATACCACTAACGGACTCAACTTTGTACACGCTGTGCTTTGCGGATGACCAGGTGATCATCGCACAGGACTCTGAAGATCTTAGTTACATGATGCGAAAACTATTAGAAGAGTTTACAGAGTGGGGCCTAGAAGTGAATATGGAAAAAACTGAATACATGAGTATCGGAGGAGACCAACATAGCCTCCGAGTAGAGGAAAATCAAGAAATAAAATTATGTGAAGACTACAAATACCTGGGAGTAAAGATCACTCAAGACGGAAAATTAGATGCAGCTATCAAGGAACGAAATATACAGGGTAGGAAAGGCATATCCTTACTAAACAGCGTACTGTGGGATAAAAATATTTCTAAGGAGAATAAAAAAAGAATATATAACACTATAATAAAAAGCATCACAACATATGGATGCGAAGTGTGGCCCATAAAAGACAGAACAGAGAAAATGCTTAGAGCAACAGAAATGGACTTCTGGCGCCGTTCAGCGGGAATATCTAGACGCGACAGAATAACAAACGAGAGAGTCCGAGAAATCATGGGGGTTACACATACTATTGTTGACGACATCAGGACGAAACAACTCAGCTGGTACGGACACGTAAGGAGAATGCCGGAGAATAGAATACCAAGACAAATCCTCGAATGGCAACCAAGAGGAAGGCGCAGACCAGGAAGACCTAGAAGAAGTTGGAGAGAAGGAGTTGATAGAGAAATCAGGGACAGAGAACTCGAGGACGATCTATGGAATGACAGAACGAGATGGAGATTGGAAATCGGAAGATGTCGAAGAACGTTGTAAACCGATATTATATATATATATATATATTGTTATATTTCTATTTGATATGAAAATTAAATTTTGATAATTATAAACAAAATTCAATTTAATATAAAATATTTTCAATTTTCTCAACCACGGGCATATAAATTTAAAACAACCTGTATACAACAAATTGTTATATGTAATTTTAAGAAGTGATTAGAATAAGCGTACGAAACTCGGAACAATGTGCTTAGAATAAACAAAGTGAATGACGCGTACCATTATCGTTTCTTCGCGGAAGGTCGATCATTAGCCTATGCTAAATAAAACTCAGTGAAATAGATGATAGTTCATTATCGTTTTTCGCGGAAGGTTTCGATCATTAGCCTATGCTAAATAAGACTCATTTGAAAGAGAGAATAGGTCATTAAAATTTGTAAATAGTAGAAAGTGATTTTAGAATGGGAATTAAATATTTTCTTTTGAAATCCATTAAGCATATTTAGAAAGATTAAAAATTGGTTTTGAGGAATACTGCGAATGAGAGTTGGTGGAGGAAGACTGATTTGTGAATCTGGAAGGGATATTTAGAAAGTAGGTGAATGAATGACAAAGTGGGAGCGGAATGTTTTGAGCTGTCGAGAAGTGAAGTCGAGTAGTGGACGGTAGTGTACGGAGAGTGAGAAAGCCGGTAGTTCCGTGAGGTTGGAGTATCTATCGTGGAACGAGAAGTAGGCCAGGTCGAGAGTAAAAGAACCTCTTTGAGCCAAGAGTGTCCCGGTAGCTGATAGCAGTTTCGAGAAAGGTAGAACACAGCATCACGACAGACGCAGGAACGAGAGCTATTCGAGCTAGTTTTTCAAAGGAGAACATTACTGGAAGCCAGGACGAGGTTTGATCGCAGCCAAGGATAGCAGGAAACGGGTCTTGTGTGAGGACATTTTCAGTTCACCAGGAAAAGGTCAGTCTCATTTGTTTGGACATGAATGTATGGGTTTTTCGTATTAAATTCCACATAAAAAATTGAATAACATAATCAATAATATCAGAAAAGCTTCATCAAACTTAAATAGAGTTGTTCCTAATAACTCCTAATAGTTAAATGTTAATAAAAACTTTCAATTGAAAACCAAAAGGAAATAAGATTCCCATTTGTAAATGTTATGTTTAAGAATAATAAGAAATAGCAAATATTAAGCATTGATTGCCTTTTAAATAAAATAAAAAATATTTTGATTATAATTGTAACCCATATGTGTATTTTTTTTTCTCTTTTCTTTTCTATCCCGATTAGGAACCATTAAGAAATATTTAGAAGCCACGAAAGTAAGTAATTAATTTATAATTCGCCCTGAGATTGAAAACATATTGATATGTGATCTGGTTAATTAATTAGATTAGTATTAATACATTGATTAAATTAAGTGACATATAAGAATATTATCTCATATCAATAATCAAGATCACATCAACTGTCGTCCAACGTGGAAAGCATTGTAAAGTATTTCTAGTGGCAAATTTGAAGGATAGAAAGAGTAAAGCCGGTATTTGAAAATTTATATGCCTGTGGTAAAAAGTGAGATACTTACATTTGATAACATAAAATTTTAGATCTCTTTAGGTACAAATTTTACATAACTGATTTAATATTTTATTTTTACGATATTTACATTTGATATATTTATTGACAATTTATAATATTTGGGTAAAAAAAAGTCGCATTGGTAACATACTAGTAAAATTTCATATTTGGCGGGGATAATACTTCTTGAAAACAAATGTCTGTGACAAGAAGCCAAAGCAAGGACAACAAAAAACAAAAAGAACATTCAGACCAAGAAGATATTTTAGACACGACAATCATGGCATCAGAACAGCAAGAATTATCAGGAATAGATAAACTATTACAACTGATGCAACTCCAGTCACAAAAACTGGATGACAATCAAAGAGAAACAAAACAAGCAATGGATGAAGCAAAAAGGACAATGGATAAAAATCAGGAAGAAACATCAAAGAAAATGGATGAAACACAACAAAAAATGGATGAAACACAACAAGTAATGAAAGAAAATCAGGAGGAAACAAAACAAGCCATAGAAGAAAACAACAGAAATATAGAGAGTATTAAGAAGGAAATGGTTAAAAAAATAGAAGAGATTGCAGAAAAGAGCGAGAAACAGGAGTTAGAGATTAAAGAAATCAAAATCAAAATAAAGGAGATAACGAATTGCCAGCAAAAGGAACTAGAAAATTTGAAAAATAAGTTGGAAAATGCTATCCAAGTAGACAGAGAAGAAGTGGAAAAAAGAATCACAGAAATAGAAAAACAAGTCACCGAAAATAGGACGCAACAGAATGTCGGAGAAAGAAGAGAAATGGTTATACATAGCACAGATGACGTGAAGATAAGGTTTGGCGGAGATGTAAGAAGATTACACCCAGTGCCGTTCATAAAGAGCCTGAAAAAGAAAATACAGCACATCGGAAATTTCGAAACAGCAAAAGAAACTATCAGAAACCATCTCAAATATGAAGCAAGCCTATGGTTCGATAGTAAAGAAGAAGAATTCGGCAATTGGCAACAATTTGAACAAAAATTTTTGAATTATTTCTGGGGAAAAGTCCAACAATTGGAAATTAACAAGGAATTGCAAAATGGGAAATACAATGATAGGATGGGTGTATCAGAAAGGACATATGCTTTGCAAATTTACAATAATGCAAAACATTTACAATATAATTACTCATCGGAACAATTAGTCGAACTGATTGCAAGACATTTCGAGGAAACGCTGGAAGACCATATCACATTGCAAAATTACAAAGACATAGATAGTTTATGCCAATTCCTACAAATAAGAGAATCACGTCTAAGAGAAAGAAAATCAAGAAGGTCGCGAGAAGATTACAGGCCCCGAGAAACACAAGATTACAGAGATAGAAATCAAAATAGGAGGGACTATACAAGACGAGATTTTAATCCCAGAAGGGAAAACGAAAATAGAGACAACGGAAGAGGAAATTATGAACAAAGAAATAGGCAATGGAATGAGGACAGAAATCGAGAATACCAGAATAGAAACACCACACGCTCAAATCAAGAAAACAGAAATAATGGTATACAAAATGAACAGGGATATCGAGAAAACCGAAACAGATCCGACAGACCAAGAGAAAATAGAAGAGAAGTAAATAATACCCAGACAGATGAATATGACGGAGAGAGACATTATGACGAAAATATAAACAACGATGAGCAACCGGCGTCTTTTCACGACGGCGCTCACTAAAAACCAAAAATCAAACAGGAATCTTTTGTCACCCCAAGGAGTTTATTAAATTGGCAGGAAACAACGAAAAGAAAAATGGAGTTAATTTAAAATTTGTGGATGGATTTATCAACGAGAAACCAATTAAAATTATGATAGACACTGGATCTGAAATAACATTGGTCAACAGAAAACTAATAGAAGAAGTTAACTTAACAAATTTAATTTATAAAATACCTAGGGTAAATTTAGTGGGCGCAAACAAACGGACATTGGCAACTATAAATGAAGGCATACGAGTAATGGTACGACTGGGCAAGAATATGTATGCACTACAATGTGTAATAATGCCAAACATGTCACATGACATGATAGTAGGAGTGGACGAATTGGCAGAAAAACATGTAGTGATAGATTTTAAAAATAATACGATGAAACTAACAGAAGAAAAAGAAAAAGAACAGGACAAGGAACATGAGAAACAAAATACGGACGAATCAGGTAAAGAACAAACAGTGGAAATGAATTTGGCAGCGAAGCAAGGACAAAGAAGAAAAAGGAGAAAAGGTCAGAAAAAGATAAAAGAAAATGAAACCTGTGGCTCCTCAAAAGAAGAGTTGAGCCCAGAAGAAGAAAATTTGAGAGTATCAGAAACAAAGGAAACCTGGGATTCCTCAAAAGAAGAGACGGGCTCAGGAGAAGAAGAAATAAAGCTAAAAAATGAAAGTGAAAAGAATATGATTGAAACAGTGGTATTTGAAGAGGAGGTATATGCAAACGAGGATGCAGAATGCACGGTAAACATGTGTGAAGAATCTGAGAAAAAAGACAGAAAATTGATATGTGGAGAAGGGAAAGAAAAAGAATTGCGGTTGATGTTAAGAAACTACGAAAATTTGATCAATGAGGAAAACAGAGTGGCTAAAAAGTACGAACATTCATTTGAGGTGAAAAACTTGGGAAATTTTCGATCAAAGACTTACCCGATTCCATACAAGTATCGACAAGAGGTGAAAGAAGAAATAAATAAAATGTTGGAAGATCAAATCATCGAAAGATGTGATTCACCGTATGTTAACCCGATTGTGATAGTAAAGAAAAGCAGTGGAGAATTGAGATTATGTTTAGATGCCAGGAATATCAACCAGCACACTGTATCACAATATGAATCACCTCTAAACATCGAGGCCATTTTTGGAAGAATCACCGGGTCACACATATTTTCGAAAATTGACTTAAAACACAGTTTTTGGTTGATACCGTTAGCTGAAAAGTGTAGAAACTACACCGCTTTTTCTATTGATGGTATTGTCTACCGGTTTAAGGTAGTGCCGTTTGGATTGCAGAGTGCTTGTGCTGCACTCGTCCGAGCTCTACATACCATTTTGAATCGCCACGAAGATTTCATAGTTCATTATATCGATGATTTATTAATTTTTTCACAAGATACTCAGAGTCATCTGAAACACATAGAAATAATTCTGGAAGAATTGGACACAGCGGGATTGAAATTAAACATTGAAAAATGTCAATTTTTTCAAAAAGAAGTCATTTATTTGGGTTTTCAATTGGACACCAAAACAGTAAGATTATCCGAAGACAGAGTCAAGCTCATAGATGAATACCCAAGACCAACGAATTTGAAAACATTGAGAGGTTTTCTTGGCACGATTAATTATTTTAAAAAACTGATTCCCGATTTGAGCCAAAAGGAAATCCCTCTGATAAAGTTGCTTAAAAAAGGAATAAAATGGAATTGGAAAGAAGAACAGGAGGAAGCTTTCGAAACATTAAAACGAGAATTCGCAAAAGGAACGAAAATATACCACCCCATTTACAATTTACCTTTTATACTCCGAACTGATGCGTCCATACAAAAATTTGCAGGAGTTCTGTCTCAAATACAAAACGACCAAGAAGTGCCGATATGTTTTATATCGCGAGTGACTAAAACACATGAGAGAAAATATAGTGTTACAGAATTGGAGTTTGCCAGTGTACTATATTGCGTAAACAAATTGAGGTTTTACTTATTGGGAGCAAAATTCACAATCGAAACAGACCATGCAGCTTTAGTAGAATAGATTAGTAAATAATAGAATACATAGAGGCATTCTATTATTACAGGAGTATGATTTTGAGTTCCGATATATAAAAGGAAAAGACAACATAATAGCCGACGCTCTAACACGGGATGAGGACACGGGAAAAAAGGAAACAATTACTCTACAGGTGGGACTAAATAGATTAATACAAGAAGAAGGGATATATTCGTTAAATGAGATAAGGACAAACCAAGAAGACCTAGAGGAAAGAGAGAAAAGAAGAGCGGAAGTAGAAAATGACATATATTTTAAGAGAATAGACGGAAAGGAACTATATTTAGTGACACAGACATTGGCCGAAAAGATAATAAAGAAATTACATGAGGACAATGGGCATATCGGTAGCAGAAAAGTTTGGCTCGTTTTTAGGGAAAATTACATCAGCCGACAGGATTACCGCATTGCAAAGGAAATTACCCAGAAGTGCGATGTATGTCAAAAATATAAGAGTCGGAATTTCAAAAACGAAAATGTTGCCAAAAATATTGAAGCCCGAAACAAACTAGACATTGTAGCAATAGATATGTTAAGCGATCTAATTATGACCACTAAAAGGAACAAACATATTCTGGTAATGGTGGATGTGTTTTCAAAATACGTAAAATTATATAGTTGCCGCACCACAAAGGGGGAGGAAATATTAAGAAAAATCGACAATTTTATAGCCATAGTAGGAACACCAAAAAAGATTCTACTGGACAATGCAACGTATTTCCGAAATGATCGTTTCAAGGGACAACTTCGAGAACGAGGAATAGAGACAAATTTTGTCAGCATCAGGCATCCACAGAGTAATCCTTCGGAACGATTCATACAGGAAGTGACGAAATTTCTTCGCATTGCAACAGATGGTCAACATCGCCACTGGGACAGGAAAATGGCGGAAATAGAAAGGTATCTAAATACAATTCCGAGCACAGTAACAAAAGAGACCCCAGAATACATCATGAAGGGTGTATTGCCGATAAGGCCATGGGAAGACCAAGAGCCAAAAGAATATCAACAGGTGATTGAAACCGTACAGAGAAGATTACGGCGAAGCAACGAAAAATATATCCAAAGACAGGAACAAAATAGAAAAAGAAGACCAGTGACTTTCCAAAAGGGTGAAAAAGTACTCGTGAGGGCATTACGAGTACCAAATCTTCCTGGGGGCATTTGCGCAAAGTTGATGCCTGTTTTCGAAGGCCCGTACATCGTGAATAATGAAAATGGGATAAATAGTTATGAGTTGAGGCACAGGAACTCGGAAAAGATCCGAGGAATTTATAATATTCACGATGTATACAAATATCACGAATAAAAGACAGAATTACATGAAGTAGATAGTAAGTTAGGATATAAGACGTAGATTAAAGTAAGGAAATATACAGGGAGTTGGTTTTGCCTCGAGAAAATTTATTTAAAAATGCAGATAAATTTTATCGAATACAAGGCGGGGATTTGTTATATTTCTATTTGATATGAAAATTAAATTTTGATAATTATAAACAAAATTCAATTTAATATAAAATATTTTCAATTTTCTCAACCACGGGCATATAAATTTAAAACAACCTGTATACAACAAATTGTTATATGTAATTTTAAGAAGTGATTAGAATAAGCGTACGAAACTCGGAACAATGTGCTTAGAATAAACAAAGTGAATGACGCGTACCATTATCGTTTCTTCGCGGAAGGTCGATCATTAGCCTATGCTAAATAAAACTCAGTGAAATAGATGATAGTTCATTATCGTTTTTCGCGGAAGGTTTCGATCATTAGCCTATGCTAAATAAGACTCATTTGAAAGAGAGAATAGGTCATTAAAATTTGTAAATAGTAGAAAGTGATTTTAGAATGGGAATTAAATATTTTCTTTTGAAATCCATTAAGCATATTTAGAAAGATTAAAAATTGGTTTTGAGGAATACTGCGAATGAGAGTTGGTGGAGGAAGACTGATTTGTGAATCTGGAAGGGATATTTAGAAAGTAGGTGAATGAATGACAAAGTGGGAGCGGAATGTTTTGAGCTGTCGAGAAGTGAAGTCGAGTAGTGGACGGTAGTGTACGGAGAGTGAGAAAGCCGGTAGTTCCGTGAGGTTGGAGTATCTATCGTGGAACGAGAAGTAGGCCAGGTCGAGAGTAAAAGAACCTCTTTGAGCCAAGAGTGTCCCGGTAGCTGATAGCAGTTTCGAGAAAGGTAGAACACAGCATCACGACAGACGCAGGAACGAGAGCTATTCGAGCTAGTTTTTCAAAGGAGAACATTACTGGAAGCCAGGACGAGGTTTGATCGCAGCCAAGGATAGCAGGAAACGGGTCTTGTGTGAGGACATTTTCAGTTCACCAGGAAAAGGTCAGTCTCATTTGTTTGGACATGAATGTATGGGTTTTTCGTATTAAATTCCACATAAAAAATTGAATAACATAATCAATAATATCAGAAAAGCTTCATCAAACTTAAATAGAGTTGTTCCTAATAACTCCTAATAGTTAAATGTTAATAAAAACTTTCAATTGAAAACCAAAAGGAAATAAGATTCCCATTTGTAAATGTTATGTTTAAGAATAATAAGAAATAGCAAATATTAAGCATTGATTGCCTTTTAAATAAAATAAAAAATATTTTGATTATAATTGTAACCCATATGTGTATTTTTTTTCTCTTTTCTTTTCTATCCCGATTAGGAACCATTAAGAAATATTTAGAAGCCACGAAAGTAAGTAATTAATTTATAATTCGCCCTGAGATTGAAAACATATTGATATGTGATCTGGTTAATTAATTAGATTAGTATTAATACATTGATTAAATTAAGTGACATATAAGAATATTATCTCATATCAATAATCAAGATCACATCAATATATATATATAGTAGTTTTCAATATATACGCAGTGACGTTTTGGATTCGCTTGATATTTCCGAACCATTCCAAAAAAGACACCGACATGATACATATCTCGAAAAACGAGTAGGTATATCTTGAAATTTTGGATACCTACTATTATATGCAAATAGTAACTCGTTTTTCGAATTTTGAAGATTTGCAAATTTTTGACCTCTTTTACGATTCAAAATTTAAAAGTTCCCTTTGCCAAAGAATTTCCAAGATCTTTATTATTACAAGTTAGGTACTCAAAATTTATGCCGATCCAAATATTTTCAGAAAGTGGGATAAGTTACAAAATATGTATGTATACTGCAATTCATTACAACAAACTGTTCATTAATTTTCTTATTACCACCAATTTCTGCCTCAAATAAACGGGATTTATCTTGTCTCAAAAGAATCAACACGTATTGACGAAACACCATGAAACAAGAGAGAATGTCGAGTACGTCAAATAAAAAAAAAACAAAAAACAACAAAATCTCCTATGATGATTTAAGCCTTTTAGATTAGAGGACAAGATGGGGGCCCCCTGACTTACTGGGGCCCGCAAGCTTCATGCTGCGGGGGCCTCTGTTACGCCCCTGCACCAATGCTATATCCCAAGTAGCACCGAACGGGTTTGTTAAGTCTTTTAAGGATACTTTAAAACTGTAGAATAAAACTAAAATTAAAACATTTGGTTTTTAAGTAAACCTTAAGGTTGCAATAAAACCGCTTTCAGCATAAAAGGGCCCACTCTATAAGAGGTCAATAAAACCAAAAATAAAAACCTTCTTAAAACTTTGTTTTCTTAAGCAACTGGTTTTAAAGCTGCTGTGAAGGTGCTTTTAATACCATGGTAAAAAATAGTTTAAGTTCAGGCAGTTTTATAGCAAACCTAAAAAGGTCTCTTAAATGGAGACTTTTAAAGACAATTTACCATATTAAATGATTCTTTAAACCCATATACTCCATATAGGCCAACAAATTTTTTACATGTGTTATGATAGGTAGATACGTATTTGTAACCATAAAATAATCAAAAGTACTTGGGTATTTCGGACTGTCAAGGTAGAAAAACACTTGCGCCCCAAACTTTATTGATAATGTTAACAAATCACGCGCCCTAAAATTTCTGACTTTTGGAGATTAAAAAATAAAAATAATAAAAAAAATTTAAATCCGAAAAATATTAATTTGCAAGAAAAATAATTTTGTCTACAATTTTAATGTTTTAATGTTCAAATAAATCGAATTTATTTCTTTATGGCTTTCAGCATCTCCAGAAAGCATATATGGCCGAAATCCAAATAGAACTATTTGGTCTATCGACAGAGAATTGTTAAGATCAAATGGTTTTATTTTATACCTTTCCAAGAGCATATTATATCCTACATAAAAGCAGGGTTGCCTTGGAATTAAAACTGTTTAGTTTTAATGCTGCTGTCAATAATGCCACACGGTTTTAATATGAATCTAACCTAAAATCGAGGCGTAGTAGTGTTGTGTGTGTTGTATTTTTCTTTTAAAATGACCAGTTCGTTTATATTTTAAGTACTTGCGACTTATTCCTTCCATACTAATTGTACTTCCACATGTTTTACTGATATAATAGTCTTGAGATCAAGTAGTTTTAATTTTTAATAATAGGTTTTATTAGTCATATTAGGAGAATCTTCAAAACCGCAATAAAACTAAAAGGTAAGAAACTAGAATCTAATAAAACCAAACACTTTTAAAACTACAATAAGACAAATTGTCTATTAAGATTAATGTCTTAATTTGATACTCTTATTAGATAATTTAAAACTAGTGACAAATGCTTAACAGTTTTAAAGTTCTGGAAGTATATCTACAAGGTAACTTTAAAACCATTATCTTCTTATTTACCACAATAAAACCTTTGTAAACCTTAAATAAAACTAAAATGTTTTTATTGTGCTACTTGGGATACTATAAATGTTGTGACGTTACTCTAAAGCGTTTCCGCGTTATAAGGTTTTCTACTATTATTGTAACATTTTTTTAAACTTTTTTCTTTTAATTTTTTATATACATAAAATCCCTTCAATTCCTCTCAATGACGAGGCAACATTATACATTTTATGTTTCTCTGATGACCAAATTCTACTTGCTCATGATTATGACGACTTGAGTTACATGATGCGGAAGCTAATAGAAGAATAAAGAATTGCGGAAGCTAACAGAAGCCAGGTGTGTTGAAGGGACAAAGCAGTCCATTACATTAGACGATGGGGAAGAAATTAAACACTGTGATGAATATAAGTACTTGGTTATAAAGATAAGTCAAGATGGAACACTCGATGCAGCTATAAAAGACAGAAACATACAGGGTAGAAAAGTCATATCCATGATTCACTGTAATGATTCTGTGGGACCAAACAATATCTAAAGCGAACAAACAGCTCATATACAATACTACACTTAAAAGTGTAATCACATATGGCAGTGAAGTTTGGCCAATGAAACAAAGAGCAGAAAAAATGATATTAGCAACAGAAATGGACTTCTGTAGAAGAGCAACAGGTAAATCAAGAATATATCGAATACCAAATGAGAGAACACGAGAAATGATGGGAGTCCGCATACAATAATTGATGACATAAAAACAAAACAACTAATATGGTACGGCCATGTAGAGAGAATGTCAGATGACAGGATCCCTTAACAGATTTTGACGTGGACGCCACAAGGTAGAAGGAAAAGAGGAAGGCCGAGAAGAAACTGGAGGGAGGGAACTGAAAAAGAACTAGAGGAAAAAGAACGCTGTAAATATACGATAGAGTATTAACGATAGAGAACGATAGTAGAGTAGTAAAGTTCTTTCATCATACTAACGATATGCGCGAGTATGCGTTTTTAATTTTTAACCTGTTTTTTTGCTAAACCGTGAAGGCTTAACATGATTTGTGTATTAGCTTAAGAAATCGAAATTGTGAAGAGGTTGCAACTCTTGTACACCGCGGGTGGTATTTCCTAAGGCATCCAATTGAAACACCATATTTTCTCTATCTTCATCGTATCTTGTAAATACTGGGATGGCTGGAAAGAAGGATATGTGATCGTCCTATTAGAGGGGGTACGCCTGGTCTGCTGTTGTGTTTCTCCAAATATGACAGTGGGCTAGTACGAGAGTAGTAAGATGGACGAGAGCATGAACAAAGTGGGGAACATAGGAGGAGAATGCGTGGTTTTCAGAGACTTCAACGTAAAAGCGGCGCAATTGCGATTTCTAATCACTGATACTTGCGGCACTGCTTTCTATTCTGTGCTTGTGGCAAGATATTGACTGGCTGGGTGGATAATCTAGATCTGGTTGTACTGAACACAGGTCGACGAGACCTTTAGCTGCACCGCAGCAGGCTGATGCTTCTGATGTTACTGATGTAGGTTCATGTCCAGCTGGGTGTGATGCCGCTATAGGGATGATGAGGGTCTTCCACGTACTACTTGGAACGGAATTTTTCTCAAATAAAAAACAATATCCAGAAGGGACCAAAAAAGGGAAAACAGGAAAAGGGACCTTGCTGAAAGTCACTAGATAAATGAAGATTTGGGAGAGTTACTCGGCCTTGGGAAGGCACTGTTTTAGAAGGTAGGACTTCGGCGTAGACTAAGTAATGAGAGGCCGTTTTAAAGTTCCTCGGATACTATCACCTGAACGATATATAATGAATTCTGCACTAAGGTCAGTCAAGTGGCATCTCAAACTGAGAATTTGAAGATTTCAGACATGCAATCTATAAATACGAAAAAAAGAAGGTTCAGTTGAGCTACTTTTGCCTCTAAAATGTATTTTAATTTATGACCTACCTTTTTTCTTATTACAGAAAAGCAAACACTAAGGGCCAATATTAAAAAAAGTTAAAATATTTTTTTGACGTTTCCCTAGGACTGAGATGAATTTAATCGCTAAAATAGAAACTAAAAACGTCTAATACAATTATTGCCCACATAAAATATCCGGAAAGACGGAAATATTCTCGTTGCACACGAGTGCTAAAAATGATATTTGAAACCCCAATTCCAATCTAGGACAAATCCCTGGAACGGCGCGTGTCGAAGGGAGCATGGAACAAATAAAAAAAGTCGTAGATATTTTGTCATCCAGCATCATTGTCATCAAAACCTCAGCAGCTCGTGCGTTCCGCTTAACTCTAAAGTGTCAGTATAAATTTAACATCTTAGATTTTCTTTGTTTGCCAACAAGACAAGCAAAACATGATCGGAACAAAAAAAGGAAATGTTTCTTTGGATAGAAAAAAGTTTCTCCGTAAAGGAGTCTGGCTGTAGGTGGTTGGCTGTCACTTTCGCTTTCGGGAGTGAGCAAACGTCGTTAAGCGTTTAAGATATCTCTAACGACGGATGACTCTAAATATAAATAAAAATAAGACGATTTTATTATTTCTTTAGAGTACAAACAACCTTCACAGTCGAATGAATCAAATGAAATTTAATATTAAATTGATTCGAATGTCTTCATTGTGATTCAATTTAAATAGTACATTATGAAACGAGTATTTAACGATGGTCATTATGAAGCTAGTATGACGGATACGAAACGAGCCGTCTAGCGGCGAGTTTCGTATAGAATACGAGCTTCATAATGATAATTAAATGCAAGTTGTATACACAATTTTTTCTATGATCATTCACAAAAAAAATATATTCAAATTTATCAATTTGCTAACGCTAACACATTAAGTAGTTATATGGTTAAATTAATTATTTTGTTGACACAATTATATTTTCAATACATATTACAATTATTAAAATGAATTTGAGGATAAATTTTTAATATCCCTATTGTCTTCAGACAATTTCTTAAAACGATTTAATTTTTAAATTACCTCGTCAGTTTGTTTACATATTGAGAACTGTCAAAGTGTATGTACCTATTTGACTCGCCATTGGTCACTGCGCATGTGCCACCTTCATCGCGAGTGCCATATCGCGACTCTATTGGTTAAAAATCTGTATCGTAATGAAAATCTGTATCATAATGAAGTTCATAATTGAAGTTCATGAAGTGAAACCATAATTGATATATTAAACTATGAGAATAGGGCTGTTCATCGATTGTCATTTGTTTCGAGCTTCTGGCATAAATTGTATAATCTGTGTATAATATTAATATACACGGATTATACGACATATGACAGAAGCTCGAAACAAATGACTGTGAATGAAAAGCCCTATAGAAAAATAATAGTATATTATTCAACAAGCATGTAATGATAGCTATTACTTACGATGATGAAGTTTGCGACAGGAGCCTTAGGCGAGTGTCGTAGTTCATCAGAGTGAGTAATAGCCATTACATGCAAGTAGAATACTATACTTTTTCTACGACCTTTTTTTATTTTAATTAGTAAAACAACATAATTATCAATTAATTATAATTTACAAAAATCAATTTTGTTTACCAATAGTACCCGGCTGAATAATTGGTTGCTTACTATTAATTAGCAATGCTGTCTTAATTATGTATTGTAAAAGACACAACAAGAAATAGTCAATTCAAATTATTTTCATTTCCGAAAAATTATAAGGGCCGGTTGTTCGAACGCTAATCAACAATGATCATTATCAAATATTTAATTACTGTCACCAAAACTGTCAATGTCAACTTTATTTAGGTTGCTGAAAACATAATTAATTACAATTATGAGATTTATTATCAATTATGTTAATAATTATTGTTATATTAATTGATTCTAGTCTCAGAATTGTAATCAATTATGTTTTTAAAGTTGACATTAACAGGTGGTGACAATAATTAATTATTTGATAATGATCATTGTTGATTAGTCTTCGAACAACCGGCCCTTAATATTTTGTACTTACTGTCATTGTAATAAATAGGAACTGGCTATTACCGTTGCGTTGCGTAGACGTATTTTTAAAAAGTTATAATGCACATTTATATTTAACTATAATATAATATAATAATATAACTATCTATAATATGTTATAATATATTTAGAATATATAACACAAGATAACTTTATATAATATAAAATAGACACAATATAAGTTTTAAATTCCAATAAACACACCAAATACGCTAATGTCACTGTCATTGAAAATGGTAAACGTCAAAATTCATAATAGTAAATAAGGTATAAAAGTAAAAAATATACTAACGCATTGCTACAGTTAAAAATCCCTTAAAAATTTTCGAAGTTAATTACCAGAGAACGGCAGTTCACGCCAGTGGCGCACATCCACACTCCCCTACACGCAACACTATATATACACGAAATTTTCGATTTTCTAAATCTGACTGAATTGAAAATTGGGCCAACTCCCATCTTAATGTTCAGGAAAAGACTCACCCATTCATATGTCAACCATCCATTTTGGTCCATGGGTGTGGATTTTACGGCCCTTCTTATTTAGGGTCTGTTTTTCGTTCTCGTCCCCAAAACTCCCAAAAACTTAGAAAATTTAACTCTGACCTTTACGGCTTCTGATAGTACTGATCATGACCTTTCTAAAGCATGTCTAATTTTGAAAATCGGTTATACCATTCAAAAGTTACCGAGCTCAGAAATATGACTCAATTTTTATTTAAAAAAGGAAAATGTTTGTCGATATGTATGTATTGTTGTGGAATTGTTTTTTGGTAAGAAAATTCAAAAAAATTTAATTTATATCAAGGACCATAAAAATAAAATTGATTGGAAAATTTAATTGGAATTTAGTTGTGTTTTTACATAGGCAATAAATAAAATAATTGGATAATCAATTAAATTAAGAATTTGCTAATTAATCTAAATAAATAGAAAAAGTAGAGTATGTATGTGGAAAAGTTAAACCGATCTGAATTTTTTTTTCTGTGTTTAAACGGGGGTCGGGGCCGATTCAGAACCGATGTAGTTTGTGACTTTTGACCACCCATAAGCCACTTGGTAGGACCACACCCATAGGACTTGGTAGGTACAAAACGGCATATTTTTGGGGGTATATATATCTTCGGTTTAAGAAGAGGCAGGAGAACCGCAAATACACCAAATGAATAGTATTGAGTTAAGCTTTCAAATGGTGTTTAAGCAGCCAGGATCAGACATACTCACGGCTCAGTATAGCCGAAAAACTGAAAAACTAAACTTTGAAAATTTTGGTTTTTCGACAATTACTCAAAATTTCAACCTACGAATTGCGCCAATAACTGAGAGTTTGTAGAAGAACTCTATACTAGGCGAATCTAACGGTGCATACCTCATATCCGGAAAAATTCGAATTTTTAAGTTATTGGCTTCATAAGTATGATCAAATCTATTTCTTATGGGAAAAACGGTTTCTCAGGCTCAATAATTCCTGTAATAGCTTCAGTTATCATACTTGACCTTAGATTCATCAGATACTACTTGTCAATGCGCTTCAAACTCATGTTTAGTGATCAAAATCGGTTAAGCCGTTTAGAAGTTATTAAGCTACAAAGGTATAAGCCAATTAACGATTATTCCCTAAATGGTTTATGTAGTTGTAGTGGTTACGACGCTAAATTTGATCTGGCAACGGGCAATTGGAGTTCATTTACCGGCCATTTCAATATTTTTTTTTTCAATCTATTTCGAATAGAAAAAAATCTAGTGTACATTCGATGGACACTAGATCATTTGGGAGATAATGCGACAAAGGCGACTATTTATAAAGCTTAACGTGTAATCGAGAAACATTGCATTTAACTTTCATACATTTAATTTATAAATAACTTTGAAAAACTCCTGATACAAGAATAAAAAACCGCTAAACGCCGTAAAAATGAGTGGCGCATACAGTATTCCAGCTACAAAAGATCTGATATGAATATTACGTGGCGCGAAAATGTATTTTTATATTGATGCAAAACAAAATTCTAGTTTTATTTTAAATGATTTTTCCATAATGTTTGCTAAATTTGAAGTAAACGCGCCACAAAAGGGTTTCAAAATTCAAACTGTATCAAAGTTACCCTTTTGTGGCCCGTTTTACTTCACGTTTAGCAAGTATTATGGAAAAATCTTTTAAAATAAAACTAGAATTTTATGGTGGTATGTGGACCGCCATCTAATATAACTGGTATTTACTGTCACCCTGGGAGCTAAGGGCGGTAATACATCAGGTTCTTTTCAATGTTAAGTAGTTAAGGGAGAATGAAACATCTTACCTCGACGAACACCAAGTTTATTCTCCCTTAACTACTTAACATTAAAAAGAACCTGATGTATTACCACCCTTAGCTCCCAGGGTGACAGTAAATACCAGTTATATTAGATGGCGGTCCACATACCACCATATGGCGATCCTGCCAGGATCGCCATATGGTGGTAGTCTTCTGGTTATTTTCAATGCTAAGTAGTTAAGGGAGAATAAAACATCTTCACTCGACGAACACCAAGTTTATTCTGATCTTTTAATTATATTATTTTCAATAATCAAAATGTGTTATTGTTACAAATACACGGGTGCTTATTCAGCGCCCGTGGCTCAAGGATTCGACACTCAATATTTAAATAAACAATGAAGGTAAATGTTAGTCGATATTACACAATCTTGACCCAGTTCAATATTGGATATTATTTTACATCTATTAATTTATCTTGTAATACTTATGAAAATCTTTATCTCTCTTATTCCAGGACAATTTTGTTTTGCATCAAAATGAAAATACATTTTCGCGCCACGTAATATTCATATCAGATCTTTTGTAGCTGGAATATTGTATGCGCCACTCATTTTTACGGCGTTTAGCATGTGTCACGGATCAGTGCCTCGCGCACTGTCTAAACACTCAGCCTAGCACTTATCCCTGCCATGCGCAGTGATAGGGTTATAACTGGAACTTAAAGTACAGGATGATTACATTTTTCGGCTACGTGTTATCTACAAAACAAGTGAAAAAGCTAGAATTATGTGTATTAAATGAATTAACTAGACTAAGCTTAGAATCTACAAAACAGCAATTAGACCAGTGCATGGTCACATAATACGTAGATATTATGGATGTCACATGTCACATATTATGGAAGCGAAACGTTGACCCTTTCAACCACTGATCAAAATCAACTGAGAATATTTGAGCGCAAAATACTAAAGATATTTGTAGACCCATTGCAGAGATGGTTTGTGGATAATTAAAATGAACCATGAGCTGGATGAACTAATGCAAAGCGCAGATATTGTTAGATTTGTAAAGTCACAAAGACTAAACTGGCTTGGTAACTTAGAAAGAATGTAAGATAATCGAGCTGTAAAAGTAATCCAGAGATAGAAGCTCCAAGAAAATAGAACAAGAGGAAGGCCTCGTAAAAGATGGATAGACGACGTAGAGGGGGATCTTAAAACCATGAATATTATTCAGTGACGAAGGAAATATTGTTAAGCAGGCCAAGACTCACAAAGGGTTGTGGCGCCATTAGAAGAAGACGAAGAAGAAGAAATAAATCAACTACGAATTAACTACATATAAGTGCCTTTATATTTCACAATATCGAAAATTGTCATTGAGAAAAGTTGTTTGTAATTCAAAATTATATTATAATCTGCATTTGCACTCTTCTAACTGAAAAATTTTTTTTGAAAATTTTCCTCCAATCACGGACACCCAACATCATTTTTATTTATAATAAATTCCTATAATAAATAATAAAAAGTTATTCCTTAGAAAAAGTTTTGCATAGTCTCGTAACCAAAATAAAATTATAAGATATTAAATTTTTTCAATTTTATACGAGGTATGTCAAAAAATATGAATTTCGCTGAAGAATAAAGTACCTTTATTTTTCACAATATTGAAATTTGTTATTACAAAAAGTTGGTTCAAAATTAAAAACTATGTTTCAATACGCAATGGCATCCTTCTATTTGAAATATTGTGAACTATAAAGGTATTTTACTTTTGAGCGAAATTCATATTTTTGAAATACCTCGTATAGAATTGAAAAACAATTGATATCTTATGATTGCATCTTAGTTTTTTGAGTATTCAGACATTTTTATAAATAATAAATTTTTTTGCAAAATTAATAATAACGGAGTTATTTTAAATAAAAATGATGTTTGGTATCCTTAATTTGAGGAAAATTTTCAATTTTTTTTTTCAATGAGAAGAGTGTAAATGCATATTATAACATAATTTTTAATTGCAAACAACTTTTCTTAATAACAATTTTCGATATTGTTCAGTATAAAGGCACACTTACTGTTGAGCGAAATTCATATTTTTGGACATACCTCGTATATTATTGATAAAATTTGATACCTGATGATTGTATCTTAGGTTTTAGACTATGCAGAGCACTTTACGAAGAATAACTTTTTTTCGTAAAATTGATATTAAAAAAGTTTCCCATATGGTTCCAAGTTAGGCAGACACCATGTATACATACAAACAATATAAAAACAGCTGAAAAAGAAAGAAAAAAAGTGGTAGTGAAACAATTACCACCGTAATATTTGCATATGTATTTCCAAAAAATTACAAAATATCCTGCTTACAGTGGATGATGCATGCGGTTGGATCAGGACCAAACTAAATTAATATCTAGCATTATTAATATTATAAAGAGATTTACGGCTGACTTTACGACTAAATTCAAACCGTAAACAAATTAAAATCCGGCAAAAATATGAATATTTCAACGTTTTCTTGAATTACTCTTGATCAGTAAATCTGTTTAAAAATTTATTATGAAATATAATGATAATGGGTAGGTGCAGCAAATGTAATTTATTATTAAGTGAACTGAATAAGATCACTTCGGTGATCGAGAGAGAAAGTATTTGAAATAATGAAATAACAAATAATATAAAAATTGTTGTATAAGTTGTATATTATAGTCCAACTTTAAATGTCTTGTAGAGGGCACTATTCTTATTTTGTTTTGAAATTTGATAACTACTATTTCCTAGTTTTGATGAAATTTCTAGTATTTTCTATTCTTATTTTGATTTGCTGAAAGTAATCATTTGCGGAATTAACCATTGTTTTAAGATATACATATTTGTCCACTCGTTTAACCTCGTCTTCTTCTTTAGGTGCCGTCTTTTTAGCGAGGTTGGCGATGACAGTGTATCTTTTGGCTCTCTTCTATAGCTTCTATTATAACGTCATTAAGGATGTTAAACTTGACTGTTGTTGACTAGTATGTTTGAAATTGGTGTGTGCTTTTTTGAAATTACTATTGTTTTAGTTTTTTTTACATTCACCTTAAGACCATATAGTTCTCCTTCTTGTACTACCTTGGTTAAGAGAATTTGTAGTTCTTCTTCACTGCCAGCAATCAGTACTTTATCATCGGCGTACGTGATGTTGTTCACGATTTTTCCATTGGTTTTTATTCCTTCTTGTGCTTCATCTATAGCTCGTGCAAAGATTTCCTCTGAGTACAAGTTGAATAATAATGATGATAATATACTGTTGTGATCTTGATTATTGATATGAGATAATATTTTTATATGTCATTTAATTTAATCAATGCATGAATAATAATCTAATTAATTTACCAGATCACATATCAATGTGTTTTCAATCTCAGGGCTTTTTATAAAATTAAGTACTTACATACGTGGCTTCTAAGTATTTCTTAATGGTTCCTAATCGGGATAGGAAAGAAAAGAGTAAAATAATAACACATATGGGTTACAATTGTAATCAAAATATTGTTTATTTTATTTAAATGGCAATCACTGCTTAATATTTGCTATATCTTATTATTCTTAAACATAACATTTACCTGGGAATCTTATTTCCTTTTGATTTCCAAATTGAAAGTTTTTATTAACATTTAACTATTATGATTTATCAGCAACAATTCTATTTAAGTTTGATGACTTTTCTGATATTATTGATTATGTTTTTTCAATTTTAAATGTGGTATTTACTACGAAAAACCCATACATTCATGTCCAAACAAATGAGACTGACCTTTTTCTGGTGCACTGAGAATGTCTTCACACAAGACCCGTTTCCTGCTATCCTTGGCTGCAATCAAAACCTCGTCCTGGCTTCCAGTAATGTTCTCCTCCGAAACTAGCTCGTATAGCTCTCGTTTCCTGCTTCTGTCGTGATGCTGTGTTCTACCTTTTTCGAAACTGCAATCAGCTACCGGGAACTCTTGGCTCAAGGAGGTTCTTTTACTCTCAACTTGGCCTACCTCTCGTTCTACGATAGATACTCCACACTCACGGAACTACACCAGCTTTCTCACTCTCCGTACACTACCGTCTACGACTCGACTTCACTTCTCGACAGTTCAAAACATTCTGCTCTCTATTTGTCATTCATTCCCCTACTTTCTAAATATCCCTTCCAGATTCACAAATCAAAATTCCACCACCAACTCTCATTCGCAGTATTCCTCAAAACCAATTTTTAAACTTTCTAAATATGCTTAATGGATTTCAAAGAAAATAGTTAATTCCCATTCTAAAATTACTTTCTACTAATTACAAAATTTAATGATCTATTATCTACTTTCACTAAGTCTTCTTTAGCATCGGCTAATGATTGAACCTTCCGCGAACAACGATAATGACCTATTTTCGATTTCACTTTAGTTTTATTTTAAGCGCATTGTTCCGAGTATCGTTTAATCACTTCTTAAAATTAAATATAACAATTTGTTGTATACAGGTTGTTCTAAATTTATATGCCCGTGGTTGAGAAAATTAAAAATATTTTATATTAAAGTGAATTTTGTTTATAATTATCAAATTTTAATTTTTATATCAAATAGAAATATAACAAATCCCCGCCTTGTATTCGATAAAATTTATCTGCATTTTTAAATAAATTTTCTCGAGGCAAAACCAACTCCCTGTATATTTCCTTACTTTAATCTACGTCTTATATCCTAACTTACTATCTACTTCATGTAATTCTGTCTTTCATTCGTGATATTTGTATACATCGTGAATATTATAAATTCCTCGGATCTTTTCCGAGTTCCTGTGCCTCAACTCATAACTATTTATCCCATTTTCATTATTCACGATGTACGGGCCTTCGAAAACAGGCATCAACTTTGCGCAAATGCCCCCAGGAAGATTTGATACTCGTAATGCCCTCACGAGTACTTTTTCACCCTTTTGGAAAGTCACTGGTCTTCTTTTTCTATTTTGTTCCTGTCTTTGGATATATTTTTCGTTGCTTCGCCGTAATCTTCTCTGTACGGTTTCAATCACCTGTTGATATTCTTTTGGCTCTTGGTCTTCCCATGGCCTTATCGGCAGTACACCCTTCATGATGTATTCTGGGGTCTCTTTTGTTACTGTGCTCGGAATTGTATTTAGATACCTTTCTATTTCCGCCATTTTCCTGTCCCAGTGGCGATGTTGACCATCTGTTGCAATGCGAAGAAATTTCGTCACTTCCTGTATGAATCGTTCCGAAGGATTACTCTGTGGATGCCTGATGCTGACAAAATTTGTCTCTATTCCTCGTTCTCGAAGTTGTCCCTTGAAACGATCATTTCGGAAATACGTTGCATTGTCCAGTAGAATCTTTTTTGGTGTTCCTACTATGGCTATAAAATTGTCGATTTTTCTTAATATTTCCTCCCCCTTTGTGGTGCGGCAACTATATAATTTTACGTATTTTGAAAACACATCCACCATTACCAGAATATGTTTGTTCCTTTTAGTGGTCATAATTAGATCGCTTAACATATCTATTGCTACAATGTCTAGTTTGTTTCGGGCTTCAATATTTTTGGCAACATTTTCGTTTTTGAAATTCCGACTCTTATATTTTTGACATACATCGCACTTCTGGGTAATTTCCTTTGCAATGCGGTAATCCTGTCGGCTGATGTAATTTTCCCTAAAAACGAGCCAAACTTTTCTGCTACCGATATGCCCATTGTCCTCATGTAATTTCTTTATTATCTTTTCGGCCAATGTCTGTGTCACTAAATATAGTTCCTTTCCGTCTATTCTCTTAAAATATATGTCATTTTCTATTTCCGCTCTTCTTTTCTCTCTTTCCTCTAGGTCTTCTTGGTTTGTCCTTATCTCATTTAACGAATATATCCCTTCTTCTTGTATTAATCTATTTAGTCCCACCTGTAGAGTAATTGTTTCCTTTTTTCCGGTGTCCTCATCCCGTGTTAGAGCGTCGGCTATTATGTTGTCTTTTCCTTTTATATATCGGAACTCAAAATCATACTCCTGTAATAATAGAATGCCTCTATGTATTCTATTATTTACTAATCTATTCTTCATGATATGTACTAAAGCTGCATGGTCTGTTTCGATTGTGAATTTTGCTCCCAATAAGTAAAACCTCAATTTGTTTACGCAATATAGTACACTGGCAAACTCCAATTCTGTAACACTATATTTTCTCTCATGTGTTTTAGTCACTCGCGATATAAAACATATCGGCACTTCTTGGTCGTTTTGTATTTGAGACAGAACTCCTGCAAATTTTTGTATGGACGCATCAGTTCGGAGTATAAAAGGTAAATTGTAAATGGGGTGGTATATTTTCGTTCCTTTTGCGAATTCTCGTTTTAATGTTTCGAAAGCTTCCTCCTGTTCTTCTTTCCAATTCCATTTTATTCCTTTTTTAAGCAATTTTATCAGAGGGATTTCCTTTTGGCTCAAATCGGGAATCAGTTTTTTAAAATAATTAATCGTGCCAAGAAAACCTCTCAATGTTTTCAAATTCGTTGGTCTTGGGTATTCATCTATGAGCTTGACTCTGTCTTCGGATAATCTTACTGTTTTGGTGTCCAATTGAAAACCCAAATAAATGACTTCTTTTTGAAAAAATTGACATTTTTCAATGTTTAATTTCAATCCCGCTGTGTCCAATTCTTCCAGAATTATTTCTATGTGTTTCAGATGACTCTGAGTATCTTGTGAAAAAATTAATAAATCATCGATATAATGAACTATGAAATCTTCGTGGCGATTCAAAATGGTATGTAGAGCTCGGACGAGTGCAGCACAAGCACTCTGCAATCCAAACGGCACTACCTTAAACCGGTAGACAATACCATCAATAGAAAAAGCGGTGTAGTTTCTACACTTTTCAGCTAACGGTATCAACCAAAAACTGTGTTTTAAGTCAATTTTCGAAAATATGTGTGACCCGGTGATTCTTCCAAAAATGGCCTCGATGTTTAGAGGTGATTCATATTGTGATACAGTGTGCTGGTTGATATTCCTGGCATCTAAACATAATCTCAATTCTCCACTGCTTTTCTTTACTATCACAATCGGGTTAACATATGGTGAATCACATCTTTCGATGATTTGATCTTCCAACATTTTATTTATTTCTTCTTTCACCTCTTGTCGATACTTGTATGGAATCGGGTAAGTCTTTGATCGAAAATTTCCCAAGTTTTTCACCTCAAATGAATGTTCGTACTTTTTAGCCACTCTGTTTTCCTCATTGATCAAATTTTCGTAGTTTCGTAACATCAACCGCAATTCTTTTTCTTTCCCTTCTCCACATATCAATTTTCTGTCTTTTTTCTCAGATTCTTCACACATGTTTACCGTGCATTCTGCATCCTCGTTTGCATATACCTCCTCTTCAAATACCACTGTTTCAATCATATTCTTTTCACTTTCATTTTTTAGCTTTATTTCTTCTTCTCCTGAGCCCGTCTCTTCTTTTGAGGAATCCCAGGTTTCCTTTGTTTCTGATACTCTCAAATTTTCTTCTTCTGGGCTCAACTCTTCTTTTGAGGAGCCACAGGTTTCATTTTCTTTTATCTTTTTCTGACCTTTTCTCCTTTTTCTTCTTTGTCCTTGCTTCGCTGCCAAATTCATTTCCACTGTTTGTTCTTTACCTGATTCGTCCGTATTTTGTTTCTCATGTTCCTTGTCCTGTTCTTTTTCTTTTTCTTCTGTTAGTTTCATCGTATTATTTTTAAAATCTATCACTACATGTTTTTCTGCCAATTCGTCCACTCCTACTATCATGTCATGTGACATGTTTGGCATTATTACACATTGTAGTGCATACATATTCTTGCCCAGTCGTACCATTACTCGTATGCCTTCATTTATAGTTGCCAATGTCCGTTTGTTTGCGCCCACTAAATTTACCCTAGGTATTTTATAAATTAAATTCGTTAAGTTAACTTCTTCTATTAGTTTTCTGTTGACCAATGTTATTTCAGATCCAGTGTCTATCATAATTTTAATTGGTTTCTCGTTGATAAATCCATCCACAAATTTTAAATTAACTCCATTTTTCTTTTCGTTGTTTCCTGCCAATTTAATAAACTCCTTGGGGTTACAAAAGATTCCTGTTTGATTTTTGGTTTTTAGTGAGCGCCGTCGTGAAAAAACGCCGGTTGCTCATCGTCGTTTATATTTTCGTCATAATGTCTCTCTCCGTCATATTCATCTGTCTGGGTATTATTTACTTCTCTTCTATTTTCTCTTGGTCTGTCGGATCTGTTTCGGTTTTCTCGATATCCCTGTTCATTTTGTCTACCATTATTTCTGTTTTCTTGATTTGAGCGTGTGGTGTTTCTATTCTGGTATTCTCGATTTCTGTTCTCATTCCATTGCCTATTTCTTTGTTCATAATTTCCTCTTCCGTTGTCTCTATTTTCGTTTTCCCTTCTGGGATTAAAATCTCGTCTTGTATAGTCCCTCCTATTTTGATTTCTATCTCTGTAATCCTGTGTTTCTCGGGGCCTGTAATCTTCTCGCGACCTTCTTGATTTTCTTTCCCTTAAACGTGATTCTCTTATTTGTAGGAATTGGCATAAACTATCTATGTCTTTGTAGTTTTGCAATGTGATATGGTCTTCCAGCGTTTCTTCGAAATGTCTTGCAATCAGTTCGACTAATTGTTCCGATGAGTAATTATATTGTAAATGTTTTGCGTTATAGTAAATTTGTAATGCATATGTCCTTTCTGATATACCCATCCTATCATTGTATTTCCCATTTTGCAATTCCTTGTTAATTTCCAATTGTTGGACTTTTCCCCAGAAATAATTCAAAAATTTTTGTTCAAATTGTTGCCAACTGTCAAATTCTTCTTCTTTGCAATCGAACCATAGGCTTGCTTCATATTTTAGATGGTTTCTGATAGTTTCTTTTGCTGTTTCGAAATTTCCGATGTGTTGTATTTTCTTTTTCAGGCTATTTATGAACGGCACTGGGTGTAATCTTCTTACATCCCCGCCAAACCTTATCTTCACGTCATCTGTGCTATGTATAACCATTTCTCTTCTTTCTCCTACATTTTGTTGAATATTGATTTCCGCAATCTTTCTTTCCATTTCTTCAATGTCTGCTTGAATAGCGTTTTGCAACTTGTTTTCCAAACTTTCTATTTCCTTTTTCTGGCAATTCGTTATTTCCTTTATTTTGCTTTTGATTTCTTTAATCTCTGTCTCTTGTTGTCTCATATCGTTCTTGATTATTGTCAAACATCCTTTTACTTCCTTTTCATACTTTCCTATGCGTTCCTCCATTTTCTTGTTGTTCTCTTCTATTGCTTGTTTCATTTTTTGTTGTGTTTCATCCATTTTTTGATCCATTTTTTGTTGTGTTTCATCTATTTTTTTATCCACTTTATCCATTTTCTTTGATGTTTCTTCCTGATTTTTATCCATTTTTTGTTGTGTTTCATCCATTTTCTTTGATGTTTCTTCCATGGCTTGTTTCGTTTCACGTTGATTTTCATCCAGTTTTTGTTCCATTCTTTGTGACTGGAGTTGCATCATTTGTAATATTTTATCTATTCCTGATAATTCTTGCTGTTCTGATGCCATGATTGTCGTGTCTAAAATGTCTTCTTGGTCTGAATTATTCTCTTGATTTGAATGTTCTTTTTGTTTTTTGTTGTCTTTGCTTTGGCTTCTTGTCACAGACATTTGTTTTCAAGAAGTATTATCCCCGCCAAATATGAAATTTTACTAGTATGTTACCAAGACGACTTTTTCTCACCCAAATATTATAAATTGTCAATAAATATATCAAATGTAAATATCGTAAAAATAAAATATTAAATCAGTTATGTAAAATTTGTACCTAAAGAGATCTAAAATTTTATGTTATCAAATGTAAGTATCTCACTTTTTACCACAGGCATATAAATTTTCAAATACCGGCTTTACTCTTTCTATCCTTCAAATTTGCCACTAGAAATACTTTTCAAATGCCCTCCACGTTGGACGACAGTTGTTGTGATCTTGATTATTGATATGAGATAATATTTTTATATGTCATTTAATTTAATCAATGCATGAATAATAATCTAATTAATTTACCAGATCACATATCAATGTGTTTTCAATCTCAGGGCTTTTTATAAAATTAAGTACTTACATACGTGGCTTCTAAGTATTTCTTAATGGTTCCTAATCGGGATAGGAAAGAAAAGAGTAAAATAATAACACATATGGGTTACAATTGTAATCAAAATATTGTTTATTTTATTTAAATGGCAATCACTGCTTAATATTTGCTATATCTTATTATTCTTAAACATAACATTTACCTGGGAATCTTATTTCCTTTTGATTTCCAAATTGAAAGTTTTTATTAACATTTAACTATTATGATTTATCAGCAACAATTCTATTTAAGTTTGATGACTTTTCTGATATTATTGATTATGTTTTTTCAATTTTAAATGTGGTATTTACTACGAAAAACCCATACATTCATGTCCAAACAAATGAGACTGACCTTTTTCTGGTGCACTGAGAATGTCTTCACACAAGACCCGTTTCCTGCTATCCTTGGCTGCAATCAAAACCTCGTCCTGGCTTCCAGTAATGTTCTCCTCCGAAACTAGCTCGTATAGCTCTCGTTTCCTGCTTCTGTCGTGATGCTGTGTTCTACCTTTTTCGAAACTGCAATCAGCTACCGGGAACTCTTGGCTCAAGGAGGTTCTTTTACTCTCAACTTGGCCTACCTCTCGTTCTACGATAGATACTCCACACTCACGGAACTACACCAGCTTTCTCACTCTCCGTACACTACCGTCTACGACTCGACTTCACTTCTCGACAGTTCAAAACATTCTGCTCTCTATTTGTCATTCATTCCCCTACTTTCTAAATATCCCTTCCAGATTCACAAATCAAAATTCCACCACCAACTCTCATTCGCAGTATTCCTCAAAACCAATTTTTAAACTTTCTAAATATGCTTAATGGATTTCAAAGAAAATAGTTAATTCCCATTCTAAAATTACTTTCTACTAATTACAAAATTTAATGATCTATTATCTACTTTCACTAAGTCTTCTTTAGCATCGGCTAATGATTGAACCTTCCGCGAACAACGATAATGACCTATTTTCGATTTCACTTTAGTTTTATTTTAAGCGCATTGTTCCGAGTATCGTTTAATCACTTCTTAAAATTAAATATAACAATTTGTTGTATACAGGTTGTTCTAAATTTATATGCCCGTGGTTGAGAAAATTAAAAATATTTTATATTAAAGTGAATTTTGTTTATAATTATCAAATTTTAATTTTTATATCAAATAGAAATATAACAATACCTACAACCTTGTCTAACTCCTCCTTGGATGTTTTTGGTTTTTAGTATCACTTATTTCGGTTCTGACGTCAGTTCCGTTTATTAGAAGATTCTCGATATTTCTTTGATTTTTTTCTATTGTTAGACCGAATTCTTTTGCATACTCCGCGCTATTCTGGTCACCAGTATCTGAAGATCTTCTCAATATTATCGGCTAAGTTTACAATGTCATCTGCATATCTAATGTTCTTAATGGAAATTCCATTTACTTTTATTACAGTTGTTTCATCCTTAAGAGCTTTTTTCAGGATCGCTTCCTAGTACGCATTCAAAAGAATTGGCGACAATACGCATCCCTGTCTCACCCCACATCTAATTTCAATTTCCTTTGACAGTTTTTGTTAACGTGTACTTTTGCTCGCTTTTTATCGCATAAATTCGATATGATCATTAGGTCATTGTCGTCTATCTTCTTTGATTTTAGGCCATTCATTAATTGTTTAGGCAAGATCAGCTCCTGTCCAAAATCACAAACCAGGGATCAGAATTAATGCCAGAAGTAACACCATACGAAGTTAAAAAGACACTTTCAGAAATGAAAAATAATAAATCCCCTGGCGATGACGGAGTAGTGATCGAGGCAATCAAACAAGGTGGAAATAAAATTATCCAGGTTTTGGCCAAACTTTTCACCGAATGCATTTACCAAGGAAAAACGCCTTCTCAATGGAACAATGCAGTCATTGTTTTATTGCACAAGAAAGGTGACATAACAGATCTAAAAAACTACCGTCCTATCAGTCTGCTATCACACATATATAAACTTTTCACAAAAATTATCAAAAAGAGACTGGAGGCTAAGTTAGACTTCTATCAGCCTAGAGAACAAGCTGGCTTCAGATCCGGATACAGCACTAACGACCACTTACTGGTAATAAAAAACTTGATCGAGAAGTCTGCGGAATACAACAAACCATTGGCACTGATATTCGTGGACTACGAGAAAGCGTTCGATACCATAAACCAGCAGAAAATGTTAAAAGCATTGACAGAATGCCGAATAGATTATCGCTATACTAACATGATAAAATATATCTACCACAACGCAACGGCTAGCGTAAGACTATCTGATCAACAAACAAATAAATTCTGTATACAGCGAGGAGTACGGCAAGGAGACACCATCTCACCAAAGTTGTTCACAACCCTTTTGGAACACAGTTTTAAGAAGGCAGATCTGAACGAATATGGTATCAACATAAATGGAGAGAAGCTCAGTCATTTGAGATTCGCAGATGACATCGTCCTTATAGCCGATCGTATGGATGATGCAATAATAATGTTGAACAAGTTATATCACGCTTCCTTAGAGGTCGGACTAAAGATTAACATCAACAAGACGCAAATAATGACTAATCTGGTGCTAAATCGTAATATTGTTCTTGATGGAATGAATATTGAGCAGACTGCATCTTATAAGTACTTGGGACATGAAATTCGATTGGGAAGAGATAACCAGACGTGCGAGCTCCCACGTCGCATAGGATTAGCCTGGGCAGCGTTTGGTAAACTGAGCTATGCATTTAAATCGGACTTACCCATATGCCTGAAAAGGAAAATCTTTGACCAGTGTGTATTGCCTGTACTCACTTATGGAGCGGAAACATTAACACTCACAAAAAAGGTAGTGAACAAGATTCGCATTACTCAAAGGGCTATGGAGCGCCAGATGTTGGGTGTCTCCCTGAGGGACCGAATCCCAAACGAAGAAATACGTCGTAGAACAAAAACAGCGGACGCCGTCGAAAGAATCGCGTCGCTTAAGTGGAATTGGGCAGGACACGTCGCCAGATTGTCAGACAACCGATGGACAAAACGTATTGTCGAGTGGAGGCCACGAGAAGAAGCACTACGGAGCAGAGGACGACCACCAACCAGATGGGCTGACGATCTGAAACGTATTGTCGGCAACTGGATGCAAGCCGCACAAAACAGAGAAAGATGGAAAGAGCTGAGGGAGACCTATGTCCAGCAGTGGACGCGTACGGGTTGATGATGATGATTAATTGTTTATGTCGTTTTTATCGAATGCTTTATTATAGTCAATAAAACACGCATATTATCTTGATTGACGTCCAGGCACCTTTGTATCAGTATATTAAGTGAAAAAAGAGCTTCACGAGTTCCTAGGACTTTAACAAACACAAATTGTTTAAGTCCAGTTTATGGTAAATTCGGTTATGGATGACTTTAGTGGTAACTTGATCAAATGGGACATCAAGCTAATGGTGCTGTAATCGCCGCATTCTCTTGGGTTTTTCTTTTTGGGGAGGCAAATAAAGTTGACTAGATTACTAGCAGGCTAAGAGCAAAGACAAGTAAATATTCCTTGGCATTATATTCATACTTTATCCTCGATGTTCGTTAAATTGTGGTTATATAAATAGTTTATTTCTTATAAGTTTCTTGTTATCGTTTTTGTTCATGAATTAGAAACTGAAAATAAAACGTTAAATTTGCAGATTAGTTTATAATCGTGATTTATAGCCCAATAAATGACCGTTTTGGAGTGTAATTTTCAGGGGGCAACTCCGAATTGCATGAAAATTTGGATTTAGGTTCTACTTACCCTCCACTTCAAAGTTGAAATTGTGCCGTTGGTTGCTTTTACTTGGGGGGTGACACTCACCCCTACTCGGGGGGTGAAAAACGCTTGTTTAAAATAAGCCCGGAAATGGGTAAATTGACATTATAAGCAACTTTCGTTCTATAAAGTTTTTTACGTAAGTCAATATTTTTCGAGTTATTCGCGATTGAAAATGTTGATTTTTCGACAAAAAACTACGTTTTCAGACTGTTTTTCGCAAATAACTTAAAAAGTAAATATTTTATCGAAATAAATATTCCTAGCAAAAGTGTAGCTTATAATAAATCAAATGAAATGGGGTATCAGTAAAGTTTATACATTGAGTAAAAGCAAAGTTGTAGCTCATGAAAAATTCGTTCTTATTCGTCTAATTCCAAATCGAATAATTCAACGCGAAATCACCGAAAAATCAAGCCCTTTTCGGGAAAAGCTTATTAACATTTTTAAAGTATCTAAAAAAAGCTTTATATTTGTTTTTTACAAAAGTTTCTGGCATCCAAAATAAACGAATTGCACTGAAAAAAAAGTTGGCCCATTTTTTTGGTAAAAAAATCGTGAAAACCTGCCTCTATTTATCACCCTAAATAAAATTAATCAACTATTTTCTATGGGAAATAAGCCACAATTTTACTAAAAAAATGAATTTATTAACTTTTCGAAGCCCAAATCGGGTTTCGTTGTCAAAATACAAAATACTTCTAAAATAAACAAAAATGTTGTTGCTAAGTAAAACAAATTCTTCTAATAATTTATTTAATCTGACTCATTTATATTGGCAATTCAGACGTATATTATACATTTTAAAGTAGAAGACTTTAAAATGATATCGCCAATATTTATGAGTTGCGTTCCTGGGACGACTTTACTAAAAGATAGTTCATTCGATTACATGAAATCAATCCTAACTCAAGAATATCCGTCGCAAAAAAATCATAGCATGTGATCTGTCTTTAAAAAGACAACCAAATGCAACGATGACAGTAAAATTCTCGCGTTAGAGATTTCATAGTTAATCACGAGGGAAAACCAGGAAAAAACCTCGTGATACTATCCCGACATCGTAAGTATTTGGTCTTACATTTAATTTACCTTCAAAAAACTAATATCACACTCTGATTTAATATGTTTAAATTATAAATAATATTAATAATACATAGATATACAATAAGTAACACTAAAATATAAAATTTGTACTAACTCGATATGTTATTGACTTACTAATCGTGGTATTTTCTTTCTATTGACTTCCTCTTTCAGTATGGGTAACCACATCCTACTGCATTCTACCGAGGAATTTGCGACACAATTGGTTTCATTTAGCATAATTAGAGCCGCTTCTTTGATTTTTCTCTTTTTACTATCTGATTCTTTAATTTTTACTTAGCAACAACATTTTTGTTTATTTTAGAAGTATTTTGTATTTTGACAACGAAACCCGATTTGGGCTTCAAAACGTTAATAAATTCATTTTTTTAGTAAAATTGTGGCTTATTTCCCATAGAAAATAGTTAATTATCAAAATGCCACAAGGAAATATCTTCAGAACAACATAAAATTAATCGTTACCGCTTTACTATTTATTTTAACTCTATGTGGATTGTTTATATGATCTGTAAGTTTTATTGGTTTGAAGTGCTTATTTTTAAAAAATTTGGTCTTATAGCAAAAAAAAATTTCTAAAAACTTTTGAAAAATTTCCTTTTTTTTTAAAATAACTTAAAAAGTATTAGTAATAAGAAAAATCTTAACGAATAAAAAAATTCAGGTTTTGCTATTATAAATATGCTTGTTTCATTTTGTTTCCCGTAAGACAAAAATTGGTTTAGATATGGCTGTTCAAAATTTGCATACACTCGTTATTAGTGACCCATTTTCAACTATAACCCTTTTAAAAATAAGCACTTTAAACCGGTGAGACCGACAGATCATATAAAAAATAGATAAGTAAATTGTTTGTAAAGCGGTAGCGATTAATTTCATTTGGGGAGCTAAACACCAAAAAAAGAGGGCCAACTTTATTTTGAGCATAACTCGCTTATTTTTAATGCTAGAAACTTGTATAAAAAATTAAAATAAAGATTTTTATCAAGAAACAGTTTTAAAGAAAGAACACTTTAAAAAAGTTTGAATGAGTTTTTCCCGAAAAGTGCTTAATTTTTCGGTGATTTCACCTTGAAATATTCGATTTGAAATTAGACGAATAAGAACCTGTTTTCCATGAGCTACAACTTTGTTTTTACTCGATTGATAGACTTTACTGATATACCATTGTGTTTCGGTTTATTATAAGCTACATTTTTGCTAGGAATATTTGTTTCGATCAAATATTTACTTTTTGAGTTATTTGCGAAAAACCGTCTGAAATCGTAGTTTTTTTTGTCCAAAAATAAACATTTTCAATCGCAATTAACTCGAAAATTATTGACTTACATAAAAAATTCTATGAATTAAAAGTTGCTTAAAATCAGTCAATTTATCCATTTCCGGTCTTATCTTGAACGTATGTTTTTTCACCCCCGAGAAGGGGTGACTGTCACCCCCCAAGTAAAAGCAACCAACGGCACAATTTCAACTTTGAAGTAGAGGGTAAGTAGAACTTAAATCCAAAGTTTCATGCAATTCGGAGTTGCCCCTGAAAATTACACGGTATCGCCGTATTTCCCGTTCATTTATTGGGCTATTACTGTCAGCAAGATATTTGATAAAAGTTTACATTTTGTTACATTATGTTAAATTTTCATTATGTTTTCATTATGTTTTCATAATTTTGTCCAGTAGACTATTTACCACCGAGCTCACAATCCCAGCTATTTAGCAAACATCTCCGAACCTAAAGTTCAACTTCTATGTAATGTAAACAAGTAATTAATTCATTGTTACCAGTCGGAGTTCCAGTAAACAGTAAAATTAATTATACAAATTCCAACACAACTTTATATTTTGACTAGTTATATATACTTTCGACTTTTTGTTCGAATACCTCTTGCTCCTAAAAATAAACTTCAAATTAGCGAGTTGTTGTAAAACCCACCGGTAAAGAACTTTTTTATTTCGATTTTGTTATATAAAGTAGGTTGTTAATGTAACCATTTTAGGGATTGGTTAATTATAAACTTTTTTTTACGTGACTAGATGCGCGTTTATGTTTTTAAGCTTCAAAATTTCAGTATACTCTTTTACTCTGTTTTTAGAGATAATTGGAAAATCTGACTGTCTTGTTACGTCTTTACACTTAGAAATAACCAGTGTGTGGGTAGATACGTGTCGTAATTATAAATCTTATGAAATTGTGATTATTTTTTTATTACAATTTCAGTAAAATTTCATACTGTCTTGTCACGTACCTATGCCTTTTCCTTTCGATTTGCTGTTTTTTTAATCTCATCTGTGATATATTTGGGATTTTCTTTTCTGCTTTTGTCCAAATATTACAAAGACCCCTGATATTCTTTGACTAACTGATACTTTTCTTCTGCTGGTTTTACTTCATCTACAGTTCCTAGCGTTGCGTTTCAGTCAATTTTAGGTCTTAGGTCTTGTAGAAGAATTGTCAAGATCAGGGGTTCCCAAACTTTTTTGTACCACGCCCCCTTTTGTTGAAATGAAAGCTTCTCGCGCCCCCCCTTTACAATAAATTGTATGCGTCTAAATAGGAACAAAACAAAAACAAACAAGTATTAGCTTGAAAACAAAACATTTATTTATTCTGCCATAAGATACAACAATATCAGTTTCAATAAAATACAAACATTATTAATAAAAGAAAAATAGATTAGGTTGGTTAGTGAGATGGATGTGCTTGCATTTTATTTACTAGTATGCCTTTTCGTGGCTGAGTTTTAGTAAATGCACAGCACAAGTTACTAGGCAACATCAAGTTTATTCCGATATTTTGTTTTAATTGCCACAAGTGTTGAAAATCGCACAAATAGTTACTTGAAAAAGGCAAATATAAATGAAGAGCGTGATACACTAAGATACACTTTGAAATATTTTAACCAAAATGAAGGCTTGTCCATTATAACAAAGTATTTGGCAGAGGAATCATGCAAAAAGTCATTTGGATTTATTTGCAAAGCATCTTTTTGAAGTGATTCAGGCATGGAGTCTATGTTGACATAGAATGGATCAGTTGACATTCTGTAAATAAAATTGTCACAAGTGTTTGGGAAGTATTTCTGGAGTTGACTCCAGATATTACTCCAAAGTTGAGTAACTAAGCCTCCATCACAATGAGTAACTACTATATTTGAGTTTCCACCCTGCAGTTTTAGGTGAAGGCTGTTCAACGAGTCAAAGATGTCTGACCAATAAGTCAATATTACTTGGGAACAATGTTTTTTGAAGGCCATGTTTAGCTCATTTTGCTTCTGATGTTCCCAGATGATTACTTCATCTCAAAGGTCAAATAATCTTGCCAAAATGTTTCCTTTTGAGAGCCATCGTACTTCTGTATGAAGAAGCAGTGTTTTGTGATCACTTTCTAAATCTTCACTTACTTACTTACTTAGTCCTAAGCCTTTCTACCTTTAGGTGTAAGGCTGGTGGAGTTGAGTTTGGCATTGTAGTCTCCATGCTTTCCGATCTTGCGCTAGGTTTCTTGCACTTTCCAATGTCAATCCCTTCTTCTCGACTTCTTTCCTGATTTCATCTACCCACATAACTCTTGGTCTCCCTCTTTTGTTTTTCCCCTGCACTCTCGTTTCGAACACTCGTTTTGTTAGCCTCTCGTTCGACATTCTACACACGTGCCCGAACCATCTAAGTTGTCCTTCTACTATTTTTTCATTGATTGGTTCTAGTTTTAGGTTTTGTCTAATTGTTTCGTTTCGTATTTTGTCTGTCCTCTTTCTGTTTGCTATTTTCCTCAGGAACCTCATTTCCATAGCATTGACTCTGGATTTTTGTCTCCCCGTCAATGTCCATGTCTCGCTGCTATACATGATTGTTGGTCTAACTACTGATTTAACGACTGCCGTTTTTACTTTTTCCGGTATCCCTTTTTTCCCAAAAAATGTTGTTTTCATAGTGTTAAATAAGCTTCCTGTTCGTCCCATTCTCTCGTTTATTTCCATGTCTTGTTTACCATTTGATTCGATTATTACTCCTAGGTATTTAAAATATTCCACTTGCTCTAGTTGTTTCCCGTCTAATTCTATTGCGTGAGTCTTCCTCGTATTTGAAATAATCATTGTTTTTGTTTTCTCTGTATTAATTTTCATATTTATGTTTGATAGTTCTTCTTCTAGGATTTCAAGATTGTTCTGTAAGTCTTCTCTGTTTTCTGCTATCAATACCATGTCGTCTGCAAATAGTAGCTCCGATAGTTGAGTCTGTTTCATTTGCCAGTATCCTAATGTTAGTTTTCTCATTCTTCTCTTGGCTTTCTTTATCGCTTCATCCAGTACCACTGAGAATAGCAGTGGACTCAGCACGCATCCCTGTTTGACGCCTTGACTTGTAGAAAATTCTCTGGATTCCTCGTTATTGGTTCTTACTGTATTTGTATTATTTTTGTACATATCCTTTATTACTTCTATTATGTGTCTGTCGACTCCCCTTTCTGTTAGTGTCTTCCAAACGTCCTTTCTTCGGATTCTGTCAAACGCCTTTTCCAGGTCAATGAAGCACATATGTATCTCTCTATTTTTCTTGATTACCTTCTCACTTACTTGTCTTAATGTGAATATTAGGTCTTGCGTGCTTCTGTCCTTCCTGAATCCACACTGTGTGTCTTCCATAGTTGCTTCTATTTGTGTTTTTATTCTTGTCTCTAGTATTCTTGCTAATACCTTCCCAGGGATACTTGATATGGTGATACCTCGGTAATTATTACAGTTTCTCTTGTCTCCCTTTTTGTGTATTGGTAATATAATGTCTTTCTTCCAGTCCTTTGGTAATTCTGCTCTATTTATGATATCATTCATTAGTTCTTTCATGCTATCCATTCCCTCTGTCCCCATGAATTTTATCATTTCCGGGGTGATATGATCCTTGCCTGGTGCTTTGCCCAGTTTTACTCTTTCTATTGCTTTCTCTAATTCCTCTCTTGTTATGGATTCCACTTGTTGTTCTTCATTCCTTTCTTGTATCTCCCCTATGTTGTCCTTGTCTACATGAGTTAGCTCTTTGAAATGTTCTCTCCATCTTTCCATTATTTGTTTTTCTTCTGTTAGTACGTTTCCATTCTTGTCTTTTATATTCGGCATCGTGTGCTCTTTCTTTTGTCTGAGTTGTTTTAATGCGCCGTAGAAGAGTTTTTGGTTTTCCCTATAATTTTTTGTCATTTTTTGTCCAAATCTCTCCCATGACCTTTCCTTTCCTGCTTTCACCGCTATTTTAACCTCTTTCCTTTTTTCTTTATATGCTTCGTAATCTTCCGGGTGTTTTGTGCTTAGGTATCTTTTCCATTTGTCTTTTTTGTTCTTTATTTTCTCTCGTATTTCTTCCGTCCACCATTCTGTTCTCCTCATGTTAGTGTTTGCTATTTTTGCTTTCCCGCAAGTTTCCTCAGCTGCTTTGATTATGCTGGTTTTTAGATATTCCCATTTTTTTTCTATATTTGTATTTTTTGCCCTACCTTTCAAAGTATTATCTAATTTTTCTTGGAATTTCTTCTTATATATTTCCTCTTTTAATTTGTAACTTTTTATTTTTTCATTTACTACCTTTCTTCTCTTTTCTTCTTTTTCCTCTGTTGTTCTCATTCTCATTATTACTAGATGGTGGTCACTGCCAATCTCCGAGCCTCTTTTCACTTTCGTATCCTGTACTCTTTTCCATTTGTTGCTGCTTACCAAAAAGTAATCTATGATTGATTTTTCGTTTCTGTTGTCTTGTACTCTCGTGTATTTGTGTACTTCTTTATGTTTAAATTTTGTATTTGTTATAACTAGTTTATTCTCCATACATATTTCTATTATTCTTTCACCATTTCTGTTTAGCATTTCTTCTCCTTCTTTTCCCATGCACTCCTCTATTCCGCTGTTGTTGTTTCCGACTCTACCGTTTAGATCTCCCATTACAATTATGTTTTCTTACCCATTATCAATTTGCATTTGGAGCTCCTCGAAAAATTTATCTTTCTCTTCCTTTCTTGCATCTTCATTTACTCCGTAGGCTGTTATTATTGTCCACATTTCTTCGTCCATCAGTTTAATTTTCACCGATAATATTCTCTGGTTAACATATGTTTCTTCTATAACGTGTTGTAGTCTATTCGGTGCAATTATTATCCCGACTCCTTCTTTTGCTCTCTCTTTTGTATCCGCTCCTACCCAAAGTAACCAATATCCTTTGTGTATTTTCTTAAGACCTTTTCCTTTCATCTTCGTTTCTGTTATTCCTAGTATTTCTATTTTTTGTCTTATCATATCTTCTACCAGTTCTTCCTCTTTTCCATTGATGCTTCTCACATTCCATGTTCCCATTTTTATCTCTCCTTTTTTCTGCAATCTAGCTTTCCCCTTTTTCCTATTTTCATCCTTGTTTACCTTTGCATCATCTTTTTCCCTATCGCTTTTCCCATTCATTGCCTTGGTTGTCATTGTTGTGGGTCCGGTCTCATTATTTTCTTTTAGTTTTTTGAAGTCCCTTCCCCGATATTTCTGTGAGTTATTATAAGTTTCTCTTTATTATGGTCCCATTTCCACTCCTTTCCATTAATCTCCAGTTTCATATATCCTATCTTCGTAGTATTACCTTTGTCTTTTTCTTCTTTTGCCATTTTCCTAATTTTTGCTTGTATTTCCCTTTCCTTTCTTGTTAAATCTGATTCTATATACACCTTTTGTCCCTGTATATTTTTCAGTTTTCCTTTGTTTTTTAGTACACTCATCTTATCCGTTAGGTTTTCCATTTCTGCTACAAAGATTTGGTCGCCGATCTTCACCGCTCCTCTCAGTCTGACCTCTAATTTCAGATTTCTTCCTATGAAGTGTTCTACTGACTCCTTTACAGGCTTTCCGTCGGTAGCATCTAGTGTTAGGCCTTTTAATACTATATTATTTCTCCGTCTATCTTTTTCCAATTGTTCTATTCTATTGTTTGCCATTTTTAAACCTTCTTCCAATTTTTCGTTTTTTTCTTTCAGCTCCTTAATATATTCCATCGTTTCTTTTTGGTCTTTCCGTATGGTTCTTATTTCTGCCATCATTTCATCATTTTTCCACATAACTTCCCGCATCATTTTTATCATCTCTTCATTTGTGTCGTTGCTTTTATTCGGTGTTCGTCTCGTCAGGTTACTCTTTTCAAAATATAATTTATCTTCTTTATATTTTTTCTTCTTAGATTCTTCGTCGCCACTATCAGATAGTTCTTCATTCTTTCTATAGGTTTCCTTTCGGATTGTTCCTGTTCCGCCACTGGCCATTTTAAATTAAATGTTAACCTCAGCACTAATATAAATATTATTATTATACACTTAGAAGTTTATTTTTATTTCGCACAAGAACGCTTTTTAAGTTTAACGATTATCGATAACGATAGGTCTTTTAAAAAACCGGTGTTTTTATTGTGATAGGTTTCGAATTCGAAATTACCTTATCGCCAATACACCTGCCACACGACCTCTCGCCTCGCTTGCCAAACTCGAACTCCTAAATCTTCACAAAGAGTTTTAAACAGTCGACTATTCAACGCACTGTTTTTTATGTACTTCACTACTTTAATACACAACTTTAAGACAGCCATAAGTTCATTTGGAAGGTTTTTTGCTGCTAAGGCTTGTCGATGTATAAAAAAATGTATCCCAACCACATCAGCATTTTTCTCTATTACTAATTGCAAATAGCCTGAGCGAAAACCAAGCATTGAAGGTGCGCCATCTGTACATAAACTGATCAGTTTTTGCCAAGAGAGTTCATGTTTGTCAAAAAACTCTCACACTGTTTTCATAACATTAATAGCGTTTGTCGTGGTCTCTTCTACAACTCGGTAGAAAAAAGTAGCATTGATGATGCCGGATGATAGGACCTTCGGTCCTATCATCAATGCGGCGTTTCACAATGTTGTCAAAAAGAGGTATTTGAGATAACTTCTGCTTACTCTGCGTTACCAGACACAGTTTAACAAGCGGTTAATCTTGAATTTTAGAAAAATAACTAAATTTAATTTAATGTTCAACTTGTCTCGCGCCCCCCCCCCAGTTTAGGAACTCCTGGTCTAGATTTATCTTTTAAGAAATCAGTAATATATTTTATTGCTATAGATTTGGATTTGGCTTTTAGTTTTATTTTTCGTGGCTGGATCAATGAGTCAATGATTGGCTGCAGTTTCTTCTTGGGTTGTATCCATGTAAAGAGTATTCCTTGTTAAGATAGGCAAAATGTCCTCATTCGCAGAATTCAATTTTTTAAATTTTTTTACGTTCTATTTGATTAAAAAATTAGCCGAAATTTTAACCTTACCTCCCTTCCTTGCGGCTCTTACAAAATATTTCTATTTTTTTATAGACCCGTAAATTGAGTGTACACAAAATAAAAATGATTCTTTTTTCTAAAAAAGCGTATAACTTTTCTTTGGAGATGGCTGCCGGTCTATTTGTTTTTATTTGGTGTGTTTTAACAAAAAATACAATTCTGTTTTTTTTTCGTAAGGTGCGCCATCTTCAAAAACCCGAAAAACTGATTTTTTAGGGATTTTCCCCATGTTCTAGACTTCAAAATAGATGAAATTGAGGATTCCTTCATAGGTTATATATAATTTCAAACAAATAGTCCTTTAGAACATTCAAAAACTAGGCGAAACATATTTAAACCTCCCAAATACTATATTTTTTTTCAAGCTTTTTAAGGGGTTTTGGGAGTTTTTGGGGGGTTAATCATAATTTTTGAGATCAATACAACCTGAATCAATGCGTATCCAATTCATATTCAAAATATAAATAAAGAGTATTCTAGGGGATTTTACTGGATTTTAGATCTTCTACCACCTTTAAATAAACATTTAAGCAGCGCTTCTCAAAGAATGTGACTAGAGAACATGACACATTTTTGCAGAATAATAATTATTGGACGTGTATAAATACTATCATCAGAATTTGCCTTTTTCGCCATGATTTAGTAAAATATATTATGATATTTAAGTTTTCTCCACTTTCCAGCAGTAAATGACATTTACAGGTTACAAAAATATGTGTTGCATAATTATTTTCAGGTTTTGGTTAAGAAAAAAACTTTTCTTACTAACACCTGAAAATATATGCCACATATTTGTTATAACCTATAAATGTTATTTTAATGCTAAAAAGTGGGGAAAACTTAAATATGAAGTACTTGACTAAATCATTGTGAAGAAGAAGATTTGGTAGTATTTATACACGTCCAATTATTCTGAAAAAATTCGTCATGTTTTAAGTCAAATTCTTTGAAATACGTTGCTTCTTTTTCTTCTTCTTCTGGTTCCTATCCGTTTCGGATGTTGAGAATCATATTAGCAATCATAACCTTGCTCGCTGCTGCTAGAAACAGTTCCGTTGAGGTTTTCTTAAACCATGTTCTCAAATTCCGCAGACATGATATACTGCTTCTACCGGGGAACCGCTTACCTTGCAATATGAACTGTAGTAGGGAGTAACGGTACTGATTTCTCATGACGTATCCCAGATACTGTAATTTTATGCGTTTGATGGTAAACACAATCTCCGGTTCCTTCTTCATTCTTCCTAGGACTTCCTTGTTCGTGATCCTTGCTGTCCATGATATTCTCAGCATTCTTCTATAAAGCCACATCTCAAATGCTTCAAGTGTTTTAATAGTGGTATCTGTACAATAATACAGAGAAAACATAACTTCTCAAATGTCTCATTTTTGTATCTAGGGATAGGCGGTGGCTTTTGAAGATGGCGCTCATTTTGTTAAAGACGTCTTGGCTTTCCTATGCGGCACTTTGTTTCCTGTACATTACTACTCATTTATAATAGTTCCCTGGTAACAATACTGCTTTACGCTCTCTACCTACGTTCCATTAATGTATAGATGAGCCCCGTTTATATTCTCCTTGCCGATATCTAATCATTTGTTTTGTTTTTTGGGTATTCTTCTTCTTAACGTGTCCTATCAAGTCCCCTTGACGTTGGCGATTAACATGGCAAAACTGTCTCTGTCTCGAGCTATTCTAAATAGTTGTTCTGCTTTCTTTATTTCTGTCCACTCCCGGATATTCTTCAACCAAGAGACTTGCTTTCTACCAATTCCTCTGCGTCCTTCGATTTTACCCATCATAATAGTTGAAGAATATTATACCGGTCTCCCCTTACTACGTGTCCAAAATAGGCCAGCTTTCTATATTTGATGTTATTAGGCAGCTCGCGGGCAGCGTTTTCTCTCTTAAAGGCTGCCACATTTTTCAGCATAGCCGTCCATGGTATTTTCAGTGTAAGTCTGTGCAGCCACATTTCAAAGGCCTCCAAACGATTAATGGTGGATATTTTTAATTTCCATGCTTCGACACCATACAAGAGGACTGACCAAATGTAACATTTAATCATGCGCTTTAGAAGTTGAAGTTGCAAGTTATCATTGCAGAAGAATGACCTCATTTTTAAAAATGTCGTGCGGCTATCTCGATTCTACACTTTATCTCTGTATCTGGATCTAGTTGTTCAGTAATATGGTAACCAAGATACTTAAAAGTGGGTACTCTTTGAATTATACGACCATCAACATATAACCGTGAATCTTGATGGGCCAAATGATTAAATACCATGTATTTTGTTTTTGAACAGTTTATGTTTAGGCCAAACTCTCTTCCCACTGTGTCAATAGCATTTAAAAGGTGTTGTAATCCATTCATATCATCACTTAAAATAACTATATCGTCTGCATATCTGATTGTATTTATCAGAATTCCATTAACTTTCACACCCCATTCCAAATTATGCAGCGCTTCCTTAAATATTCTATCTGAATATAAATTGAATAACAGTTGGGACAGTATACAACCCTCTCTGACACCTTTTTGTATTTTGCATATTTCTGTTGATTTTCCATTTATGCAAGCTGTCGCTGTTTGACGCCAGTATAATTTTTCTATGATTCGTACATCTTGACTATCAACTTCTTTATCCTTTAATATTTTAATTAATTTGTGATGTTGTACTCGATCAAAGGCCTTCTCATAGTCAATAAATACAGCAAAGACATCTTTCCTTTGATCTCGGCATTTCTGCAATAATACATTTAGTGCAAAGAGTGCGTCTCGTGTTCCCAGTCCATTTCTGAAGCCAAATTGTGTTTCATTCTGATCTTCTTCACATAATATCTCTGATTCTACTGTGGATGATACGTAGAAAGATTTTCAAAGTGTGGCTCATAAGGCTTATCATTCTATAATCGCTACAGTTTTTCGGACGTTGTTTTTTTGGTAGGGTTACGAATTCGGACTTTAACCAATCTTCAGGGATATCACCAGTCGAATAAACATCATTGAAAAGTTTGACTAGTATTCCAATGTTTTCCTCATTTATGAGCTTTAACATTTCTGTAGGTATGAAAGGACCAACGGCTTTCTTGTTTTTTTGCCAATTTTATAGCATGTAGTATTTCTGATTTTAGTATTTCTGGTCCTTCACCTTCATCTAAAGTCTCCAGTTCTTCGGGTCTATCATCATTATAAAGTTCATTTATATAATTATACCAGGTAGTTCGAATTTCGTGTTCGTCTATTATCATTTTTCCCGACGAATCCGTTATAGTATGTGGAGTTTTCTTATGATAAAGACCAGCTACTTCTCTAACTTTTTAAACATATTAAACGTATCATGTTTTTCATTCAACTTTTCTAATTCCTTGCATTTATCCTCCATCCATTTTTCTTTAGCTACCTTTATTTTTTGTTTAATCAGTTTCTGTTTTTCTTTGTATTCTGTCTTATCTTTCAGTTTTCTTCTCTGCTCCATCAATTCCAGGATTTCATCAGTCATCCATTGTTGTTTTTTGTGCCTCTGCATCGTTGTTGTATATTTTTCCATTACTTTCCAGGTAAGATCTTTAAACGTGTTCCATATTTCTGTATTGTTTTTATTTGTTGAATTCTGTAGCTGATTATCCAGGTCATTTTCTATTAGCGTTTTGTTGGATGCTGAGATATGTAATTTTGGTGTTTTGGGGCTTTCTTCGACTTTTTTGAGCTTCACTTGGATGTCTCAGCTATTAGAGGGTTATGGTCTGAACCGATATCTGCACCAGGATGTTTCGTTGATCTCTTGACACCATTCTTAAATCTCTTGTTTACTAGAATATAATCTATCTGATTTCTAATTATATGAAGTGAGTTATCTCCTGGTCCCTTCCATGTGTATAATCTTCTTTTGTGTAATTTGAACCATGTATTTGCGATTATCATGTCATGTTCTTGACAGAACTGGTATAATCTATCGCCTCTTTCATTGCTCTCCCCTAGTCCATATTCACCTACCAGGTCAGATCTTCGTCCTTGACCAATTTTCGCATTAAAATCTCCAATAATATATGTGATTTCATTCATTTTTAGATTGTTAAGTGTCTGTTTTAATTGACTGTATAATGATTCCACATCATTGTCATATTTCTTTTCTGAAGTAAGGTATAGGGTCTCTTTTTGGGTATACGCTGTTTAATAGTGTTTAAAGGTGGTAAAAGATGAAAAAGTAAAATTTTAACGTCAGTAAAATCCCCAAAAACACTTGAAAACCGAGTTATAAAAGTATAAATATGAAATTCATTGTTTTTTTTCTAAAATTTGAGCAGTGTAATATCACAATAATTTGATTGTGAATTGCTGATCTACCTGGCCTAAAATCGTTTTGGTATTCACCAAGGATCGTTCCACGTACGTACTTAAACGACTACATATGATATTAGAGAATATATTGTATATTGTGTCCAGAAGAGTCATACCCCTTGTAGTAAAAATGCCTTTTACAAAATTAGGCTTTTATTCACATAAAACTTGACAGTAGAATTAATTTGAATGACAAAACAATTAATCAATAAAATAAACAATGACAAAAGAATACTAAATTATACTACATTCACCCGGCCCTATTTTTGAACAAAATCTTGCAAATATCGTGGTTTATTTTTAGTTCTAGCTGATTTACGGCTAGATTGAAAATCTGAATTTTCCAATCTTGGTTCATGATTATCATCAGGTACTTGATTGGGTTCTTGAATAGATAAATTTTCTATGTCCTCTGGTATTGATTCAGTAGAGGAATTCTCTAGTGTATTATTTGGACTTTCATTTTCATCTTCATCATTATCTTGATTCAATAATTTCAGGTCACCTCTAGGAGCTAAATGCTTCGTTGAAACTGTACTTTTCTTTCCGTTTGGATACTGTATTAAGGCGTAATCTGAGTTGGCTTCTAAAAGATCAACCTCTTCAGCTAAAGGATCAAACTTACTTTTTCGTACAAATTTTCTTAGTAATACTTTGTCTGAATCTTTAAGCCATGATGGAATAGAAGTAACAATGAGAATTTCTTTTTCATCGATTGTCCATAGAAGTGCATTAGCTATATCAGTTCTCAACTCCTCAAAAGCAAAAAGCAAGTCCGGACCTAATGGAAATTTCTTGCAATCTATAAGACCTCTAATTTTTGCTGAAAAATTATTAACCCATTTTGAGTAATGTGAAAACATTCCAAGTGCCCTCTGAAGACTTTTAGAATCATTCGGAACTGGTAAATTTAGTAGAGGCTTCAATCTGTCTGGATCAGGTTTCATTGTAGAGTTTTCTATTGTATATCCCAAAATATTTATAATTTTTTGATTGTAGTGACATTTATTTTGATTTAAAGTTAACCCATATTTTTTAACAGCATTTAAAAAATTCTGTAAATTTAAATCATGTCTATCTTGATCCTCACCACCAACTGTTACATCATCTAAATAAGCGTAAACACCTTGTAGATTTTCTTTTTTTATGATAGAATCAATGGCTCTCTGAAAACATGATACTCCATTGGTAACCCCAAAAGGAATACGACGGAATTGGTAAAGGCCTCCACTTGCCTCGAAAGCTGTAAATGGTTTGTCAGATTCGTTAATTGGTATTTGATGATATGCGTATTTTAAATCAATTGAGCTAAAAATTTTATATTTTGCTATCTTAGACACTAGTGAATCAATATTCGGCAACGGATAAGCATCAAGTAATGTGAATCTATTTATTGTTTGAGAGTAATCAACTACCATCCGACGTTTATGATTTTCGTTTTTAGTTACCAACACTTGGGCCCTCCAAGGTGATTTACCTTCTTCAATAATTTCTTCTTTAAGGAGACGTTTTATTTCTTGTTTAATAAATTCTTCATCTTCCTGTGAATGCTTGCGAGATTTAGTAGCAATAGGGTGACAATTTTCTGTTAAATTGGCAAACAACGAAGGTGGCTTAATTTTAGCTTCAGTAAGACAGCATATCTTAAGAGGTCTTCTTGGTCCTCCAAATTTAACTTCTAAGCTTTCATGTTGTTTCATAATATCTTGACCCAAAATCACATCTGTACAAAGATTGGATAAAACTAAAACTTTTGTTTGATCATATTTTTCTTTATCAACCTGAATGTTTATTAAACAATAGCCTTGAATATTAGCTGAGAATGACATAGATGCCATAGAAACTTGGACCCCTTGTATTGGAAAAATTTTAAGCTTATTTTCAATAGCGAATTCATGATCTAAAAAAGTATCTGAGCTTCCAGTGTCTATTAAAGCGTTGGCATCAATTTGGTTAACTGTTACTTTGGCTATACATTTTGAAAGCGATTGAGGTGTTTCCATTGAAGAAGCGATTACCATTGTAGATGCATAAGTTGATCTCGTTTGACTTTTCTTTGATTGCATGCACATTTTAAACCAATGTCCAATTTTATGACAGTTTTGGCAAATCGCAGCCCTTGCTGGACATACAGATCGAGGATGTCTTGGATGTCCACAAAAATAACAAGTCTGACCAGGTTTTGTTTGAACAGAAGCTAAAGTAGTTTGTTCTGAATTTGGATGACTACAAGATGCTATATTATTTAATGCTGCATGATATGTATCAGATTGTTTTTGAGAATCTTCTAAAGATCTAGATTTAGATACTGCTTCGTCCAAAGATAAAGAACTAAACTCTAGTAATCTTTGACGTATATTGGATTGAACGAGACATTAATAAAAGCATCACGAATATAGTCATTTTTATTTTCTTCTGAAGAAACTGCTTTAAAATTACAATTTTTAGCCAAAAGCTTTAACTGTTGAGCATACTGATCTATAGATTCGTTTATTTGTTGTTTTCTTGTAGCTAGAGTATGTCTTGCGTAAATCTCATTTGTAGGTTTAATATACAATTCTTCCAAAATTTTGATAGCAGAAATGTATGTTTTTGCTTCGCTTATGTAATCATATACTGAATGTGAGACAAAATTGATTAAAAGCATGTACTTGTCTTTATCTTCTAGCGATTTTTCTGTAGATTTATTGCTTTCCAAAAAATTCTTAAATGTTTCGTACCAGTGTTTAAATCCTTTGGCGGCAGTTTGGGAGTTTGGATCAGCCTCTAGTTTATCAGGTCTAAAGTACTTCTCCATTGTATATTTGGTATATTTATGTGAATAAAATTGTAGTAAAAATGCCTTTTACAAAATTACGCTTTTATTCACATAAAACTTGACAGTAGAATTAATTTGAATGACAAAACAATTAATCAATAAAATAAACAATGACAAAAGAATACTAAATTATACTACACCCCTCTAATTTTTAGAGGTGTATGTGCCGTTTTGTGTCGTAGACACATTTCCCTGGCATTTCTTCCTCTTTTCAGACTTTCCTCTTCCCATCCTTTTTAAAACCTCATTTTTGTTTTAAAATGATTCTTTTTAGAAATAAACTCTCTTTTGTTTTCAGATAGGTTACACATGACATTTTAAATATCTTCCAAGATAGGAAGAATTTTTGGAATGTCTTTTAATAATGTTAAGGTAATCAGTTGTACGTACGTACACAAAAGTTCAGAGCACTTGATCCCAATTTCGTGTTGTGTATCGTGTGCTAATTACTTGGTAACAATAAGAAAATATTCTAATTTTAACTTTTATTTTCCAGCTTTTATTAGTCGGTTGATGACATATTGGTCATTAGTAAGGATGTCTGACATTAATTCGTGAAATAACGACAAAAATAAATCAAATTTATACTTGTCAGAGCTATGTAAATGTACGGGTTGGAAATGTATTTATATAGTTCATGTGGTGAGACACAGTTTCTTTGTGGATTTCTATTCAAAAATGTCCCCTTTAAACAAATCTGAAGGGTGCCGGGCGGAATTTTTGGGCAGAAATTGTTTAAACAATTTTTTTAAACAAATACAAAAGATCACGTTTTTTGCTTCGGAACATATATTTTTAAGTTTTGTGGGTCATTCTAAATAAGAAAGGTATCTGGTAAATTTTTTCAAAAATTGACAGTTTTCGAGTTATAGGCGATTTAAAATCTGAAAAATGCAAAAATACGCATTTTCGAGGCTTAAAAACTCATATTTAAATTAGTATTTTTGAGGTTTCCAGATACTTAAATTGAATATTAAACATTCAGCTTCAAGATTCTGAAGAGTGATCTCGTCTAACCTTAATTTAAATCGTTGTTTTTTAATTGTTAAATATGCATGTCCATCCGATTTTTTTGCTGGTGCGGCGCGCTCTATTTCAAAAATCTCCTATTTTCCTCCGAAAAATATTTTTTGTAGATTCTTTGGGACATTCTAAATTAAATAAGCTTCTTGACATTTTTCTCTAAATGTAATGGTTTTAAAGTTATAAGCGATTTAAAATCCGAAAATGCGTTTTTTTGTCATTTTTCGGATTTTAAATCGCTTATAACTTTAAAACTATTAACTTTTGAGAAAAATGTCAAGAAACTTATTTTATTTAGAATATCCCAAACAATCTAGAAAAAATATTTTTCTGAGGAAAATAGGAGATTTTTAAATAGAGCGCTCCGCATAGGCAAAAAAATCTGATAAACATACATATTTAGCAATTAAAAAACAACGGTATATATTAAAGTTAGACACGACCACTCTTCAGAATCTTGAAGCTGAATATTTAACCTTCAAATAAAGTATTGACAACCTTAAAAATACTAATTTAAATGTGAGTTTTTAAGCCTCGAAAATGCGTATTTTCGCATTTTTCATATTTTAAATCGCCTATAACTCGAAGACTATCAATTTTTAAGAAAAACTACAAGACACCTTTCTTGTTTAGAATGACCCAAAAAACCTAAAAATATATATTCTAGAGCAAAAACGTGTGATCTTTTGTATTTGTTTAAAAAAATTGTTTAAACAATTTCTGCCCAAAAATTCCGCCCGGCACCCTTCAGATTTGTTTAAAGGGGACATTTTTGAATAGGAATCCACAAAGAAACCGAATCAGAAATTTTTCCAGACGGGAGCGGTCTCACCACATGGACTAATAGATATTATATTTTTTGTAGTCGTTTTGATTGGCTTTTGGTATAGGAATACTACAAAATAATAAGGGCACAGTTTTTGGTGTGGCATTTTAAGAAATTTTCATATCTAACAAAAGTCGAACAACGGTCTGTGTTAGAAATTTATTTTCAGGGGGAAAATAAGTTTTAGGACCTTTAATTATTAATTATTAATTCATCTGGGACTTCTTATTCCTCATTTATTTGTAAGAACCTCTTGCTTTCCTTCAATTTGCTAACCGAAAAGCATAATATGCTTTCTTAGGATCAATGAACATCGTATGGAGCCTTTACAACCAACCATTGTTTAATAAATGTGGATATAGAACATTCAAAATGTTCATTACACAGGGATTTAAATTTAATAATGGTAAATGACGTCATACACGTCACGAAAATAAATCAAACTGTAATAAAGTTTATCGATGTAGGAGAATGGGCTCTTAATATATTAGAGTAAATCTAGATATAATTCTAATTTTGTTTCACAACAATATTTTGCAACGGGATTTTGAATATCTGTTAATAACTATTCAAAATATTTTCCACTGCGTTTATTACAACGTTTTTAAAAATGTAAAGTGTGGATTGTGCAAAAATACCAATAGCCACTTCAAAATTGCTTAAAAATAAAAAAATCACTAACCTCAACACCAACACATCAAAAAATATTGAAAAACAAACATTTACGACCATTTTTCATACCATTTGGCCTCTTAAAACTTCACCACTCCGCCAAAACAACAGGTTGCACCTAAACGCGAACCGCTAAAGGTCTTCGATCACTTCCCAAACACTTTTTGAGGTTAGGGCTCACTAGCTTGTTAACACTAGCACACTAGTAAACTGTCAGGACCAGACGAACTTTTGACGGACGTATCCAGCCGGGCCAGAGTTCATCCGCGATGGAAAGAATCGGGCGCAAGCAAAAAATTGAGCAATCAGCTGACCTACGGTGTCTGAAAGTTCGTTCTAGGCATACACGATGACAACATGAACATGAATGAAATCACAAAATTTGAAAAGAAGCTAGAAAATATGGCCTGACTATAATTCAAGAGAAAACCTATTAGTATATGGAAATGAGAGGGAAAAGTGCAGAAGAAAATGAATGGATCACTCTAAGGACGAATCAGAAAGAGTACAAATTTGAGAAGGTAACAGAATTATTTGAGTACCTGAGAGTAACAGTTACAAATAGAGTAGACCAAGATAGAGAAATGGGTAAACGGTTGTTGAAAAGTAGCAATGCAGTAGGATCATTAAACGCACTGTTGAAAGCAAAAAACATGTCCAGAGCAGCCAAGATTGGAACTTATGAAACAATAGTGAGACCAACGGTGTTGTAAGCATATGAAACTTAAACAGTGAATCCGAAAAAAGAAGGAAGAATAAAAGGGGAAGATTTGGGAAAGATAAATCATAAAAAGATTTTGGTGGTATAAAGAAGGCTAATGTGGAATGGTGCAGAAGAACAAACAAGGAGCTAATGAAGATATATTAGAGACTTAAAATAACACAGACAATGGGGGCATAGAGTTAATATAATCTTTTCTCCTGCTCCATCTAAATTTTGCTTATAGGAGGTTGAAAATTATTATATGACTCTTCCTTGTTCTACCCTTATCAACGTTGACACTTTCCTTGTATGGATACATGGTGTGACCAAATGTTTAATAATTGTTCGGGTAGATGCAAAACATTATATTTTTTTAAATTGGGGGTTGTATCTAATTGCCTTGTCGTTAAAAACAACGGTTAAAACAACGGTTAAACCCCTACGAGGTGTCATGAATATATAGGAAAATAGCGAATATTTAAGAAATTTGATTTGATTTGGCGGCAAAATGAACTATTTCTGTAGATTCAACAAAAAGAATATATCATATATTCTTGTTCTCATGATCATTTTTCAGTGCGTCATTAATTATGACGTCATATACTGTATTGGGTGTGTCGAGACTTATTTCATGTAATTATTGACGAATCTGACAGATGCTAGAATCGTACTTAGCCATAGGTGAAAAGCTGGTGGAATTAAACTAATTAGTAATTTAGTATATTTGATTTTTACACAATATGTTAACATGTAGGTATTTTTTATAAAGGGGAATAAAATTAAAAAGTAAACAGTATTGTTAATTAAATTTATAAATATGGAAACATTAAAAAATGACACAAAATTATCCATTAATTGTATTTTTATCTCCTTCTCTAGGTGCTGTCTCCGCTTCAAAAGTTGGCAGTCATCAGAGCGATCTTTATTTCTGAAACCGCGGCTCTAAATAATTCATTGTTATTACATCCAAACCAGTTCCTAAGGTTCTTCAGCCATGAGTTACGTCTCCTTACTATAGATCTTTTTCTTGCATAATGACCTGGAGTATTAGATATACATCTCTCATCACATGTCCCATATATCTCAGTTTTCTTCTTATTTGTTAGTTCTTCTCGTTCCTTATGCGTAAGTCTCATTACCTCCACGTTGGCTATTCTATCTACTCATGAGATATTTAGCACCCTTCGGTACATCCCAAATGTCTCTAGTCTCCTCACGCCAATGACTAACTTTTAACGAACTAAATTCTAAACCAAAACACAAAAAAATGCACAAAAACGTTGTGAAACACAAGGGAAGTCGAATTCGAAATTTCAAAATGACAGGTACACAAAATACTGACCTGAATAATAACCGTCACTTGACTCTTTGACACTTCTAAAAAATGGCCAAAATGAACGAAGTTTTCGTCAAATGTTCGTAATACGTGTATTTGATTGGCTAGAAAAAACGCGCATTCTAAATATCAACGAATCAAACGTAGGTTAGGAATAGACATCTTATGTATATAACCATTGTAATGCTGCATTATTTTTGTGTTTAATCACGGAGCTACCGCTTTTTCCGTCTCATCGAACTTAATGCATTAGAGAGAAATCGAAAAACTGTGACGCACTGAAAAATGATCATGAGAACAAGAATAGTTGATTTATTTATAATCTGACCAATAACTACTGCACCACACTGACATAATATTGGAAGTAACAATTTGTTTGTTTCTATTTCGCAATTTCATTCCTCATTTATTTTTCCCACTTCTCACTAAATACTTAAATTTCAAAATGCTCATTCCACGGAGATTTAAATTTAATAATGGATTTAAACGATAGGTATAATGGTAAAAAATGACGTCATAGACGTCACGCTATTAAATCAAACCATATTGAGAATTGACCAATGAAGTTTATTGATGTAGTAGGGAGAATGGGCTCTTAATATATTAGAATAGAGCTGGAAATAATTCTAATTTTGTTACACAACAATATTTTTGCAACAGGTTTTTGATCATCTGCTAATAAAATTTAAAATATTTTCCACTGCGTTTATTACAACGTTTTTTTACATCATATTTTATGCTAGACCAAGCAGTAGACTAAATAAAAGAAAATTTACAGTGTGAAGTGTGCAAAAATAGCAGACGCCACTTCAAAATTGCTTAAAAATAAAAAACCACTAACCTTAACACCAACACATCAAAAAACATTGAAAAACAAACATTTACGACCATTTTTCATACCATTTGGCCTCTTAAAACTTCACCACCACCAAAACAACAGGTTGCACCTAAACGCTAACCGCTAAAGGTCTTCGATCACTTCCTAAACACTTTTTGAGGTTAGGGCTCACTAGTTTTTAGCACTAGCACACTGCAAACTGTCAGGACCAGACGAACTTTGACACGGACGTATCCAGCCGGGCAAGAGTTCATCCGCGATGTAAAGAATCGGGCGCAAGCAAAAAATTGAGCAATCAGCTGACCTACGGTGTCTGAAAGTTCGTTCTAGGCATAAACGATGACAACATGAACATGAATGAAATCACAAAATTTGAAGAAGAAGCTAGAAAACATGGCCTGACTATAATTCAAGAGAAAACCTATTAGTATATGGAAATGAGAGGGAAAAGTGCAGAAGAAAATGAATGGATCACTCTAAGGACGAATCAGAAAGAGTACAAATTTGAGAAGGTAACAGAATTATTTGAGTATCTGAGAGTAACAGTTACAAATAGAGTAGACCAAGATAGAGAAATGGGTAAACGGTTGTTGAAAAGTAGCAATGCAGTAGGATCATTAAACGCTATGTTGAAAGCAAAAAACATGTCCAGAGCAGCCAAGATTGGAACTTATGAAACAATAGTGAGACCAACGGTTTTGTAAGCATATGAAACTTAAAAAATGAATCTAAAAAAAGAATAAAAGGGGAAGATTTGGGAAAGATAAATCATAAAATGATTTTGGTGGTATAAAGAAGGCTAATGTGGAATGGTGCAGAAGAACAAACAAGGAGCTAATGAAGATATATTAGAGACTTAAAATAACACAGACAATGGGGGCATAGAGTTAATATAATCTTTTCTCCTGCTCCATCTAAATTTTGCTTATAGGAGGTTGAAAATTATTATATGACTCTTCCTTGTTCTACCCTTATCAACGTTGACACTTTCCTTGTATGGATACATGGTGTGACCAAATGTTTAATAATTGTTCGGGTAGATGCAAAACATTATATTTTTTTAAATTGGGGATTGTATCTAATTGCCTTGTCGTTGAAACAACGGTTAAAACCCTACAAGGTGTCCTGACTATGTAGGAAAATAGCGAATATTTAAGAAATTTGATTTGATTTGGCGTCAAAATGAACAATTTCTGTAGATTCAACAAAAAAAATATATCATATAGTTGATTTATTTATAATCTGACCAATAACTACTGCACTACACTGACATAATATTGGAAGTAACAATTTGTTTGTTTCTATTTCGCAATTTCATTCCTCATTTATTTTTCTCACTTCTCACTAAATACTTAAATTTCAAAATGATCATTCCACGGAGATTTAAATTTAACAATGGATTTAAACGATAGGTATAATGGTAAATGACGTCATAGACGTCACGCTATTAAATCAAACCATATTGAGAATTGACCAATGAGGTTTATTGATGTAGTAGGGAGAATGGGCTCTTAATATATTAGAATAGAGCTGGAAATAATTCTAATTTTGTTACACAATATTTTTGCAACAGGTTTTTGACCATCTGTTAATATAATTTAAAATATTTTCCACTGCGTTTATTACAACGTTTTTTACATCATATTTTATGCTAGACCAAGCAGTAGACTAAATAAAAGAAAATTTAAAGTGTGAAGTGCAAAAATAGCAGAAGCCACTTCAAAATTGCCTAAAAATAAAAAACCACTAACCTTAACACCAACACATCAAAAAACATTGAAAAACAAACATTTACGACCATTTTTCATACCATTTGGCTTCTTAAAACTTCACCACTCCACCAAAACAACAGGTTGCACCTAAACGCTAACCGCTAAAGGTCTTCGATCACTTCCTAAACACTTTTTGAGGTTAGGGCTCACTAGTTTTTAGCACTAGCACACATGCAAACTGTCAGGACCAGACGAACTTTGACACGGACGTATCCAGCCGGGCAAGAGTTCATCCGCGATGTAACGAATCGGGCGCAAGCAAAAAATTGAGCAATCAGCTGACCTACGGTGTCTGAAAGTTCGTTGTAGGCATAAACGATGACAACATGAACATGAATGAAATCACAAAATTTGAAGAAGAAGCTAGAAAACATGGCCTGATTATAATTCAAGAGAAAACCTATTAGTATATGGAAATGAGAGGGAAAAGTGCAGAAGAAAATGAATGGATCACTCTAAGGACGAATCAGAAAGAGTACAAATTTGAGAAGGTAACAGAATTATTTGAGTACCTGAGAGTAACAGTTACAAATAGAGTAGGCTAAGGGAGAGAAATGGGTAAACGGTTGTTGAAAAGTAGCAATGCAGTAGGATCATTAAACGCACTGTTGAAAGCAAAAAACATGTCCAGAGCAGCCAAGATTGGAACTTATGAAACAATAGTGAGACCAAAGGTGTTGTAAGCATATGAAACTTAAACAATGAATCCGAAAAAATAATAAAAGGGGAGATTTGGGAAAGATAAATCATAAAAAGATTTTGGTGGTATAAAGAAGGCTAATGTGGAATGGTGCAGAAGAACAAACAAGGAGCTAATGAAGATATATTAGAGACTTAAAATAACACAGACAATGGGGGCATAGAGTTAATATAATCTTTTCTCCTGCTCCATCTAAATTTTGCTTATAGGAGATTGAAAATTATTATATGACTCTTCCTTGTTCTACCCTTATCAACGTTGACACTTTCCTTGTATGGATACATGGTGTGACCAAATGTTTAATAATTGTTCGGGTAGATGCAAAACATTATATTTTTTTTAATTGGGGATTGTATCTAATTGCCTTGTCGTTGAAACCACGGTTAAAACCTTACAAGGTGTCCTGACTATGTAGGAAAATAGCGAATATTTAAGAAATTTGATTTGATTTGCGGCAAAATGAACTATTTCTGTAGATTCAACAAAAAGAATATATCATATAGTTAATTTATTTATAATCTGACCAATAACTACTGCACCACACTGACATAATATTGGAAGTAACAATTTGTTTGTTTCAATTTCGCAATTTCATTCCTCATTTATTTTTCTCACTTCTCACTAAATACTTAAATTTCAAAATGATCATTCCACGGAGATTTAAATTTAATAATGGATTTAAACGATAGGTATAATGGTAAAAAATGACGTCATAGACGTCACGTTATTAAATCAAACCATATTGAGAATTGACCAATGAGGTTTATTGATGTAGTAGGGAGAATGGGCTCTTAATATATTAGAATAGAGCTGGAAATAATTCTAATTTTGTTACACAACAATATTTTTGCAACAGGTTTTTGACCATCTGCTAATAAAATTTAAAATATTTTCCACTGCGTTTATTACAACGTTTTTTTACATCATATTTTATGCTAGACCAAGCAGTAGAATAAATAAAACAAAATTTACAGTGTGAAGTGTGCAAAAATAGCAGACGCCACTTCAAAATTGCTTAAAAATAAAAAAACCACTAACCTTAACACCAACACATCAAAAAACATTGAAAAACAAACATTTACGACCATTTTTCATACCATTTGGCCTCTTAAAACTTCACCACTCCACCAAAACAACAGGTTGCACCTAAACGCTAACCGCTAAAGGTCTTCGATCACTTCCTAAACACTTTTTGAGGTTAGGGCTCACTAGTTTTTAGCACTAGCACACATGCAAACTGTCAGGACCAGACGAACTTTGACACGGACGTATCCAGCCGGGCAAGAGTTCATCCGCGATGTAAAGAATCGGGCGCAAGCAAAAAATTGAGCAATCAGCTGACCTACGGTGTCTGAGAGTTCGTCCTAGGCATGAACGATGACGGGTAAGTTCAAAACATGAATGAAATCTCGCGGCGGACATACATGTGAGTCGGCCGTAGGATTTTCTTGGGCCCACGTTGGGCCGCCCTCGCTATTTTCACGTCACGGCGTCGTCATGGTTAAAACACTCTCTCTTCGATGTATTTGTATTAGGCCAGGCGTCAGAGTTTTGGAAGCGCTCGCTCGAAAACGGAAAAGGACGAATTCGATTTCATTTGATTTATTGTACGCTTTTAAAGAAACGAATTGCTTTCGATGTAGGCATTCTTATATTGTTTATTATGTCATGCCAATAAAAATCACTGACAAACATTTTAAAATCGTAAATGCTCCATTCTTCTGTTTAATATATCTTAAAAGCTATTTATTTGCTTTTGTTGAAAAATGTATTACGAGCAGATTTTTAGAGTAATATTTATTATGTACTATTCGTACCACAATGAGAGACTAAAACAAGTGATGGACTCAACCGTTACTTGGTGGAAGATCATTTTACCTAACAATAAAACACCGAAAAACTTTTTTTCAAGCTTCTTCTTCCTTCGGTGCCTTATCCTCAAGGACATTACTTTGGCCATTACATTTGCCCATTTAATCTTTTTTGCAGCCGCCCTGAATAGTTCTATGGAGGTCATATTCGTCCATTTTAGTAGATTTTTAAGCCAAGAGTTACGTCTTCTGCCTGGTCCCCTTTTTCTATTGATTTTGACTTCGATTATAAGTTGGAGCAGTTACTTGGGAACAGTTACTTGGGAACCTTGAAATACTTGGGAAAACGTCAGGAAAGAAGTTTGAGGATAAAGAGACTTGGTGGTGGTCAAATGAAGTACAAGGAAAAATAAAAGAGAAGGGAAAATTATATAAAAAGTGGCAAGAAACCAGATCGGATATAGATCTTCAAAACTATATGGTCGCCAAAAAGGAAGCGAAAGTAGCAGTAGCAAAAGCTAAAGCAGAAGCGTATTCAAACCTATACGATCAACTTGATACCAGGGAAAGGGAAGCAAATATATATAAAATAGCCAAACAGAGAGCAAAGAAAGCAAGAGATTTTAATCAGATTAGATGTATCCGAGATGAAAATAATAAAATACTAATTCACGAAAAGGATGTCAAAAAGAGATGGAGAAAGTATTTTGACAGTTTATTAAATGAAGAATTTGACAGACAGCCCGTCGAGTAAACGGACATAGTAACAGCAATGGTTACCAGAATAACAAACGAGGAAGTGGCTCAAGCGCTTCAAAAAATAAAGAAAGGAAAAGCAGTAGGACCAGATGATATTCCTGGGGAAGTATAGAGAGCATTGGGAGAGACAGGAATAAGTTGGCTAGCAGGTCTATTTAACAGAATTATGGAAGTTGGACAAATGCCAGACGAATGGAGAAGCAGTATATTAGTACCTGTCTACAAAAACAAGGGAGACATACAACAATGCACAAACTACAGGGCTATAAAAGTACTTAGCCACACCATGAAAATATGGGAGAGAGTAATTGATAGACGGACACGTGAAGAAACCGAAATATCCGATAATCAATTTGGTTTATGCAGGGCAGATCAACAACAGATGCAATTTTCATTGTAAGGCAGCTGATGGAAAAATACAGGAATAAAGAGACCAACACTCATATGGTATTCATTGATCTTGAGAAAGCATATGATAGAGTTCCTCGAGAGATTCTGTGGTGGGCTCTCAATAAGAAAGGAGTCCCTGGCGAATATGTAAAGATTCTGAGAGATATGTATGAGGGAGTAACGACTAGTGTTAGGACAGGTGTGGGAGAGACTGATAAATTTCAGGTGAAAGTAGGATTGCACCAAGGCTCGGTGCTTACTCCTTATTTATTCTCATTAATTTTGGACCAGATAACATCGAAACTACAGGGTAGTATTCCATGGTGCCTAATGTATGCTGATGATGTAGTGTTAATAGGAAATAGTGAAAGAGACTTAGAACAAAAACTGAAACAGTGGAGACAAGCTCTGGAGGAAAAAGGTTTAAAACTTAGTAGGACAAAAACAGAGTATTTGGAATGTTCATTTAAAGATGGAGTTACTACAAATAAAATGGTATCTTTGGATGGTGAAATGATTGTGAAAAGCAATAGTTTTAAGTACCTAGGATTGGTATTACAGAGTAATGGAGAAATAGATGGAGATGCATGCAGTAGAATTAGGGCTGGATGGATGAAGTGGAAAGAAGCGAGTGGTGTGTTGTGTGACAGAAAAATTCCAATGAAGTTGAAGGGAAAATTCTATAAAACAGCCATAAGACTGGCTATGATGCACGGAACTGAATGTTGGGCAGTGAAAAAGAAAGAGGAACAACGAATGCATGTGGCGGAAATGAGAATGCTTAGATGGATGAGTGGAGTGACAAAGAAGAATAAAATTAGAAATGAGTATATTAGGGGAAGTCTAGGTGTGGCACCAATTGATGCCAAAATGAGAGAGCATAGGTTAAGATGGTTTGGTCATGTTCAACGTCGAGATGTTAATCACCCAATACGAAGAATAGCTGAAGTGCAAATTCCTGGAAGGAGTAGGAGAGGAAGACCAAAGAAGACCTGGGGGGAGACGATAAGGCAGGACATGTTGGTAAAGGGGATTAACATTGACATGACCCAAGATAGAATTGTGTGGAGAAATGCAATTAGGGAAGCCGACCTCGCATAGGGATAAGGCAAAGAGAATGATGATGATGATATAAGTTGGAGCAGTTAATACTTTTGATTTATTACGATGAGACCAAAATATTGTGGTTTACGTTCTTTTATTGTAATCATAAGTTTTCCTTCCGTATTCATCCTCCGCAAGGCTTCCGCATTTGTCGTATGGCTCATGTAGGATATTCCGAGCATTTTACGGTAACACCAGAGTGAGTACGAGTTCTTGGATTCTTTTTGTGTTGCTTCTGTCATTTTCCAGGCTTTAACACCATAGAGCAAGGTGGAGAAAACATAGCACTTAAGTATTCTAGTTCTCAATGAGATACCCAGCTGGTGGTTGCATGGAGCTTTTTACATTTTTGTAAAACTCTGTATCGGAATCCAGGCCGTAGAAAAATGTCGTGGATGCGGAATTTGAGAGAGTGGTTTGGCTGCACCACTAATGAACTTTTTAGGTCAGCTGTAAACAAAGTCAGGGTAGCCTTGATGATTTCCAATCTCCGATAGGAGTGACATAAGAAGAAGAAGAAAACTCTGTACGTACCTTTTCCAGACGTGTTCTTACCCAAGAAGCAATTGGACGTAATATTACGACGTCTTAACGTTGGATTAAATGCCCCAACGTTAATACGCGACGTTGCGACGACGGTCAGAAAACCGCTATTTGCACCTAAGTGGGGAATAGAAATACGGGTTACCTCGACGTCCCCCTCTCGACTTCTCAGCTCGAGATATTTTATCGTCAAATTACGTTAGTTTTTAGGACTTTGGTCTTGTAAAGTAATAGTATAAACTTCTCTACCACAGAAGTACGGCCGACACACTTCATTTTTACCAAATAGGTTAATAATCTTGGAGGATATTAAATTATCAGAAACTAAGATGCGTGACGGCCTGTTGATACTTATTTAAGTAGGTTCCTACTCTATTCAGAATATAACCTAAGTGACTTGTATAATTATTTTATTAATCATCTGCCTCATTGCATAATGCGGTCGAAAATTTACAAACGCAAGGAAGTGTACTGTTAAACTAGGTATAAAAATTGCTAAAAACTGAAAGCGCCTCAGAAATTTACAGGTTAAATCGAACAAAACGGTAAAAATAGAAATAACCATCGTAATTAAAAAAACATATTATTATGTCTAGACCCACACAAAATTATCCTTGATTTATATATAAACAAAATTTTTTAATTAAAATCAAATATTCATTAAAATCTAGCAAAAAAATTGCCAAACATTCTGTTTCAAAAAATGGCTGAACCATGGCGATCTTTCATTAATGGCAGATTTGACTCGCGACCTAAATTGCACTACATTTTAACTGATTTGGAAAGGACACCCCCTGCCGACCTTTAGTATAACCTATTTTTACCTTGGACACCTCGAATTTACCTATTGGTATACCTAATACGTCCTAAAGTAAGCGCAAACAACCTGGTTTTGACGACAGGCATTTCCCCTTCATTTTAAGACATTGGTTTTCTCAAAGAACAACTATATATTTTTTTAACTATATAGGTTTTTCATTCAATAAATTGTTATTGTTAATATACTGTTTATAGAAAAACTAGAAAAACCAAGTGTAAAAAAGTAAGGTTATGTTATGCAATGTAATATCTGTCATATTATAGTCATATAAGTCAAGATGAGTCAAGTCAGATAGGCCCTAATCAGCAAATTTTTACGTCGTTTTGTAGTTGGAAACTAAACAAACAATTGTCGAAAATTTACTTTACGACGTTGGATAGTCGTCGACGTTTTTAGTAAATTACAGGTATCTTATAAAAAAAAACTTTGACGTCAGGTTAACGTATACAACTTTACTTAAGTACTACGTTGTTATTACCTACGTTGTATTGTCGTTCTCACCTTCCCGCAAGTACACGCAGCACGCAGCAATCTACCATATACCTACTGAGAAAACACCCGACGTCTCCTGAACGTTGGGTTCGATCCTAATAAATACTCTGTAATCCCCGACGTTGAGTAGTCGTTGATGTATGCCACTTAATTGCACTTATACTACAGATAGGTTAAGACCGACGTCAACTTAACGTCAAACCTTATCCTAATAATTGACGTCGTTATTCCCGATGTCGGTTGGTCATCAGATTATATTACTTATTAGCAGCAACGTTGGTCCATAGGAAAAACAGACATTGTCCTTGGTTAAGGCTTATTGTGAACCAATTTTTTCCTTAAATTTAACGTCCCATTAGGACAAAATTGGTTGCAGGTCGTAAAATTGCTACTTGGGTATCTCTAGTGGGTGGTCCCAAGTTTCATCAAGATTACTTCCAAGGTACGTTATTCTTGTTACTCTTTCCAGATCTGTGTTGTCGACATTGACCTTCACCCTTCTGTATTGGTGCTTGCTGATCTTCGTTTTTGTCTTCTTTGTGTTCAATTTCATTCCAAATTCTCTACAGGCTGTCGTTACTTGGTCCATTAGGCGTTGCAGGTGCTTCAGCATTATCTGCCAGAATAACCGTGTCATCAGCGTATCACAGGTTATTTATACATTGCCCGTTTATAATTATACCATCCGAGATGCCTTGGTACGTAGTGTAATGACCTATGGAGTACAGAATTGGGTAATAAACAAACGAAACATGTCCAAAATTACAGCAACTGAAATGGAGTTCATGAGAAGAAGCTGCGCAGTGACAAGAATAGATTGCATTTGAAATGAGGAGATAAAGCGAATAATGGCAATAGAACAAGACATCCTCAGCTACATCGAAGAAAAACGTTTAATTCGGTATGGACGTGTGAGAAGAGCAGGTCGTACAAGGTGGATATCAAAGATTTTGGATTGGAGCCGCCCAGTAGGAAAGAAAAGAAGAGGTAGACCCCGAAGATCATGGAGGGAAGAAGTGGATGAGGCCATGGAAAGACGAGACTTTAGAAATGGAGAATGGCAGAACATAAAGGACTGGAGACGTTGGCTGAAAGAAGGAAGGCGGCGACAGCTGTAAAAATCCTTATATAGATAGATAGATTTTCATGTGTTGTTGATCTCGTTCTTTAACCTTCGGAGTACGGAGATTATTTGACTTACTTAGATTACGATGATGGGTCAAGCGTGACCCATTCTCATTTTATTTATAAGGATGTTTTAAATAGTCAGTATTATTAAACAGTGTCTTTAATTTAACAAAAAACAAACAAAATCCTAAATTATTGTATTTAAATTTTTTAAGATGGTTACCCATAGGGCATATACTAGTTCGCTCCGGCGGCCAGATTTTAATACCTTACAGAAAACGGGCATAGGTAAATTTGCTCCGGCCATATATTTGAATACAGTGGAACCTCGATAAGTCGGATTAATCGAGACTGCGGCCGATCCGAGTTATCGAAAATCCGAGTTAGCCGGAGATTATGGTAAAAATTAATAAAACACGGTATACTTACAGATAAACTCCATTATACATAATTTCAAAAACATGAAATACATAAAATATGCACAATACATCTAAATTACGTACAGTTGTATACAGTATTGTTTATTGCTTAGTAAAAAACTTGATCAAAGTGAAAAAATGTTTGTTTTGTCTGATGAAAATCGGTTCGGGTTAGCCGGACTTCCGGGTTATCGGAGGCCGACTTATCGGGGTTCCACTGTACGTATACCCGTAAACAGAGACGGCTGCGATTTACGTGTACTTACAAACATTATTGAAAATATTCTTCGAAATCCGAAGACCGGGTCAGGACTGACCCGGCATCATAGATGTTACGTAGAGGAAAAACTGTAATTTGCATGTTCACGAATTATATACGAAAAAGTAGATTGAAACAAATAAGGAGAACTTACGATCAATCGGATTTGTAAAAAAATTATTTTATAAAATATTAAGAAATAACTGAATTTCGGGTCACGCTTGACCCAGTCTTCGTACTCCGAAGGTTAATGCAATATAGTCTAGGACGCATCTGTTTTGAGATGGACGTTGAGAGGTGACTCAAATTTTTTTGCAGAAATTGCTTAAAAATAAATCAAATAATAATATTTGAGTTATCCTCCCTCCGAAAAAGGTCCGGAACATTGTTTAAATAATCAAAATGTCAAAAATTGAAGGAAAAATTCGATATTTTTTTTCGTTTTTTGATTATAACTTTAAAAGTATTCATTTCCGAGAAAAGTTGTACTGACATAAAAGTTGCATAATTAAATTTTCTACAATATAAAATTGGTTATTAATTTAAAAAATAGTCACCCTAGTTGCAAAATAGCAATTATTGCGAAAAAACCATACAAAAACAAGTATTTGCATTTTACGTTTTTCAACCATTTATGCTACACTTAGGACCTTCATATTTCACCCAGTAAAACTTTATGATACAGCAAAACAATACTGTAAATTTCATTAAGATAGGTTCAATACATTTTGCAAAATAAATTTTGCAGTCCAGCTTTCGCAAAAAAAATTCATTTTTTCAAAATGTTACAGGACTGAAAATAAAGCAGATAGCAAGTTGAATTTTTTTTGCTTATAGAAGTGTTCTGTACCTTTCATTTTCAATTTTCAAAATTAAAATCGATTAATCACCACGGCGTCAGAAAATGTTTGAAATAAACAATAATTTTTGGTGCTACGCGCAAGACAGCGGTGTTCGATTCACACAAGTTGATTTCCATCAAAATTTCTTCCAATCTTTATCTCATATATTATTTGCTTACTCTATATTTTGTTGTATTTTAATATTTTAATTCCACAAAAACCAAACTAATTTTATTATTGTTTGTGAAATATTGTTTAAACAATTGCATATGTTTAAAAATAATAAACTTTTATTATTTAAGTTAAAATATATGAATAAAGAAAGTTTTTGCTAATAAAAGTGTTATTTCAAAGGATAGAGTATGTGTTTTTTTTTGCAATAAACAAATTTATTTATTTATATCGAAATGTAACAAAAATTAAAATGTATCAATCATTATCAAAGGTCATTGGAATGCCCAATCAGAGCAAACTATCCGCTGTCCTGCGCGTAGTATCAATAACTAATGTTTATTTAAAAAAATTCCTGACGCCGTGGTGTTAATCGATTTTATTTTTACAAAATTGCAAATGAAAGGTACAGTACACTTCTATACGCAAAAATATTTTCAACTTGCTATCTGCTTTATTTTCAGTCCTGTAACATTTTGAAAAAATGAATTTTTTTTACGAAAGCTGGATTGAAAAATTTATTTTGCAAAATCTATTGAACCGATCTTAATGAAATTTACAGTATTGTTTTATTGTATCATAAAGCTTTTCAGTGTGAAATATGAAGGTCCTAAGTGTAGCATAAATGGCTAAAAAACGTAAAATGTGAATACTTGTTTTTGTATGTTTTTTTCACAATTATTGCTATTTTGCAACAAGGGTGACCATTTTTTAAATTTTTAACTAATTGTATATTATAGGAAATTTAATTGCGCAACTTTTATGTTTGTACAACTTTTCTCGAAAATGAATACTTTTAAAGTTATAATCAAAAAACCAAGAAAAAATCGAATTTTTCCTTAATATTTTGACATTTTGATTATTTAAACAATGTTCCGGACCTTTTTGAGAGGGAGGATAACTCAAATATTATTACTTGATTTATTTTCAAGCAATTTCTGCAAAAAAATTTGAGTCACCTCTCAACGTCCAAATGTACTAATATTTTTACAGATGCGCCCTGGTCTAATAAGCAAGGTTGTGAATATAAACGTTTTCAATAAATTCTCGTTTTCCCGAATATTTAGTTGTTAGGGCTCGTGCGTGTATACTATTTTCCTTCAAAAAGAAGATATAAATGCATAAAGCGTAAGTTGTAGAGATATAAATAAACGTTCCTTGAATTTTTTTGCGGCTTATAGAATGTAGCGTGGAGTGTCCTTACACATTATTAAACAAAAAGCAAAAGTGTTCTGCCCATGCCGTATTCACTCAACGAAAAAGGTACGTAATATCAATAAAAATGTTAATTCAGACAACAAACGCAATACTTAAAATTTGTCCAATTCTTGGTGTTATTGGGACAAGAAAACGATGTTCATCAATTCATTATTTTCGTTCGTTGAGCCAATGTATTACGTTTATTGAATGGATGAACATTCATTATGTATACCATAATATCACTTTATTGGTATTACGAACTCTGTTCACTGAGTCAACGAACATTATTTATTGATATTACGAACTCTGTTCACTGAGTCAACGAACACTATTTATTGAAACAACAACGTCGTTAATTGACCGACGAAGACTATTCGTTGTGTCAATAACAGTGTTATTTCTCCTAACGTATTTCGTTTATTTCTACAATTATTTCCGTTTATTGTTACAATTAATTCCGTTTATTGTTACAATTAATTCCGTTCATTCCCACAATAAATACGGTTTTTCTTACAAGCAATTCTATTCATTCTTACAATCAGTTTCGTTCATTCCTACTATGAACGTATTTTATATTAATAATTACTGAATGCAATAGCCCAATATATGATATTAATTGATTAATAATAATTTTTTAAATCCCCCTTTTTTGTCCTTAACCTAAAGGACTTTACACTTTGTGATTTTTTATATGATTTCACTTATACAGTGTACTCCCCCCACCCCCTTAATAACTTATTTATTTTTAGCACATAAGCAAAACGCTCGGACAGGTCGATTTTAAAAATAATCAAAATATATTATAACATCAATGTTTCGAACTTTACACGATCCCTCTTCAGGTGACAGGCGCGGCGTAACTTTCATTTTTTAAAGGGGAAAGTACGTCATGTGACAGCTTATTTAAAAGCGTTTGAAATAGTGATTCCAAAAATGCATAACCTTTAATCCTTTTTGAGAGAGCAGGTGCAAAATTTCGATCGAATTCTATTTAATAGCATTCATTATTTTTGGAATTCTGAAAAAACTAATAAGTATTTTTGAAAAATTTAAACGCAGAATAAAATATTACATTATTACCGAGGGCAGAAAGTCCCTTAGAATGAACAAAAAGTTTCTGTTGAATGGTATGCCTATTTGAAATTAAAAATCATACTAAATTTTCTCTTTTTCACCCCTGTGACTTATTAAAATAATCATTATAGAGGTTCTCAAGGACTTCAGACCCTCGATAATACTGTAATATTTTATTTTGCATTTAATTTTTCAAAAATAATAATTAGTTTTCTCAGGATTCGAAAAAAATGAATACATTTAAAAAGAATGCGACCGAAATTTCACGATAATAGACACACAAAAACTTCCTTCTACTACTGACTACACTTGAAAACGAAATGCAATTATTATTCGGCACTTCGGTAACACAGAGAAGTTAGGAGTATCACGATATTTTTGTCACAATGAACGCATTGATTGTGGGTATTAAATGCAGTAGTAGATTGATTAATGCATTCGTTGTCACAACAATTAATTTACGTCTATTCAATAATCATATATTACTCTATATTAACAACATTTGTACATTGTTTTAATGAAATCTGTACGTTGTCACGATAAACCAATGTAATTGCTTGTCACCTACGAAATCAAGAACGTGAGTTGCTGCCAGAATTAATAGTATTTATTAAATATACGAAACTAAGTTATTGGCTGAATAAATTGAGTGTTATTGATTAATGTACTCTAGTTATTCTCACAATTATTATTCAATCATTGTGACAATAACAACAAATTAAATTGTTGTGACAACGAAATACTATTCAGTAATCACTGTTAATCAATATTACGAACTAAATTTTTTTGAGTGTTCGCTTCACTTACCTCATCAAAGCTAATCATGAAGCTTATTCACAAACACACACAGCACAACAATTTTGTACGTAAAATCTTCCGGCAGCACATATCAGAAAATAAAAACAAAACATCAAATCAAAACATTCTCAACAACCACCTTGAATTAGTTGTCAGTCTGGTACTGCAATACGTGAAGTCCAAAAATATGGTTTCTGCTCAATGTTGGTCTTGGTGGGATAAGTCGAAAGAAAAACCGTCTTTGTAACAATTTAAGGAGATTTGAATGGTCAAACCTGTATCAGTAATGTGTTAGAAGAACATACTGTATAAGCAGTTTTATGGTGTGGCCCTCCGTTTGATGATAATGCAAAATAATTTCACATCCTGCGATTATTTTGGTAACTATTCTATAAGAGCGTAACAATAGATTAGACTTCTATTGTTTCCGAATTGAACACTTGTGGAATTTATTGACCAGATGTACCCAGAAAACACCCTTAACTGTTTGGGTAATTGATTTGTATACTATTTTCTTTCAAAAAGAAGATATAAATAAATCAGCGTACGTTGTAGATATATAAATAACCGTTCCTTAAATTTTTTTGCAGCGTATAGAACGTAGCGTGGAGTGTCCTTACACATTATTAAATAAAAAGCAAAAGTGTAAGTGTTCTGCCCATGCTGCATTCGCTTCACTTACCTCATCAGTGCTAATCATGAAGCTTATTCACAAACACACACACAGCACAACAATCTTGTACGTAAAATCTTCCGGCAGCACATATCAGAAAAGAAAAACAAAACATCAAATCAAAACATTCCCAACAACCACCTTGAATTAGTTGTCAGTCCGTGGTTTCGCGTGTGGGCCCACCACAATTCGCACACTGATCTTCGGCCCACTCAGAGATTTCGGTTTTATTTTCACGCGTTTATTCACAGAGTATGTTCTTCCGAATGTAATGTATGTATATCGCCGAGAATGTTTCCTTCCTGATAATAGAACGCGACGTTGCCGTTTTTTCCTAATTTTAAGTTTTCCAAAATATTTTTGGAACGGTACACAATTGTTTCTCACTACTTGTGCTTATAGTAAAAAGGATTCAATTTTCTCGTAGTACTGGATAACGTCTATCAAAAGTTGACGAAGATTTTATATAAAAATCGAAAAATAATTAAAATAATTTTTTCATTTATTGTTCCAAAATTTAATCATATTTTTTGCATTGGTCCCCTTGCAAGACGTGTTAAATTTTGAATGAATCAGGTAAATGAAATAATATCTGTTAATCGTTTTTATGATGTTTTATTTACGTCTTCATTCATTATATTACAAAAGTTAGTTAAGCAAAGATTAATTAAGATAAGCTAAGATAGTTAAGATAAGCAAAATGCCATCTTTAAGCATCTTTAAATGTAAATGTAAAAAAAGTATATAATAAAAATATAAATAAATGTAAAAAAGCATATTTTTTACATTTAATGTAATTAAAAAAGTCTCAGTGCAATTAACCCCCAACTTCACTTTCTACCCCTCCCCCCTCCACCAAAACGTCAATTTTCACAGGCATAATTTTTACTATGCCTATAAGTGAGTGCACGTAACTTCAAAGTGGGATCTTTTCTTTTTTTTTTTTGAAAAATACGTACCTATACCTAACTTTTTCTTGGAGATGGCTACAGATCTATTTATTTTCCACTTTGTGTATTTTATCAAAAACTGCATTTCTAATTTTTTTATAATTTTTCGTAAGGTGTGCCACTTTCAAAACCCCAAAAAACTGGTTTAAGGTGTTTTTGGAAATTTTCCCTATTTTATAGACCTTAAAATAGGTCAGAATCAAGTTTTTTTTATGTTATATATTATATCGTCTGAAGTTGGGAACTGAGTTCTTTATAATTTATAACATTCAAAAATTGGGCTAAAAACGTCAAACCCCCAAAGCAGACACCAAAAAACCCCACTTTTGGGGCGTTTTCATGTCTTTCTCCAATTTTTGTATGTCCCAAATGACTCAATTACTTCGAATTATATATAACCTATAAAAACCTTGATTTCGGAACCATGCAGCCATCTCCGAAAGTATATACGTTTTAGAAAAAAGAATTTTGAGATTTGTAGAAGCCTTAACTAAGCGTGTGAATTTTTTGAAATTTTTAAATTGATTACATTTCATTAAAAAAAAATAAAAACGAAAAAATGGCTTTTGTAGGTGGGGGAGTGGTGGGCTAAAATTGCATTGAGTCGTATTTTTAATCACATAGAACATAAAATATTTAAAAAAAAACAATTTTGGGAGTATGGGTATTTTGCAAGCTTAATTGGGGGTACCCTTTACTAATCATTATGTAAAAAACTGGTGCTGACAGGTATCAGTAAAACAATTTCAAATAGAATCACTTGGCATAATGTGATACCTCATTTAAAACTAATTTAATACTCTTTCTAACGATACCTACACAATTTATCAATTTTGGACTAAAAGACAAGACTAACTACCAGAAATATACAAGCAGATTATACAAGTAGGTATACAAGTATTTTTGTTCCTACTATCAAGTATCAACTAGTTTGATTGAGTCATGTAACATATAATAGCCCTTAGTTGCCGACAGAAGTGAAATCCTCAAAAACTGCTAAGAATTTCCGAGTCCAACATGGCAGACTTGATAGATATTACTCTAACCTAACTAAGGTTAGATATTTCGTATATCTTGGATGGCTAATAAATACAACAAACACGATAGTGGTATAGGAGATGAAGTAAAAAGACGCTTTAGCAAATAGACGTCTCTATGGTCTTGAAAAACATTTGAGAATTAAAAACCTAAAATAACAGCAGTAAAGCTTATCATTTACAACACCTTCGTAAGACCGTTTTTATGTGGGGCTGAAATATATAGTTTGTCCCAAAACGACGAGAGACTATTTGGCACCCTTGAGAGAAAAATACTTTTTTGGGGCCGTAAATGAAAATGGGGCATGGTGCAACTTTGAATTGTATTAGCTATATACAGATACAGATATTAAGACATTTATTAAGGTGCTGAGACTTAGATGGGCTGGACAGTTTGCTAAGATGTTAGATAATAAGTACACGAAGTGATTGACATTCTCAAACACAAAGGTCAGAAGAAGTAAATGACGATCTCGTAGAAGATTGATTGATGTTATTTATGGAAGAAGACCTTACGATTCTAAGGGTTAGAAGATGGAGGAAAGTTGTTACTGGAGTGGCGACTTACCTGCGAGCAGGCCAACACACAGTGCCGGATTTAGGGTACTTGCGGCCCTAGGCCAAATACCCCGAGCGGCCCCCGATAACTTCACGATTATGTTATTAAAACATAAAGCACATTTCATATTAATACATAAGGTTTATTTTAATTTTACTTTTTAAAATTGGTACAATATACGAAGCATAACCTAAATGAATAGAAATGCCACTAATGTTCTATTTGAATACGGTACATAAATCGGTTGAAATGTTGTATTCGCTAATTAAATAATCTTGGTTTACCAATTTAGCTAAAACCCCAAAACAGCTTTAATAATTTCTATATTTAAAGAAAATAGATAATTTAAAAAGATAGCAAACAGCAGTTATTTGTAAAATTATTAATATTGCTAAAATTATTATATTACAAATTAGTATTGCAGTTTGCAGTTAATTGTTAATTAAATAACATTTGTTTCATTCTGAGGGAAACGTACAGGTGACAACAAAAGACTAAAAAAGCCGAGTTGAAAAGATATTATAAGTAAAAGAACAAGCAAAATTATATGAACTGTAATAGTAATAGGCTACAGCTACGGTACTGAAAAATAAAAATATTAAGAATACAACAAATAAACTTCTCTTATATCATTCAATTCTTATTATTTTCTTATACTGCAAAATGTCAATGTCATATTGTTAATTTGCATAAATTTGGATTAGTGATTAACATTGACACTCACTCTGCTCCATACTCATAATAAATCTCATATCTAATCTCCAAACACAAAATTTTAAGCTTTTCTGGCTGCAAAATCTTTAATCAAATCGTTAGAGTCTAAGGCTTGAAAAAGCTCAGCATTTGAAACAAAACTAGCCAAACTAGACAGTCTAGAATCTTCGTCAGAAGTCGTATCAAATGAATTAAACACTACAGGGTCGTATCAAATGAATTTTAATACAATCATCATCTTGGTGCTACAGCCCTTAGAGGGCCTCGACCTTCTCATGCTTTCTACGCCATTATGTTCTGTCCCTTGCTTGCATTTTCCAGTTGCCGACTCCGATCTTCTCGGCATCTTGTGCTACCCCGTCCATCCATCTCAGCTTTGGTCTACCCTGTCTTCTCATTCCCACGGGTTGCGCTGTTAAAATCTTTTTATCGTGTTTGATTCAGGGGCCCGGGCTACATGTCCTGCCCACTGCAGGCGGTTTCGCTTAATTATAGTGATAATATCTTTTCCACCAAACGTATGCTTGTAGATATTCTGCAGTTCAAAGTTATATCTACGCCTCCATATTCCGTTCTCACAGACCGCTCCGAATATCTTACGTAGCACCTTTCTTTCAAAAATGGATAGAGCGGATTCATCTGTTTTAGTTAGCGTCCATGCCTCTGATCCATATGTGAGAACGGGGACTATCAATGTTCTATACATCCTTATAATGTTCTATAAGCCTTATAAGAGTTTTTTGAGACAGACGTTTGTTAGCTACAGTCGGAAAAATGAAAGAATACCCATGAACGAACATATAAAACACGCTGTATTCTCCTGTCACCGTGTCACAAAGAAAATTGTCAAGTGCAAGTACATGTAACAATAATTATTACATGTACTTGCGCTGGCCAATTTTTTGTGTGACACGGCGACAGGAAAATACAGCGTGTTTTATATGTTTGTTCATGGGTATTCTTTCATTTTTCCTACTGTAAGTACTTTATTATTTTGTTTGACAGACGTTTGTTATTTTAATACAAACTTATTAAAAATACAGCCACTGCAATCTGTAGCCTCCTACATATACGCTGGCAAGCGTTAATATTTATTTTTAATATGAACGTTAGTTATTTTAATTACATTGTATTGTTTATATACAAAAGTAATGTACTCGATTTACAGTAGAGGTAATTATTAATTAATTTTGGAGAATAAAAAATTCAATTTTTTTACCAAAAACTTTTTTTTTACAAAATACTGCGGCCCCCTTTTGCTTGCGGCCCTAGGCCGCGCCCTAGTCGGTCTAGTGGTAAATCCGGCACTGCCAACATACACAAAAAATTATGTAGCCAGTTATGATGATGATTATTAAGTAATATTGGTGGAATCGATGATATGAGGAGAATAATGGCAGATAACAAGAGAAAAGCAAAGCTAACCAAAAATGACGAATCCAAAAAAGGTAAAATTAACTATGAGTACTATAAGAGAGTGTATGGAAAAATAAGTATAACTAGGGTTGCAAAGCATACTTATCTTTTTTACTTCTACAACTTCTGCAATGTTGTCGAGGCATTTAATCTAAAAAAATGTAAAATTAAATCGACACACAAAGCTAACAAAATCAATTATTTATTAATAATCACGTATCTTTTCACTAAAATAGTGGCAGGTACGGACATAAACAATTTTATATTTAAATATTACTATACGGTCTCTAGAGCATGACAATTTATATGATAAACATTTATTGTTAAACAATTAATTTTTCAATAAAAATTTTTGTAGCGTTATCAATATCGGTATTATAATAACAATAAGCTATTACTTTCAAGTAATGTTGTTATTGAATTATTAATATTTATTTAAATTTATCAAATATCAAAAATGGACTGAGTAAGATTAAAATTTATGACTGTATATACGGCATTGAAATTCTAATGCAAAATGTTTTTTTTTAATTTTAGTCATAGTCATTACGGAGTTAAGGGCATTCTAGAGTTTTTTTTATTTATTATCTGCATCATGTACAGCTGACATGGTTCGGGCACGTTAAAAGAATAAAAGAAAAAAAAAAAAAGAATGAATGAGATTCGCTGGCCGAGAAAAATATTAGAGTGGGTCCCACCGGAGAGAAGAAGAAGGGGACGACCACGGAGAAGCTGGAGGGACAATATTCAGGACGCAATGGATTCGAGGCAATTAGATGAAGATACGTGTTACGATAGAAAAAATTGGAAGCTGGGTATGGAGAGGCGGCGACAGCCGTAGAAATCCATGTATATCTGCATCAACCTCTGATGATAATTCGCAGGGAAACAAAACACAATAATTACCTCATCATCATCATCACGTAGCGCTACAACCCTGGGTGGGTCCTAGCTGACTGTACAACTTTCTTCCAATTTGTTCGGTTTTCCATCAACCTAGGGTCAAATGGAATGTTCATTTTTCGAAGATCTGATTGGATGTTATCCCTCGATTGCATTCTGGGACGTCCGAGTGGTCTTTTGCCTGTAGGAATCTCCTCCCATACCAGTTTTACAAGTCTCTCGTTATGAAGTCTGTGCACGTGGCCTGCCCATCTTAGTCGCTGTGATTTAATTTCTTGGACAATATCGGCATCATTGTAGAGTGCTTTTAATTCAATGTTGGTTCTGATCCTATACTGGTTTGTGTTAATGTCGTGGTGAAGTCCGAAAACTTTTCTAAGTATTTTTCGTTCAAAACGTCTGAGCTTTTCTTCGTTTGATTTGGTCATGGTCCACGTTTCGCATCCATATGTTAGTACAGGTGTGACGATGGATTTATAGATTTTGACCTTGGAACTTCTTGTAAGATTTTTTGAATTTTTTGACAATAATTACCTACAATATAAAATTGAAAAGTAAATTACAATTTCACTTGGTATGTTGGTTAAAGGCAAGGCTATTGCTATATATGGTTAACAGTTTTGTATGGAACGGAGGCCTGGACCCTCAACATAAGGATGATGAATAAGTTATAATTACCTACAATATAAAATTGAAAAGTAAATTACAATTTCACTTGGTATGTTGGTTAAAGGCAAGGCTATTGCTATATATGGTTAACAGTTTTGTATGGAACGGAGGCCTGGACCCTCAACATAAGGATGATGAATAAGTTAGACGCCTTTGAACTCTGGCTCTATAGAAGAATCTTGAAAATACCTTGGACAGCCCACACCACCAATGAAAATTGTTTAAGGAGAATAGGTACAGATAGGGAACTGCTAAAGATCATCAAAGTAAAAAAAGTTAGCTATTACCTGGGACATATAATGAGAAACAAAAAGTACCGTCTGGCGTAACTGATCATCCAGGGGAAGATTGCAGAAAAATGAACTCCCTGTAGGAGCCAGATTGCATGGCTTACAAATATCAGAGACAGATTTGCCAGTGTAGTCGTTAACCTCCACTAAAGGAGAAAGCACCACAAGAAGAAGAGGTGTTAATTAAAAATTAAATTTTTCTATAGTACTAAGATCTATGTAATGCAGTGAAGTCTAGGAAAGGATGAAGTCATAGCTGAAATGTTTAAATATGGAGCACCGATACTAATTAATCATTTGGGAAAGATGCTGGAACAAATATGTAAACAAGAACACATACAAAAATAATAGACTGAAGCCTCACTGTGCTCAATTCACAAAAAAGCGATAAAAGTTTATGCCATCATTACAGGGGAATCTTCTTCTTCTATTGGTGCCTATTTGTTTCGAATATTGGCGATCATTCTGGCTATAACTATTTTATTAACTGATGCTTTAAATAGATAAAGTGTTGTAGAGAACCGTTTCCTCTAAGGAGGAATAGCGCTACTAAATGTTGCATACAAATTCTTGCAGTATATATAAAAGACAAGATAACACCAAAGATAGATAATGACATATGTAGGAGAATATTAATGTGAATTTTGAAGAGGACGCAGCACGCATCACAGTGGATCAAATTTTTGCCTGCTGCGTGAAATACAAACGGAAAACTACGAATACGGGAAATCTACACTGGCTCTATTCATTGACTTTAATTAAGCTTTTAACAGAGAAAGAAATGTGCAAAACGCTACGGAAATGGGAATTAGTAGAAAATAAGTAAGAATAATAAAAGTGACACTCGTAAAACCAAAGAATAGGGTTAAAATAAATGGGAAAGAAACAGATCAGTTTTAGTCAGTGAGGGAATGCGACAAGGTAACTGTGGAAAGTACTCCAAGAATCGGTTTGACAATAAGATGCAAATCTGCGGAATGACAAAAAGAAATATTGCTAAATTACCTGCATGGTGGAACAAAATCCGAAAATTTGAAAATCGTGCAGGGTTTGGCAACATTGTTTTTCGACCAACCGTGGGGGAATGAGGGAAAACCTCTCAGCAATTTCTGGCAGTCATCTCCCAATCCTCCCACCTCTTTTTGGGTTTATTACGTCATGGTGATGATCACCACCAACTTAGCTGTCCTAGAATGGTATTATTTCGTTGATTTCGTACTCGTTACGTTTACCAACAGAACCGTAATTATTGATTTTAATCGCTTTCCTCCATTATTTTTGTGGGTGTTACTTTGTGTAATTTGTGTAGTATAGTAGTATACTATTTGGATATATTATTTGGATTCAATTATTGTTTTGATCTGGAAGTTTCTGATAAGTTAATTAATCAAATTGTTTGAATAAAAGTGTTGTGAATATATGCCGAATTTATTTTTTTGTAACTTATTAAAGATATAATTTAAATATTATATGCATCTTCTTCTTTGGCATATTTATAGCCCGATCAAAGAACAATTTGACCCAAAAAAAATAAAGGAAGGATGAAAATTTGGGAATAGGTATTTGAAATTGTCTATTATTATATATGAAAAAGTTCACAATTCTACATTCCTTCTCGAATATATATTCAAGAGAGGGAATATCACCTTCGAGAGGGAATATTCCCTTTCGAAGGTGAAAAATATATATTCAAAATAAGACTGGAATTGGATAAAATGACTAATTCTAAACAACTTTTGTTCTATAGAGTTTTTTTCGCTAAGTCAATACTTATTTGCGAGTGAATATGTTAATTTTTAACAAAAAGAAAACATGTTTTTGGACAGTTTTTCGGAGATAACTCAAAAAGTAAGTATTTTATTGAAAAAAATGGTATATGCATGAGGTCTGTAGACCCAGTAGAAGCAGAGTTGTAGCTAATGAAAAGTAGGTTCTTCTTCGTCAAATTCCAAATCGAATATTTCAATGTAAAATAACCCAAAATCGGAGCACTTTTCGGGGAAAATTCATTTCAACTTTTAAAAAGTGTTTAAAAAAGGTTTATTTTTGTTTTTTAAAAAAATTATAACATTAAAAGTAAGCGAGTTGCGCTGAAAATATTGTTGGTCAATTTAATTTTTTGGTAAAAAAAATCGCGAAAATCACCCCCTAATTAGCATCACAAATAAATTTTATCATTACCACTTGACAAGTTACTTTGCTTGTGTATTATTTATATGATCTGTAAGTTTCATCGGTTCAAAGTGCTTATTTTTGAAAAAGCTGTAGTTAAAATCGCTTGAACGAGTAACTAATCACGAGTTTAGGCAAATTTTTAACAGCCATAGCATAACCAATTTTGTCTAACAAGATAATAAAATATAAAAAGTATTCAGAAAAGCAAAACGAACATTTTATTACTCTTTGAGATTTTTGGTATTATTAATAATTTTTAAGTTAATTCCATAAAAAATTCCATTTTTTTCAAAATAAAAAAAAAGTTTTATTTTAAACCCAATTTTTTTCAAAAATGAGCATTTTGAACCAATGAAACTTATAGATAATATAAACAATACATAAGTAAAGTCACTTGTGAAGCGGTAACAATTAATTTTATTTGGGAAAATAATTAGGGGGTGATTTTCGCGATTTTTTTAGAAAAAATTAAAAAAGTGTAGCAATATTTTGAGCGTAACTCACTTAATTTTAATGTTAGAAGTTTTTGTTAAACAAAAATAAACCTTTTTTGAACAGTTTAAAAAAGTTATAGTTAATTTTCCCTGAAAAGAGCTCCGTTTTTGGGTTATTTCAAATTAAAATATTCGATTTGGAATTTGAGGAAGAAGAACCTACTTTTCATTAGCTACAACTCTGCTTCTACTAGGTCTACAGACCTCATGCATACTTACACCATTTTTTTTTTTATTTTTTTATAAGCTTTATTTTCGCTAAAATGCTTACTTTTTGAGTTATCTGCGAAAAATATCCAAAAACATGTTTTTTTTTTGTTAAAAATGAACACATTCACTCACAAATAACTCGAAAAGTATTAACTTAGTGAAAAAACTCTATAGAACAAAAGTTACTTAGAATTAGTCATTTTATACAATTTCGGACTTATTTTGAACGTACTTATATTTTTCACCCTCGAGAAAATATTTTTCACCCCGTATTTCCCAATTTTTGTAAAATGGAGGGAATGTAGAATTGTAAACTTTTTCTTATATAATAATAGACAATTTTAACTAGCTATTCCCAAATTTTCATTCTTCCTTTATTTTTTTAGAGGTTTTCGTAAAATTTTGTGTTCCCTTGTCGGGCTAATAGTTAGTTGTAGAAAGTCCAACTTTTCTTAGGCATACATGTCAAATTTTAGAGCGATGCATCTCTTACTATATTTTTGACAACTGCATAAATTTGACGTATCTGGAAAAATTACGCAAATAGAGAAAAACAATTTTGAAGCAGGATCTCAGTGATAAATGGTCCCACACTTCTTTTTCTTCTTCTTTCTAGCATGATCGATCGTGCTAGCACGCTACTGCCTGTTCATTTCCATCAAGTCTTCCCCGAACGACGAGGTCCAGCATTCTCGCCATCGTTTTTGTGGTCTACCCTGTGGTCTTTTACCTACTGGGATATTCGTTTTTGCTCTTTTAACCAGTCTGCTGTCCTCCATTCTCTTTATATGTTTGTTCCAATATCTTCGTGTCTGTCTGACCCACCTTTCTATGTCCTGTATTCCACAGTTTTGTCTAAAGTCTTCTTTTCTCATTCTGTTACGTAGAGTTTTGCCTTGTATACTTCTTAGTGTTCTCATTTCTACTGCATGTTCTCATCATTTGTAACGTTCTATTTGTGTCTGGTCTTGTTTCTGCCGCATATGTTATAATAGATCTTATATATTTTCACTTTGCTTTCAATATTTAGATATTTGTTTTTCCATACGATTTCTTTCGGCATCCCGAGATTCTAGCTGCTTTCATTGTTTGTTCTCCGACCCCTTTTATGAGAGATTTCCATAGCTTGTTTTTCCTGTTCCATAGTTTTGGAGTCAATTTCTAATTTGCATCTTATCGGTTCTTTGGAAATTACTGGACACTTAATCTTCTCGGTGTTGATGAGTATATTTAGTTCTTTAGCTTTAGTACTAAATGCATGCAGTAGCCTTTGGAGATTGTCTTCAGAATCGGCGATAATAGGGCTATAGTTTGCTCGGTGATTATTATCACTAGTCAATTGCGTCAACACTGGAAAGCGAAGACTTTCGAGATACTCTATAGCCTCATTCTCTATGTCCGTATACTTCCCCTTGGCCAATTTAACATTTAACTGACTTGGGTTTATTAATATTATCTATTTTGATGATTCTGCTAATTCTGGCACTTTCGGGTACACTTATCATAGGTTTTCAGTTTAACTTTATATGCTTCCCAATCACCTGATTTATTCGGCATATTAAAAAGCCGTCTTGTTTCTCTTAGTTCATTCTGTCAGTTGCCTCGTTTCCAGATGATGGGTGCACCTTTCAAGTCATGCTCAATTTTTTTAAAGTGTTTGTGAAGCCCTAATTTGTCGTTTCTAGATATTTTTTAAGTTTTTTTTTAATTTAAATACAAATTTTGAACCATCCTCCAAGCTTTTATAACGTTGGAAGAAAAATTCTTTTAGGAATTTTGACTAAAGGATCACTCTTTAGTAGTGGTACTTTACAATTTTTGACCATAGCTCTGAAAATGGCTTTTTAAGCCAAAAGTGCTTAGATAGGAAATTAATAGCTATTTGTATAACAAGGGAGGAAAAGGCACTTTACTCCGGCACTTTACTCCCATGTTATACATAATATGGTTTTTCCACCTTCCTCAAATAACAAGTCATTTTTTCATTTTTACTTAATTTATTTATGTAACTAATCAACAAAATTTATTAGAACTAAAACTAACAAGTAGGTACAATATAACTGTCAACTGTCAAATTATTATATAAACATTGTTAAATCAAAATAACAATTTACTGTTTTTTACCAGTCTGCAGAATACCTACAGGGTGTTTTATAAATAAACGTTAAAATGTATAGATACTTACGTAATAGAAAATAGATATTGTACAGGGCATCAACAAGTTATATTTCATAAATGAAATACCATGACGTCACTTTTACTTTTCCTCTCTAGGGAGGAAAATATTTTTCCTCCCTAGGGAGGAAAAGTAAAAGTGACGTCATGGTATTTCATTTATGAAATATAACGTATTGACGCCCTGTACAATATCTATTTCTATTACGTAAGTATCTATACATTTTAACGTTTATTTAAAAACACTCTGTATTTTGCAGAATGGTAAAAAACAGTAAATTGTTATTCTGATTTAACAATGTTTACATTAATAATTTGACTTATATTTGACAGTTGACAGTTGTACCTACTTGTTAGTTTTAGTTCTAATAAATTTTGTTGGTTAGTTACATAAATAAATTAAGTAAAAATGAAAAAATGACTTGTTATTTGAGGAAGGTGGAAAAACCATATGTATAACATGGGAGTAAAGTACCTTTTCCTCCCTTGAATGATTACTGCCCTCCGCTACGCGTCGGGCAGTAAACTTCATTCTCGGGAGGAAAAGTAGCACTTTCCTCCCTTGTTATACAAATAGCTATTTCCACCTACCTCTACCGAAAATATTTTTCCTCCCTAGGGAGGAAAAGTAAAAGTGACGTCATGGTATTTCATTCATGAAATATAACTTATTGACGCCCTGTACAGTATCTATTTTCTATTACGTAAGTATCTATACATTTTAACGTTTATTTATAAAACACCCTGTATTTTTCAGAATGGTAAAAAACAGTAAATTATTATTTTGATTTAACAATGTTTACATTATTAATGTGACTTATATTTAACAGTTGACAGTTATATTGTACCTACTTGTTAGTTTTAGTTTTAATAAATTTTGTTGGTTAGTTACATAAATAAATTGAGTAAAAATGATAATATGACTTGTTATATGAGGAAGGCGGAAAACCATATGTATAACATGGGAGTAAAGTGCCTTTTCCTCCCTTGAATGATTACTGCCATCCGCTACGCGTCGGGCAGTAAACTTCATTCTCGGGAGGAAAAGTAGCACTTTCCTCCATTGTTATACAAATAGCTATTACACACTTCAAAAATACTTTTCTTTTGCAATTCGAATATGAGAATGCTTAGATGGATGGGTGGAATGACAAAAAAGTATGAAATTTATAGTTTATTAGGGGAAGTCCAACGGTGTCACCAATTGATGCTCAAATGAGAGAGCATATTATTATCTTAAGATGATTCGGATATGTTCAACGTCCATCGGTAAAGGAAATTCATGTTTATATAACCCAAGATAGAATCCTATACTTATAGAAATATAATTAGGAACGCCAACCTCGTGTACTGCCAAAAAAAGAAAAGATTTACAAAAACGTGGTAAGTTGCAAAAAACGCAAAAAGAGAAGAAATGAAGACTAATATTTTCTAATTATAGCGACGCTGTAACTGTATTATTCCAAGGATTGGCCGAGATTAAGGTTATGTTATTAACACCGTGAAGCGTTACATACATGCTTTTAACTAATTTGCTTTAATGTATGAATAAAAGGTTACGTTAAAACAAATACTTCGCGAGCAATCCTCTAAAGAAGAGATTATCCGAAATATTTCCTTCGTTTGATGTTAGAACCGAGCCTTAATGCATAAAATGACTTATTTTTAGTAACTCTTTTCATTTGCACACCGTTTACATAGATGTTTCAAAATATTGATCGAATGTACAAACACTTGACGTTTATAAACTCAGTTAGTAGTAAGTAAGATCAGATTCCGCGTGTCAAGAACAGCTGCAGCCATTTGTTCTACCGAGTCAAAATAGTCCAGGGAAGTAAGAGATTTCTCTTTGAATAACTTTGAATAATCCAGGTATATGACAAGTTACTATGGTTTTTCCTAGTGTAATCTCTCTACTGACTAATGGTCAATTCCTGAAATAAATTAACTAGGATAAGTATCATCATCATCATCACGTAGCGCTACAACCCTGGGTGGGTCCTGGCCGACTGTACAACTTTCTTCCAATTTGTTCGGTCTTCCATCAACCTAGGGTCAAATGGAATGTTCATTTTTCGGAGATCTGATTGGATGTTATCTCTCCATCGCCTTCTGGGACGTCCGACTGGTCTTTTGCCTGTAGAAATCTCCTCCCATACCAGTTTTACAAGTCTCTCGTTATGAAGTCTGTGCACGTGGCCTGCGCATCTTAGTCGCTGTGATTTATTTTCTTGGACAATATCGGTGTCATTTTAGTTGAGTGCTTTTATTTCGATGTTGGTTCTGATCCTATACTGACTTGTGTTAATGTCGTCGTGAGGTCCGAAAATTTGTCTAAGTATTTTTCGTTCAAAACGTCTGAGCTTTTTTTCGTTTGATTTGGTCATGGTCCACGTTTTGCATCCATATGTTAGTACAGGTGTGACGATGGATTTATAGATTTTAATCTTGGAACTTCTTGTAAGATTTTTTGATTTTATAAGTTATCCAGTGCGAATAGACAGCGATTTGCTGATTGGATTCTGTCTTTTATTTCTTCAGTAACATCGTTGTCACCTGTGATTACGGCCCCCAGATACTTAAAACGTTGTACTCTTTCGAAATTGAAGGTGTCGACCGTCACATTTTGTCCTATTCTGTCTCTTCGTGTCGTTCTATTTATATACATATATTTCGTCTTCTCTTCATTAATCCTCAGCCCTACTTCGCTTGTTGCTCCTTCCACCTTGTTGAAAATGGCTTTTGTGGATAGGATGGAGTCTCCAATGAGATCAATGTCATCTGCGTAAGTTAGTAATAACTTGGGATACTAGGATAAATAGCATAGGGAATATTAAGTATAGAAAAATATATTACAAAATAAATGAGCTAAATTGGTGTATCAGCGAATTAGCATTAAAGGGCCCGTAGTCATATAACTCCAAGGAAAAAAATTAAAAAAACCTTTTTAGTCATTGTAGGCATATAGAAAGAAAACCTACCCGTTTCCTACCATGAGTTTGGAGTCGTTTTTTAATTATTAACAATTTATTGCAAAAAACGCGATATTTTCTATTTTTTGCTCCCCATTAAAAAGTTGACAAAAAAGTATAAAATTGGATATTTTAGAACATTGAAAAAGCTTAATAAGAATGGCGAATTTTGAAAGTTTAAAATCAATTTGTTGCTGCGCAAACTGCAAAATAAGGCAAACTTTTTATTTGTTAATAAATAATATTATAATTAACCAAGAACGTTGGCATTTCAACCAAACTTGGGTATTGGGGTACTTAACAAACCTTCCAAATTTGAGACCGATTCATCAATTAGTTTAAAAGTTATAGTCCTGTCGCCAGGGGGGTACAACGGCCTTCTTAATTCAGGTGGACTTACCCAAGTTTTTTTTATGTATTTTGACCCGTAGAACACGAATTTTTTGGGTAACAGTTGGTCCGGATGTCGATAAGATTGTTATAAACAAAGAAGTTGAGGAATTACATAACAGCGATTGCTCGCAAAACAAAACATTTTTTTGTATTTTTTGGGTCATTCTAACCAAAAAATGTTCCTACAAGTTTTTTCGTAGGATGCATAGTTTTCGAGATAAACGCGGTTGAACTTTCAAAAAATCGAAAAATTGCAATTTTTGAACCCGAATAACGTTTGAATAAAAAATAAAATAGCAATTCTGCTTACCGCCTTTAAAAGTTTAAGTCAAATTATATCTGTTTTGAATGTTTGCATTGCTAAAAATTTATTTTTTGATTGTTAAAAAAAGCTATAAACACATAGTGTTTCCCGTGCCTAATACATGCGTTTTAATGCATGCTACTTAGAAATAGCCCCGCTTGCACTTTTATCTCCTCTACGTACTCGTTCGATTTTAAATGAGAAATCATTGAAACATCACTCAAGCACTAGGTGTTTATAGCTTTGTTTTAACAATAAAATAATACATTTTTAGCAATACAAATAATTAAAACCGATATAATTTGACTTGAACTTTCAAATGCGGTAAGCAGAATTGCTATTTTATTTTTTAATCAAAAGTTTTTCGGGTTCAAAAATTCCAATTTTTCGATTTTTTGAAAGTTCAACCGCGTTTTTCTCGAAAACTATGCATCTTACGAAAAAATTTGTAGGAACATTTTTTGGTTAGAATGGCCCAAAAAATACAAAAAAATGTTTTGTTTTGCGAGAAATCGCTGTTATGTGATTTCTCAACTTCTTGGTTTATAACAATCTTATCGACATCCGGATCAACTGTTACCCAAAAAATTCGTGTTCTACAGGTCAAAATACATAAAAAAACTTGGGTAAGTCCATCTGAATACAGGAGGCCGTTGTACCCCCCCTGGCGACATGACTATTATTCTATCTTATTTTGCAATAACGTAAGACATAAAATAATGAAGATATTATGGCAATTCTGCGCATGCCAAATGAAAGTAGAAGACTTACTATACTATAAATTAGAGAGGTTCAAAATTATGGCATAAATTCCTTTTTCCGAGAATAGACCAATTTGGAGAAAAATCCCGAGCCAGGTCGATTTTTATTTTTAAATTAAGATTTTTGGCATACATATACCAGTGACGTGATACATCTGGCCGTGACGACGTAGTCGATGATTTTTTTTAATGAGAATAGGGGTCGTCTGCTAGCTCATTTGAAAGGTTATTCAATTCTGTTTTCAGTAATATAAACACTAACATAATTATTTATACAGGGTGTCCTATTAATTTGTTTGAAATTAAAATAATTTGCACAAAAAGAAGAATGTATTTAATGTATTTAATTCAAGATACATTTTACTGTTGTCAGAAAACAGTGGCTTAAATTCAATGTTCAAGTTGTCACCCACCTGCCTCTTGGCAGTTTAAACATTTAAGTTAAGCGAAAATCAATACTTATTTGTTAAATAAACATTTTTTTCTGTTTTCTGACAACAGTAAAATGTGTTTTGAATTAAAGAAATTAAATACATTCTTCTTTTTATGTTAATTATTTTAATTTAAAAAATATTTTTTGGACACCATGATAAGATGATTTAGAATTTCAGTATCTTCATTATTTTCTGACTAATGTTATTGCAAAAATAAATAACAATATTGTATCTGGGGTAAACAAATAAAATACAAGTTAAAAATGAATAAACATGTTCATTTTATAGAATTTCATTTAAGAATAAACTTAAACTGTTTTTTTAAATAAAATAAATTTCAAAACAATTGACATATTGTTCAGAAGTTTTGGGGGTTTGTTATGTACCTCAACAAAATTGACTTCTTAACTTGTCATTTTGAAACTTTGTCAATGTTCTAAAACCTCAAATTTTGTAATTTTATATCAACTATTTAGATTTTTAATGGGGTGTAAAACTGTACTAAATTATTAATAAGTACAAAACGGCTCCAAACTTTTGGCAGGAAACAAGTAGGTTTTCTTTCGAGAGGTTTATATATTATATAATGCTCCTTAGTGAAGCATAGATTTTCAATGAAAATGCGCCATCGGGTTCTATTTTGCTCTAAAGCTTTCACATCATTCCTATTAGAAATATAAGATAGGTAATAAAAGGTACAAATAAAAGATACAAACTCTTTTTGTTTTAAGCGCACCAAATTATTACAATATAATACAAAGAAATTAAAAGAGGTGTTTCCTCTACCATGTATTCTTATAGACTAAAAACCAAACTAAACCAAACCAAACAAAAATAATACAATTTAGGTAAGAGTGTATCGACCTAATGGTTCGGAGAAATAGCCCGCCCATGAAGACTGCATGTGTTTATTCTAACACTAACAAAAATAATAATAATCTGTGGTCAATTTTAATAGAAATGGGCGCACCAATGCACCTGGTGACACTTATTAAAAATCTGTACCAGTCTAATATAGCGACAGTACGACTAGATCAGAAGTTCTCAAACCACTTCCAGACCGAGAGAGGTGTTAGACCAGGATGCGTGTTGTCACCTGACTTATTTAACATTTATGGTGAACATGTCATGAGGATGGTTTTAGAAGGATGGGCCGGTGGAGTGACAGTAGCTGGTAGGAAAATCTCCAATTTAAGATTTGCTGATGACACTACACTTATAGCAGCAAATGAGTAAGAAATGTTTGATCTTCTGCGAAGAGTTGAGTACGAAAGCAATAAAGTTGGTCTGAAAATCAATAAAGCTGAGACAAAAATAATTGTGGTCGACAGATTTGACACTATTCAACTGACTAACATATTAGAGGAATACCAGATAGTAAACACCTTTGTCTATCTCGGGTCTAGTAAAAGTAACGATGGTAACTGTGAAGCAGAAGTTCGGAGACGTATTGGTGTGGCAAAAAATGCGATGAGTCGCCTAACAAAAGTTTGGAAAGATAGATCTATCTCTCAAAATATCAAGATGAGACTGGTGAATGCCCTTGTATTCTTAATATTTCTATATGGAGCAGAGACTTGGACTCTTCGCGCATGCGAACGCCAAAAAATTGAAGCCTTTGAGATGTGGTGCTGGAGAAGAATGCTGCGTATACCTTGGACAGCTCATAGGACAAACGTTTCCATTCTAAACCAACTCAATATTAAAAAAAGGCTGTCCACAATATGTCTGCAACGAATTCTGCAATTCTTTGGTCACGTGGTTCGCAGAGGTGACGACAGTTTGGAGAGATTAATTGTTTCTGGAAACGTTCCGGGGAGAAGATCAAGAGGACGATCACCAACTAGATGGTCTAACCAAATAAAGCATTCAGCTGGGAACTCATTCTGCGAAGCTCTTAGAGCAGCTGAAGATAGAGACCAATGGAGAAACATTGTTAGGGTTAGGACTATTGGAAGAAATCACGATCCTCAGTAATGGGGAAACGACAGGAGAGAGAGAATGTGTCGTTTCTAGATATTTTAGAAATTTATAGAAATTAAGAGAGGGGATTCCTCTACCATGTATTCTTACAGACTAAAAACCAAACTAAACCAAACCAAACAAAAATAATACAATTTTAGGTAAGAGTGTATCGACCTAATGGTTCGGAGAAATAGCCCGCCCATGAAGACTGCATGTGTTTGTTCTAACACTAACAAAAATAATAATTTATAGTTGAATATATTCCAACAATTGCAAGACTTTCCTTAACCTCTTATCTCGTCCATGATGGATCATCTCCAAGTTTGTGCCGGGCGACCTCTTTTTCTTTTTCCTTGGGGATTCTAATCTAGGACAGTCTTTGCAATACTGGAACTATTTTTTCGGAGTGTGTGACCGATTCAACCCCTCTTTTTGGACTTTATTTTATTTTCTACACTCTTTTGTTCGGTCAGATGGAGTAGATCTTCGTTTCTGATAATGTTTGGCCAGAAAATATGAACAATTCTTCATATACATTTGTTAACAAAGACCTGCAGTTTGGCTGAAAGGGTTTTTGTCACTTTCCAAGTTTCACATCCGTAGAGTACATAGAACAGACATGCCATTTGACTAGAATATTTGGATTTTTGTCCTTGTAATATACTCGCCAGACCTCCACACAGAATTGAGCATGCTGAATGCTTGTTGAGCTTTTCATATCCTCATACGAATAGCGTCTTCTGTACCTCCGTTTACTGTTATGACACTTCCAAAATACGTAAAGCTTTCCACATTTTTAATCTGCATGTTGTCGATATAGCGTGTTGTTCCTTGCATTTATTCTGATGGACTTGGTTTTACTAATGTTGATTTTCAAACCTATTTTATTGGCAGTCCAGGATTCAGAATCTTGAGACCATTAGGCAACCCAAGCTATGAGGCCCCTTAAAAAACCTCCGCCTTCCCTCTCCAAAATTCTAATTCCTTATTTATATATGTGGACATTTTGTAGACCTACACTTACATTTTTGTTTCATTTTTTAAACCGTGTTGCTTTAAGAAATAAAATAAAGAAATAGTCAAGAAACTGTTTATTTATATATGTTGCTTAATTTAAAACAAAAAGGAACATCAGGATAGTTTTCAAGTAGTTTTGAAGCACACCCCTTTATTTGAATTTCATTCAGTTTTAGAAAAACACACAAAACACCAAATACTGAGTTCACTGACTCCTACGCTGCCAATCAACGACTTGGCTAAGTAATTAGATTATCCAAAATTGGTAGATACGTTTCAACCTTTAACTTTTCTCGGAATATTCAGAGTATTGTTGATCGCAGGCCTTCTGCTCGTAGTAAGCTACATTATCTCTTTGGGCTTTTAAGAACTCCAAAAGTGAATTTAGAAGCTGAACTGCAGTTTGAAGTTTAATCTCTTCCCTCTGTAATGATTTATTGGCAGCGTTGATGCGTTCTAAAATTGTTGCCCAAAATTCATTTATTATGAATGTTTACACAAACATTAGCCTCATGAACTGTGTCAGATTTCTGATTACTACCTTTAGCAAGAGTATGAAGAGCAGATTTGAAGGCGTTGAAACCTTTAGACAAAGCTGTTGTTTGCTTCAGCCCTTGCACTTTACCTAGTGCTGCTTGTTTTTTAAAGGACTAGATAGTGGCGAGTGGGAACGCTTAGTGGAGTTTCATTTAAGCATTTGATCACAACTTCCCAACGGTGGGAAGAGGCTGAAAAAAAGTTGTACACGGACTGAACAAATCCAAAATACGATATTGCTCCAACGCAACTTTCAGCAGCACTTCGATCTATCTAATCAGCCCCAAACATCCATCCTTGGATATAGGCCTCCTATTTATTCTTCAATGCCTCTCTATCTTGGGAAATTTGCATCCATTTTGACCCAGTGTGCTTCTTCGGGTCATCTGACCATCGCATTTGTGGCCTTCCCCTTTTTCGTTTGTGGTTCCACGGTCTCCAATGTTTCATCCTTCTGCCGTAGGGTGTGTCCGGCGAACTTCCATTTAATCTTTGCTACTTGGGTTGAGACATCTTTCACTTTTGTTTTGTTACGGATCCATTCGTAGCATAAGCATAACCATAAGCAGCACTTACTCCAACTAAATTAAGTAAGTGTGAGGTACAAGGAATGTGAATTGCAAGTTTGTTAATCTTAGATAAATGAGCCTGGAGACCATTGTATTTGCCTGACATGTTTTTCTGAATTGTGGTATGGTTGTTTCCTCATGTTGATTACATCAACACCATAGTCGTTTAAAACAGCAAAAGAAAGATTTTCCAGTATGACTACTTATGCGAGATATGAATGTGAGAAAACGCTCATACACATTACCATCAGATGTACTAACATCATATAATCGTCAACTGGTCAATATGAGACAAATATGGTGTTAAATTGACACTTAAGGAGTAGTATTTGGTTTCCATAACTTCTTTAACAATTGTATTCAAAACGTATTTTCCCATTATTTCTATTCCTCCTTCACAGATTTTTGAAGATAAGTAAGAAGGTTATCCAGTGCTCTTATTGCCATATTAGCTCAATGGGAGCTTAAAAAAAGATCGTACTCTGCAAGTAGCTATAAAATGCCTAAGTAGTTCCCATTATTTTGTGAACCAGGGATCTGTGTATCACCTCTAAACGCTAAACCGCGAGAAGATAGGAACTTAACCACAGAGTTTTTTCAGAATTGCATCCAATAATCTCATTCGTGATTAAATTATAGTGACTTATTCTCATTCTCACAACATAGGCTTTCTATGTGAACAAAAGTATGCATTGTAATGTCGTTTTATATTTCCACCATCACTTTTATGGTATTGCGCGATATATAAATTTTTAAACATAACATGATTTATAGTTTTTTTAATTCTAATTATTATTTTTTTCATTTTGGGCCCTGCGAGCTCCCCTTTGGGGCCGAGGCTCCTAGGCAACTGCCTACTTTGCCTAATGGTTAATTCGGCACTGTTTATTGGATTCAGTGGAAAGTGTTTCCAATTGGCCAGCCAGATCTTTGAACCTTTGTCCTAATACGCAGATATCGTCGGCATATTCTAGATCGCTTAGGTGTGTGGGTAACGTCCATTGTATCCCTTTTGTGTCGGAGTCTAGTTTGTGAGAACATAGTCTATAGTTACGTTAAAAATAAACGGAGAAAGGACGCATCCCTGTCTGACTCTAGTAAGTACGGCAAATTCGTCACTGTTGATCCCATTGCGTGTCAGGCTGCATTTCGCCTCATGGATGTCTCTTAGTTTTAAATTTTTCCATACAGCAGCATGGGATAAGCTGTCAAAGGCAAGTTCGAAATTAATAGAGGTCATCCTAGAGGTTTACAATAACTAAAAAATTGTCAGATAAACTAAAAAAGTCCAGAACGGGATATTTTTATGCCTATTTTCCTGGAGTAAAATAGTCGTACTTAAAAACGAACGAAAATTCTAATTTCGGTTCTGTAAGTCAGGTGTGATGTCACTGTTTTTGCGAGTCGTTTTTGTTTGTGTGACTATTCCAGTCAGATGTTTTGGACAGAATTAGATGATTATGGAAACGGTTGCCAAGATTTGTAAGCGGTGTTCAAATCGATAAATATAGACCCTGAGTCTGAGTCGGATACATTATTTTTGCGGATGAGTTTGTAATTAGTGACGTACCGAGATTTCATAAAAGGTGATGCTTTTCGAGTGATGAGATATACAGTTCGAATTCCTGGGTTTTCATCTTTAACTATGACATAGTGATTTCACTTGAAGTTAGATATATATTCAAATATACACAGAAGTATATTTTTACAGCAGTTCTATCGTACAAGATTATTAACAAATTTTATCATTATAAATCCATAATGATAACTGTTAATACTTTCAAAGTTGTGTGACATATTTAAGAACACTGTTATGTTCATGTACATATTCCTGTAGTTTGATCAAGATAGGATGAATGGAATGGAAAGAAGCGAGTGGTGTGTTATGTGACTCAGAAATTATAGTGAAAGTGAGATTTCCTCTTTTTTTCATACTCAAAGTGTCTGTTTACTCTACGGTATCCCACAACCCCTGAGGAGCTACGTTATCCCACAACCGCTGAGGAGATATCCCTACGTTAAAGAGCTGAGGGGTCGTAAAATGATTTCCAAAAAGATAAACTTTTTTTAAAGGATATTTATTCCATAGCTTAAATAAAAACATTTCAAAGACAAGTATAAAACCCTAATTATCATAATACTGTTGTCGTTTATTTGGTAACAGACACTTGACTACATCGTAAGACATAAATAATAACACTTTATACAAAAATACATAAGTAACAAAATAAAGAAATATATTTTAATGCAATGTATGTGCCATTTTTTCAGCTAGGTACTCACAGGAGGGACCGCAGACGTTCGGATACAATTAGCGTCTCTTTGCAAAGATAATGACGTCGACTTTGCAAAATAACAAGACACTTACTCAATACACACACTAAACAAGACACTAGGTACCTAACCGCAAAAATTCACCGTACCTACCGACAATGAAGAAGACAATGAAGTCGACTTTACTAGATATCAAGATATTTACTCAACACAAACACGCACACACTACACATTACACTAACTGATTGCGAACTCAATAGTACCATGCCAATGGCCATTAGTTGTCGACGTATTAAGCTAAAAAAACTGGGCTCTGTATTCGATACGCAAACAATGATGTCAGTTTGGAGTTCTAAGAAATTTCTCATTTTCGTTTTAAAAGCAATCATTGATACAGATATGTTGCTTACATATCTGTAAAAATTTGCTCAAAATTGATCCTATTTTATTTGGCTAGTTCTTCCATGTATTCTTAAACGCTTTGGAATGAATCAAAATTCTTTTTTTCAATTGGTTTTTGCAATACGAGAAGTCCAGAGCTTGCTAGTAATGCATTTTCATTTGTAATGGTTCATGGTGAAAAAATCGCTTGTTAATTGTGAAAAGTTTCGAGGGCTTCGTATTTTCTTTTGACAAAACTTCTCCAGAAAAATGGAATATGAACTTAAAACTCGAGCTATAAAATATCTCCGGTGCCTTTTGATGGATTTTGATGCTTCTTTTTTATTTGTATGTACTCTTTGCCCAATGTAGGTTTAGGTTTAGGTTGGGCTGTTCGATAAAAGAATTGTGACCAGCTGGATAGCAGAAGCGCAGAACAGAAGAAGATGGAAATATCTGGAGGAGGCCTATGTTCAACAATGGACAAATCGGGACTGATTGATGATGTACTCTTTGAGTACATTAAAAATAAATATGCTATTTTTTAATAAATTTAATGTCAAATTATCTTTGTCATTTGTTTAAACAATTTTTGGAAAATAATTACGGTAATTTTATTTTATTACAGATGATTTTGTCAGACAAATTGTCAGATACCGGGAATTACTTATTTTTCTGGATTATTGCTGATAACACATTTATTTGCGTATATCGAAAAAGAAAACTTTATTTCTACGTTCTTTTGTTGTAATAGAACAACTGGTATACTCCTGAAAAAACTTTTGACTGTCTTTTCAAGTTTGGGACCAAAAACCAAAACATTAGTAAGTTACGATTCTTTCTCAGCCAGTTTGTAATATAATTGCGAAAAAAAAAAGTCCAATGTTTCAAATGCTGGCTTATCTCCAGTAAGTTAAACATAACCGCCGCGTCGAGATAAATGGTGTTTAGATTCAACAAAATTTACAAAATTTTTGTTATTTCACAATATGAAATGCCTCAGCATGGGATAGAAGACGTTTTAGAAATTTAAAAAACAATTAGATACATATTTTGTCATTCGAAGTACAGTAAAACCTGTGTTAACGGCCACGTGCCAATATCGGCCACCTGTCCTAACGGCCAGTTTAAAAATTTCCCAAACCAATAATATGTAGACTACAAAAACTGGCAATAGCGGCCACCTTTCTATATTGGCCAATAGTTCTTTCATTTTTAGTGGCCGTTACTGACAGGTTTTACTGTAGTACTAATTTTTCTTTTTCAACTGTCGTAAAAATAATTTGATGTTTCAGTTAAACATTATTTTAATAGATATTGATTAACAAGGAATATACAAAATCTAAATTGGTTTATGTTACCAGTATTCGTTAAGAATATGTAATGGTTTCTTTTTCTTTCGACAAAGAGATACAAAATATAAATATCGACGGTTAAACACCGAAACCTCATAAGTCAAAATCTACAACTTTTCATGAGAGTGAAAGAACTTCGCTGCTTAGTCCATGTTTTTTCTTTCTCTTCTTTCTTTTCTGTTGAAAAGTATGGATTGGCATGTTTTTCAATTATATAAATACTGAGAAAGCAAAAACCTGTACCCAGCAGGGTTGAACTCCTGAAAAGTTGTAGATTTTGACTTGATGAGGTTTCGGTATTTAACCGTCGCGTCGATACACAAAATAGGTCTCAACCAAAAATTAATAATGGACTATGTAATAAGAGTCAATGATCAAGGTCGAAGAAACGAGAGTATATAGAGGAGCCACCTATGGATCAGACCACCATTTGGGGAGATATTGAGAATATATTGTTCTATAATCAGAATTTGACCATCTAACTTCACTCGATCCTAAGATACAGTTGAGTCCCTGAATCTTTACCCGTGCGCGTGCGTCATCATTCAAAGGATAAAAATATTATTATTATTATTATTATTATTAAAGAAGGAAAAGGAGCCGAGGTCTAGGACCTATATAGCTCCATTTTACTAAAAAGAACTATGCAAAAAGAAACCTAAACTTAAGACTACATACGACTTATAAATTAATTTAATTTAAGAAAAGAAAAATTATTGTTCCCGTGGTACAGAACTAAAAGAGTCATATTTATTTTTGAAGCAATTTACAGATACAGCCCCGACGACGTCGTGTGGAAGTGAGTTCCAGGTATAAAATATTCTATTGGATATAGAGTTCTCACGACATTTACTGTGAAACTGTTGTCTGGCTAATTTGTATGGATGACCCCGCAATCTAAGGTCGTTACTCAAAGGGAAGAGATGTGATAGATCTATCCCAAACCTTCCCTGTAACGCTCTATAAGCAATTATTAAATCCCCACGAAGTCGTCGGTCCATAAATGTAGGATAATTTAAGTAGGTTAACCGTTCTTCGTAGGAAGGACGACGACGGCCATAAGGAATTCTTGTTGCCCATCTTTGCACAGATTCAAGTCGATCAGAATCCCTTTGCCAGTCGACATTCCACACGGGTCCGGCAAACTCTAAAATAGGTCTTACATATACACTAAAGAGAGCAACAAAATTTTTTGGCGATATCTTAGAGAAAGTCTTAGATAATAAGTAAACTGATGTTCTAGCTTTATTGCATACCGACTGGATATGTTCAGACCAAGATAATGTTTCCGTCACAAGTACACCCAAGTCTTTTTGCTGCGAAACAGTTTTTAGAGAAACATTTGAAAGTACATACCGATTCCTTGGATTGTTTTTACCTAAATGTAGAACTGCACACTTGGATGTGTTTAATTGCAAGCACCAATCGTCTACCCACTTAGCAACCTCTTGAAGGTCGGTCTGTAATTGATTGTAACCAGAAAAGGGATTTGCATATAACTTTGTGTCATCAGCGAAAAGCGACATGTTACTTTTAAGGTGAATTGGCAGATCAGCAACGTACACTAGGAACAAAATCGGCCCCAACACTGAACCCTGCGGAACGCCACTGTATACACTAAACATTGAGGAATAACAGTCACCAACGCGTACACAAAATTTACGGTTTATTAAAAATCCTTTAATCCACTCAAGTAAGTTTCCTCTAATACCGTTATGTTCAAGCTTAAATAGTAGTCTCTTATGAGGAACTCGATCAAAAGCCTTATGAAAGTCTAAATATATAATATCGACAGGTTGATTACTGTCCAAACAAAGAGACCAGTCATTAACACATGTTAACATATTAGTAACAACCGATCTTCCAGGTACAAAACCGTGCTGGGAAATAGGAATTCTATTATTGTTTAAGAGAAAGTTCATAACCGATTCGCGAATAACTGATTCCATCAATTTAGCCGCAATGGATGTTAGACTAATTGGTCTATAATTGTCAGGATCTAACTTGTCACCTTTTTTATAAATTGGAGTAACACTAGAGATTTTCCAGCCATCAGGTAAAGTGTGTGACAAAAATGAGGTTTTCATTATAAAACTTAACGGATGGATAATCGAGTTTGCACACTTTTTAAATAAAATTGCGGCGAAACCGTCTAATCCGGGAGCGGAAAAGGATTTTAAACACAAAATTTTTTGTTGTCGAAATAAGTCGATGATAAGTCGGAAATTGAAATTTACTAAACGCAACAGCAAGTCACTTACTGTCACTTGCTGTTGCGTTTAGTAAATTTCAATTTCCGACTTATCATCGACTTATTTCGTATGCTTTAAATGATGACGCACGGGTAAAGATTCAGGGACCCTACTGTATCTTTGTTCAGGCGTGTTGTTTCTTGAATAGAATTTGCTGCTTTGCCTGCTTGGTACAGCTGCGGCCATTGAATATTTTACATCCTTTTTGGATGTTTACGTCGTTTAAACGCACCTTTTATGTCAATGTGACGTTAATTATCAATGGCAAACCCAGAGTAGGTTAACATTAAAAAATTAAGGGGTGCCCGGGACTGACAGCCGTTTCTTTTGAATTTTAAATTATTGTGGTTTCCCATAGATATTCTTACGGACCTTCAATGTGTTAGTCATTTCGTGGTTTTCCATACCTCAATGCCGTTGACTACTTTTTAGCTCTTGCGTCATCAGAGTCAATTTTTCAGGTTCAGGGCACTATGTGAATGAAGCGACTTATTACGTGTTAACTATTCCATACTGAATAAAAAGAAAATTTTTGACTGTTTGGTATCGTTCTTGTCGGATAGTAAAATATTATTGTAATTAAAAATAAAAAAATAATAAAAAATAAAACAAAAAAAAATTTAAAAAAATGATTAAATTAAAAAAATCTACTATCTATATAAAAAATCTAAAATAATCTAATAACTAAAAAAATACAAAAAAATATAAAAAAAAATTTAAAGAAAAAAAATCACTAAGGATTTAAACCTCCGAGGGGTTGAACCGGGTTGACATTTTATCGTAGTGACAAAAAAAAACAAAACAAAAAACAAAACAAAAAAGAATGCATTTATTTTAAATAATTAACATTAATATTTTTATTTGTAAAATGTATACACTATGTGTTCCTGATAAACATTAAGTATAATATATTTATTAACATAGTATGTACATTAGCTGTAATGAGTAGGTAAAATAAGAAGTAAAATATTGTAATATTATTATAATAAACAACCATGTTTCGCTAATTGGCAATATCTTTAATATCTACATTTACTTTTGATTGAGACTGGCTGAATGACCATAGTCCAAGACAAAAAAAACTATTCCATACACAGCTGTTGACCAACAAGTAGATGATTACTACCCATAATCTTTCGGTGAACTATTCTCTACTACACCCAATACTGCCGTGCCACTTTCGCTGAATTTGTCGTTTTGAATGTTTTTCTCATCCGCCTTCATCATAGTTGTGGTTCTCATCTATAAATCTAGACAAGGGTATCTTACAGGATTCTATCAGCCGGGATATCTAATCCCTGGTTTTCTATATAGAAGTGTTACTTCTCGAATCCTCCTCTTTTATCATGGCTTGGGATCAGGTAGGTACATCGGATGCATAGCTACTCAGTTTATCCCAAAACCAATGGAGGTTGAGTTGTATCCATAACAGCATCATAACGGTATGATGGTTGGAAAGTCAATTGATGTGCTAATTAAGAACAACCAGTACCAATACCGTACCAGTTGATTTAAAGTTAAATGATGTCAATCATTAATTAATGTGAATTAAATTAAATTAAATTGTCTATACGCTGTGAGCTCGTACGTAGAGGGGATATTTACAAATTCGCGAACGCCAGTAGTGACAAGTTTGTAAACGTTTACCGGAAATTTGACATAAATGTCAAAGTGATTAATTTAAAATTAAAATTAAAAACATTAATTATAAACAATATTAGTTGGTCAAAGCTGTGGTATATATTTTTACCTTAAATATACTTACGTTTTAAATACTGAATTTAAGTTTTTTTAATGTTCCGTAATATCTAATTATAAATAATCTATTATAATCTTAGCGCCATCTACACGATTATTGTCAAAGTATCCGAAGTAAGAAATTGATATTTTATCTATAGAATGTCAAAATGATTAGAAAAATCTTAAAAAAATCGATTACAATTTAATTACTTTTTTGCGTTGTAAATATTAAGCGATAACAATTAAATAATAAATTTAAAAATTACCGGTAAAAGTTTAATTAGTAACCGCTAGGAGCGACACCAGCGAAGCTCACAGCGTATAAACGTCTTTATTTAGTCTGGTTTTCTCTTACCCTAATTACTTTTGAGTTTATAGTTAAAGAAAAACTCCTTTATTCAAATTGATAACAGGTGATTTACAAAATGGAGCTTACACATATTTCTTTCTCTTAATTTAATAAAACACCCGTACAATCCAATAAGTTTAATGATCTGGTTAAATCTTTAATCATGCCTAAAATTAGGCCCGTGCCAATTGAGTGACGTTAATTCATTTTTTTTCGGACCGTTTGTCAAGTTCAAATTTCTATTTTTAAATGTTGGTACGGAAATAAATCTAATTTTCTATTATTAGATCCAGAATCATTATGTTCCCTAAAATTATACACGACGAAGCTGCTCTAAAAATAAGTGTTATTGATCCGAAAACAATTTAAAATGTTACTTCGATTACGCTTAGGGCAGGTAGAGAGGAATAAAAAAAATATTTTTACACTTAAATTTAATAGAGATTATACAGACTGATACAGTTTATTAGTGATATACAACAATTTAATTTTCTTGAAAGACCTTACATTTCATAAGACCTTACATAAAAAACTAACCCAGCATACGACTGAACTACTTTCTTTTTTCAAGTTAGTAGTAAAGTAAAAACAAGAATAAAAAACCGCTAAACGCCGTAAAAATGAGTGGCGCATAAAATATTCCAGTTACAAAAGATCTGATATGAATGTTACGTGGCGCGAAAATCGATTTTCATTTGATGCAGAACAAAATTTTAGTTTTATTTTAAAATATTTTTCCATAATATTTGCGAAATTTGAAGTAAACGCGCCACAAAAGAATAACTTTGGTACAGTTTGAATTTTGAAACTCTTTTGTGGCGCGTTTACTTCAAATTTAGCAAATATTATGGAAAAATATTTTAAAATAAAACTAAAATTTTCTTTTGCATCAAATGAAAATCGATTTTCGCGCCACGTAACATTCATATCAGATCTTTTGTAACTGGAATATTTTATGCGCCACTCATTTTTACGGCGTTTAGCGGTTTTTTATTCTTGTATCAGGAGTTTTTCAAAGGTATTTATAAATTAAATGTATGAAGTTGAATGCAATGTTCCCCTATTACACGTCAAGCTTTATAAATTGTCACCTTTGCGGCATTATCTCCCAAATGATCTAGTGTCAATCGAATGTACACTAGATTTTTTTCTATTCGAAATAGACTGAAAAAAATATATATTGAGATGGCCGGTAAATGAAGTCGGATTGCCCGTTGCCAGATCAAATTTAGCGTCGTAACCACTACAACTACATAAACCATTTGGGGAATAATCGTTAATTGTATTATACTTTTGTATCTTAATAACTTCTAAACGGCTTAACCGATTTTGATCAGTAAACATGAGTTTGAAACGTATTAACCAGTAGTATCTGATGGATCTAAGGTCAAGTATGATAACTGAAGCTATTACAGGAATTATTGAGCTTTCGAAACCGTTTTTCCCGCAGGAAATAGATTTTATCATATTTATGAAGCCTATAACCTAAAAATTCGAATTTTCCCGGATATGAGGTATACATCGTTAGGTTCGTCTTGAGTCCTTCTACAAACCTTAAGTTATTGGAGCAATTCGTACGTTGAAATGTTGAGTAATTGTCGAAAAAAAAATTTTTTTCAAAGTTTAGTTTTTCAGTTTTTCGGCTATACTGAGCCGTGTATATGTCTGATCCTGACGGCTTAGACACCATTTGAAAGCTTAAGTCAACGCTATTGATTTGATGTATTTGCGGTTCTCCTGCCTCTTCGTGATCCGCATATATATACCCCAAAAAATATGCCGTTTTGTACTTACCAAGTCCTATAGCTGGCTTATGGGTCGTCAAAAGTAACAAACTACACCGGTTCTAAATCGGCCCTGACCCCCTCTTTAAACACAGAGAAAAATATCAAATCGGTTTAACTTTCAAACACACATACATACATATCCACAAACATTTTCCCTTTTTTAAATAAAAATTGAGTCACATTTCTAAGCTCTATAACTTTTGAATGGTATAACCGATTTTCAAAATTAGACATGCATTGGAAAGGTAATGATCAGTTCTATTAGAAGCCGTAAAGGTTGGACAAATTTTTAAACTTTTTGGGAGTTTTGGTGACGAGAACGAAAAAGACGCCCTAAATAGGAAGGGCCGTAAAATCTACACCCTTGGACCAAAATCGATGGTTGACATATAAATGGGTGAGTCTTTTCTGAACTTTAAGATGGGAGTTGGCCCAATTTTCAATTCAGTCAGATTTAGAAAATCGAAAATTTTGTGTATATATAGTGTCGCGTGTAGGGTGGTGTGGGTGTGCGCCACTGGCGAGAACTGCCGTTCTCTGATAATATTCAAAATTAGACATACTTTATAAAAGTAATGATCAGTACTGTTAGAAGCCGCAAAAGTCTGACTTAAATTTTCGAAGTTTTTGGGAGTTTTGGGGACCAAAACGAAAAACAGACCCTAAATAGGAAGGGCCGTAAAATCGACACCCTTGGACCAAAATGGATGGTTGACATATGAATGGGTGAGTCTTTTTTTGAACTTGAAGATTTCGTATATATAATAGTTTCGCGTTTAGGGGGGGTGTATTTCTGCGCCACTGGCGAGAACTGCCGTTATCTGGTAATCTTTCCGATATAAAACTAACAGCTTCGATAACTAATAAATCGAAAACTATTAGTTTTATCAAAAAAATTTATAATGAACATTTTTTGCTTATAATTAATATTTTTACAGCATTTGTGGTCAAAATATAAAAAAAAATTCCACTCTCGAGATGAGGTGGCAACCACCCAATGGTAAAAGCGTCTTTCGGCATCATATAGATTTTGATCCTTGGACTATCCACTACTTATTGTCAAATTTTTAAGCAAATCGATCCATTCTGTAAAAACTGCGAAGTGAAAAATTTCAGTTCCTGGACTAATTCTACTTTTGGAGCTCTATAACTTCTGAACGGCTTACCTGATGTTGATCACTAAACATGAATTTGAAACGTATTGACAAGTAGTATCTGATGCATCCACGATCGACTATGATAACTGAACGTATTACAGGAATTATTGAGCTTGAAAAACCGTTTTTTCCCATAAGAAATAGATTTGATTATACTTATGAAGCCTATAACTTAAAAATTCGAATTTTCCCAGATATAAGGTATACACCGTTAGACGCGTCCTGAGTCATTCTACAAACGCTCAGTTATTGGCGAAATTCGTAGGTTGAAATTTTGAGTAATTATCGAAAAACCAAAATTTTCAAAGTTTAATTTTTCAGTTTTTTGGCTATGGTGAGCACTGCGTATGTCTCAGCTTGATCGCTTGAACGCCATTTGAAAGCTTAACTCAACCCTATTGATTTGGTGTATTTGCGGTTTTCCTGTCTTTCCTTTAACCTAAGATATATACGCCCAAAAATATGCTATTTTGTATTTATCTAGTCCTCTAGCTAACTTACGGGTAGTCAGAAGTCAAAAATTAGACCGGTTCTGAATCGGCCCTCACACCCTCTTGAAACATAGAAAAAAAAATTCAGATCGGTTTAACTTTTCCACACACATACATACATACATACATACATACATACATACATACATATCCACAAACATTTTCCATTTTTTAAATAAAAATTGAGTCATATTTCTGAGCTCGATAACTTTTGAATGGTATAACCGATTTTCAAAATTAAACATGCGTTGGAAAGGTAATGATCTATGCTCAAAAGCCGCAAAGGTCGGGCTTAAATTTTTGAAATTTTTGGGAGTTTTGGGGACGAGAACGAAAAACAGGCTTTAAATGGGAAGGGCCGTAAAATCCACACCCTTGGACCAAAATGGAGAAGTAACATATGGATGGACGAGTCTTTTCCTAAACTTTAATATGGGATTTGGCCCAATTTTCAATTCAGTCAGGTTTAGAAAATCGAAAATTTCGTGTATATATAGTGTCGCTTGTAGGGGTGTTGTGCGCCACTGGTGAGAACTGCCGTTCTCTGTGGATAATCCTATAATTTTTCCAGTTTGTATCTTAATTCAGTCAATTTGTAGTCTACGAGTCCTCTAGTAGGAAAGTTTTGGGGTAGTTCTGATTTCTTTCATCCTACATGTATTTTGAAGTGCTGAATCCGAATATGAGGTTTGCGGACAAAATTTTATGACTCAACATTGAAAAAATCGCGAAAAAAGCGAAAAATATCTGCCTTTTCCCCGCTTTTTGGCTTAAACCTGGAAAACTATTAACTTGTAGTAAATGATCTGATCAGAACAGAATCTGAACAGAAATTAAAGTACCTAAAATTCTCTACAAATATAACTTTTTAGACTTTTTTTCAGATGAACCGTTCGGTCTAAAGTGTGAGTTGAAAACTGGCAATTTTTTATTAGAATGCTGTCATTTGATAAATTTTCTCTAGTTTTCTGCACAAATAATTAAAAAGAAAAAAGGTCGAAATTGTACAAATTTAGTATCACAAAAGGTAGGACAAAATAAAACTTAAAATATCGTGATTATTAATATTACAAATTATAATAAAAAAAGTTGTATAATACAAAATTATATGAGCCGTTGCCTTTTAGAAGGTTCTGGCTGTGGTTCTCCGGTGGCGATGGGTCCCGATACATATTCTGCTTGTTCTGGAAAATAAAAGAAGTGATGTCAGTTCCAAAGGAGAGATGGGGATTACAAAATACATTGTGAGATTAAACATAACTTCCGCATTGTGCTGAGGTTCTTCGATGGCATCGGGTCCTGGCTCAGGGTCTGATTGCTCCATCGCCAGCGTCAGGGGTCGTTCTCCTGGAAAATAAAAGAGGTGGTGAGATACTGACTTGTAATCATATATCAAGGCTAGGGAATGACTACAAAATTCCGGGGGCTCAACGTTGTCACACAGTCCTTTGCATGATGTGCAAATTGGGGAACAATGGCCCGCCTTCCTGCATCCACAATTGCGTTGGCACCCCTTGTTTAAAAAGGTATATTTACATGAAATATACCGGAGTATTGAGTTTGGTGCAGAGTCCAAAGTGGTTGGCACTGGCACGAGACCACTATACCATATTCTACGAATATACGACAGTTTTGGATTATTTCGAACTATGAAGAACGAAAGTAAATTGCAAATTACATTGCTGTTTATTGAAATAACTATTAGATCCATTTACATTCGTACTTCTTATGTTGCACACTAAAATATTCGTTGTCACGATAATCCAAAACAGTCGTATATTCGTGGAATAGCCTCTAGTAGTTTTTTTCCACCCTCACTCACTTGGATCTATTTGTTGCTCGTCAGGTGTGGCTTGATATAAGAATAACCATTGCTGAGCCTGATAGTAGTAAACTCTCACTGAATGTTCTCGTGCAGCAACTTCGGTAGGGGTAATGAGGCAATGTTGGTCTTATTTTTGTATGATGAAGATACGTATTGTCTGTATCTCAAATCATTCAGACTGGTCTCTTTTTTTCCATATAGAGCCATGAGAAATATGTTTCCAGCTGTGGCAATCTCATCTTGATGTGCATTAGAGTCTTTGAAAGCCTCAATGGTTGGTTGCAAGTTTGTGTTCTTCTGCAGGACTTTAAGACATTTCAGTTTCCTCTGGTTAAATAATGCAGACGTAGTATCACAACTACTCATCGCATGAAGGAATAATATATGGTCCATTAGGATTTTCTCAGCGCCAGATGAGCGTTGTAGAGGCTTTGCGACTAGTCTTGCGACAAGTTCCGAGTCTGTGTGTGCGGTGCCATCCATTAACAAGTTTTAGTGCGTCGTTTTTACGCGTTGGTGTGCGCCGTTCGTAACACTTTCAATAAAAAATTACGTGTAAATACTTTTGTCTTTTTCCACAATTTAATGTTGAGTCATTTCCCTGACAACCATTCCTTTTTTAAACGCTTTTATTTAGTTCAATAATTTGCGTCAAATATTTAGACGTTAATTTGACTGCCTTTTCCTCAATGCAAATGAATGAAAATTTGCAGACATATGCATTCGCGGGAACAATACACGAATAGTCAATAATTTTTTTTTCATGATTATTAATTGTTTAAATAAAAAAAAACGATTTTAATGAAAAACGCTCAAAATCTCTTGTTTTTTACAATGAAAAACTTGAAACTTTTACGGATTGTATAGCTAATGATATGAACAACACATAATTTCACTTTTTGCGTTAATTGTTTACGTTATGCATCATTAATAAACAATAGTTTCAAATTTTTTGCCGATTCCGACTGCTTTTCATGTTAGTACATCATATGTTTTGGACATATTTTAATAAACATGACGATATATTTTAATGTTTGAAAAGTGTAAGACTAAAAAGTAAAAAATAAACAAATATGAAAAAAAATTTTTAAGAAACGCTTTTCTTTAGTTACGAGTGACTAAAATTAAAAATATTATAAAAAAATCAACTAAAAAGCATAAAATAAAAAAATTTAAAAAATCTAACACATTCGTCAAAGAAAAGCGTGGGGCGAAAACCGTTTATTCGATGAACACGCGCCACGCTTTTCTTTGACGGATGTGTTAGATTTTTTCAATTTTTTTATTTTATGCTTTTTAGTTGATTTTTTTATATTTTTAATTCTAGTCACTCGTAACTAAAGAAAAGCGTTTCTTAAAATTTTTTTTTTCATATGTTTTTATTTTAATAGACGAATAAGTTTTTAACACGTCTCCTGCCTAAAAAGTCGGTTTTGTAGAGACCGCTGAAAATTGACGTTCATCAAGTTAGCAGAACAAAGTCAGCAGAACACAATTATTCTTATTCCATAATTAAGTGTAAATTAAATGCAAATTTAATGTTCCAAGAAAAAATTTATTGCTCTTCTTCTTTAAAATTTATCACATGTTCTGCTAACTTGATAATCAAGCTAGCAGAACACTAGTTCAAAAAGTTGATAAATCATTTATAATTGAATGCCAAAGTATTCTCTGTATTACATGCTAATTTAATGTTCCAAGAAACGATTTATTGCTCTTCTTCTTTAAATTTATCGCATGTGCTAACTTGATAATCAAGATAGCAGAACACTAGTTCAAAAAGTTGATAAATCATTTATAATTGAATGCCAAAGTATTCTCCGAATTAAATGCAAATTTAATGTTTAAAATTTATTGCTCTTCTTGTTTAACCGCTTAACGCACACATTTATTTGCAAAAATACGTCAAAAAATTACCTATTTATTTTATTACAGTAAAATAAACAACGAACAAGACTATTGTCACTAGATATAATCTAAAGTAAAAAAACGCATATTTTTTTAGAAAAATGTAAAATATCAAATACCCTCATGCGCTCACCCGAGTTAACTCGGTCGTAATTTTTACATACAAAATACTACAAGTAAGAGAAGAAAATCGCAATTATTCAAGTATAATAATGTTAAATATTGCTAACAGTGTGATACACTCTAAAACAAGGGGTTACACACAGAGGTACGTCACAGTCAGGGCAGAACGTGACGTCAGCAAAATAGAATTCTACTCATCGTGATCCCACCCCAGTCGGCAGTCGATCGCAGAAAGTTTAAAATTAGAAACGAGAAAACAAGTGGGTACGGGCGCCCATATAAAACTTTTAGGGGGGGGGGGCAGACGTGAAGATGTTGCAGATTACATTTCGTATACTTTGGATAACCATATATAGTTTAAAGCACCCGAAAAGCTTCCGGCCGTGGCCCCCCCTTCCCATAGGTATGGCCGCCCATGCAAGTGGGGATACCGTTATTTAGCGCTAGAGGAGTTAAAACACGTAGGCGCCTTATATATCGTAGAAACATTTTAAACACGAGTTAACTCGGTTAAGCGAAAATAGAAACGTAGTTTAAACCCGAGTTAACTCGGGTAAGCACGTTAAGCGGTTAAAAGTTATGGCATGTTCTGCTAACTTTATAATCAAGCTAGCAGAACAATAGTTCAAAAAATGATAAATCATTTGTAATTGAATACCAAAGTATTCTCTGAATTAAATGCAAATTTAATGTTCCAAGAAAAAATTTATTGCTCTTCTTCTTTAAAAGTTATCGCATGTTCTGTTAACTTGATAATCAAGCTAGCAGAACACTAGTTCAAAAAGTTGATAAATAATTTATAATTGAATGTCAAAGTATTCTCTAATTTAAATGCTAATTTAATGTTCCAAGAAAAAATGTATTGCTCTTCTTCTTTAAAAGTCATATGGCATGTTCTGCTAACTTGATAATCAAGCTAGCAGAACAATAGTTCAAAAAATGATAAATCATTTGTAATTAAATACCCAAGGTATTCTCTAAATTAAATGCAAATTTAATGTTCCAAGAAAAAATTTATTGCTCTTCTTCTTTAAAAGTTATCGCATGTTCTGCTAACTTGATAATCAAGCTAGCAGAACAATAGTTCAAAAATTTGATAAATCATTTATAATTGAATGCCAAAGTATTCTCTGAATTAAATGTTAATTTAATGTTCCAAGAAACAATTTATTGCTCTTCTTCTTTAAAAGTTATCGCATGTTCTGCTACCTTGATAATCAAGCTAGCAGAACACCAATCAAGCTAGAGTTTCTGGACACCCTGCATATAGGCTGGTTAGGTTGGCAAGGTGTTATATTTTCTCGACTCTGCTTTACGGGATAGAAGCATGGACACTTAACGCGTCGACTACTAAAAGTTTGGAAGCATTTGAACTGTGGGTGTCTAGAAGAATTCTGAAGATATCATGGACCGAGCATGTAACAAATAATGAAGCCATGGGAAGAGTCAACAACGGAATGGAAATATTGGAAACCATCAAGACACAAAAGCTGCAACACCTGGGGCATACTATGCGTAATGAGAGATACAACATACTTCAATTGATTATACAGGGGAAAATCCAGGGCAAGAGAAGTGTAGGAAGGAGAAGAATCTCATGGTTGCGTAACTTGAGGGAATGGTACGGATGCACATCAACCGAACTATTCAGAGCACAGCATCTAAGATCAGATTAGCCGTGATGATTGTCAACCTCCGTCGCGGATATGGCACGTAAAGAAGAAGATCAGAGTATTCTCTGAATTAAATGCAAATTTAATGTTCCAAGAAAAAAATTATTTCTCTTTTTACTTTATCGTACTACATACGCAGTATGAGTATAATAGATAAAGTTATAGGATCGTGCAAAAATTTTTTTTTCAGATTTCGCTTTTTTCGACGTTTTGAGTCCCCCTGAGTCTAGAAAGCAAATAAAAAAAACCATGTCGGAAGTATGTACGTATGTACGTACGTACGTATGTACGTACGTATGTCGCCACCGCCCAGCAAAAACTACTGGACCGATTTCGATGAAATTCGGTATGAGTAAGTTTAAGAGAATTTTGTCGAGAAACTAAGCTTTTGAAAAAAACTTCTCAAAGGGGGGCCGAAATAGGGGGGTTATTTGGGGCCCATTTTTGCAAATTTTGACCGAAATGAATGAAATTTAACTAAAGTTATCTTATCGATAGATGAATAGAAATACGGAATTTGACTGGCGGCCAGCATGGCCGACCGCCCACCCGATACATTTCCCTACCAATCTAAAAACTTGTTTAAGATAAATTTAATTTGATAAAACATTTATATAGTCTAAATATGGGGCTATAACAAGAATATTATCGTTTTTCAGAAAAAGTTATGGGTTGCCTATATTTAAGGGGTCAAAATTTGACATAAATTTGAACTAAATTTTCTCAAAAATGACTTCAAGGAATTTGTTTATTTTTTAATATATTTTTGATATCCTATCGGTAAATTAAATAACATTGGTCAGATTTCTTAACTCCTCATAAGAGGGGATTTATGAATTTTTTATAAAAAAATATTCGAGTGCCCGTAACTACCTCTGTAATAGAAACTAAAATTTGAAATTTGGCAGGCATATATAGTACTTTGTTATCTATTAGCACAATAAATTTTACCCACAATATGGCTTCCGGTTTAACCGGAAATGAAAAAAAATCCTAATTTTTTACATACTCCCTGTATATTTTTACATATTTTAAAATAATGTAAAATTATTTTTCCAATGACATAAAACTCGTTGCTGTAACTCAAAAACTCGAAAATTTACAGAAAATTCACATTTTGCGAGAATCTTGTGTGTGTCCCCTCTCACGCGACCATAGCAGAGCATTATTATAGGGCAGTCAATGAGGGTATTTGGCTCCAAATTCCATCCTACTACATCGATGTACTTGATATTTTCACAGTAAGTAGGGAATCAAGAAGCAAAATCTACCCTATATACTATGGCGCTTTTATCTTGGGGCAATTCCCAGCCCTTCAAGGGGGTGGAAAATTTATTGGTCAAAATAAGCATGGAAGTAGCTAGAGAACCTATTTTTAAGCAAAAACTGATCTATACTTTTTTTTGAGAACTCAATACTTTTTGAGTTATGCGTAGTTGAAAATTGGCCATTTTCATTTAAAAATGACACTTTTTCGGACGGTTTTTTGTGAATACCTTAAAAACTATGCATCAAACTAAAAACACTATATAAAATTTTTTTAATGATAAATAACAAAGAGATTCGTTCCTTCGGAAATTTTCTATTTATAATACAAAAAGAGATATGGTAGGTAAAAAGAGTTTGTTTTTTGGTGCATGCTCAAAGTGCTCATGCTTTTGTAGTGTTTGAAAAGGCCTTTAAAGCGAGCACCGTTAAATGTCGGTTACATTCAAACTAAGCGAGATATGTTGCAAAAGAAGTATTTAACCCCTCATTCACCAGAATTTAAATGCATTGTTTGTCTTTTGCAATACCTCTTAATATAGTGTTATTTCTACTTTCAAAAAGTTGGACGGGTGAAAAAAATAAGATCAAATTATAGAGCGCATTTTTAAATTTTCTTAAAATTCTTCCTTTTGCTCCATGCAATTCGAAAATACAAATGTTCTATCCCCGAGAAGTGATGAGAACCGCCCCCATGATAAAAGCGCCATAGTATATAGGATAGACTTTGAATTAGGAGATTGGGCTTTGGGCTACTCCCAAAAGTTCATTACAATCTATGCAGTAAAATGCAAATATTGTAAACTATTAATTTCTCAGAAAAATGGACTAATTTGAAATGAAAGTATGACTAATATTCTATTGATTTATGCAATAATCTATAGTGTGTCCCCGAACATTTTGTCAAATGCGGGAATTAATGATGCGTAGAACCATAAAATATTTTCAAGTATACAAGGTGTTTCTAAGATATCAAAATAACAAGTAACTTTGTTATTTTTATAGAACGACAGTATCTAGTACGATAACGATAATAGTTCGGTACGATAAAATTCTCGGGCGGCCCTTCCGTCCAGCGTTTTTAAAAAGTTGTCGCCTATTCTGCCAACTTGAATTCAAGCTAGCAGTAGTTCAACTTTAACATTGAACAGTAGTTCAATAATTATTGAATTGAATACCACTGTATTCTCTGAATTAAATGCAAATGAAATGTTCCAACAATAAATTTAATTCTTTTTTTTTTCGGAAAACAAATTTAATTCCACTGGTGCTATCTAATACCTAGAGTTACGTTGTTATTTTTTGTAGCGGTCAAACCTTACCGGGGTATTGTACAAATTCGTTTACAGCTTTGCTTAACTCTTTACGATATGAGATTTTATAGATTTTCTAGACACTTGCTGCACGGAATCAATCAATTTTATGTAAAAAATGGTCTTACCCTCACATTTCAAGAAACAGATGATAACCATTCGCGTTTGGCTGCACGAAGCTAAACCGTGGGAATTTTAACAATAATTACCAAAAGCAGATGCGATTAGAAACTCTAGATCCAATCTCCTTCACTGCACAATTGAAGTTTTTTACCATTATTATTCGTCAACATTGCTTCAATAATATTGACCGTGTAAAGTTCGCCTTTCTGACAATTCAACAAAATTCAATTCTTAGCAATTCTCAACGGTTCGGACTGTAACGTTTTTGATAATAATAAAAAATATTATTTTACAATGACTTACACCGACTGAGCAATAAAAAAAGAATTTCGGTACCACTATTAAGAATTTGTATGATTCTATACAAATACCAACTTCGCATGTGCTTAAAAAATTTAAGGATGAAAATTGAATGGTAACTCGTGTCCCAGTCGACGGTGTACATTAAAGGGTTAAAGGGTTAATAATTTTTTTTATTGGAACAATAAATTTGCATGTAATTCAAAGAATACTTTGGCATTCAATTATAAATGATTTATCAAATTTTTGAACTACCGTTCTGCCAGCTTGATTTTAAAGTTAGCAGAACATGCGATAACTTTTAAAGAAGAATAGCAGTAAATTTTTTCTTGGAACATTAAATTATCATTTAATTCAAATAATACTTTGGCATTCAATTATAAATGATTTATCAAATTTTTGAACTAGTGTTGTGCTAGCTTGATTATCAAGTTAGCAGAACATGTGATAACTTTTAAAGAAGAAGAGCAATAAATTTTTTCTTGGAACATTAAATTAGCATTTAATTTACACTTAATTATGGTATAAGAATAACTGTTCTGCTGACTTTGTTCTGCTAACTTGATGGACGTTGAAAATTGCCCATTTTCAACTCGCACTTCAGACCGAACGGCTCATCTGAAAAAAAAAACACTTAATAGTGACATTTGTAGACAATTTTAAGTACTTTAATTTCTGTTGACAGACCATTTACTAAAATTTAATAGTTTTCGAGATTAAACAAAAAAGCGAGAAAAATCAAATATTTTTTGCTTTTTTCGCGATTTTTGTAATGTTGCGTCACGAAATTTTGTCCGCAAACCTCATTTGGATTCAGCACCCCAAAATACATATAGAATTAAATAAATCAGAACTACCCTAAACTTTCCTAGTCAAAATCACAATTTAACTGAATTATCTATTGTAAATTCGTATTTATATCTTATTTATTTGTTTTTAGACTTTTATTATCGTTATTATCGATGAATATAAAAATCCAAACATTTTGTGTTCGTTCCCCAGCTTGCTTCAATTACATCCCACTCGCAGATTAAATACCTACAGTCTGTCGAATCTGTTTTAGGATAAATATAAGGCTTTTACTTGTTTATGACTTTGTTTTTTATTACAAGATAGGTACATATTATTAAATAAAAATTTCCGGCAATTTGCGTGTCTACTTTTGTGGAGACTTTTCAATACATTGTATGTTTTTTGTGTAGTTTTATGTGGTAGTAACATCATTTAAAGTAGTATGAAATAAAACAGGGTTACGACATTTTTTGTATCACTCATAAGTAGTGTGACCAACTCCAATTCAGTCGAATTCGGGACAAGGCTGAGAAAATACCTGATATCCGGGACTTTTCAACGAAAATCGGGCAATTTTTTTAAATATAGAACTTTAATATCATTTTATTGATTAGTTATCATTTTTATGTTGACAATGATATTACATTATTAAAAATTACATTTTTGTTAGTTTTTGACGTTTCGATTTACAAACCAGGAAATCGTTCTCAAAAAAGGAAAAATTAGAATATCAATTGATGTTGCATGCGCTTGGATCTCTACACTCTAGAGATTGTTTAATTTTTTTCATCCCACCAATTCTTAGAAGACTAATGTATTCAAAATTTCAAAATAGAATTTTACCAAAACGTTGAAAATTCGGATGGCCCGGAAGCCTTATCCGGGACGCCGAGATACGACTTCGTAATTCGGGCCATGTAGTATAGTATAGTTGATCCAAAAGATGGCATAACCCAGACATCCAAAGTGAAAGTTATCCTTCAACACCAAATTGTTCTATATGGTCCACACAATGTCCAGAAAAAAGTCACACCAATTTGAGCGTCGGGTTTGGGGGGGAGAGGGGGGAGAAATGGGTAAATTGGTAGTTTTTTAAGTTTTTCGCCAATATTTCTAAAACTATGCGGTTTAGCATGAACAACCATTTATACAAAAATGTTCTACATTAAATTTGAAGTAAAAAAGGCTCTATGCATAATCTTTCTAAAATGAATGGTTCCAAAGTTACGGAGGTAGTATATTATAACTGGTCCAAAAAAGGCCTAACCCAAACATCCAAAGTAAAAGTTTTCCTCCAACACCAAAATGTTTTATATGGTCCACATATTGTTCAGTAAAAAGTTACACCATTTTGAGCGTCCGGTTTGGGAGGGAGATGGGAGAGAAGCCGGTAAATTAGTAGTTTTTTTAAGTTTTTCGTCAATATTTCTAAAACTATACTTTGGAGTAAACAATGTTATATAAAAAAATGTTCTACATGAAATTTAAAACAAAAAATGTTCTATACATAATTGTTATAAAATCAACGGTTCCAGAGTTACGGAGGGTGAAATGTCGAGGTTTTCGATACTTTTTATATTTTTTGGGCAATATTTTTGATATAACTATACCAAAAACCCAGACATCCAAAGTGAAAGTTATCCTCCAACACCAAATTGTTCTATATGGTCCACATAATGTTCAGAAAAAAGTCACACCATTTTGAGCGTCGGATTTGGGGGGGGGAGAGGGGGAAGAAAGCGGTAAATATAAAAAGTATCGAAAACCTCCACTTTTCACACTCCGTAACTCTGGAACCGTTGATTTTGTAACAATTATGTATAGAACCTTTTTTGTTTTAAATTTTATGTAGAACATTTTTCTATAGAACATTCCTTACGCTAAAGCATGGTTTTAGAAATATTGACGAAAACCCTAAAAAAACTGCTAATTTACCGACTTCTCCCCCATCTCCCCCCAAACCGGACGCTCAAAATGGTGTAACTTTTTACTGAACAATATGTGGACCATATAGAACAATTTGGTGTTGAAGGAAAACTTTTACTTTGGGTGTCTGGGTTAGGCCTTTTTTTGGACCAATTATACTCTACTACCTCCGTAACTTTGGAACCGTTCATTTTAGGAGGGTTATGCATAGGGCCTTTTTTATTTCAAATTTAATGAAGAACAATTTTGTATAGAAGGTTGTTCGTGCTAAACCGCTTAGTTTTAGAAATATTGACGAAAAACCTAAAAAACTACGAATTTGCAGATTCCTCCCCCCTCTCCCCCCCAAACCCGACGCTCAAAATGGTGTGACTTTTTTCTGAACATTATGTGGACCATATAGAACAATTTGGTGTTGGAGGATAACTTTCACTTTGGATGTCTGGGTTTGGGTCTAACTATACCATACTAATGTCCCGGATTTTTCGGACTAGTTGGTCACACTACCCATAAGGATCATTCTGGGATTTATGCTTTGTTCGCACAAAATTCATTTATTTGAATCATAATTCACTAATTACTATTAATATATTATATCGGCTTTATAGCGTTCTACGCCTTTCCGTTCCTAATCGCCACTCCTTGCTGTTGTGGCAGTCTTCCTCTCTTTAAATTTCTTTCCGCCATCGCCTTGGAGATGCCCTTTATACATGTAGTTGCTGGTCTTCCTCGTTTTCGTTTTTCTGTGGGGGTCCAATCTAACACTTTTTTTGGGATTCTCTTTTCATCCATTCGTTGTCTTTCGATGCTATCTATGATTGTTCTTTATATTTCCATTTATTGTCTAATGTCGTCGTTTCTTGTCTGTTCTGGTCAAGATCTTCTTACTGACCTTCTCCAAAAATCCATCTCGGTGGCTAATAATTTATCTTTGTACTTGTTGGTTAATTACCAGACTTCAGCTCCATAGGTTAACACTGGTTTTAATATTGTGTTGTAAATTCGTTTTTTATTTTCTGCTTATATTTGTTTGCCACAGTACCGAATTCAGGGCTTCCATCACCTGTTTTCCCTTTACTATCCTTTCTTTAATATTTTCTTCGTTTCGTCCTGTACCAGTTAGTTTTATTCCCAGATATATGTATTCATTGCAGCTTGTAATTGTCTCCTGTTCCAGGTTCAGGTTCCCCGTTTCTTCCCTACCTACGCATAGATATTGTGTTTTTTTAGTATTCACCTCCAGGTCCCATTTTCTATACTCCTCTATTACTAGATGAAGTAGTTTTCAATCCTAATAGCAAAATTAGTAATATTGAAAATATTAAAAACATTACTAAAAGATTTTTAAATTGAAAACTTGTTGATACACTTTCTTGGTGACACCTACAAGGCTTCTACAATTTGCAAGCACATGGATGCTGCAGTGAAGACAAAGGGAAGGAATTCTACACTATGCAATTCACATCCCCCGTCTGCAGCTTGGTAAAGTTCCAACGGAAAATGCACCTGGTTACTCTACGGAGTAATATGACTATAAAATAAAAATGTATACCATTTTTATTCAGCTGCAATGCGAAGGCAAAACAATCTTACTTTTCAATTAGAATACGGAGCGCAGTCCAGTCCTCTGAATCGCGATTTTCGGCTCTTATTGGAGCCTCATCGGAGAGAACGCAGGCACTGTTCTCCATATCCTAAATGACCAGCACCGAGAGTTTTTCCCACCCATTGCAACCGAAGTGAAGGTATTAGGTCAATTGCCAGATGACGCTAGTCACCTAATACCTTCACTTCGGTTGCAATGGGTGGGAAAAACTCTCGGTGCTGGTCATTTAGGATATGGAGAACAGTGCCTACGTTCTCTCCGATGAGGCTCCAATAAGAGCCGAAAATAGCGATTCAGAGGACTGGACTGCGCTCCGTATTCTAATTGAAAAGTAAGATTGTTTTGCCTTCGCATTGCAGCTGAATAAAAATGGTATACATTTTTATCCTCTATTAGTCTTCTCTTCCTTGTTCTGTGCAATTACAATTTGGTCATCTGCATAGTGCAGCATGTAGAGTATCGCATCTCCTATCGGTAGTTCCATTCCATTGCACTTCTTCTTCCATTGTCTAAGGGTTTCATCAGTATACAATATTGAATAATATTGGCGATATATAGCATGCGTGCCTTAGCCCTTTTGTGGCCAGAAAACCTTTTGATATTTTATCCGCTTTTAATTTTGGATGTCGAGTTTCTATATAGTTCTTTGAGTGCCTGTATAATAGATAGATTCGTAGATATTTGCGTCTAGCAGAGCAGAATGGGCTACTTCACATATTTAGATAGTGCAATTTATGATAACTATCTATTGTTTAAACAAATTTCATCATTAAAAATATCCGATAATACTTTGTGCCAAAAATTTAAGTACATACGTTATTATTCTCTGTTTTTGCACCTGGGCATGGTGATTTTCAGTTAAGCGCTAATAATAGGTACGTATACTAAAATCACAATAAAGATGCACTAGAAATAAACCAAGACCCGTTGAATGTTACGAAGAGGACTCCCAAATCATGATTTACAATGTATATACTGTTATGATCTATTTTTTATTACTTTAATATCACTTAATCTTTATTTGATTATTCCAATTAATTATTTAATCAATTATCCAATTGTCACAAATCAAAAAAAAATTAATAAAAAATCTCAGGGTGCCTTTTTATAATACAAAAAAAATATCTAAATTATCTTATGTTATACTTATCTTCTCTCGTGGTTTCAGTATCTCTTAGTTGGTTCTAATCGCGAAATATATTAGGAAAAGGAATTAAATAGAAATATAAAATAAACATACAGAATGGTCTTTCATTATCAAATTCAATACTTTAAAAATCGATCAAATTTAAAACCTGTGGACACAGCTGTCCGAATGAAATTTTTTGCCACTTAAATTTATTCTAGTTAAAAAAAAACAATTTATCGGTTTGTTCCCGATGACTTTGATAAAACAAGCTAAACAAACAAATTTAGGTATTCGCAAAATTATCTATACTTCATATTTACTTTTTGAAATATTGGAATCTTAATTCATGTGCTTTTACTCAAAATTTTAGTTTCCGAACATAAAAATATCTTTCACATAAATTGACTGATCTTTTGCTTCACTCACTCTGATGTCTTCTCTTGACCCAAAACAGCTCTCCCTCGTTGACTATGTTAGGCTACCCATCAAAGCCCTCTCCGTTCTCAAGCTTCAAATCTATCAGCATACCAGCACCAATTCTCCAACAAAAACACAAACTCCAAAAATTCTCTCCTCTCCTTCTCACAATAATACAGAATCAAAGAGGTCTTTCGTCTCAATTTGATCTGACTCTCGTTCCACTTTTCAGCTCTATTCTCCACTATCAAAACACCCACTGGTACTTGCTATCTAACTATCCACGAAAACGTTAACTGCTCTTCAGCGATGCCAATAACATAATGAGTTCCTCTTTCCAAAACTATCTCACATTCAAACAAACTTTCCCCATTCCAAAGTGCCTAGCCAATCAGAGACATTTATCTCCCCACCTTCCTTATTTTTATTCGACAACAAACAGTCATTCTTTCAAAAATATTCCTACTCAAACTTATGACTTTTCGGGAATTATAATTATCTAAATATTCCTATCATTAAACAAACATATTTAAAATTCCAAACTTTCTTTACCTCAATTTCCTAAGAACTAATTACTGTGGCATGCATAACAAAACACCGTTATAATCTCCAAATACCCTGAACAATTATTGTCTTATTCATATCACTTTCTTTCCTAATGTGTTTTATTTTTCAGGGAAAAACTTACTAACGATAAATCACTTCTTAAAAACTACTTATAACAAATAGTTACAAATCAATATACAGGGTGGATCAAATTTATGTGCCCGCGTTATATTAAAAAAATTAAAATTTTTATTCTATCTTTGATTGATAGATTGATCCACAATAATACATTGTAAATCCCAAATCATGATTTACAAAGTTTAAACGTTGTAATTGATGATTTGGAAGTGCTCCTCGTAACATTCAACGTGTCATGGTTTGTTTATTTCTAGTGCATCTTTATTGTGATTTTAATAAGTATAATGTACATATCATGTTCATAAAGATAATTTAGTAGTGTACATCCTCTTTCGTCTACACGTCAGCTATACGTTGAGTATTACAAAAATAAAGTTTATAATAGCAATTAATACGTCATCAAACTTAATAATTCATTTTTTTTTATCGATTAAATATATTTTTATTTCGACCTTAACATTTTTAAATATAGTAGGTATGTGACTATAAGGCAAATCAACATCTATTTTGTATTTTAATGCATTAATAAATAATCAGAAGCAATTATTATTTTATTTTTATATACAATGACATCAAAGACACCTTCTTGTCACAATAAATAGTAGTGGTGTATAAATCGCTGAATTAGTCAGGATTTTGATGCTTTTTATTGTCGCAGATATTTTTGGATGTTACGATTCGTTAGCAAATCTGTTTTTCTATATCACTTACTTCTAAAAAATGCCATAATATAGTATAAAATTTGTCAACAGCATATTTTTCATCAGCGAATTAAATATTAGATACTCATGTCAATGTCAAAATTATACAGAAATGCAACATTAAAGAAATATACACAATAAACAAGAATTTTGAAAATTTACTTTGAAAATGATTCCATAGTATTTGCTATATTTGATGTAAAATGCGCCACAAAAGAACCACAAACTGCAAATTTTATCAAAGGTACTCTTTTGTGCGAAAATGATACATAATTTTAAAATTTCACCCTGTATTATTCACAATACAACCTACATCATAGTTTGTTGAAATCAGTTAAGTAGCTTTGAAAAACAAAACATATATAGGGTGTTCCAATAAAAATAAAGCTTATGTACTAGGCTACGCTTGAGTGAAACACGTATGTACTTTTAAATTTATATCTAAAAAGCGCACATTTAGCTATATACAGGGTGTTTCATTAATAATTGTCCATATAGTAACTGGAGAAACCTTAGCACAAAATACGAAGATTTAACCTAAAAAACTTAAATAAAATGTGGTTCCTTACTGAGTTACAGGGTGTTTTATCTAAAAATTTAAAAACTATTTTTGCTCAACATTGTAAAACTATTCGACGTATCCTTTTCATACTTGGCAGGAAGTGTAGGTGCTGTACAAACTACTAAATTGTGTTAAACAAACGTTTCTGTCTATTACAAGAATCGTACGACGGGGGAAAGTAAATGTGACCCTTTCCAAACTCTACGCCACTGGCCGAATTGCTATTTTAGTTCAATTTTTGGATTCTCCAATACTTTCTAGGAAAATACTATACTCTTCATTCGTAACGATAAAGTCATTAGTTTTCGATATATTTGAAGTTAAATATGAAACGACACGGTTATTTTGATTAATGTATTGTATCGCTTAATTTTTAATTTCAAATATCTCGAAAAATGATTATTTTATCGTTACGAATGAAGAGTATATTATTTACATGAAAAGTATTGAAAAATCAAAAATTACACTAAAATAGCAATTTCGTAAGTGGCGTAGAATTTGGGAAGGGTCAACTAGCCACTATCCCCTGTCGTACGCCTCTGGTAGAAGCTAGAAATGCTTATTTTTCTTAATTTAGTAGGGTATACAGTACCTACACTTTCTGCCAAGTATGATAAAGATACGCCAAATAGTGGTAAAGTACTGGGTACAAATAATTTTTAAATTTTAATCATATGAATCATACCATAAATTAATCAAAATAACTGTGTTGTTTCATATTTAACTTCAAATATCTCGAAAACTAATGAGTTTATCGTTACCAATAAGGAGTATATTATTGCGGATCTAAAAATGGCACTAAAATAGTAATTCCTCCAGTGGCGTAGAATTTGAGAAGGGTCAACCATTCACTATCCCCTGTCGTACGCCTCTGGTAGCAGCTAAAAACGTTTGTTTATCATAATTTAGTAGAGTGTATAGTAGTCGCACTTTCTGCCGAGTATGAAAAGGATACGGTGAATAGTTTTAAAATGCTGAGCAAAAATAGTTTTTAAATTTTTAGATAAAACACCCTGTAACTCAGTAAGGAATCACATTTTATTTAAGTGTTTTAGGTTAAATCTTCGTATTTTGTGCTAAGGTTTCTCCAGTTACTATATGGACAATTATTAATGAAACACCCTGTATAAAAATTGAAGGTCTCAGCGTTTTTTATAAGTTTTTTAACACTTTAACTGCCAGGTAAATTCAGAGTAAATTTTGTACCGGGTCTTCTGGGCCAAAATATTTTTTTCATCTTAATTACTCTATTTGTGTTTGTTTTTAGCAAAAATCATAAAATCAGATTTGTTTTTTGGGTATTTTTGTGGAAATTGCTGTGTCCTCATTTGGTGCACGCGGCCTGCGATTGTGAAATTGTTCTTAATGTCTAGTTGCAGGCCATGAGTACCATAGCCCGACAAAAAAAAAGCTCCGACAAAATAGCCCCGACATAATATCCCGCACACAAAATAGCTCCGACAAAATAGCCTGCCGACAAAATAGCCGCGGAATAATAGCCCGCCGACAAAATAGCCTCGACAAAATAGTCCCGACAAAATAGCCCCGAAAAAAAAGCTCCCTTCAGAATTCATCATGAAATAATTCCTTAAAAATACATTTTTTCGGAAATGGTAATTATCCTCTATTCAGATGTTTATCTTAACCAGATTAAATAAAAATTGTCTTTTCAGAGAACTCGAATCCTGTCTTTCCTGCCTCTTGGAAGTTTGAACATTTAAGTTAAGCGAAAATCAATGTTAATTTATGATATAAACATTTTTTCTGTTTTCGGGCAACAGTAAAATGCATTTTAAATTAAATAAATTAAATACATTCTTCCCTTTTGTCAAATAATTTAAATTAAAAAAAAGTTTTTGGACACCTTGTATAAATAATTCTGTAATTGTTTATAAGAGGCTGTTTTAGCCGGGGCTATTTTAGCCGGGGCTGTTTTGACCGGGGCTATTTTGTGTGCGATCTATTTTGTCGGGGCTATTTTGTTTGCGGTCTATTTTGTCGAGGCTATTTTGTGTTCGGGCTATTTTGACGGGGCTTTTTTGACGGGGCTTTTTTGACGGGGCTGTTTTGACCGGGCTATTTTGACGGGTCACGTAGATGGACACTTAAGGTCAAATAGTCCGTTATCTTAGGGAAGGTCCTAAAAGGAAACCTGCATCCATTGTCGAGTACAATAACGCAAAAGCATTTGTGAACATGTCAGATCAAAAGACAGCTGACTCAAACTGCTTACGAAAGTCTGTCAAATGGTACAGAAAAGTGGAATTTGAGATGATTACTGGTACTTCACTGGTGAATACTCTAATTATTTTCAATAACATCAACCACAGCAAAATGTCAGTTACAAAATTCAAAGAAAATGTGTGCATGCCACTTCTTCAAAGTATCTAGTAATCTACTTCTTCCTGTATAAGTTCAAGCCAAACATGAACTTACTCAAAATGCTTTGAACAAAAGAGGCAGATGCACGATTTGTTACAAAAAAAAACTCTGAAATCCATGGTCGAAATTATGCTATAAAAAATACAAAATGAATAACACGGGTATGCAACGGATGTGAAGACAGCCCTTTTATGTGCTTAGAATGTTTCTTTGCCAACCATGTTTTCACAAAAAAATAACTACAACATATACAATAAAATTGACTCTCGCAATACCTAATTTTCTGGTTAAAAAATACTACATTATTTACTTTTTATAATAATATGCTGTACTGTCATAAAAATAAAAAAAGTTAATGTATAGTTAATTTTCATTTTATTGCCCTTTATACCTTTAAAAATTAAAAAAATCCCAGGATATTTTTAAACGTTATATTTCTACGCCAGACTCAATGATATTCCCATTTAAATACACGGTAAATGTATACCAACCACGGACACATGGCTGAAACGATGATAAAACCTGTGTCCAATATATGTACACATGGCAGAGAACTAAAATTGCCTGTGTCCATATATGGTACACATGGCAGTTAAAGTGTTAAACAAGGACAAAAATAATTTTATTCCATAAGTGTCTTTCACCCTATATAAAAATTACTGATTTACTTTAAAACATTATAATTTACATGATATTCGCTCACCCTGTAATTGTGGAGAATTTCTCAGTTACTCGCGAATCGACTTTATTTTTATTTAGGTGGTAATTGCTCAGCAGTCTGTTCTGATTTGAAATGTGCGAGACAAGATAAGTCAATTAAAGACCGAAAAAGAAAACCAAAACTCCTAAAAAATGGCTTTGTCTGCGGTTGATGTCCAACGTGGTCTTCTTTTTTGTGTCTCTTTTTTTCTAAATGCAAACACTTATTCCTTCGTTTGAGACGCACACCTTGACAGACTTATTTGTTTTAAACGATTTATTGTGGAAATTGATTTGTATTCTTTTGTTTCTTGCCATGCCATGGGTGATCTGCCATTTGTGAGACAGTTTGGGTTTGTCATACATAAACGTGCTTTCCGATATTACGGCAAGGTACATAAAATGATTTGCTCACGATCTATTGCTGATAGTCAGTTTATAAATAAAACAGAGAACTACTGTTTTTACAATATTCATGTTAACATGCCTATTAAACTATTTCAATGATCACGCTCATTTTTAAGTAGGGCTTACAATACCGAGCCAAAATCTCAATACCGGTATTTGGTATTTAAAATTTCAAATACCGGGATCCCGGTATTGAAACCGGTATTATGAATAAAAAATATACACGTTATATTTTTATACTATCCTCAGTTGTTATTTCGACTTGTTATTAAATAATATATGAAACCTATTAAATTTTGTTTTGTAATGAGTAGATGTTGTTTATAACATTCCTAGAGAGTAGGAATAGATAGATACAAAAATGTGCAAATAGAAAAACTATATATTTGGTTCTAGGATAAATTTTGCATACAATGGGATAGTACTTTTACTCATGAAATTTGCTATTTGTAAATTAATTTAACTTTAAAATATATTAATACAAAGATTAACTTACTGTGACAAATATTTTATATGGATTACTCTGTATTTAGACCGCTATATATTTTCAATTATTATTAATAATTCAGAAAATAAGTGAGCCTAATTTATACACAATACACAAAAAAAATGAAAAATAGATCTGAAAATGTAAAAACAATTCTGATTAATAAATCTTTCGGCTTATTTATGAAATAAAGTAGTCTAATTTTAAATATTTAAGAATTTTTGAACTCAATTTTAAGAACTCATTTTATACAGGGTGTCCCGAAAAGATTGGTCATAAATTATACCACAGATTCTGGGGTCAAAAATAGGTTGATTGAACGTCACTTACCTATATACAATAGTGCACACAAAAAAGTTACAGCCCTTTGAAGTTACAAAATGAAAATCAATTTTTTTTCATACATCGAAAACTCTTACAGATTTTTGATTGAAAATGGACATGTGGAATTTCTATAGCAGCAACATTAAAAAAAAAATTAAAGTGAAATTTGTGAACCCCATAAAAATTTTATGGGGGTTATGTTCCCTTAAACCCCCCAAACTTTTGTGTACGTTCCAATTAAATGATTATTGTGGCACCATTAGGTAAACACAATGTTTTTAAAACTTTTTTGCCTCTTAGTACTTTTTTGATAAGCCAGTGTTTATCGAGATATTTTGAATATTTGTCGATCCACCACATATTTGTATATGATTAAGTATGATTATAGACACCTGTTAATAATCTGAAAATTTATTTATAACTTACATTTTTAGGTATATTTTGGAAAGAAGCCACATCTCGGTAAAAGGCGACTTATCAAAAAAAGACTAAGAGGCAAAAAAGTTTTAAAAATACTGTGTTTAACTAATGGTACCACAATAATAGTCTAATTGGAACGTACACAAACATTTGGGGGGTTAAAAGGAACAAAACCCCCATAAAATTTTTATGTAAATATATTAAAAAAGAAGCCGCATCTCGATAAAAACTGGCTTATCGAAAAAATACTAAGAGGCTAAAAAGTTTTAAAAACGTTGTGTTTAACTAATGGTACCACAATAATAAATTAATTGGAAGGTACACAAAAGTTTGGGGGGGGGGGTTTAAGGGAACAAAACCCCCATAAAAATTTATGGGGTGGACAAATTTTTCTATAATTTTGTTTTAAGATGTTCCTGCCATAAGAATGATACATGTCCATTTTCAATAAAAAATCTCTAATGGTTTTCGATATATTGAAAAAAATCGATTTTCATTTTGTAATTTCAAAGGGCTTTAACTTTTTTTACGAGCACATTTGTAGTAAGGTAAGTTAGGTTCAACCGAACTATTTTGGACCCCAAAATGTGTGGTATAATTTATGACCAATCTTTTCGGGACACCCTGTATATTTGTATACATGAGATTTAATAATTTCGTTGTAGAAGCTGATATGTATCACCGTTCGCCTTAAATTAACGACATTCACGCTTTTGTAAAGAGATATACTTTACTTTTATGTGTAATGAATGTGTTTAATAAATATTTTTTACAATGATATTTGATATTAGTAGTTTATCTTCAAAAATAATTTCTTGTAATAGCAAAAAATATCTTAGAAGAAAGTTTATTGTGCATCAATTCCATTTTTATAAATTAAGCTAATACCGAAATACCGAAATACCGGTATTTTTATTATAAATACCGGTATCGAATACCGGAAAATATCGTCCGGGATCCCGGTATTGTAAGCCGTATTTTTAAGGGTATAAGAGCAAAATGTCGCCTGCCAAAATGTTCAATGTATTTTAAATGTATTCATTTTTTCGAATCCTGAGAAAACTAATGAAAGATTACGTTATTAACGAGGGCCGAAAGTTCCTGAAAATTACAGGGGTGAAAAAAGAAAGAGAAAATTGAGTGTGACTTTAATTTAAAATATGTCATTCAAAAGAAACTTTTGGGTTATTCTAAGGGACTTTCGGTCCTCGGTAATAATGTAATCTTTCATTCTGCGTTTAAATTTTTCCAAAATATTTATTAGTTTCCTCAGGATTCGAAAAAAATGAATACATTTAAAACACACTGAACATTTTGACAGGCGACATTTTGCGCGTATGCCCTTAGGGTAATTTATTTTAACTCATGTACTGCTATTTGCTCACTAATTCATGTAGTGCAAACTAGGCTCATGCTGATCCTAGCTCGTAAGCAAGCAAGCAAGCAATTTGATTTAACCCGACCTGTGGGATTTGTTCACCCTCTCGAAGGAGTACATTCGGGTGTAACAAGTCATTGGGGCGAGGTGTTTTGACCCGAGTTATACAGGGATCACCCCACCTCGCTCCAATGCCCCAGGCCATCCCTTTCCCCCCCATAGCACGCTGATGCGCGATGGAGGCACAACTATCGTAGCCAAATGCTCTTCACAATGGAACCCTGGGTAATAAGATTCCACTGTGGTATCCTAATCGAATACAAAAAACTAGGCCCAGCGTGATGCGCTCTATGCCTTTATCTTCTTAATAACTTATCCGCGGTACTAAAAATTGCTTGCTTGGGCCCCGAGTCATCGTGCCGAGCCCCACTGAGCCCTGTTGGGCCCTGCTGGGCCCCGCCCGATGACTCGATGCTCTAATTTTTTTGTGTTTTTGGTTTTTTTAATTTTTTTGGGGGCTTTCGCCATTTTTTTATTTTATATGAATTTTTTTGGGGGCTTAAGGCCCTTCTAATTTTCTAATATTTGCTTACCTTGGAGGTGGTCGTGGTACTTGGACTTCGTGGGTAACGCTATCTTCGGCACTTGTTTCGAGCTACGAACACACTACTATCACTTATCACTTTTAGTTTATCCTATAATTTGTTGTTTCGGGCGTCTGTGCTTCCATCGGTGGAACTCGTCGTATCTTAGCGTCTCTCGCAGTATGTAATTTGGGTGATGTTCTAATTCTGCGAATTTGACCCTTGCCTTGTCTGTCATGGTTTCTGTGACTCTCACCTGTTGGAGTTCTCTGAACAGGAATCTTTCAGCTACATATCTTGGGACTCTGACGGCCTCCCTCAAGCTGTTGTTATGGACTGCTTGGATCTTCTTCTTGTGTGTATTACATACGTGTCCCCATGCGAGAGACGCATAAGTTAATACCGGTAGGATTATACTATTTATCAATCTTAACCTTGTTTTGAGTGTTAGTTTACTTTTTCTGCCTGTGAGTCCTCTTAGATTCGCTCTTGCTATGTTGGCCTTCTGGACTGTGGCTTCTACGTGTTTTTGGAAGGTTAGTCCTTTATCCATAATGACTCCTAGGTATTTGGCTTCGTTTTTCCACTCGATGGGCCTGTTCTGCACCCTCAATTGTTCCTCTGGCTGCTGTCTCCCTTTCTTGTATAGAACCGCTTGTGTTTTCTCTGAATTTATGGCTATCTTCCATTTGATACACCATGCTTCAATTTCTTCTAGTGCAGTTTGTAGGTTGGTCACTGCTATATCTGCGTTTCTATGCTTGGCCGCTATTGCTGTATCGTCGGCGTAGAGGCTCATGAGGGTACCTGGTGTTCTAGGTACATCTGCGGTGTATATCGTGTACAGCAGGGGTGACAAGACCGCTCCCTGTGGTACTCCAGCCTCCGGGATTCCGAGTTCGGACAGGACTTGTCCTATCCGAATCCTGAACCTCCGGCCGCCCAAGTACGACGAGATTAGCCTCGTCATCGCTCCGCTGTACCCGTAATCCCGCATTTTGAATAGGAGCCCCTTGTGCCAGACTCTGTCGAATGCCTTGCTTACATCCAGGAACGCTGCTCCAGTGTACTGCTTATCATTGAAACCGGCTGCTATGTACTCGGTTAGCCTGAGGACTTGTAGTTCGCTGGAGTGCTCTGCTCTAAATCCGAATTGAGCCTCTGGGATGATATTTAGTCGGGTTGTTTCCGCTTGCAGTCTGCTGAGGATGACTCTTTCCACTATCTTGCTGATCGCTGGAAGTAAGCTGATTGGCCTGTAGTTCTGTGGGAATGTGTGATTCTTGCCAGGTTTTGGAATCATGATGACACGGGCCTCTTTCCATCTGTTTGGGAATGTCTTGAATCTTAATATTGCGTTTATAATATTTGTGAAATACACTATAGCTTTTCTGGGCAAATATTTTAGGGCTCTGTTGGTTATTTCGTCGAGGCCAGGCGCTTTTCTCGGTGAACTATTTTTGATATGTTCATTGATTTCTTCCGGTGATGTTGGGGGGATGAAGTCCTCTGGGTCTTCTGGTCCTTCTTCTTGTTCTTCGACTTCTTCCAGGAAGTCGTCGTCTTCATCTTGGTGGAAGTTCAGTCTGCATTCATCTTCGAGTGTAGTCCTCATTGCCTCTGCTTTGTCTTCTATGGTGTATACCATGCCGTATCTTCCATGTAGTGGGGGGATGAGTTTCCTGTCGCTTCTCAACATTTTCTGGAGCTTCCAGACATTTCTCATGTTTGAGTCTTGTTCTTCCATCTCTTGTACAAAGTTGTCCCATTTTTCGCTACGGTGGAGTTTTAGGGCCGTTTGGACCTCCCTATTTAAAATATTTGCCCAGGATTTATCTACTCTGTTTCTTGTTCTTTTTGCTGTTTTCTTTGCTCTATTTTTTTCCCTTATCAACTCTTGTGTTTCTTGTGGTATGTCTTTGAACCTTCCCATGAATATCTCGACATCTTCCTCTGTTGTGCTGTTTCTAATTGCCTCTTGGATGATATTTTCGAACTCTAGGACTTTTCCTTCTATTTCTTCTGGATTGTTTATTACTGGCACTATGTTTATTCCTTCACTTACTAACGAGGAAGAGGTTTCAACTAAGTAGGGACTTTTCAGTACTTCATGGAAGACGGACTAGGAGGGGGAAGTCCTCAACCACGATATGACGCGTCCTACTTGCTGATAGAAAATGTTCCTGTATAATGTAGGACAGGTATGAATAAGTTTCAACCAGACAAGTGCCTGCGGTTCAACTGAGGACATGACATATTATCATGATTATCTGACCTGATTATCTTCCCAGATAGTGTTATGAAATAAAGACAGCAAGAAATTTCTGCGCTATGCGATCAGGCCATCAACTGATGCCATATCGATTACAGGTCGAATGGTGCGAAATGGGCGACCAGACAGAATGACTGTTTACGACCAGGTAATATATGCGACTTTGTATACTGGAAGATCAAACTTAATATTATGTAGAAAACAACTTCGCAACGTGGAATGTTAGGAGGCTGCTTCTTCTTCTTAAAGTTCCCTCTCCGATCGGAGGTTGGATATCATAATGGCTATGGTCACTTTGTTGGCTGCTGTTCTGAATAGTTATAATGAACTACAGTTAAACCATTCTCTAAGGTTCCTCAGCCAGGGGATGCGTCTTCTTCCTATGCTTCTTCTTCCTTGGATCCTTCCTTGCATAATAATTCTCAGCGACTCATATCTTTCTCCTCTGGTAATGTGACCCAAATATTCCAGTTTTCTAGTTTTTATACTTTTCATAATTTCTAACTCCTTATTTAAACGTCGTAGCACTTCAACATTGGTAATCCTTTGAACCCACTGAATTTTCAATATTCTTCTCTAACACCACATTTCGAACGCTTCTATTCTTCTTATGTATTGTCTCTTCAATGTCCAAGCTTCCATTCCGTATAGCAATATAGAAATTATGTAGCATCTTAGAGCCCTCAATCTGAGAGGTAACTGAAGGTCTTTGTTTGTAAGCAGTGTCTTCAGTTTTATAAATGCTTGCCTTGCAGTTTCAATTCGGACTTTAATTTCTTTGCTTTGGTCATTTTTGTCATCATCCCAGGTTCCCAGATATTTGTATGTCTTAACTTTTTCTATTTGGGTTTGCTCTATCATTAACCTTTCATTTCTATGTTCTGTTTTTGAGACAATCATAAATTTAGTTTTTTTCTTGTTTATTTTTAGTCCGTATCGAATGCAATAATCGTTAATTCTATTTAGCAATTCTTGTAGCGAATCCAGGGTGTCTGCCATTATAACGGTGTCATCAGCGAATCTTATGTTATTTACTATTCTTCCGTTTATAGGGATTCCATCACTTAGCTCCGCTATCGCTTCCTGAAGTATGGCTTCACTGTACAGGTTAAACAGTAGCGGCAACAGAATACAACCCTGTCTTACTCCTCTCTTTATATCAATATTCTCGGATTCTTGTTCTTCTATCTTTATATTGGCCTTTTGATTCCAATACAGATTGATGATAAATTCGTAAATCTCGTCTGTCTATATCTCTGTTTTTCAATAATTCTATTAGTTTTTCATGTCGGACCCTGTCGAACGCTTTTTCGAAGTCGATGAAACAGGAATAAATATCCAGGTTTATATCTAAGCATCTTTGAAAGATGACATTAAACGCAAACAATGCCTTTCTTGTTCCAAGTCATTTGCGGAACCCAAAGTGGGTATCAACCATATCATATTCTAGCTTTCTGTATGGATCATCTTATCTGTCCATGGATCACCTTTAGAAATATTTTGAGGGTATGGCTTATTAGTGATATTGTCCTATATTCCGAACAATCTTTGGCATATATTGCTTTTGGTATTGTTACAAATGTGGACACCAACCATTCCTGAAGGATTTTTCCGGTTTTATATACTTCATTAAACAGATCCAGTAGTACCGGTAGAGTTTCAACGTCTAGACATTTCAGTAATTCCGCAGGTATTTCGTCTGGACCTACAGTTTTTCCGTTTTTTGCATTTTGTATTGCTTGTTCGGTTTCCTCCATTATGATCTCTGTGTCCGCTAGAAGGCTGCTAGAACCAGGTAAACAGGTGTGGTGTTCGTACTAACTGCAACGTATGAAATCGTCCACCATAGACTACGTATGGAAACGTCAGAGCATAAACACGAGGTGAAATATTCACAAGCATCGTAAAATTATTGCAACACATGGAATATTTAAAGTCACGTATCCATTACGTTGGTGCTCCGTGCTCCGTGTAACTGCTCCAATGGATACGGCAAGCGCTCCTCTACATATAAACCGCCGCCGATTGGATCGCCAAGGATGAGCACCAATGTATCCACTATGTGGAGCAGCTGCACGGAGCACGGAACACCAACGTAATGGATACGTACCATCTCGAAGTAAACCTAGACAGAACACTAACTTATAAAGAACACTGTCAAAAGACCGTTCTGAATGTTTTCTTTTTCTTCATGTGCCTATCCGTCACGAATGTTGGCGATCATCATGGCAATCTTTATCTGCAGCAACGCTGAAAAGCTGCACATATGTTGCGTTGAACCAGGTCCTAGTGTTCTTCAACCAGGATGTTCTTTTTCTTCCTGGATCCCACTTTCCAAATATTTTTCCTTGCAGGAAAAAAATGTTTGTAGGAGCCATATCTGGATTTATTTTGCATAATGTGTCCGAAGTATTGTAATTTTCGAGGTTTGATGGTGGTCAGTACCTCTCGATTCTTCTTCATTCTTCAGAGGACCTCCTTATTTGTGACGCGATCAGTCCAGGGGATTTTAAATATTCTACGATATAGCCACATCTCAAATGCTTCGAATTTTCGGCACATATCTTTGTTCAAGGTCCACGATTCCACACCATAAAAAAGGACACAGAAAATGACACAGAAAATGTAGCATCGTAGCATTCTTATTTTTATACCAAGAGAGAGGTTGTGGCTCTTAAAGAAAGCCCCTATTCCGTTGAAGATGGATCTAGCTTTTCCGATGAGCGCTCTTATCTCTTGGTAATTGGTCCATTTTTCACTTATTATGGTGCCGGTATTATGGTAGTGCTTCACTCTTCACTCTGTGGTACTCTGAAGGTAGCATTCCGTAATAACCTAGTTCCCAAACTCTGCAAGTATTAATGCCCTATATGGAGTAGGTCGACAGATGCTACGAAAGTGAACGTGACCCTAAAGGTCGCGGCAGATTATCATGCTCGCATCGTTTCCAGCACGTAGCGTAGTCTGCGAAAAACCTGATTTTACAAAGAGGTGTCTGATACGATACGTTCCGGATAGTGTGAATTGGTCATATTTAAAACCAATAAAATCAATATTTTTCGGAAATTATACGACACGTATAATAAAGCCATGGATAAAGCTGTAGTAAATTTCATTCCATACTCCAACAGAATTAACCTCTTACAATTAAATCAGAATAAACCCAAATTAAACATAATACAAGTTTATGCTCCAACTGCGGACAAACCAGAGAGCGATATTGAAACTTTCTACGAAGACCTAGACAATATTTTAAAATCCATTAAAACGCAGGATGTTACAATTATAATGGGAGATTTTAACGCAAAGGTTGGAGACGAAAAAGTAGAAGAATGTACAGGAGGATATGGTCTGGGCAACAGAAACGAAAGAGGTGACAGGCTTATCGAATTTTGCCAAAACAATAATTTTGTCATAACTAATACATTGTTTAAAATGCCAAAGAGAAGACTATATACCTGGAAGTCACCAGCAGATCAAGAAGGGAGAATTGTAAGAAACCAAATAGATTATGTATTGATTAGACAAAGATACAAGAACGCAATTATATCTTCAAAAACCTATCCAGGTGCCGACATAGGATCAGATCACAATCCAGTAGTGACCAAAATTAGGCTCAAAATGAAAATAATAAAACGCAGAACAACAGATGTAAAAATCGATACAAGTAAACTAAGAAACCCACTCATAAAACAACGCCTGACAGATGAAATTAATAACCGTTTAATGAATGTTAAAGAACAAATCCAGCAAAATACTGAAACAGAGACAAAATGGTTATTAATAAAGACAGAAATAGATAAATGTCAAAAAGAAATTCTTACACCAATCAGATACAAAAAGAAACAATGGATGACGGAGGAAATCTTAGATTTAATGGAAGAAAGACGTCAGCATCAAAACAAAGATAATCAGATGTACAAAAATGTGGATAAACAAATAAAATCCAAAATTAAACAGGCTAAAGAACAGTGGTTAAAAGAACAATGCGCAGAAATAGAAGAACACCAGAAAAGACATGATAATTTTAACACACATAAAAAAATTAAGGAATTAACGCAGATCAACAGAAAAAGAAAACCGGGAATACTAAAAGATACAGATGGGAAACTTGTGTTGAGTACTAACGAAAAATTAAAGAGATGGACAGAATACATAAATGAATTGTTCAAAGACAATAGAACAGAGCAGATGGAAGTCGAAGTAGAAGATGATACGGTTTTGAAGATATTAAAAGAAGAAATTAAATCGGCATTAAAAAACATCAAAAATGGTAAAGCAGTAGGTCCAGACCAAATCCCAGTAGAAAGCTTAAAATGTATAAATGATGAAACCTTAGACATTATCGTAGACTTGTTTAACACAGTGTACAAAACAGGAAACATACCAAAACAATGGTTACTCTCAACGTTTTGTGCTATCCCTAAAAATACAAACGCTAAAGATTGCAGTGAATACAGAACAATATCATTAATAAGTCACATTCTCAAATTATTCTTGAAAATAATACATGGTCGTATAAACAAAAAACTAGAAGGAATAGATGATAGTCAGTTTGGGTTCAGAAACGGACTAGGAACCAGAGAGGCGTTATTTGCTTTTAATGTGTTAGCTCAAAGATGCATGGACATGAATGTGGATGTGCATGTTTGTTACGTTGATTTTGAGGAGGCTTTTGACAAAGTAAGACATGAAAAATTAGTCCAAATTCTAAAGACAAAAAACATAGACAAAAGGGACTTACGAATAATAACAAACCTTTACTAGAATCAAAGAGCACAAATTGTAATAGATAACGAACCCAGTCCAGAAATTGAAATCAGGAGAGGAGTTCGGCAGGGATGTATTATGTCTCCATTACTCTTTAATGCATATAGTGAAGCCATTTTTGAAGAAGCATTGCTATCTCAAAGTGAAGGAATAATAATTAACGGAAGATCTATTAACAACATAAGATATGCAGATGACACCGTGATTATAGCAAGCTCTGCTGAACAACTCCAACTACTACTGAACAAAACAAACAATTTCTGTAAGGAATATGGACTAAAAATGAATATAAAAAAGACCAAATACATGATAATAACTAAGAAAACAAACATACAAACAAGCATATATTTGGGAAATGTACCGATAGAAAGGGTTGATAAATACAAATACCTAGGAACCTGGATTTCAGAGAAAAATGATCAAACAACAGAAATAAGGACCAGGATAGAAATAGCAAGAAATGCGTTTGTAAAAATGAAAACAGTTCTCTGCAACAAAGACCTTAGCTTAGAACTGAGAGCAAGAGCTTTGAGATGCTACGTGTTCTCGATACTACAATATGGACTTGAAAGCTGGACATTAAAGCAAGAACACATAAATAAGCTACAGTCATTTGAAATGTGGTGTTACAGAAGAATGCTTAGAATAGCATGGACACAGAGGAAAACGAACACGGAAGTACTGCGAGAAATGGGTAAAGAATGCGAAATAATAAACACAATAAAAATAAAAAAGTTACAATATCTGGGACACGTAATGAGGGGACCGCGATATGAAATGCTAAGACTGATAATACAGGGAAAGATAAGAGGCGGAAGGAGTATAGGAAGAAGGAGAGTGTCATGGTTAAAGAATTTAAGGGACTGGTTTAGATGCAGTTCTATAGAACTCTTTAGAGCAGCGGTGGATAGAGTAAAGATAGTGATGATGATATCCAACCTCCGATTAGGAGACGGCACTTGAAGAAGAAGAAGATACGCCACGTGCTGGAAACTATACGTGCATGATAATCTGCCGCGACCTTATGCAAAGTATGCCGAATAGCAGAAGAGTGCCTGAAGGCAACAATAGTAGAGAAACTATATCAGTACTCTGGCATCGATCAATCGGACCTGCGAAGACGAACCACGGAGTACACTCATGGCTTCAGACAGCACTCAGAAGAGTACTCAAATACTGACCTGCAGCAAAGGGAAGGAAAAGATCATCTCTCATGCCTGGTTGCACCAACAGATCTTAAGCTCCACTTATAGATAGGGCCTCCTTGAGTATCACTTACGTTGCACCATAATTTTAGATTCTTACCTTATTATCAATTATATCTATTATTATATTTAATATGGTATTCTTATTGTAATATATTATAATTATATTATATTAATTTTTATGATATTCTCGACTTAAGCTTAAGATCTGTTGGTGCAACCGGGCATTAGTGATGTTCACGTGGAACCAGTTTGAACTTATTTTTTCTTTGATTTTTGTTATATTTTCTTCCTTTTGCAATGGGTTCAATCTTGTTACTATTGTTTTGGTCTCAAAAATTATTGGCCATGGCCTATGGCCTAAAAGTGAATATGGCACTGCAAGAAAAAAGCATTTAGCTACTATGCGTACTAACAGGGCCGCCGAGAGGGATAAGCGGGCCCCGGTAAGAAGTGAAGGGCGGCCCCGGCAAAAAGTGAAAAACGAAAAAAATTGTTTAATTTTTATAGAAATAAAATTATCAATAATTAATAATAAGAAACATTTCAAATATAACTTTTATTAAATTTTGATTATATTTTTAACTTAATCGTGAATTTTTCGATTGACAAAGATGTCTATAATTTTCGAAAAATCGCATGATTTTACCAATTCTCAATGTACAAAGTTGCTAAGCCAGTTAACCGAACCTGTTTCATTGTAGACCTCATAGCATTTTTTATGCAAGAAAGAAAACTAAAGGATATTTTCCCTTTTGCGACTACCACCGATAATATGCAAAATATTCTTGACGCTATAACGATGTTAGGAAATAATGATTCCAATTTGGAATGTTTAATTTTATTAAGTAAATCTATTGGAGAAAGTTGAGATTCACAAATATTCTCCTTGTATATCGCTCTATCTTCTTTATAAAACTCGCGCAATATATCAATTTTTTCTTAATATTGGCGTTATATTCATCTCAAAATGCCCATAAAATGTTAAATAGCGAAAGAATTCGAATTGCCAATTATACAATATATGACAATATTGAATATTTCACAGCGAAATATTCCGTCGGGTTCAAAATTATCAGTCGCCTCAATACTAGGCCCTATATTTCAAAATAGAGGCAAACGTCATATTAAATATAGCTGAGTATTAACTAAACGCATTGTGTACATAAAATGAGCAGCAAAAAATGTTAAAAATTACGTCTTTGGTCTGGTCGACGCCGGGCCCCTTACATCGCTGGGCCCCGGTAAAATATACCGGCTGTACCCCCCTCTCGGTGGGCCTGCGTACTAATCGATTGTTAGCTAATATAAGTAATTCGTGTTGAATTTTTTTAAATGCTGGTTTGATTAATAAAAAATTTATTTGATTGCCTTATAAAAATTGTAATTCTACGGCAATGATTTAAATAGATTTGTTTTGTTCTTTGTGTGATCTGCCATTGGGCCGACATTTCAGGTTCGTCTTGAATCAATTATGTTTATTGTTAGCTTTAGGTCTGAAGCCTGAATAATGGCGAAAATAAATAAAATGCAAACCAAACGTCTGTTTTGTGACCATAAATGTGAATAAATTTGAATGGTAAATTAAGGTGAATAGTGATTTAGGAGATTCTCATGTTGATTTGGACTTATAAGGGACAAGTGATCATCCTTCTTCTCTAAATTTCCATCTAAGAATGGTTGCAGTTTTTAAACAAAACATATTTTATTGTTTGCAATTATTATTGCACATTCCTATTTTTATTTGTTTTTCTATTAATAACATAGGTTTGCAATATTTGTGATGAGGCAATTTACCTAGCATTGTTATTTTTTAAAATATTTATTTATGAGATTGCGAATTTACCGAAAATATCTTTTTACTGTGCGGCTTTCGTTGATATCTTTTCGCCTATAAATACTATTTGAAATATCTCTCTGTATCATTCAGCAGTAATCTAGTCTCATCATTGTGTTCCACTTTCTTTGATATATTCTATAGGTCTTCTTGATATCTTGAAACGTTCTTCTTGTTCTTCAGTCACAGCCTTCAAATTATCAGGATACTAGTGGGATGGAAAAAAATGTAATTACGTATTTTTTATGGGAAATAAGCCACAATTTTACTAAAAAATTAATTTATTAACGTTTCGAAGCCCAAATCGGGTGTCGTTGTCAAAATACAAAATACTATTAAAATAAAACAAACATGTTGTTGCTAAGTAAAAAAATTCTTCTAATAATTTATTTAATCTGACTCATTTATATTGGTAATTCAGACGTATATTATACATTTTAAAGTAGAAGACTTTAAAATGATATCGCCAATATTTATGAGTTGCGTTCCTGGGACGACTTTACTAAAAGATAGTTCATTCGATTACATGAAATCAATCCCAACTCAAGAATATCCGTCGCAAAAAAATCATAGCATGTGATCTGTCTTTAAAAAGACAACCAAATGCAACGATGACAGTAAAATTCTCGCGTTAGAGATTCCATAGTAAATCACGAGGGAAAACCAGGAAAAAACCTCGTGATACTATCCCGACATCGTAAGTATTTGGTCTTACATTTAATCTACCTTCAAAAAACTAATACCAAATTCTGACTTTAATATGTTTAAATTATAAATAATATTAATATTACATAGATATACAATAAGTAATACTAAAATATAAAATTTGTACTAACTCGATATGTTATTGACTTACTAATCGTGGTATTTTCTTTCTATTGACTTCCTCTTTCAGTATGGGTAACCACATCCTACTGCATTCTACCGAGGAATTTGCGACACAATTGGTTTCATTTAGCATAATTAGAGCCGCTTCTTTAATTTTTCTCTTTTTACTATCTGATTCTTTCAGGACTATACTTGAATCTCTCCACTGAACTCTATGTTCATTATCCCATGCGTGTTGACATATCTGAGATCTATCAAATTCTCTGTTTTTTATATAAGACTGATGTTCACTTATTCTAACGTTTAATGGTCTTGATGTTTCACCTAAATAAAATTGTTCGCATTCACAAGGTATTCTATAAATGCAATTCTTTGTTCTTTCTTGTTCATTGTTAGGTTTAGTTTTAGATAGAATAGATCTCAATGTGTTTGTTGTTTTGAATGTTGTTGAAATGTTGAATTTATTTCCTATCGTTTTAAGTTTCTCGGATAGTCCTTTTATATATGGTATTGTTATTTTCCTCGTATTATTTCTTGTGAATGTTGTAGGATCCCGTTCTAAGTTGTTCTGTTCCATTCGATCTAATCTTGTCAATTCCTTATTTATAAACGATAAAGGATAATCATTTTTTAATAAAACAGATGTTAACAATTGTTTTTCTTCTAAAAATGAATTTTCGTTAGAACAAGTAATTTTGGCTCTATCATATAAGGATTTAATGATTCCCTTTTTAACGTTGATGTTGTGATTTGATTTGTAATTGAGATATCTGTTGGTGTGTGTTGTTGTAGATATCTATTGTTGCTAACAATGAACAAGAAAGAACAAAGAATTGCATTTATAGAATACCTTGTGAATGCGAACAATTTTATTTAGGTGAAACATCAAGACCATTAAACGTTAGAATAAGTGAACATCAGTCTTATATAAAAAACAGAGAATTTGATAGATCTCAGATATGTCAACACGCATGGGATAATGAACATAGAGTTCAGTGGAAAGATTCAAGTATAGTCCTGAAAGAATCAGATAGTAAAAAGAGAAAAATCAAAGAAGCGGCTCTAATTATGCTAAATGAAACCAATTGTGTCGCAAATTCCTCGGTAGAATGCAGTAGGATGTGGTTACCCATACTGAAAGAGGAAGTCAATAGAAAGAAAATACCACGATTAGTAAGTCAATAACATATCGAGTTAGTACAAATTTTATATTTTAGTATTACTTATTGTATATCTATGTAATATTAATATTATTTATAATTTAAACATATTAAAGTCAGAATTTGGTATTAGTTTTTTGAAGGTAGATTAAATGTAAGACCAAATACTTACGATGTCGGGATAGTATCCCGAGGTTTTTTCCTGGTTTTCCCTCGTGAGTTACTATGAAATCTCTAACGCGAGAATTTTACTGTCATCGTTGCATTTGGTTGTCTTTTTAAAGACAGATCACATGCTATGATTTTTTTGCGACGGATATTCTTGAGTTGGGATTGATTTCATGTAATCGAATGAACTATCTTTTAGTAAAGTCGTCCCAGGAACGCAACTCATAAATATTGGCGATATCATTTTAAAGTCTTCTACTTTAAAATGTATAATATACGTCTGAATTACCAATATAAATGAGTCAGATTAAATAAATTATTAGAAGAATTTTTTTACTTAGCAACAACATGTTTGTTTTATTTTAATAGTATTTTGTATTTTGACAACGAAACCCGATTTGGGCTTCGAAACGTTAATAAATTAATTTTTTAGTAAAATTGTGGCTTATTTCCCATAAAAAATACGTAATTATAAAAATGCCACAAGGAAATAGCTTCAGAACAACATTAAGAAAAAAATGTAATAATAATAATCTCCCGTTTTGTACTGCTAACACGGCTTTGGGATTATAGCAGAGTAGTCTGCTATATCTAGGGCCTACGGTATAGAAGGAAGGTAACATTGCCAGTGCTGCGGTTCAACTGCCTATTATTACTCCTGGTTTTACGCAAGATACTCATTTTATTCAGCTTGAGTCGACCTGGAGACTATATACATTTTAAAAAATGCCTAGCTGTTCTCGCCGGCGGCGGTGATATTCGAACCCTGACCTACTTGCATGGAAGTCAGACATACAACCGCCTGAGCTACACCGGCCCTACCTTGCCCAAAAAGTTCTCCATAACATATTTAAATGTTAACCATCCTCCTCTCTGGATATCTGCCATGGTGTTAACAAACTCTTGATCCACTAGATGTCTCAAGGGCGAATCCAGGACCGATTTTCGGGAGGGGCCATGAACTTTTTTTGAGGAGGGTGACAAAAAAATTACGGGGGTAATTTTTAAAAATTAGGGTTACAATGTAATGGTGAGTTTTAAGGCACTTTTCACACACTTTTACCGTGTGTGAGAAGTGCCTTAAAACTCACCATTCTTGCCGTAGTACCGATTAATACACCTTTCTTCATATTCAAGTTCTTTCAACAAGTTTAATACTATTTTTCCCAAAGCTTCTCCTGCCAGGCCATGTTCTTTCCCTCTTTCTTGATTTTCACTAATTATTTTTGGGTTCTCGTAAGCGTCAATGAACTTGACAAAGTCTTCACAAATGTTGTTATTGTGTATGTATCTCAAATTTAGAGAAAGCTGTTCCACGTGGGATACGTCGATCGTTTCGTCAAATATGACAGAGTAACAATTTGCACTTTAAACCTGATTCATTATTTGTTCAATTATTTCTTCACCACAACATGTTAATTGATTTTAACTATTGCTACTAATGTATGTTGCTTAGGAAGATGCTGTAGATAGATGTTTAAGAGTCTTATTTCCTGATGCGATTTTAAACCTTAATAATTCCCCTCATTGCTAGGTCCAGCATCTTCGTCCAGAAGCAGAAGGCCATCATCACGATGGTCTCTTAGACGAATATTTTGTCGACATGAGAACACTATAGACCCTACTATTGGTCGTAGTCTATCTTTATTTTTTTGTATCTGTTTAGACCTCTGAGAATCTATCTGGCCATAATGACTGACTTTTGAGGGTTACGATAACTTTGTAGAAAATCCAGCTCAACCTGAACGCACTCCTTGTGGTATGATTTTTTTTATGGGTTTGTATGACTTCGTCTTTGCTCATGAGGTTGGAGAAAGATATTAAAGGTTTCGTGACAAGGCTTTGGGCTGTCATCCCTTTATTGTGACCATATTTTTCATTAGAAAAATGAAATGCAATACATACTTGTCAAACAATTCCTTTTGACTGTGCGAAAATACCAATCAACTCCTTTGTTCCAAGTGCTGGTGATCCAAGTAGCGCTTCATTTCTTTTTTATTCTTTGTGTGAATAGAATATGAAAATTGAGACAATTTTGATGACTGTCAAGGTCGTTTTAACAATTGGCACTTTGTAAAATTATCAACATTTTGATTTATAAAACATCCTATGTCATTCTTGAAGCGTCCAGAAAACATATTTATCCCCTGTTTTGTACATATACATGTGTTTGAACTTAAAACCATATATTAACTGCAAATATTTAAATTTATATTTTTTTAAATTCTCGGAGGGGGCCATGGCCCCCATAGCCCCCTCCCTGAATCCGCCCTTGAGATGTCTTCTGATATCTGGCCCAACAAACCACCTTCCTTGAATTATTTCACCTCGTAGTGACTGAAGACTAACAAGGTATTCTCCGTCTTTTAGGAGAGAACTGTTTCATGAGAAAACTTTATTTGAAGGGAAGAAAGGAGAATTTATTCTGGTAGTACTAAGTAGTATCACCCGCATCGCCCATTTTTTTGGTACAATTTCTTCATTTCAGGCTTTGTTGCATGTATGTACAAATACAGTTGGGTCCCTGAATCTTTACCCGTGCGTCATCATTTAAATCATACGAAATAAGTCGATGATAAGTCGGAAATTGAAATTTACTAAACGCAACAGCAAGTCACTTACTGTCACTTGCTGTTGCGTTTAGTAAATTTCAATTTCTGACTTATCATCGACTTATTTCGTATGCTTTAAATGATGACGCACAGGTAAAGATTCAGGGACTCAACTGTACTTCATTCCCTTTGTTAACCTTATACTTGATAATTTCCCCCACGTTTTTATTTTGTTCTACTGCTTTTCCATTTTTATTTTCTTGGTATATTTTTCTATTTTCTTTCCTTTTCTGTCTTCAAAGTATTCTTGTTCATTAGTACTATTTATTTCTTGGTGCCTTTTATTTTAAATATGTAACATATTATTAAAATATTCGTTTCATCGTCTCATTACTGTGTTTCTCTTTAGTAGGGAACCATCTATATCTATTACTGCTATTACGTCACTAGTTTGTGTTTTACTAAATAATTTAAGGACCTTATAAAATAGTTTCTGGTTTTACTTACGGGATTACAACGTACCCCCTACTTAATCAATCAATTTCTGCCTTTTATCCAAAAACCGTTCATGACTTTCCTTTTGCCGTTAGTAATTTTTCTTTTACTAATTTTCTTTCTATTAATTTTTCTTACTAATTTTGACTCAATTCACCTTTTCTTGGCGTACGAGTTTTTGAAAATCTATTTCAACATTTCGTAGAATAAAATCCATTTTTTTTAGATTATTAAATAATAAAATCATATTTTTTTCATCTTCATTAAATTTATTGTTATAACGAAGCCTACATGAATTGTTGAAAGAAATGGGTTGGACGTTTTTGAAGGTTTCGTAGTTCCATGATCCTAAAATTAGGATATTTTTTAGGTTTTTTATCATAAACAACATACCACGCAAAATTGTACATATTTAGTTATCTCTTCATCCCTCAAGATTAAACGCTCAAGTATTTTATTACTTTGCTATTCAATTTAGCCTTAGAATATACAATATAGTCTGGGCTGATTATCGGAGAATAGGCCATTTTTGGGAAAAGTTATTTACCAGCAATTTTATTGCTGAAATCGAATTATAAGATCCTATATATTAATAATATAGGTATGCAAAGTCCTCAGATAGTGTGCTACTTTTTTTATAAACAAAATGGCGCCCGAAAATCGTGTTTTTTTAAATTTTTGCTCTATAACTCCGAAGATTTTAACTTTACAACAAAAACACCCAAATAAAAATTCACCGTGATTAAATTTTGAATAGAGACGTGTTTTTCCCGATCTGCTCCGACGAAAATTTTCCTCGGAAAATGCGAGTTTTCCCAACAAAATCTTTAATTTTCAAATAAAGTTTTAGATAAGTAATTATTTACCAATAATTAAATAGTTTGGTGACTTAAAAACCTTCTTGGTTTAGATTATAGTTCCAGAAGCTGGTGAAAATTAAACGAATATTTTAGCATCAATTCAATTGTTAATTAATAATTTACAGTCGCAATAATAACCAAAATAATTATGATACACTGATCAAACTTTGAAATCTTATAAAGATGAGATGCCTATTTAACATTTTGTCGACAAAATATAAATTTTTTATTTTTTTGCATAATCTTTAAATGTTTAAAAAAATAGTTATAAACAAATTAACGTTTCTCAGAAAGTTTTTATTATATTATAATTTTAAACAATAGCTAAAATGCGCATTTCAAATATCTTGAAAATGAATGCCTTAAAACTTTTTGCAACCATTTGCAAAAAAGTTATGAAACAGCAAAGTAAACATACGATTACTACGGTGTTTTTAATTTTTTTAAATTCTTTCAAAGCGTAGAAGTGAGTTTAAAGTACAAGCTAATTATTTATAAGAAAATATCGATTATCAGTTTAATGGTTATATTTTAATTAAAGATTATAAATATATTTTTTTGTAATTTACACGCGCGAAAGTAGAATAATACAGTACCGTAGCTACCCGCCCACATACACAACTCGCGCGAGTTTAAGCGTGTCAGTCGCTTCGAGTGAACATTTTATCTCCGGCTCTGTATCAAGCCTACTTTCGCGCTAAAAATTACAAAAAAAAGTATTTTTAATCTTTGATTAAAATATAATCGTTGAACTAATTTTTGACATTCTTTGTGAGTAATTAGATTGTACTATATACTCACTTTTAAGCTTTGAAACAATTAAAACAAATTATAAACAACGGAGATTTCGTATATTTATTTTGCTGTTTCATAACTTTTTTGCAAATGGTTGGAAAATTTTTTTAAATCATTCATTTTCAAGACCTATGAAATACGCATTTTAAGTATTTTTTAAAATTAGAATATAATAAACAATTTCTGAGAAATGTTAATTTGTTTATAACAATTTTTTTAAACATTTAAAATTTATAAATTTTAAAAAATTTATATTTTGTCGACAAAATATTAAATAGGCATCACACCTTTATATTCTTTCTAAGTTTGATCAATGTCTCATGATTATTTTGGTTGTTATTGCGACTGTAAATTGTTAATTAACAATTCAATTGTTGCTAAAATATTCGTTTCATTTGCACCGGCTTCTGAATTTATAATCTATAACAAGAAAGCTTTTATTTCACCAAGCTATATAATTATTGATAAATAATTACTGGCCCAAAAAATTTATTTGAAAATTCGAGATTTTGTTGGGAAAACCCACATTTTCCGAGGAAAATTTTCGTCGGAGCAAATCGGGAAAAACATGCCTCTATGCAGAATTAAATTGGGGTGAATTTTTATTTGAGTGTTTTTGGTGTAAAGTTAAAATCTTCGGAGTTATAGAGCAATAATTGAAAAAAATACAATTGTCGTGCGCTATTTTGTTTATAAAAAAAGTAGCACACTATATGCGGACTTTGCATACCTATATTAATAATATATAGGATCTTATAATTCGATTCCAGGAATAAAATTGCTGGTAAATAACCTTTCTTTGTACTTTACTAATTAGATCAACGTATTATAACTATTTTTTTTTCAAATTTTAAAGATTATGTAAAAAAAAGAAAAATTTATATTTTGTCGATAAAATATTAAATAAGCATCTCATCTTTATAATCTTTATAAGTTTGATCAATGTATCATGATTATTTTGGTTATTATTGCGATCGTAATTTGTTAATTAACAATTGAATCGTTGCTAAAATATTCGTTTAATTTTCACCGGCTTCTGGAATTACAATATATACCAAGAAAGCTTTGATGTCATTAAGTTATTTAATTATTGATTAATAATTACTTACCTAAAACTTTATTTGAAAATTAGAGTTTTTGTTAGGAAAACCCGCATTTTCCGAGGAATATTTTCGTCGGAGCAAATCGTGAAAAACATATCTCTATGCAGAATTTAATTGCGGTGAATTTTTATTAAGGTGTTTTTGTTGTAAAGTTAAAATCTTCGGAGTTATAGAGCAATAATTTAAAAAAATATGATTTGTCGGCGCCATTTTGTTTATAAAAAAAGTAGCACACTATCTGCGGACTTTGCATACCTATATTATTAATATATAGGATCTTATAATTCGATTCCAGCAATACAATTGCTGGTAAATAACTTTTCCATGAATTTTGCTAATTAGCCCAGAGTAATAAGTAAAATATCGTCTAAACTGACAGGGTATTTGCGAATGGAGGATTAAAACTATTGTTGGCCTTTGCTGATGATATGGATGCAGTCGCTCATTCTAAAAGGAACGCTCATTCTAAAAGGAACGCTCTTAAATTTGGTGCTCCGTCAAATTGTTACACTTACTAGGTAGTTACGGGTTAATTACGGGAAAATTTGCAGAACAATTACCTGCTGCGAACGTGTTAATTAATAGCTGCGTTATCTATATAATGTCGGTCTAGACGGTCCAGTTAGCTGAGGCGCAGTCGATCGACAAGTTTATTGGATTTGCGATCGCTGGTTCGAGAGCTAGGTCATTTGAAATTAATAAAAGGCCAACGCCGTAGTATAAAACTCAATAAAGTCTACGACTTGGTCAGGAATAAACTGGCGTCTGATCGGCCTATGGAGGAGCGGTACGGCAAGGGATAAGGGCTTGCGGCTTGGTGATACTCCTCCATAGATCCCTACCGAAGGGCGTTGACTATATATTTATTAATATTAGCAATAATTAAAAAACATCTTTAAATGAAAATAATTCACTTTTTTCCGAGGGCCGCAAAAATGTCTAAAGGGCCGCATGCAGCCCGCGGGCCACACTTTGCCCACCCCTGTTGGGTACTACTAAAAACCTTTATAATAAAATATTTAATAATGCGTGTCTCTTTTCAATATAGGTATATGTATAATTTGGTACCCATTAAAACTGATTCTGACGGGATTACAAGGTACCCTGTTCGACCATGAACCAATTAAATGAAAAACGGTCCCATCGATTATACGAATCTGAATAATATTTAATTGCCACCAGATATCTAGAATTGTTACCGTTCGAGTTATGTTAATAGTTTATCATTGTCGGGAGCAACGGGTATCATCAGGTACCTAACGGGTAGCCAGTACCATTGATGGTTCTTTTTGACAGCAATCATCAATTTTATGTGTATCTTCGAAAAGATCTACTACGTATCTTTCGTTGACTTGTAGCAATTACCATGGTCGATTTAATGGGGTTGCTTGGGAATAGTTTTCATTTATTTATAACAGGTGCTTTGGTATTTTTTAATATGGATAAGTGAATATAGTTGGAAATGGAGGATATTCACTGGTATTCCTTAGGTACTATTAATTTATTACACAAATAGTGAGTCTTCTAACCTGATCCCCGTTGACAAGGAGCTGGATGACTTCAGCTTTGACCTATTGAAGAAGTCGTTGTTCGTGACTCTTGGCACATTTTTCAGTGGTCTTGTTCTCTTTTTTTTTAGTATGGGCTCTCCAGCGCATTGAGTATATGTATTGAGGTATATGAGTATTGAGAGAGTATTATTGACCAACGACATTTTAAAATTAATGGACTTAATTAGAATAAAATAGTGATCCTATTACGTACAAAGAAATACGAGAAGAAGTCAGGTCTAAGATTAGAAAAGCGAAAAAAAATGATTAACGGGACAATGGTTACATTGGTACTTAAATCTCAGTTGACTTCAAGAATGTTTTCGGTACAAGAGAGGCGTTATTTGACATTCAGGTCATCAGATATATCAATGTGTGAATGCTAATGTATATGGCTGATTTTTCGACCATGAGAAAGCATTTGACACTATTAAACACAAGTTAATTGCTATTTTGAATGACAGATCCGAATAGACGGGACATTGGAATAATAGCTGGTTTGTACTAGAATCGGACAGCTGACATTAGTCACTTGCAAAGTGTTCTTCAGCATCTCCATGATACGATGTGAAGAGTGAAGACAGACATGAGATAAAAGTCCGAAGAAGTGCCAAAAAATTTTTCATTTGTGCAATCCAAAATTATGTTCATAAAATCATCAACTAAAATATTTCACTAACTTTACGGCGTTTTTTTTGGATACAATCTTTTACAGCAGACTTTAAACCAGGTAGATGGATTACAATGTTGTGATCTCGTATTTTACCAGTAGATGAGAGATTTTTTGACCATTTGTATCAATTTCCTTTCTTCAAATGCTCTTTATGTGGGAGTCATGGTTAATAGAACTCCAAATTGGTTTCCTAACCGATTGCAAATTCAGGCTAATGTGAGGCGCTTTAATCCTGTTATCCTTTTAACTAAAATAGCTTGGTTGGGCCTCAAGCCTCCGCTCCGGGCTACGCCCAGTTCAGAGACTTGGAGCTCAAGAGTTTGGGCCCTATTTGCCCGGGTTTTGTGGCTTTTGTTAGTAGATTTTTAATTTTTTTGGTGGCCGAATCCGTTTTTTCGCTTTTTGTGTTTTTTTTTTGTAGGATGTCTGAAAAATAAAGTCATAATTAGCAAATAATAAAAATCGTAATAAGTGGATCTACACAGTGTTGCGCTTGTCCAAGTTCAACCAAGTTTTCCCAGTAACCAAACATCTTAAAGGAGGTTTCAAAGAAAAATTAACGTGAATTGATTTCACCCATGTTCAAGTTCTCTAATTCTAAAATATCTAAGATGCCATAAATGTTTCATGTTTACGTAACATAATATTATATTTACATTTTTTTCTTCTTAGTTGTTGGGCTTCGTTAGATATCTTCTTCTTCTTGTAATGCATATCAGTTTCGGATGTTGGCGACCATCATGGCAATCTGTACTTTGCACAGTAGCGTACTGCTAAACCAGCGGGCCCTGGTTCCAGTTGGGATGCGGGCCCACCCTCCCAATAAAAACGCATATTGTATATCAAAAATTTTTAATAAACATTAAGGCTATGGGTATATAATTCGCAAATATTTTACGTGTATCCCTACTTTTTCTGTCTTTACACGGCAAATTACGTGTAGTAAAATTCACACTGGTATGGATATGTAAACATTACTAGAATGTCATTCTACTTGAAAATGTCATCATTAATTTAAAGAGATGGCTTTTGAATATTTTTGGATAACTGTTATTTTTATAATTGCAAATTAATAATTCAGTTAATAAATGTGATAATTTTTTCACTAACTATGTATTCAGTGATTGTAATAATTTATTTGTACAACAAAAACTAATACTCAATCGAGAAAAGAGGAAAAGTGTTAAAGTGATTTTTTAATAATATATTGTTCTTATGGAACGCTTACAATTTTGAACATCTTTAATAACAAAATACTTGGATCACAGAATATATTATCCTGATGTATTCTCTGCTTGGATCTTCCACAAATAATACACAATAAATAACTTTTTAAATAAAATTAACATGAAGTAAAACTCCCTAGTGTAGTTGGTATATTTAATAAAAATTCTAAATTTTTTTAAAAAATCCAAACGGATTACGTTCAAAACGTTTTCGGATCAGTCCATCATCAGTGAACTCTCTGTCCTTGCTAAACACTGGTCAAGATGTATGTTCTAACTACATGGTGAAATTTGTTAAACAATTTTGCTTACATTGGATGCCAACGGATTAGTACTAGGTACATGATGCTCTACTCCATTAATTAAGAGATTTTTTATTATGAATAGGTCTACATTCAGGTCACATTCATTGAATAACTTTTTATTAAGTTCACGTCTTAAATCAATTATTTATCAAATACACTATATATCAATAATATTTAATCAATAACTCAAAATATTCCCGATGCAATGTCAAATATTTAAAATTGTCACTGATTGTCAGTGTCTGACTGACAATATATGCTGACAATATATTCGGCTGAGTGCGTTGTAAGACAAAGATAGATTTGGAAAATATTACCACGGCATTGTGTTCATTTTTTTCGAATCCTGAAAAAACCAATAAATATTTTTGAAAAATTTAAACGCAGAATGAAAGACTAAATTATGGCCGAGGGCCGAAAGTCTCTTAGAATAAATAAAAAGTTTATTTTGAATGATATATTTGAAATTAAAAATCACACTAAATTTTCTCTTAGTTTTTCACCTCAACTCTGTATCTTATTAAAATAAACATTATAGAGTTCTCAGGGACTTTCGACCCTCGCTAATAACGTAATCTTTCATACTGCGTTTAAATTTTTCAAAAATATTTATTATTTTTCTCAGGATTCGAAAAAAATGAATCCCCATTTGAATAGCATTGCAGCGGAAAATACGTACCGATCCTCTTAAATATAAATCATCATATATATCATAAAATATATCATATATTTATAAAAACTCAAGCTAATTATAGTCCATTTACTCAAAGGTTTTTGCTGTTAAAGAACCGCTCGGATTAAGATGAAATTTGGCATACCCGTAGCTAAAATGTCAAACAAAAAAAAGTGTTACCTATTTTGCCTTGGGGTGACATACACCCCTTCTCGGGGGTGAAAAACCTACGTTCAAGATAAGTCCGGAATTGGATAACCTGACTAAAAATTATTGGCGATACTTCTTCTTTACGTGCCATCTCTGCGACGAAGGTTGGCAATCATCATTGCTATTCTAACTTTTGACACTACAGCCCGAAAGAGTTCAGTTGAGCTGCATCCAAACGATTCTCTTAGATTTCTCAGCCAGGACTTTTTTCTTCTACCTATGCTGCGCTCCTTCCTTTAATCTTTCTCTGCATTATTAATTTTAGAAGTCCATATCTGTCACCACTGTTATATAACCCAAGTATTGCCGATACCAAAAATCTCAACTAGTAAAAAATGTATGTTTTACTATTGTGAATATTTTGGTTTTAGTTTGTATTTTGTTTTCCTGAAGAAAAAAATTGGTTATAGAAGATATGGCTGTGCAAAATTTGAATACACTCGTGATTAGTGACTCGTTGAAGCCCATTTAACTACAGCCTTTTCAAAAATAAGCACTTTAAACCAACAAATCTTACATGTCTTATAAGCAATACATAAGTAAAGTAATTTGTGAAGTGATAACGATTAATTTCATTTCGAATGCTAATTAGAGGGTGATTTTCACGGCTTTTTTTTCCTACCATAAAAAAGATACCAACATAATTTTGATCGTACTTACTTACTTCTAATGTTAGAAACTTCAAACAAAAACAATGGACTATTACAACAGTAAGTCAATATTAATCCTATCGTTTTTCATACTGACATGACTGAACATTTTACGCCAGCCGTTTTCATAAATAATGAAACTCTATCGGAAAACTAAAACAGCTTCTAAAAAATGAACATTGGAATGAAATTTGTATCAGCAAAATAGATTCTCAAATTGCAGATGTTATAATATATAAATTTATAAATAAGTTAAATAGTTACATACAAACCTTTAGGAAGATAAAACGGTTAAATAAAAAAATATCAAAAAAAATCTTGGATAACGGTGGGGTTGATATCTTTTATCAAACGACGAGATTTGCTTAAAAAGAAATTAGTGTCTATATTTATCCTTATTCCTTATTATAGTTACCACTATATATTGTCTATATTTAGAATTTAACTTCAGAACAACCTAAAAGTACAGACTGAAGGATGCGGGTGCTATAAACACGAGTATCGAACATCGAGCCAATTGTATTGGGATTACCTTTATGACCGTATAAAACTTTTGATCAGTTGCCGACTTTTTGCGACTGTAGTTTACCTAAAACTTATTCATAATTATTGTAGGTATAAAAAAATACAAGTGTTTGAGTTAGCACGTGTAGGCAGCACCGGCGGTGATAATAGTCTTTAAAAGTGTAGAAACAAGGGCTTCGGAGCAGGTAAAACGAGTAAGGAACCTTACAAAAGCGTAGTGTTTTGTAAATTTTGTTTTTAATTTGATTGATGATGTTTATTATTTATAAGTACACCTACAAAAATTTATTTAGCAGTTACATTTCCTAGTCTGTACTTGTGTAATAGTTAAAAATGTTCCCATCAAATTAGAAATAAAAGAATCAAAGAGCGCGTTAGAGCGGGCTCCTGCGGGGCCCGGGCCCTGGTTCCGCGGTACCCGTGGAACCATGCTCAGTACGCCACTAACTTTGCACACTACTGCTTTGAAAAGATTTGTGGTTGTTGTGTTAAACCACGTACGTAGATTTTTCAGCCAGGTAATTCTTCGACTTCCTGCCCTCGTTTTCGTTCTATTTTTCCCTGCAAGATTAGTTGCAGTAGTCCATATCTTCCGCTGTTCCTCATGATGCGACCGAAGTATTCGATTTTGGCTGTTTTGGTTGTGGTTATAGTCAGGGACGCGCCGTCCATATGGGCAAGGTCGTGCGGCGCACGACGGCGCCAAGGCGTTAAAGGCGCCCTAAGGTCGGCAAAGTTAAATAAATATCCAATTCAAAACTAAATATTTTTTGAAGTAAAAAAACATTGCAAAAAATAACTTAGTCCACTCATTCCCAAACATTACTATTGCGTTACATATATTATTAACTATACCGACTTCTTTAGCTCCAGCTGAGAGATCATTTTCTAAACTAAAACTAGGTAAGAATTACTTAAGATCTAGAATTGGTCAGTAGCGGCTAGAAAATCTTGCTTTCCACAGATTTCTACAGCAATTTCTAAAGAATCTGAGTTTTTAAAGGACCTGAATATTGAAAATCTAATTATATTGTCAAAGGTAAAGCAAGAAAAGTTCAATTTCTATAAGAAATTTTCTTTGGTTTTTATCATAATAAGTGTAGATATTTGTTTAAAAAAAAGCGCAATATAAATATGTTTAAGTTTTTGATCTTCAGTTTTTTAATAATTTTAAGTAATAATTTATAACTTTCTCGTCATTTTTATTCTGTTCTGTTTTATTGTGCAATATAAATATGTTATATATTGTGAATATAGTGTTTTATATATTATTTTTAATAACTACTATACAGGGTGTCCATAAACTCTACCGACAAATGAAGACAGGAGATTCTTCAGATAATTTTAAGACAATTTAGCTCAATTCACCTAGTCCGAAAGTGTTTCTTTCCTAAGGTAGCTAGAGCTCTTTGAAAATGGCCTCTTGTAATTAGTTTTTCTTAAATACCTCCAGAACGCTTCAATTTAGAAAAACGAAAATCGGTGCGTATATTTATCTTCTAGAGATAAATCGATTCCATCCATTGCGAATTTCTAGTACCGATCATAGACGTCCGTTTTGGTCAGGGCAACGGTTATGTTATCACATAACTTTTTTGTCTTTAACTTTTAAGCTATTTTGACACTGGCTTATTAAATTGTGATGTATTCTAGTACTAAAAGGTACTCTTGTTTTAAATCAGTAGGACACACGGTTTTGTAGAAAAATGGATTTGAAAATTTTTCGTTTTTTGAATTTGAAGAAAAAATGAATAAATTTAAAAAAGAACGGTGAATTTTACCAACTTAAAGCTAGAGTAACTTTTAGTATCACAATGATCTAGAGTCAAAAATGCTTAAAAATTAAAGTCAAAAATGTTATGCGATAAAATAACCGTTGACCTACCCAAAACGGACGCATAATATGACCCGTACTAGAAATTCGCAATTAAAGAAATCGATTCATCTCTGAAATATAAATAAACGTACCCGTTTTCGAAATTATAAATAGTTGTTTTTTGAAATTTTTTTTGGAAATTCAAAACAAGAAAAATTTTCAAATCGACTTAAAACAAGAGTATCTTTTAGTTGCACAATACCTCACAATTTAATAATCCATAGTAAAAAATGCTTAAAAATTATACATAAAAAATTATACGATAAAATAACTGTTGCCCTACCCAAAACGGACGCCTATGACCGGTACTAGAAATTGGCAAAACATGGAATGGATTTATCTCTAGAATATAAATATGTGTACCAATTTTTGTTTTTTTTTTTCAATAGAACCGTTCCGGAGTTATTTAAGAAAAGACGCCATCTTCAAAGAGCTCTAGCTCCCTTAGGAAGCATTTTCGGACTAGGTGAATTGGGTTACAATATCTTAAAATTGTCTGAGGAATCTCCTATCTTTGTTTGTCAGTAGAGTTTCTGGACACCCTGTAGTTTATTTTTAAACCAAGAGGAGTAAACTAAAAAGACAGATTCACACCCAAGCAAGTCACTAGAAAAATCACCAAATACATACATCTTCTTTTTTGGTTGATCATGTCGACTTTCGACGGTAGGTAATCTATAAGTATTATATTATACTAATATGACGTCAAAGAGTTCTAAAAACAACTGTTTTGTATATAAAAGCAGACTAAAAATCTAAAAGTTAAAGGAATAATGCAGAAAACACAAAAAATTGCCGATATAACTTAATTAACCTATGAAATGCCAGTAGTGTCAAAATTTCATTAATGTCATTAGTGTCAAAATTTTATAACAGTGGAGTAAACTTGGCTGATGTTGGACCAATTACAAACAAGAATTACGGAGCGGTAAATTTGAATTACTCTTCTTGGTTTAAAAACAAATCGCAGACTACTAGAAAAAACAGAGATGAAAATACTTCGACAAAAAACAGGGAAATGTCTGTTGGATAGGGAGAGAAGCGAAAACACAAGAAAAGCATGCAATGTATAAGATATAAATGGATGGGTGACAAAACGAAAGCAAGAGTGGAACGAACACATTAGTAGAATGGCGGAGGATAGGATAGTATGAATAGCACGAGATAAGTCACCAAATGGACGAAGAAGTATTGGCAGACCCAAAAAAAGATGGTGCGATAATCTAAACAATTTAGGAGGCTAATATTGAAGAAGAAGCAGGCTTTAAAACCTACATACAAGAAGGAAGAAGAAGAATATATTATTTTTTATAAGTGTACTTGTGTACTGTGTACTTATTATTTCCTTCAAAAAAATCTAGGTAGATGTACAAAAAATTCATAGTTTTCCACGTTGAAATGTGAAAGAGTGATTGATTATAATATTTCTACCCTGGTAATTTTGATAAAGGCGTTTATCAATATTTTGCACGACGGCGCCGAAGTTACTTGGCGCGTCCCTGGTTATAGTATTACAATCTATTTAAGAGACTCATTAATATTCAGTTCAGCGGGATGCTTTTATTCGAGGTTTCAAATTATATAAACACGGGATCATTTCATAAAAGTAGAGTCCTCGTTTATGAAATTTCACACCTTGAACAATAGCACTCCGCTCAGCTGAATATTAATGAGTCTCTTGATAGCTTGTTGGACTATAATAGCTCTTTTTCTTCTTGAATTCTTTAGATAGATATAAGAAAAAATAATTTTTTATTTAAAAATAATCTGTGCAAAATAAAAAAATTCAATACAGAAATAAAATAGTATTAAGGATATATGTTTTGATGCAAGGTCACATTAAAAAGTAGCTGTGCGACTGATATAAGATCGGGTCATAGTTTGATATTTTCAATTCCGGTGTTCCAATTTTAATATTGATATTTACCGAAATAACTTCGAATGCACATGTATATTTTATATTAGGTACAAAATAGTGTGTCGTTTATCTGAACTGTTTTCAAAAAACAGAATCTCACTTCCCGGAACTGAAACTTCCACTTTTAGTCCGTCGTTCTTTCTGATACAAAGAGATAAAATTTAATCTTCTTAATGAATGGATGTTGGTAATTGATAAGGCAACACACAAATCCCCATATTGTGTAATACATATTTTTTCATCTACACTGCACGGCTTATTTTTTGAAAATAAGTAAGATTGGCTATAAATTAACAAAAAATAAGTAAAAAATGATACAGTAACTAGAGTTGCACAAGTTTGACTTGAATGTTTGAACTTGACTTGAGTTTGACTTAATTTCAAGTCAAACTCAAGACAATCCTTCTGACAAATAATTCAAGTCAAGTCAAACTGGTCAATCGTACATATTTGAAAATTCAAACTGTTTGTCAAACTAGTTTGAAAGAATTTGAAAAATAATCTATTTAGTAGGTATACTTTTTTGTCGAGATTTACCATGTTAGTTGCCAATTAAGATAAGAAAATTAATAATACAATGAGTGCCACATAAAAGTATCTTGATACATGAAGCGATTATACTCAAAATATGTTAAATTTTTTGAAAATGATTCCTGTATGCTTAGAATTGCTTGCTGGTAAGTTTCGTTTTATCGCTATAATTTTTTTATATTAGAGTGTCACTAGATTAAAACAAAGAATTCGTTGGATAGTTTTTTTTTATCATAACAATGGTAATTTAATCTACTTTGGAAGCTTTAAAGTATTACGTAACGCAAGTTGGGGGAGGGTAACGCAATTTAGTAAATGGACTAATTAAACATCTAAGATCTAACAACATCATGAGAAAAACCAAATGCAAATGATAAAACCGGTCCTTATATATGGATCAGAGACATGGACACTGTCGAAAAGCGATGAGAACTTATTAGGTACGTTTGAACGAAAAATCCTCAGACACATATATACGGGGGTGAAAGAAAATGACGTATGGCGCAGAAGATATAATTTTGAACTATACGCAACATACAACGGACCCGACGTCATAACATCCATAAAGATCGGACGTCTTCGCTGGATGGGTCATGTTAAACGGATGTTGGAGACCGAAACACCAAAACATATAATGAGGCAAATTTTACATAGAACCCGTGGATTGTATTATATTGCCCCCTCACGCTCCGCTCATGTTACAATAGGACAATAGTATTCAAGTGAAAAAATCTTAAAATTTGTCTTAAGATCAAGCACAGTAACACATGTTGGCAATAAATAGCTGGATCTTAAAAGATGAAAAGGTACAGATGGGATAAAGAAGTTGTAAAATTGTGTTACGATACTTGAACGGCCCCTTTAACAAAAATGTATGAAGGAATAACAAAATATTATATTTTTGATAGAGTAGGTTTAATGAATTTTTTGCGACTTTACAATGTCGTCTTAAAGAATTAGTTCACTAATTGTCATTTTATAACTCTGTTCTTTATTTTTAAATAATACAAGTATGCACTTTTCAATTTTCATTGTTTTGAAATCACATGCCGCAATATCAAATAAATCAGTATATTTATTTTTCTTAAATTAATTCTACTTCAACTACAGATTTTTTTCTCTTAACTTTTGCAGTGGAAGAGAAGAGATACCTTCAAAATCAGACTCAATTTGATCTGGTACTTGTTCTGAGCCGAAAAATATTCAGGTTCAGATATTATTTCACAAAGCACACACTTCAAAACGAACATAATAAACAAGCCAAGCACATACTTCTTAATATGAACTACAAACAAATTTGCGGAGTAGCAGAGTACAGATTCAGACCTATCCAAATAAGTCAAAACAAAAGTCAGTAGAGGTACGCTCTCAATTAGAATTGGAAATAAACACGTTGCGTAATATGATATTCAAACTTCAAACTGTTTGAAGAAGTTTGATTTCAAGTCAAACCTAAAGATATCGAAATCAAGTCATGTCAAACTTTTTTACAAAAAAAGTTTGGTTTTCAAGTCAAGTCAAGTTTGTTGAATAAAATCAAATTAGTTTGACTTGATCCATCTCTAACAGTAACAGTAAGTAACTTGCTGTTGCGTTTAGTAAATTTCAATTTCCGACTTATCATCGACTTATTTCGTATGCTTTAAATGATGACGCAAGAATAAGGATTCAGGGTGTCAGTTTATCCCCTTTGGAAGGCCACTTCCACATATGAGAGATTTTTCCATTGCCTTAATAGATACCGTTTTATCATCAAAACCCATAATACGTCCTGGGTATAGGTGGCTTTACTATGAAAACACTACAAAACATCCCGATCTCATCTCGGACTACAATTTCAAAATTATGCTTTTTTTGTCTTCTAAAAAATCTACAAATTCATTTTCAACTTCTCTCTCCTTGGCAAGCTCTTTAAAGTCTACATCGTCCGAGGAATTGCCATCAAATACCATCTCTTTATTTCATCAGAAGATTTATCAGTGGTTATTGGTTGCTCAGAAATGTTATTGCCAGAGGTTGTAAGCTCTTCCATAATATCTGTATCGTTGACAGCGCAAACACTTTTTCCAGCTGGAATATTAATTGTTTTTTCTGCGAGGGTTATTACCTTTTGTCAAATCTGATTTTGTCTACTTGCTTCAAGGGTTTTTAAAATTTGATTTCACAACACCTGGGTCGTATTTTTGTGGTATTCGGCTGAGCACTTCCTCAACATTCAGGACAAATATTACTCATTTTCGAAGTCCCGTCTCTAAATTAGATTTGACTTGTGGACCAAGCAAGTCCATCGCCTTTGACAATAATGGAAAAAAGTGCTGCTTTTGTATATTAGTGTTGCAGAGGTCATTTTCAGTACTTTGCCAATCTTTTTTCGCCAGCCTATTTTTAGCGGCCAAAAGAAAGGTACGTCTAGGGGTTGCGTCAAATGGGTACTCTTTGGATGCAGACAAATTAAATGAATATCGTCTTCGTGACAGAGTTGAAGTGCATGTACTGTCATATGGAAAGAGAGTATGTTTATATGGGACTGAACCACAATCCTCAATTGTGGTCCAGTCCCATATAAACTTAATACTTAAATTAGGCATGCCACAAGAAAACAGTTTCAGAACCATGGAAAGAGAGGTTGTCGCATAGTAGTACCTTTTTCTCATTCGGTTTCCTAAACCTATGTACCAACTGGAATTCTAGCGGATCTGCAAAATTATTTGCATCGAACTATCCAGACCCGCTAGCATTGTAACGGCACCCTTTTGGTCCATTTTAAGCCCAAGTAGTCCATATTTTATCAGCCCAGTAAACAACATAGTGCGATTAAAGTTCACCTTTGCCATTTCCACAGAACATGATTGATACAGATGTCTTGAAAGCGTTTCCGATTAGTTATGGATAATTGCATCCTCTCCCGACCTGACAATAACTTCCTTTTTCCACAAGGAAGAATTTCCTGTATACCATTAATTCCAAGTAAAATTCAATAAAAATTTTTGTCCTGGTAAAAGGTATATTAGTTTAAAACGCCCCTATAGGGCTACAAACATAGAAACAAAACGTTTTCGCTTTGTAACAAGAGCATCATCAGTGTTACAAGGACATGGTGAGCCACCCAGAAATACAAAGGTGAAAACCTTTTAAAAATAGGCTAACAGTCTTATATGTGTAGTAAAATCCAAAGGATGGATATATAATCCCATGGATATGGCCTTAGGACAACATATGACTCCCACACGTGTAAGTGGGTTACTAGGTAACAATTAATTAGGTCATTATGTTAAAAGAGGTGAAAGACGACTTTCACCTCTTTCACGTCTTTCACCTCTTTTAACATAATGACCTATTCAATTGTTACCTAGTAACCCACTTACCACGTGTGGGAGTCATATGTTGTCCTAAGGCCATATCCATAGGATTTTATATCCATCCTTTGGATTTTACTATGTTTTTACACATATAAGACTTTTAATCTATTTTTAAAAGGTTTTCACCTTTGTATTTTTGAGTGGCTCACCATGTCCTTGTAACACTGATGATGCTCTTGTTATAGATCGAAAACGTTTTGTTTCCATGTTTGTTTCTGTTTTTTAAACTAATATAACTTTTAACAGGACAAATTTTTTTATTACATTTAACTTTCTTTTTAGTTGCATCGCTGTTTTTAGCGTTAGAACTAGTTCCTACGATTATTTCATTCATAGGAGATTCTGACCAATAGAAAGCTACAGAAATCTGAATTAAATCGATAATTTTTGAAAATCTCCCGTCGTTAAGTATATTACGTCAGATGCCCTTCGTTGCTACGAAAAAATACATTCAGTGACATTAATGACAATTAATGTTTTAAAAATTATAAAAGTGATGACTTTCAATCGTCAAATATTTATAAAAACTGTGTGTTTAATAGTACTTACATACATAAATTACAATAACATTTTGGTTTTGGACAGTTTTATTCATGAAATAATCGCAACAAATTGCACTCGACCTCTGAAATTAATATAGAATTTTTGTTCTCGTGACACTTTGACATAATTTCACTCGCCTTCGGCTCGTGAAATTAAAACTGTCAAAGTGTCACTCGGGAAAAATTCAATAATTTCAGAGCTCTTGAGCAATTACTACTGATAATTATTGTTAAATTTAGATTGAACAGATTGTTCTCAAGACATTCTTGACATACGGAGTTAGACTTATAACATAGAAAAAGTTTTTTTTGTTAATTTTATAAGTATGATACAAATTTTAATCAAGAAGAATTCTTCGCTGCGTTCCACCTGGTATATACATCCTGACGACTATGTTACGCTCTGAAACACAGTAGATGACAATTAGGTAGCTTCTTGCAGAATTGACACCAAAGACACGCCGTTTATCCTTCATCAGCCTCACACCCTGCCGCCGTCCTTGTCGCACTTCCCTTGCGAGACAGAAACGGCCTAACAGCAAAGTGAATTGATAGAATGTGATAAGGTGACGTAAGGTATGCACGGTGTCCAGTGTACGTTATAGTTAATTAACTAGTGATCCGTAAGAAGTAAGAAGACGGTCGTGGCCGGTATATTATTCTGCTTGTCCTTGTGTGTACCTACATCGAGAAGAAACAATTGAATAAATATCGGCTACGATAAAGACTAAATAATTGAGGTGGCTGAGTGCGCTCGGATCAGGTGGCGTTGGATGCGAGGTAGTGGCTTGCCTTTTGTTTCTCTTATTTAAGCGAAGATCTATGCAGATTACTTCGGAAAAGCAAAATGAACGCGATGCTAATATTTTTCTCCGTAGTTAATTCAGGAACCCTAGTTGCTACACAATATCCTTTTATAAGTCTTGATTCCCGCTTGTGTAAAAAACTGGGCATTATTAAAGATAAAATAAAGATGAGAAACCAAACCTCTAGAAATTAGGATTTATTAAAAAAACAATCATAGAATGTTAAATTTAAACAGCAAAACATTATGTGAATCACATCTGTAGTGGATTTTTCTTTTGTCAATCATTGCTGGTAGTACCCAATTTTTTTCTCTATGAATTAAGTGAGTTTCTGTCCTATGAGGGCTGTTAGAATTTTGTATGTTGTACTCAGTAGAGATATTCCTTTATATTTGTTAGTCTGTAACTTCTCTTTTCTTCAATATGTATTCCAGGGTTGCAAAAAACATGTTTTTTAAATTTAATACAAAACATGTTTTTTTTGGTTTTAAACGTTTTTTTCTTGTTTTAAACATGCTTTATTTTGTTTCTAAATTTTATGTTTTAAACAAATAAAACATGTTTAAAACACGTGTTTTTTTTTATTTTAAACATATTTTTTTGTTTTAAACATGCGTTTTTTATTTTAAATTTTATGTTTTAAACAAATAAAATGTAGAAAAAACACTGTTTAAATCATATTTTCTTAAGCATACTATTAATAACTTTATCTTAACTTTTCCTTAACCTAATAGATAAGAAAACCAATTGCAATTAGGAGCTATTGCCTTGGGAATTCCAGACTATTTACTATTTATAAATTATCATCGCAAGTTGGCTATTGTAATAACGCCTACTGTGTAAGTTAATTTGTGGTGTTGAGTGTTTTTTTAAACATACAAATTGCAAATTTTTGTACATTATGATACGAAGGAGCTTCAAAGAGCGTATGAAAATGGCTTTGACCCCGGTTCATTTTTTGGCAAATTTGCTTGATAAGCGCTCTAGTGGAAATAAACCTAAAATCCATCTATTATAAATTATCATCCAGGAGCATTGCCAATTATTATTAATTACCAGGCAAAGTGTGTACCGTTTAAACTATATACGTTTTCTAAACATTTAATTTAGAATGTAATACCACAGACATGGTGGCGTTGTATGAAAAATATAAATACTACAGCATTGGAACTTGCTCAACAGCTCCACACAGCTAATGCATCATCAGCCAACATAAGACTCTTCTCCTCAACATACGGTTTACCATTCCAAACTACGTAATCGGCTAGGCAATGTCAAAGCTACTGAGTTGGTTTTAATTTTTAAAGAGCTTAATTATTGCATCAATGATGACGTGATCGGAGATTGATAATTTTAGATTACAAGATTACTATGAGACTGAAACAGTTTTAAAAAATTTATTAACTCTTGTATGCAAAATGTTTTAAGTTTTTAAATTTTTGTTAAGTTTCGGTTATTAATAAATAAATAAGCTATATGTTAAAAAGTTTGTACAATGTATTTGAGAATTTTTTTCATATTTATTTATTATTTCAACCCGGGAGCAGTCGCGCCGTTAGAAAAAATCTCACATTTTATTCTTTTTCATGATAACTCGATGAAAAATTTTGCAACATAATTTTCCACTCTTAAGTGTCTCGAGAAATATTGTAGTAATGCGTGGGAATTTTTTGAATGTTTTTTTATATATTTTTATTTTTTTTGTGGAATGTATGGCTTTGGTGAGAACCAATTAGCTTTAAAATTGTTAGAAATATACATTTTTAACATAACAAGTAAATAAAAATAGTATAAAATAGAAATTTGCTTTAAATCCGTATTGTGGAATTTTTTTCTCTACGCGCGAATACTTACGTAACAGAAATGAGCGCTAATGCTCCCGGGTTAATAAAGAAAATGAAAAAAAAAACGCTTGTTTAATTTAAACGTTTTAAACGTGTTTTAAACTGTTTTAGACATATACACATGTTTAAAACATGTTTAAAACAGTTGTTTAAAACAAAATGTTTAAAACGAAACAACCCTGATGTATTCACTCAACGAAAAAGGTACGTAATATTAATAAAAATGTTAATTCAGACAACAAAAGCAATATTTAAAATTTGTCCAATTCTTGGTTTTATTGGAACAACAAGGCGATATTCATCAATTCATTATTTTTGTTAGTTGATTCAATGTATTACGTTTATGGATATCACGAACACTGTTCACTGAGTCAACGAACACTATTCATTGAAACAACAACGTTGTTAATTAACCGACGAAGACTATTCGTTGTTTCAATAACAGTGGTATATCTCCTAACGTATACTGCTTCATGCATCTAATAAATTTCGTTTATGTCTACAATTATTTCCGTTTATTATTACAATTAATTCCGTTCATTCCCACAATAAATAGGGTTATTCTTACAAGCAATTCTATTCATTCCTACAATCAGTTTAGTTCATTCCTACTATGAACGTATTTTATATTAATAATTACTGAATGCATAAGCTCAATGTATGATATTAATTGATTAATAATAATTTTTCAAATCCCGCTTTTTTGTCCTAAATCCAATGGACTTTACACTGTTTGATTTCTTATATGATTTCACTTATACAGTGCGCTGGAATAAGTGTTACCCCCCCTTATTAACTTATTTATTTTTAGCACATAAGCAAACCTTTCGGACAGGTAGATTTTTCAAATAATCAAAGTATGTTATAACATCAATGTTTCGAACTTTACGCGATTCCTCTTCAGGTAACAGGCACAACTTTGATTTTTTTTTAAATGGGAAAGTACATCATGTGATAGCTCATTTAGAAGCGTTTGAAATAGTGATTCCAAAAATGTATAACACTTCAATCCTTTTTTAGAGCGCAGGTGAAAAATTTCGATCGAATTCTTTTTAAACGCATTTTTTTTGGAGTCCTGAGAAAACTAATGAGTATTTTTGAAAAATTTAGACGCAGAATAAAAGATTACATTATTACCGAGGGCTAAAAGTCCCTTAGAATAAACAAAAAGTTTCTTTTGAATGGTATATGTATTTGAAATTAAAAATCATACTAAATTTTCTATTTTTCACCCCTGTGACTTATAAAAATATTCATTATAGAAGTTCTCAGGGACTTCAGACCCTCGATAATACTGTAATATTTTATTCTGTGTTTAAATTTTTCAAAAATACTAATTAGTTTTCTCAGGGTTCGAAAAAAATGAATACGATAATAGACACACGAAAACTTCCTTCCAGTACGGACTACACTTGGAAACGAAATGAAATTAAAAGATGAAGTTTTCGATCCTAATAGCATTATTAATAATATTTAGAAAATATTAAAATATTACTAAAAGATTTTTAAATTGAAAACTTATTGGTCCATTTCCTTGGTAACACCTCCAAGGCTTCTAAAATTTGCATGCCAAATGGATGCTGAAGCGAAGAAGACAAGAGGGAATTCAAAAAACTTACAATTCACGACCCCGTCTGTTCAGCTGGTAAATTCCAACAGAAAATGGACCTAGTTACTCGAAGGAGTAAAGACCAATATAAAAATAAAATAAAAATTTTATTTTTAATTCAGTTGCAATGCAAAGGCAAAACAATCTTACTTTTCAATTAGAATACGGAGCGCAGTCCAGTCCTCTGAATCGCTATTTTCGGCTCTTATTGGAGCCTCATCGGAGAGAACGTAGGCTTGTTCTCCATACCCCAATGAAATTGAAATGAAATTATTCGGCTCTTCGGCAGAGGTAACAGAGAAGCTCGGGGTATCACGATAAAGAGAAGCCGTTACATTTCAATTGGTCAAGCAAAACATTTATTGTTCCAACAACTGAGTTTATTGTTACCATGAACGCATTGATTGTGGTTATTAAACGCAGTAGTAGATTGATTAATGCATTCTTTGTCACAACAATCAGTTTACATCTATGGAATAATCAAATATTACTCTATATTAACAACATTTATACATTGTTTTAATGAAATCTCTACGTTGTCACGATAAACCAAGGTAATTGCTTATCATCTACGAAATCAAGACAGTGAGTTGCTGCCAGAGTTAACATTATTTATTAAATATACGAAACTAACTTATTGGCTGAATAAATTGAATGTTATTGATTAATGTACTCTAGTTATTTTCACAATTATTACTCAATCATTGTGACAATAACCAGATACATTCATCAATGTCTAAAAGTTCGTTGAAACAAAAAATTAAATTTTTCTACAACCACTATTCAAAGTGCACTTTTCTGCACGGTTTTATGTTAGCAAACTTGATATTTTCTCACAGTATAAGATATTTGACATTAGTGTGCAGAAAAGTGACGTTTCTGTGCCGCAAAGTGACGTTTCTGTGCCGCAAAGTTCTTTTCTGCACAGTTGACTACCTCATTCTGAGTAACGTTATATTCTGTTTACATCCGTGGACTACCGCATTCTGAGTAACGTTATATTCTGTTTACATCCGTGGTTAAACTTTAGACAAATATATAACCTATAAGACAATTATTATATTTAACTATAGCATAGAAACTAAATTATGGATGTTACAACTGTTTTATTTTACAATTTTATTCTTATTAAACATTTTATAATTATCAAATTACCAATAAGGATTTAGCAACCTGTGCAAGAGACGTCGAATGAAGTAGGTTTTGTGTAAATCCGTGACTGCATAAATATAATGTCAATAATGTGTAATAATTGTTTAAATTTAAACAAATTAAGGCAGTGCATTAATTTTTTAACTGATTTCTGTGCAATTTATTTAGGTATAAGGAATTTAAATTGATTAGTAGGTATTAATTAAATACAGTTTAAAATTTATCACATAGGTACCTATTATAATTAATCGTCGTTTGGAAATTGTGATTTTTATTTTTAGGAAAAACTGTGCTTGTAGAAAAAGTATAGTGTGAAACACATGCAGAAAGGTAATTTCTCACTCGTTTGAATTGCGGCACTCGCTTGCGCTCGTACCGCAACTTTACAAACTCGTGAGAAATTAGTACCTTTCTGCACTTGTTGCACAATATACTATGTTGTTACAACGAAATACTATTCAATAATCACTGTTAATCAATATTACGAACTAAATTTTTTTGAGTGTCGGTATAATTTTGCCCTCTTTCCAATTCTTCTTTAATAAGCTCGTTGGGAATTTCATCTGGGCCAAGTGTTCTTTTCTGTTTAATTTTTGTAATGATATATAAAATATTCATTATACTATGTTGGTATCCCTATTTCATTATCTCTCATGTCTTCCATTGCGTATTCTTCCCCTTCAAAGCTTTCTTTGCATTTATATAGTTCTGAAAAGAGTGTTTTCCATGCTCTATTGTCAATTTTAATCACTGTACTAGTCTGCCTCTCCTTTGTTGAGTTTTTAGGTATCCAAATAGCTTAGCGCTGTCGTTACTATTCTCTTTTAGGTAATTTTACAACTCTTCTATCCTAAGCTTTTTTGTTTTTGCAACATTGGTCTGCTACTTTCTGTTTTTCTTTGTATTTATTTCGATGATGTTATTTTTTAGTTAATATCTATTTATTTCTTGCTTGGTTTTTCTGTTTAACTTTGATTTCGCATTCTGTATCGAGCCATTCTTTTCTTCTTTTTATTTCCCTCTGTCCTAGTACCTCTTCAGTTGAATTTAAAATGGATTCTTTTATATTTCTCCATATTGCCTCTGTGTTATTTGCTTCTGTTGGATTTTTCTTTGGAGTTGGAGTTGTCTAATATTGTTCTCTTAGTTCCTGCACTCTTAACTTCTCCAGGTTCCATCTTGTTACAGAACATAAAGATCGAGACATGTAACTGAATAAATAAAATGAATATCAATATATTCCACAATATACAATACAAAATTCAGTCAATCTCTCTATCTCATCTCAGGGATTTATTATGGGTTAGTAGAAGGTGACCCGGTTATTTCTGAGCATTAAAACAACCTATAACCATAGTTATACAAATATTTATTGAACATAAAATGAAAAACAGAAAATAGGGGAATTGCAACAAAATATAAGAAAATGTATAATGACTTTAGAACAGGGGTGGCCAAGCTCCTTGATAGACCGAGCCATTTTTCAAAATTTGAAATTTTTCGCGAGCCGCGATTAAACAATTACATATTTAAAAAGTGTAAAAATGGTATTTTTTCCTCAGTGAGAAATTTTTTTTTCTCGGTGTTTGGATTTCACGAATTTTAAAGTGAAATACATAAAATGGTTTACATCGCTGTTTCAAATATGCAAATATTTCTAAAAGCAGCCTTTACTATTTCAGGATACCTCGATTCTTCATAATATTTCCGTCTTTATCTGGGACGGCCTACTGATCTTCTACCGTCTGGTCTATAAAAAAACACTGTTTTTGACACTCTGTCCTCTGACTTTACCACATGACCTGCTCATTTTATCCGGTTAGCTTTTATATGTGTGACGATGTTTTCAGTACCACACAGTCACCAATTCAGTTGTGCGGCACCTTCTCCACTCTCCTGTCAATTCATCACTTTGAGGGCCAAATATCATTCTGAGACCTTTACTTTCAAAAGCCAGTAGCATATTTATTTCCTGCTGATGTAGATAGAATCCATGTTTCACTTCTGTATGTAAAAATTGGGCGAACAACTGGCATGCATGGACAATCCAAATTTAGATTGTCTTTTTAGCAACTTGGACCTTAAGAATGATGATATGGAGTATATTGCTCTCTTTCACGTAGCTATCCTTGTTGAGACCTCTTTTTATATGTGGCTGTCATCTGTGATTACCGCCCCTAGATATTTAAACTCTTTTACTACTTCGAAGTTGTGGTCATTAATCATTAATAGTTACGTTTTGCCTAACTCTTGGTCTTGGATTTTGTAGTATGTATTTCGTCTTCTCTTTAATTATTCCAAGGCCCACACTACCTGCTTCTTCCTTGAGTTGTAAAAATACCTCTCAACATCTCTTGTAGAATGAGCAGCAGCTCTAAATCATCAGCAAAGACCAACAATAGTTTTGATCCTCGATTCGAAAATCCTCCTGTCAGCTCAGATGATACTTTACTATTACATATTCTAAGGCCAAATTGAATAGCAACGGTGATACGGGGTCTCCTTGTCCAAGTCCTAATGTTACAGTAGTCTTTTACATTTTTTGTCAATAATTTAAGACATTTAAAACACAAATTAAAAGTAATTCAGCTACATTTATTGAGAGCCACAAATAATCCTTTAAAGAGCCACATGTGGCTCGCGAGCCACAGTTTGGCCACCCCTGCTATAGAAACTAAATATTAAATATAAAATATTGAATGAACAATTAAAATGACTTCAAAAAAAAACCCTAACTTATCACATACAATATAACTTAAACCTAGGAATATGGAAAATATGAATATGGGATACACCCGGATCAGTAAAATGTACCTACATTAAGCAAAAATCAGATATAATATGTACCGTAACCCTACTATATCAATATTGACTGCGTTCACCAGATGCAAACACGTTCACAAATGTTTGCGCTTTGATTCTAAACTTGTTGACAGCGAGCTGAACGGTTGGTTGTTTAGGTTAAAATTTGACATTTTGCTTGCTTGGTTTGAACGTAACCTAAAATAAATTTTCTCAATAAATACGTTTTTGAATTTATTTTTTTTATTAAAGGAAAAAAGAAAATTTATTTAATAGATAATAACGTAGAAGAATGTCTTCAGTAGCCTTTATTTTATATATAAAACCCTTATCAATATATTCTACAATATATACAATTTAAATTCCCGCCATATTTTTTCAATATTCAACACGTTTGCAAAGTTCAACTTAAATATTTTATGTTTGCAAAAATGGCGACCGCTTTCCAAACATGTTTGACGTTAGCAAGTCGTTCAGAAGCATAAAGCGCAAACTGATTGTCAACGTTTGCATCTGGTTGTCAAATATGAGGTGACTAATTTATACCCTGAAGTGTGAGATACCTACTTCTTGTAAATCTACCTGTGGGATTAACTAAGTACAATTAAGATATACCCTGTAATAAAATTAAAACCTTCGTATAGCGCTATGTTCCGGTGTACAACGAGGGTAACAGGAAGGACTTAGGCCTGAACAAAGTAGTAGGTATAGATACAGTATAGCATAGATGGTATATATATGAAAAACAAGATATTTAAGGGTACTGACTTTCTCTGTTCTTGCTTACGGTCTCGTGGTGGGTGTTCTCGTGGTGGTGATTCCGGTGCTGGTTACTGGCGCTGGTTACTGGTGCTGGTTACTGACTATTGGGCAGCGGACAGCTACTGGTCCCCAAGTGTATCCTCAGGAAGTTGGCCTGAGGTTTTTATGCGGCTAACAGAGAAGGTTGTTGGGGTTATGCTCGTAACAGGTCAAAATTTCCACCGGCACTACAAAATATACGGCCCCAAATCCGTCACTGGCAAAACTCTTCCAGACGCTAAGTTTTCACATACTTGGACCGTATTTTCTAACCGATGGAAACAGAATTAGCCAACACACCGAGCACTGTCGTCAAGACCAAAAACCAAGATGGCCAGACCGGATGTCATCCGTCTTACTTCAATGTCATTCGATCCCCAAACGAACATCGAAGTACACCATGGTTGACTCAGTTATGCGACAAGAACCTACACAAAGATCGTGAGCCAGAAAAGACACACAGTTCTATGTTCTCAGACATTTCTAAACAACTCAACAGACCCATTCTGCAAACTAACCAACCATTTTATAGTACTACTATAGGCGTAATCAGGGGGTTTTAAAGCATTTAAATATCTTTCAGTCCAACACATGTAAATGAATTGTGAAGGTTTAAAAAAACCGTAACAATCTTCTTTTGTTTTGTCTTGTTCTCTTTGATTTAATTACCTTCATTTTTATTTCTCTTCTTCCTAGAAAATGATCTGTGTCTGAGTTTGATCCTCTATATGATCTCCTTTTTTGGATATTAGTATGTGATCTATCTGAGTGCTGCTGTGCCAGGTATCAGTCATTGTGCTTATAATGTAACTGTCTGTCATTGCTGCTAGGTGATTTTATTAGGTTATCGTTTGTCTCGTCATGAATAGTTTATTTCCCTGCTATTTCCTGATTCTGGGTTTCTTTGCCTACTTTTGCATTGAGGTCACTCGTGCCATTAGTACTATATCATTTCTGGTTAATCTATAATTCCAATCGCTCATCTTTTTGCCAAGTATTAGAATATTATTATTATTGTACCATAAAAAAGTAGCCTATAACTATTTTTTAGCCTTATAGCTGACCCTGGGCCTGAGATATGCCCCTCGAAAGAGTAAAAAATAGCCCTTTTTACCCTATAACTATTTGAAGAGCTATATCTCTGAACCTAGTGGATCGATTTTAGCGCACTATGTCGCAGATTTCCTGTTTTTCATAGGAATTTGATAGGTTAAGATGAACGAAAAGAATAAAAACAAAATTTTATGATTTTTAACTAATTGTTAAAATTTAGCTAAACGAGGAAAAAAATGTAGAAACCGGCAAATACAAGGATTTTTAAATGCCTTTGAAGCGAGTATTCCTAAATTAAAATCCATCTAGTATATTCGAAGATAAAGATATATAGTATATTCGAAGATACTTTTTATTTAAAAAAGATCAGATTTTCGAAAATCGTATTTTTGTCATTTGTAAACTGATAGTACTTTTGCCCGACAATCTCAACTTGCCTAAAAATAGGAAATGGTTGACGAATATATTTTTATGAATTTTACAAAGTCAAAGGCAGATATCGAGCACTGGATTTATTTAATCTTTACCAAGTATACTTTCGCTATCTAGAGCATCTTCATGGACATCTGAAAGAAGTAAAGAAAAACGCCATTGTAAAACAAGAAAAAGTTAGAAACTTCGACAAAAAATCGAAGATGATGTGATAAAAAGTTCAAGAACGTTTTAAACTTACTTCGTCAATAAAATGAAGGTATCCTCGAATGTCATTTATTATAAAAATATTTTGGTGGCAACTTAAATTAACGTATAACTACGAATACACTTATCAAAGGACAAACAGATAAATTTGAGTGCCGGGTATGTACCACTAAGGTTCTACATCTACATTGTTACAAGATGGAAGTAGAATGAAGTATTACTTATTTAACGGAAATGATCGAGTGATGGCTGACAGATGACAACTTGGTAAGAATATGACAGTGTAATATGTACAGTCACTACACAGTGAACTGCACATTTAAAAAAACCTATAACTGATCAAAGACCTCAAGCACGACGAAACAATAGAAGTAGGGCAAGAAGTGAAATTAGAGGTAATTAAAATTATTGTTAAATTATTTATTGTAGTTAAATGTGTAAGCCAGTCCCCACATTCAAACCTGTCAACTGTGGGAACTGGCTTACACATTTAACTACAATAAATAATTTAACAATTATTTTAATTACCTCTAATTTCACTTCTTGCCTACTTCTATTGTTTCGTCGTGCTTGAGGTCTTTGATCAGTTATAGGTTTTTTTGAATGTGCATTTCACTGTGTAGTGACTGTGCATATGTATTACACAGTCATAGTCTTACCAAGTTGTCATCTGTCAGCCATCACTCGATCATTTCCGTCAAATAAGTAATACATCATGCTACTTCCATCTTGTAACAATGTAGAACCTTAGTGGTACCCGGCATTCAAATTTATCTGTTTGTTCTTTGTTAAGTGTATTCGTAGTTATATGTTAATTTAAATTGCCACCAAAATATTTTCATAATAAATGACATTCGAGGATACCTTCATTTTATTGACGAAGTACGTCTAAAACGTTATTGAACTTTTTTATCACATAATCTTCTATTTTATGTCAAAGTTTCTAACTTTTTCTTGCTTTACCATGGCGTTTTTCTTTACTTCTTTCAGATGCCCCTGAAGATGCTCTAGATAGCAAAAGTATACTTGGGCAAGATTAAATAAATCCAGTGCTTGATATCTGCCTTTGACTTTGTAAAATTGCCTAAAAATGTTGGCGAAAGTAGGTTTATATCTAACCAAAAATCTCAAGTTATTGGATCTCCTGGACCGAGCCTTTAACTATTGTTTAAACATTGAGATTTTTTCTTCATAAGTAAGCCAACACGCGTTGTTGTTAATAACTTCTATCAATATTTAAATTTAACGAATTATTAAAATAGATGATAAAACCTAAATTTTAAGCATTAAACCAAGGTTTTAGTTTATCGAGAACCAAAGTTATGGCAGTTTTAATTTTAACTTTAATCTGATGTATCAAATTATTGCATCCCTTATTTAACCCTCCGGCGACGAACTTATGCGGTGAGGCATAGAGCATAGATTGTTGCTTTATATTGTCAGCAGTGCTAGCGTGCACATGGTATAGAAAAGAAGAATCTTTAGATTCTTTCTAGAAGATTTTTAATAAGTTTTTAGTAAATAAGTGAAATACAATACAAAGGATCCAATTTTAATATTTGCTACTTTCCTCCATATGTTCTTCTCCTATTACCATTGAGTTATTAAAATAAAATAAAGCAATAAGAACTATATTAGTGCCCGGTGTATACTAAATTATAGTCTTTAAGGCTTCTTCTATCTTAAATTACCAAACAAATAACATACAGACAGAGCTATATTTGTGTAAAAAGTACCGCCTGTTTGTAAAGCAGCAATCAAACTAATGACATAATAACAATATACACTTTCTGAAAAAACACTTATCAAAAATGTTACTCTTAAATGAGATGTAATTCAAATAAAAACCACAACATTAAGCCACAAAATGGGTACTCTTAACTTCGACTGATACGTGCACTTAACACCTGAACTAAATTGTAGGTACTCGAACCACGAGACGTGCGTCTTTAGAAAAAAAAAATGACATGCTAGGAATGGACCAAGTCCATAGAAGGATAAATGGTCAGCCATGTTAATGATAATGGGTCCATGGGCCTGTTGAGATATGTTCGCTCGGGGCGCGGTATTATTTATGCCAAACGTGGTATTAGAGAAAATCATCCTCTTCTTAATTTAAAACTAGATAATGGTTTCTATATAGGGGAGAGTGGGAGCCAATTTGTGATGGGTAACTCTGTTAGACAGCAGACTGTATAATAAAAATAACAAAATAACAAGACAGGATAGGCGAATTAAACCTGACCTACGAGATAGATAAACAGAATCTGCTAAGAGCATTACCAGAATTGTTAGGAGACCATGCATTATTATGGTAACAAAACAACAGCAAAAATGGGAAATTATTCCACTTCCGTACTTGGTTTAATAATTCTGATTGCCTGTCATTTGTCTCGGTACTATTAGGTCTTGTGATTGTCTTCTGGTGACCAAACTTTCCTTAGTTAGTATGTCGAGTTCAAATTCTTTAGAAGTTTTGACTTTTGCAATTATTCCTGTCGCTCCCCCGCGATCTTAATCTCAACTCAACAAAAAAGTCGCTGAGCCTTAATCTCAACTCTTCGACGATTCCTTTAGAATCTAAGCTGACCTTTTCGACATTGTACTGTAACTCCTCTTTGGATAGGCGATATATCCATGAAGTACCTGTCGTGGTACCGTTTACTGAGTCTGTGTTTACCGTTGCTAGATGAAGCGGCATCTTACTTTTGCTCGGACACCAATTTGTAGTGGGTAGTTCTGTTACACGGTAGACTCAGTAAAACACTGGTTTAATTTAAATAAAAATATATTCTTATAACCCAACAAAATAAAATAAAAATATCAAAATAATATTTAATCCTCAACGCAGGTTTGAATAATACCCATGGGCGGATATCTGTTATAAAAATAAATACAGTAAGGTCTCGTTTTATGCGGTGGATACGTTCTTCAGAAAAGCGCATATAAAAAAATCGCATAAAAAAAGACTTTACTTGCATCATTGAAAAAGTAGGGATACGTTCCGTGGTTTTCTAAAATCACACCCGTGTTGAGCTGCCCCCCCCCACTTGCAAAAATGAAAAAACAAATAGCCCTGATTTATGAGCTATTTATGAGCTCTCATATTCCGCAAACTAAAAATTTTGAGCTCGTTCCACTGAGCAGGAATTTGATACTATATGGGGTATGTATGGGGTATGATACAGTAGTGGGGGGGGCTGAGTCAGCCCCCCCACTACTTAAAAATAAAAATATTGAATCGGTTTTTGCGGCAGAATTACGAGCTATTTATGAGCTCTTGAAATTATATAGTTTCGATTTTTGAGCTCATCCCCTTCACCCCCAAACAACCCTTTAATTGATTTAACTTAAGAGAAAAATGCTGAGAAAACTTAAAATATATCGTATTGCGGATATAATTCCTATAGCTTATATATTCTAAGAATAAACTATTAAATCACGTGCATTTAGATTATTGAGCTACAACCCCTTCGCAAGAAAACCACCCTATCTTCCCGGCTTAAGAGAAAGTTGTACTTAAAATGCATTAAACTATTATTTGGCGACTACATATCATTTAATAATTTGTAAGCTTCCAAATTACGCATTTGGATCAGTAAATTGCAATTTATTTTGTATAGTGCAGTCACTGAAGGTAAAAATCAACGATTACCTTCAATTTCGGTGAACCTTCATCGATTTTCACGAAAATTGATCAGTGGTTAAAGGATACGTCAAGAAACAAAGGTAACATGGTACCACCTTGCGCCTTTACCCTGAGGGTGGATACCGCCCCTTCTCGGGGGTGAAAATTATTTTATTAAAAATAACTGCACAAATCAATAAAAGAACAAATTAAAGCAAAATTTATTATATAAAGTTAATAAAATAAGTCAATACTTTTTAAGTTATTAAAGATCAAAGATTTTAATTATTCGTGAAAAAAATACATGTTATGAAGCGGTTTTTCGTAAATCACTGAAAAACTGTAAGTTTTTACAAAAAAGTTAATAGTCGTTCAATTCGTATAGCTTATATTCTAAGAATAAACTCTTAAATCACGCGCCTTTCGATTATAGAGCTACAAACCCTTCGCAAGAAAACTATCCCATATTCCCGACTTAAGAGAGCTGTATTTAAAATAATTTAAATAAATTATTTGGCGACCAGATATCGTTTAATAATTTATGAGCTCGCAAAATATACGCATCTCAATTATTGAATTGCCATTTTCTTTCTATAGTGCAGTCACTGAAGGTAAAAATCAACTATGACCTTCGATTTCGGTAAATCTCCATTAATTTTCACGAAAATTGGTGAGCGGATTTTGATGCTATCAACTTTTTCTGGAGCTCATTTTTGATAGGTATTTCTAAGTACTTTAACAAGTATTTAGTACCTAAGTGTTATAAAATGCATCTCTTTCCCGTTATTTAAGCTTGAATCCTTAGATTTGAATAATCGCAGAAACAATATACATTTAATTACCAATAACTTACTTTAAATTAACATTAAAGGGTTTTTCAAGTAAGCAATTTATTATATTTTTTATTAGCTTGAATTTTAGTGATGACCACTTTTTTGTAAAAACTTACAGTTTTTGAGTTATTTATGAAAAATCGCTTTAAAGGCCTGGCTGAAAGACTTCGGTCGATGGCCTTTTGGTACATTGTATCAATAAAGTATGTCTCTCTCTCTCTCTCTCTCTCTCTCTCTCTCTCTCTCTCTCTCTCTCTCTCGCTTTAAAGCATGCATTTTCTTTCACAAAAATTAAAATATTTGATCTTTAATAACTCAAAAAGTATTGATTTATTTCAATCACATTATATAACAAATTTTGCTTACAATTTGTTCCTCTCTCGATTTGTGGGGTTATTTTTAATAAAGTAATTTTCACCCCCGAGAAGGGGTGACATATACCCCAGGTTAAAACCCCAAGTTGTTATTGTTAATTCGTGAAAATGAATGGAGATTTACCGAAATCGAAGGTCATAGTTGATTTTTACCTTCACTGACTGCACTATAGAAAGAAAATGGCAATTCAATAATTGAGATGCGTATATTTTGCAAGCTCATAAATTAATAAACGATATGTAGTCGCCAAATAATTAATTTAAATTATTTTAAGTACAACTCTCTTAAGCCGGGAATATGGGATGGTTTTATTACGAAGGGGTTGTAGCTCTATAATCGAAATACGCGTGATTTAAGAGTTTATTCTTAGAATATAAGCTATACGAGTAATAAGCTATAGGCGTAACCAGGGGGGGTTTTGGGGGTTGTAACCCCCCCATTGTGATTTGAGCTCTATACGCTTAACACCATAGCCCTCAAAGACCTTCCAGTAGTTGTAACCCCCCCTTTCAGGTAGTTGTAACCCCCCCCTTAGGATCATCCTGGTTACGCCTATGATACGAATTAAACTACTATTAACTTTTTTGTAAAAACTTACAGTTTTTCAGTGATTTACGAAAAACCGCTTCATAACATGAATTTTTTTACGAATAATTAAAATCTTTGATCTTTAATAACTTAAAAAGTATTGACTTATTTTATTAACTTTATATAATAAATTTTGCTTTTAATTTGTTCTTTTATTGATTTGTGCAGTTATTTTTAATAAAATAATTTTCACCCCCGAGAAGGGGCGGTATCCACCCTCAGGGTAAAGGCGCAAGGTGGTACCATGTCACCTTTGTTTCTTGACGTATCCTCTAACCACTGATCAATTTTCGTGAAAATCGATGAAGGTTCACCGAAATTGAAGGTAATCGTTGATTTTTACCTTCAGTGACTGCACTATACAAAATAAATTGCAATTTACTGATCTAAATGCGCGTAATTTGGAAGCTTATAAATTATTCAATGATATGTAGTCGCCAAATAATTAGTTTAATGCATTTTAAGTACAACTTTCTCTTAAGCCGGGAAGATAGGGTGGTTTTCTTGCGAAGGGGTTGTAGCTCAATAATCGAAATGCACGTGATTTAATAGTTTATTCTTAGAGTATATAAGCTATAGGAATTATATCCGCAATACGATATATTTTAAGTTTTCTCAGCATTTTTCTCTTAAGTTAAATCAATTAAAGGGTTGTTTGGGGGTGAAGGGGATGAGCTCAAAAATCGAAACTATATAATTTCAAGAGCTCATAAATAGCTCGTAATTCTGCCGCAAAAACCGATTCAATATTCCTATTTTTAAGTAGTGGGGGGGGCTGAATCAGCCCCCCACTAAAGTATCAAATTCCTGCTCAGTGGAACGAGCTCAAAAATTTTAGTTTGCGGAATATGAGAGCTCATAAATAGCTCATAAATCAGGGCTATTTGTTTTTTGATTTTGGCAAGTGGCGGGGGGGGGGGGGGCAGCTCAACACGGGTTAAAATCACATAAAATGGTGGACGTTTGTCCACCAAAAATTGTGTCTTTGATATTTTTTTTCCATTGGGCCAAATAAAATCTTAAAGAAGAAATTAAAAACGCAGACTAACGATATTGAGATTGCAAAAATATCTTCTTATGGAACATAAAACTTTACGACACTTAATTAAATGTTTCAATCCAGAAATCAAAATGTGCTGTTTATTATACTATTCCTTGAAATCAGCAACATTTAAACTAGAGATGGGAAAAACCTACCGGTTTAAACCTAAAACCGGTTTTTTTACTTCGCAATAACCGGTTTTACCGATTGTTTTTTTGTCCCGGTTATAACCGGTTTTTTTCTTTTTAAAGTAAAAACCGGTTATTAGGTTTTTACGGTGATTAGGATTAAATGAGGTATTATTTTGGATCCCAATCATAATTATTATTCTCAAGTAATTATTCCAAAAAAAAAACCATAATTCAAATTTTATTTTATTTTATAAAATACAGAAGCAAACTGAAAGTCTCATCTCACATCAGCCAGAAACAATTATTAAGTTTTATTATAATATTTCCTTGAAGAGGTATTTGTAATCATAATATTTACATAAGAAGTGATCTGGCTGCATTAGACGCAAACATCATCTATTTTTCACATTTAACACTTGACATTGAAAGTGGGTGAATGACTTTTTCTGATATCCAAAAATAATGCTCTGACTATGAATATCGAATTACTGATTACGAATACGAATCTCAAAGAATTTCGCTACGTTTTCAAAACGATACACTCATACAGGAAGTATTAAATGAGTTAAAATGTACCTATTCTACAAATATACAAACGTGTTAAAAGTAATACATGTTCTTTCGATAGTACTAATTTTGATCATATTGATATCGAGTCGAATGGAGTATCGCAAACTAAAGTGTATTGTAAATGTAACTTTGTAACCTGTTGGATTAAAAAAACCAAAAACCGGTTTTTCCAAAACCCGGTTCTTTTGGCCGGTTATAACCGCCAGGTTAAACCGTAAGAAAAAAACCGGTATAACCGAAAACCGGTGTTTCGTCAAAAACCGCCATCCCTAATTTAAACTTCTTAAAGACTTAAACATTTAAATTTAATTTCAGAACAATTACAGGTTATACCTTTCAGCTTTCAATGCGAACCTCAGATTGATGTAATAATAGCAACATGCTACATCATGTAACAAGGGGAATACCCTAAATGCAAATCCTCAGATTCCTGACATCTGGATGGGAATAGTTAATATTAATTATAGGTACTAGTTGTTAATAGTAGAAATTTTTGTATGAAATACAAACCGCACAACTTCAAAATCGCATTAATATAAAAATATAAAAAAATTCGCATGAAAAGAGACCTTAATGAATGTATATTAATAGATGTGAAAAATACGGTGTTTTGTCAGTTCTTTCACAGACATCAACATAACACAGGCAATAGGTACGAGGATATGAAGATGGGAGGGGCCGTTCAATACACGATCGGATAATATGAAATCGTCGATTTATCAATTCTAAATCGCTGCACTGTTTAGCAGTCTATTTAAGCAGAATTATGAAAAAAGAATGTGTGTGTACTTTGTACGCACGTAAGAAGTTATACTTCTACTACATATTATGTGATTTTTAAGACAATACCAAAAATTTAAAAAAAATAAAAGAATAAAACGCACACAAACACATTGAAAAATGCCACAAAGAAAAAATGATTTCTGAACGATAATAATTGTTGGCAAAAATTTTAAATACGCATTTTCTGAAAAAAAAATTATATAACAAATATACTTACAATCATAAAATGCATAAAAAAATAAAAAAATAAAAACTTGCATCGGGAATCGAACCCGTGAATTTCGGGACGCTTTGATTCGTAATCGAAGCCTAGACTCACTCGTCCAATTCCACATTATTTGTCATGTGGAAAAATAGGGTAACTGAACGTTTTACTGTTTGACAGTTGTTTTGAATATAATTAAATTATGTAGTTTAAATTTTGTGGAAGAAAATATTAAAATATAACAAAACAGTAAGAAAAAAATATATTAGATGAAGATTGGTAGAACTTTTGTTGGTAATCAAATTAAGTATGTAAATCAAAGCATTACATACCTACTAGATAAATAAATCTACGCCAAAAAATCATAGTTTAAAAATAAAAATCGGACCTAATTTGGGATTTCTCTCTAAAATCCCCATTCTTGAGAAAATAAATGTACAATAGAGCGTCGATTATCCGAACGTCGATCAACCGAACGACCGCTTATTCGAACTATCGACTCCCGCGTCCCGCACTCGAATACCGAGCAAGCGTTAGTAATTGACGCTTAAAATATCTTCAATTTTCTTCAATATTGTATCCAAAAATAATTATGTTGTTGCAAAGACTGCACTTTTTTGTTTAGTTGCTAGTTGTCATTATCAAGGTATAAATAAATATGTAGGTATATAAATATGGCTTTTATTCACTTGTGGATAAATATGTATGACTTTAAATATATATCAATATATTGTAGTTCGATTATCCGAACAAATAGGTTTTCCGAACAGCTATGTCCCCCAATTAGTTCGGATAATCGGCGCTCTACTCTATTTCAACCTAATCCAAATGTATAATTACAATATGATTATAATAAAAACTACTTACCAAATGAGAATGAGTTTTCCTTGTCCAAAATAGTCCAAAAGTCCAAAAATATAGGTATATGAAAACTATTTAAAAAGGCAGTATAACTATTAACTAACTTTTGTTTGTTGTTTCTTTTCATACAAATTTTAAAACGCAACAACCATAAATAATCAAACTACAGCTGTACCACAGAATATATAACCACACAGAAGCGAATCTGACTGTCCTTTCCATTGATTTTGTTGGGACCGAAATGTTTGACCTTGTGCACCAGTTACAGAATAGAACTTGATGTTCTAAGGAATAGACCATTCCAAATTAGGTAATTTTTTTGACAAGTTGTTATTAATTAAATATGAAATATAAAATTTAACTATAAAATATAAATAAAATATAAAATAAAACATATATAAATATAAAATTTAACTATAAACAACTGTCATGTCAGTCGCAAAAGTGAGGTTGCACCAGTTACGTTGACACATGAGCATGAAAATTATGTTACCGTTTTCGGCAGGAGTTTCGCTTCTGTATGGTTATTTATTCTGTGGCTGTACCACAGCCGCCATATTGAATAATTTTTGACATGTCATTTGAACATCCAATCAGAACAAAGTTATAATGCGCATGCGCCAGGATCATAGGTTTTAACATATAAAAATTCACCCTCATATCGCCGGTAAAGAAGTATAACTTCAATAATTCTGCGCATCGGACTCTCGGTAGCGACATCTATTAAAGAGAAATGAAAATGTAACTTTTACAATTTATAAGGAAAGGAGACGACGAACAAAGAAGATGAAAGGGACTCTACAATATGCAGTCACATTCCGTCTATTCGTCTCGGAAAAAATTCCAACGAAAGTTGATTCCGTGTACTCAAAATATCAGTAAAATGAAAACTTAAAACTACTTATGTTTCATTTCGGTCCAGATGATCTACCCCATACGTCCGTTTCGCTCTCTAGACCCCTGAAAATTTAAAATTGGTGTAAATTGTTTAATATTTAAATAGACAAATTGCTCATTTCAGTATTTTTGAGTTGATATTATAAAACCTACAGTCTCAAATAAACTACATCCAGTTTCCCCCATTAACTCACTCTTTAAAACGTCTTATTGAAAAGATATGTCAAGTAGACGAATAGATGAGCATAGTAAAGTTGGTGCAAGTGTTGATATAATTATGTTTTAGGTTTATGTTAAACAATAAATAATTCTATTTTACTGGCGCTAATGGGAATTTTCTAACTTTGTAAGTGACGTGTTGATAAAAATGTTATTATGTGACTGTAATTTTAAATAATGTCATAAATATCAACCATATTATTGTATGTATTACGATTTTGTAACTACTTTGTAAGAATTACAAATTAAGCCTGCAATAACATTTTATTTTAATAATTCTAGACTTATCTATCTACATTACCAAATACCTCAGGAACAGGCGAGGTTTGAAAAGGGTAAAGGTACACGGGAACAAATTCTGAACCTGAGACAACTTATTGAGAAGTCTAGAGAATTTCAGGTACCTCTGATTATATGCTTCGTTGACTACGAAAAGGCATTTGATTGTGTAAGCTGGATTACTCTCTGGTCCATTTTAATAGAAATGGGCCCACCAATGCACCTGGTGACACTTATTAAAATCTATACCAGTCCAATATAGCAAAAGTACGACTAGATTAGAAGTTCTCAAACCAATTCAAGACCGAGGGAGGTGTTAGACAATCATGCGTGTTGTCACCTGACTTATTTAACATTTATGGTGAATATGTCATGAGGATGGTTTTAGAAGGATGGGCCGGTGGAGTAACAGTATCTGGTAGAAAAATCTGTAATTTAAGATTTTCTGATGGCACTACACTCATAGCAGAAAATAAGAAAGAAATATTTGATCTCCTGCGAAGAGTTGATTACGAAAGCAATAAAATTGGTTTGAAAGTCAATAAAGCTGAGACAAAAATAATGGTGGTCGACAGATTCCACACTATTCAACTGACTAACATGTTACAGGAATACCAGATAGTAAACAGCTTTGTCTATCTTGGGTCTAGTATAACTATCGATGGTAACGGTGAAGCAGAAGTTCGGAGACGTATTGGTATGGCAAAAAATGCGATCAGTCGCCTAACTAAAGTTTGGAAAGACAGATCTATCTCTCAAAAAATCAAGATGAGACTGGTGAATGCCCTTGTATTCTGAATATTTCTATATTGGGCAGAGACGGACTCTTAGCGCACGCGAGCTCCAAAAAATTGATGCTTTTGAGATGTGGTGCTGGAGAAGAATGCTGCGCATACGTTGGACAGCTCATAGGACAAACGACCCGTGTTGAGCTGCCCCCCCCCCACTTGCAAAAATTAAAAAACAAATAGCCCTGATTTATGAGCTATTTAGGAGCTTTCACATTCCGCAAACTAAAAATTTTGAGCTCGTTCCACTGAGCAGGAATTTGATACCTTAGTGGGGGGGGGGGCTGAGTCAGCCCCCCACTACTTAAAAATAGGAATATTGAATCGGTTTTTGCGGCAGAATTACGAGCTATTTATGAGCTCTTGAAATTATATAGTTTCGATTTTTGAGCTCATCCCCTTCACCCCCAAGCAACCCTTTAATTGATTTAACTTAAGAGAAAAATGCTGAGAAAACTTAAAATATATCGTATTGTGGATATAATTCCTATAGCGTATATACTCTAAGAATAAACTATTAAATCACGTGCATTTCGATTATTGAGCTACAACCTCTTCGCAAGAAAACCACCCTATCTTCCCGGCTTAAGAGAAAGTTGTACTTAAAATGCATTAAATTAATTATTTGGCGACTACATATCATTTAATAATTTATAAACTTCCAAATTACGCGCATTTAAATCAGTAAATTGCAATTTATTTTGTATAGTGCAGTCACTGAAAGTCAACGATTACCTTCAATTTCAGTGAACCTTCATCGATTTTCACGAAAATTGGTCAGTGGTTAGAGGATACGTCAAGAAACAAGGGTGACATGGTACCACCTTGCGCCTTTACCCTGAGGGTGGATACCGCCCCTTCTCGGGGGTGGAAATTATTTTATAAAAAATAACTGCACAAATCTATAAAAGTACAAATTATTAGCAAAATTTATTATATAAAGTTATTAAAATAAGTCAATACTTTTTAAGTTATTAAAGATCAAAAATTTTAATTATTCGTGAAAAAATGCATGTTTTGAAGCGGTTTTTCGTAAATCACTAAAAAACTGTAAGTTAATAGTACTTTTATTCGTATAGCTTATATTCTAAGAATAAACTCTTAAATCACGCGTCTTTCGATTATTGAGTTACAACCCCTTCGCAAGAAAACCATCCCATATTCCCGGCTTAAGAGAGAGTTGTACTTAAAATAATTTAAATAAATTATTTGGCGACTAGATATCGTTTAATAATTTATAAGCTCGCAAAATATACGCATCTCAATTATTGAATTGCCATGTTCTTTCTATAGTGCAGTCACTGAAGGTAAAAATCAACTATGACTTTCGATTTCGGTAAATCTCCATTCATTTTCACGAAAATTGGTGAGCGAGTTTTGATGCTATCAACTATTTCCGGAGCTCATTTTTGATAGGTATTTCTAAGTACTTTGACAAGTATTTAGTACCTAAGTGTTATAAAACGCATCTCTTTCCCGTTATTTAAGCTTGAATCCGTAGATTTGAATAGTCGCAGAAAAAATATACATTTAATTACCAATAACTAACTTTAAATTAACATTAAAGGGTTTTTCAAGTAAGCAATTTATTATATTTTTTATTAGCTTCAATTTTAGTAATGAACACTTTTTTGTAAAAACTTACAGTTTTTGAGTTATTTATGAAAAATCGTTTTAAAGCATGCATTTTCTTTCACAAAAATTAAAATATTTGATCTTTAATAACTCAAAAAGTATTGATTTATTTTAATCACATTATATAACAAATTTTACTTACAATTTGCCCCTTTCTCGATTTGTGGGGTTATTTTTAATAAAGTAATTTTCACCCCCGAGAAGGAGTGACATGTACCCCATGTTAAAACCCCAAGTTGTTATTGTTAATTCTTGAAAATGAATGGAGATTTACCGAAATCGAAGTTCATAGTTGATTCTTACCTTCAGTGACTGCACTTTAGAAAGAAAATGGCAATTCAATCATTGAGATGCGTATATTTTGCGAGCTCATAAATTATTAAACGATATGTAGTCGCCAAATAATTAATTTAAATTATTTTAAGTACAACTCTCTCTTAAGCCGGTAATATGGGATGGTTTTCTTACGAAGGGGTTGTAGCTCTATAATCGAAAGGCGCGTGATTTAAGAGTTTATTCTTGGAATATAAGCTATACGAATTAAACTACTATTAACTTTTTTGTAAAAACATACAGTTTTTCAGTGATTTACGAAAAACCGCTTCATAACATGCATTTTTTTCACGAATAATTAAAATCTTTGATCTTTAATAACTTAAAAAGTATTGACTTATTTTATTAACTTTATATAATAAATTTTGCTTTTAATTTGTTCTTTTATTGATTTGTGCAGTTATTTTTAATAAAATAATTTTCATCCTCGAGAAGGGGCGGTATCCACCATCAGGGTAAAGGCGCAAGTTGGTACCATGTCACCTTTGTTTCTTGACGTATCCTCTAACCACTGACCAATTTTCGTGAAAATCGATGAAGGTTCACCGAAATTGAAGGTAATCGTTGATTTTTACCTTCAGTGACTGCACTATACAAAATAAATTGCAATTTACTGATCTAAATGCGCGTAATTTGGAAGCTTATACATTATTAAATGATATGTAGTCGCCAAATAATTAGTTTAATGCATTTTAAGTACAACTTTCTCTTAAGCCGGGAAGATAGGGTGGTTTTCTTGCGAAGGGGTTGTAGCTCAATAATCGAAATGCACGTGATTTAATAGTTTATTCTTAGAGTATATAAGCTATAGGAATTATATCCGCAATACGATATATTTTAAGTTTTCTCAGCATTTTTCTCTTAAGTTAAATCAATTAAAGGGTTGTTTGGGGGTGAAGGGGATGAGCTCAAAAATCGAAACTATATAATATCAAGAGCTCATAAATAGCTCGTAATTCTGCCGCAAAAGCCGATTCAATATTCCTATTTTTAAGTAGTGCGGGGGCTGACTCAGCCCCCCCCACTAAGGTATCAAATTCCTGCTCAGTGGAACGAGCTCAAAATTTTTAGTTTGCGGAATATGAGAGCTCATAAATAGCTCATAAATCAGGGCTATTTGTTTTTTGATTTTTGCAAGTGGAGGGGGGGGGGCAGCTCAACACGGGTGGACAAACGTTTCCATTGTAAACCAACTCTAGATTAAAAAAAGTGTGTTCACAATATTTCTGCAATGAATTCTGTAATTCTTCGATCACGTGGTTCGCAGAGGTGACGATAGTTTGAAGGGATTAATTGGAAACTCATTCTACGAAGTTTTTAGAGCAGCTGAAGGTAGACCCCAATGAAAAAAAATTGTTAGGAATATTGTAAGAAATCACGATCCCCAGTAATGGGAAAACAACAAGAGAGAGACTGGTCTTCTTTCCAATATAATTCAGAATATTTTTGTTCCAATTGCAAATTTTTTAATTTTCAAGTAAACTTGTTTTTTTCATTATAAATTTCATTATAAATTCTGGTCTATATTTCTTTTTATTTCATTTTTCTATATCTTCTTTACTTTTTTGGTTTAAACCCCATCTAAAATCACATCTTTTTTATTTGTTTGTCGTGGGGTATCTCGTGCCAAAGTTTTATCCAGCTTACACAATCGAATGCCTTCTGGTAGTCAACAAAGCATACTGTCATCATCTCTCCTCAATATTTCTCCTTAGTAGGATATAGTGGCGGTATGTAATTTGTTTGACTATTTCTGTCCAATTATCTCTACCCTGTGCATGTTGTTTCCCTTCGGAGAATGAGTAACCAGTCATACACTTTATTTGGTCTGACCATCGTCCTCTGGATCTTTTGCCCTCTACGTGACCTTCAACTATCATTAGCTCCATGTCCCTCGAATTTTCAACCAGTTGTCTCAGTATCAGGTTTGCTCACTGTACCTTTTCCCTTTACAAACCAGCTTATTCCTGCGTCATTTAGTAATGTAGGTAAATTTTTGGTCAATGGTCTATATTGTTATACGGCATGGAGACACGGATGTTAAAAATATCTTCCATTAATAAGTTGGAGGCCTTCGAAATGTAAACCTTGCGAAGAATGTTCCGCACACCATGAACAAATAGGGTGAGAAACGAGAAAGTCTTAAGAAGAGCAAATACTAAGGGAGAATTGCCCAACTTGATCAAGGCACGAAAAATTGGATACCTGGGCCATATCCTGAGAAGTGAAAAATACGCAATCCTTCAACTAATCATCCTAGAAAAGATTGAGGACAAGAGAGGGGTAGGTCGCAATCAAATTCGTGGCTGCGAAATATAAAGAACTGGACAGGCATAACTAACACTGGCGACCTTTTGCATACCGCAAAATACAGACGCTTGACCTTAAGATAATTGGCCAACTCACTCTAGGTGCACGTCACCTTAAGAAGAAAAAGGTAAATTTTTATTATGTTTTTGATGATATGCAATATGTTATTTGATGATTTGATGATATTATGCAATGTGAAAGATTTTACTGGAATGTGTTATTAGTGACGATTTATGGTGATTTTTATAAATCGTAGTTGCTCCTTTTTTGTGAAGTGGACTGTAAATTGAGGTGGCCATTTTCCCGAATTCCAAACAGCGGCACAGGTAGATTGGATGATAAATATGTAATTCTCTCTTAATTACCTAGTGACTGCGGCATTTCTCCTGGTATTGTGTCAATTCCTAGGGATTTATTTCTCTTTAGCGATTTAATTGCATTTTTTACATAAGATAGCAAGACAGTAGGTTCTCTATTTCTTAGTCGGAGTGCCATAGCTTTTCTCCTAGGGTCTCACTATTATAAAGCACTAAAACATTTTTGCCACGTTTCCAATATATCGTCAGGAAAAGTATTTAGATTGCCTTCCTTATTAATTACAGATCACATATTATGAGATTTAAACTTTCTAGTAAGAAGTTTGACCTTTTGTAATAAATCTCTTGGTTCATTCATGCTCTTCTATTTTCCTGCATTTTTGAGAGATGTAATCTGGTTGCACTATAAAATTTGAGATGACTTGAGTACGCAGTAAATAAAAGTGAGCTCTAAACTGATTTTTGAATTACTCCCGGCTAAGAAATCTTCCGCAATCCTAACACAAAATTTCAGTCTATTAAAGATGCATTTTACGAAATAAAAGGCAGATATCGAGCACTGAATTTGATTTAATCTTGCCCAAATCAAATTTAATCTTGCCCATAAAATTCTTTGTCTGTGACTGTCATGTCATCATATTAAGATATATATTGTCGCTAGAATGATATGTAAGCCAATATTTAAAATAGTAATTCAAAAATATAAATCTGCCTCTTCAGGAATTTGTCTCTAAAGTCGCTTATTCTCGAAAATTTGAATTTATTCCATAATTTTACCCCACACTCTATACATAAAGGTGCAAAATCTTTACATTAGTAAACATCATACCGTTATAAAAACCAAGTTTTTATTACGTGCCTGTTCTAACTATAGAAATAAATGATAACGCATACGAGTAAGGAAATATTACAACTTTAAATTTCGTACGCAATCATGAATAGGCCAGATCCTTCTATACGGCTGTAATTTCTATGAACGTTTATGGCCAACAAGCTAGATATATGTGATAGCATATCCAGCGTATACGCAAAGGAAAAGAAGAGGAGACTAGAAAGACACATTGTTTGGTCACACCATCTCGGACACAATAGTACAAGAATAGACCCCTATTAAGGCCAAACGAATATTCTCCGTACTTGTAGCTGATGGTCGTACCACGGTATCACAGTACCATTGTTCACCTTCCCTACAAAACAGTAATAAATTAGTTAAATTTTTATAAAAGTGTGCTTTTACTTTATAAGATCTAACTCTTGCTTAGACAGGGACGGCTTTTACAAGGAAATTATGCAGATTGGAAAAGCTTTGGGAGAGTTGAATTTTAACGAATTATTACAAATGATCATTGTATATGAATCCACCTAACATCACATATGTTTCAAATTTTCTAATCTCTATTCTTAAATCATGATAAATAAGGACACATAATTATGTTCGTATACTTTTTGTAATATTTAGATTTTTTTTACTGGGTACTTCAACCACTGTTTTTTTTAAGTTTAGGATTTTGTGTGCCCCTCTACAACGGCCACCAAGTTTTATTGTGCTATATCTAAACCAGGGAATTTAGCACATAGAGACAACGTTTCGCTTTGCGTACAGGATGACGGATGACGTCAGGAAAAACATCCATAATATAAACATGCGTATGGGTAGATATGCATAATAATTGCGTTTTAAAGTGCATCTTTTTTTTTGAAGTTATACTTCTTTACGGGCGTAATGACGGTGAAATTTTATATGGGAAAACCTAGCGACCGGGCGCATGCGCATTATAACTTTGTTCTGATTGGATGTTCAAATGACATGACAAAAATTATCTAAAATGGCAGCTGTGGCACAGCTGTGGGACTGTGCATGGTTTGGTTATAATGTATGCTTGTTGCGTTTTAAAATTTGTAGGAAGAGAAACAACAAACAAAAAGTTAGTTAATGGTTATACTGCCTTTTTAAATAGTTGTCATATTATATTTTTGGACTTATTTACATAGAAGAGATGATTGTTGCATGCCAATGTGAAAGCTCATCAAAGTGTGCCTAGTATGAGTGCCGCAGATCTCGCTTATTCAAAGCTAAAGAATCTTTCACTGGTAAGTGTTTTATAAATAGTTGATCAAATTTTGTTATGATATTTGAACATAGCCACTTTGCACGACGCAAGTGATTGCGAAATTTATTAGTCGTTATATGGGCTCCGATACCTACCTTGAACCTACCAAAATACATAAGTAGTATGTAATACTTTTATTTACATAATTTGATTACCATAAAAATTTCTATCAATATTCACCTAATATATTGTCTTCTTACTCTATGTTTTGTTTTATTTTTTCAATTCTAAATCATTTTAATTCAAAATCAAAATAATTTGATTTACATAAGTTAAAAATGTCAAAAGGTTAATCTGTTTAGTTAGACGATCTTCGCACATAATGACAAGCTGTCTCTGTGGCGAAGTTTTAATGCGGGTGAATCCCAATACAACGCAAATACCAGCCGCGTGGTAAGTTGGTTCGAATCCCAATAGAAACTTTTATTTTTTTATTTTTTTTTATACATTTTATGATTGTAAGTATATTTATTATATAATTTTATTTTCAGAAAATACGTATTTAGTTAAAAAATTTTCCGACAATTAATGTTCAGAAATTATTTGTGGCATTTTTAATGTGTTTTTTGGCACTGTTTTAATAAAAATGTTTGAGAAGTAGTAAGTATAAATTAATTTAATATTTAAATAAAATATAAATAAAAAGTATATTAATTTCGTTTATAATCATATAATCATATAATAGAAGTATAACTTCTTACGTGCGTACAAAGTACACACACATTCTTTTTTTTCTCTGATTCTGGCTTTGGTTTAGAACTAGAACCTTTAGCCACGTAATTGTATAACTTATCACTAAGTCAGGGGAGTAATGTGTAGTGTGTGTGTTGAGTAAGTGTCTTGTTACTTTGCAAAGTCGACGTCATTGTCTTTGCAAAGAGACGCTAATTGTTTCCGAACGTCTGCGGTCCCTCCGGTGATTACCGATCCCACAAGGACAAGTGCATCTAAAAGTGCATAAAGATGTCAAAATTAGTACGGGCAAATTTTGTTATTCAGGGGCTTTTTGTAGCAGGGCCACTTTCGAGGATTTTCAGATTGCTTGGGGGTTTTTGGGATCGCTAAATACGAATACGTCATCAGAACCGACCCCCAAAGCACCTGGTACCCAAGATCGCTGCTGAGGCACGTCATCTTCTGGAGTTTCGAGTGCTCTCGGAACTAAGTTGATACAAACAAATTACTCGGGGGTTTTTGAGGTGGCTGAACCTAGTGCCCAAGGTGACTGATATGCACTTCATCTTCTGGAATTTCGAGGGTTTTCGGTTTTGGAAGGTCGGTTTTGATAGCGTATTCGTATTCAATAACCCCAACCCCCCCTCACCCCCGATTAATCTATTTGTACCTATCAATTTAGTGTTGGAAAGCCATTATTGATCAACCTGATCATAGATGAAATAATAAAAAAAAAGTAAGTAAAAAAAAGAATCCAAATGGGAGAAAATAACTTAAAATAATCTGCTATACAGACGATGCAATACTAATCTCTCAAAAACAAGATAATTTAAAACGTATGCTGCGCCATTTTAAAAAACTCTCAAAATATTTAACATGTTAATTTTTCCAAACAAAATTTATGGTTATAAAAGCAAGTCTACTAATATGTAAATTAGAGCTAGAGGGTTAAATAAAATAGAACAAGTGATTGTGTTTCAGTATCTAGGCATCACACTGTCTACAATCTATCCACTATCTATTTTTAGCTACGGAAAGCTCGAAACAAAAGTGGAAGATAAAGTAAATAGAGCAAACAGAACCGCAGTTACCTAAATGAAACAATATGGAGAAATAAAAATATCGGAAAAGAAATGAAAGGCAGAATTTATACAACTTCTTTATCATCCTGACACACGCGGCAGAAACATAACCTGGCACAGAGAAGACAAAAAGAAGCTATAAACAGCAGTAAAGACCACGAAAATAATGGACCGACAACTTATTGGAGGAACATTAAAAAACAGAGTCTTGTCTACGCAAAGAGAAGAAGAAGAGGATAATCTAGGATGATAAATAAAAGAATTTGGAAAGAAAAAGAAATGCTGGAGATTTAATTGCGCGACAGATAGAAAAATTATTGCACAAGAAGCAACACCAAAGTCGCAGCCTCTATTAAATAGTACTTAAATGGTAATAGACTGAAGAAACGATAAGGAAACATATGGAGATAAAAATGAAATAAAGAGATTTGTATAATTTAAAAAAAAATATCTACTCGTACTAAAAACTATTATTAAATTTGTTTTGCGTAATAATTGATATAGTATATTAAGTATGGAGAACGGTAAGGGTTTTATACCGTTCGAAGACAATTGTTTATTAATTATTGTCTGAGATCGGTTACCCTTAACGTTCGACATGCTTATAACGTTTTTTGCACGATTGATACCATTATAAATTATAAAATTAAACATTTTCGTCATATTGACTAGTTTCATTCATTTCATCAAGATAGATACTTTGGTTGTTAGGTAGTAACTAGGGTGCATAACAACAATGGAGAATTGAGTTTTTATTTAGTTGTCAATAATTTTAAGTACAATTTTGATTATTATAAATTAAAATATGAGCGAAACTGAATTTGAAGAAATTGAACGGGCTTGGGAAGAAGGGTGTTCCGCAATTATTCCCGAAAAATCCAAAATCCGTTATCAAAATACCTACCAAAGTTTTAAAAAATGGTGCGAAGGCAAGAATTTAAGAATCGAAGAAAAGACTCTATTGGCATATTTCGTTCAAAGACATATGCAGTTGAAAGCTCCTGGAAGCCTCTGGGCAGAATATTCAATGATTAAATCCACCGTTTTTCTTTATGATGGCATTGATATTTCCAAGTTTTCAACTTTGATCGCGTATTTGAAGAGAAAAAATGTTGGCTATAGGCCTATAGTCCTGTCGCCAGGGGGGGGTACAACGGCCTCTTTAATTCAGATGGACTTACCCAAGTTTTTTTTATATATTTTGACCCGTAGAATACGAATTTTTTGGGTAACAGTTGATCCGGATGTCGATAAGATTGTTATAGACAAAGAACTTGAGGAATTACATAACAGCGATTTCTCGCAAAACAAAACATCTTTTTGTATTTTTTGGGTCATTTTAAGCAAAAAATATTCCTACAAGTTTTTTCGTAGAATGCATAGTTTTCGAGATAACCGCGGTTGAACTTTAAAAAAATCGAAAAATTGCAATTTTTGAACCCGAATAACTTTTGATTAAAAAATAAAGTAGCAATTCTGCTTACCGCATTTGAAAGTTTAAGTCAAATTATATCGGTTTTGATTATTTGAATTGCTAAGAATTAATTTTTTTATTGTTAAACAAATCTATAAATACATAGTGTTTCCCGTACCTAATACATGCGTTTTAACGCATGCTACGTAGAAATTGCCTCGCTTGCACTTATAGCTACTCTACCTACTCGTTCGATTTTAAATGAGAAATCATTGAAAACATCACTCACATACTAGGTGTTTATAACTTTGTTTAACAATAAAATAATAAATTTGTAGCAATGCAAATAATCAAAACCGATATAATTTGACTTAAACTTTCAAATGCGGTAAGCAGAATTGCTACTTTATTTTTTAATCAAAAGTTATTCGGGTTCAAAAATTACAATTTTTCGATTTTTTGAAAGTTCAACCGCGGTTATCTCGAAAACTATGCATTCTACGAAAAAAATTGTAGGAATATTTTTTGCTTAAAATGACCCAAAAAATACAAAAAGATATTTCGTTTTGCGAGAAATCGCTGTTATGTAATTCCTCAAGTTCTTTGTCTATAACAATCTTATCGACATCCGGATCAACTGTTACCCAAAAAATTCGTATTCTGCGGGTCAAAATATATAAAAAAAACTTGGGTAAGTCCATCTGAATTAAGGAGGCCGTTGTACCCCCCTGGCGACAGGACTACTAAGAAAGCGAGCATTTTTACACGGGAGCAATTTGAAAAATTTCTGATGGAAGCACCGGATGAAGCATTTCTAGTTCACAAGGTAATATAAGCTAGTTTAGGTAAAAGAAATACTCTAATGAAGATTTTTTCATAATTTGTAGGTCGCAATGATATTGGTAATATCTGGTGCCTGTAGAAGAGAAGAATTACATAATATTACTATGAATGACATCCAACAAACCGATGGTTTAATGATTGTAAAAGTACCCAATACAAAAACGAACATCCAGCGTACTTTTACAGTCGTTAATAAACCAGACGATAAAATTCCATATTTAGAAATTCTGCAAATACTACTAATGTATGCGATTCTGCAGGAGTTTCTGTTAGAAGTGAAACCACAGCCCAAACAAGTGGGATTTCATTAAATAATTTAACAAATTGTACCATAAGTTTCAATATTAATAAATAATTCGTTAGTTTTCTTTATTCTTTCAAAAAATAAATTAAAATTAAGAGATTTTTTAACTCGACGGTAAGTGAATTACTTACCGTCGAGTTGGAGTACTTACCGTCGAGTTGAATTACTCACCGTCGAGTTGCTAGTAAATGTCACCTACTGACGTAAAATCTGTCACGGTAAACAGTCAAAAATGATCAATCGTGCAAAATAGTATATTAAGTATGGAGAACGGTAAGGGTTTTATACGGATCGAAGACAATTGTTTGGAGGAGGAGCGGAGCGACGACTCCAATTATTGTCTGAGATCGGTTACCCTTAACGTTCGACACGCTTATAACGTTTTTTGCACGATTGATACCATTATAAATTATAAAATTAAACAATTTCGTCATATTGACTAGTTTCATTCATTTTATCAAGATAGATACTTTGGTTGTTAGGTAGTAACTAGGGTGCATAACAACAATGGAGAATTGAGTTTTTATTTAGTTGTCAATAATTTTAAGTACAATTTTGATTATTATAAATTAAAATATGAGCGAAAGTGAATTTGAAGAAATTGAACGGGCTTGGGAATGTTGATGTCCTCGGATTAAAGCGTCAAGGAGGTTGGCGTTCATCGACAGTATCAGAAAGCTATGTAGAAGATTCTCTTCAAAATAAAATAGATTTTGCCGAAAAAATATTGTGCAATACTAGTAATACTACTAATGTATGCGATTCTGCAGGAGTTTCTGTTAGAAGTGAAACCACAGCCCAAACAAGTGGGATTTCATTAAATAATTTAATAAATTGTATCATAAGTTTCAATATTAATAAATAATTCGTTAGTTTTCTTTATTCTTTCAAAAAATAAATTAAAATTAAGAGATTTTTTAACTCGACGGTAAGTGAATTACTTACCGTCGAGTTGGAGTACTTACCGTCGAGTTGGATTACTTACCGTCGAGTTGCTAGTAAATGTCACCTACTGACGTAAAATCTGTCACGGTAAACAGTCAAAAATGATCAATCGTGCAAAAAGGTATATTTCCGTTGAAATCGAAATTTCTCTTCTTTTTTAAATAAATTATAAATTGTAGAAATATCTCATTCGAACGGTTCAGGTATTTTTCTAAGGGATGTTACGTTAACCAACGCCAGTCCTGCGCTTATCTTCTACTTCTCTCTATACAATATGGTAATAAAGCAGTTCAGTAACTAAATACGTTTTAAGATGAATATCTTACGTAGATTTTTAATATGTTTGTCTATTGTATTGTTACGAAGGTTCTTTTCTTTTCTAATGGAGCAACTTTGACTCTCCATGTGGTGTTCTTCGCGGATTCAGTGTGCATCAAAGAAAAAAAGTCCGCGCTTTGTTTTAATGATTGCAATGGTATTAAAAACGTGCGTCATTGAATAACAGAAAATGCTATAGTACACAGGGTGTTCCGAAAAGATTGGTCATAAATTATACCAGACATTCTGGGGTCAAAAATAGTTCGATTAAACCTAACTTACCTTAGTATAAATATGCTCATAAAAAAAGTTACAGCCCTTTGAAGTTACAAAATGAAAATCGATTTTTTTCAATATATCGAAAAGTATTAAAGATTTTTTATTAAAAATGGACATGTATTATTCTTATGGTAGAATCATCTTAAATCAAAATTATAGTGAGATTTGTCCACCCCATAAAAATTTATGGGGGTTTTGATCCCTTAAACCCCCCAAACTTTTGTGTACGTTCCAATTAATTAATTATTTTGGTATCATTAATTAAACACAATGTTTTTAAAACTTTTTTGCTTCTTAGTATTTTTTCGACAAGCGAGTTTTTATCGAGATGCGGCTTCTTTTTTAATATATTTACATAAAAATTGTATGTGAGTTTTGTTCTTTTAACCCACCAAATGTTTGTGTACGTTCCAATTAAACTATTATTGTGGTACCTACCATTAGTTAAACAGTGTTTTTAAAACTTTTCTGCCCTTAGTATTTTTTTGATAAGTCATCTTTTATCAAGATGTGGCTTCTTTTTCAAAATATACCTAAAAATATCAATTATAAATTTAATACATTTTCAGATTACTAACAGGGCCCTGATTCTAAATCAAATTTCGACCAAAAACAAGTCGCTTTCAATATGGCGACTGTCGAAATTATTTGACACGGAGATGGTGCGGAGATGAATGAATGGCCAAAAGCGAGGTTAGGTTTAGTCTAGATGTGTTTTGTTTATTTCTTGCAAGGAAAACTAAATCAAAAGGTATTATAATATAGCTGGGTTTAATTGAAATTTGCTTGTTTTGAGGAATTAGATAGAATAGTAAATTAGAAATATAATAATTGAGAATGTCCACAACATGAATCATCAACTCAATGAAAGATGTGAGGTAATAATCTGGGAAAATTAGTAAAAAACAAGGAAAATTAATTACCAGCTATTTTATTGCTGGACATGCTGAAATCAAATCTTAAGATTTCCTATATTAGTAATATAGCTGTGCAAAGTCCACAGAAAGTGTGCTATTTTGTTTATAAACAAATTAGCACTCCGAAATCTTTTTTTTTATTATTGCTCTATAACTCCGAAAATTTTAACTTTAAACCAAAACACTCACATAAAAATTGACAGTAATTTAATTCTGCACATTGATAATTTACTCCAATTTCCTTCGACGGAAATTTTCTTCGGAAAATTCGGGTTTTCCAAACAAAATCTTTAATTTTCAACTAAAATTTGAGGGAAGTAATTATTTATCAATAATTAAATAATTTGGTGACAGTGACATAAATCTTTTTTGTTATGAGTGTCTTGAAGATATGAAAATTTGTATGTACAAAGAGGACCGGAATTAAAAGGTATCTAATGGTTCAAAGATTAAAATCCTGTTGTTTATAACTCTGTCGCAAATGCCGGTCAAATTTGACCGGTTATACCCGGAATCACTCCTCGCAATTCAATTTGTTTTTCTTCGAAAAGGACACAGAAGCCGTGCTCTTTTCAACAGCGTTAACTTAATTTAATTTAATCTAATATTTTCTGAGGGGTTCTATTTGTTTATAAGCCAAAAAATTGTTTCTTTATAACATTCCTGAGACCGCTCAAATGGTCCAATTTCAATCCTGTAAGGTACGTTGAATAGGTATAGTGCTTTTTTATATGAAAATCATAGTTATTCTGGTGTATCATAATCTTTCTGGTTATTATTTCGACCGAAATTTTTTAATTAACATTTTAATTATTGCTAAACTATTGGTTAGATTGTCGCCGGTCTCCTGATATACAGAGAGGGGCTAAATTATGGAATAAATTCATTTTCTCTAAAATGGACGATTTTAGAGAAAAATCCCGAAACAGGTCGATTTTTATTTTTAAATTAAATTTCTTGGCATATATTTCAAACTAGTGACGTCATCCATCCGAGCGTGATGACGTAATTATTGTTTTAAATAGAAATATGGGTTCGTGTTGTAGCTCATTTACAAAGGCGTTCAATGCTCTATTCAGTATTATAAACATTAATATCATTATTTATACAGGGAGGCCAAAAAAAAATTTGAATTAAATTAATTGACGCAAGAAGAAGAATGCATGTAATTTATTTAACTCAAAATACATTCTATTGCTGTCAGAAAATAGAAAAAAATGTTTATTTTGCAAATAAACATTGCTTTTAGCTTAAATTAAAAGTTCAAACTGCCAATAGGTAGGAGGGAGGCTGTTTGTGATTTAATTTAAGCGAAAAGAAATGTTTATTTGTGAAATAAACCTTTTTTTCTATTTTCTGACAGCAGTACAATGTATTTTGAGTTAAATAAATTACATAGATTCTTCTTGTTGCGCCAATTAATTTAATTCAAAATTTTTTTTGGCAACCCTGTATAAATACCTAATGATATTAATGTTTATATTACTGAATAGAGAATTAAACGCCCTTTCAAATGACCTACCACACGACCCCTATTCCCATTAACAAAATTATCGATTACGTCATCACGCTCAGATGGATGACGTCACTAGTATGAAATATATGCCAAAAAATTGTAATTTAAAAATAAAAATCGACCTCTTTCGGGATTTTGCTCCAAAATCGTCCGTTTTAAAGAAATGAATTTATTCCATAATTTAGCCCCTCTGTATAATCTACTATAATAAATCTTTCATGTCTTCAATTATTTAATTATTGATAAATAATTAGGTACTTCCCTAAAATTTTAATTGAAAATGGCAGATTTTTTGGGAAAACTCGGATTTTCTGAGTAAAATTTTTGTTGAAGGAAATCGGAAAAAAAATAACTTTGTGCAGAACTAAATTACGGTGAATTTTTATTTGAGTGTTTTTGGCTCAAAGGAAAAATTATAGGAGTTACAGACCACTAATTGAAAAAAAAAGAAGATTTAGGAGTGCTAATTTGTTTATAAATAAAATAACACACTTTCTGCGGACTTGTCATACCCCATATTACTAATATATGCAATCTTAAGATTCGATTTTAGCAATAAAATAGCTGGTAAATAATTTTTCCCAAAAATGGTATTTTTTCGATAATTTTCCCAGACTATCAACAAAATCCAAGAAACCGAAGCGCCAACCCAAATTCTGAGCAGTCTCAACATGATAAGGTTAATATCCCCAAGAATCGCTATACTCTCCGGCTGTCATGGCGGTGTCGAAATAAAGTTGCGACTGTCGAAATGAATTAGAATCAGGCCCCAGGGGCCTGATTCTAAATCAAATTTCGACACTAAACAAGTCGCTTTCAATATGGCGACGGTTGAAATGCGATTGTGCGAGCCTTGTGGATTTTAGTTGAACTAACGAAGTGACGTCATGAAATAGCGACTATCGAAATTAATAGCGACTTTAAAAAGGGTGTTGATATTATAATTTCGACTGTCGAAATTATTTGACACGGAGATGAATGATTGGCCAAAAGCGAGGTTAGGTTTAGTTTAGATGTGTTTTGTTTATTTCTTGCAAGGAAAACTAAAGCAAAAGGTATTATAATATAGCTGGGTTTAATTGAAATTTGCTTGTTTTGAGGAATTAGATAGAATAGTATTAAATTAGAAATATAATAATTGAGAATGTCCACAACATGAATCATCATCAACGCAATGAAAGATGTAAGGTAATAATCTGGGAAAATTAGTAAAAAACAAGAAAAATTAATTACCAGCTATTTTATTGCTGGACATGCTGAAATCAAATCTTAAGACTTCCTATATTAGTAATATAGCTGTGCAAAGTCCACAGAAAGTGTGCTATTTTGTTTATAAACAAATTAGTGCTCCGAAATCTTTTTTTATTATTGCTCTATAACTCCGAAAATTTTAACTTTAAACCAAAACACTCACATAAAAATTGACAGTAATTCTGCACATTGATAATTTATTCCAATTTCCTTCGACGGAAATTTTCCTCGGAAAATTCGGGTTTTCCAAACAAAATCTTTAATTTTCAACTAAAATTTGAGGGAAGTAATTATTTATCAATAATTAAATAATTTGGTGACAGTGACATAAATCTTTTTTGTTATAAGTGTCTTGAAGATATGAAAATTTGTATGTACAAAGAGGACCGGAATTAAAAGGTATCTAATGGTTCAAAGATTAAAATCCTGTTGTTTATAACTCTGTCGCAAATGCCGGTCAAATTTGACCGGTTATACCTGGAATCACTCCTCGCAATTCAATTTGTTTTTCTTCGTAAAGGACACAGAAGCCGTGCCCTTTTCAACAGCGTTAACTTAATTTAATTAAATCTAATATTTTCTGAGGGGTTCTATTTGTTTATAAGCCAAAAAATTGTTTCTTTATAACATTCCTGAGACCGCTCAAATGGTCCAATTTCAATCCTGTAAGGAACGTTGAATAGGTATAGTGCTTTTTTATACGAAAATCATAGTTATTCTGGTGTATCATAATCTTTCTGGTTATTATTTCGACCGAAATTTTTTAATTAACATTTTAATTATTGCTGAACTATTGGTTAGATTGTCGCCGGTCTCCTGATATACAGAGAGGGGCTAAATTATGGAATAAATTCATTTTCTCTAAAATGGACGATTTTAGAGAAAAATCCCGAAACAGGTCGATTTTTATTTTTAAATTAAATTTCTTGGCATATATTTCAAACTAGTGACGTCATCCATCCGAGCGTGATGACGTAATCGATTATTTTTTTTAAATAGGAATAGGGGTTCGTGTTGTAGCTCATTTACAAAGGCGTTCAATTATCTATTCAGTATTATAACATTAATATCATTATTTATACAGGGAGGCCAAAAAATTTTTTGAATTAAATTAATTGACGCAAGAAGAAGAATGCATGTAATTTATTTAACTCAAAATACATTCTATTGCTGTCAGAAAATAGAAAAAAATGTTTATTTTGCAAATAAACATTGCTTTTAGCTTAAATTAAATGTTCAAACTGCCAATAGGTAGGAGGGAGGCTGTTTGTGATTTAATTTAAGCGAAAAGAAATGCTTATTTGTGAAATAAACCTTTTCTTCTATTTTCTGACAGCAGTACAATGTATTTTGAGTTAAATAAATTACATACATTCTTTTTGCGCCAATTAATTTAATTCAAAAAATTTTTTTGGCAACCCTGTATAAATACCTAATGATAATAATGTTTATATTACTGAATAGAGAATTGAACGCCCTTTCAAATGACCTACCACACGACCCCTATTCCCATTAACAAAATTATCGATTACGTCATCACGCTCAGATGGATGACGTCACTAGTAAGAAATATATGCCAAAAAATTGTAATTTAAAAATAAAAATCGACCTCTTTCGGGATTTTGCTCCAAAATTGTCCGTTTTAAAGAAATGAATTTATTCCATAATTTAGCCCCTCTGTATAATCTACTATAATAAATCTTTCATGTCATCAATTATTTAATTATTGATAAATAATTAGGTACTTCCCTAAAATTTTAATTGAAAATTGCAGATTTTTTGGGAAAACTCGGATTTTCTGAGTAAAATTTTTGTTGAAGGAAATCGGAAAAAAAATAACTTTGTGCAGAACTAAATTACGGTGAATTTTTATTTGAGTGTTTTTGGCTCAAAGGAAAAATTTTAGGAGTTACAGACCACTAATTGAAAAATAAAGAAGATTTAGAAGTGCTAATTTGTTTATAAATAAAATAACACACTTTCTGCGGACTTGTCATACCCCATATTACTAATAAAGTAACGCATAAATTCGTTATTTCGTAAAGTGGTTACTTTAAGGAAAATTCCCGAAACACGTCGATTTTTATTTTTAAATTACGGTTTTTTGGCATATATATCCTACTAGTGAAGTCATCCATCTGGGCGTGATGACTTAATCGATGATTTTTTTAAATGAGAATAGGGGTCATATGATAGCTCATTTAAAAGGGTATTCAATTCTCTATCCAAGAATATAAACATTAACATAATTATTTATACAGTGTGTTCAAAAAACATTTTTTAATTAAAATAAGTGAGACAAAAAGAAGAATATAATGTAATTATTTAATTCAAAATACATTTTACTACTGTCAGTAAACAGAAAAAAATTTTATTTGACAAATAAACATTGATTTTCGCTTAAACGAAATGTTCAAACTGCCAAGCGACAGGTGGGTGGCAGCTTTAACATTGAATTTAAGCAAAAAACAATATTTATTTCTCAAATAAACATTTTTTTCCTGTTTTCTGACAACAGTAAAACGTATTTTGAATTAAATAAATTACGTACATTCTTCTTTTTGTTTCAATTATTTTAATTAAAAAAATGTTTTTTGAACACCTTGTATAAATAATTAGGTAAATGTTTATATTAGTGAATAGAGAATTGAATACCCTTTCAAATGAGCTATCACATGACCATTCTCATTTAAAAAAATCATCGATTACGTCATCGCGCCCAGATGGATGACGTCACTAGTATGATATATATGCCAAAAAATCTGAATCTAAAAATAAAAATCGACCCGTTTCAGGATTTTTCATTAATGTCGCTGGTTTACGAAATAATGAATTTATGCGTTACTTTATGGACGCACTGTATATGCAATCTTAAGATTCGATTTTAGCAATAAAATAGCTGGTAAATAATTTTTCCCAAAAATGGCATTTTTTCGATAATTTTCCCAGACTATCAACAAGTTCCAATAAACGGGAGCGCCAACCCAAATTCTGAGCAGTCTCAACATGATAAGATTAATATCCCCAGTTGTAACTAATATCGAAATGAATAAGAATCGCTATATTCTGCGGCTGTCATGGCGGTGTCGAAATGAAATTGCGACTGTCGAAATGAATTAGAATCAGGGCCCAGGTCTCGATAATCGTACTTAACCATATACAAATATGTGGTAGATTCGATAAATATTCAAAATATCTCGATAAACACTGGCTTATCGAAAAAGTCTTTTAACTAATTATTAGTGTATAATTAAATTGGAACGTATACCAAAGTTTGGGGGGGTTTAAGGGAACAAACCCTTCATAAAATTTTTATGGGGTACACAAATTTCACTTTAATTTTTATTTAAGATGCTGCTGCCATAAGAATGCCACATGTCCATTTTCAATGAAAAATCTCTAAGAGTTTTCGATATATGAAAAAAAATTGATTTTCATTTTGTAACTTCAAAGGGCTGTAACTTTTTTTGTGTGCACTATTGTATATAGGCATTGTTTATCTACACATGGTCTAGTTATACAATGATATAGGTAAGTGAGGTTCAATCAACCTATTTTTGACCCCAGAATCTGTGGTATAATTTATGACCAATATTTTCGGGACACCCTGTATAATAGCGTATGTTGTTGCCCGTTGTGTAATATTTTTAAAAGAGAAAGTATATAGGAACTATTTGAGGTAATGGAAATATGATAATAGGATTTGATAGCTTGATAGTATATATAGATATTTTGACTACTTCTTCACTACTGTATAAATTTAATCTGTATAAAACAGCTTATAAGGGCTAGGAGAGCTCAGGCGGTAGCATGTCTGACTTCCACGCAGGTAGGGCAGGGTTCGAAAAAATGTCTATAGGCCCCAGGTTGACTCAGCCTGAATAAAAATGGGTACCTTGGGTAAAACAAGGGGTAATAATAGGCGGTTGAAGCGTAGCATTGGCCCTGTTACCTTCCTTGTATACCGTAGGCATTAGATATAGCAGACTACCCTGCTAAAATCCCAAAGCCGCGCTAGTGGTATTCGCGGTGTGCAAGTACTTGGAAGGGAAACGAGAAACGACCGTGCGCGAGTCGCGGAGAAATATAACTATCTTAAATAATTCATATTGTCAATTGAAATTGTCAAATTGACGTATATTTCATACCTTCTGTCATTGAAGCAGAAAAATTATATATTGCTCCACAATATCGATATGATATGCAATTATTATATAAAGGTAAATTTAATTAATTGTAAAAAAAAAATGAATAACCATTTTCAATTTCAATAGTCTTTTTAATTAATTGTATTTTGCTTGCAGTACTGCATTTTAATAACTAATTTTATTTACTACCTACAATTGTTTACGTTTGCATAACATAACCTGCATCTTATTTTTTCTTCTTATTATTTTTTTGGACTATGGCCTTGACAATTATCCAGTAAGCAGGACTAATATAATTGGCCAATATAATTAAAAGTGCGAATAATGTTGCAGAGCGTAGAAATAGGGGTCGCTTTGCCGAACTTGCACGGTCCCAATAAAATAGTTTATGTGGATCCTATATGTAGATAACATTTGATAATAGTTACCTATCTGTTAATAAACTACCAAAACAAAGATTTTTCAAGAGGTGCAGAAAATATTAGGTACATTTTGTATTTTCAAATATTGTAACATATATTTAGGATCTTCCTACTGTTAAATGATGGCACTCGATTTTTATTTCTTCAAATATCTGTTGTATGCTTTTCTTATTTTCGACTGATAGTATCTCATTTTCTTTATATTTCACTGCAAAAGGCAAACGGTTTTCAAAAGTTCAACTTTATAGGAAAATCATGGCTGTAAAAGTAAGGTAGTATACAACATGTTTTATTTGAACTTAAGTTGACAAGACTTGTTATATAACTTAGTTACACAATTAGATTTTATTTACAACTCCTGAATACAGTTTGGAGAATAGTTATACAAATTTAATGACTATGGTTATTTATCAAACGTAATAATAAAAAAATAGTTTTAAATTAATTAAGAGTTGAACTTGAAAATGAATTAAACTTAAAAATAACAATGTTGAGCTTTGGACATAAAGTCAATGAGACTTGTAAGGCAATGGGACATGACATTGTGTTATTATGGTATAGGCTAAGTTGAACAAAGTTAACTTTCCTAGATTTTCTTTGGGCAAACTCATTTACAATTGCATTAACATCAATAAGTATTCTCGAGCACTGCAAACTCAATTAACATCAAAGCTAGTCCCACCAATCTCTCTTGCGACATTGAAGACCTCTGATAATTTTTTATTATTTTCAACTTGGAGAAACTCCTTTCTCCACTCGCGACAGACACTGGGAGAGTAAGAAGGATTCGCAGTGCTACACACAGGTTAGGAAAGTTCTCCACAAATCCGTTGTCTGCTAAGTAGCTCAACATGTCAACTGGGCCTTTGATTTTGCCTTTGTCTTCTTTTTCGACATTCTGAATCATGCTGTTGACAAGTTTCAATTCAGAATATAGTTGAAGACCATCAATGTCACTGTGCTGGCCATCAGTGAGAGCCATGTGTAGGTCCTTGCCGCATTTTAATAAGGTTTGGTCATCACTTGTGGTCTTTGAATGTAGAAACCCAAGCAGTTGGTGATAGTTTTGAAGCTGCTCAAATCTGTCTCCTAGAGAAGAGATACACTGATCCAAGACCGCGTAGAAGAATTTAGTTTTGAACACGATCTCAGGATCAAGAACTGTTTCATCACTTGATTCATAAGAAAACATTTTCTTCTTTTTTCTCGGCCACAGTTCACTTTCTTTAGGGAATGCTGGGTCAACTTCAATCATTTCGGCCACTTCCCTGCAATCGACTAATATTCTGTTGAATCCTGCATCACTCCTTGTTTCTTCAAAAAATTGCTTCGTTGAAGAAATCAAAGCAAGATAGTTTGCTATGTCCATGTTAACCTAGAGAAAATGGGAGTGCGATAATGGGAATTAGTGGCACAGGACCGCAAACATGGAAGGCAACAGTAAACGTGGCAAAGATTCACGAAGAGTTGTAGCGCCATTGACGATGATGGTGATGTCAACCTCTTGAAATTTCTTGCTTATGAGGTTTATCTTAAACAAAATCATATGTCACGTTACTAAGCAGCAGATGAATGGGAAGTCTTTCAACTTTTTGGCCAAACGTGTAGCTGTATTTCTTGCATATGCGTCCTTTGGTCTTGACTACATTCAAAAAGCGCGTTGCACACAATGCAGAGAGCAACGCGACACACCGCGCCAGTCCCCAGTCGCTCATTATAAGAAATGGCGCAGGGTGCGCAGTATTCCACCACACATACAATTATCCAATTATGTCTTTTTGTCTATAAAAAATTAAAACTTACTAAGGATTTTTGAAATATTACTAATTCATCATAAATGAATAGTTGGCTTAAAAAAATTGACATAATTTGAATAATTTATCGCTTTTTAATTTTTTTTGGGAGGGGGGAAATTCGCCCCAAACCCTTGGCGCCCTGTTCGGTCGCACGGCTCTCACGGCCCTCGGGCCGGCTCTGGATGCAAGTCTTGTAATTTTAATTTTACTATCTGTGCGCATATACGGATTTGACCAGACTATCTCCCGCAGACATCCTGACAATTCAGAACAAGTTTCAAAACAACACTCATTAAAATAGAACGGCTACGTTGGATGAGACATGTGGAAAGAATGGAAGAAGATGAAATACCAAACAAAATAAGCAAACAACTACCACGAGGAAAAAGAACAATAGGAAAACCGAAGATAATATATCTTCGGAACAAACAGAAAATGATATAACAACTTTAAACATACAAAATTGAGGAAATAGCACGAAATAGATTAGAACGGAGAAGAATCCTAGAAAAGACCAAGAGTGTCCAAGAGTCAGTGTGGGTTCTCGAGCCAGTGATAGTGATGAAAAATATTTCTTGAAAAAATATAATATGGTAATAAGGGCCCACGCAAATCAAGACACTTAATAAAAATAATCACTTTTGAAAATAAGTAACAGGGAACTGATAATAAGGTAAAAAGTAGACAAGAGAAACGACTTTCACTCATTGACACATCGACGTCTTGTACTCTATTGTTAGAAAGCCGAATATGAAAAATGCCCAGTTGGTTATCTTTTAAGTGCTAGTATAAGTAGGTAGCAACTTCTTTAATACGCCATTGTCTTTTCATTGTTCTAGATTCTAGTGGCCGATAGAAGTATTTTATGATAAAGTTACTACGTTATTATCCTTAAATTGTGGTTAATAAATAACCGGCCTGGACGTAAACCACGATAAATATTGTGTTACCGCCGGGCGGTACTTCAGTTTTTTTCTGGTTCCGTGGATATACTATTTCAGAAAATTAATTGTGTAAGTAGTTGCGAAATTGTCGGTAGATTGCTGTGGCTATAAACGTATCTATTAGTGGTTAGACTGCATATTTATTTGAGGTAAGAGCGACTGGTTTACATACAACTGGAGAAAATTACACTACAGGGATACTCACTAATACGAGTAGAATAATAATTATGAAAACAAGAACAAAAAGGATATTTTATTATAGAGTAATGAATGTTGACAATTAGTATGATAAAATTGATCCAAATAATGGCATAACCCAGACATCCAAAGTGAAAGTTATCCTCCAACACCAAGTTGTTCTATATGGTCCACATAATGTTCAGAAAAAAGTCACACCATTTTGAGCATCGGGTTTTGTGGGAAGACGGAGGAGAAATCGGTAAACTCGTAGTTTTTTAGGTTTTTCGTCAATATTTCTAAAACTATGCGATTTAGCATGAACAACCTTCTATACAAAAATGTTCTACATTAAATTTGAAATAAAAAATGCCCAATGCATAATCCTTCTAAAATAAACGGTTCCAAAGTTACGGAGGTAGTATAGTATAATTGGTCCAAAAAAAGGCCTCACCCAGACATCCAAAGTAAAAGTTTTCCTTCAACACCAAATTGTTCTATATGGTCCACATATTGTTCAGTAAAAAGTTACACCATTTTGAGCGTCCGGTTTGGGGGGAGATGGGGAAGAAGTCGGTAAATTAGTAGTTTTTTTTTAAGATTTTCGTCAATATTTCTAAAACTATGCTTAAGCGTAAAAAATGTTCTATACAAAAATGTTCTACATTAAATTTTAATAAAAAAGGTCCTATACATAATTGTTATAAAATCAACGGTTTCAGAGTTACGGAGGGTGAAAAGTGGAGGTTTTCGATACATTTTATATTATTTGGGCAATTAATAATAATTTTGGGTGGGGAGGTTGACGTATCTTCAAGGGCTTATCACTAACATACCATCAGCCACTGAAATAGCAAATTTTATTTACAAAACCCAATCCTGTTAAAGAAAATTTCTATAAATTGCCCAAAGAATATAAAAAGTATCGAAAACGTCCACTTTTCACCCTTCGTAAGTCTGGAACCGTTGATTTTATAACAATTAAGTATAGGATCTTTTTGTTCTAAATTCCATGTAGAACATTTTTGTATAGAACATTGTTTACGCTAAAGTATAGTTTTGGAAATATTGACGAAAAACGTAAAAAAACTATTCATTTACCGACTTTTCCCCCATCTCCCCCCCAAACCGGACGCTCAAAATGCTTTTTACCTGAACAATATGTGGACCATATAGAACAATTTGGTGTTGAAGGAAAACTTTTACTTTGGATGTCTGGGTTAGGCCTTTTTTGGACCAATTATACTATACTACCTCCGTAACTTTGGAACCGTTCATTTTAGAAGGATTATGCATAGGACCTTTTTTATTTCAAATTTAATGTAGAACATTTTTGTATGAAAGGTTGTTTATGCTAAACCGCATAGTTTTAGAAATATTGACGAAAAACCTAGAAAACTACGAATTTACCGATTTCTCCCCCCACTCCCCCCAAACCCGACGCTCAAAATGGTGTGACTTTTTTCTGAACATTATGTGGACCATATAGAACAATTTGGTGTTGGAGGATAACTTTCACTTTGGATCTCTGGGTTTGAGTCTAGTTATACCATACTAAATGCCTATTTTTACTACCTTTTCATTCATCATCATCATGGCTTATTCACTCCTGGCGGAGTGTTTGCCGCCCTTTTGGGCTCTCTGAGTCATTTATTGCGGAGAATCAGTCCGCTGTTGTCTTTTATCATTATAGCAGCGTGCGTGTCTTGACCCTGTCTACAATTTTCCTCCATTCTTTCCGGTCCTTACAGCGCTCCTTCCAATTGTAGATTCTCAGCTTTTTTATGTCTCCTAAGACTTGATTTCTCCATCTTGTTTTGGGTCTTCCCTTTGGTCTCTTTTTTGTTGGTCTCCAGCGGGTTATTCGCTTTAACGTAGAGTCTGGGTTAGCCTTTTCTCTGTGTCCCAGCCACCTGAGCATTTGCTCCTTCACGAACTTGATTATGTCTTCACCCTGGATGACTTCTCTTTAATTTCTTCATTGGTTAATCTTCTAAATTCGCCTACACTTATCCTCACTGGTCCCATTATTCGACGAATTATCTTTCTCTCTAATATTTCTAAACTCATTTCATCTTTTTGTGTTAGGCACATCGTCTCTGCACCATAGGTGATCACTGGCCTGATTGCAGTCTTGTAAATTTTTAATTTGGTTGTCTTACTAATGTACTTTTCTTTCAAGAATTTTTGGTAGTTCCAGTAGGTTTTATTACCCAGTAGGATACGTTCATTTATTTCATTCGTTCTATCATTTCTGCCATTCACCATCACTCCCAAGTATTTGAAACGGTGTACTCTTTCAAATGTATATGCACCAAGCTTAATTTCTTTCTCGATGTTCGTATTCTCTCTTGAGCACTTGAGGTATTTCGTTTTGCTTTGGTTTATTACTAGTCATCTCTTCTTTGCCTCTTTATCTAGTATTAATATTATATTCTGCATGGTTTTTAAATCTCTAGTAACCAGTGCAATATCGTCTGCATACGCTATCAGTTGGGCTGAAGATCCGATAATAGTTCCCAAAATTTTGGCTGATCTTACTGCCCCCTCTATGGCAATGTTAAATAATGTTGTTGACAGGGAGTCTCCCTGTCTGACAACTATCTCCATTTGTACTTCATCTGACGGGCCTTCTCTTGTTAAGATTCGTGCCTTGGATTCCTTCATCCTCATTTTCGCGAGACTTACCAGTTTTTCTTGAATGCCTAGTTGATTCATATCATTAATTAGCTCCTCCCTTATTACACTGTCAAAGGCTTGCTTGTAGTCAATAAACAGTATATGTAGTATTGTGTTTCAATTTATCAATCAAAGATAGAATAAAATTTTTTATTTTTTAATAAAACGCGGGCACATAAATTTGATACACCTAGTGATGAGCGAGACTGGTCTTGGTCTTGCGGTCTTGGTCTTGGTCTTGCAGCAAGACCAACACCAAGACCAAGACCAAGACCGCCTTTTGGTTGCAAGACCAAGACCAAGACCAAGCTTGCAAGAACAAGACCAAGACCAAGACCGAACCTTGCAAGACCACGCAAGACCAAGACCAACCTGCAAGACTCTTGCACTTTTTTAAGAAAAATTGGTTTTTATTATTTATCTTCATTTTTTAGTTCAATAATATATACTGACATTGTAAGAAACCTTAAAAAATATCGAATTTTTAAAATACATAATATTTTGGTTATATTTTTAAGTCGTTTTGATTAAGTCAAATGGTTTGCATTTTCTCAACCTTCAAAGTGTCCAGAAGGCAAGTTTTCAAACGGCGACAGTTCAAGGACAATTGAAATTACTTGTAAGACAAAAAAATGTAATTATAGATAGGGTAATCCACTAAAAAAAAATGCAATTAAAAACGGTTTTTATGTACCAGTAGTTTTTGCTTTTTTGTCTAATAAAAATACTGACACTTATTTCAATTCTTTTCGCATAATCGAGGAAAAATGTAGGTCGTTAAATTTAAAATTAATACAAAAAATATCATAATAGATTTTGAAAAGGGATTCACAATGCTGTGAAAACATTGTGGCCTGAATAAAAAATAACTGGTTGTCGATTGTAATGTGTCAAGCTTGGTATCGCAAAATTCAAAGCTTAGGTTCAGTTTCTGAATATAATGACAAAAATTCCGATACTGGGAAATTTTTAAAATTATTTTTTGGATTAATTTTTTATAATCAACTAAAGTTGGAAGTTGAATTATTTGTGAAAATCTTTGTGAAAATTATTTGCGTTACAATGTGTATTGCATCTATTGTTGACTTACCTTCTCTGAATCCATGTTGGCATTCACTCTATTTTTGTTCTCGTTTCTTTTTCTATTCTTTGTCTGATCAAATTAGTTAATATTTTGTACATTTTATTTAATAGCGTGATTTCCCTGTAGTTAGTGCATTTCTTCTTGTCGCCTTTTTTAGGGATTGTTGTTATCAGACCGCAATTCCAGTCGTTCGGCATGCGTTCTTCTTCCCATGTTCGTTCTATCAGCTTGTGGATTCTGTGGGCTAGTTTCTCTCACCCTTTCTTGAAGAACTCATTTATAATGTTGTCTGGTTCTGCTGCTTTTCTTGTCTTTAATCTGTTTATGGTCGCCAATACTTCGCTGTATGAGGGAGGCTCTGCTTGTTCTTCATCCCTATTTTCTGTTTGTTCTTTATTTTCTGCATTTTCAGCATCGTCTTTCACTTCTCTATAGTGTGTTTCCCATTCCTTTTTTCCAATATTTGCCGGTATCTTTTTCTTATTCTGTGCTTTTATGTGTTTATATAGTCTTGCATTATCATTACTATTAACGTCGAGTTCCAGCAGTAAGTCTTCAATCCATTTCTTCTTTTTAGTTCTGCAACATTTGTCTGACTCTTTCTTCTTCTCTTTACAGTGTAGGAGATCTTCTTGTTTCCCTGTGGCCACCCATCTGTGTCTTGCTTTGTCCTTGTCTTTACTAGCTTGCTCATCTAGCATTCTTCATCGTACCAATCCTTTCTTTTATTGTCTTCTATTAGTCCTCTCGTCTCCTCTGCTGTTGTTAAGATACTATCTTTTATGTCTTCATATGTTTCATCTATGTTCGATGGTTTTAGAACTAGTAGTTTTTCTTCCAACTTAGTGCAGAATTTTCTGTTTGCATTATTTGTATTTAGTTTTGACCGATTCCACCTCTTTTTTTTCTTTCTGTCGTTTTTGTCTTTAAGTATCTTCAATTTCATGTCGCCTATCACCAAAATTTGATCCGAATCAGCACTTGCTCCCCTGTAAAACCTTACATTCTGTACAATTGTTCACCTTTTCATTACATGTTCTATATTCCGTTTGAAACATTGGTTAGCAAAAAATAATTTTTCTTCTTTTTTACACTCTCTCTTTTGTAGTTTCCCTATTACTGAGGATCGTGATTTCCTCCAATACTCCTAACAAATTTTCTCCAATGGTCTCTATCTTTAGCTTGTCCAGCGTTCTGACTTTAGCCACTTTTAGGACTGAGTACCTATATTCTGAACAGCCTTCCATTTCTCCTCAATATCCCAATATTATGTTATCATCGACTCCACCTATACACATTTTTTTTGTTTTCCCTATGTTGACTTCCAAATCTCTGGTTGCAAGATTCCCTATGGTCGTGTGCGAAACATAGTGTACAAGATCCTATTGTTGTTAGGGGTATCCCAATTCCACTGCATTTTTCCATCTTTTAATGGCATGCCATAAATAAAATTTAAAAAGAGTTGGCGACGGACAACGTCCTTGTTTGAGTCCTTTTTTTAATAAAAAGATATATTAGGAACGCAGGCCATCATTATATGTGCCACCAAGGAGACAAAACTCTACCGATTTACAAAAATATCATATATTGACATAAATAATAACAATGAAAAATTAAAGTGATGTATTTAAAATACCACATTAATAAAAATTAAATTGTCGGTAATAGGAAACATGACAGGGTTGATCGTAAAGCAATAAAAGAGAAATGTCAACAATATTAATGATCAATCAATATATCAGATGTTTGAAAAAAAAAAACGAAATAAAAATCGTACTGTTCGTATTTTGCCACATTGATTACAGAACGATGTACCCCTTTTTTTTTTCTTCTTCGATTTTTCTTTTACGGAGCAAAAACATTTACGAGCCATACACATTAAAGTGTTCCGATATTATTTAAACATCTACTTAAGTGACTACTTTATGGGACAAATTTATCGATGGCTTGTCACTGGTTGAGTCTTAGGCCTGGATCCCGCGTACCAAACAAATAATAGCAAGCTGAAAATTTGTTAATAGCTTAACGTTATCTAGTCGGACAAACTTTGATGTATGGGAACACTGGAACAGAGAAAGTTTTAATTGGGGAACGTTATTTTAATTGTGGAACGTGTCATCCTGACAAGTTTATGATTGTGAAAACTAGTAAGTTGTTTTTAAGTTTATTAAATAATTCAATAGCAGACTTTATAAAATACATGAAAAAATGTTTGTTCGACAAATATGTTCGGCATTTTAATAAGTCCGACACGTAGAATATGTCAAATGACGGTAATTATATTGGTGGTAAATAACAGTTGATTTTTGCATGAGAGTTTAATGAAAGGGTAACAAATAAATTGGAAGTTCTGTCCGACAAAGTACATGGGACGTTTTCATAATCTGACGTTAGAAACCTGTAACCTGTTCCACAATTAAAACTTCCCCTGTTCCAGTGTTCCCATACATCAAAGTTTGTACGACTAGACACCTTAACGGCAAAAATCAAACTGCCATTTACCACCAATATAATTCATGTCATTTGACATATTCTACGTGTCGGACTCATTAAAATGCCCAACATATTTGTCGGACAAACATTTTTTCATATACAGTGTGTCTGCGTAACTTGGAACCATATGGGAAACTTATTTAGTATCAATTTTACGAAAATATATCATTCATAAAGTGCTCTGCATAGTCTAAAACCTAAGATGAAATCATCAGATATCAAATTTTATCAATAATATACGAGGTATCTCCAAAATATGAATTTCGCTCAAGAGTAAAGTGCCTTTATATTCCACAATATCGAAAATTGTCATTGAGAAAAGTTGTTTGTAATTAAAAATTATGTTATAATATGCATTTACACTCTTCTAATTGAAAAATAAATTTTTGAAAATTTTCCTCAAATTACGGATACCCATCATCATTTTTAAAACCTTTTTATACTTGGCTTGGTTGTTGTCACGGACTCCGCAAATTTTGTAATCCATTTTAAAAATAGTTTTAGGCTACCTAGGTACCTGAAATTTTCAGAATAGGTTTGAACTAGCTAACAATGTAATATTTAACTGCTATTATACAGGGCGATTGATTAGTGGGGTAAAGCTCCGTAGATCCGTTATTATAGTAATGGATAGCGATAAAAGTTTATAACAAAAATTGTAACTAACTTTAAATTTAACATTAGAAAATTAGTTAGAATGATACAGGGTGTTCGATAACATAGTGGCAGATTAAAGATGTTTTTTTAATGGAACACCCTGTATCTTATTCTATATTCGAAATCTTCTTAAGTTCCCCATTACAAAAATATAAAGGTTTAGTATGTTATACAGGGTATTTACAAAGTTATAACCAATTTTATATGAAAATCGTTTAACTCCCTGTATAATTAAAAATAAGCACAACGGCAATCGTTTATTGATGCCAGATTTTTTGATTATTGTCAAAATTTTCATAAATGATCGATATTGCTAATTTTCTTTATATTGAATACAGGGTGAGTCAAAACGCAAGTACATTATTTTCTCGGTAATTTTAAATGAAACACCCCGTATTTTATATAACTATCAAAAAGTGCTATTACCGTATTTTAATTTTTAATATAACATTCCCTATGTCTAAATTTATTAGTTTTCGAGATATTTTCATTTTTCAGAGCAAATTATTAATTACGTGTATAAATCTATCCAAATTTTAGGTAAGCCATGACTAAATCGTCTAAAACTGACAATTTACGATTACTCATTATCAATCTGTAATCATATTTGGCTACAATTTTTGTTATTAACTTTTATTGCTATTTATTATATTATATTATCTATTACTATAACGGATCTACGGAGATTTACCCCACTAATCAATCACCCTGTATGGATAAATCCATTTTTTTATTTCAAACTATTTTACAAGCGTGACTAATGCAATGATATTTTAAAGTACGGTAATAAATCGATATCTACAAATTGATGGTGGGTCAGTGGCATTAGACTGCAGATCGAGAGTTCCCTAATTCGAACACGGATGTTGTGTATTTTTTTAAATTTTTTTAATAAATAATTAAAAGCTGATATACTTATAAAAATTCATATTTTATAAGTTAATTATTATAAGTGTAGTTTTTGGAATTATAATTTTAACAGTTAATACACCTACTAAAAATTCATATTTTATTCTTTCAAAACATGTTGTGTCCTGTATATAACAAAACCGTGTTATTATAAAAAGTACTTTCTTATTATAATGTAATTTTTGGAATTTTAAGCATTTTATAACGTCAAATTATATTATATTCTCCCCTATTAATAATAAAAAGGTATTATTATAAAAAAGTTCTTTTTATAAAAGTGTAATTATTATTTAAGATAACTCCGTTAATCTTGCGAAAAAAGTTATTCTTTATAAAAATGTTTGAATAGTCACAAAACTAAGATGCAATCATAAGATATCAATTTTTTTCAATTTCATACGAGGTATGTCAAAAAATATGAATTTCGATCAATATTAAAACACCTTTATAGTTCACAATATTTCAACTAGAACAATGCAATTGCATATTGAAACATAATTTTTAATTCTGAACAACTTTTTGGAATAACAAATTTCAATATTGTGAAAAATAAAGATAATTTACTCTTCAGCGAAATTCATATTTTTTAACATACCTCGTATAAAATTGACAAAATTTATTATCTTATAATTTTATCTTAGTTGTTAGACTATGCAGAACGTTTTATAAAGAATATCTTTTTTTCGTAAAATTAATAATAACGGAGCTATCATAAATAAAATAGATGTTGGGTGTCCGTGATTTGAGGAAAATTTTAAAAAAATGTTTTTTCAATTAGAAGAGTGTAAATGCAGATTGTAACATAATTTTGAGTTACAAACAACTTTTCTCAATGACAATTTTCGATATTGTGAAATATAAAGGCACTTTACTCTTGAGCGAAATTCACATTTTTTGACTTACCTCGTATACTGTTGATAAAATTTGATATCTAATGATTGCGTCTTAGGTTTTAGACTATGCAGAGCACTTTATAAAGAATAACTTTTTTTTCGTAAAATTGATATTAAAAAAGTTTCCCATATGGTTTCAAGTTACGCAGACACACTGCATTATGAATTGTTTGCTTGTGAACAGTTTGCCATTGAATAAACTTAAAAACAACCTGCTAGTTTTCACAATCATAAACTTATCAGAATAACTTATCAGATTCCAAATTAAAAATTCCCCTTTTCCAGTGTTCCCATACATCAAAGTTTGTTCGACTAGACACCGCTAAGCTATTTTCAGCTTGCTATTAATAATTTTTTTTGTACGAGGGATCCAGGCCTATGAGTCTAAAAGGGCAAAAAAGGTTATAATTTTATTTGATATTTACGACCACTTTTACGATCCTAATTATGTTGTTGGAATTACAAATATTTATTGTGTCACATTTTAGGTCTTTATTGCCAAATAAATTATCTCATGTTGGCTAATTGACTTAGAGGACTCTGGTTATTTGTTACCTCGCGAATTAAATGTAACAACGTCCAGGTGGTAGTGCAAAAATCGGATTGGATATCCTTTCAATTACACCAAGCTGCTCTTTATATTTATTTATGTTAATAGCTTTTATGTAAAAGTGGAGTTTTACAACGTTATCTTTTTTGCGAATTTTTTGTAAATTTATTATGATGTTTGCTGTTCTGTCAGGCAAAAATTGTTTGCGTTTGTTAAATATTGTTGTCATTTTATTACTTTATCAGAAGACCACTCCTTTAAATATTATACTTCCGATATCCATCTGGGTGGCCCTTTCATTGGTTACCATTTGTAATTTTCGAACTACCACCGATAGTTGAGGAGTTAACAATAAAACTCCAACCAATGATGGAAGCCGATTGTTAGGTCTTCGCCTAGCTCAGTCACTCAGGTGTAAGTGTGTCTCATCTTAGTCGAAAAAGTGAACAATGAGTTTTGGAAGGGACAAATAAAAGAGCTGTAATTCTTCTCAGTACTAGCATCTGTTCCGTTTCCAGTACTCTTTGTCTTGTGGCTGTATCAGCAGGGCCTATTTTACCACTAGGCCCGTGAGGCACATGCCCCAGGCCCGCATTTTAATGGGGCCCGGAAAGATCACCAAAAATATTTTTATTGTAATAGCAAAATAAATTTTCAAAATTCTTCACCTAAGACAACAGTGCTTCACGTCTTCGTGAAGCGACTTCACCTGTCACAAGTACATCTCCGTCATCTTCTACAGAAAACGACAATGTCAATAACTCTTTTCCTCGAGATATACGGTCTGAGCTTCGCTGGTGTCGCTCCTAGCGGATTACTAATTCAACTTTCACCGGTAATTTTTAAATTTGTTATTTAATTGTTATCGCTTAATATTTACAACGCTAAAAAGTAATTAAATTGTAATAGATTTTTTAAAGATTTTGCTAATTATTTTGACGTTCTATTGATGAAATATTAATTTCTTACTTCGAATACTTTCACAATTATCGCGTAGATGGCGCTAAGATTAATAGATTAATTTATAATTACATATTATGGAACATTAAAAAAACGTAAATTCAGTATTTAAAACGTAAGTATATTTAAGGTATAGTATTTTTACTACAAAAACGTTATTACGTAGGTCAAAATTTTTGACGTAAGAGAACTGTCAAAACATTAGAATGTGACTTTTCATTATTGCTATGTTTATTATAAACACGGCAATAATGAAAAGTCACATTCTAATGTTTTGACAGTTCTCTTACGTCAAAAATTTTGACCTACGTAATAACGTTTTTGTAGTAAAAATACTATAAAAATATATACCACAGCTTTGACCAACTAATTTTTTTTATAATTAATGTTTTTAACTTTAATTTTAAATTAATCACTTTATGTCAAATTAATCAAAATTAATCAATTAATCAATTAATCACAAATTAATCAATTTATGTCAAATTTCCGGTAAACGTTTACAGACTTGTCACTACTGGCGCTCGCGAATTTATAAATATCCCCTCTACGTACGAGCTCACAGCGTATAGTAGACTAAGAGCCGCTATAGGTGAAATTTCTTAATCATTTTAGGCACGATGGGACCCTATAACTTAAATAGTAGAACCTAAAAGAAAACGTTTGAACACTGTGCCGTCACTTTTCAGTGGCACATGCGTCGACAGTGGCGCATCAAACTTTCCACTTATGGACGGGGTAAATAAATTAAAAGTTAACAGAACTTACTAACAGAATTAATTTTTTTTTATTTTTTTGAGTTCTATGTGATTAACACATAGGATTCATCGTGATTTTAACCCACCACCCCTTCCCCCTGCCCCACCATCAAAAACTTCATTTTTCGTTTTTATTTTTTTTTTGGTGGGATGCAATCAATTTTAAAATTTCAAAAAATTCACACGCATAGTTGAGGCTTTTATAAAACATGCCTATTTTTTATAGACCCATAGGTAGAGTGTACATAACCTCAAAAAATTAAAAGAATTTTTTTTTCAAAAAAGCGTATAACTTTTTTTGAGGAATAGCTGCAGGTCTAATTTTTTCTTAATCTTATGTGTTTTATCAAACACTATATTTTTAATTTTTTTCAGATTTTTCCGTAAGTCTCCCACCTTCAACAATCCGAAAAACTGTTTTTTGGGGGATTTTGGGCGATTTTCCCTATTTTATAGACTTCATAAAATATCAAATCAATTTTGTTTTTATAGGTTATATGTAACTTGAAGTAACTGAGTTCTTTACAATATTTAAAAATCAGAAAAACACGTTCAAACCCCCCAAAACCCCCTTAAAAAACAGTTTTTTGGATTTTTGAAGGTGACTAACGTTACAGAAAAAGCTGAAAAAAATTAGCAGTATAGTGTTTGATAAAATACACAAGACTAAGAAAAAATTAGATCTCCAGCTCTCCCCAAAAAAAAGTTATATACTTTTTTCAAAAAAAAATATTTTTTATTTTTTTGAGGTTATGTACACTCAACCTACAGGTCTATAAAAAATAGACGTGTTTTATAAAAGCCTTAACTATGCGTGTAAATTTTTTGAAATTTTAAAATTGATTGCATCCCACCAAAAAAAAAAAATAAAATCGAAAAATAAAGTTTTTGATGGTGGGGGCAGGGAGAAGGGGGTGGTGGGTTAAAATTACGATGAATCTTATGTCTTAATCACATAAAACTTAAAAAAATGAAAAAAATTAAATTCTGGTAATGAGGGAGGGCATTTTTTAATTTATGTATCCCGTCCATAAGTGGAAAGTTTGATGCGCCACTGTAGACGCATGTGCCACTGAAAAGTGACGGCACAGTGCTCAAACGTTTTCTTTTAGGTTCTACTATTTAAGTTATAGGTTCCCGTCGTGCCTAAAATGATTAAGAATTTTCACCTATAGCGGCTCTTAGTCTATAGGGAATTTGCCAAAATATTTAAATCTGGAATTTCAACAAATCTTATAAATTTTATACATAATCGACCGAATCAATATACTGTTAAAATCAGTGAATGTGTTGCAAAACTAGTATAGTGAAACCAGTTATTTGCAAAGTGCAATTTTTTATAAAATGAAAGCGCTAATGGGGAAAAATCCTTCGCGAGTGGTTAGTGTACGTGTACCTATAGTCCTAAAAATGTAGCCGTGTTTATTGTTACGTTTGTAAACTGATTTCCACGATTATTTCATTCATAGGAGATTCTGACCAATAGAAAGTTACAGAAATCTAAATTAAATCGATAATTTTTGATAATTTCCCGTCGTCAAGTATATTACGTCAGATGCCCTTCGTTGCTACGAAAAAATACATTCACTGACATTAATCACAATTAATGTTTTAAAAATTATAAAAGTGATGACTTTCAACCGTCAAATTAATACGTTTGTTCTAGCATCAGTTTCAAACGGTTTGAAACCATCAGCGAATAGTGGACCAGCGCGAGTAGAGGGGATAGCACTGGTGACTGTATTATGTTCTCTCACTGACCAACTGTTTGCTGACGGTTTCTGACTAGTTTGACTGTTTGCTAGAACAAACCTAATATTTATAACAACTGTTTGTTTAATTGTACTAATTTGTACTTACATAAATAAATTACAATAAAATTTTGGTTTTGAACAGTTTTATTTATGAAATAATCGCAACAAATTGCACCCGATCTCTAAAATTAATATAGAATTTTAGAGCTCTTGTGCAATTACTACTGAAAATTATTGTTTTTCTAACTGTCGATGAGTATAACGACTAGAAAAATATCAATAGGGCAGTTATTAAACATGAGCGATCTCCTGAACATATTCCATCAATTGGTACGTAGTCAAGAGAAGTAGTATGTGCAGCAGGACATATTGTAGCATTAATGGAACAAAGTCATTTACAAGAACAGGAACATTGGAGAAACGTTCTTCAACGATTAATAACAACCATAAAATTTTTGTCCAAGAACGGTATATCCATTTATGGTTCAACAACCAAATTATTTACAAAAGGATATTTTGGCTATTAAAATCCTTATTTATAAATTATTTTCTCATTTTCATTTAAGATGAAGACATTTTGTCAGTAAATTTTGAGTAAATTTTTTAATTAAAAATTGAGGAAAATTTCGATATTTTGCTTCGCGATAGAGATATCGGAAAAAGTTATTTGAAAAAGATGTTCCAAATATTATCCTAACCCCATATACAGTTGAGTCCGCGAATCTTTACCCGTGCGTCATCATTTAAATCATACGAAATAAGTCGATGATAAGTCGGAACTTGAAATTTACTAAACGCAACAGCAAGTCACTTACTGTCGCTTGCTGTTGCGTTTAGTAAATTTAAATTTCCGACTTATCATCGATTTAATTCGTATGCTTTAAATGATGATGCACGGGTAAAGATTCGCGGACTCAACTGTACCAAATGTCATAACAAAATTTGCACTTTTAGTATTTTCATTATTTGTAATCAGGATCCTAAAACTTAAAATTATCTGGCAATGCATCTCGGGACAGACGAATTTTAGGATCCTAACGCGATGCAAAATATATGTAGAAAACTACCTTGTTTGTGGATTCGCAGTAGGACTCGATTAAAATTTAAATTTCAGTTGAGTATCTTAAAAAATGTAAAGCTTCAAAATTGTTTAAATTTAATTTTATTTATTGTCAATAAAATTTAAATTTTTGGTGCAACTAAATTTCTATTAAATAGTTTATTTATTTAAAAAAGTTATTATTATTATTAAATCTAATTTGGGGACCCGAAAATGGTGTAGTGCCTCGGGCCTCATTCATAGGCACCCATACACACGGGCAGGGGGGCGTGCCCCCCTAGCTTTTCGGGAAAGAACAAAAATTAAATTTATATTACATAAACGTATTTTTGTCAAAAAATTATTGGATAATTTTGAGAGATAAATTGGAAACAACATATTTATTAACAAAAAATTCACATATTGGGTAATTAATAGTTTAACAGAAAATCTGTGTGTCTGCGACAGCGGTGTATATGGAATGTGCATAATACACATTTCGCACAGTCACGGTATGCTATTAACGAAAACATTGAAAGAGATTAGAAACGTGGGAACATAATATATACTGTAATCGACACCCAAAATTACAAATTAAATGAATCATTTATAATACTGCAAAGAAAGCATATCAGCAAGAAATCCGATCTCTGACCGATAAAATCACTAATGAGCCATTTGTCTTTGAGAACTGGCACTATAAAGATAAAGTGTAAAATCTTTGAAGTGATTATGTATATTTGTTTTCTATATTTATTAAGTTTTGTGTACACCAAATAGAATCATCTTCATAAGCAGAAATAAATTCATATTGAAAAATAATTTTTAAAATTTATTGAACATGTCAAATTTTAGTTTGCAAAAGTATTTTTTTAGTAAGTACAGAACAATTTTATTTAAATGAAAAACAGGTGATCTTTCATTCATGACGAATGAGTGTTATATACAGGGTGTTCCAACAGTAGCGGAAAGGTCGAATAATTCGCAAAATGAATATCGGATCGAAACACTGAAAAATAGGTGTTAAATATTTCTCAAAAATCTATGCAATGACACTAAACAAGTCCACCACTTCAACCCCTGGGTGTGGAGCGGGGGGTAACTTTAATCTTAAATGGAACCCCTAATTTTTGTTGCAGATTTGGATTTTCCTTGTAAAATAAGCAAATTTTATTCGAGCCATTTTGCGAATAGTGGATAGATAGCGCTATAATCGGAAAAAACGATATATATACATAAATAAGCATCAGTCATTTTAAATGGGGTGTTACAGGAGGAAGCTTAGAATAGCATGGACACAGAATAAAACGAACACGGAAATATTACACGCAAAAAAATGCAAAGAATACGAAATAAGCAACACAATAAGATAGCGATATTAAATGCGAAGATTGATAATAAATACTTATTAAAAATTGTAATTGCACAAGCTGAAAGCTTATAGTAATAAAAGCTATAGTAAAAATGCTGCTTTATGTAATATCAGTCTCTAGTCTGCCAAGGACGGGTGTGTAGTTGCGGTCTCATTTGAGCAATATTTCCAATCACGAAAATTTATTAAATACGGGCTAGGGTATGTAGCACCCATGTGTGAAGTTTGCGATCAAGTGTGCGTTCAAGTTAATGACCTAATAACACAACATCCCCAAATTTAGTAAAACAAACTAGGTGTTATTTCTGCAAAGGCAAAGATGGAAAACAAGGAGTGCATACTCGGCTTACTATAAAGCATAATGCATGGAGCATAGAGCCACACTGCCTTATGAATGTAGTCACTAAAATGAGTGAAACTGAAATGCCTGGCTAAGAATGAATATGAGTTATATAATCAATAGGTGTTATATTTTAGTTAGAAAGACCATTTTGTTGTTAAAATAAATTAAAATATTTTGAATTATATTTCCGGTTTTTAAAAAAATGTTTGTCGATTATTTTTAGGTATTTTTAATATTGTTTTCTTTTGTGTTACTACAATTAAGAGAGAGAAAATAAAATGATTGGTTTAATTATTCTCATGTATTCAATAGTGATTAGAGTCTCTGGAAATCATAAAATATTAACTTTTTTTTATTTCTTCACAAAAAATCATTGGGTATCTGATACCTATGTGTGCGGTTTATTTAAAAAAAAATAGGTGTGATCTTCCAGGGTTAAACCAAAGATACTTAGATTACACATACTGTGCGCCACTGCATAAGGAGATTTCTTAATGAACAGCCACTTGATCTAAAGGTCGCATCTTCCTTGTGTCGAATGCTCACTGTTCACATTTGACCCTTCTGAATCATTCGTATTCATTCATAAAACTTGTAAAATGACTGATGTGTAATTGTGTACGCACAAATCATCATCAGGTGATTTTCTACAGTAAAACATTCGGGAATTTAAATTCTACAATTAGTCATTCTGATGCTAATTATCTTAATATTGTAGACGGCTTTTATTCTTGTCTTCATAAAAAAATGAAAGCTCTTAGGCATAATAGGAATTAACTTTTTTTCAATGGTATAAAAAGCTAATAATCGCATTGAATAATTGTTAGTAAATTTTTTACTTTGAAGTGAGTTTCATAAGACACAAATTATTTGAGTTTTAGTATATGAGTGAAAGTTATTAACAGTTGATTGGCAATAATATAGAGGAAGAAAAACTCTTTCATCTTTATATAAAAAGTGTTTTATGAGTATTGGATAGAGATTTACTGATAAATGTAGAAAAAATCCTAAAGTCTTGACATGTGTTATCTGCTGCAGTAAAGTATCTATTGGAGTATGAAAATATGGTGTTCTAATTGATTTTTAAATCACTCAGAGTTATTAGTGGAGTAATGTTCAAAAAGGTTTAAATTTCTTTACATTTAATTAATGTAAACATTAATCTAATATATTTTCGATATTTGTAACGAAGGTGGTTTCCATGTCATCTGTGAAACCATATTTTCTTTTTGCTTTGTAATTCTAGCTGTCAATCAGAATATGCTTCACCGTCAACGGAAGAGAACAGTTTGTGCAGTTTGGCAGATCTTGCAGTTTGGAAGAATTTTTGTGTTAGTGTAGTATGTCAATAAAATCAGTAACCTGCGATATACAGATGACACACTTATACTAGCAGCAAATGAAGCAGAAATGATTACTATCACCGAATGACTAAGCCGGATACGCAAAGAATTCGGACTTCTGATCAGATCTACCTTGGAAAAACAAAAATAATGATTGTAGACAAAGACCAATAATAATCTACTGCAGATACGCCAAGTAGCAAATTTCGAACTAGTAGTAGACATATTTGCATACTTAAATTAATTAAAATATGGAAAGACCTAATAAAAACAATGAATACTAAGCATAGGTGGGTCAATGTGCTTATTTTTCTCATTGCTATATACTCAGCTATATGATCTCATTACTGCAGACGTCTTGAAGCATCTTCCGGAATGTGGAGTGAAAATATTACATCGATTGTGTAATGAAATATGGCACACAGGCGTTTGGCCTGAGGATTGGAGAAAGACCATAATCATACCTCTTCATAAGAAAGGTTCAACAAATAATTATAACAACTACAGGCTATTAGCTCTAATATCACACGCCAGTAAGGTGATCCTCTACATACTGCAACGGCGTCTAGAAAACTTCATAAGTTGGCAAATAGCACCTGAGCAGGCTGGATTTGTAAAGGGCAGAGGTACTAGAGAACAAATCCTTAATGTAAGAAACATCATAGAAAAAGCCAGAGAATACCAGATCCCGATATTTATATGTTTCGTCGATTATACAAAGGCCTTTGATAATGTTAGATGGGACAAACTATGGAACATATTGACGACAATGGGTGTACCTAAACACTTGACTCACCTTATTAGCAAACTGTACCAAGATAACCTGGCATATATTCGAATGGACGGATACCTGTCTGACAAATGCACTTTGGAGAAAGACAAATCCCTTATTATTTAACATCTATTCGGAGTTCATAATGCGCAGAGTCTTGGATGGTTGGGAGGGAGGAGTAAACCTAGGTGGTGTTAAGATATCTAACTTGCGTTTCGCAGACGACGCTACACTTCTAGCCTCTACTCCAGAAGAAATTATTGAATTATTAAAAAAACTCGAGGAAGAAAGTGCTAAATTTGGACTCATGGTTAACTACAACAAAACCAAAATCATGGTTATTGATCGCCAACAACAGTTTCCTGAAACCCAAACTATTGCGGGATGCGAGGTAGTCTCATCTATGATATATCTTGGAGCTCTAGTTAACAACACAGGCAGTTGTGAACCCGAAATTAGAAGACGCATTCAACTAACAAGAGCAGCAATGAGTGAACTAAACGGGGTCTGGCGTGATCGTCACATTAGGATGACAAACAAAAAGAGACTCGTTTCAACTCTGGTCTTTTCCATATTTTACTATGCATGCGAGACATGGACAGTCAAAGAATCAGATAGACGACGTATAGACGCCTTTGAAATGTGGACATGGAGACGCCTGCTTCGAGTTCCATGGACGGCTCGCCGTACAAATGTCTCGGTTCTGGATGAAATTAAACCGGATCAGCGTCTCTCCAGTACCGTTTACTCTAGAATTTTAAAGTTCTTTGGTCATATCCATCGGAGTGATCACAAAATGGAGCGGTTGGTGGTCCAAGGAAGGCCTCAGACTCAACGCCAACGCGGAAGATCTCCACAGCGATGGGCGGACATTACTAAAAAGCTTCTCAACAAACAGTATACTGAGGCAATACATGTAACTGATGACCGCGACCAGTGGAGAAATATTATCAATCAAACTGTCCGAGCTGCTGAAGCCCAATTATGAACCACAACACATCTACTAAGATGTTAATGACTATGATGATGATATACTCAGCTAAAATATGGACTCTCAAAAAACTCGAGAGAAGTAAGAACGAAGTCTTCGAAATATGAGTCTATACAAAACAATTCTACGCATGTCCTGGACAGAATACAAAACCAACCTGTCAAATCTTGAAGAGTTTTATATAAAAGGCAGGCTATTAAAAAAGTAAACCTAACCTAACCTAAATTAGGACGTAGAAGGAAAGGTAGAAGGCCGTAGACTAAGAGGGAGATCACTAATACCATGGGCAAACCAAATGAAGACTCTGGTGGGAAAACTAAACGTATATAGCAGTCCATCTAGCACAGATTCACAGTCAATGGCTCCACGCCCTGACAAGGGCTCAAGGGACGAAAAGGAGCAGTATATCCTAAGCGAGACACAACCTGCACCGGCGAACTGCGTGGACAGTTTTGTGAAGAGCTCTTATAAGCGAGGGACCGCAAATTGACAACAAACTACGATCATAGCTTGCGCTCGCAGATCTCACTTTAGAACGTTTGTCATCGGCGGACAGTTTTCTTGGGTCATGGGACGCGTGACTCACTGCCAGATGTTTATTTTTACTTGATTTTGTTTGCGAGATGGACGTATCTGAAATGAATATGGATGGTACCTAAGTACAATAATTGATTGTGATAAATAAAAATATTAGCATAGTCAAAACCTCGAGTGAAAACTGCTTTGTCTTTGTCATTAAATTCTGATAACTTTTGGTAGACTAAATAAGCGACGATACGAAATTAATAAACAAAGTTTACAATAACACATTATTACAAAAATAAGCTGAAAAAGGATTCATGTTACTTAAAACCGTGATCGATAAAAATATCGTATTATTGTACCCTCGGAGATCGTTGGGAAAATTTACACTCAAAAAAAACAAAATTCAGTTTGGCAACACTATGTGAATATTGATAGTAATATAGCCCTTTTAAGATAAACAGAACTGTAATTTAGTCCAGGCAAATTAATATATTTTTTGCCAACAAAAATGAGAGTTTTCAACCAAATAATGTTTTAAATATGATGTGCAAAATAATTTTTAATTGGGTTTAAAGTAAAAAAAAAATTAAATTTCACTCATTAAATCATTATCGTCCAGTTATCGTCTTAATTATTTTAACTGTACTAATATCCGTCGACTAATTCTGAATAATTATTGGGTTGTTAGAACATTTTATCTGTAGCGGCTTCTAGAATGTCTTAAAAATATCGAATTTCATTGATAAAATGCGCATATCCCACCGATCTTCGCTTCGACCATACCCTCAAATTCAACTTGTTGGCATATTACATTTTTGTTTATGCTTAAAAATTAAAAACGAAATATGCAGATAGTGTTATTGAGGGATTATTTTAAATATGTAGGTATTATATGCAGAAATAAAATACTCAGTGTAAGATAAATGCACCCGCTTATGATCAAATTCGATGTTTTCGAAAGTCATACCGCTACGACTACAAGGGACGTGTAAGATATTTTTAAAACATTATGAGTTACAAGTACGGAAATACCGATTTAAAGTTGCCTACTCAGATTAGTACAAGGATCAGATACATCAGTATTTTGTAATCAATATTTGCAGGTACTCAGTACCACTGACTGAGAACCGGTATCAAAAGTAACCGTTACACGTCCGTACTGATTTTGCCCGTCTCTATTCGCCACATGGACAGCCAATGGTTGGGTTGGGTTGTGTTCAATATGCGGCACGCTAGAAAAATAAATGCACGGGTCACCCGTCCCTCCGGCGCAGGTTGTGTCTCGCTTAGGTTCAATTTGCGCCGGGCCTTAGTCGGATAATTATTACTTGTTCTCTTTTAATTTAATGGATTATTTAAGATGGTGCTCACATCGAGAGATTTCATTTAGTTCGGTTTCTGCGTCTATCCAGTAGTTTTGCGATATACATCTTGGGCTATCAATATTGCGTCGTCTGCGTAACAGAGTATGTTTAATTCTTTGTTTTCCATTGTATCTTTTTCCTTTGTTGACGCTTTTGATGATTTCATCCATTATTACATTGAAGAGAATATGACTCAATGAGTTCACCTGCCTTATTCCGCTGCCTATATCTATAGGTTCTGTAAATTGTCCATCTATTGCGACTGCCATTCTGTTGTTTTGGTAGATGTTTTAAATAATTTTTATGATATTTAGAGGAATTCTATTATATGGAAGATGAATTACATCTTTGACTTTTACTCTGTCAAATTCTTTGTTCAAGTCAATCAGACATAGAAATGCTAGTCTATTATACTCCAGTGATTCCTCAGTAATTTGTTGTATGACAAATAGTGCATCTGCACATGAGCTTCCAATACAAAAACCCTGTTGCTCATCTGCTAAACTTATCCTCTGATTCATTAGTCCTTGTAACATTTTAATTATAAGTTTTATGGTAGTTCTCTGTAGTTTTCTGGTTTTTTACTTTATCGCACTACATAGGCAATATGAGTATAATAGATAAAGTTATAGGATCGTGCAAAAAATTTTTTTCAGATTTCACTTTTTTTCGACGTTTTGAGTCCCCCTGAGTCTAAAAAGCAAATAAAAAAAACATGTCGGAAGTATGTACGTATGTACGTACGTATGTCGCCACCGCCCAGCAAAAACTACTGGACCGATTTCGATGAAATTCGGTATGAGTACGTTTAAGAGAATTTTGTCGAGAAACTAAGCTTTTGAAAAAAACCTCTCAAAGGGGGGCCGAAATAGGCGGGTTATTTGAGGCCCATTTTTGCACATTTTGACCGAAACGAATGAAATTTAACTTAAAGTTAGCTCATCGATAGGTAAATAGAAATACGGAATTTGACATTTCCAAATCCAAAATGGCGCCCAGAATGGCCGACCGCTCACCCGATATATTTCCCTACCAATCTAAAAACTTGTTTAAGATAAATTTAATTTGAAAAAACATTTATATAGCATAAAGATGGGGCTATAACAAGAATATTATCGTTTTTCAGAAAAAGTTATGGGTTGCCTATATTTAAGGGGTCAAAATTTGACATAAATTTGAACTAAATTTTCTCAAAAATGACTCCAAGGAATTTGTTTATTTTTTAATATATTTTTGATATCCTATCGGTAAATTGAATAACATTGGTCAGATTTCTTAACTCCTCATAAGAGGGGAGTTATGAATTTTTTATAAAAAAATATTCGAGTGCCCGTAACTACCTCTGTAATAGAAACTAAAATTTGAAATTTGGCAGACATATATAGTACTTTGTTATCTATTAGCACAATAAATTTTACCCACAATATGGCTTCCGGTTTAACCAGAAATGAAAAAAAATCTTAATTGTTTACATACTTATATTTTATATAAGTATATTTTAACATATTTTGAGAGAATGTAAAATTATCTTTCCAATGACATAAAACTCGTTGCTGTAACTCAAAAACTCGAAAAGTTACAGACAATTGAAATTTTGCTAGAATCTTCTGTGTGTCCCCTCTCACGCGATCATAGCAGAGCATTATTATAGGGCAGTCAATGAGGGTATTTGGCTCCGAATTCCATCCTACTACATCGATGTACTTGATGTTCTCACAGTAAGTAGGGAATAGCTCAAGAAACAAAATCTACCCTATATACTATGGCGCTTTTATCTTGGGGCAATTCCCACCCTTTCAAGGGGGTGGAAAATTTATTGGTCAAAATAAGCATGGAAGTGGCTAGAGAACCTATTTTTAAGCAAAAACTGATCTATACTTTTTTTTGAGAACTCAATACTTTTTGAGTTATGCGTAGTTGAAAATTGGCCATTTTCATTTAAAAATGACACGTTTTCGGACGGTTTTTTGTGAATACCTTAAAAACTATGCATCAAACTAAAAACACTATTTAAAATTTTTTTTAATTATAAATAACAAAGAGATTCGTTCCTTCGTAAATTTTCTATTTATAATACAAAAAGAGATATGGTAGGTAAAAAGAGTTTGTTTTTTGGTGCATGCTCAAAGTGCTCATGCTTTTGTAGTGTTTGAAAAGGCCTTTAAAACGAGCACCGTTAAATGTCGGTTACATTCAAACTAAGCGAGATATGGTGCAAAAAAATATATGACTAATGAACTTTAAGGAAAAATGAGAAGTACATACATTTAATCCCTCATTCACCAGAATTTAAATGCATTGTTTTTCTTTTGCAATACCTCTTAATATAGTGTTATTTCTACTTTCAAAAAGTTGGACGGGTGAAAAAAATAAGATCAAATTATAGAGCACATTTTTAAATTTTCTTAAAATTCTTCCTTTTGCTCCATGCAATTCGAAAATAAAAATGTTCTATCCCCGAGAAGTGGTGAGAACCGCCCCCATGATAAAAGCGCCATAGTATATAGGAGAGACTTTGAATTAGGAGATTGTGCTTTGGGCTACTCCCAAAATTTCATTACAATCCATGCAGTAAAATGCAAATATTGTAAACTATTAATTTCTCAGAAAAATGGACTAATTTGAAATGAAAGTATGACTAATATTCTATTGATTTATGCAATAATCTACAGTGTGTCCCCGAACATTTTCTCAAATGCGGGAATTAATGATGCGTAGAACCATAAAATATTTTCAAGTATACAAGGTGTTTCTAAAATATCAAAATAACGAGTAACTTTGTTATTTTTATAGAATGCCAGTATCTAGTACGATAACGATAATAGTTCGGTACGATAAAGTTCTCGGGCGGCCCTTCCGTCCAGCGTTTTTATGTTCTTTTTTGAACTGTAAAGTAATTTTGCTCGTTCTCCATTCTTCCGGTATTTTGTTGTGTATTTTTATTTCAATATTGTTTTCACCCAATTTTGAAAAAATGTGAAAACTTTGAATTATCCACGTCCGTATGTCCGTCCGTCTGTGTGTCTGTGATCACATCAACCACGTTCTACTTTCGATTACTTTGGATGAAAACCTAGGACTTACGAAGTCCAATTACTTGTTTCAGTAATTCGTTTGGTATGCCATCTTTACCTGAAGGTTTTCTGTTCTTCAGGTTTCAAATGTGTTTCGAATTTCCTGTGCACTTATATTAACTTATTTGCGGTAATTTTTGGTGTTTCTGGTCATCCGGTATAAGAAATTTTAAAATAATTATTAATTTATTAATAACCTTACCTGTATTCGAAAGGATATGTTGTATTATAATAATAGATCTGCCATATGGTATAAATATAATAAGATACGCATATACCTTACCTTAATTTGAAATGTCCCCTATTAAAATATAATCTATATTTATGAAATGACACCACACGTCCAACTTATTACTACTAAATAAAGAGTTATCTATCTAGCCATTAATTACCGGTGTCGTATGACGTAGTCGTCTAGAATTGGTTTTATACATATTTGTAATGCTGCAAAATACAGTTATCTTTGAAAAGTGTCCAACCCACGGTGTTCATTTGTTGTCAGCTGAGCGCTCCCACTCGATTGTACTAAAAAGGACTCACCGAATTTGTTTAAGGATAAAAAATAATGGCGAGAGTCCGTTTTAGAGGTGAATCACGGATTTGGAAATGTCGCAAAATGGGATGAGGATGGTTATACGTGCATATAAAAGAGTTTTTATTGGGATAATAAATATTTATTTAACTGTTTACTCTTCTCATTTCGTCAAAGAGTTATTTTTAAATATGTTCTTCAGAAAGGACTTTCGAAGTGTGCATTGAACTTTTTTAGTAAATATTAGGTACCTGCTAGATACAATAAAGATTAGGAGTTGATTTCTTGCAATAACCATTTATTTTCAAAATTTTCGTTAAATATACGCAACTATATTTGAGTTAGTAGGAAATATTCTAACTTCTTCTGGTGGCCTATGCATCGTCTAGAGCCTAGGGTTTCGTGCTGGTTGGATTATGCGTAAGGATGCTTCTTCTGCTCTTATTCTTATTTTACTGATATCAAGTGTGTCGCCCAGTTTCTTATGTTTGTTAACCATGGGTTACTTTTGCGACATGGTCTAAAAATTTTTTTCTTCTTCTTCTTCTTCTTCTTCTTGTAATAGGACTATGTCCTGTTTCTTCTGTTACAGTCTTTGCTGCGATCCGGAGCTCCAACTCTCGTACCATCGTTTTTTGGGTCTTCCTATGGGTCGCTTGGTGTTGGGCTTCTGTGTTTTCGCCCAATGCGCCATACGTTCAGGGTCCATCCGATCTACGTGGTCCCTCCACATGCGTCGTCGCGCTCTTGTCCATCTCACTACGTCCTGAACGCCTAGCTCTCTCAATGTGTCTTCGTTTCGTACTCTATCTCTGAGTGTGATACCTCTTATGGATCTTAGGGTTTTCATCTCTGTTGTTCTCATTATCTGTTTGGTCTTTGTTGTCTCGGCCCTTGTCTCAGCTGCGTATGTCAGTACGGGTATAACACATGTCTTATAAATGCGGACTTTGCTTTCGGTGCTCATATATTTATTCCGCCAGATTATATCCCTCAGGAAACCAGATATTCTCGCTGCTTTCATTGCCTGCTGTTTTGATTCTTGCCACAGATGCCTGTCGCTAGATATTTCCACACCTAAGTATCTGCAATCCATTACCTGTTCGATTATATGGTCGTCCACTACTAACTTACATCTAATTGGGTTCCTGGATATTACCATCGATTGGGTTTTCTCTTTGGATAGTGTCAGGTTATACTTTTCGGCGGTTATTTTGAATTTTTGTAGTAGGCGTTGTAAGTCATCTTCGTTCTCGGCTATTAAGATTGCATCATCTGCGTAGCAAAGTATTCTCATGGTTCGGTTACCCATTTTGTATCCCTGATTCATTATGTTAACACTACCTATAACTTCATCCATTATTAAATTAAATAGGCATGGACTGAGGCTGTCCCATTGTCTAATGCCTGCATTGATTTTGATTTCTTCCGTGAGCCCGTGTGTGGTTTTAATTCGTGTTTTGTTGGATCTATTGAGCTCTTTGATTATGTTTCTATACCTCTGACCTATGTTTTTCTTTTCAAGGATACTGAGCACGTCCTTTAATCGTACTCTGTCGAATGCTTGTTTCAGATCTACAAAGCATGTGAACATGGGCTTGTCGAATTCTATTGATTTCTCAACTAATTGTCGCATTATGAAAATAGCGTCTATTGTAGATCTGTTTGGGCGAAAACCCTGTTGTTCTTCCGATACACCGGCTTTCTTATATATTTTTTGGGATAGAATTTTTGTCAATAGTTTTGATGTAGAATTGAGTAGTGTAATTCCTCGGTAGTTCGTAGGATCTGTCTTTACGCCTTTCTTGTAGATTGGTATTGTTATACTCTCTCTCCATTCCTCTGGTACTGTCATGTTGTTTACAATTTTTGTTTACAAAAAATTGTTTTTAAAAGATGATATTTTGTCGCTCTTATTTATCTATGTTTAGAATCTCTTTTTGGGTGTTAGCTCTTCTTAACATCTCTTCTTCCGTAATATAGTCGACTAATGTAATTTTAAATAACCTTCTGAGACACCCTTTTTACTTTGAGTGACCAAGTCTCGCTATTTGGAGTAAGGGGATCCAAAGAGGTTTAGAGCTGACAAAGTTAGTTCTTCAATCTGGTAAATGTTAACCCACTTACTGTTTAAGGTAGCTCCAAAATATTTAAAATTCTCAACTCTGGCTATAATAGACTTTAGGCATAAACTTAAAAAAATGTATTACCTCCCTCATGAGATTTTCAGGTATTCATGTCGGGTCCGACAACTGGAGTAGGTGCCCTCAAAAATTTGTCGGAAAAGTTTACCAGTAGTTTGTAAGTGTTTTTATCAAACAATTCTGCAAAAAAATCATTATTTGTAACTCCATAGTGCACTCCTCACGGGGGGGGGAGGGGGCGCATAATAAAGAGTCATAAAATTTATACCCTCACAGCTGATTTTTGCAGGATTGTTTGATAAATAAATTTACAATTACAATTACAATACAATTACATATAATTACAATTACAATAACTGAATAAAAAAAGTCTTATGAGGAAGATAATACATTTTTAAGTTAAAATGTGGGCCCTAGAACTATAAGTTGGATGTTTATTTTCAACTGTGTTTGCAGAAGGGATTGTCTACTGATCTTTCGTTTTCTGAATTTCGTTTTTGTGATATTAAAGTTAAAACCTTATTCCTCTTTCACTGTATTATTATATTTTATTTCTTGTAATTCTTCTATGTCGTCTGCTATGATAGGAGTAACATCAGCATATCGCAAATTATTTAGATTCTATCAGCATATCTTTTTGATTGTTCTTTTGTTCTGTGCATGTTAGAACTTTTCTACATAATTGTTAAATAGCAGTTTGGAGAGGATGCAATCCTGTCTCATGCCCTTACTTATGTCTACTTTATCTGTATATAGAACGTTGGATATCCTTAATTTTGCCTTTTGATTACAGCTACAGCTGTTGGATCATCATCATATCTTTTCCATCACCTCATTAGGGCTAACCTCCCTTAACATCTCTATTAGCGCATGATTGTACTAAAAAAGACTCACCGAATTTGTTTAAGGATAAAAAATAATGGCGAGAGTCCGTTTAGAGGTGAATCACGGATTTAGAAATGTCGCAAAATGGGATGATGATAGTTATAGGTGCATATAAAAGAGTTTTTATTGGGATAATAAATATTTATTTAACTGTTTGCTCTTTTCATTTCGTCAAAGAGTTTTTTTTTAAATACGTTCTTAAGAAAGGACTTTCGAACTGTACATTGAACTTTTTTTAGTAAATATGCAGGGTGTAACAAAAATACAGGGCATAAATTAAATCGCATATTCTGGGACCAAAAATAAATCGATTGAACGTAACTTAGCTTAGTACAAATGTGCACACAAAAAAAGTGATAGAGCCCTTTGAAGTTACAAAATAAAAATCGATTTTCTCCAATATATATCGAAAAATATTATACATTTTTTATTGAAAATGAATCTTTGGCATTCTTATGGCAGGAATATCTTAAAAAAATTACAGTGAAATTTGTGTACCCTATAAAAATTTATGGGGGTTTTGTTCCCTGAAACCCCCCAAACTTTTCTGTACGTTCCATTATTGTGGTACCATTAGTCAAACAGTGTCTTTAGTGTCTTTAAAACGTTTTGCCTCTTATGATTTTTTCGATAAGCCAGTGTTTATTAAGATATTTTGAATATTTGTCGAATCCAACACATATTTGTATATGGTTAAGTAAGATTATAGAAACCTGTTAATAATCTGAAAATTTATTTATAATTTACATTTTTAGGTATATTTTGGAACATATTGAAAAAGAAGCCACATCTCGATAAAAGGTCGCTTATCGAAAAATACTAAGAGGCAGAAAAGTTTTAAAAACACTGTGTTTAACCAATGGTACCACAATAATAGTTTATTTGGAACGTACACGACCATTTGGGGGTTTAAAGGAACAAAACCCCCATACAATTTTTATGTGAACATGTTAAAAATCACTACCTCAGACATCACTACTTTAGTTCAAAAAATGTCCTAACACTCTTACGAATAAAATGCAACAAATTTCATTGAGCTCCACTAGATCCAGCTGCCATTAGTGCAAGAAATATATTTATTTCACGTAAAATATTTCATCTTAATTTATGATAAGAGAAGTCCTCCTCACATATCGCATGTCGTTACTCAATATTTATCTCACTATTTACGTCAGTCAGATATTGAATTGGCCCCCTCGCAGTCCCGACATAAATCCTATTGATTACTTCGTCAGATCCTTCCTGCTTCCCTGCAAGATATAGAAACTATGGTTACTGCTATCTGAAAGTGCATAGACCAAAATCAAGTAGCCCGCTTTATATCCAGCAGGTCTGTGCGATTTAAGACTACAACATGATTTTGATGTATAACCATCTTTGTACCTTGTCCTCCCTACAGGATGTCTCAAACTTAACATAAGAAAAACATTTCTTTTCTTCCACCAGGTATAAACCCAAACAAAAAAGATTGAGTAAACATTTGCGCAACAGTGTAGGTACATACAAAAAAATATTTAAAGAATAAAAAAAGAATGTGTGTGTACTTTGTACGCACGTAAGAAGTTATACTTCTATTATATAATTTCAACGAAATAAATATACTTAACAGTTACAATACCAAAAATTAACAATAATTACCAAAGATTAACCAAAACTTAACAATACCAAAAGTAAAAATAAAAAAAAATGAATATGAATCGCCCGGGATTTGAACCCGCGATCTCTCGATCTCTGGTCCAATGCTATACCAACCGTGCTATCAAGCCCCGTGTGCTATTGACGTGTCGGATATAATTACACATCACGGTGACAAATAGATCAAAATGAACTATAAAAATAGATATTTTATTATCTTACGCCAGAGGAAGACAAACCCAAAGACTCAAAAATTATAATAAATAATACATTTACTAAGAACACTAATATATTCTTTTAATGACTTATTTGCGCTGATACATACATATTTTGAAAGATTAGTAACGAACTACATACTGTCTGTCTGCGCATGCGGTAGGGAATTATAAAATTTCACCCTCGATCGTAAAGAAGTATAACTTCAAAAATCTCGAAATCCGTTAAACCGTTTACGAGAAAATCAACTATCAAAATGTGCATGAATTTTAGTTTTGCGGTTTATTAGACGATCTATTTTAATTGAAAAACTATTGTTGCAGCATAACTTTTCACTTAAATAAAAAAGTAGAAATGCAATGAACTGGCGGCCGCGCGAGTTGTAGTCACGGGATAGCCCGCAGGTCCTTTCACGGCCTCGTCTCAGCCTCAGCCGATCGCTATCTATAGTGATTTCGCATGCAAGAGGGAATAACTCTGGAATTTATGATGGCCATTACTACTCAGGAACCTTGGTAATATCGTCATTTACCCATTCATGTAATTATGGTTACATACTAGAAACTTAGTTTCACTGTTAATGTACTGTACGCATTTTTAGTGCTGCTATAAGACTGGTGTGTGTATTTTCCTACTAAAAGGCTGTTTCTCACTTTAATTAGATCTTGCGTTTTATCTGATTAACATTTTTAGATAATAAAATTGTAGGTTTAAAATTTATGTGAAAATTTAACAAACATAGATAAACATTAATTTATGAGTCAAATTTAATTCTCTGTAACCGTAACAAATAGGTATTCGATATGGAAATATAGAAGAAAAAAAAAACGGATATAAAGAAAATAACTTCTTTCAAATGAAGAAGAAAGAAGAAATTCAATATGTCGTCCCCTAAATTTTTAGTTTTGATATTTTTTTGTTTTAGTCATGGCGACTGTTTTTGTTTACACTTTCACAAAATTTATTACAATCTATTCTCACTACAGTTGTTTCGGTAGGTAGGCTTTCTCAAGTGATGTATTCTTACTATACGTCTACATTTTATAATCTGTAACTAAGTTAAATAATGAGTTGTATAAGGGAAGATATGTTTGTCTCAAGTTGGTCATTCAGCATTATATCTGTATTTTTTAATTTATGAATTTCTATAAATTCTAATAACCAGCAAAAGGGTGGGGGCAGTACAAACGAATGAAGGGTGATACAATCCAGTACTAACGCAATTCAAACGAGTGAGCTTTCTTTCGACCCTCAAATCGAAAAGGGGGGGCTGGCGACATGGACCCGCGAATCGACTAAAGAAGTAACAATGGCTGTCAAAAACACTGTACTTTTTCTCATTTTCCCTGGGCTAAGCCTTTTGATATCATATAAATAATACAAAATAATTAAAATAAGACAAGTATTATAAAATAACTACCTATAGACTGGGAGTATATACTATGTAATATCTGCACTAAATTTTCCCAATAATACCACTGCAAGTGAGTCATAAAATAATTTGTTAGTTTTTATGGGTCAGTCATTAGCCCCATGAATCGTTTAATACCATCTATTTGGCCGTGACCAACCCATATAAGTTCCTTTGGTACGCCCAATTACTATATACAAGTTCATTCTCAAATAACAATTACCTTGTTGCAACTTGTGAGATGTTCTTTTTACAGTACCGTATTCGTTTACTTCACGCAAAAATACACTCACCGGCACAAAATTCCTCCACTAAAAATTTTTGATTAAATTTGACAACTTATAACTTTATTATTTATACTTCGATTTTCAGTTTGTAAGTAGGTACATGACATGTATTAATATCGTTTGCTGTTACGAGTATTCCAGTAACAAAAAAAATTGCTTGGATGAAATTATGCAGGGCTGAATTGCGTTGTATTTTCTCCTAATTTTAAAAAATTCTGTGGGAAAAAGGAAGAGCTGATTTTGTTTCATAGTCCTTTCGTATTATCCCGGAGGCATCACTAAGATTTTTTTTTGTAATTATCCAAATATCTCTTTTCTTGTAAGAGCTGTGCAATTTTTTGTAAATAAAAACACTGATTGACTCACAAACATAAATACCTTAAATAGAAGTTGCATTGATAAGATTAGAATGGCGTGCATGCAGCCCAGATCTCAATCAAAGCCATTTTTTTTTATATTATTTACCTCCACAAATATTTACATTTTTTGTTCATTCTATTCGACTCAAATTATTTTAGAATCATTTCTTCTTGTTTCATTTATTAGGTTTTTATGGTTTTTTTGCATTTACTCTGCACAGTTTGTATTCATTTTTTCTTTCTTTTTTTCCCATAGTAGGTTTGGAACATACTGTGAGTAATCACAGTATGTTCACAAATAAATAACAAATATAGTGGAGTCAATGAAGGTGGATATGAGTTATGACCTCAGATTTCGTTGAACCTCCATCGATTTTCATAAAAATTGGTGAGTGGTTAAAGGATACCTCAAGGAACAAAGGTGATATAGTGCCAACTTGCGCTTTTTGCATTTTAGTGGTGAAATACACCCCTTTTTTTAAAATTATTTTTTAGATTTCTGAAAGTGCAGTCACTGTAACTTTTCACTTCCTATTTTGTTGAACCTTCATATATTTTCATGAAAATCGGTAAGTAGTTAGAGGATACCTCAAGCAATAAATGATATATAGCATCAACTTGCGCTTTTGCATTTTAGGGGTGTAATACACCCCTACTTTTTAAATTGTAAAAAATGCAGATTTCCGCATTATGGCGCAAGTAATCTCGTTTAATTAAGAAAATAAATATTTTTTTTATATTTATGTGCATGAATTACATTTTTTTTTTATTTTTCAAACCTTATAGCAACCAAAAATCCGAAAATTAACAAGTCGAAAATCACGAAAACCTTATTCTTCTATATTTCTGAAAGTGTAGTCACTGAATGTTTTCACCCACGATTTCTTTGAACCTTCATCGATTTTCATGAAAATTGTTGATTAGTTAGAGGATACTTCAAAAAACAAAAGTGATATGGCACCAAGTTGCGCTTTCTGCATTTTAGGGGTGAAATCCACCTTTTTTTTAATGATAAAAATGCAGATTTCAGTATTCTGGCTCAAGCAATCTCGTTTAATTAAGTAACATAAATATTTTTTTACATTTATGTGCATGATTTATAATTTTTATTAATTTTTTAAACCTTATAGCAACCAAAAATCAGGAAATTAGCAAATCGACAATCACGAAAAAAATTAATCTTTTATATTTCCAAAAAGGCAGTCACTGAAGGTTTTCACCCCTGATTTCGTTGAACCTCCATCAATTTTCATGAAAATTGGTAAGTAGTTAGAGGATACCTCAAGAAACAAAAATGATGTGGTACCAACTTGCGCTTTTATCCTGGGGGTGGATGTTACCCCTTCTCATGGGTGAACACTATTTTATTAAAAATAACCCCATAATTAGATAGAGGAGTAAATTCTAAGCAAACTTTCTTTTATCAAGTTTATAAATTTTTTATTTAAATAATATTTCATAATTTAATAAAATATTATTGGTACAGTAAAAGCTGACAATAACGGGCACTAAAAATAGAAAACAATTGGCCGTTATAGAAATGTGGCCGCTAATGCTAGGTTTCCTTTTCCACAAATACATAAAATATAATTGTAAATTTATTTATTTTAGTAATTAAAGCAAATCTAATTAAATATAATTCTACAAACAAACGGAACATACTAAAACTAAATTCAATTTACTACAATATAAAACAATATCTATACGAAAAAACAACTACAAGAAAAACAGAATTTTTGTTTGTTTTACATTTTTTTAGATAAACGAAACATACTAAAACTAATTTAATATAGGTAATACATAATATAAAACAACATACTATAGCTACTACGAAAAATACGCTTATCACTAAAGTATCGTCGTGTTTCCATGCTATATTCAACAAAACCAACTTGGTAGGGCCTTTAATTAGATATCGCAAATCACTTTGGCTGATTTTGTCTGCATATATATTATGTTTGAGGAATCCCTTTTTTTTGTGAGACTGGATATAGGACATTTCTCAAGTATGAATTCACATTCATGGTATATCGTTGCTATACAGGGATAATAATCTGTGCAATGTTATGGTACAGGCTACGTTAAATATGAAGTAAATGTGGAAGATATACACTGGTTATTCATTTCAATTTAATTTGATTGTCTTTTAATCGTTTATAATATTTAAAATAATTAAAAACATAAAGTTAGGGATTTCAAAAATTAATTCAGTTCTCACTGGCAGGGTGGGAAATAATAAAGTGCCATACAATAGCATTTCATTACAATGCTCATTACAGGCATTACAGGCCGCTCCGTTTGAGAAAACTCATACTCTCAAACTTTGAGAAAACACTCATTCAGTTTCGACCAACCCTGTATTAGCTAAAATTAAACGTTTTGCTAGATTAATAATTTTTAACAATAATAGATTATATATGAGAGAATAGGACGCCACTGTATCGATAAACATTGCAAATTATTTGCTCCGCTATTTTCTCCGTATTTCGGATAGTAACGAGCTTTTTAATTTACAAAAGTGTTTTAGGGAAAAAGTTAATATTAATACTTAACAGTGAGAGTGTTAGTGAACAAATAAACCATCGAATAAGGACGAAAAGATAACAAATTGTGGGAAAATAAGGTGTTGTGACGTCGATTGGTAGAAATTACCCATCCGCAAGGTTGAATTGTGGGTAATTTTTGGCGCCGGTCGATAGGCAACACATTTTACACTAGACCTGTACAGTAATTTGCATACATATTCCAAAGGCCTCATTTGCGAGTATATTTAGCACCAATTGATAGACAACATATTATACATTAGACACTAGGAATTCTGGCGCTGGGTGACTGATAATCCACAAAAACAACTAAACAACTAATCGATACCCAACAAAATAAAAAGTAAACAATCAGATTTTTATCTACATAATTGTTGATAAATAAATTCACAAATTAATATAATCCTTAAAAATGGCCAGTGGTGGAGGTGGAGCAATTAAGAAGACGGGACCGGCAAGAGTGGAGTATGAAAGCAGCAGCGAAGAGAACGGGAATAAGAGAAGTAGGGATGGGTACGATGCGGAAGATTTATTCAGAAAAAGCAAGGTAACGAGGAGAACTCCGACTAAGAGTGATAACCAAAATGAACAGATGATACAAATGATGCAGACAATTATGTCAAGAAATGAAGATTTGATGATTGAACTAAAAAACTTGCGCAGAGAGCAACAAGAAACCTTGGATTGCGTCAGACAGCTGGAGAAAAAGAATAAGGAGTTAGAAAAACGACTCAATGAAGCAAATGACAGAATAGAACGAATTGAGAAGGATAAAAGAAAAAAGAACATAATAATTAAAGGATTAACTCTCGATAGCAATGATAACAGGTCTACTAAACAAAAACTAGAACAGTTTATTGAAGCAAATCTGCAAATAAAGGTTAAACTGAGGGAAGGAAATAAAATTGGTGATAAATCATTTCTGGCAGAAATGGAAAATATGACGGATAAAATCTCGGTATTAAGGAACAAAAGTAAACTTAGAAACATAACAGGACAAGGAGTATATATAGAGTCTGACATGACAAAAATGGAAAGAGAGATACAGGCTATAATTAGGAAAATAGCGAAGGAGGAAAAAGATAAGGGTAATACAACAAAAATAGGGTATATGAAGCTAAATATTAATGGAAAAGATATGAAATGGGATAAGGATAATGGTAAACTGACAGAGAGCACACAGAACAGCCAGAGAGGACTCCCAAAAAACTAAAAAGGAATGCAGAAACGACTACAAAAAGTATAACGACTAAAGCAACGGACAAGTACATGAGATTGGAAAATGATAATACGAAGTATAAACAAGATAACGAGGCAAAACAAAACCATAAGTCAGAAAAGCCAAGAGATCACAAGTCTGACTACGTAGAGAATGATGAAAAAGGTAAAGAAATGGGTGAAGAAAAAAGAAGAGTGGAAAAAGGGAAAAAAGAGAAAATAAGAATGGCAACATGGAATGTACGCGGCACCTATGAGGAAGGAGCCATGAAGGAATTAGTAAAAGAAGTAGGGAGATATAAATTGGATATTGTAGCGGTACAAGAAACAAAACAATTGAGGTCAGAAATATCGGAATTAGAAAATGTGGTTTTTTTCAAAAGTGGAGGAGCAGATAGGATGTTGGGAACAGGTTTTATTATAAGAAAAGGTCTAAAAGAAAAGATTATGAGTTTTAATCCCATATCGGAGAGGATGTGTTATATACGAATAAAAGGGGAAAAAAGAAATATAAGCATTTTAAATGTACACGCCCCTACCGAAGAAAAAGATGAAGAGATAAAAGACATATATTATGAAAAAATGGAGATGGAATATGAAAAGATACCGAAACATGACGTCAAAATTATAATGGGAGATGTAAATGCAAAAGTGGGGAAAGAGGCAATCTACAGAAATACAGTAGGAAAGCATAGCAAACACGACGAGTCAAATGACAACGGACAGAGACTGATAAGTTTTGCAATGGAAAAAAATATGGTGGTAAGAAGTACACAGCTACAGCGGAAAGAGATACATAAGGGTACGTGGACATCTCCGGACGGAAAAACCGTTAACCAAATTGATCATGTAATGATAGAAAAACGACACGCGGAATTTATTACAAATGTCAGAAGTATGAGAGGAGCAGACTGCAGTTCAGACCATTTTTTAGTAAAAATTGAATGTAAAAGTAAAGTAGAAGAAAAAATAGTTGTAAAAAAGGATGCAAAAAGAACAAAATCATACGAAGTAGCTGAACTGAAAAAAGAAACAACCAGGCAAAAGTATCAAGAAGAAATAGAAAAAATGTTTTTGGAAACAAAGAATGAAGCCACAGATGTAGAAGAAAGATGGGAACAAATAAAACACATTACAAAAGAAGTAAGCAGAAAATTGATACCCAGAATTAAAAAACAGACAAGAACTAAGGAGTGGTTTGATAGGGAGTGTTCAGAGCTGTCAGAAGAGAAGAAAAAGTTAAGAATACGTATGTTGACCAACCCTAACGACAAAAACAGAGAAGAGTATAACCACGTACGAAAACAGTTAAAGAAAAGTTGCAGGAAGAAAAAGAGAGAATCCAATGAAAAAAAGTTGCAGGAGATAGAAGAAAAATTTAAAAACAATGAAATAAGATCATTTTATCAAGAGGTAAAAAAAGTAGAAAAAGGTTACCAAAGCAAAACAAGCTACATAAAGAACAGAGAAGGAGAGCTAGTAAGTGAGCCGGGAAAAGTTATGAAAGAATGGAAAATGTATTTCGAAACGTTACTAAACAGTGATGATGAAGATCAGGGAGAGGACGAAGACAGAACAGAGGGTGCAGATATAAGAATAGCCGAACCATCCAAAGACGAAGTGCAAAGAGTTGTAAGCAAATTGAAAAACAATAAAAGTCCAGGGCCAAACGAAATAAGTGCAGAAATGCTGAAAGCAGGGGGAAGAAAACTACTGGAAAAGGTGTATGAACTGATAGAACTTACATGGAAAGAAGAAAAGATGCCTGAAGAGTGGGCCAAAGCCTGGATAATCCCATTACATAAAAAAGGGGATGCAACGATGTTGCAGAATTACAGGGGTATTGCTTTGCTGGACGTGTGCTATAAGATATTTGCTAGGATTGTAAGAGAAAGATTAGAGGTATACGCAGAGAAACTAATAGGAGAATACCAAGCAGGCTTTAGAAACAATAGATCGACGACAGAGCAAATATTTAACATAAAAGAAATCCAAACAAGCTGCTACGAACATAAAATCGTTTTATATGCACTATTCATAGATTTTAAGCAGGCCTATGACAAAATTAATAGGAAAAAAATGTATGAAGCCCTACGGCAAATGGAAATACCAGAAAAGCTAATCAAGTTAATAAGAATTACCTTAAATATGACATCTAACGAAATAGTGTGGAACAGTCACAAATCGGAAGAGTTTATAGTCAAAAAAGGACTTAGACAAGGTGACCCTCTATCAACTGTGTTATTTAACCTAGTTTTGGAAACAATTGTAAGGAACAGCAGAATAGAAACACAAGAAACGATCTACCGTAACGAACATCAATGCATGGCCTACGCCGACGACCTTACACTGCTAGCAAAAACTAATACCGAATTAAAGAAAATCATGAGAAGATTAGTCAGAGAGGCAAAAAAATTCGGCCTAGAAATAAATGAAGAAAAGACGAAGTATATGGTGCTAGGCAACACAGAAAGAGAACCTGTAGATATGCTAAAGTTAACAGCGTTCGATGGAAAAGAATATAAATTTAAACGAGTAAATCACTTTACATATCTAGGTGCCATTATAGATGAAAAAGGACACGAGCAAAACGAACTAAAGCACAGGATAGCTAAAGGTAACCGAAAGGTCGGCAGTTTAAAAAAATTATTAAAGTCAAATTACGTATCAAGAAAGACGAAAATTAGAATATACCAAACTGTAATAAGAGCAACAGTCACCTACGGATGTGAAACATGGGTACTAAACAAAACAGAAGAAGAAATGATAGAGAGATGGGAACGCAAGGTACTGAGGACTATTTTCGGGGGAAAAAATACGGCAGATGGTTGGCAAAGAAGAACTAATGAAGAATTAAGGATGCTTTACAAGGAACCAACTATAACAAGATACACAAAGGCACAAAGAATCAGGTGGGCAGGTCATGTCGAGAGGATGGATAGGTCAAGAATGCCAAAGAAGATACTATTAAGAAAACCAGTTGGGACAAGGAGACGAGGTAGACCAAGAAAAAGATGGCACGAAAAGTTTCAAGAAGATATAGGATCGATGGAAATTACAGACTGGAAAGAGAAAGCGAAAAACAGGATACAGTGGAGAAACATAGTGCAGCAATTTTTACATAGTCATTAAATCAAATTATATAATAAATATAAGACATTAGTATATATTGTTATTTGTATTATGTAAAATTGTTATTGTTAAGTTGTAAAGCCCTAGGCCTCCAAGGTCTGTAGAGCATGTTAAATAAATAAATAATAGATTATATTAAAAATCACTTGAACAGAAATTGATTTTCTGATGTCAAATCACTACAATTATACAGGGGGTGAATATTGCTATGAAATTTGAAAATAAAAACGTAATTATCTTTTAAACTACTTCGTATAACATCACAAAACCTGATATTTTAAGAAATAAAACATAGAGGAGAATCCAAAAATGTAAAAATATACAGGGTGTTCCATTAAACAAAAGATAATTTTGTTTCACCCTGTCAATATGGGTGGCCCTGTATATTTGAAAATGTATTTAAATTCTGATATCATCTATGCCCCAATGTCACCTAAATAAACTTTTTTCGTATCTCCTACAACAAACGACTAATTGGACTTCCCACAACCTTCATACATACAAAATCTCCGCTATAAATTTTTTTCAAAGAAGATGTTATTGGTTTTTTTAAAATAACTCCGTTAAATTTTGAAATATGAGATTTATCCAAAAACCATTACAAAGCTAAGTAAAAGTTCTATAACACTGTATTAAACATAATTTTCTAAATCCTTTATTTTTTTTTTAAATACAAGGTGAAAGGGCCCCGGTTACATGGTTCTCGCAGTAAAATTTAGGTTTTAAATGTTTCTATCTCGGTTATTTTTTGTCGTAAAAAAATATTAAAAAAAGAAAAAGCTTAAATAAAGTTAAAACTAAAATTTTGTTCTCTACCATTTTTTAAGTATATCGAGTATTTTTGGAGTTATTATCAAAAGAAAATGAAATTCACGAAAATTTTAAAAATTCTAATTTTTTTAATCGTATTTTTTTTCAAAAATATGCATTCTAAACCGGTCAAAATTGTTGAAGTTATTACTCATGTTAAAATAAATAAAGTTTTAAATGGGTTACTATAAATTTTAATTTTTGTGGAAATGACGTATGTTTCATTTTTCATTCTTCCCTAAAAAATCTGAAAGAGTCCTCTTATCTCCATCATAACTTGCTTAATTTTGATGCTATCGACTTCTTATACAGGTCCAGCGATATTTAAACGGATCATAGCCAATACATGTATTTCGGCTCTAGGCGGTTGGCCAACAAAATATTTTCAAATAATTATTATATTATACAAGTACAATACCTCAGTCGACTGCTGGATTCGAACTAAGCTACGTAAATGCAATGCAAAAGCCCGCCTACATTTACCATTTCATTCTGTTTTAAATCAACCGAACGAGTCTAGAGGTGGGCTAATTTACGATAGTGATATTTTATTCATTGTGATTTTTGTCTGTAACTGAATCAGTCATTGTGAAAACAATTCATGTTACAATGTGTAAACTTTTAAGGAAACGTAAAAATATTTTCATTAATAGTTGGATATTCCGAGATAATACAATATTTTATACAGTGAGCACGTAAAGGTTGGAATAAATTCATTTTCTCGAGAATGGACGATTTTGGTAAAAAATCCCAAAACAGGTCAATTTTTATTTTCAAATTACGACTTTTTGACATATGTATCATACTAGTGACGTCACCCATCTGTACGTGATGACGTCATTTATAATTTTTTTAAATGAGAATAGGGGTCGTGTGATAGCTTATTTGCAAGGTAATTCAATTCTCTATTCAGTAATATAAACATTAACTAATTATTTATACAGGGTGTCCAAAAAATAATTTTTTTGAATTAAATTTATTGACAGAAGAATTTGTGTAATATATTTAACTTAAAATACATTTTACTGCTGTCAGAAAAAAACAGGAAATAATGTTTATTTGACAAATAAATATTGGTTTTTGCATAAACTCAATATTAAAGCCGCCACCCACCTTCCTCTTAACAGTTTGAACATTTGATTTAAGTGAAAAAGAATGATTATTTTCCAAATAAACATTTTTTCTGTTTTCTGAGAACAGTAAAATGTATTTTGAACTAAATAAATTACATTCATCCTTCTTTTTATGTCAATAACTTTAATTCAAAACAATTTCTTTTGGACACCGTATATAAATAATTATGTAAATGTTTATATTACTGCATAGAGAATTAAATTACCTTTCAAATGAGCTATCACACGACCCCTATTCCCATTTAAAAAAATAATCGATGACGTCATCACGCCCAGATGGGTGACGTCACTAGTATGATATATATATGACAAAAAGTCGTAATTTAAAAATAAAAATTGACCTCTTTCGGGATTTTTTTTTAAAATTGTCCATTCTCGAGAAAATTAATTTATTCCAACCTTTACGTGCTATCTGTATAAGTATTATGGGTTATAAATGAATCTTTCTGAAAGGCAAAACAAGTTTAAATGTTTATGTATAATGTAATTGTAAATTTATTGGCGTTGAAAAGCGTCGTCATTTTACCCAAAATATGGTCTTAGATTGTTTTCGCAATGACCGATTCAATTGTGATTTAACAGAGCAACGAAATATTCGTATATTAAACTCCTAATAAAAAGTGTTACCACTGTGGACCATCGTAAAATTCTACACGTGTTATTATTTTGTTTAGGTCACTATTACAAAATTGGGTTTGCTATTAGAACGCATACCATGCCATTAGTGCCAAACAAAAATAGAAAAATTTAGTAGTTTATGGAACGTTTTTATATGATAAGTGGATGATAATTATGTATCATGCAATATTTGTAAGATAAAGCTGTCTTATCAAACTTAGAGAACTTAGAAAACAAAATTTTAATACATTATTGTTTCCTATAATGCACAAAATGTTAAAGGTGGTACAAAATGATGTGAAAATGAAACATTTTGGATGCTTTGCACACACAATAAATAAACTTTATTGTGAACGATGGCTTAGAGGATGAGGAAATCAGCCACAATTTAACTTAAAAAAAATGATTTTATTGACGTTTCAACTTCTACCTCAGATGTTGTTATCAAAAGTGATATAAGAAAATCATTAAAAATTTAATCAAAATAAAAAATACCATTAGCCACTTTAAAAAGAGTTCTACAAGCAACTGCTAAACTTTTAGATTTTGAAAAAATCCAGGAAACGGGAATCCTCTCAAATTACTGCAAGATGTTTCCACATGTTGTAATTCGACATTTTATATGTTGGAAAGATTTATTCAGCTAGAAGAAATTGTTAAGGCTATTATAAGCATAACAAATATGTACGTAAACACTAGTTCAACAATGTATGAGTATTTTATTAAACTGTCGATAAACTGTTTCAACTTTTCTTGGCAGAATAAGGTTTCGACTAATTCCTTTTAAGGATCCAACAAATGCGGAAATAGCACAGAAAATAGAATCGCTCTTATTGCAGAAAAACTTGGAATGGAACAAAAAGATAAAGGATTTACGACTCAAATTTTATTAGAACACGAGAAAACATCTGCAGATCCGGATACCAAATAGTAACTAATAAGTATTTGTAGCAAATACTGGTATTTAAAGTTTACTTTGTATTTCGTTTTTAAGAGGGTAGGCGCAAAATTTCGGGACAATGCTATTTAAATGCATTTATTTCTTTCGAATCCTAAGAAAACTAGTAAGTATTTTTGAAAAATTTAAAAGCAGAATAAAAAATTACATAATTACCGAGTGCTAAAAGTCCCTGAAAACTTCTATAATGTGTTCTATAACTTCTAATATAAGTTACAGCGGTAAAAAGAAGAGAAAATTGAGTGTGATTTTTAATTTCAAATATCTCATTCAAATGACAGTTTTTTTATTCTAATGGACTTTCGGCCCTAGATAATAATGTAATCTTTCATTCCGCGTTTATATTTTTCAAAAATACTTATTATTTTCTTAAAATTCGAAAAAAATGAATGCATTGAGAAAGCATTGGCCCGAAATTTGGCGCCTATGCTCTTGTTAGATTTTCTAATAACAATTAAGACAATGAAAAAAACATGAAATTATTTATTAATGCAATATTATTTTCATTACAAAAACTCTTTTTGAATAAAATTGTTTCTCATTCTAACAGACCTAATTTTATAATCATGACCTAGACTCTAGACAAAATAATAACTATTTTGTTGCTCTGTTAAATCACAATCACAGATAAAAATTACGATGGGTTACGGTTACATGATTGCAAATACTTCTAGCCCACCTCTAGGTCAGAATCAGGTATAAGAATTATTATACGACCAGTTCCTATGGGTCCGCCTCGCGATCGCGCCAAGGAATAGAACCGAACCGACCGGCGACCTGACTACATGCAGAAGGCGATTGCAGAATTTGCAGATCATTCTAGCTTTTTGTGCATACGCGGTACGAATAGATTATTTTATTTTTATAAGTTTAAGTTTATGGATACGTACCTATTTAAAACATATTTTTTCACCTAAAATATTGTCTGAAGCTATTTCGTTGTGGCGTTTATGTAATTTATTATTCTAAATACGAAATAAGCCACAATTTAACTTAAAAAATTATTTCGTTAACTTTTATTTCGAACGTCGTTGTCAAAATACAAAATATTAATAATTTAAACAAAAATGTTGTAGCTTAGTAAAAAAAATCTTCTAATAATTGCCGATATGAATGAGTTAGAATAAATTATATTATTAGAAGAATTTTTTTTTACTAAGCAACAACATTTTTGTTTAATTTATTAATACTGTTTATTTTGACAACGACGTCCGAAGTGGAGGTCGAAACGTTAACAAAATCATTTTTTAAGTTAAATTGTGGCTTATTTCCCATTTATAAAAATAAATTACACAAACGCCACAAAAAATAGCTTTAGAACAATATACATAATATTATGTATAATGCCAATCATCACTATCCGTAAATAGATACACATGAAATATTTATCACTATAAATATTAAAATAAATATTTTAGGTTAAATTATATGTTTTAAATACATATCCAAAAACTTATAAAAATAATAACGCATTCGTACCGCGTATCTGCAATCGCCTTGTCTGTGCATGTAGGTAGTGGGTTCGGTTCGGTTCTATTCCTTGGCGCGGTGCGGACCCTTAAGTCCGATTATGTACTTTCGGATCATTCGGCTGGGCTCGCTATTTTAGTAAACTCCCAAAAAGAGAGATAGAAGTAGGAGGTTCTAGTTCAAAGATATTTTCTACATGCCAATGTTAATGTTGCTATGATTTCTGGTTTTAATGTCTGGAACTTTTATATTGGTCCACTATCTCAAATGCAGTTCAAACACTGTGTCTTAAAAAGCTATGTTCCATATTTCTTTAATTTATACTGTATAGCTTTTTGATAGTTACTTTTAAGTACTTTATTAAAATGTTTAATATCTATATTTAACAAAGTGCATCGTTTTCCTGTTATTTAAGCTTGAATACTAAGATTTGAGTACTCGCGGAAAAAAAATATACATTCAATTGCATATAACTCACTTTGTATATGTAATAAAGGATTTTTAGAATAAGGAGCTTATTTATTTTTATAGTATCTTTGATTTTGGTAATAACAACTTTTTTGAAGAAACTTATGGTTTTTGAGTTATTTATGAAAAACTGCTTTAAAACATGGATTTTTTTCAGGAAAAATCAAAACTTTTGATCTTTAATAACTCAAAAACTATTGATTTATTGAAATAACTTTATATAACAAATTTTACTTATAATTTGTCCCTCTATCGATTAGTGGTATTATTTTTAATAAAATAATTTCCACCCCCGAGAAGGGGTGGCATCCTCCCCCAGGGTAAAAGCGCAAGTTGGCACCATGTCACCTTTGTTTCTTGAGGTATCCTCTACATACTTACCAATTTTCATGAAAATCGATGGAGGTTCAACGAAATCGGAGGTGAAAACCTTCATTGACTCCACTAATATATCTTAGTAAGATATTCTAAATATTTTCTTTTGGTTTTAGATATCCAGATCAAAATAGCGATGCTTTAAATGGGTAAGTTTATTTTCTATAATTTCTATTCAACCTTTACTGAATTTTTGTGTACACCATTATATCTGTGATTTTGTGCCTAACTGCAAATGATAGACAGGGAAAATAGTATTGTTCAATCTTATGATATCCACACTCGGTTTATAATGATGTAGGGTTTTTTTGCTTAAATTTTCTTGCCAGGTTATTTTGGTAACTAAACGGGATTAAAAACTATTAACTCGATATTGAAGAAACTCGATATTGTTCACTCAGTCGCCTGCAAATTTTAGGTAGATACTCCTAGTGAACTACTCACTTACTTACGTCTCTTTTTCCGTTGTTGTTCTATTTGTCCGTTCTACTGCAATCTAGGACGTCCTCTTTTGCTCCTTCTATTTGGTTTCCATTTCCAAGCTCTTAGAGGCTTTCTTGTCTCATTCATTCATCGCATATATCCATACCAGAGCAATTTTCGTTTTTCTATTACATCATTTAGTGTCTCCTTCACATTCATTAGTTCTATAATTCGTTCATTTATCACTTTGTCCTTTAGTGTTAATCTGCAGCTTCTTCTCCAAAACATAATTTTCATTGCATTTATTCTGTTTTCCATATTATTTTATTTGCCATCCACGTCTCTGAGCCACATAGTGGGCAGCTTTGTACTATTGTATTAAATATTTGTTTTTTAGTATTGCTTGTAATATAAGCGAGTGTAATTATCGGGTTATAATCTTTCTTTTTTTATTTTATTTATAACATCCGCCTCGTCTGATCTTGTATTTGTTGAAGCAAAGAATACACCAACGTCGTTGGTGTAAGGACGAAGGTGGAATATGGAATTGGAAGAATTGCGCAAATTAAATGGAACTGGGTAATACACGTGGCCCAACAAAACATCGAAAGGTGGACGAGAAACATTGTACATTGGAGACCACGCGAGCACAGTCGTAGTAGAGGAAGACCTCAAAAATGTTAACTAGACGACATCAAAGCCAAAATGGGAAGAAACTGGCACCAAATAGCACAAAACAGAGAAGAATGGAGAACTCATGGGGAGGCCTTTGTCCAGGAGTGGATGCAAACAGGCTGAAGAATAAAAAAGAAGAAGAAACAAAAGGCTATGGATATAGTTGTAGTCAATTTTTACTCCCATCAGTCTTCATTTCTTGCTTCAGTTTGTTAGTAGTTTTGTCCCAGCTTAATTCTATATACATCTTCCTAAAGTGGTTTGACCGCATTTATGCAGGTGTTATCTACTCAATGTGTACTCTATGTTATGTCATTTTCAATTGCTTTGCACTTATTGTTGACTGGGACTCATCATAATGTATTCTAGTGAACTATTTGATCCATGTATCTATATTAAATTTTCTGTAACAATTTTACGAGTTTGGATATAGTGAGTAGGTACCTCTCTGTAGAGTTACATATTAGCGGAGACTTAATAAAATACTAAAAAGGCAATAATAAATTAGGTAATAATCGAAAATTACGGAATAATGAACGGTTATAAAATATTTTAACATGTTATTATTGATTTTTGTTGACTTTTTATTTCCTTAGTACTGGCGCTCTAATTGGACTTTTGTTAAATGGATGATTTTAACCAATTACTTTAAGTGTATTTTCTTTAACTGGCTATAATTGAGCTGATTATTTAATATTTCAAAAATAATATTGCTAATTTTAGGAATTCGTGAAGCAATTAATTGGTAAAATTGTGAAATATATGAAGTATCCTTATTCTTCTTGTGGTGCTTTCTGGCCTTATTTTAACAAAGATTCAACATCACGCCAACAATATTATTACTTTTCCATAAGGAAAAATTTCCTGTAACTGGCTGTATACCATTAATTACAAAAATTGAAGAAAATCTGTGTAAAAGGTATATTTATTTAAAACCCCAATAAAAGGCTACATTAAAAACAGACCGTTTTCGCTCTAAAGAGAGCATCATCAGTGTTCTAAGCAAGCTCTACATGCTAAGCCACCAAAAATACATGGATTAAAACTCTTAAAACGCCGACCAAAACCCTGGCGATGGGTGAAATTTAAACAAGATATACCTCAAAGCATGTGGGTGATTTCTCTGTCTTCACAAAGAGAAAGGTAAAAGCCAACTTTCAAACCTCAGTTGGCTTTTACCTTTCTCTTTGTGAAGACAGAGAAATCAACTCAACCACCCACATACACGTGGTATAGTCATATGATGCTTTGAGGTATATCTTGTTTAAATTTCACCCATCGCCAGGGTTTAATATATAACACGCCAATGTAGGACTTTTGGTCGGCGTTTTAATGGTTTTAACCCATGTATTTTTGGTGGCTTAGCATGTAGAGCTTGCAAAGAACACTGATGATGCTCTCTTTAGAGCGAAAACGTTCTGTTTTTAATGTAGCCCTTTATTGGGGTTTTAAATAAATATACCTTTTACACATAAGATTTTCTTCAATTTTTTTATTATTACTTTTGTTCTATAAGTCATTTAGATTCAGAGCTCACAATGTTTTGGAAAGTAAAGGAATGTCCTGAAGCCCTCCTTTAGTGGACGTTAACGATTAAATTACCCAGTGCAGCTCCAAACAAATATGTTGAATTAAGGCCGGTCCATCTGATATTTTTAACCCATGATATCTGGCGCCTACCGGGACCCCGTTTTCCTTTAATTTTTCTTGTGAAGTAATTACTATTTTCATAATAATGTTCAGAATTTTAGACCGCTAGATTTCCGACGAAGTTCAACCAGGTTCAACCACGATTTTGTCACTTGCCATTGAGAGTACCTAGCCAAAAATGAAATCAATGAAAGTAAAATATGTGAAAATTGTGGGATTCTCCCCTAGGGAATTTTCCGAGGAAAATTGAATTTTTTGTGTATAGAAAATCGCATGTGCGGCGACTATTTACTTCCTTATGCCATTTTACGGATCGATAGGGGAATATTGATTGTGTTTTTAAAAATTTTGGCATACGGGTTACTGGTGCCCAAAAGGTGTTAATTATAACTTAAACATTGAAATATTAATAGGTAGACAAGGCGGAAACGGCGGGTTCGTTGGGAAAAATATTCCCATGAGATTTTTTTGCATAATCACATTCGTGAGACATCCCAGAATAAGGTTCAAGAAGTCGCCCACGAGAAAAGTGGGCCAATTTTTTTTTAACAATTTTTTTTAATCAAATTGCAAAAATCAATATTTTTGGCCCGAACTAATTTTTTTTAGGTTTTTTGGACCATTTTGGACAAAAAGGGTCTCTTATAGTTTTTCTCTAAAGTTGATCTTTTTCGAGTTATAAGCAAGTTAAAATTTGAAAAACGCGAAAATGGCCATTTTTAAGACTTAATAACTCGGTCAAAAATTATTATTTTGAAAGTCAGAAAGTGACTAAATCAAAGTTTAAAGTCGCCGCTACATGATCCTGAAGAAATCTGTGTCATTAATTTACTACTAAGCTGTTATTTTTAATTAATAACAATGAATGGTTAGATCGTATTGACGCTGCTGTAAATGTGAGTGCGAGTAAGACGCACAATTGGACTGCTGGAATGGCTTCTCTCTCGCACTCAGCATTTACAGCCCCGCAAACGTGCATGGCACTTATTATTATTACTTAAAAATAACAGCTTAGTATTAAAATAATGACAAAAATTTCTGCAGGATCTTGTAGGGGGGACTTTAAACTTTGATTTAGTCATATATTGACTTTCATAATAATAACTTTTAACCGAGTTATTAAGCTTTGAAAATCGCCATTTTTCGTTTTTTTCAATTTTAAATTGCTTATAAGTCGAAAACTATCAACTTTAGAGAAAAATTATAAGAGACCTTTTTTGTCCAGAATGGTCCAAAAAATTAAAGAAAAAATTGTTCAGGCCAAAAATATTGATTCTTACAATTTGATTAAAAAAAAAATTGTTAAAAAAAAATTGGCGCACTTTTCACATGGGCGACTTCTTGATCCTTATTCTGGGATGTCTCACGAATGTGAATATGCAAAAAAATCTCATGGGAATATTTTTCCCTTCGAACCCGCCGTTTTCGCCTTGTCTAAGGTCTATCATTGAAATATTAAAAGCACTAAAATTGCCTAAACCTCTAATTTTCTTAAAGAAAGACCGATCGTTATGAAACCTTCTCCATTCGATTCGGGAGAGGTTCAGGAACACAGTTGCCCTATTGGCAAGAGGGACAAATGAAAATTGCATCGTTGTAGGTGAAAAATATATTTTCTCAAGTTCATACCAAAGTGTTTAAAAAATAAAAATTTACAACTCGAAAAATAGTCAAGTAATTCTAAGAGGGAAATAAGCCACAATTTAACTAAAAAAATGATTTTATTAACGTTTCGACGCCGACGTCCAAATCGAAACGTTAATAAAATCATTTTTTAAGTTAAATTGTGGCTTATTTCCCACTTAAGAATACTTGATCACGCTGAAAACAAATATTGCATCGAAGGTGCTAAACGAGGTACCATGTGCCAGGTCCTACGTCATCTTCTGGACGTTTACGAACATTCGATATAAAAACTGTTTAGACTTTTTATCCCGAGGTTTTTGAGGTCGCTGAAGGCGAATATTCGGTCTGCGAAGCTGTAAGAGACACCTGATATGTCATTTCCTGGAAATTTATGAAAATTCGTTATGAAAATAGTTTCAATTTATTATCCTGGGGTTTTTTATGTCGCAGAATACGAATATCGGGTCGACGCTGCTATACGAGGTACCTGGTACCCAGTATCTACGTCATCTCCTTGAGTTTTATGGAAATTCGTTATAAAATTCAACAGTGAGTAACAGTAACAATAAGTTATTTTTATTATGCAAATAAATTTTAAATTTATAGTAGCTCATTTTAAATTAATTAAAAAAATATAAACTCCTAGAGATGACGTAGATATCGGTCACTAGGTACCTCGTAGAGCTTCGCCGACTCGATTTTCGCGATCAGCCACCTCAAAAATCGCGGGATAACAAATTTCAACAATTTTCATAATGAATTTCCAATAAAACTCCAGGAGACGACGTAGATACCTGGCACCAGGTACCCCTTACAGCTTCGCCGGCCCGATATCATGTTCAGCGACCTCAAAATCCCCGGGATAATAAATTTCAACTATTTTCACAAATAATTTTCAAAACACGCCAGGAGATGGCGTAGATGTCGGACACCAGGTGCATCGTACAGCATCTTGGATGCTATATTCGTGTTTAGCGACCTCAAAAACCCCGGGATACAAAGTTTCAGTGATTCTCATAATGAATTTCCATAAAACTTCAGGAACGACGTGAATACCGAAATGCCGGGCACCAGGTACCTCTTATAGTTTTGCCGACTCAATATTCGTGTTCAGCAACCTCAAATACCCTCTAATATAACAATTGAACTCATTTCCATGATCAGTTTCCGAGTTGTGAATTTTTATTTTTTGAATACTTTGAGATGCACTTTGGAAAATGCATTTTCCGATTACAACAATGCAATTTTCATTTGTCCCTCATGCCAGTAGGTGAACTTTTTTCTCGAAGCTCTTCCAAATCGAATGCAGAAGGCTTCATAGCGATCCGTCTTACTTTAAAAAAATTAGAGGTCTATTTTCAAATACAATGCTTTAAAGTATTTTCCATGTCTATTTTTATAACATTTTATTGCAGTGTTTATGTTTGAACTTTTTCTTTAAAAAGCCATACATTTTATGGGATATATTAGAAACTAAGGTACCGTTATGAAATATTATAGTAATTTATGTTTTCTACTAATCTTCCGGGGCAACAAAACAGGCACATTAGGAAAATTTAATAAGTTCAAAATAATCCTTCCACATTCATTTTACGATTTCGACGTGAAAATTATTCTCAAATCGTCCCAAAATTACGGTTCTCATCGCTTATGTATTCCATTAGTGTCAAACCTAATGAATTCACCAAATAACTCACGAAATTCTAAGAAGACTAATCGCTAGTACTTAGACACAACCGGTAATTACCTGGTTGCCATTATCTTTTTTATCCTCATTCAGAAACGAGATGAACAATTAGGGTTTTGACAGACAGAGACGATGGGAAGGAAGGTGCAGTACCTATTACCTTGTCAACTTTGACCTCCGTTTTGGTAACTGTTCTGTTGTGTTTTACTCAATAAGATTTTAATTGATAGACGAGATTTTTAGTCCGGGATCTGACTTAGATTATTGTTCCAACACGTAAATGTGAAGAAGATGGAAATTATTATGTAGTTGCTATTATAATGACATTTATTCTCATTTCAATATTCACTTATGTCGTTGCCTGCTACATTTGTTCAATAAATACTAACAACCTCTCAACTAACTACTCGTCACACGGATTTCGACCATGTCATTTTTGTGCGACCCTTGTCCATCTCCATATGTCCCGAAGCTTTGTATTGGGATTCACAGCATCCATTATTAAGCATCCAATTAAGAGCAAGACACATTCTTTTAAAATTTAAATGTCCTTGGTAAACAAACACACGTTTGTTTATAATACACATTACGTGACCCAGATTACTCCACACAAGTGTACCAGTTGACAATCCTGCTGTGTCAGCGATTCATTATTACATATTCTTAATTCATGGCCAAAGCCGACTCAGCATAAATAATATCTTCTCCTTTATTTATGTACACAGAAAATATCGGCGGGCATTCTAATTTCATTGCGTGATCAATCATCATTGATAATTGAGATACACCAGGGGGTGAACGTACATTAGCACACCAACTCTTTACAGTCGTACTCCGAGTTGAATAAATGAATATACTGTGAGTAGTGTTTACTTGAACACGTAAAACATGATCGACTCATGGAAATCCTAAAAAATAAAAACCTAGATGAAAGAGATTTAAGACTAATAACACACCTCTATTACAATCAGCGAGCAATAGTAAGAATTGAAAAAGAAACATCTGAAGAAATGGAAATAAAGAGAGGAGTCAGGCAAGGCTGCATATTATCACCTCTATTATTTAACGCTTATTCTGAAGAGGTAATGCGAGAAACTCTGGAAGATGAAACAGTCGGCATAAGAGTAAATGGAGTCTTAGTTAACAACATCAGATATGCAGATGATACAGTAATAATAGCCGATAGTTTACAAGACCTGCAAAGACTCATGAGTAAAATAGTAAGGTGTAGTAGGGAGTACGGACTCTCTCTCAATATCAAAAAGACGAAGTTTATGAAAATTAGTAAAAACAACCATAATACTAACGAAATCTTGATAGTAGAGGGCCAGCAGATCAAAAGAGTAAAAAAGTACACTTACCTAGGAACACTTATAACAGAAAATAATGACTACACTGCAGAAATAAAAGTCAGAATCGAAAAAGCACGTTCTAATTTTATAAAAATGAAAAAGGTCCTATGTAGCAAAGATTTAACATTAGCTCTTAAAGTACGCCTAACAAAATGTTACGTCTACAGTGTTCTATACTATGGAGTGGAATCATGGACGTTAAATGTAGAGACAATGAGACGACTTAACGCCTTTGAAATGTGGACCTATAGAAAAATTATGAGGGTTTCCTGGGTAGATAGAGTTACAAACAATGAAGTACTGAGAAGAATAGGTAAAGAAAAGGAAGTTGAACTTACAATTAAAGAAAAGAAGCTACAGTATCTCGGACATGTGATGCGGGGCGAGAAGTATGGTATCCTACGACTCATAATGCAGGGAAAGATAGATGGCAGAAGAAGCATCGGAAGAAGACGAATTTCATGGTTGAAGAACCTGAGAGAGTGGTTTGGATGCAGCTCGAAACAACTATTTAGAGCTACTGCCTCAAAAATTAAAATAGCTATGATGATTGCCAACCTCCGTAGCGGAGATGGCACCTGAAGAAGAAGAAGTGTTTATTTCATCAACCCCTATCGTAGGGGGTAACTACCCCCAACCACTCTGAGATGGTCCAGATGATGTAGAACGAATATAGCTTCTTTAGGAGCAAACTATACTGTTTGTTACGGGAACTTACTTAACCACCTAAAGTAGTTCTCCCTCTTTTTGTGTAGATATGACTGTACGTTTTTCAATATGCCTGAAGTAAGTTGTAGTTCCATCGTTTTCGTGGTCTTTCCACTAATCGTCTTCCCATTGGGAACCGTCTCTCGCCGTCTTCACAACTTTATTTGTTGTTATTCGGCTTATCTGGTCATTCCATTCTATTCTTTTGTTTCTTACCCACTTATTCATGTTGTCTACCTTGCATCGATTTTTTAAGGGTTTCCATCTCCACTAATTCTAGCGTTATTTTTGATACCTCTGTGTCATTATTAGTCATTATTAGTCTGATGACTATTTTGTAATACAGGCAACCTGCTGCTCTGTTTGTCTATTCACGTTACCATTCACATCTGTTTTAAGCTATTCGTAGCTAGATAGTGTGATGCCTAGATATTTAAACACCATCACTAGTTCTATTATCTGACCCTCCAGCTCCAGTTTACATCTTGGTTTGGTTAAACCATAGAAGGCTCAGGAAATCCCCCCAATCATATTTCATTGCCAGCTTCGATTGGGTTAGTTAGTTCTTGCACTTTTACATTTGTAGTGTTGTTTTGATAGATATTTTCAATCGTTTTGATTTTGCCTAGATAGTTCTCTTAAGTAGAATAAGTGAATCACGTCCTTTAATTTGTCCCTATCAAATGCCTTCTTAAGGTTCACGAAACATAAATAAGCTGGCTTGTTTTACTCTAATGATTTTTCTTGCAATTGCCTCATTATCAATATTGCGTCGGTGCATGATCTTTCTGACTTAAAATATTGTTCTTCTGCTAGTGTTATAATTTAAAATTTCATTCAGGTTGTTTTATTTTTTAAATAAATTTTGGTTGTTAATATTAGTGTTTAATAAGTAATTCATTCCTTTGTTATTCTCCGAGTTCAGTTTGTCTGCCTTTTTCACGAGAGGTTTTAAGATGCTTGCTTTCCATTTTTGTGGTATTCTGTTTTGTTCTATTATTTTTTGGATTAGTTTTAATAGTTGCTTCGTCAGATCTGGTCCTCCGTACTTTAGGAGTTCATTCGATATATTGATACCTCCTAGAGATTTTCTATTTTTTAATTTCCTTAATACTTCCTTTAAATCTCCTTCCTCAATGTTTATTACTTTGTAACAATTATATATAACCAAATTTTAGTTTTTTCTGTACTAAACATTTTACCTGCTTTACTATTTCTATAGAGTAAAAATAACCGAGATAGAAACGTTTAAATCTTAAATTTTGCAGTGGGAACCACGCAACCGGGGCCATTTAACCTTTAATTTTTAAAAAAGTAAGGGGTTTAAACGATTAGGTTTAACGTGCTTAAATAGCACTTGGAATTAACTTTTAAACAGTTTTTAGATAAACCTGATATCGTAAACACGAACGGAGTTATTAACAAAAAACAATAACATTTTTTGGAAAAATGTTTAAAAGATAAATTTTGAAAAAATTTTGGAGCATAAATTTTAACGCTGTCAACATGTTCGGAGGCTCATTTGATAGATATTTTTAAGTACTTTGACAAATGTTTACTAAGTTTATGTTATAAAATGCATCAATTTCCCGTTATTTCAGCTTGAATAATTAGAGTTTTTTACTCGCCGAAAAAAATATACATTCAATTACCTATAACTTATTTTAGTTAACATAAAAGGTTTTTCTAGTAAGGGGTTTATTTGATTTTTTATTAGCTTCAATTTTGAAAATAATAACTTTTTTGTAAAAACTTACAGTTCTTGAGTTATTGATCAAAAATCGATTAAAATCATGCATTTTCTTCACGAAAAATTAAAATGTTTGATCTTTAATAACTCAAAAAGTTTTAATTTATTTTAATAACTTTATATAACAAATTTTGCTTAGAATTCATTTCTTTATCGAATTTTGGGGTTATTTTCAATAAAATAATTTTCACCCTCGAGAAAGGATGGCATCCACCCCCCAGGGTAAAAGCGCAAGTTGGCACAATGTCACCTTTGTTCCTTGAGATACCCTCTAACAACTCACCAATTTTCATGCAAATCGATGGAGGTTCAACGAAATCGGAGGTAATAGCTCATATCCGCCTTCAGTGACTCCACTAAGTGGCCAATTCGATATCGAAGCTATCAGTGACATTCTGAATGATTTTGAAAATATCAAAATTTCTTCTCTTATGCGTTGTTTCCACTCAAACTAAAAACAGTTTGTCCATAATATGTCTATGAAATTAGTACTAAAAGCAATGTAGGTACATATTCTTAATTCACCTGATACACTGATGCCTGAGTAATGTTTGTCTCTCATCACTTCTAAAGTGTTTATGGAAGAGGATGATTGATACTCTTTGGTACCTGAAGGTAACTGTCTGCCCGACTAATGTCTTCGGACGTTAGTTGAGGACTGTCAATCATGTTAGTTTTTAATTTAGTTTAACAATGGATTTTTATTAAGCTTATTTAACTTCATTAGTAGCTGTATTTTAAACAGGCGCCGGACGCATACCTTTAGTTCTTAATTTTATGTAGAATTAATGATGCGATCGTTGGAAATATATGATAAATCGCATCATAATTGATACATTGAAAACATTGTTAATGTTAGGATTATTATATAAATCGTTAGTTTTTGTGAAATTTATAATTTATTATTTAACGAATATTTTAATAGTAATTTACGTAACAAGTTCCGAAAGTGATATTTTACGAGACGAGTAGGAAGTTTCCAGGCCGAGCCGTAGGCGAGTCCTGGAATCCTGTGAGTCTCGTAAAATCACTTTTGGATCGTGTTACGTACAATATTTTTTCTGCAGCCGTTTTGTATGTTAAAAAGAATATATGGATAAACTTTACTTATGAACTTTTGTTAAACACTCTCGTAAAGTTACTCTCGTGAATTCAACATTAGAAAAATCTACTTACAATATGAATATTAATAACACAATTATAACAATTATTTACATTGATATTGTTAGGAATATTAACAGAAGTGGCAGTATTGAAATTAGTGTTAGACGTTTCACTTTCACTGCTGATTTCCATTTCATGGAATTGAAAAACGAAAAATTGAGCGAAAAAACACACGAATCTTAAATGACAAGCATTGTCATAATAAAATACAAAGTTGTCAGATGTTATTGTCAAAGCCGTTACCTAGCTACCCAAAATCGTCCCGAAAGTAAAAAAAAAAATAGTCCCGAAAGTAGCTACTTTCGGTACGAGTTTTGTAAAATGGTACGTTCGATTTAATAAATCATACCGAAAGTTTTATTTTTGGAACAGCTGCAGAAAAATCCATGTATAATGTTTTTATAGAATTCAGTAAATGACCGTTTTGGAGTATTATTTTCCCTGTCACGACGGATTCCCTTGAAAATTTCGATCTAGGCTCCTCTTACCCTCTTTTCAACAGAATATCAACAAATAATAAATCGCAGAAAATATGCAATATTAGCAAAAAAATGTGAAAATTTACCACTGAATGATATCCCTTAATTTTTAATTACATCCAAAATTATTCGCGGCATGTTCTTTAGGGGCTGTGCCTGTATTGAGACGTTGGCCGTCATCATGTTTACGATTTCCTAAACTTTTCTCTAGCGGCTGCTGCGCGAAATAATTCTTGTACTCTGGAACCACACCATTTCCTAATAATAGGCAGCCATGAAAGATTCTTTCGATCAATCTATCTCATTCCCTCTACGTTTCCTTGTATTATAATATGAAGTAGATGGTATTTAGGTCCTTTATATTTTTTTCCTATTAGAGGCATAGTACGGCCGGAAAAATGAAAGAATACCCATGAACGAACATATAAAACACGCTGTATTTTCCTGTCACCGTGTCACAAAGAAAATTGTCCAGTGCAAGTATATGTAACAATAATTATTACATGTACAGGGTTATTCATTATATTTTGACACCCCTGTAAACTGCTTTATTTACAGAATTAGAAAAAAATGCAAAATACAAAAGTTTTTCGATTTTTAAATTATGATTTTTTGACATATATATCGTACTAGTGACGTCATCCATTTGGGCGTGATGACGTAATCGACTAATTTTTTAAATGGGGATAGTAGTCGAGTGCTAGCTCATTTGAAAGGTTATTCAATTCCCTATTCAGTAATATAAACATTAACATGATTAATTATACAGGGTGACCAAAAATTTTTTTTTAAATTAAATTAATTGACACAAAAAGAAGAATGTATGTAATTTATTTAATTCAAAATACATTCTACTGCTGTCAGAAAACAGAAATAAATGTTTATTGAACAAATAAACATTACTTTTCACTTAAATTCAATGTTCAAGAGCCACCCATCTGCCTCTTGGCAGTTTGAACATTGAATTTAAGCAAAAATCAATGTTTATTTGTGCAATAAACTTTTATTTCTGTTGTCTAACAGCAGTAAAATGTATTTTAAATTAAATAAATTACATACATTCTTCTTTTTTGTCAATTAATTTAATTCAAAAAAATTTTTTGGACACCCTGTATAATTAATCACGGTTATGTTTATATTACTGAATAGTGAATTGAATAACCTTTCAAATGAGCTAGCACTCGATCCCTATTCCCGTTTAAAAACTAGTCGATTACGTCATCACTCCCAAATGGATGACGTCACTAGTACGATATATATGTCAAAAAATCATAATTTAAAAATCGGATAACTTTTGTATTTTACATTTTTCTCTAATTCTGTAAATAAAGCAGTTTACAGGGGGGTCAAAATATAATGAATAACCCTGTACTTGCGCTGGCCAATTTTTTGTGTGACACGGTGACAGGAAAATACAGCGTGTTTTATATGTTCGTTCATGGGTATTATTTCATTTTTCCTACTCTAGGTATTTACTAAGTTCTGGTGGAAATAAATATTATATTTCTTGCAAGTTTTGCTTCAATTCGTTGATTGGCTTGGCAGGATGTTTCCTCAATGCTATTATATTTCGCGCCACAAAGTTTCTATGAAGAAAAAGCGCTACAGTTGGAACCTCAAAATCAGAACAGAAATCCATTACAGAAGTAGCATACCATGGTCTTTAATTCCTTTTTAAGCTCTTTTCTGAGGTATGGCAAACTATGCCATCCTATTGAAGGGCAAAATCTTCCGCTCATATTAAACTTTGTTCTATAATCGATAAAAGATATTTTTCTTAAAATCCTCAATGTCCCTATTTACAATTTCATCAATAAAATGTAATAAAATGTTATAAAATGTAAGTTTTATTTTAGTTTTTCCTTCATTTTTGTGATGACCGAACCTGTAGTTTGGTATCTTTTGATTTCTTACTATACTTCTTACATTAACCGTGACGATTGCAAAAATATTCGCAACTTTTTAATTAGATTTTCCAGAATTTAAAAATTTAATGAAGATTGAACAAATGTTCTCATCGCTACTTTTTCGGCCCATTTTAAGATACATAAACGGCAATAATCTTTACAATATCACAAATTATATTTTACATCAATTGACAATTATTGTTTTGATGTAATTTTCTATAGCTACCTCGTGTTTTAAGATAATTTTGAAATAATTATCGTATGTTGATGTAAGTGAACGAAAAACTACGATTTCGAAAAACCAAAAAAATATTATTCAATCAAAACTGAAACAATGCAAGCCGAAGTACGACTATTTGAATCTCAGTTTTCTTGTGTTTCTTCTTGTTCATTTCAACCTTCAACATCATTTTTATAGTGCAATATCTACTACTGACATAATCAATGACCAATTTACGTAAAAACGCTGCATTTAAACTTCATTATTGTCTAAAGCTTCTGAAGGCAGATATTAAATCTGGACTTTATACGTGCACTCAATTTAAGAGAGATGCGCTACCGTTTAGAAATCACGACATCCGAAGAGTACCCAATTTACATATATTAGTATAGAGCAATAAAGTCTTTCTAGATTCTAGATTTTCGAAGATTTTTGGAGAAAAACTTCTTTATATCATCAGGTATATAGTGGATGTATATTTAATCCTGTTGATCTTCATTTTGGATGTTAATTTCTACGTCAGGGTCCCACTTATCATTTACTGCGTATCCCAGGATATTTGAATCGGTGTATTCTTTCAATATGTTTGGTTTCAATACGCAGGTCGAGATTTTGAATGTTATTTTTACTAATCACCATTTTAGTTTTATTTTTCTGTTGATATTTAGTCCAAATTGGTTGTCTAAGTCTATAGTGTAGTATTTACTCTATTGAGCATCATCTGTAAATCTTTGATATTACCGGCTACTGTAACAGTACCTATTATTTGCAATCGAAAATTATTTTATCTACTTTATCTCATATTATGCATACGTCTTTAGTTTGTGAAAACAGTCATTATAGATAGCAGTGCGTGAAGGATTTAAAGTGTCCGTGAAGTAACAATGTATTTTAAATGGGGTTTACTTTTTCGCACTGTTTTTTGGCACACTTTCATAACGAGCGATCCACAATTATTGGGATCAAAGCTAGCCGTGCAAAAAATTACGTATTATTATTATTATCCCCGTTTTTAGCCATACGGCTCACACTCCCTCTAAGGGGAAAATTGACTCTTCCCAGATACCTACGGTATCAAAAGGATTGAGCTCTGGTGGGACTCTTTCCGTGTTATCGAGCCCTAGGTGACTTGGTATGCAGGTGTATCTCCCAAAAATTTTCGTACACATCTGGCCGTTGCGAGTAGTACAGCTTTCTGCATGGTATTGTAAAGATGTTCATTTAGACCCAGCCTTTTTATGCTTTCGAGGAGGTTCTTATTATTATTATTATTATTACATAACAAGTAAGGGCAGAGGAGCAAGCTCCTATTATGCCCAAAAACAAAGAAAAATAACAATGTAAAATAACTACTGACAGTTACATAAAATAAGAGATATTAGTAAAATATCCATAGAAAATTTAACATCGTGCAATTTTTTTATGTATGAAATATTGTCGTATCCAGTCTGTTTTTAAACGTATTCACTGTAGTTGCTGATATGGTGTCTCGATCTAAATTATTCCAAATATTAAATATCCTGTTAGGCAAGAAGTTTACTCTGGACCGTGCTATTGCCTGCTCCTTCTTTAATTTGTATTGGTGGCCTCTTAGTCTATCATCTCGGTTTATGGTAAACATGGTATTTAGGTTTCCAAAGTTGTATTTCAGAATTCGGAAGCACAAAATTAGATCACCTCGAAGACGTCGACGCTCGAAAGTCGTTAGATGAGCCATGGTGAGTCTATCTTCATAACAAGGTCTTACGCGGCCGAATGCAAGTCTTGTAGCTTTACGCTGCACATTTTCGATTAATACCTTGTCACGAGCGAGATCTGGATTCCAAACCGGTCCTGCAAACTCAAGAGTAGGTCTGACGTATATTGAATAAAGTCTGCACATGGAATTTAAAGAAATACGTGTAAAACACTTACGTATCAGAAATAGTTTCGAGTTTGCACGTTTACACACCGACACAATATGCTCCGACCAATTTAAGTCACTGTTAATTATCACTCCGAGGTCGTTGTGGGAGGTTACCGAGCTTAAGGGATGTCCATTTATAAAGTACGGTAGTGACGGGTTGTTCTTGCCAATGTGTAGTACAACGCATTTCTCAATGTTTAGAGGAAGTAACCATTCCAAGGACCACTTCAATATTGTATCGAGATCATGTTGAAGAACATGTTGGTTAACAATAGGATTAACGTACAACTTGGTATCATCAGCGTAAATGGAAACCTTACTAGATATAATGAGTGGAAGATCGCTTGTATAGACACAGAAGAGAAGTGGTCCAAGTACCGATCCTTGTGGAACTCCGCTCTTGACAGGTTTATCTGATGAATATGCTTCCCCAACACGAACTCGGAAATACCTATCAGATAGGAAATTCTGAATCCAAAGGTTTAACTTTCCGCGGATACCAAAGTGATCCAATTTAGCTAGTAGTCGACGCTTGGGAACACGGTCGAAAGCTTTGGAGAAGTCTAAGTAGACTACGTCAACAGGATGCCGATCGTTTAAAGATGACGACCAATCGTTAACACAATGGAGTAAATTCGTGATTGCTGAACGACCTTTAATAAAACCATGTTGGTGAGGAATCACATTTTCGTGAAGGAGAAACTCAGACATAGCTTCAGAAATAATGGCTTCCATGATCTTGCTGACAATAGGTACTAGGCTGATTGGGCGATAATTATTGCAATCAAGTTTATTGCCTTTCTTAAAAATAGGAGTAACCGAAGCCAATTTCCACGATGAAGGGAGATAACCCTGATTAAAGGAAGTATTCATCATAAGGGATAGAGGGATTGCTACAGAATCTGCGCATTGTTTTAGGAAAAAGGAGGTTAGTCCGTCCAAACCAGGCGATGAATTGTTGCGTAGTTTCCATAAATGTTGTTTAATTACCTCCGGTGTGAAAGAGATGTCATTAAGAGTTGCATGCAAACGTGGACACATTATTTGAGGAACGGCATCATTAGGTTCATCTGTAAAAGCCTGAGTGAAAAACAGCGATAAAGCATCAGAGGATTCTTTATTCGAGGAACATAAAGACCCGTCGGCTTTTTGAAGCAATGGTATGGAGACTTTAGATGATAAAGATGTGCGAATGTACCGGAAAATTTTCTTACTATTATCACTTGCAATGATAGATTCTTCAAAATCTTTCCTTAGGTTTAGCAAAGATTGTTTTACTCTATTGGAAAATCTACGGTGAACAAGAAAATCATCAAGGGAACCTGTGCGTTTATAAGATTGCCAAAGCTTCCGTTTATGTCGAATTAAGCGTGTAGCGGCAAGGTTGATCCAAGGTTTTAATTGATTTCTAAACAGCTGACGTTCAGTTGTATGAACTGAAATAGTTCTAGTTGTAGTGTCAAGAAAAGTGTCCCACATTGACGAGGGATCGATTAAGTTATGAAAAAGGTTATTCCAATTAAGTTGATGTAAAGCGGAATTAACTTTAAAGAAATCTGTAACTGTTATAGTCTTTGTATACATTTTGTTAAGACTTTTCGATAAGTTAAACTGAATGTGGAAAGTTATCACTGCATGATCGGATTTTCCAATTGGAGAAGATATGTCTATCGTTGAAATTAATTGTTCTTCGTTTGTAATTACCAGGTCGACCGTTGATGGTTGATTATTAAGTCTAAATCTAGTAGGTTTGGTGATAAGTTGCGACAGGTTGGAATTTATAATAAAATTTTTAAATAAATTATGAGAGCTAACACCGTCAGATAACGAAATAGCTGGCCATGAGATATCGGGAAAGTTAAAGTCACCTACGATAACAAGATTGTCAAGAAGTTATATTTCCTCAAGTAATTCAATAAAAAGATTATCAGTTCCTGGTTGGGTATCAGGGGGACGATACAAGCAAATTAGATTCATGGTAAATGAATTTCTGGTGATAGTCAGGTGAAGAATATCTAATCCGGCAGTCTGAATATCTTTAGCACAAATAGAAAAGTTATTAGTAATTAACTCCGAAAGATAAATACAGACCCCACCTCCTACGCGATTTTGTCGGTCTTTACGATAAATAGTGTAACTAGGTATGGCAATTAAAGAGTCAGAAATATTATTATTCAACCAACTTTCAGCTATACAGATAATATGAGGTGTTATTAATTGAATATTACATACAAATTCAGTAAATTTAGCATTAAGTGAAGCAATGATTGTATAAAGAAGTAGCCAATCGTTGAACATAGAGGAGTTTGGGTCAATGGCGAAATGTAGTAATTTTAGGAATGCCTTGGATGTACTTAATTGTCAAGTCCCGTTTACCATTGTTTTTTCTAGTTTCCAGTTCGCTTCGAAGGTCTTTCAAACGTTGTTGTTGAATTGGAGTTTTGTCGTCAATTATGGAGAAGGATTCAGTGTCTTTATCTTCTAGAAGCTTGGATTTGTTGCGTAGAATTTGTTTAGCAAAATAGTCGGAAGACATAACCACTTTTAACATACGAGGGAAACGTGATTAGGTTTGCCAACCCTGTAAAAACTCAGCGGAGTTTCTTGACACCCAACAGAACTCAATACCGATGTAATAACATTATTGTCATGATCTTTTTTAGCCTGAGATGTAGAACCCACTTCGGGGACGCCTCTGATTAACACATTTTTGGCTCTTGTAATACGATCAACAGCTTCGTTAGCTATATTATCTGCAAATTCTACTGATTTAAGAGAGTCAATCTGCTTTAATTTTTCATTTAATTCGGCCAGTTTATTATCAAATGCATCCATTTTACTGTTAATATCTAATTTGAGATCAGATAAAAGATCCTTAATTTGGGAAATGTTAGCAACGTTTGTGTTACAAGAGTTGCACAGAATACAAATACCACGAACTTTCTGTCTGGTTACCCGATCGTCAAGTGAAACCTCTGTGCAGCCCATGTGAATTTGTCGTTTACATCCATCGCACTGGAGTTTTCGATCGTTGGCAGGTATCGGTTTTAAACAATTCCCACAATTAGGTGACGTAGGCATTGTAAAGTTTTTATTGTGAATATGCTGATAAGGTTTACGAATATGATAAAATGTACTCACAAAAACTGTTCCAAAAGGCACTTTAGATTGCAAATTTTACACTAACTAATTAGCACTTTTTGTAGAGTTTATTGCACTTAATAGGATAGTTTATGTCTAATGAATTAATAATTAGTATATTATACAAAATCAAACGATTTGTTCGGAGCTACGAAATACGTGGCGATTGACTTGCCAGTAGCCGAAAAAAAAAGTCTTGTATGTCTTGTAAGTCTTGACGTATGTCTTGTTTTAATCTGAATTTATATCATTGGTTTATCAATTGATTTTGATCAACACCTTTAACACAGAACTTTAATCAAAAAATAAAAAGAAATAATAAAATTATAAATAACAATAATAAATAAAATCAAACTGTATACGTCCACCACCAACATCTCTACATAACCTAAGTTTTCTTGTTAAGTTGACGTACACTGCAAACGTGAGGTAAACTGGAAAATATATCTGAATTAAGAATAGACATGTACTGTATAGCTTTCTCTGTCGTTATAATCAAATATCCTTAACTCGCGTTGTCATGGTGATGACATTTGAGCAATAAATTACAACAAAATTTTGACAGTTTTGTGGTTTGAAAGAAGTTAGAATTTTTAAATGTCAAAGGTCTAAAAATTGTAAAATAGAAATGAATTCCATTGACGGAAAGTCACAGTTTTTTTATTTGTTTATCTCAGATAAAATATTGTATGAAACTGTGCGTGAAGTACTTTTTGCGAAATTACGCGATGTGTACCACTCGCCCCGCTGTCGCTCGTGCTCTAAACACGCGTGCGTTCGCAAAAAGCATACTTCACGAACTGTTTCATAAATAAATATATTGGTATGCCGTTAACCTTGATTTCTTCATTGCATTCTTCCAAGATCCCAAGAACATTAAGATCCGTAAGTTCAGTTTTATAGAATCTGCCTGTACGTGTACGTACGTTAGTACCCCACAAAAATTCTCACTAAAAGCACACATTTATTATCACTCCATTTAGTAAAAATAATTTTCTTTTCAGCCTTTATGCATATATGATCCTCTACTACGTTTCTACATTACCTTGTCCCCTTCCAATATAGTACATCATGTTCATCTAATTGTTTCTGAAATTAGTATACCTACCATATTTTTGCACCATATTTGTATACCTACAAGCCATCTTGCAGGAAAAAATATTTGGAAAGGAAGGTCCAGAAAGAAGGAAAATATCCGGGTTAAAGAACCTTAGAACCTGGTTCAACACAACATCTGTGCAGCTTTTCCGCACTGCTGCAGATAAGATAAAGATTTCCATGATGATCACAAATATTCGCCATGACTCTGTCATGTCTAGAATTCTGTTTTTTCAACGTGCCTCCAGTAAGTTGTCATTCCATCGTTTTTGTGGTCTTCCCATTGATCATATTGGGAACCCATCTCTCGCCGGCCTTACTACTCTCTTTATTGTCATTCGGATTATGTTGTCGTTACATTCTATTCCACTGTTTTTTACCCACTTATGAACGTTGTTTACCTGACATCTTCGTCGTATATCGGCACTTCCTTCTATCCCATAGTGTCTTACCAGCGATTTTTCTCTGCTGTTTTTAGCAATCTCTCCTGTTTCTAGCAGAATATCTTCTGTTTCTAGCATTATTTTTATCCTCTCAGTATCAGGTTGTATTTTTCCAGCGTTTGTCACCATTGTTCTGATGACTGTTTTGTAAATTCTTCCTTTGATTTCTGTTCCGATATTTTAATTTCTCCATATTGTCTCATTCAGACAGGCTGCGGCCCTGATTGCTTTATTTGCCTAATCGTCCACTTCTGCTTCAAATTTTTCGTTGTTAGATAGTGTGACTGCCTGGGATAATTGCGGAGTGGATGGAGTAGCCCTGTGGTTATCACAGCCGGTCAAAATCCCGGATACAATATTGGCAAGGTTAGTCACCTATTAATCGTAAAAACGAATACTGCTCAAAGAAACCAAAAAAGTGAAGACCGAAAATCCAGTTGTCAGAAAAAGCTATTGAATTTGGCAGATCATCATAATAAAAAATAATTTTCTTTGTAAAATCTGCTAAGAACATAACAGAGACAGGAAAAACTTGCTATGAACTTACAAAGTTAATTCTAGCTACATATTTTTGTATTACCTATTTTAGGTCTTTTGCCATTGTAAATGTTTAAAAAAATAAGGTAGTAAGCCTAATCAACTTAAATCCAAAATATTGCGCAAACAAAATGTTTTTACCTAATTTTTTAATAAATTGGTTATTTACTTTCATGCAGCAAATAGACACAAATCTATTTACATTTGACCATATTAAAACGAATTTTTTTCCAACTCGTAATAAATAGCGCTGCCAATCTTAATACTGATAAAAGACGTTGTAGTTTAAAATCAACCTCTCTCGATAGGGTATGTATAACATTATGCCATAGCAGATATCGTTTAAACTTGATGTAGCCATAAATATACAGGACCAGTGGTAGGGGAGCCCAAGTGGGGATTTTTGCAGTAACTCGAGCGCGTCAGATTATCATATGAGGAGAAACCTGGTACCCTGCAGATGTACCTCTACCATATATTGGCTCTCAACACAGGGAAGTTCGTTAAGGAGGGCCCGAAGAAAATCTATCCATAAAAATACTCGAAGTTGTCAGATTCAGATAAGGTAAGTACATGCAAAAGAGTGTATATTTCAAAAATCTGACGATTTGAGTGAGGCGTAAGGAAATGGGTGAGTCAAAAATTTCACAAAAAAAAGCGAATATTTCGCGAAATGAACATCAGATCAAAAAACTAAAAAATACATCTTTAATATTTTTCAAAAATCTATCGAATAGTACTAAACATGACCCCCCACGGAGAGGGGTGGGGGTTAAAGTCGAAATTTTAACTACAAACTCCGAGATATTTCGCAAAATGAACATCAGATTGAAAAACTGCAACATACACTTTCAAACTGTTTTTGAAAAATCTATCGAATGGTACCAAACACGACCCCCCACGGAGGTGGGGTGAGGTATACTTTAAAATCTTAAATGGAACCCCCAAATTTTTATTGCAGATTTGGATTCTTTATGTAAAAATAAGCAACTTTTATTCGGATAAAAGAGTGGATAGATGGCGCTATAATCGGAAAAAACGATTGTTGGAAATGTAGAATTAAATTAAAAAAATGAAAAGTCCCCACTAAAATGGAAAATTTTGCTTAACTTATTTTGGTTTTAGGACTGTATAATCACAACCCAATAGGTCTCCATAACGCTCGAGTGACTGCAAATTTAACATACTTTGCTCCTTTACCAAGATTAACATTTAATGGTAACTTAAACCAGGTTTTATTGGCAATTAAGTTTTTCTCCTAGAGAGACTCTATCAATTAATCACCCCGTTCGTTTCTCGTTCCCAACCCATAGTTACCAACTACGTCACTGACTTTTTTTCCCTATTTTGAAGCTAAATTCTACCATTAAATTTATGAATATTATTACAAAACAAGAATATTTAAGCATATAAATGTCTTAATTTATTATGTTATTATTACAGTTTTTATAGTTCTTGCCTACCATTTAAATATTTCATCCAAAGGCATAATATATCACCATTCAATCTTGACAATGCTTTTAAAACGAATTCAAAACGACCACATACGTGTCTGCTTAACATAACCAACCAGGCTACACCCAATATTGTTTACCAGAGACACTCCACTTCACTATAAACGTCCTTGTTGGTAGTTCACGAGATCAACTTTATGAAAGAAGTGAAAAAAGAATTCACGGGAGCAGAAGAACGGGGCCATCAACTATTGAGATTGATAGACAATGACAAAGTTGGAACGGTAGCCACTACTAAATGCCACATTGGCTTCCATCTTATGGTTTATCGGATTTGAGCATCGATGTGTGTTCAATACGTTTCGTGCTTCTATAGGATTTGATTGACAGATCAGATAGTCATTGGCTTAGTTTTAGTTTGTAGTTTTATTCTTTACAAGAAACACAAATTGGTGACTGATTCATTTGAAGAAGAAATTATGTTTTTGGGTCAAGCTCAACTTTAAATCTATTACACGTTACATGCTAATTAGAAGAAGATTTTAACATGTTAATTATGATTGTTTAATTGTGTAATATAAACTAAACCCAACAATTATGAAAAAATATACACTACTCCAAGAAATTAACGCACCAAAACTGGTCATTTTTGATGTCTCGAATTTCTATAACTTGTTGCCCGATGATTTTTTTAATAGGTAGATTATAGCCTTATTCCTTAACAATATCGCTTTAATAATATTGTTGCTGGATAGGTAAATTGTCATTGTATACCGGGTGTATTTACCAATCAAACTGTGATTTTTCTCAAAGTTTAGCACTACCTGTGGAATATTCTAGCACTTATAAAATACTGAAATTAAAACCCAATTATAGCCTCGGATTTTCTTAAAATTCTGTTTTTTTATTCAATCGCTTATGTTGGATAATAAAAAAGTTAGGTACTTTAACAACTAGTCATGTTTTTCATCAATACAGGGTGTGCGATAAACTTTAAGCGGTAATTCTGCATGAAAAAATAATGTCAGTTTGCTTTATCCGCAAATGTCCGCAAATGCTTCGTTTCCGAGATGCGTGATATTGAAATGTTTGTTACAAACTGACGATTTATTTATTGCTCTAAAACCGGTTGAGATATGCAAATGAAATTTGGTGGGTTTTAAGAAGTAGTTATTGCGCATTTTTTTATACAAGTATAATTCAGAAATTTATATTCACCATTGGCGTGCATACGGGTAATATGACCCGTATGCGCGCCAATGGAGAATATAAAATTCTTAGTTGTATGTCAAAAAATTAGTAATAACTCCCTCTTAAAACTTACCAAGTATTTCTAGCAGATCCTCCTCTACATATGAGTGCGAATTAAGCCATTAGTCAACAAAAATAGTTTAGCAGGCAAAAGAGACATTAATGAAAAAATAGCATCCGAATTTATGTAACTCTACAACACAAACTTCTATGATTCTTGCAGTGGGTTCTGTGTACTTTTTATGTTGGTTATTCTATCGATCGATGCAGTTTCTGCTGCCTATATAAATATATACATTTCAAAAAATCCAATTTGCTTTATAGTCAAAAATCTTATAGTCGGTTCGCTAAACTCAGACACAACTGGCTAGTGATTTTAGTAGATAATTTTTTTTGTTTTTGGCCAATTTTCCAAAATTGGCAAAGTTACTAACTATTTAGTAATTATTAACCATTTAGTAATTATTTTTTGGCCAATTTTACTAAATTGTCAAAATTACTTACTAAAACACCAGCCAGTTGTGTCTAGCGAACCGACTTCAGTTTAAAATGTACTTTAGGAGATATCACTAGGCAATGAGAACAGAAACCTATAAAATCTTCATATTAAATGAGAGGATTTTTCACATCATCAAATTTTGATGATGTACGAGTATGTATATCCAAATTTAAAAAAGGAACAAATTCAACAAAACCGGAAGTCTTAACATGGCATAAGCCTTAGAATTAATTAATCGTTAAATATTTTAAATTAATTTTGTTCTGAAGCCATTTTCTTGTGGTTTTTTATGAACATTATTATTTTAGTTGGGAATAAGCCACAATTTAAATTTGAAATTAAATTTACTTGACGTTTCGATTTCCACTTCGGAAATCGTTATCAAAATACAAAACATTAATACATTAAACAAATTTCGTTTTTGTTGCGTGGTGAAAAAAATCTTCTAATATGTAATTAAATTTTATCTGGATAATTCATATTGACAATAATTTATACCTATATTTATATAAATATATTATACATTTTAAAGTAGACGACTTTAAAATGAGATTGCCAATATTTATGAGTTGCGTTCCTGGGATGACTTTATTGGAAGATTGTTCATTCGATTACATGAAATCAACTTTAACTTAAGAATATATCCGTCAGAAAAATCATAGCGTGTGATATTTCTGTAAAAGAACAACTACAAGCAATGATGGCAGTAAAACTCACGTGTTAGTGATCCCATAGTAAATCACGAGGAGAAATCAGGAAAAAAACACATTTAGTATACTCTCAAAATTAACACCAAATTCTGATTTTATAAGTATGTTATTTAAAAATATAAATAATATATTCTCACAATAATATTCCATTATTTTTCAACACAAAATGAGTGGCTTCTTGTCTTTTCATTGTTAGCTCTTCCATTTTTCATATTTCTTATTGCCTAAGACAAAATGGCTAAATAAGGCAACTCATCGTATGAGTTAATACATAATTGTTTGCATGCTGCAATTTGAAGTCATATCTCCAACAATGTCTATATTTTCGAAGTATTCTCTCCATCAACTTATAATTTTTTTTCTTCTCTGTTAGTTCTTCGTCTTTCGATATAAGTTTTTAGACAGTCACCATAATGTCAGTTTGTGTACACCACTCAGTAATTGATTTTTCCATTGGCTCTTATTGTTCTTAATGCATTTGCTTAAGTTGTTTGTTCTGAAAGCTGGTGTTGAAACAACCAACCAACCAACATAACAAACACAAATAATAATCTTACCATTATGGTTAGTTTATAATCATATATTTTTTTTTGTTTACTGCTTTATTTGTTAAAATTAAGGTGCCTTAGAGAAACTGTGTTTGAAACTTCTTCGTAACATTTGCGTGAATTCTACGACTAGTATTTCATTATTTTTCAATGTGACTACTTGTCTTGCAGCTTTTCCATTTTTCGTATTTATTATTGCCTAAGATAAAAGGCAACTCATCTTGTAAGTTACATAATTGTTTGCTTGCTGCAATTTGAAGTCGTACCTCCAACGATGTCTATATTTTCGAAGTATTCTCTCCATCAACTTATAATTTTTTTTCTTCTCTGTTAGTTCTTCGTCTTTCGATATAAGTTTTTAGATAGTAACCATAATGTCAGCTTGTATACACCACTCAGTAATTGATTTTATTATTGGCTCTTATTGTTCTTATAGTGGAGTCACTGAAGGTGGATATGAGCTATTACCTCCGATTTCGTTAAACCTCCATCTATTTGCATGAAAATTGGTGTGTAGTTAGAGGATATCTCAAGGAACAAAGGTGACATGGTGACAACTTGCGCTTTTACCCTGGGGGTCGATGCCACCCCTTCTCGGGGGTGAAAATTATTTTATTAAAAATAACCCCATAATTCGATAGAGGGACAAATTTCAAGCAAAACTTGTTATATAAAATTATTAAAATAAATCAAAACTTTTCGAGTTATTACAGATCAAAGATTTTAATTTTTCTTGAGAAAAATGCATGTGTTTAACCAATTTTTCATCAATAACTCAAAAAGTGTAAGTTTTTACAAAAAAGTTACTATTATCAAAATTGAAGCTAATAAAAAATTAAATAAACTCCTTACTACAAAAACCTTTTATTGTTAACTAAAAGTGAGGTATAGGTAATTGAATGTATATTTTTTTTAGCCAGTACAAAACTCTAAGTATTCAAGCTGAAATAACGGGAAATTGATGTATTTTATAACATAAACTTATTAAACATTTGTCAAAGTACTTAAAAATATCCATTAAATGAGCCCCCGAAAATGTCGATAGCGTTAAAATTTATGCTCAAATTTTTTTTAAAAATTTATCTTTTAAAAATTTTTCCAAAAAATGTTATGGTTTTTTTTAATAACTCCGTTAGGGTTTACGATATCAGGTTCATCTAAAAACTGTTTGAAGGTAAATTCTAAGTTCTATTTAGGCACGTTGAATTTAATCTTTTAAACCCCTTACTTTTTTAAAAATAAAAGGTTAAATGACCCCGGTTGCATGGTTCCCACAGCAAAATTTAAGATTTAAACGTTTATATCTGTTATTTTTTACCCTATAGAAATAGTAATACAGGTAAAATATTTGGCACAGAAAAAACTAAAATTGGGTTATATATAATTTTTTACGCATATTGAGTATTTTTGGAGTTATTATCAAAAGAATATGAGAATTACAATAATTTTAAAAATTATGATTTTTTTAAATTAGATATACCTTTTCTTTTCAAAAATATGCATTCTAAACCGGTCAAAGTTATCGAAAACATTACTTATGCTAATATAAAGAAGTTCTTGTAGGGATTACTATAAATTTTAATTTTTGTGAAAATGGCGTATGTTTTATTTTTCACTTTTTCCTAAAAAATTCGAAACGGTTCTTTTATTTTCATTATAACTTGCTTAATTTTGACGCTATTACCTTGTTCTGAAGCTCATTTGATAGGTATTCCAAAGTACTTTGGCAAATGTTTAGCAGGAATATTTTAGACATTGCATCGTTTTCCCGTTTTTAAAGCTTGAATACTTAGATTTGAGTACTCTTCGAAAAAAATAAACATTCAATTGCCAATAACTCACTTTGAACTAACACTAGTTTAGTTCTTTATGTGAGAAATGTATTCAATTTTTTATTATCTTCAATTTCAGTAATAATAACTTTTTTGTCAGTTTATAGTTTTTGATTTATACGTGAAAAACCGATTAAAAACATGCATTTTTTTACGAAAAAATAAAATTTTTGGTCTCTAATAACTCAAAAAGTGTTGATTTATTTTAATAACTTTATATAACAAATTTTGCTTATAATTTGTCCCTCTATCGACTTATGGTATTATTTTTAATAAAATAATTTTCACCCGCGAGAAGGGGTGGCATCCAACCCCAGGGTAAAAGCGCAAGTTGGCATCATGTCACCTTTGTTCCTTGAGGTATCTTCTAATTACTCACCAATTTTCATGAAAATCGATGGAGGTTCAACGAAATCGGAGGTGAAAACCTTCAGTGACTGCACTATTAATGTATTTGCTCAAGTTGTTTGTTCTGAAAGCTGGTGTTGAAACAACCAACCAACATAACAAACACAAATAATCTTACCATTATGGTTAATAATCATATATTTTTTTTGTTTACTGCTTTATTTGTTAAAATTAAGGTGCCTTATAGAAACTGTGTTTGAAACTTCTTCGTAACATTTGCGTGAATTCTACGACTAGTATTTCATTATTTTTCAATGTGACTACTTGTCTTGCAGCTTTTCCATTTTTCATATTTCTTATTGCCTAAGATAAAAGGCAACTCATCTTGTAAGTTACATAATTGTTTGCATGCTGCAATTTGAAGTCGTACCTCCAACGATGTCTGGTTAATTGGCAAGCGTAGCAGCCGTGGCGAAGTGTGCAGCGCGAGAGGTAATACCGGTGGGTATATTAAACGGTAAATATGAATCGAATATGAAATCCTTCCTTTCCTTTCCTTTCCTTTCCTTGCTTCAAATTATGATGTACCGATGATAGTTAAAATGTTGGCTGAAAGAGCTCGTTGACTATTAGTCGGTAGCTGAGAAGACGACGGGAAAATTTGTAGACCAGTCAATCATTTGAGAAATTTTGAAAGGGGTATTTTATTAGCTAAACTGCTGTTTGACTGCTTTCACAAATAAATTAGTAGTAGTGACAAGCAATTTCTTTAACGGCACGGAGAAAATTGTATTCTTTTCTTTCTTACCCAGTCCTTCTTACACCTTCGTCGTTATCTGTACTTCCAGCTCTGTCCCATAGTGTTTTTTTAATTTTTTTATTTATTGCAATCTGTTATCACTATAACAATAAACAATATCTTTGGAAGAGAGAGAAATATTGACACAGGGAGAGCTACACCCAGTGATGAGCACCTTTCACCTATATTTATGTAGTTCACATTACCAAATTGACTTTTATACAAATGAGTAACTTCTATCTAGTTCCTAACGGTGGAGAGATCTAGACTAGAGGATCTAACCTTTTTAGTCTTCTAAACAGTGGTTGGGTCAGGAGATCTATGGCGAGTGGATTTGAATGAGATGATAGTCTCTTGAAGTACACCGAGAGAACAATTTCTTTTCTCCTAAGGCAGGCCGCACATCAAAGAAACATGAAACGTAAATTACGTTTCATGGAAATAAACCACTGCTAAACAAATATATGTCCGGCCATTTATGAAACTCTCCGAAAATAAAAATGTGTCATGAGCATGTATCACACTCGTTTCATTGGTAGGCGGACTTTGAGATTTGTTTAGCAGTGTTTTCTTTTCATGAAGCATGTTTTTTGTTTCATGTTTTTCGTTTCATGTTTCTTTGGTGTGCGGCTTGGCTTAAACACCGATTTCTTTGAGCAATATTTCTTAAAAGTAAACATATCCTATTAACTTAAACATACCGGTTCACACATATAAAGAAACGAGTTTTTTAAACAGAACTCAATAATTTCTTACAGATAATTTCTTCAATACTAAGAAACGCATTAATAGTTAAATTTAATTTTCTTATCCTAAAGTTTTTATTTCTTAAATTGAAAACTACAAATATTTTGCAGTATAAGAAATATAATGTTAAGTTAATCCATATTTATATTTGTGAACAAGAAATTTTCTTGCAATCAAATAAATATTTTAAACCACAAGAAATAATTCTTCAGAAATACCCTCTGTAGTAACTGTGGTTATAAAATAAAAACTTTGTCATTAATGCCGAAATGTTACTTACAAAGAGATTTTCTTCCACAGAAGAATTGCGCAGATTAACTATTTATGATTTAGTCGTCAGTGTTTGTCAAGATGGCGTGATATGTTCATGTTCATATAGATGGATGTTGGATTTATTGGTGTACTTTAAAAATTAACGGATATTTTGAAGGTACGTACATATATAGGTATTAAATAAAAGTAAATTGAGTAATTTAAGATGTAATAATAATATTGTTGCGTATCCGATTGGTTAAAAAAGAAACATAATAGTATCTTTATATGCTTTTTAGGTATAATGATGGACGACTCTGAAATAAAGGAACTTATTATTCTAACTGGGAAATATGCCACATTTTAAAGCTGGGACAGAATGATATAATATATAGCTTCAGAACAATATTAAGAAAGGAGTTATTAACCAACTGCGGGGCCTTCCAAAAATGGTAGAACTTCATACATGTAAGTACCTTTTTAAAAATGTGTATTATATACTTATGTATCAACTATAATAGGTTTCTTGAATGTATCGTCTTCTATAAAAATATACAATACAACGCTATATCAAACATGGCGGGTGCAACGCTGAGGATTTTTTCTGTTAATTTATTTGAGATAAAGAAATCATTTAGTCTAAAAGAAATATATGTTTATGGTTAAGAAATGTTATTGACGAAAACCGTGAATTAGTTAATATGTATTAAATGATTTAGATGTAAACTAATAATACTTTCCCGTAATAAAATTTCTTAATGATTAGGTATGCTGTCTCTTTTAGATTACAAAAATTAAGAAAATTACATATTATTATGTCTGGTTGTATTTTTCCTCTTGTTTTAGCTACACAATGTTTAATGTGTGACTTAATATTATACAGATAAATAATTAATATTTCATTAACAAAAAGAAAAAATAGACAAAGATGTGTAGGTTAAATAATGCCATGTTTGAACTACATAAATATGATTGATTATTATTAGTATTAATAGTTCTTATGTGGGGCCGTGTATTTGTTTTTTTTGTATTTCCTAAATTTGTCAAAATAAATATCTATATCTTTATAAAAAAAAATTTATTAAAGTAAGTTTACTCTTTCTACATAACGATTTTGTTTTAGTGAATTGCTGATATACAAAGTGCTATTAACAAAAGAAGGAAAATTTGAGGAAGTTGGATTTGCCTCTCCATCCTTTTATTGTTGTGTAGAAGCCAGTGGTTTAAGAGTGGAGAAAATATTTGTATGTAATAATAACGTTTTATATCTTGTTTTATTAATAAATAATGATTTTACCTTAACACAATGATTTATTTCGCCGTATGTAATATCACTTTATTTTCAAGGAATATTAACTTAACTCTAAATATACGTTTATCTCTTCGAAATATATTTCTTAACATTAAATACATTAATTATTAATAGTAAAATAATAATATTCCTTACTAAATATTATTGCTCAGAAAGAATAGTTTTGTAATGTGTAGAAAATATATTTTTATGACTAATAAAATTAATTTATCATCAAGTGTAATTTCTTTCTGATAAATGGGTTTGAAATTTGCCAGAAGGTGATAGTTCAATCATGTTTAAGATATATTTCTTTGGCTATAGTAGAATTTATTTGAAATATTTTAGAAAATTATATCTTACATACAAAGATATATTTCTTAGGCAATATGCCAAGTCGATCTTTCTTAAATATTAATAAAGTTTCTTTATGTCAAGAATTTTTTTCTCTCGGTGTTCTTTAACAGTTTCAATATTCAGGTCATGATAAATAACATGGTTTGGAGCATCGCACAGATCACGAAAGACTTTGGATTGGGATTTTTGTAGTCTTTGCGTATTTGTATTTCTGGCAGTTCCCCAGCTTTCAATCTCGTACATCCAGACCGGTCGTAGAATTGCCTTATAGAAAAGAAGTTTGTTTTGGATACTTAAACCTGGCTTCCGATTCATAAACCAGTACATTTTCTTGTAAAGCATGCGTTGTAGTAATTTGGACCATAATATGTTTTCCCCAATTTAGGTGATTATCTATGTGGATACCCAGACATTTGACATCTTTCCTGGCAGGCAGTAATTTTGAGTTTATAGATTTCAGAGGGCAGTTCCCTCTTTTTAATGCACGCCATAGTTTTAACCAATTTTCTCATTGGTTTAAGTGGTTTTGAAACTTTCTGAATGTTTGATTCGCATGAGTGGCCATTATGACAGTATCATCTGCATCCGTAGAAATAGTAGTACTTATTATTATTCGGTACGGACGTCAGCTGTATATAGTAAATATAGGGTTGTACAGACAACAAACACTACCTTGAGGGACTCTTGTCGAGATCCGATATAGAGAAGTGCAAACTTCTCTATGATTAACTAAGAAGGATCTATCTGTTATATGACTGTAGAATTTCTGCTATAGGATGAGTTAGCTGTGACTTCAATTTGAAAATTAGACTTGGAACTTTCAATTATTGGTGGTAATGAAAATTACATTTTATATTTGTTTTTATGTTTCAATTTACAATCCGGAAATTGTTTTCAAAATTTTTATGAATTGAGAAATTGCGTTAATTTTAATGTTTATCAAGACGAAGAAGAAAAAGAAGAAGAAGAAGAAGAAGAAGAAGAAGAAGAAGAAGAAGAAGAAGAAGAAAATACGAAATATAGTATATTTCCCATTATAAACGAAGTTTCATTATTTCTTCAATTCGTTATGCTGAATATATTTGTATGAGATTGGTAGTTTTTATTTCCATATTTCTTCTTTTTCCTCCTCTTCTTTTTAGGTAGACATGACTGTCTATTTTTCAATGTGCCACCAGTAAGTTGTCGTTCTATTGTTTTCGTGATCTTCACATTACCCACAGTAAGAAAAAGAAAAGTAGAATTAAACGATCATATACAGGGTGTAACAAAAATATAGGTCATAAATTAAATCACATATTCTGGGAGCAAAAATAGTTTGAATGTACCTAACTTACCTTAGTACAAATATGCACATATAAAAAGTTACAGCCCTTTGAAATTACAAAATGAAAAATCGATTTTTTCGAATATATCGAAAACTGTTAGAGATTTTTTATTGAAAATGGTCATGTGGCATTCTTATGGCAGGAATATCTTAAAGAAAAATTATAGTGAAATTCATGCACCCCATAAAAAAATTATGGGGGTTTGGTTCCCTTAAACCCTCCATACTTTTGTGTACGTTCCAATTAAATTATTATTGTGGTCCCATTAGTTAAATTCAATACTTTTAAAACTTTTTTGGCTCTTAGTATTTTTTCGATAAGGCAGTTTTTATCGAGTTGCGGCTACTTTTTTTTTATATGTTTACATAAAAATTTTTTGGGGGTTTTGTTCTTTTAAACCCTCCAAATGTTTGTGTACGTTCCAATTAAACTATTACTGCTATACCATTAGTTAAACAAAATGTTTTTAAAACTTTTTTGCCTCTTTGTATTTTTTCGATAAGGCACCTTTTATCGAGATGTGGCTTCTTTTATAATATGGTTCAAAATATACCTAAAAATGTAAATCATAAATAAATTTTCATATGTATTACTAAGTCTCCATAATCGTACTTAAACATATACAAATATGTGGTGGATTTGACAAATATTCAAAATATCTCGATAAAAACTCGACTTTTCGAAAAAGTATTAAGAGGCAAAATAGTTTTTCAAACATTGTGTTTAACTAACGGTACTACAATAATAATCAAATTGGAACGTACAAAAAAGTTTGGGGGGGGGGGGGGGGGTTTAAACGTACAAAACCCCCATAAAATTTTTATGAAGTGTCTGAATTTCACTATAACCTTTTCTTAAAATACTACTGCCATAAGAATGTCACTTGTCCATTTTCAATAAAATAGCTCTAATAGTTTTCGATATATTGGAGAAAATCGATTTTCATTTTGTAGCTTCAAAGGGCTGTAACTTTTTTTATGTGAACATTTGTTTTAAGGTAAGTTAGGTTCAATCAAACTATTTTGGTCCCAGAATATGTGATTAAATTTATGACCTGTATTTTTGTTACACCCTGTATAATCCGAATGACAACTAATAAGGCAGTAAAGACGGCGAGAGACGGTTCCCTAATAAAGTTCTTGATATTCCCCACTGTGGTATATTATGAACCCTCTGTATAAATCATAATTTAAATATGATGTTATTAACCTTTAGGGTATTGAACATACATAAAAACAATAGCTTATAGTTTGTATTTTTCGATTTTTAGTACGGTTATTTTTAAATATTTTATGGAATATTGAATTTATTCCAAAAATTTCTATCGAATTTTGAGATATCAACCGATTTTGAATATATTTGCATATGCTATTATTAAATTTTTATTGAATTTTTGTCGAATATGTATACCATTATTGAATCTTTATTAGCCAGTTGTTTTATTATTGATATTTATTGAGTATATTTAGTACATTTTCATCGATTTTGTGTTAAATTTTGTATGATATGAACCTGAATTAATAATTTTTTGTATGATAAATGATATATAAATGATTTTTTTAATGAATAATGATTAGTGATGACATACGTTGATATAAGAGCTTACGATAAACATTGCTATAAGCAAGATATATATTTTTAACGAACCGACCTGATGCGTCGAGATAAGGAATTTGGAGAAGAACTATACAGATAAGAAGAAGAACTAACAATATTAAAAGCTAAATATTATGAGGCAACTTGAGACAATAAGAAACCCACGGCTCTTGTCAAATTAGGAAGGTACTAATGATTTATAGAAGCTTGAAAGCTTATTAGAGACCCACTCTGTGTTTTGAAGGGTACCTATTTTATTCATGATTATTCGTGAATAAACAACGGCCTCAAAGCAAGGGATTGAGGTTGTGATATTTTTAGAAGAATTTGAACCGCATAAAATACCTATTTCGTGTTTTGAGTTAACTATACCACCTCAATGGTGCGTACAGATCAGGGCGAAAATTCGGGTTAATATTGGCGGAGAACTAAGACATCCGAGTGAAACCTCTTTTATTAAGGTAAAACGAAGGTATCGGAGCTAGTATATGAAGTGATGATTATGATGTTATATGAAATGATACATGAGATAAATGATATATGATGGTTATATGAAATATGTATATGAAGATGAATTATGTACACTGTATAAGTGTTATTATGTGGAGGAAAATGAAGAAATATATAGTTGTAGTACCAGACAAGAAGAAGAATAAAAAAAGAGAATTTTTAGTAAAATATGTGGGAAAAATGAAAGAAGACACATAAACATTGCAAGAAAAGAAGCAAAATTAAGAAGATACTAAGCAAATAAGTAGCTAATCATTGAATTATGTCTAAGAATTAAAGCTGTAAATTTTTTTTTTCTCTAAAGTAATGTTAATTATAAATAACTTATTTGTAAATGTAGATAATGAATTCAGGTTAAATTTTCGCGGAAAATGGAAGTATTTGAATTAAGGATAGACAATATCTTACAATAAGTGTTAGTAGATAGTAAGCAAAGGGACACAAAAAGTGAAGTTTTTAGAGAGATTAAATCTTTATTATAGGTACAAGAGAGTTATTAGAAGTTTTTTTAGAGACACATTAGAAGTTTTTTAGAGAGATTACATTTTTATTATAGGTACATTATTTTAAAGTTAGTAAGACATATATAAATAAATCAAAAGAAGACTGAAATAGGAATTATTAATAGAGTAAAGGATGCATTTTTTTACTTATTCGAGTAATATTAGCTTAGCTTAGGACTTTTAGTTAGATACGAGATTTTTAGTTAGGTAGATTAGATTATTCCCCTGCTTATAGGAGATGCATATAGGCACTAAAAGACTATATTAAAAATCCCGATAGGTTTAGTCACTGTTTTCATGTGGACACTGTTTTGTGAATGGAGAAAAGACTCAAAAAGCAAGACGGAACAGAAAGTGAATTAGTGATAATAATAAACAATTTTTAGGATTAAAAAAAAACTCTGAAACGTACCATGTTACAGTTAGTTAGGATAGTTAGGAAATTTAATTTTTGAAAATAGTATTAGGTAACCATAAACATTTTGTAAAAGGGAAAGAGGAATATACCGTCAGATATTCTTCTTCTCTTCTTAGGACTTTCTTTTTTAAAAACGGCGGAGATGTGGTATATTATGAACCCTCTGTATAAATCATAATTTAAATATGATGTTATTAACCTTTAGGGTATTGAACATACATAAAAACAATAGCTTATAGTTTGTATCACATGTTTATTACGAGTGAACTTGAACTATATTTGTTATGGTTCAGATAGGTATAAAAACACGCTGAGCAATCAGTATGGATATAGATATACAAATAATTATTAGAAGTTAGTATGTAGTAAGGCGAGGCGCTATGAATCATTAATGTTATTGTTTAGATATTGGATACCAGTGAATAAAATATAGTGTATAGTAAGACGTGTTTAGTCTTTTTAATTAATTAGAACCAGAAGGCAGTAACAACACACTATTTAATACACCACCTTGCACTTCCGTCGTATATCTGTACTTCTAGTTCTACTCCATAGTGTTGTAATGGGTAGCTTTTTCAGGATGACAGACTCAGTAAAACAGAGGTTAAAAATAAAATAAATATATTTAAGATAATTATATACAGTTCAAAATAAATAAAATAAAATATAACTCCATTTTCTGCAAAGGAAAAATAACATCGTACTTATTACTGTCATCAAAACATAATAGCTATATTAAAACGATACGATAAACAACACAATATATACAATAACAATCTCGCTACATGTAATCAACATAGCCTGGAGTTCAGACCTGGAGACATCGCATTTCAATTCAATGCGATAAGGTTGAACCGCGACACGCAGTCACTCGTTCATCATAGCCCACTGTGGTAACGGTCCCGGTAAGACGCCACGTCAATACTGAGGCGCCTACCTAGGCAAAGTACCAGCGCAAAGAACGCTGCATCTCTGCCATTGAACTATTTCTAATTCAATACGTTAGCAACAACTGATTTTATGATTCTCCTGGCTCGTCCTAAATATGCTGTTGATGCCACTTCTCCTTCAGTTTCGCCCAGCAGTGTTATGAAGAGGGGATGCGCCAACACGGATCCTCCTACGGTCGTCTCTGGTCGACCGGCCCATCGCCCGCTATGGTATCATTTCATTGCACCCCCTCCTCTTTGGAAAAAAAAATGTAGCATACATTTTTTTGCCGTGTATGCTACACGGCTTGCACTCATCAACGGTGTGGTCTTCGTCGGTTCTTCCTTACTTCGTAAACTGGTCCTGGATGGCTGTCAAGAAGATGCTTCCCTCTGTAGATCTTGGGTGTGGTCCCCTCAAATCCATTGGGACAGTTTGCCAAGGCTTTTCTACAGCAAATGGTCACATTCTTCCTGCTGGCTGCATCTGCGACGGTTTGCTCTTAAGGCATATTCTTTTTGTAGGTTCTCTCTTCGCAAACTGGTCTGGGATGATTGTCAAGAAGATGTTTCCCTCTGTAGATCTTGGGTGTGGTCCCCTCAAATCCATTGGGACAATTTGCCAAGGCTTTTCTACAGTAGATGATCGCATCCTTCCTGCTCGTTCGGATTATCATCGAAGTGTCTTATTATCGAAGTGTTTTCATCTCTGCTGTTTATATCATTCTTTTTGTTCTTTCTCTGCCAGGTCGTATTTTGCCGCAGTTATTGGTAAGATGACTGTTATAAATTCTGCATTTTATTTCTTTTCTGATATTTTTATTTCCCCTATTGATTTTCACTAGATCTTCCAGTTCTGTTTCGAGTATTCCGTAACTAGAAAATGTGATGCCTAGATATTTCAACTCCATCACTTACTCTATTATCTGACCCTCCAACTCCAATTTACATCTTAGTACATTTTCTGTGATAACCATTAATTTTTTGGGGAAATTCTGCTTGGCCTTCTATCGTTCATGTTTGGACATATACCTTTTCCAACTCCTTCCAACTCTATCCTGAACAACGTACTTCCAATTTGTTCCAGTTATTCTTTTTATAATTAAATTTTTTATATCGTCTACCCATCTCATCTGTGGTCTTACTCTTGCTCGTCTACCTTTGTAAGGTCTTCAATGTTCTATGGTGGCGTTCTAAAGTTGGTGTTTTTGTGTAGCAGGGTGGTCTGCGAAGCTCCATTTGAGTTTGGCAATTTTCGTTGTAAATGTTCTAAAAAGTTGGCCAAAAATATTATTAAATAAATAAATAAATGTACTATTTTTCTGGGTGGCTTTGAATTGTTTGATCCATCAGGCCAAGATATGAATTAAGTACTATTGACAGCCATGTATCTTCCGGAATTTAGACCCTTTTATTTTTCCTGTAATGAGCCAGTAAAAAAACGTTTTTCTTTTAAGATTAGTTATTAGGTAACTTTAGCATATTATTATGTTTTTTTTTGTAAATGTACTTGTACCCTGTGATTGATGTTCTATAATATTTATTCACAACGAGAAAACTTTCTTATTTAAATATCCTAAAAAAATATTATTTATTAATGGTTTAAAATGTAATATTTAATATTCTGCTAGTTGACATCACTATAAAAATATAAATAAAAGGTAACAAACCTCGTAAACACCATATTCTGTTCTGTTCTGTCGACTGGCCTAGACAGTCCAGTCGGTAGCTGAAAAGAAGAAAAGGAACAATGCGTGGGCATTTATGTTCCACATCGCTTGTTTAGCGAAACTCTCTGTAAATAAATCTAGTTTTTTATTGGTGCGAAGTAGTATTATAGAAGCGCTTAAGTACGGATATAAATTAATTGATATTTAATATAGTACCACAGCGAATGGTTCTTGGTTGGTTCATCGTTCACGGTTGCGTGGTTTTTGGATTTAGGTCGTATTTCTTGCTTAAGGGGGGATCTTCTATTAGTTAGCCGCGTTTATTATTCATTGTTTTTAAATGCCAACGCTATATTGATTTATTACTATTTCAGACGGGGCAAATACTTATGCGCCACACGTAAACATTTAAATTCAGAGAAAATTGTATTTATTTATAAATCAATGATTATTTTTTAAATAAAAGCCTGTAAAAAAAGGTAGTCTTTCCTCCCCCATTCTCTGAACATGTTCGTACCATGTTAATTGTTTCTTCTCAATGCATTCTACAACCGTTTCCTGTAAATTCATTCTTCGCTTTACTTCCTCATTTCTAACCCAGTCCAATCTCGATGTTCTACTTGCTCTTCTTAGGGCGTCCATCTCAGTAGCTTCTATGTTTCTTTTTTGGTGTTCCTTTATTCTCCATGTTTCGTATCCGTATACCAATGTGCTCTAGTGCTCTTAATCATGGTGTTGTATATGCTCATTTTTACTTTGTTTCCCTATCTCGGTACTCCACAAAACTCCGTTCAATGATTTAATTATCGTTCTTGCTTTATTTATTCTGCTCTTAATTTCTGCATAGTCAGTACCATCCTTATTGAAATTAATTCCCAAATGCTTATATTTATCACAGCTAGTTATTTTCTGATTATTGTCCAGTATCATATCAGGTGAATCCTCACTTAGGCATAAATATTGTGTTTTCTCTACATTCATCTGCAGTCCCCATTTTTCGTATTGTTCCTTTAATTTGCGAGTCCAAATCTTATTTATCGTTTGCACATATTATCTAATTGTCTGCAAACTGAAGGGTGTACAGGCAGGTGTTGTCGTCGATTTGGATGCCCATTCCACTGCATTTTCATTTCCATATTGTAAGTGCTTTGGCGACATAAATCTTAAACAGACTCGGTGATATGCAACATCCTTGTCGTAGACCTTTGTTGACTGTAAACAAATCTGTTATTTTGTTTCCTAATTTTACTGCAGATTTCATGTCACTATATAAATTTTGGACAGCTTTTATGAGAGTAAAGTTAATGTTGCAGTTTTGCAGTACTTCCCATAGTTTCGGTAATATAGTACTAGGTAATTTACCGGGAAGTAATCTAATTTGGTATAAATATTTTAGTACGCCTCTTCTTCTTTTTTCGGTGCCTTATCCTTAAGGATGTTGGCCATTACATTTGTTCATTTAATCCTATTTGCAGCCGCCTTGAATAGTTCTATGGAGGTCATATTCGTCCATTGTCGTAGGTTTTTAAGCCAAAAGGTGCGTCTTTTTCCTGGTCCACTTTTGCTATTGATTTTGTCTTCGATTGTAATTCATACTTTTGATTTCTTAAGATGTGACCAAAATATTGTGTTTTCCGTTCTTTTATTATAATCATTAGCTCTCTTTCCTTGTTCTTCCTCCTCAAGACTTCCTCATTTCACTTTATTTAATTGTAATATCAGAGTTCGAATGCTTGGATTCTTTTTGTGTTGCTTCGATCATTGTCCATGTTTCAACACCATAGTGGATAGTGGACATGGACAAAGTGGAGAAAAGATAGCACTTAAGAATTCTAGTTCTCAATGATTTTAGTACCTATGCTCTTATTTTTTCTATTGCTACTTACGCAGTTAAAACAATCTCAAACAATCGATAGAAGTGATTTTGAAGTCTTCGAAATGTGGGTCTACAGAAGAATTTTATGCCTGTCCTAGACAAAGCACAGAACCAACCTGTTAATTCTGGAAGAGATTCATATAAAAGACATGCTTTTAAAAAATCAGCATACCTAAATTATTTCGGCCACATAGCAAGAAGAACCGAAACTATGGAACTATAATAGTTCCATAGTTTCGGTTCTTCTATAGTTTCTGCCCCACGTTGGGCGCCAGTGAAACGAAAAAAGGCAATGGACTACCCCAGCTAATTGAAATAATATTCGAAAATATTACCTCAATCATCGAAGATAGCTATCGTTACACCTTTACCTAACCTCGACGTTACTCTCCACGTGTATTAGTATCTTAATTTTGAATATTTCATTTCATCTACTGATATACTTTTAGTAATCAAATTATTTAACTATTCCGTCACTATTAATCTTATTTTGTTCCTTTGCCAATGGCTACTCTTTACGATTAGTTGGCAAAGACTCGTTTTTGGTTTTTCTTCTTGATGATTGATATGTGTCTTTATCTTATAGTTTGGGGGAATAAAACCTTTTCTCTCTTCGAGAGAATCAATAATTGATAGTAGAAGGAAAGGACCATTCACGGGGTATTTTTTACATGCATTTCTTTGATCTCTCTTGTGTGTTGTTAGGTTTGGAGTTGGATAGGATAGATCTGAGTGTGTAGTGTATAGGTTCTTTTTAAGATTTTGTAATTTATTTATTTCCTATCGTCTAATAAGAATAAGAGAAAGTAAACAAATAACTAAACCAATATAAGTAGGATATAGGAAATTCAAATAAGGATGACAGAATGTGCATTTGCGGATGATGTGGTTATTACAGCAGGAAACGAGAAAGACCTAAGAGAAAGCTTGATAGTATTGAATGAGGTATTAACAAAATACGGTATGAAATTGAACAAGAGTAAAACAAAGACAATGGTAATATATAGAAATAGGAAAAGGATAAATATGCAAATAGGTGGGGTAGAAATAGAGCAAGTCAGTAAATATCAATACCTAGGTGTAATATTTGAAGAAAACGGAAAACAAGAAATAGATATAAACTATAGGATACAAAAAAACAAATAAATATAATATATTATGCAATAAACAGTGGATTTGTAAATAGACGAGAAATATCAAGAAAAGGTAAAATGAGTGTATACAAAACTGTGTATAGACCGGTACTCACATATGAATGCGAATCGTGGATATATTGTCAAAAAGGGATAAAAGTAAACTGCAGACAATAGAAATGAAATATCTAAGAAGAGTAATGGGAGTGACAAGAAGGGATAGAGTTAAGAATATAGAAATAAGAGAAGAATTAGAAATAGAACCATTAGAATCTTATATAGAAAAAAAAAGAAAGCTGGGTTGGTGGGGATACCTACAAAGAATGAGTAATAATATACCTGGTAAAAGAATATGGGAAAGTATAGAAATATAGAAAGGAAAAAACGTGGTAGACCAAGAAGACAGTGGAATGCAGTAATAATAGATATTCTGGGAAAGAGGGGAACAACATGGAACGATGCCAAAAAATTAACAGAGAATAGAAAGATATGGAAGAAATTTGCGAAGAACAAAAAATAATGAAAGAATCATAAACAGATCCCTACACCTCAGGGTAGAAGGGATAAAGATTATATATTATATATATTATTTCCTATCTATAATCATTATTTCGTATTCCATTCAAGATGACAACAATACCCTATGGTATTGTTGTCATCTTTGAATTCCTTCTTGTAAGTGTTTCTGAATTGCTTGTGGTAGAACTTTTTTTAGAGCTTTGATAGCTTTGAGTTCCGTTCTGCTAATGTTTGCTTTTGACTTAATGCTTTTCTCCAGTCCTTTTTGCACAGTACAATAATATTCATTATTTTCGTGTATTGGTGGTAGTACCTGACATAATTTTTCATCTGTACTAATTATGTCTAATTTTGGAACTAATATGCGTTCTCTGTTGCGTCCAACTGTCTTGTAGTTATATTGACAACTCTTGTACTGTTTGCATCTAAATCAGATATTTGCATCATACTTTATTTTAGAGATAGTTGCAGTATTTTCGACACATTTCCAGAAGAACAGAATTTAATAAAAAAAAACCTAGGGGAAGGTATCCCAGCCATTGGGTGGATCAAACGAAAATACTGATTAACTGAGGGTTACACGAAGTCAAGTAACTAGCCCAGAACAGAGGAAGATGAAAGGGAATTGGAAATAAATTATAAAGATTGGTAAAAGAAATTATAAAGTGACTAAGGCTGAGGAGATGGAAGTTCAGTTATATTTGTATGAGGTGATAAGATTAGCGAGATGGGTATATTTGTTGTGAATTTTAAGTAGAACGTTGATGATGATTATTCGTAGAGGTGAGGTCTGTGTTATGAAAGATCAGAAAACTGATTTCAAGTGAATTTTTGAGTCCATATTTTATAGGGCTAGGTCCCGTGTACCAAAAAAAGTTGATTAATAGCAAGCTGAAATATTTGTTAATAGAATAACGGTGTCTAGTCAGAAAAACTTTGATGTATGGGAACACTGGAACACGGGAAGTTTTATTTGTGGAACAGGTTAAAATTTGGAACGTCTGACTACGAAAACGTTTCGTGTATTTTGTCGGACAGAACTTCCAATTGATTTGTTACTATTTCATTAAACTTTCATGCAAAAATCAGACTGGTGATTATCACCAACTGATTATCTTTTAGAAATTAATTGAGGTTTTCTTTTCCTTTGCGAATTTTGATTTTACTTTATAGCCCTTTTTACAAGGCTACTATTTTGCTAATCAAAAATTTGTTTATTTTCGTTTTCTTTGCCTATATTCCGTGTTGATCATTAAGATTTTTGATATTTTATTATTCTTTTTCTATGCTAGTTTAATTTCTGAGGTATTTTACAGTTTTTCTTCCAGTGACCAGTTGTTTCCTTAAATCCCATTGACCATCTGGCTGATCCTATTAACATGCACCAAAATTATTAGAACTAAAGAGTGTCTATGTCATAATAATATACGGTGATTATATTATGTTAAACCGAAATAATATATGTGTATACAATAGATCACTTAACAAAAAAAATCACGACTCATGTTGGGACCCCAACCGAGAAAGTGCATTAATAATATAATAACCAATTTGTAATGAATAAAGAGATTATAATAGTTTCATCATTATATTAGTCTCAAGGTAGGCAAGCACATATTACTTACAAATAGATACCTTGTTGCTTGCGTTCTCACAAGTTTTGACGTCTATAAAATTAAAAAGACTCAGTCTAAGCTGTTGGTACTAGAGAGTTGAGGGAAAAGTGGTTGTTAGATTGTAAAAGTTTAAAATACATTCACCAAATGGGAGCTGTACTTTGGAAGTGTATCTTACACGTTAGAGTCTTACTTTAATCTTAATCCTATATATGGAAATATTATGTATGCACCAATCGTGCGTAACAAATACTCGACATTTTGATTATTATCAAATTTCATGTTGTATGGAACGTGATTTATTGATTTCATTACTATTATCGTTGTTTAACCGTCGCCAGTTTGTCATTCTATGAATTTTAATTCGATTTTACCTGGCTTTGTGTACAATACTGAATTATTGCTATTCAATATAACTCGTACATGCTTTAATTTCTACATGCGAAATCATTAAAATAATTTCAGAGCTTTTAGGACTGTATCAATAGATGTTGTTCACAATAATTAGGAAAGGTAATTAAATAACCCTCTTATGTGTTGCGACATAATAACTGCTCGGGGAGCAAAAATCATACTCGCCTTTGCCGATGACGTAGACGCAGTAGCACAATCAGCATTAGAAATTAAGGATATTTTCTCGAGCTTTGAAGAAGCTGCATTAAACATCGGTCTAAAAATAAATGAAGACAAAACAAAATACATGGCCGTCTCAAAACAAGAACGACGGCGAATAAGGCAAAATATTACTTTAAACGATCATAACTTCAAAGTGGTTAAAGAATTTAAATATCTAGGAGCTACAATCACAAATGAGAACAAAATAGAGCGAGAAGTTGAAACGCGAATAATCGCAGGAAACAGATCTTTTTTTGAAATGAAACATCTAATGAAGTCAAAACTTCTTTCACGAGGTGCAAAAATCCAGATATATAAGACCATAATACGACCAGCAGTCGCGTATGGAAGCGAAACATGGACGCTAACAAAAAGAGAAGTAAATAAATTGCTGGTGTGGGAACGTAAAATCCTTCGAATGATATATGGCCCTTGCAGAGACAGCGTGACAAACGAATGGAGGCGCAGATACAATAACGAGCTAGAGTCTCTATTTGGAAAAGAAAATCTAGTCAGATATATAAAGGCTAATAGACTCAGATGGGCAGGGCATGTGATATGCAGTAACGACAATCGCCTTATAAACAATGTGTTCTGGGAAAGGCCAGATGGAAGAAGGTCTGTAGGGCGGCCTAGAAAAAGGTGGAAAGATGCAGTCAAAGAAGATCTAGAGAAAATGGGAGTGCGACAATGGGAATTAGTGGCTCAGGACCGACAAACATGGAAGGCAATAGTAAACGCGTCAAAGACTCAGTAAGAGTTGTAGCGCCATTGATGATGATGATGATGATGTGTTGCGAGTAAAATAGACCCCTATTGTGCAGAATGAAAAATATAATAGACCAAAAATTAAGTCCAAGGCGGGCTTCCGAACAAATAAGTCATATATAGACCAGATCTCCACGTTCAGATTGATCATCGAGCAGTCAGTGAGAGATAGCCGTAACGTTCTTGATTTCTCATTACATGTCCTAGATATTCTAATTTTTTAGTTTTGATGGTCATGATAATTTCACACTCTTCCCACATTCTACTCATTACTTCCACATTAGTAATTCGGTCAACCCAGGATATACGTAATATGCCGTAATATGCCGATTCATAGATGCAACAGTTAGTGTCCACGCTTCCATTCCGTGGAGCAGACTGTGAATACGTAGCATTTCAAAAGCCGGTATTTTGTTTTTAATGATATGTCTCGACTGTTGAAAATAGGTCTCATTCTAACGAATACAGTTGAGTCCGCGAGTCTTTACCCGTGCGTCATTAATACCTGGCGAGATAAAACACATACTTTTTATCTAGCATCATTCTCTTCCACGCATGAAACTCATGACAAACCAGCTGCCGTTTGTTATTAATTAAAAACACATGTTATTTTTTATGAACCATCTAGACTAAGTGCATTGAAAAGAGATAGGTACAAAAAAAGACGATTCGGTATGTTTTCATATTTTAAGCACAATTTGTTTGACGTTTCTGCTTTGTTTACATTTGTGGCTGTCAGTCAGTTGAATTTTTTGCGGTTTTTGTCGAATTTTTGCGTTTTGAAGTTTCTTTATATTACACCAACAGTTGTTTTCATAACTAATTTTATATTGGGCTCTGAAATTTTAAGGTAAATAATTATATTTTGGCAATTAATATTTAAAAGATACAAAGCTAACATCATTCACACAGTAAAGAAACGATTGTGTTTAGATTTCCGTCAAAGTGAAAAAAATAACAAAAATATAATATGTTATTGAATTTTTTTATAAATTGTTTATTTATTTATTAATCAATAATAATAAAAGAATTTATTAAGCTACTTCAAATATAGCTGTAATTCTGCACAAAAATTTTGAAGCAAAACTTGCATTTGACATTCTATATATTTGATAACGTCAAATTTTATAATAAAACCCCTAATCGGAACAGTAGCCACTTTCTGTCAGTTGTTGTTGCGTGAAATAGATTTCCGACTTATTTCGTATGCTTTAAATGATAACGCACGGGTAGACTCGCGGACTCAACGTAGTAGTTTTGATTTTATTATTCGCTGTTTAATTTCTGTTGAGTGGTTCCATTGGCTATTTAAATTGGTGCCCAGATATGTATATTGCTCCACCCTTTCGATATTCTGTTGGTTGATTATAAGTTGAGCGTTTAGTATTTTTTGTATCGTTGGGCCAAGTGTTTTAATTATTAAAAACAATAGGTATGACCCACGTTGTATATCATGTCCTGGACAACTTCACGGACGTAGTTAACATTGGTCTAGAGAGAATTCAGATTATTCTAATTCAAGCTTTCTGAATATATGCATATTGTTGAATGATGCAACGTTTTGATTTTTATTTGAGAAATAACCACACACATACAATTTTGATTATGCAGGGAAAGATTCAAGGAAAAACTAGCATAGGGAGACACAGAATATCGTGGCTGCGCAACCTGAGAGAATGGTACCGATGTATATCAAATGAACTTTTCAGAGCAGCCGTCTCTAAAATACGAATAGCTATTATGATTGCCGACCTCCGTCATGGAGATGACACTTGAGGAAGAAGAAAAAAAAATATGGCGTTGAAAAATGGTCGTGAGAAGGGAAGCACTTTTTCAGAAATTCTCTTCGTATTAAATTCTCATTGTACTTTCTGGTTAATAAATAAGTCAGGCATCAAATTGAACGAAATTTGTATGCAGTTCTTATGGTTCAAACTGTAAAACCAACTTTTAATGACATTTACATAAAACCTGACATTTCCTTGTATAACAGACTCGCTAACTGTAGCCTGTAGTCTGTAGCAATAAGATTTTTATTCAGGAAAAAAAAATTTATCCACAGAGAACGACAGTTCTCACCAGTGGCGCACAACACTCCTACAAGCGACACTATATATACACGAAAGTTTCGATTTTCTAAACCTGACTGAATTGAAAGTTGGGCCAAATCCCATCTTAAAGTTTAGGAAAAGACTCGTCCATCCATATGTTACCTCTCCATTTTGGTCCAAGGGTGTGGATTTTACGGCCCTTCCCATTTAAAGCCTTTTTTTCGTTCTCGTCCCCAAAACTCCCAAAAATTTCAAAAATTTAAGCCCGATCTTTACGGCTTCTGATAGCACAGATCATTTCCTTTCCAACGCATGTTTAATTTTGAAAATCGGTTAATCCATTCAAAAGTTATCGAGCTCAGAAATATGACTTAATTTTTATTTAAAAAATGGAAAATGTTTGTGGATATGTATGTATGTATGTATGTATGTGTGTGGAAAAGTTAAACCGATCTGAATTTTTTTTTCTGTGTTTCAAGAAGGTGTGAGGGCCGATTCAGAACCGGTCTAATTTTTGACTTCTGACTACCCGTAAGCCAGCTAGAGAACTAGGTAGATACAAAATAGCATATTTTTTGGGCGTATATATCTTAGGTTCAAGGAAAGACAGGAAAACCGCAAATACACCAAATCAATAGGGTTGAGTTAAGCTTTCAAATGGCGCCTAATCGATCAAGCTGAGACATACACACTGCTCACCAGAGCCAAAAAACTGAAAAATTAAACTTTGAAAATTTTGGCTTTTCGACAATTACTCAAAATTTCAACCTACGAATTGCGCCAATAACTGAGCGTTCATAGAAGAACTCAGGACGCGTCTAACGGTGTATACCTCATATCTGGGAAAATTCTAATTTTTAAGTTATAGGCTTCATAAGTATAATCAAATCTATTTCTTATGGGAAAAACGGTTTTTCAAGCTCAATAATTCCTGTAATACGTTCAGTTATCATACTCGATCTTGAATGCGTCAGATACTACTTGTCAATACGTTTCAAATTCATGTTTAGTGATCAACATCAGGTAAACCGTTCAGAAGTTATAGAGCTCCAAAAGTATAATTAGTCCAGGAACTGAAATTTTTCACTTCGCAATTTTTACAGAATGGATAGATTTGCTTGAAAATTTGACAACAAGTAGTGGATAGTCCAAGGATCAAAATCTATATGATGCCGAAAGACGCTTTTACCATGGGGTGGTTGCCACCTCATCTCGAGGGTGGAAATTTTTTATTATATTTTGACCGCAAATGCTGGTAAAAATATTAATTATAAGCAAAAAATGTTCATTATACACTTTTTTGATAAAATTAATAGTTTTCGATTTATTGGTTATCGAAGCTGTTAGTTTTATATCGAAAAAATTACCATAGAACGGCAGTTCTCGCCAGTGGCGCAGAAATACACCCCCCTACACGCGACACTATTATATACACGAAATTTTCAATTTTCTAAATCTGACTGAATTGAAAATTGTGCCAACTCCCATCTTCAAGTTCAGAAAAAGACTCACCTATTCATATGTCAACCATCCATTTTGGTCCAAGGGTGTCGATTTTACGGCCCTTCCTATTTAGGGTCTGTTTTTCGTTCTGGTCCCCAAAACTCCCAAAAACTTCGAAAATTTAAGTCCGACCTTTGCGGCTTCTAACAGTACTGATCATTACCTTTCCAACGCATGTCTAATTTTGAACATTACCAGAGAACGGCAGTTCTCGCCAGTAGCGCACACCCACACCCCCTACACGTAACACTATATATACACGAAATTTTCGATTTTCTAAATCTGACTGAATTGAAAATTGGGCCAACTCCCATCTTAAAGTTCAGAAAAAAAAGTCACCCATTTATATGTCAACCATCGATTTTGGTCAAAGAGTGTAGATTTTACGGCCCTTCCTCTTTAGGGTCTGTTTTTCGTTCTCGTCCCCACAACTCCCAAAAACTTTAAAAATTTAAATCCAACCTTTGCGGCTTCTAATAAAACTGATCATTACCTTTCCAACGCATGTCTAATTTTGAAAATCGGTTATACCATTCAAAAGTTATAGAGCTTAGAAATGTGACTTAATTTTTATTTAAAAAAGGGAAAATGTTTGTGGATATATATTATGTACAGTCGGAAAAATGAAAGAATACCCATGAACGAACATATAAAACACGCTGTATTTTTCTGTCACCGTGTCACACAAAAAATTTGCCAGCGCAAGTACATGTAATAATTATTGTTACATGTACTTGCAATGGACAATTTTCTTTGTGACACGGTGACAGGGAAATACAGCGTGTTTTATAGGTTCGTTCATGGGTATTCTTTCATTTTTCCCACTGTATGTGTGTTTGAAAGTTAAACCGATTTGATATTTTTCCTCTGTGTTTGAAGAGGGGGTCAGGGCCGATTTAGAACCGGTGTAGTTTGTGACTTTTGACCACCCATAAGCCAGCTATAGGACTTAGTAGGTACAAAACGGCATATGTTTTGGGGGTATATATATTCGGATCAAGAAGAGCCAGGAGAACCGCAAATACATCAAATTAATGTTGACTTAAGCTTTCAAATGGTGTTTAAGCCGTCAGGATCAGACATACACACGGCTCAGTATAGCTGAAAAACTGAAAAACTAAACTTTGAAAATTTTGGTTTTTCGACAATTACTCAACATTTCAACCTACGAATTGCGCCAATAACTTAGCGTTTGTAGAAGGACTCAAGACGAATTTAACGGTGTATACCTCATATCCCGGAAAATTTGAAATTTTTAGGTTATAGGCTTCATAAGTATGATAAAATCTATTTCCTGTGGGAAAAACGGTTTCTCAAGCTCAATAATTCCTGTAATAGCTTCAGTTATCATACTTGACCTTAGATCCATCAGATATTACTGGTCAATACGTTTCAAACTCATGTTTACTAATCAAAATCGGTTAAGCCGTTTAGAAGTTATTAAGCTACAAAAGTATAATCCAATTAACGATTATTCCCGAAATGGTTTATGTAGTTGTAGTGGTTACGACGCTAAATTTGATCTGGCAACGGGCAGTCCGACTTCATTTACCGGCCATCTCAATATTTTTTTTTCAATCTATTTCGAATAAAAAAAAATCTAGTGTACATTCGATGGACACTAGATCATTTGGGAGATAATGCAACAAAGGTGACCATTTATAAAGCTTGACGTGTAATAGAGGAACATTGTATTCAACTTCATACATTTAATTTATAAATAACTTTGAAAAACTCCTGATACAAGAATAAAAAACCGCTAAACGCCGTAAAAATGAGTGGCGCATAAAATATTCCAGCTACAAAAGATCTGATATGAATATTACGTGGCGCGAAAATGGATTTTCATTTGATGCAAAACAAAATTCTAGTTATATTTTAAAAGATTTTTCCATAATATTTGCTAAATTTGAAGTAAACGCGCCACAAAAGAGTTTCAAAATTCAAACTGTATCAAAGTTACTCTTTTGTGGCGCGTTTACTTCAAATTTAGCAAATATTATGGAAAAATATTTTAAAATAAAACTAGAATTTTGTTTTGCATCAAATGAAAATCCATTTTCGCGCCACGTAATATTCATATCAGATCTTTTGTAGCTGGAATATTTTATGCGCCACTCATTTTTACGGCGTTTAGCGGTTTTTTATTCTTGTTACACTATACGGTAAAGTGGGATTTCACGGATGGTTCAAAAAATTTAGTATTTAAGAAAGGTGTAGAAAAGCTTGATTTATTATTTTGATTCAAATCATTTGAACAAACCAAATAATTAAAAATCAAATGTCAAAATACATCAGCACCGTTTTCACTTCGAGAAGAAACCAGTAGCTAGTCAACCCATTGGATCTCGAAATTTATTTAGGTTGGATAAAGTTTTTTTAGCAAAAAGTAAAAACTTAACCACTAATCGCTGTTTAACTTTTCAACTTCAGCCTGTATTATTAAAAAAAATTGATCTGAACATGCTCTAGGTCCTGTCCTGGATGACTTTGACATTGCGCGTGTAGATATACTAAGGGTATAGGCTCAAAATGTTGCCTGTCAAAATTTTTAATGTGTTTTAAATGTATTATTTTTTTTTCGAATCCTGAGAAAACTAATAAATATTTTTGAAAAATTTATACGCAGAATGAAAGATTGCATTATTACTGAGGGCCGAAATTCCTTGAAAAGTTCTATAATGTTTATTTTAATAAGTTACAAGGGTGAAAAAAAAAAAAAGAGAAAATTAGGTGCCGACAAACTGCGACCGTAACACTGCGATGAATGACGTCATAAAAAACTGTACCATGCAAAATAATAGCGGTGGTTTCCAAGGGTGCGTTGGAAGCCACCGCTTGCTGAGCTTGCATATTCCATTGCCGCAGTGAAGAACCTTGAATTTTTCACCGTAATCTGACGCAATTCATCGCAGTGCTACGGTCGCAGTTTGTCGGTGCCGCTTTCGAGGAAACCAGCGCTTTACCATTTTAGAGGATGCAAAGTTTTGATTTTTCTTTAAGAAATAACGATTGTTGGTCTCTATCTAGTACACGTATTTGAAAGACCCGTGTTGAGCTGGCCCCCCACTTGCAAAAATCAAAAAACAAATAGCCCTGATTTATGAGCTATTTATGAGCTCTCATATTCCGCAAACTAAAAATTTTGAGCTCGTTCCACTGAGCAGGAATTTGATACTTTAGTGGGGGGGGGGCTGAGTCAGCCCCCCACTACTTAAAAATAGGAATATTGAATCGGTTTTTGCGGCAGAATTACGAGCTATTTATGAGCTCTTGAAATTATATAGTTTCGATTTTTGAGCTCATCTCCTTCACCCCCAAACAACCCTTTAATTGATTTAACTTAAGAGAAAAATGCTGAGAAAACTTAAAATATATCGTATTGCGGATATAATTACTATAGCTTATATACTCTAAGAATAAACTATTAAATCACGTGCATTTCGATTATTGAGCTACAACCCCTTCGCAAGAAAACCACCCTATCTTCCCGGCTTAAGAGAAAGTTGTACTTAAAATGCATTAAACTAATTATTTGGCGACTACATATTATTGAATAATTTCTAAGCTTCCAAATTATGCGCATTTAGATCAGTAAACTGCAATTTATTTTGTATAGTGCGGTCACTGAAGGTAAAAATCAACGATTACCTTCAATTTCGGTGAACCTTCATCGATCTTCACGAAAATTGGTCAGTGGTTAGAGGATACGTCAAGAAACAAAGGTGACATGGTACCACCTTGCGCCTTTACCATGAGGGTGGATACCGCCCCTTCTCGGGGGTGAAAATTATTTTATTAAAAATAACTGCACAAATCAATAGAAGAACAAATTAAAAGCAAAATTTATTATTAAAGTTAATAAAATAAGTCAATACTTTTTAAGTTATTAAAGATCAAAGATTTTAATTATTCGTGAAAAAAATGCATGTTATGAAGCGGTTTTTCGTAAATCACTGAAAAACTGTAAGTTTTTACAAAAAAGTTAATAGTAGTTTAATTCGTATAGCTTATATTCTAAGAACAAACTCTTAAATCACGCGCCTTTCGATTATAGAGCTACAACCCCTTCGTAAGAAAACCATCCCATATTCCCGGCTTAAGAGAGAGTTGTACTTAAAATAATTTAAATTAATTATTTGGCGACTACATATCGTTTAATAATTTATGAGCTTGCAAAATATACGCATCTCAATTATTAAATTGCCATTTTCTTTCTATAGTGCAGTCACTGAAGGTAAAAATCAACTATGACCTTCGATTTCGGTAAATCTCCATTCATTTTCACGAATTAACAATAACAACTTGGGGTTTTAACCTGGCGTATATATCACCCCTTCTCGGGGGTGAAAATTACTTTATTAAAAATAACCCCACAAATCGAGAGAGGGACAAATTGTAAGCAAAATTTGTTATATAATGTGATTAAAATAAATCAATACTTTTTGAGTTATTAAATACCAAATATTTTAATTTTTGTGAAAGAAAATGCATGCTTTAAAGCGATTTTTCATAAATAACTCAAAAACTGTAAGTTTTTACAAAAAAGTGTTCATTACTAAAATTGAAGCTAATAAAAAATATAATAAATTGCTTAGTTTAAAAACCCTTTAATGTTAATTTAAAGTAAGTTATTGGTAATTCAATGTATATTTTTTCTGCGACTATTCAAATCTAAGGATTCAAGCTTAAATAACGGGAAAGAGATGCATTTTATAACACTTAGGTACTAAATACTTGTCAAAGTTCTTAGAAATACCTATGAAATACTATCAAAAATGAGCTCCAGAAAAAGTTGATAGCATCAAAATCCGCTCACCAATTTTCGTGAAAATGAATGGAGATTTACCGAAATCGAAGGTCATAGTTGATTTTTACCTTCAGTGACTGCACTATAGAAAGAAAATGGCAATTCAATAATTGAGATGCGTATATTTTGCGAGCTCATAAATTATTAAACGATATCTAGTCGCCAAATAATTTATTTAAATTATTTTAAGTACAACTCTCTCTTAAGCCGGGAATATGGGATGGTTTTCTTGCGAAGGGGTTGTAGCTCAATAATCGAAAGGCGCGTGATTTAAGAGTTTATTCTTAGAATATAAGCTATACGAATAAAAGTACTATTAACTTTTTTGTAAAAACTTACAGTTTTTCGGTGATTTACGAAAAACCGCTTCAAAACATGCATTTTTTACACGAATAATTAAAATTTTTGATCTTTAATGACTTAAAAAGTATTGACTTATTTTAATAACTTTATATAATAAATTTTGCTAATAATTTGTTCTTTTATAGATTTGTGCAGTTGTTTTTTATAAAATAATGTCCACCCCCGAGAAGGGGCGGTATTCACCCTCAGGGTAAAGGCGCAAGGTGGTACCATGTCACATTTGTTTCTTGAGGTATATTCTAACCACTGACTAATTTTCGTGAAAATTGATAAAGGTTCACCCAAATTGAAGGTAATCGTTGATTTTTACTTTCAGTGACTGCACTATACAAAATAAATTGCAATTTACTGATTTAAATGCGCGTAATTTGGAACCTTATAAATTATTAAATGATATGCAGTCGCCAAATAATTAATTTAATGCATTTTAAGTACAACTTTATCTTAAGTCGGGAAGATAGGGTGGTTTTCTTGCGAAGGGGTTGTAGCTCAATAATCGAAATGCACGTGATTTAATAGTTTATTCTTAGAGTATATACGCTATAAGAATTATATCCGCAATACGATATATTTTAAGTTTTCTCAGCATTTTTCTCTTAAGTTAAATCAATTAAAGGGTTGTTTGGGGGTGAAAGGGATGAGCTCAAAAATCGAAACTATATAATTTCAAGAGCTCATAAATAGCTCGTAATTCTGCCGCAAAACCGATTCAATATTCCTATTTTTAAGTAGTGGGGGGGCTGACTAAGCCCCCCCTCCACTAAAGTATTAAATTCCTGCTCAGTGGAACGAGCTCAAAATTTTTAGTTTGCGGAATATGAAAGCTCATAAATAGCTCATAAATCAGGGCTATTTGTTTTTTAATTTTTGAAAGTGGGGGGGGGGCAGCTCAACACGGGTATTTGAAAGAAATGGCATTAAAAAAGGCCTTGATTAGAAAGATTTTTTTAAATTGAACTCATTATAATTTTATATGCATTTCTTATAGTTCAAATTGTAAAATCAACTTTTAATGTCATTTTCTTTTATAACATTACTAACTGTAACCTTTTTTTAAGCTGAATAAGATTTTTATTCAGGAAACAAAAATTTATTACACCATACGGTAAAGTGGGATTTCACGGATGGTTCAAAAAATTTGGTATTTAAGAAAGGTGTAGAAAAGCTTGATTTATTATTTTAATTTAACGCTCAGTTAACAAATTAACGGCCGTCTTCAATTACAGGTATGTATTACAACAAAAATGCAAATTACACTCTTTAATAAAACACAAATTAATTCCTAATGAGCAATTTGGAATATTTATGAGCGGAAGAGATTCTCTATTTACAAGTGTTAAATTTAATGTTTCGTAAAATTAATAGTTTTACAATCCAATGTTTCTGCTGGTTAAATTGTTGGATACGGCAATACGGGTCTACACTCTACAGTCTACGCCCATTTAGGCTGACATTGTATGTTCTTTTTTTTCATGCGAATGCTACTTGTATACAGGGTGATTGATTAGTAGGGATACTCAATAGCTCCGCTATAGTAATAGATAGCAATAAAAGTTAATAACAAAAATTTTAGCCACCTTTGAGCTTCACATTACAAAATTAATTAGAATGTTACAGGGTGTTCGATAACACAGTGGCAGACCAAATTTATGTTTTTTTAAATGGAACACCCTATATTTTATTTTAAATTCAAAATCCTGTTAACTTATTCATTACAAAAATATAAAGGTTTGTTATGTTATACAGGGTATTTACAAAGTTATAAACAATTTTATATGAAAATCGTAACAAGTTCAACTCCCTGTATAAATAAAAATAAGCAAAACAACAATGGTTTATTAATGCCATATTTTTTAACGTATTATCAAAATTTTCAGGAATGGTCGATATTGCTAATTTTATTTATATCAAATACAGGGTGAGTCAAAACGCAAGTACATTATTTTCTCAGTAATTTTAAATGGAACACCCTGTATTTTATATCACTATTGAAAAGTACCATTACCGTACTTTAATTTTTAGATAACATTACCTATGTCTAAATTTATTAGTTTTCGAGATATTTTCATTTTTCAATGGACCATTAGCGTGGCCACCCAAATCACCAGAATTTAATAAACTGGACTGATTTTTTTGGGGTTACGTTAATAATGAAGTTTATAAAATACCTCCAACAACAAGGGATGAGATGAAAAATAGAATACAAAGTGTATTTCGATGTGTTAATTTACAAATTCTCCGTATAGTAAGTAGCTCATTCAATGATCGTTTTTAGGCGTACATAAATGTGTTAGGAGATAATTTTGAACACCTTATGTAATTAAATATTAAAAATATTTTATTACAAGTAGCTTCTAATTTTTTCAAACATGTTTTTTTTTGCAAAATGTATTACTGATAAATTATTTGTTACATTTACATACAAAGCAGTGTTTAAAATTGTCTTCACAAAATATTGTATTTTGTGTTTGTGTGGTTTTCTTGTAAAATTTATTACTAATTTTCTTTGTTTATTTGTTGAATTTACATAAAAAGGTAGTTTTTAATTGTTTCAAAAATGTTGCATATAGTGGTTGTGTTTTTGTTTGTAAAATGTGTTGGGGTACTAATAAATTATTTTTATTTCTTTATTTGCTACAGTGTTACATTGATTACCGGATTGATTATCGGTAATCTTCAATTGTCAATTCAGGCATGGCTTACTTACAATTTAGATAAATTTAAACACCTAAAATAATTTGCTCTGAAAAATGAAAATATTTCGAAAACTAATAAATTTGGGCATAGGGAATGTTATATAAAAATTAAAGTACATTAATGTTACTTTTCATTAATGGTATAAAATACAGGGTGTTCCATTTAACATTACTGAGAAAATAATGGACTTGCGTTTTGACTCACCCTGTATTTGATATAAAGAAAATTTATAATATCAATAATTCCTAAAAATTTTGACAATAAATAAAAAAATATGGCATTAATAAACCATTGCTGTTGTGCTTATTTTTATTTATACAGGGAGTTGAACTTGTTACGATTTTCATACAAAATTGGTTATAACTTTGTAAATATTCTATATAACATTACAAACCTTTATATTTTTGTGATGGAGAAGTTAACAGAATTTAGAATATAAAATTAAATATAGGGTGTTCCATTTAAAAAAACATAAGTTAGGTCTGCCACTGTTTTATCGAACACCCTGTAACATTCTAACTAATTTTGTAATGTGAAGCTCAAAGGTGGCTAAAATTTTTGTTAATAACTTTTATTGCTATCTATTACTGTAGCGGAGCTATTGAGCTTTACCCTACTAATCAATCACCCTGTGTTGTTTATATTAGTAGGGTCTTCTGCAGCAAATATAAAAATAAGCGATTAATTTGACTGAAACAAGTAAACAATATTAAAATTGATCTGGTTAAAATCGGTTATGTGGCGGCTCTTAGTATAGTTCTTGTTCTTTTAGATCCTTCTTCTTGTAGTGCTGTCTCATTTAGTGGAAGTCAGCGACTACACTGACAAATATGTATCTGTCCAATGCGGCTCTAAACAAAGATGTTGAATCAAGGCTCTTCTATTTTTAAGCCATAAAATCTGGCGCCTACCGGGACCCCTTTTTCTTCAATCTTCCCCTGGATGATCAGTGAGGGGAGGTGATACTTTTAGTTTCTCATTATGTGTCCAAGGTAGCTAATTTTTCTAACTTAGATGATTTTTAGTAGCTCCCTATCTGTACATTTTCACGTCTGTCATCTCAGAACATTTCCGTTGGTAGTGTAAATTTTCCGAAGTATTTTCAAGAGCCTTCCATAAATCCAGAGTTCAAAGGCTTCTAACTTGTTCATCAGCGTTGTGTTGAGCGTGCAGATCTCCATTCCATACAATACTATTGACCATACATAGCAATGCAGAAAACGACATCTAAGATTGATACATATTAATACTAATGTTATAAAATAAGCGTTTCAGTTTGATAAAGCATTGTCGGGGTACCTCTATTCTCAATTTTAATTATTGTTTATAATGAAGTTGATTGTTGAACCAGCAGTCGAAACATTTGTATATTATGGTCTACCTATTCAAGCTGTTGGTGATTCACATAATATATTGGAAGGGGTAATATTTTTTTGGTCGTTTGTTCTGACATCGTAGTAATATGGTTAGTCGGGATAGTATCACGAGGTCTTTTCCTGGTTTTTCCTCGTGATTTACTATGGAGTCTCTAACACGAGGATTTTACTGTCACCGTTGCATGTGGTTGTCTTTTTAAAGACAGATCACATGCTATGATTTTTTTGTGGCGGATATTCTTGGGTTGGGGTTGATTTCATGTAATCGAATGAACTATCTTTCAGTAAAGGCGTCCCAGGAACGTAACTCATAAATATTGGTAGTATTATTTTAAAGTCCTCTACTTTAAAATGTTAATATATATCTGAATTGCCGATATAAATGAGTCAGATTAAATTAAATTATTAGAAGAATTTTTTACTAAGCAACAACATTTTTTTAATTTATTAATATTTTGTATTTTGACAAGGACATCCCATGTGGACGTCAAAACGTTAATAAAATCATTTTTTTTGGTAAAATTTTGGCTTATTTCCCATTTAGAATAGTTGATTACAAAAAATGCCACTAGGGAATAGCTTCAGAACAATATATTAATCGATTACTTAAATGGTTTGCAAAGTCCATTAACATGGTGTGACAAGAGGTTGGTGTAAAAATTAATAATACATTATAATATTTAGTAGCTTAACTCATTAAACTACACTATTATGGTATGTTTAACAGTAAATGGTTGAGTTCAATTAGTTACCACTATAAACATCTTGGATTAACCGATAATAGTATAGAGGGCCCGTAGTCCTGTCGCCAGGGGGGGTACAACGGCCTCGTTAATTCAGATGGACTTACCCAAGTTTTTTTTATGTATTTTGACCCGTAGAAAACGAATTTTTTGGGTAACAGTTGATCCGGATGTCGATAAGATTGTTATAGACCAAGAACTTGAGGAATCAAATAACAGCGATTTTTGGCAAAACAAAACAATATTTTGTATTTTTTGGGTCATTTTAAGCAAAAAATATTTCTACAAATTTTTTAGTAGGATGCAGAGTTTTCGAGATAAACGCGGTTGAACTTTCAAAAAATCGAAAAACTGCAATTTTTAAACCCGAATAACTTTTGATTAAAAAATAAAATAGCAATTCTGCTAAGCGCCTTTGAAAGTTCAAGTCAAATTATGTCGGTTTTGATTATTTGCATTGCTAAAAATTTATTGTGTTATTGTTAAACAAAGCTACAAACAACTAGTGCGTGAGTGATGTTTCTATGATTTCTCATTTAAAATCGAACGAGTAGGTAGAATAGGTACTAGTGCAATCAAGACTATTTCTACGTTACATGCGTTAAAACGCATGTAAAAGCACGGGAAACCCTACGTGTTTATAGCTTTGTTAAACAATAAAAAAATAAATTTTTACCAATGCAAATAATCAAAACCGATATAATTTGACTTAAACTTTCAAATGCGGTAAGCAGACTTGCTATTTTATTTTTTAATCAAAAGTTATTCGGGTTCAAAAATTGCAGTTTTTCGATTTTTTTAAAGTTCAACCGCGTTTATCTCGAAAACTGTGCATTCTACGAAAAAACTTGTAGAAATATTTTTTACTTAAAATGGCCCAAAAAATACAAAATATTGTTTTGTTTTGCCAAAAATCGCTGTTATTTGATTCCTCAAGTTCTTGGTCTATAACAATCTTATCGACATCCGGATCAACTGTTACCCAAAAAATTCGTGTTCTACGGGTCAAAATACATAAAAAAACCTTGAGTAAGTCCATCTGAATTAACGAGGCCGTTGTACCCCCCCTGGCGACAGGACTACTGGTTTCAGGTAAAATTTAAATATGTTTGCTGGTAAAATTTCTTTTGCTTTATTATGGAAGTACCGTCTAGTCAGTGTTAATTGTCAAAAGACCAACTCTGTCTACCTCGATTGCTTATTGCTCCGGGTGGGTCTTAACAATGGGCCAGGTCAGATAAATTTAATAATATTTACGACCGCACTAATTGCACTCAACCATTTACTGTTGAACAAACCATACACAGATATGGACAATCAATATAAATTTTAGAGTATCCAATTTTAAATACCTAGGTTATTATATTACCGACCAAGATAAAGAAATAAAATGTAGAATTGAGATGGGTGTGTTTGTTTACAGATTCCTGTGTTAACAAACAAACACAGGAATCAGGCAAGGAGATTCACTAAGCCCTCTACTGTTTAACATAATGGATGCAATAATAAAACAAGTGAAGAAAAAAAGAGGGTACAAAATGGGCAATAGAGAGATAAAAATACTCTGTTACGCTGATGACACCGTGTTAGTAGCAGAGTGCGAAGACGACCTACAAAGATTATTGCACGAGTTCAACATTAACGCAAAAGGAATGGATATGAAAATATCAGCCCAAAAAACAAAAACCTTAGTAATTGCCAAAGAACCAATTAGATGCAAATTGGAGTTAGACAATCAAATTATACAACAAGTAATGACTTTCAAATATCTGGGAATTAATCTATCAGCCGACAACAATATCGAAGAAGAGGTATAAGACCAAATAATTAAAGCCAGTAGCACAGCCGGATGCCTAAACGACACAATTTGGAAAAACAAACACCTAAGATTGGAAACAAAGGCCCGAATATATAAGTCAGTTATTAGGCCAGTTATGACTTACACGGCCGAAACAAGACCAGATACAAGCAAAACACGAAGACATCTGGAAACCAACGAAATGAAGATCTTAGGAAGGATTGCTGGAAAAGGACTACAGGATAGGGTAAGAAGTGAGGAAATCAGACGCATATGTGGGGTAGACAATATAAATACCTGGGTAAAAAACAGAAAAGAAGAGTGGAATGAGCACATAAGCAGGATGTCTGAATCAAGGATAGTAAGAATAGCCAGGGACAAGTCACCGTTAGGCAGGTGAAGTATAGGACTGCCAAGGAAAAGATGGAATGACAACTTAGGGGCAGAATGAAAGGCACCGTTGAAGAAAAACAGGCAGTACTGTCTATACAAAAGAAGAAGAAGAAGAAGAAGAAGAAGAAGAAGAAGAAGAAATAGAAGAAGGAGAAGAAGAGATGGCTGATGCCTTTTTTTTTAATGATGTTATTCTTCTGTAACGATAACTTGAGAATTCAACTTCGGAAACGCATGATTAAATATTACATTTATGGTCAATTGTCTTATATAGTGTCGAAGCATGGACCTTGAAAATATCTCCAAACTATTGAAATTTGGTTGTATAAACAAACACTAAAAACACAGTGAACGGCTAAGCAGAAAAATGAAGTAGTTCTGAACAGAGCAGAACCTACTTTTCAGCTGATTGATACCGTCAAATCCAGGAAAATAGTATAATCTTGAACATATTTATAATGTAGAGGAATAATGTAATATTCTTCGACTAATTATATTCCAACAACTGTTCAGAATAGCTCAAAACATAGAGAGTCTTCGAGTTTTGCCGTGTTAATCACCAATGTCAAGGGGACTTGATAAGTCACGTTAAGAAGAATTATAGGTATTCTACAATAAATAAATATTTCTTTTACATATTGCTAAATTAACTAAAACAACTAAGGATTTTATCATATTTAATTATTTTTTTCTAGATTGCCGTTTTAACATTATTGAGTAACAGATTTCCCGTTGCTTAAATCCATAAAATGAGAGAAAAGCACACCAGTTTTTTTCCATATAATTGAACAAAATATATCTTCGATTTAAGTGATATTAAATAAAAAAAAATAATAACAAAGTGGACTGTTAATCATCCGTAAGTCCTACTTTCTCCAAATCCAAAAGAGATAAAACAAATATTTATCACTTAAGAGCCACGACGATTGTGTTAAATCTGTTAGCCATAAAAAGAGCTAAGATCACTGATCGGGTCTACTACAAACTCCAGTGGAGTAGATCGAATTTTTAAATTGATGTGGCCGTTTTAAAACGATATTTTTATAGTATACGACATTACGACCTATATCATATAATGTAATGTTTTAGCATAACTGTCACGCATAATGTCAAAATGTTACATAGAATGTCATGTCTTACGTCAAATGTCATGTTTTGTGGCATAACGCCACGTTTCACGTCAAATATCACCTTTTACGTCCATGTCACCTATTCTATGGAATTTATTATAGGGAATTCTTATTAAGTCTGTATTCTTATTGTTTTATCCAAATAAAACTCTAAAAGAAAAATCCAAATTCAAATCTCCCTCTTCTTATGGTTCGCATTCGTCACTAATGCTGGATACTAACATGGCTATTTTGACTTTGTTGACTGCTGCCCTAAGAGTCTGTTAGTGGTGAAAAGTCGTTTCGTATGTCATGAAGACAGGGTACTACTCTTCCTAGAACTCTTTTTTCATGCACCTTAACTTGAAGTATGGTCTGAAGTAGTTCGTATCTTTGTTCATTATGCATTATATGGCTCAGATATTTTTTTGTGTCGTTTTATTGTGTTTTATGGTTATGACTATTTCACGCTCTTTACTCATTTTGTGTAGAACTTCTTATTGTTCTTGTATTTAAATTTACAGACAAAAATATAACATATCTCAAAGCATACAAGGAAAAATTGTAATACTTTAAGTTTAAAAAGTATCTTTATAAAATATCTTGTGAAGTCGAAAATTTTATTAAATGTTAGCGAATAAGTCAACTTTAATATCATATTAAAAATGAGAAGTTAATTCATTCTCTATATGTGTGTTTCCCTTTTTGTTTGATCTGCATATAATTGTTCTTTTTTCAAAGGTTTAACTGTAGGAGTATTTTCCGAATCTGTTAACTGGATATTGATTACTAATACCTACATAGTTCTGTTTATTTATGCTGCTATACATATGGTATACAAGTAAACTTGACTTAAACCCGACAGAACATACAGAACAAAAAATTATGAATCAAGGATCAGAGGATATTCCCGATATATCAACGGCTGAAATCTATCATGCTTTAAAGGAAAGGACGGAGTAGTGGCAGACGCGCTAAAAATCGGAGGCTCTGCTCTCATCAGGGTAATCAAACACCTTTTCAATATATGCTTAGAAAACCAAGCCATACCAGCTGAATGAAATAATTCTATAACGCTCCTCATACATAAAAATGGAGATCAAACAGACCTCGAAAACTATAGGCCAATTAGTCTCCTAAACCACCTGTATAAATTGTTTGCTCGAATAATCACTGCCAGAATTGAAAACAAACTGGAGGCATGCCAACCGAGAGAGCAGGCAGGTGACCAAATCTGACAAATGACCATCTGACTTGTCTGAAGGTCCTGATTGAAAAAACTGTGGAGTACAACCGGCCGCTAGTTCTAGTATTTGTTGACTACAAAAAAGCCTTTGACACTATCAAAATGGTAGCCATCTTAAGAGCTTTGAGAGATTGTAGAATCGACTACCGATATTCTAACATTATTCAACATATATGTATATGCAAATGCCACAACAGCAATATACCTCCATACCCAAACTCAAAAAATAAAACTAAAAAGGGGAGTTAAACAAGGCGACAACATGTCACCAAAACTATTCAATCCCGTAATGCAGCATGCATTCCAGATGTTAGAATGGGAAAACAGAGGTTTAAATATCGATGGCCAAAGGCTGAACCACCTACGATTTGCAGATGATATAGTTCTAATAACTGACGACTTAAAGGAAGCCCACGAATAGCTGCTAGAACTAAAACGAGTTTCTCAAAAAGTAGGGTTGGAAATAAACTTTGGAAAAACTAAAATGATGACCAATTTAGTACCTAGCTGACCATTGAAACTGGAGGACTGCCATATCGAAACAGCTGACAAATACATCTATCTGGGCCACGAAATACAAATAAGTAAAGACAACCAAACATGCGAATTATCTAGAAGAATAGATTTAGGATGGGCAGCGTAAGGCAAACTAAGAGACATGTTCAAGGAAAATATCCCAATAAAGCTAAAAAGAAAAGCATTTAACCAGTGCGTACTTCCGGTGCTTACTTAGGAGCTGAAACACTGACATTGACTAAAACATCAATAAGAAAATTACAAGTAGCACAACGAAAAATGGAAAGATCCATGCTTGGCCTAACTTTGAGAGACAGTATACGAAATGATGAGTAACGGCGAAGAACTGGAGTGGAAGACACCATAAAACGCATTACGAAGTTGAAGTAGAAATGGTCAGGACACGTCGCAAGGCAGAGAGACAACAGATGGACAAGGAAGATCTTAGAGTGGCGGCCAAGGGCGGACAAACGAAGTCGTGGAAGACCACCTACCAGATGGAGCGACGATGTTAAAAGAATAGCGACAAACTGGATTGCAGCTGCACAGGACGGAGAAGAGTGGAGACATCTTGAGGAGGTCTGTGTCCGACAGGACAAATTTGGCTGTGTGATGATGATGATGATGATGATGACATATTGGTAAATTGGTATTACCATACTGATTTCTTCTTAAAGGATCAAACTCAAAGGATACCCTCCGTTGAGTCATTTAGAACAAGCAAAAATTTAGAGAATAAGAGCCATCGCAATTTTAGCCCTGCATCCCCTCATCCTGGCTCCAAAAACGTAATTTTTTGGTTTTTTGTTTCGGTGGGTTGCCATCAATTATTTATACAATTCAAAAAAGTCTCACGCATAGTTGAGGCTTTTTCAAAACTTGTGTATTTTTTATAAACCCGTAGGTTGAGTCTATATAAAAACTAAAAAATGCATTGTTTTTTTTAAATGCTTATAACTTTTTTTAGAGATGGCTGTCTATTTTTTTATGTCGTGTATTTTGTCAAAAAATATATTTCTGATATTGTCAGATTTTTCACTAAGGATTTTGGGATATTTACACTTAACATACGGGGTTCTATAAAAGATAAACAAGTTTTGGAATGTGTGAGAATTTTTTTAATACCTTGATGGCAACTTACCGACAAAAATATAAAAACGAAAAAATTAGGTTTTTCGGTGTAGGGGAGGGCTCCTGGAGGGAGGGCTGGACTCAAATTGCATTATTTAATCACATCACATAAAACGTAATAAAAATGAAAAATAAATTAAGTCTGAAAGTGAGGGCAGTTTGCCTATCTTAAGGGGCTATCCTAGTGTAAAAATAAGAAATTCATATTCTTTTTTGGGAATTTCTAAAATAAAAAGTACTGTACCAAGTCTTTTGAAAATTTGCATAAGCATTTATCATAAAAAGAAGTACATATATATCTAAAAAAAATTTGATAAAAAAATACATATTGAAAATTAAACGATTTATGCGCCATCTACTGACACCGTAAAAGAAAAAACATAGCTCCACTGCTGCTGTGATTGGGGCTAACACAGATTCTGAAACATAAAATTTCAAAGTGATTATTGAAATATAAGTTGTTTCCTATACCATCAATTAGGATTTTTGAAAAATATTAAAATTTAGAAAAATAACGAAGTGTTGATTTTTTTTTAAATAATTAAAAATTTCTCAGTTTCAAACACCGCCAAATTTACATTTTTTATCCAATCACAAAAACCCCTAGTTGATGGTATAGGAAATAAATTATATTTCAATAATCACTTTGAAATTTTATGTTTCAGGATCTCTATTAACTCCAATCACTGCAGCAGTGGAGCTGTTTTTTTTTCACGGTGCCAGCAGGTGGCGCATAAATCGTTTAATTTTCAATATATTTTTATGAAAAATTTTTTACATGTACTTCTTTTTATAATAAATGCTCATGCAAATTTTCAAAAGACTTGGTACAATACTTTTTATTTTAGAAATTCCCAAAGAAAGTATATGACTTTCGTACTTTTACGCTAGGATAGCCCCTTAACGGAGGGTACTTTTTGCTCTCTCTGTCAGTTTGTTAATTAATGTTGGATTACTTAGTTTTTGAGTGATAAATGCTCGTTAAGATGAATGAGACTTTCATACTACTACTTTCAACTACTTTTCCTTGTTACTTAATGCAAATATTTTTTTCAATATTGATATGACCCTTTGCAATGGTACCCAAAGAGAACGCCTTTGACCTCAGCATACACTTCGGCGCCTTCGGTACCTCAGAGTATCTCCATCATAAAAAATGGAAGTTCCAACACACTAAATCTCTTCGAAAGCGAAATAAATATTTAAATTTCAGCAATTGAATTAGACTTAAGCATCACTATAAATGTTAACGATTTAATTTATTTAGGAGTGGAACAATAGCTATATATCTTTTCTTTTAGGGTCATAAAATTCAAAAAAATATGTTCGACAATGTATCGTTGGGAATTGGTATTGCTTGGTAGCTCTAATGCATAAATCTTTGTGCTTGATGCTTATTCATTTTTATTGGCTTACCGGTATGTACATGTTCATATATACTTGTAACCTACCACTGTATCGTTTATTCCGTATTGTTATGGAATGATTAATAATTTCACGCTTTGAGAGAACATGGTTTAGAACTTGCAGCAAAATCTCTTATGGTACATAAACTATTTTTGAATATATAATATATTTGAAATTAAACGAGCAAATTAAAAAGGTTTATAACACATGCATACTACCAGCTTGCACCTACATGGCTTAAAGATCGTGGCCTTTACCAGAAAATCTGGTAAAATCTAGAAACAACGCTAAGGAAAATGGAACGAAACATGCTTGGAATATCACTGAGAGACCAAATTATAATCAGCGATAGTAGAACGAAGAGCACGGATATCATAGAAGAAATTATAAATATGAAATGATACTGGGCACATCACATAGCCAGATATAATGCACATGGAGAATTTTAGACTGCAGACCAAGGAAGACGACAAGGTGCATGAAAAAACCTTAAAAGAGATGGGCAGATACATAAGAGCAGGGGCAAGATAGAGAAATATGGAAGCAATTGAGAAAAAGGAGTTTCAGGAGATTCAGGAGTGGGCAGAAAATGGTTGACCAAAAATAATAAAAAGATATTTACAGTATTGGACCATGATGTACCTATAAAAAAATTTAAATTTAAAGTATTATTCAAATCATATCCCAACAATAAATGGGGATCATTCCAGTTGATATTTTTATTGATATCTTTAATGCTGCTCACTAGAGTAGAGTTTCACGATATTCGATAAAAATATCGATATTGTATTGATATCGTATCGAAAATCAATACGATACCGAAACAATACACACCTTAGCCATATTAATGTCGATACGATACTCATTAACTGAAACCAATACAATACTCTTTTATTGTCGATACGCTTGCCTCGATATTATTGAAAATATCGATATCGAGAAAAAAAAAACGCCACAGTTGTTTAATTATATTTCGTGGAATAGGCATTTAGATAAGTGATCTGCAACCCAAGCATCAGCTGTTATAATATTTTACACTTGAGTGCTTGAAATTGAAGCTCTTGAGAGTGACTAAATGACTGTTATGATTACACTGTTTATATCATGTGGCATTTGTGGCAATATTATGGAAGTAAATGATGATGTCGCAAAAATAATTTTCAACAAAAATAATGAATTGCGATTTATTTCGAATCTCAGGGATTTCCCTATCTTTTCAAAAGTGGTTTGTAAACAACAGATACAGAACTAGTAAGTATTAGTCGTTTCAAAGAAACATTCAGCCATATTCAATTTTTATTTTTTTATAAGGATCTAGTTATACGTTATAAGCAATATTTGTAATATTTTTAGAATAATACCCATTTGAACCATCTAAGGTACGCCGATGACATCGTATTGATAACCGATAAAAAAGAAGAATTGTTTGAAATGATGAAAGAACTGGACATAGAAGCCGGAAAGATAGGCCTTAATATGAATTACAGCAAGACCAAAATCATAACAAATACAGCATTTGTTAACAATACAGCAACAATAACAAATACAGCAAATACATGGGCGGCATTTGGAAAACTAAGCTACATCCTTAAAAACAAAAGATATCCACAACATCTTAAGACCAAGGTATACAATCAATGCGTACTCCCTGTTCTCACTTATGGTTCACAAACGTGGACGTTTACAAAAGCAAACATGGACAAGATCATAAAGACGCAAAGAGCAATGGAAAGGCTAATGTTGCACATAAAACTATTGGATAAAAAGAGAAACGAGTGGATAAGAGAGAAAACCAAAGTTAGGGATGTTAGACAAGAAGTTGCAAAGTTGAAATGGAGATTTGCCGGACACACTATAAGACAAAAGGAAGACCGATGGAACAAAATTCTCATAAATTGGAGACCGTGGCAATATAAACGAAGCAGAGGAAGATCACAAATGAGATGGGCAGATGACGTCAAGAAGCACGTTGGCTCTAGGTGGATAACTGTAGCGACAGACAGAGAAGAATGGAAAAGGATTGGGGAGGCCTATGTCCAAAGATGGACCGAAGAAGGCTAATTAGATAGATAGACCCATTTGCCAAGCAAGCAGAAGTTGGTATAAAGAGCCTACACAGCTCAGATGTATAATTATTCTTTTTATGTCGATATTTTATCGAGTATTGTATCGATCTCGTATCGAAATCAATATCAATACGATATTTTTATAAGAAAGTATTGCCGATATCGAAACTAGATACGATATTTCATTGGCATAACCAATACAATACTCAATACTTAAAAAGTATCGATATTGTATCGTATCGTGAAGCTCTAGACTAGAGTAACTAACTTCTATGTAACTTCAACTCTTCTTCTTCTTAGTGTGCATCATCCGTTCTTTTGTTGTTTTTCCACTCCACTGCTTTAAATTTCTCAACCAGGACGTGCGTCTCTCCGGTCCTATTTTTCTCTCCTCCTTTCCTTTTCTAGAACCAATCGCATCAGCTCATATTTTTCATCTCTAAGTATGTGACCAAAATTACTCATTTTTCTTTCCTTCATAGTGTATTTCTTTTTCTTTTTCTTTTTCTTTTTCTTTTTCTTTTTCTTTTTCTTTTTCTTTTTCTTTTTCTTTTTCTTTTTCTTTTTCTTTTTCTTTTTCTTTTTCTTTTTCTTTTTCTTTTTCTTTTTCTTTTTCTTTTTTTTTTCTTTTTCTTTTTCGTTTTCTTTTTCTTTTTCTTTTTCTTTTTCTTTTTCGTTTTCTTTTTCTTTTTCTTTTTCTTTTTCTTTTTCTTTTTCTTTTTCTTTTCCTTTTTCTTTTTCTTTTTCTTTTTCTTTTTCTTTTTCTTTTTCTTTTTCTTTTTCTTTTTTTTCTTTTCTTTTTCTTTTTCTTTTTATTTTTCTTTTTCTTTTTCTTTTTCTTTTTCTTTTTCTTTTTCTTTTTCTTTTTCTTTTTGTTTTTCTTTTTCCTTTTCTTTTTCTTTTTCTTTTTCTTTTTCTTTTTCTTTTTCTTTTTCTTTTTCTTTTTCTTTTTCTTTTTCTTTTTCTTTTTCTTTTTCTTTTTCATCTGTCGTGGTTCTACGTGTTGTGTCCTATATACTCTCCATATTCTATAATACCACATCTCAAGGCTAGCAAGTATTTTCTCCGTAGCATTTCTAACTGTTTAAATTTTCGTATACTGCTTTCATTTTATTGAAAGCGCTTCTGACCATCTCATTACGTCGTTTTATTTCAAAGCTGAGGTCCCATTGTTCATTTAGCTCATATCTAAAATAATTGTATCTGGGTACTTTCTCCAAAGCTATTCTTTTAACGTAGATTCTTTGGTATTCAATCATCTTCTTATTGACAATCCTCATTTTTTGTTTTTTGTGCCCAGAGCAATAACATACCTCTCGCAGTACTGCGTAATGCGATCAACCAAAATTTCTTTATTCACCGTTAATAATTATTATTCCGTTAATTGATATGCCTTCATTTATTTCTTCTAGTGTCTCTTTAAACATCTCTTTTGAGTATATATAATAAAAATTAACAGGGACAGACGATAAGGACACTTATCGAAAAGTATAACGAATACAATGAACCTCTCCATTTGGCATTCGTTGATTGCAATCAGGCATTCGATCCCATAGACCTCTGGGACGTATTGGAAGGAATTAATAACGCAAGGATTGATTCTAGATATAGAATACTCCTCAAATACATATACAAATATATATAATAAGCAAATTTAGAACGGAAAGAGGAGTTAGACAGGGAGACACTATCTCACCAAAATGATTTACTCTTGCATTGGAAGATGTGTTCAAGAAGTTAAATTGTGAACAACGTGTAATTAAGACCGATGGCAGATTTTTAAGTCATCTAAGATTTGCCGACGACATAGTACGCATCAACAACAATACAGAAGAACTAATCTGCATCTAAAGGAACCTAATCAAGAATCTGAAACGGTCTGTTTAAAAATGAACTTAAATAAAATAAAAGTAAGGACAAATCAAGGTATCACAATCGACTTAAATGGAAGTGAGATCTAAAGTGTCGAAGAGTATAATATAGACTTAATTCACATGATCAAACTAGGCAAACAGAATCAAAAAGCAGAAATAAATGGAAGAATCCGAATGACTTGGGTAGCAGTACTGTTAGACTTAAAAATAGGAGTGAGGTTACAATAATTACCATCAAGCTAAAAATTGGCAAAATTGTTCAAAATACCATTATGAATGAAATCTAAAAAGTCCTGATAAATCCGACCCGAGCTAAAAAATTTACGCGGGGTCAAAAGTCACCAAATATGGTTTTTAGCGATTTTCAGCGGAACGGTAAGTTTTATCATAAAATTAGTTCTAACAAAAATGTAGACTAGATAATCATCTATAAAAAATATCTTAATACTTTTTTCCTAAGAGCCAGTGTTTCTGAGATACAACGATTCAAAGAGTTGAAAAAGTTCTAATCGTCATAATAATAATATGTATTTATACACCACGTATACATCACTGAAGCTGTAATACAAGTAAACATAATATTATATCGGTCAACTTAACTTATATTACACATAATAATATAAGATATTATAAATATAATGTTTCTAGTATACAACTTGCGGTCTACCGAGGGATGCAATGTATAAGATGTATTATATTACAGTGTCAACAAAAAAATCTTTACACAGTGAATGTAACGCGAAAATAATAAGAATTATTATTTTTATTGTACTGCTTATTCTTAACAAAGATAGTAAATTGATATTACAAAGTATTAACTTATAATAGTTCTTCTTACTTATGCGTCTTATTCAATTTGTAAAGATAAGTTTTGTCGGAATAAACACGTTCTAACGGTACGTTGGCTAGTCTAATCACCCTATCTATTATTTTCTCAGAAGGGTTTGAACATAATAATGAAAGCAGACTTTCTAGGCAAAATGTTGAAAATATGCTGTTGAAAAAAATTACTGCTGAAAATATATCGGTAAATATATCGGTAAATAATGATGCTGACGTAATGATAATTGAAACAGCCATAGATCAATTTAATTTAACAAATACAACTATTGTTGTATGTGAAAATGTAGACTTGCTCGTATTACTCGCTGCTCGAACTCCAATCGAAATAACTATCTTTTTTTTAAACCTGAAAAAGCTTAACACCAATCGGAAATATATTCATGGAAAAGTTTATCTACTTTTGCAAAGTGTCAAAATCATATACTATTTTTACATGCAATAACTAGCTGTGATACATCTGCATTTTTCAGGAGGGGTAAAACGACTGTTTTTAAAATGTTTGAAAAACAAGATTTACTTGAATGTACTGAAGTTTAAAAAAAAACTAATTCAACTCCACAAGAAGATATTTCCAACGGAATTATTTTTCTTCTCTCTATGTGTGGAGCGCCTAAAAAAACTACGTGCTTAGATAAGTTTCGATATGCAAGCTTCTTTAAAAATACTCGAAATAAAAAACAAGTGCAGTTATCTTGTCTTCCTCCAACCTCAGCGTCAGCTCATCAACAGGTTTTTCGGGTATATTATTACCAAATTCAAGTATGGCTTGGTTATCACCTAGATCCAAAAAACTGGGGTGGAAATTAGTCGACAGTTCATCAGAACCAATTAAAACTTTACTCCCACCTGCGCCGGAAAAAACTCCTGAACACAATTTTTTGCAAATGTAAAAAGGGATGTAGCGCTAAATGTGGTTGCAAAAAAATTGGACTGTTTTATTCGGTAGCATGCACTAATTTTCAAAACCGGTCGTGCTCTAATGTTGAATCACCAACAATTGAGGATTTATTTGATTCTATTGAGGACCCATGCGATATGTCATTATTTGGGAAATCAACTTGCACCCATGATGAACAAGAAGAAGAAGAAGAAGAAGCAGAAGAATAAAAACTAGAAGGTGAAGAAGAAGGAGAAGAACAAGGAGAAGAGGAAGCAGAAGTATTAGAAAATTATGAACCAGTTGGATTAATTTCCCTTTTTTTATTTATACCACTTTTTATAACTTTTATCATTTTTAACGCTTGCCAATATCAATTATTCAACAGCTTCAAATTAAATAGAATCATAAAAGATCCGTGGAATAGGCCTACAGGGGAAATCACGTTAAAAAAACGCGCTAAATACACTACCTCAAAGGTGGTGTGGAAACGTGTGCGCATATTATACACCTTTTACAACTTTTTGGATCGTTGTATCTCAAAAATGGTGGCTCTTAGGAAAAAAAGTAATAAGACATTTTTTATAGATAATTATATAATCTACATATTTTGTTAAAACTAATTTTATGATAAAACTTACCGTTTCGCTGAAAATCGCTAAAAACTATATTTGGTGACCTTTGACCCCGCGTAAATTTTTTAGCTCGGGTCGGATTTATGAGGACTTTTTAGATTTCGTTTATAATGGTATTTTGATCAACCTTGCCAATTTTCAGCTTGATGGTAATTTATGTAACCTCGAATGTGTAAGTTGACCGGACTCTAGGAAGACTAAGTGATGTGTTGAAAAACAAAAGATACCAATAAATTTAAAGAAAAGGGTATTCAACAGTTGTATTCTACCAGTTATGACCTATGGAATGGAGACGACGACACTTACAAAGGTATCAGCCAATATATTGAGAACGACACAGAGGTCGATCGGACGAGCTATCTCTGGGGAGTATCTCTGAGGCAACATATACGAAATGATGACGTACGAAGCACGACGAAGGTGGAAGATGTAATTGGATGAATTGAGAAAATGAAATGGAACTGGATAGGATACGTGGTACGACAAAACATCGAAAGGTGGACGAAAAATATTGTACATTGGAAACCACACGAGAGCACAGTCGTAGTAAAGGAAGACCACAGAAACGATGGCTAGACGACATCAAAGCAAAAATGGGGAGAAGCTGACACCAAATAGCAAAAAACAGAGAAAATGGAGAACTCGTGGGAGGCATTTGTCCAGGAGTGGATGCAAACAGGCTACAGAGGAAAGGCGAGAGTACATACCCTCACCTTATTCTTCGTTTTATAAGTATGTACTTAATAGGTTCGTGGGCGTACTGGAAAAATCCACTAACTCCATTTTTTTTTCAATTTTCACATTTTAATACCACTCAATCCACAAACATCAATATATTAACAGGAAAAACCGTATATCTCCAAATTCGTCCTCCACCGTGCTTAAATCGGTACATTTAATGACACAGAAGATCAACTAATGACCCCTCCGTGGCTCAGTGGTAAGAGCGCCTGCCTTTGGATCGAAAAAATCCGAAAGGTTGTGGGTTCGAATCTCACCAGGGTCAGAAATTTTTCATTTATTATAAATTAGTGAATGAATATAGTTTCTGTCCTTGTGGGATCGGTACTCACCGGAGGGACCGCAGACGTTCGGATACAATTAGCGTCTCTTTGCAAAGACAATATGACGTCGACTTTGCAAAGTAACAAGACACTTACTCAACATACACACTACACATGACACTAATACTCATGTTATGACTGGCCGAATGACATAAAGTCCATGCCAATATAAACAAAAAAAAAGATCAACTAACTCCAAGTTTTCATGAATAAAATAATGTTTTCCAAATATCTTCATGTACATGTATGTGCACACAACCTGTGATTAACATCCTTCAAAATAATATCCAGGTACCAAAACTTGAACAACCAGTGTACTCGATTTTTAAGAGTTAAGCCATAAGTTATAATAATGTTTAAATGCGTTTTTCTCAAAACTTACTTTTATGAGTTAGTGGATTTTCCTAGTACGCCCACGCTATCTCTTTTGGTTCCTGATGGATTGTTCGTATCATGGCTTTCTGATATCAGTATAAATTGGTAATGATGCTCATATCCTGATTATCTATTTATGTGTTCCCAATATGTTTTAAGCTTTCTGTGTTGTATTTTGTTGCAGACTTTCTCAAAGTCAACTAGACATATGAATACGTTACTGTTAAGATCTCGACAACCTTCTATGAGAGTTTGAATAAATAATGTCTCTCTTGTACAAAAGACTGTTCTAAATTCCAGTTGATTTCATCTTCTTCTATCATCTAGTTTTTTTTAAGACTCTGCCATTTTTGAAAACGATTTCTTTATTAGAAATTGAAACGTCAAAATAATAGTAAAATGTAATTATTATTACAGTCAACTGTGGTCATCCCACATGAAATAATATTTAGCTTAAGCATGTCTCAATGAGTTTCAGAACCTCTTTAAGGATCCATTTCTAACACACCAAAATCTCACATAATAGAATATCACCAAATACTATTGACTGTAATACATCCAACTCCCATAGAAGCACGTTGCCACTAGCGCCACTGTCGGCTTGCGGTGAAACTACGTTGTGACAACGTAAAATTTGACGTAAACATTCAAATTTAATTTTATAAATTCTTTAATAACTATCTAATTTTGCAAAATTAAATTAAAATAAAAATAGTTCAAACACTTATACAAAAACAATAATAAAGCAATTTTATAAATGTAAATTTATATTGCTCTGGTTATCACCGCGGACCACTAGATGGCGCTATTTTTTGCTTCCTCAAATGTAATGGTAAATGTTAAGAGTTGTATGTATTACAGTCAATAGTATTTGATATCACAACATCCTATATACATATACGGTATCCGCCAAAATAAAGAGTACCGAAATTGATAGGGCTGTGAAATTGCCCACGCGAGTTGCATTTATCATATTTGGTATACTTGTCATTAGTTGTCAACTTCACATTACGTTACGGTTGAAATATTTGTCATTATGGTTCTTTCTATCGAAGAAAAAGTTTTTTTAGTAGAACATCATTTCTGCTCATACGAGGTTGGACGAAATAATGGCCCATGTTTAAAACAAGTGTCAGAAATGTATCACAACATTTTAACAAGGCGTCCCCTGGTAAATCTGTAATGCTAGAGGTTATTGAGAAATTTCGTCGCACTGGTAGTGCACTATGTCAATGTAAAGGCTATGGTAAAGGCAATAGTTTCAACAGGATGGCGCAACAAGCCATACGGCCGAACGCTCCAAAAATTTGCTCCGTGAACATTTTGGTTACAGAATAATTTCTCGTCGCACAGATATCCAGTATCCACCTCATTCACCGGATTTAACATCACCTGATGACTACATTTGGGGTATGATGAGGAATTCTATATTGCGCTCGGAAAATCCGCCAGAAACTATTGGAGAACTACGGCAAAGAATAATAATTTATTTTCAACATTTGCAGCAACCACTTTTCTTAAAAATATGTTTAATGATCTTCAGAAACGTTATGAAGCTTGTTTGCAACGCCATTATGCACATTTTGAACATATTATGTATTATAAAAATTAATTCATAAATATATTTTTTTATATTCAGTACTGTTTATTTTGGCGGATACTGTAGTATTCCGATTGCTAATATTAACAAAGTTAGTTTAAAAAGGTATACTCCTAAATTTGTGATCTGATGGCAAACTCGGATAAACTTTAGATTTATAATTAATATCCTTCAATAAAATAACGTTTTATATAGCTGTATAAATGCAGCATAAATGGAATAAACCACAACAACAAGATTTAACCGTAGAATGAACAATAACTGCCTCAGTTCGTGTACCATCATCAGTACTGTTAACTGTACATCTTTGACTTCCCATACTCTTTAAATTGCATGAAATTATGAATCAGTAATCCGTAATCGCCAGCAATCGCTTCAAATCTGTTTTGTTACCAGCAGAGCCATTACGTGCCCACGAATTTGTGCAAGAGTTATGTCAAGAGGTGCGAGATGTCCATGAAGAACTATGTCGTGTTTCCGGTGAGATTGTATTCTCTCGGAGCAGACTCTTTCTCTTTTTATCCTACACTGAGAAACTACACGATTATGTCTAGGTATGGTTTTTATAACATATTGTTTTCACCCATTATGAAAAACTCTGAAAACGTTGAATTATCCATGTCTGTTTGTCACAGAGACTTTATAAACACAACTCCTCCGTCATAAGATCAGATAGAATGACAAATGAGGTGTCGAATGAAAGCTTATAATCCAAGGATGGTATTAAAGGTGAGAAATTTGACCTCTGGCTTCCGGTTTTAGAGTTGCAACCGGAAGTACTGTTTTAAAGTCACCAATAGAGTACAAACGATATATTATTCGACGCCCCTTAGCAAGGCGAGAATAAATATGCACCTCCGGTTTCATGCCTAGCAATCCACTAATATAACTCCTACGTTTAAAAACTGATGTAATGACAAATGAGACGTTGAGTGAGAGCTTAAACTCTAAGATGGTATTAAAGATGAAAGTCGCCAAAATAGTACAAGCGATATATTACTCGACGCGCCTCATGAGAATAAATATATATTTCCGGTTTTTATATCACTTCCGGTTAAATAGGTGTAACCGGAAGTGCCACATTATAGTCGCAGATTGTGACATATCAATCGAAGCGTATTGAAAAGTCGAGCTTGAATCTTTAGTTCTGGTTTTGACCTCATTTCCGGTTAAAATGGTATGACCAAAAGTTTGGCAAAAAGGACTCCAAATTAGTGAAGTCGTATATCAATCGACGCAAAGTTAGACGAAGAGTTCAAATATTGTCTGCCGGTTCTACCTCCGCTTGGGTGAAAATCTAGGACTTACGAAGTCCAATTTACTTTTTTTCCCTGTTGTTGAAAAGTTTAATTGGACAATCATACAGTTTATAAAAATTATGATAAAACGGTACTGGCTGTTTCGTTAATTTGCTTCTATTAGCTTCTTTATGTTGTTTTGAAACTGTTATGGGCGAGAGCTGTCAATTATACATGGTAGCCTGACGAAAATGAAACAGAGGCACTATCAGGAACTACATTTGTGAAAATCCCAGAGACAAGTCAATGGGTGTTAAATAATATATCGTCACCCCAATATTTTTGAATGACAATGGGGGTTAAATAAGATATCGTCTTTAAATTTGTAATTTGGTTCCAATACTTTATTTGTTTCAAAAGGGTTTTAAACTCTGAAAGTATATTTACCTGCTAGATGTTGATTTAATATGCCAACGGTTTAGATTTTAATGTCTTTCTTCCCGCAGTTTTTGTTTTTTTTGCCAAATTTGTCACACTAAGTAAATTATATTATATAAACACATAAAAATGTAAAATTAGAGGATTTTCTTGTATATTCTCGAGGAAATCTTAGTTTATATGTGTGATTACTGCTTTGATTAGCCGTTGTTGTTCTCTGAAGGTTGTCTCTTTCAAAAATTAGTGTATTAGTTTGAGCTGACAGGGGGATTTACGAATCGAGGATAAAACCTATCGTTTGCCTTTGCTGGTGATCTAAATGCAGTTGCTCACTTTACAAGAGACGTAAGGGAGATGTATTCACAAGTCGAGGAAGACACTTTGATTCTTCTAATAAATGAAGAGAAAACGAAATAAATGATAGTAACCAAAAATCCAAGACCAAGAGTTAGGCAGAATATAATTATTAATGACCACAACATCGAAGTAGAAAAAGAGTTTCAATATCTGAGAGCAGATAGCAGATCTGGTAATAGCAGATGACAACCACATAGAAAAAGAGGTCTTAGTAAGGATAGCTGCGATACGAGAGTAGAGAGGCGCCGCAATGCTAAATTGGTGACTGAAATCATCTTCAGACATATAAAAGCTAACAGGATAATATGCGCAGGTCATATGGTAAGTTCAGAGGAAGACAGAGTTTTAAACATAGTGTTTTTTGTGAGACCAGATGGTAGAAGATGTCCCAGAAAAAGATGGAAGGATAATGTTGAAGCAGATTTATCTAGTATTGGGGTAATACAATGGGGAATGGAAGCTCAAGATCGTAGAAGATGAAGGGGCGAAGACTCACCTAGGGTTATAAAGGTAGTCAAGAAAGAAAGAATATTACTTACTAGTACTTCGACACTTCGAGGGATTATCACAGAAAATATTGAACACTGCAAAAAACGTGTGCAAAATCTTATTGACATAAATATTAGAATAAATACACACACCGGCAAAATTAACGGAACACCTTAAAAATGAGACGTGTTAGATGTCTCGAATTTCCTAAAAAAAGTTGTTCGATTTGAGTGATTTTTTAGTATGTTATAGCCTTATTATTTAAGAATCAGTGATCAGTGGGCCGTCCCAGAAAAAGATGGAAGGATGATGTTGAAACCGATCTATCTAGGATTGGGGTACAACAATGGCAAATCGAAGCGCAAGATCGCAGACGATGGAGGGCCATAGTGCATGCGGCGAAGACTCACCCCGAGTTGTAAAGCCAGTCAAGAAGAAGACGAAGAATATAATGTAATACATAATATTGTTGCTAGACAGCTAAATGTCATTTTATATCGGGTTTAAAAATCATACTGTGTTTTTTCCTTATAGTGCGGAACACTCTGTGGAATATTATAGCATAGAACAAATATTGAAATTAAAACTCAATTGTTGTAGCCTTAGGCTTTCTTAACATTTTCTTTTTTAATTTAGTTGCTTATGTTGGATAATAAAAAAGTTAGGTACTTTAACAACTGGCCACGTTCTCCATCAATACAGGGTGTTTCTAAATAAGTGCAACAAACTTTAAGGGGTAATTCTGCATGAACAAATAATGATCGTTTGCTTTATAAACATATGTCGCAAATGCTTCGTTTACGAGATACGGGATATTGAATTTTATCTTACAAACTGACGATTTATTTATGTTCTAAAACCCGTTGAGATATGCAAATGAAATTTGGTAGGTTTTAAGCGGTAGTTATTGCGTATTTTTAACATACATTTAAGAATTTTATATTCACCATTGGCGTGCATACGGGTATAAACATTTTAGATACATCCCGCATGCACGCCAGTGGTGAATATAATATTCTTAATTATTGTATGTCAAAAATGCGTAATAACTACCTCTTAAAACCTACCAAATTCCATTTGAATATCTCAAACGGTTTTAGGGCAATAAATAAATCGTCATTTTGTAAGAAAAAATTCAACATCCCGTATCTCGGAAACGAAAAACGAAGCATAGAATTACCCCTTAAAGTTTGTCGTACTTATTTAGAGACACCCTGTACTGAGGAAGAAAATGGCTAGTTGTTGAAGTACTTAACTTTTTTATTATCCAACATAATCAAACGAATCAAAAAAGAAAATGTGAAGAAATCCTAAGGATACAATTGAGTTCTAATTTCAATATTTTTTATATGCTATAATATTCATGGTGTTCCGAAATTTAAGAAAAGAACACAGTATGATAGTTACACCCGGTATAAAATGACATTTACCTGTCTAGCGACAATATTATTACACCGATATTCTTAAATAATAATGTTGTTCTGAAGCTATTTTCTTGTGGCATTTTTACAATTTTAACTATATAATGGGAAATAAGCCACAATATTATTAAAAAATGATTTTTATTAACTTTTCGATGCCAAAATCGGGTGCCGTTGTCAAAATACAAAATACTACTAACATAAACAAAAATGCACATAACATTTATATCGGCAATTCAGATACATATGATACACTTTAAAGTAGAAGACTTTAAAATGATATTGCCAATATTTATGAGTTGCGTTCCTGGGACGACTTTACTGAAAGATAGTTCATTCGATTACATGAAATCCACCCCAACTCAAGAATATCAGTCACAAAAGAAAATCATAGCATGTGATCTGTCTTTAAAAAGACAACCACATGCAACGGTGACATTAAAATTCTTGCGTTAGAGATCTCATAGTAAATCACGAGGGAAAACCAGGAAAAACCTCGTGATATTATCCCGACATCGTAAGTATTTGGTCTTACATTTAATTTACTCTCAAAATTAATACCAAATTCTGACTTTACTATAATTTTGTTTAAATTATAAATAATATCAATAATACATGGATATATAAGTAATACTAAAATATAAAATATGTACTAACTCGACTATTGACTTACTAATTGTGGTATTTTCTTTCTATTGATTTCCTCTTTCAGTATGGGTATCCACATCCTACTGCATTCCACCGAGGAATTTGCAACACAATTGGTTTCGTTTAGCATAATTAGAGCCGCTTCTTTGATTTTTCTCTTTTTACTATCTGTTTCTTTCAGGACTATACTTGAATCTCTCCACTGAACTCTCTGTTCATTATCCCATGCGTGTTGACATATTTGAGATCTATCAAATTCTCTATTTTTAATATAAGATTGATGTTCACTTATTCTAACGTTTAATGGTCTTGATGTTTCACATATATAAAACTGTTCGCATTCACAAGGTATTTTATAAATACAATTCTTTGTCCTTTCTTGTTCATTGTTAGGTTTAGTTTTAGATAGAATAGATCTCAATGTGTTGGTTGTTTTGAATGTTGTTGAAATGTTGAATTTATTTCCTATTGTTTTAAGTTTCTCGGATAGTCCTTTTATGTATGGTATTGATATTTTCCTCGTATTATTTCTTGTGAATGTTGTAGGATCCCGTTCTATGTTGATCTGTTCCATTCGATCCAATCTTGACAATTCCTTATTTATAAACGGTAAGGGATAATCATTTTTTAGTAAAACAGATGTTAAGAATTGTTTTTCTTCTAAAAATGAATTTTCGTTAGAACAAGTAATTTTGGCTCTATCATATAAGGATTTTATGATTCCCTTTTTAACGTTGATGTGATTTGATTTGTAATTGAGATATCTGTTGGTATGTGTTGGTTTTCTATACACTTGAGTCTCATATCCAGTATCTTCTTTGAGACTAAAACATCGAGGAAAGGCAAAGTGTTATTGTATTCTTTTTCCATTGTAAATTTTATTGTCTCTTCTTGATCGTTTATAATATTCAGGAATGTATCCAACAATTCTGATCTATGAGGCCATATTGAAAACACATCATCTTCATATCTCCACCATACAGTGAGTTTTAAATTTTGTTTAGAAATGATATTAGTTTCGAAATCCTCCATAAATATATCAGCCAATAATGGAGATAAAGAGGAGCCCATTGCTAGACCAAAATTTTGTTAATAAAAATCATTTTTTAATAATATTGTGGCTTATTTCCCATTATAAATAGTTAAAATTAAATAATAATGCTGTAACTGTTGATTGAAATACATCAATCAACGATATAACATACTAAAAAATCACTCAAATCAAATAACTTTTTTAGGAAAATTCGAGACATCTAACATGTACCATTTTTAACGTGTTCCGTTAAGTTTGCCGGTGTGTGTATGCATATTAAATTCACAAAAATTAAACAAAAAATTAAGAATATTTAAATAAAATAAAAGAAAATAGATTTTATTAAAGATAATACACAAAAAAGTGTGTTGTAACATTTTCCAAATGCAGTTTCCCAGTGCACATCAACTCTATCGAAGCGTGGGCTGTTGACTCGCTCGCAACTTGCGATCGGCACGGGCCAGCCAACTTCTACGAGGCCGTAAACAAGAAAATAGAAGAAGAAAGACGACGAAGAAATCTGTTGTTCGCGTTACTGCGGTTTGTGGCTTGTGGCTTTTTCAGTTTTGACTTGTGCCAACAATGATACAAAAAATTGGTTGAAATTCAACACAGGTATCGGCGTCTCATGTATTACCGTATAGAATCCGCTTTAGCGATTTGTCGGACACATCGATGAATAATGCTAACTCAAAACAGTTGGCAACACCAGCAGCTATAAAATTCTTCAAAAACTTACGAATTAGCAATATTGACATAAAAGTTTTTAATACGGTTTTTATGTAGATGACTTGATTACGTTGATTGATTCGACCGGTACTTGATTTTTAGTTCATTTTATCTAACGAAGAAAAATACGGAAAAACTTTTGTTTTCAACACTTCCACAAAATTTATTACAAATTATTGTCACTACAGCTGTTTCGGCAGAGTGCCTTTCTCAAGTGATGTATTTTACTTTATGTCTACACTTTAAGTCCTTAACCTTCGTAAGGCGGTGCGGGGTGCAGGTGCACCCCAGACCTCGTTTTTCTCATCTATCTTTTTTAATAAATTTTTTTGATTTTTGTCCATTTTTTTATTCGCATTAAATTCACTTCTAAACGCATTCCACCCATCACTGCATTTAAAACTCTTTGCGTTTACGTGCTTTTTTTGGAAAAACTACTGTAGGGTGCAAATTATGAAAATTTCATAATATCCTGAATTGGACCTTTCTGATGTTCCACCAAGGGCGGATCCAGGGAGGGGGCCATGGCCCCCTCCGAGAATTTAAAGAAATATAAATTTAAATATTTGCAGTTCAAATGTATTTAGTTTCAAACACATATATAGGTATGTATAAAACAGGAGATACATATGTTTTCTGGACTAGAATCGAACAAAAGCAGTAACGAAAGCTTCAAGAATAACATAGGATGTTTTGCAAATCAAAATATTGATAATTTTACAGTGTCAATTTATATAACGACCTTGGCAGCCATCAAAATCGTATCAATATTTATATTCTGTACACATAAAGAATAGAAAAGAAATGAAGCATCACTTGGATCACCAGCACTTAGAACAAAGGAATTGGTTGGTACTTTCGCACAGTCAAAGGGGATTGTTTTACAAGTATTGCGTTCTATTTTTCTAACGAAAAATATGGTCACAATAAAGGGATGATAGCCCAAAGCCTTGTCACGAAAGTTTTAATATGTTTCGCCAAACTCATGGTCAAAAACGGAGCCATACAAACCCATGAAAAAACATCATACCACAAGGAGTGCGTTCAGGTTGGACTGGATTTTGTACAAAGTTATCGCAACCCACAAAAGTCAGTCATTAACCAGATAGACTCTCAGAGGTCTAAACAGGTACACGAAAATAGAGAAAGACCAATAGTAGCATTTATAGTGTTCTTAGGTCGACAAAATGTTCCTCTAAGAGGCCATCGTGATGATAGCCTTCTTCTTCTAGACGAAGATGCTGTACCTAGCAATGAGGGGAATTGTTAAGGTTTAAACTCGCATCACAAGATAATACTCTTAAACAACACCTATCCACATTATCTTCCCGAGCAACATACATTAGTAGCACCAGTCAAAATCAATTGATAACATGTTGTGGTGAAGAAATAATTGAACAAATAATGAATCAGGTTCAAAGTGCAAATTATTACTCTGTCATATTTGACGAAATGACCGACGTATCCCACGTGGAACAGCTTTCTCTAAATTTGAGATACATACACAATAACAACATTTGTGAACACCTTGTCAAGTTCATTGACGCTTATGAGAATATAAAAATAATTAGTGAAAATCATCTATAAAGAGGGGAAGAACAAGGCCTGACAGTAGAAGCATTGGGAAAAATAATATTAAACTTGTTGAAAGAACTGCACATGGATCTGAAGAAATGTGTAAGAATCGGTACTTTAATAATACTTTAATAACTATAAGTTTTGAATGTCTCTATGGTACTCAAAAGTGTGTGAAAAGTGCCTTAACACTATTATTGTTATCCTAATTTTTAAAAATTACTCCCAGACCCTCCGGTACCATACCCAAAAAAAGTTCATGGCCCCTCCCGAAAATCGGTCCTGGATCCGCCCTTGTGTTTCACCTGGAGCTATCAGAGCTACGGGGCAAGGTCGGTGTTGCTTATGTCAGAGAAAAAAGACCGAAAGTCCCGGCATAACTGTATTGCGTATAAAAACTGTGTATTGCCCACTCTGGGAAAAATTTCATGTGTTTGTCTTGCAACGATAATAATTTTTTTTTAAGAAGAAATGAGTAGGTGCTTTGTTTGTAAAATTAAGTTTCATAGTATAATAAACAAGTCCTATTTATCTTTCAAATCAATTTCCCCGAATTTCACATAAAAAAATGGATATACGGATGGGGTGCAGATGCACCCCGCACCGTCGTTTACGTAAGGATCTAAGCACCGCTTTACGACGGTTAACTGCATGAATAGGTTGAGAAGTGGAAAGCTGTTTTTCTCAAGTTGGTCATTCAGAATTATATCTGTATTAATCTATTAATTTTCATAGATTCTAATAAAGATAGTTAAATCACTTTACCTTCTACATCATAATAATTATTATTTTAAACTTAAAACTTTAAAATAATAATTATGATGCAGAAGGTAAAGTGGGTATGTAGTATGTATGTAGAATCTGTTTTTCTACTATTGAAAGCCCTTTTGTGTTTTTCTATACGCTTGTTAAAAGTTCTGCTAGTTTTATCGATGTGAGTTTTTGGACAGTCACCACATATTAAGAACAATAAGAGCCAAAAGCAAAAGCAAAAGCAATTATAGAGTAGTGTATACAAACCGACATGTGGTGGTGTGGTTACTGTCCAAAAACTTACAGCGGTCAAACTGGCAGAAACTTTAATAAACGTATAGAAGGACGCAAAAGGGCTTTCAATAATAGAAAAACAGATTCTACTTACACACTCCTACTTTTAGATCATAATCATTCTGTTAATGAACAGAGTCAAATTCTTCATATACAAAACAGCTCTCTTTATTAGAATCTATGGAAATGAATAATTTAAAATATAGGAATATACTTCTGATTGACCAACTCGAGACAAACAGCTTCTCATTTCTCAACCTATTCAGCTAATAGCTATATGTATAACAAGGGAAGAAAGTGCTACTTTTCCTCCCGAGAATGAAGTTTACTGCCAGACGCGTAGCGGAGGGCAGTAATCATTCAAGGGAGGAAAATACACTTTACTCCCATGTTATACATATGATTTTTCCACCTTCCTCAAATAACAAGTCATTTTTTCATTTTTACTTCATTTATTTATGTAACTAACCAACAAAATTTATTAGAACTAAAACTAACAAGTAGGTACAATATAACTGTCAACTGTCAAATATAAGTAAAATTATTAATGTAAACATTGTTAAATCAAAATAACAATTTACTGTATTTTACCATTCTGCAAAATACAGGGTGTTTTATAAATAAACGTTAAAATGTATAGATACTTACGTAATAGAAAATAGATATTATACAGGGCGTCAATAAGTTATATTTCGTGAATGAAATACCATGACCTCACTTTTACTTTTCCTCCCTAGGGAGGAAAAATATTTTCCACCCTAGGGAGGAAAAGTACAACTTTGCTCATTACAATCAGGTTCGGAAAAGTATACTTTCGGTAGAGGTAGGTGGAAAACACTTTAAAATGTAGGCCTAGACACCCAGTAAAATACTCTACTAATCACTTGAGAAAGATACTCTAACGAAACAGTTGTAGTGACATTAACTTATAATAAAGTGGAAGTATTGAAAACTAAAATTTTTCAGTGTTTTATTGTTAGATATTGGATTATTTTTAACTCTGCACGTGTACACTCTACATGTGTACTATACATAGTAAAGCTTCCAAATAGGCAATCTCACAAGTACAACAATAAATTAATATAATACATATTATATGATTTATCGGTATATTGCATAAGGAAGGTTATAGAGAAGGTATTACGTAAGAGTGTGAAAATTACTGTTGCCGTTCAGCGAAGCACTTTTTTTAAATATTGGAGAACATTATTTGATGGGATAAGTTAGAAATCGAAGTTTTGGATTATAATAATGATGATGTGAATAGAATTTATCAAGCTTTCTGGGGAAAATAAGATTGGTATTTAAAATTGAGTGCAAAAATTAACAAACAAATCTTAAATAGTTATATGTATTGTTAAATAATTTTTATGGGGAGAATTTAAAAAATTAATTTTATATCAAAGACCTCGAGACCGTAAATTTTCATGACCCTGTATATGGTCAAATTTTGTAAATAAAATAATTTAGCCGTAAGAAGTTTTCGCTGAAGAGAAACATTTTAGTGGTAAAGTTTCTACGAACAATTTATACATTTCAACAGAATGAACTACAAATGGTTGTTTAGAAAGTTAATGTATTCCGCGGTTTGACTGAACAATAGACAGTGCTTCCTAAATGGTTTCCTAAAAAGAAACGGTGGTAAACAATTTTGTTTAGTTTAGAATAGAGGGTTTTTCTAGAATGTAAGTAAAATTAATTTTAATATCTCCTGGAATTTGACAAGAAAAAATTTTTGTATACAATACTATTTGTTCTTTAAAAATGATAGTAGGGATATGATGTGTGGAGAATGCTTGTGATTTGCTAGGAGACCGATGGAAGGAGAATGGAGTGGTGAGTTTCAAATTGATGAGAGAATAAGGATTCATTGTGTAATTAATATCGAAAGCAATCAGTTCAGTTTGAAAGTAGTATTTTTGTGTAAAGTGTGTTAATTTGATGGCCGTGGAAGCAGTGTCTGTCTGGAACGAGTAGCCGTATTACATAAATTTTGTACGAGATACCGAGTCAGATATTTAAATTTGAGAGAATTCGAACGAGTGCCGTTTTTTGAAACAGTTTGAAGGAGAAGGACAGTTTGTAGAATCCGAGGAGCACGTTGTGGGAGAACTAGGAACAATACAATCCAGCAGAAGAAATAAGGACGTTAGAAAAGGTTAGTTAGATTATTTGTGAAAAGAGAGAGTTGTTTTGTATTACATACCATATTTGTTTTTGTCAACTTAATAGTATTACAGCATAAATTATTCATTCATAAATTCATAGAAGATATAAGTAATCTATTTAAATAGTGGAAATTAAATTTTGTTTTTTATAATAATAGGAACAGTCTACTGGTTCAATTGAATAAATTTTGGTTCACAAAAGGAGATAATAGGATTAAAGTTTTTTTTTTTTGATTAGATAAGAGAGTTTACAGGAGAATAAAGTTTAGCATAGATTTAATTTTTTTATATTTATGGTATAGTATATAAATAAATAGTAGTTATAAAGTTTATATGAGTTTGAGTATATTTATTTTCTCTGTTTTGTCCTGGATAAAGCCAGCAACGAAAAATACTAGAAGCCACAAAATAAACGTAATACATCCAATCAATTAGCCCTGAAAATATTTTTTATTAATAAAATTTATTAAATGTCGGTTTTGTTTCATGAGTAGCAATTAAAATAATTAATTAATTAATCTAATTAATAAGATGCTTGTCAATCTCATAATAAGGAGAAAATACAGAGTCTAATAGTATATGTAAGCTTAGTAATAAAAATATTATTAGGATACACCATGGAATATGCTTCGGACGGGGGCTAAGAGGAACCACTAAGGGGAAGCACTACGTTGCACGTAAACAAAAATTTTTGTTTCGTCAAACAAAATTTTCGTTTCAAACGTGTTTGAACACGTTTCTTGAAACCTTCCACTCCAACCACCATTTTATCAAAAACCACAATTTAAATCGTTACAAAAAAGTAATTTTAAAATGTTTGTGTACATGCATTTTGTTGATCGAGCCTAATCGATCCTTCCTCCTTCTTGTAGGATCAGTTCTTTGATTTTCCTGTATTTGGATAATGATGGCTTGTATTGGGACGAAACGCGTCCAATATTTTTAACTTTTAATATTGTACTAAAATTATTGTGGTATCTTCTTAGGGTTGAGTAATTTGTTACCTCTAGACAGACCATATTTGAGAACAATGGAAACTTCCTTTTATAGACTTAAATAACGAAATGCCAATAGTGTCAAAATTTCATAAAAGTCAATAGTGTCAAAATTTCATAACAGTGGAGTAAACATGAGGTTGAACCAATTACAAACAAGCATTATGGCGCGGTAAATTTGAATTACTCCTCCTAGTTTAAAACAGGGTATAGAAGATCACAATATCTACACAACTGAAAAATTGAGAAAATATCTACTGGCAAAAATTAATATTTTCCTACAAATACTTGTGATCTAAGACTACATTAATTTTGAAAGTTCTTTTGACGAGCACACGTACTTTTTTACGTGTCTTTGTGTGTATGATCTACAATAAATACTTATTTAACTGTTATTTAATCGCTAAAAAATATAAAACAGTTTCTAAACTGTAGTTTAATAAGAAGCAGATTATGTCAAATTATCTTACTAATAAATAATATAACTAAGAGAAAATTCCAAAGAATTACACAAAAGCCGATTCTTTCTGATTAAAGCTTCTTCCATCAAATAATAAAAACGTGACACTTAGCACGGACTGTGACAGGTTGTTTCCCATTCGTATGCTGTTGTCGTTTGTTCTTCGAGGTTCCCTTCTTCGTTACACTCCTGCTACTTCAAATTCAATTGTCTTTTTATTGAAACCAGTTTATGTCTTAATGCTGATGCAGCCATCAACTGATTATTGGTTTTCTTTCTCTTTGATGATGAATGAAGTCCATGTCGAATTTGAAAAAACAACGAAAAGAATTCGAAATGAGCTTTAAAGGTGTTTGAACGATTATTGAGTTAAGACGTGAAGAAGGCACTTATTCGAATATACGGGGAACATTTAATTAATTCTTAAAAGAGTACTGTTAGTGCTAGTACTTTTCGGGATAAAGTTAACTGAGACCGGAATGGCAGTACATATTACTATTTTTCTTCTTTTTCTTTTAATATGACTATGTCCTGTTTCTTCTGTTACAGTCTCTGCTGCGATCCGGAGCTCCAGCTCTCGTACCATCGTTTTTTGGGTCTTCCTATGGGTCGCTTGGTGTTGGCCTCTGTGTCTTCGCCCATTGCGCCATACGTTCAGGGTCCATCCGATCTACGTGGTCTCTCTACATACATGCATCGTCGTGCTCTTGTCCATCTCACTACGTCTTGAACGCCTAGCTCTGTTAATGTGTCTTCGTTTCGCATCCTACCTCTGAGTGTGATACCTCTTATGGATCTGAGAGTTTTCATCTCTGTTGTTCTCATTGTTTGTTTGATCTTTCTTGTCTCGGTCCTTGTCTTATCTCGTATGTCTGTACGGGTCTACACATGTCTTATAAATGCGGACTTTGCTTTCCGTGCTCATATATTTATTCCGCCAGATGATATCCTTCAGAAAACCAGATATTCTCGCTGCTTTTGTTGCCTGCTGTTTTGTTTCTTGCCACAGGTGTCTGTCGCTAGATATTTCGACTAGTATTATTCCATATTACTATTTGGGATCTACAATAAACGATACACAGTACAAACACAGTGTCTTAATAACAATTACTAATAAGAAACAAAACAATAACATTAGTAAAAAACATGATGAATTTTTCCAGATGAATGATCTTGATACAACTAACAAGTAGGTACCTAAACCATTTACCATCAACATTCAACATCATCCTTGAATATGGGATCACAGCAGACAAAGGAGCTAGAGGTGTTGAAGGATTTTACAACTGCAAGAAGTGTTTCGATCACAATAATAATAAACTATTTCAAGGCAAAATTAAGAAGAGAAGAAGTAATTAATTGTGTCGCATATCGATTCGGCCTATCTGAAAGGAATTTATAGAGGGATATGTTAATACAGTTTTGTATGGGAGAAGGTCTAACTACTAAGAACATTTGTTACGAATTGCATCGACGATATCTCGGAAAAATGGCTTAGGGAGGACGCAACATTCGTGACTGTGAATATAGGAGTTTTGTGCAAAATTCGAAATGTATGTTATACTTGCTAGAGAGGGATAATTAGGAAAAATAGCAAATATACTCTGTAAGAGTATGCCATTTGAAGAAGAAGTAAATATTGCTAACTCACTTATTAAACTAAGAAAATAACATGAACTCATATTGAATATAAAAATGAGAGTCACATCTGGTTATAGAACGAGCGTCAACCAACGAGAACAACTTTCGGCTGTATATTGAATAAATCCTTTCACAGGAAATGAAATACTGAATCAAAAGATCCAAAGCTAATACATTCTTTAAGATGGACGTACTGCGTTAAAATATGTTACTGCAAACATCAAAGGCTTCCGCAAGAGTACGAACAGTTAGTAAAACAGATAAACTAAAACAGTAAAATTAGATGCATTAGATTCTTTCATTAGAATCTCTTCTCTTAGCAGAAATAGAAATAAAAATTACTAATATGAGGAGACGCAAACCAGAACCAACAATAGACTATGCTAAACTTAAATATGAGAATACCAGAAGAGAAGTAAGTATGAAATTAAACAAAGAACTAACAAAGCATACAACAGTAGAACTAGAAAGATAAGTTAATTTGGATAACACATGGAGAGCCATAGAGGAAACAATGACGGATACAGTTAAAAAAGAATTAGGTTATAAACAAAAAATACAAAAGAAAAGTTGGATGACTGACGAAATCCTGTCAATGTTCGAAGAAAGAAGAAAACATAAAAACCAAGGGAACCGAGACAAATATCGAGAACATCAACAAAGCATAAGAAGGGAGATAAGAACGGCAAAAAATAAGTGGCTAAAGAAATAGTGTGAGGAAATGGAACAGTTACAAGAACAACATGATGACCACAATCTACATAAGAAACTAAAGGAGGTAGCTGGAATATACAGAAAAAAAAAGTTTTCTAACTTAGGGAACTAACTTAACCTCATATGGGAAGAATACATCAAAAATCTCTTTGCGGACGAGAGGCCTGAGATAAAAGTAGTTCAGGAAAAAGTGAAAGATATTAACAATCTATCTGGTCCCGAGATCACAATTGAAGAAATTACTAGAGCAATACTCAAATACCTCGAAAGACGGGAAAGCAATTGGACCTGATAAAATTCCTGTTGAGTTACTCAGATTGTTAGATGAAGAGGGAATTACGATACTTCAAAGATTTTTCAACCAAATCAAAAAAGGAAAATTCCCTGTCCAATGGCTTGTATCTACCTTTATCCCTTTGCCAAAAAAGAACAACGCAACAAAGTGTCAAGACCACCGACTCATAAGTCTGACGAGCCGTTCTTTAAAAATATTCCTCAAAGTTCTTCACTACAGAATCTCCACAAAATGCAATAAAGTTATTGGTTGCTCACAATTTGGATTTCGAAAAGGCCTGAGTACCAGGGAAGCACTAGTTGCAACCCAAGTGCTAGCTCAGAACTGCTACGATCAAGGTAAAGATGTAATGATGTGCTTTATAGATTATGAAAAAGACTTCGATCCAGTACAACATCATAAACTCGTAAATATACTAAAAAAACTCGACATAGACCAAAAAGACATTCGCTGCATAGATGCTCTGTACTGGAATCAAACAGCTGTCGTCAAGGTGGATAATGAAACAACGCAAGCTCAAAAAATTCTCAGAGGTGTAAGACAGGGATGCATTCTCTCCCCACTACTGTTCAATCTATATTCAGAAAGTAACTTCCAGGAAGCGCTTGAGGAATACGAAAGCGGCATCAAAGTAAATGGTACCTGGGTCAATAATATACGATATGCGGATGATTCGGCCTTAATAGCAGACAATATAGAAAACCAAAACCTTCTTAATAAAATTGGAGAACATAGCGAAAACATGGGACAGCATCAACATAAAAAAGACGATGTTTCTTATAATCAGCCGTCAATTATGTCATCAAAATGCAAGACTAGCATATAACAACCAAGATGTAGAGCGCGTAAGAAAATTTAATTACCTGGGAACCTGGCTATGTGAGGACTGGATGTCGGATATGGAAATTAAATGTCGGATAGAAAGGCCCAGAAGTGTATTCATGAAATTCAGAAACGTCTTTACGAACTCTGACTTTGACCTGAACATTCACGAAATGCTATATATGGTCGGTGCTCCTATATGGCATGGAAGGATGGATTTTAAAAATAAACACAATGAATAAGCTAGAGGCATTTGAGATGTGGATTTATCGACGAATCCTTTAAAGTCCCTGGACCGCACGAATAACAAATGAAGAAATCCTGAGAAGAATTGGTACAGAACGACAACTGCTATGCACAATTAAACAGAGAAAAACGGCATACCTGGGGCACCTAATTAGAAACAAAAGGTACCAGTTTCTGCAAACATTAATTGAAGGAAAGATCGAAGGAGGAAGGGGAGTGGGCAGGAAGAAAATGTCATGGCTCCGTAATGTCAAACAATGGACAGGACTAAAAAACATAGGAGAGCTAATACATACTGCAAGGTATAGGAAAAAATGGTCAAACGTAATCGCGAACATCCATTAGTGGATTGCATAAGAAGAAGAAGAAGATTAGAAAGACTGGACTAGATTAAATCAGATATAAACATGTGTATTGACCTATGCCTTTAGAACAACATTTTAAATCGTCTGTGTATCTAATCTTTAACTGTTTTATTAATTAACAAATTTTTATGAACTTTAGTGTTTGAAATCTTCAGGTAACGCTTGAAATCATTTCCTTATTCGAATATCTCGAGAGTGAGCAAGCACTGCCCATGTCCATTATATGTTTAATTACCTTTTTAAATGATTCAGCACGCAATTAGTGCCGGTGTGCCGTGCTAATATTGGAGTAAGCATTAAACACTAAATTAATTACACTAGATACTTCCACGCATTCATTTTCTATTACAAATAAAATGGGAAAAATTGTTTTGGATCGGTGAATCTCGAAAATCCATGTGTATACCTTCAATTATTTATTAAAACATGTTTATTTGCTTTATTTTAATTTTATTATACTATGTAAATAGTAGTCATTTATCGACCTATATTTAATATACACACACCCAAACTTATATGAAATCACCATGTATTTCAAAGTAATATTTATTTCTTTTGAAAAAATTTGTTATTTTTGCGAAGAATAAAGGTTTTTATTGAAAATAAACAAATGTATAAGACAATCAGATAGTACAGCTCGGTACGGTATAGGTTATTTGCTTGAGTTACAAATTGAACGAAAATAACCACAACTAACTTTCGCGTCCAAAAACGAAAATATGCGTCATATGGGGTTATAGAACTTACAACGGAGAAAGATTATTGGTCTTGAGGAGCAAGTAATGTTCTCAGAGAGACATAGCTGTAGAGCTAGACCTAACACAGGGCGTTCTGTTCAAAGTTATACTAGGTAGCAGGACTAGGAAAGCTCAAAAATAAAGCAAGGAAAAGTCGCCAAAAAGTAATAACGACTCGCCACGATCGTTTAATTGTCCATTCAGCTTGAAGACACCCAACCATTTCTCACCTGCAGCTCCAAAGGCAACTTTTGGAAGCTACAGGTGTAACTCTTTCGGTTGAAACGATAAGAAGAAGAGTTCGTGCCAAGAAGTATACAGCAGGAGTAGTGTTACCCAAATGCAAGACCAAGACGAGACTTAGATAGTCTTGGTCTTGGTCTTGCGCCACTACACCTGGTCTTGGTCTTGGTATTGCGCTCCCGGTCTTGGTCTTGGTCTTGGTCTTGCAACAAGAGTCTTGCAAGTCTCGCAGTTGCCCATTAGCATATTGTATATCTTAGAACAACGTAACAGAGTAGGTACATTTTAAGATTGAATATCATAGCCATAGGAAAAACCAACCAAATTAATAAATATCTGACACCGGGTGGGGGTTTGAACTCACGGTGTAAGTGATCCGTGCCCATATTCTAACTAACTAAAGTTTATTGGAAACATGCATTTTTTAGTGTATTTGCTATTCACTATCTGTGATTTGAAAAGCATTCAATTCAGTGACAGATCTGCACAGTATGTTAATGCCAGTTCTAATTTTTATCCAATACGTTGGGTTGGACAGACCAGTATGGGTTTCAGATTTTATGGCACGTCAGCTGCTTCACAAGCAAAGTGAAACTTACTCTTCAATATCTCACTTGTTAGCCTTATATATAAGGCTATATAGCCGTATTCTTTAACAATATCGCTGGAAAAATGTTGTTGCTAGACAGGTAAAGTGTCATTTTATACCGGATACCAGGTATACCAATCAAACTGTGTTCGCATCATTTTGTGGAATATTCTAGCATATAAAATATTGAAATTAAAACCCAACTATAGTCTAATGTTTTCTTAACATTCTGTTTTTGATTCATTCGCTTATGTTGTATAACAAAAAATTTAGGTATTTTATCAACTAGCCATGTTTTTCATTAATACAGGGTATTTTTAAATAAGTATGGCAAACTTTAAGGGATAATTCTAAACAAACGAGTCATGTTACATGGGTCATGTATGCATGCCAATGGTGAATATTAAATTCTTAATTGTATGTCAAAAATGCGCAATAACTACCTAATAAAACTCACCAAATTTCATTTGCATATTTCAACCGGTTTTAGAGCAATAAATAATCAGTTTGTAAGAAAAATTTTAATACCCCTATTTCGGAAACGAGAAGCATTTGCGGACATACCCTCCTATTAGAGGTGAAACTCACAAAGTGCACTTTTTTGAGATTTTGACATTTTCATCAATTTGAACTCAATACGGTACTGTCCAGCTCTGTGAAATCAACTGGGGCTCTATTCTAATTGCTGAGATAATTTTATGGTATACTTCACTAAGTGCATGATTGTGAATTTCGGTTTCAAGGTAAAACCCAATGAAACTTATTATTGCCCTTAGTGAATTTTTCCTTACAATCTGGAGTGCCGAATCAGTAATACATATTATTTAGTGATCTTTCAAACAATACATTATTAAACATTAACTGTTTATCATTTTTGTGTTCATTATCTATTCGGCGATTGATTAAAGAAATGAGCTTATATTATTTCTTTGTAGCAAATATTTTACATAATCTATTTTGCGATCAAGCAGGCGACTTGTGTGTTATATTGTATTGTTGAAACTGTATATTATTCGTGTGCATTACCTGTTCGGCGATTGATTAAAAAACTATGGGTTTAAATTTCTTTGTAACAGATAGCCTATGCATACATAATGAATAACATTATCTATTTTATGGTTAAGCAGGCGACTTTTGTGGCTGTCGCCGAAAATAATGGCATTTATTTTCAAACAACGAAACTTATTGTTCATTTTTTAAAGAATAGACGGTTATTTTTGATAGATCGTTAGTAGTTGTAAGTCAGCAAAATTTTGTATAGGTACCTTTGTATGTATAAAATGTATGTGGATATTTTAACAGTAACATTACTTCTGTTTCTATCACATGTGATTTTCTATAGAGGCAACTGTTTTGTATAAACTTATTTATGTACTTAATAATTATTTATTAACATTGTTTTCATTACCTATTTCTATTTCATTTTGAATCCCAACGTCATGATACTTTATGGAGATAAATTCATTAACTTCTCAATATCCAATAATTGTTGAAAGACTGATAGGTTTTGTACACACTTGAAATGAATGAAAGAAGTGAAAGAAGTATATTAAAGTGTGTAAATGTATTTTAATTTCCTTAGCTAAGCGCTTTCGACATAAAAGTCATCTTCAGAGCTAATGGTCAATATATAAAAAGTACCGGCTACTTAGGAATGTATTTTCTTGCATCGCATTAAGAAATTTGTAATTCAGGTCCACTGTACAACTCCGGCTGATGAAAGCAAGTTTTAATTTTTAGTTTTTCTATGGTAAAACAATAAAAACAACCACTGGGACGATACATACATATAAAATTTTTTCATGGTAAAGGTTTTACCCAACCATTTTGAAGTGATATGAGCTGGCGACTCATGAGAGATGTCGGTGAGATGAGTCGCCAGCTCATATCACTTCAAAATGGTTGGGTAAAACCTTTACCATTAAAAAAATTTTATATGTATGTATCGTCCCAGTGGTTGTTTTTATTGTTTTACCATAGAAAAACTAAAAATTAAAACTAGCTTTCATCAGCCGGAGTTGTACAGTGGACCTGAATTACAAATTTCTTAATGCGATGCAAGAAAATACATTCCTAAGTAGCCGGTACTTTTTATATATTGACCATTAGCTCTGAAGATGACTTTTATGTCGAAAGCGCTTAGCTAAGGAAATTAAAATACATTTACACACTTTAATATACTTCTTTCACTTCTTTCATCCAATAATTGTGCTCATGGAAAAACTCATCAAGTACAAAGTGTAGCTATTGAATTTTACCTCTAATAGGACATACCTATGTTTATAAATCAATATCAAACTGCCATTATTTTTGGTGCTGAATTAGCCTGTAAGGTTACCATACTTATTTAAAACACCCTGCATTGATGAAAAACATGGCTAGTTAAAAAAGTACCTAAGTTTTTTATTATCCAGCATAAACGAATGAATTAAAAAACATAATGTTAAGAAAATATGTATTTAAAAACACAGTTTGATTGGTACACTCGTACCAAAAACCTGGACAATTAAGTTCAGAGCAAAGAAATCATCTGCTGTTAAAGATGTGCAAAATATTTTATTCTCCTATATACTCCCTAAAACGACCTTTAGTTCTAACCGCAAGACGCAAGAGTCTCGCAGGCTTAGTCTTGTTCTTGCTTAAGTCTTGCATGCTAAGTCTTGGTCTTGGTCTTGCTAAAATTAGGCGGTCTTGGTCTTGGTCTTGGTCTTGCGAAAACGCAAGAACAAGACCAAGACTGCAAGACCAAGACCGATTTTGGGCAACACTAAGCAGGAGACAGTTATGGGTTCCCAAAAAATCCAGGCAGCACAAGATTCATCGCCCAAATTGATGTCCACCACCAAAACTGGAACATTGGGAATTGACAAAATATGCTATTTTCAGAAAAAGTCAGGATTTGTGTAAAATCAGATGACCCACGAAATCGTGTAATTAGAGGTCGGGGAAGACAAGCAAGAACGAAAACTGTCAGATCTGTTCACAAATATACAAAAAGGAAGTGTAATGTTCTGGAGAGGAATTGTGATCCGTAAAAAACTCCTTTAATTTTCAACCAATCAACTTTAACTGCTCACAGGTGTGTTGATAACCTGTAGTTAGGCTCTGGAGAGGTGCAACAGGAGAAAATTTAATTTTCTTGCATGATAATGGACCTTCATATATCATTAGAGTGACTAGAGACATCATTGAAGCAGAACCTTGTTTGGAGTGGCCTGCTTGCTCAACCGAGCTTAGCCCTATAGAGAATTTGAGAAAGCAAAAATTAGAGCTCACCAGGATAATCCACAAAACACCTCACGGCTAGTAAAAGCTGCTCTTGAAGGATGGAGCAACCTACCACAACAAAATGTTGATAATTTGATTAGGAGCGTGCCCACGCAAACTGAAGCTTGCATAAGGACTAGAGGTGATAACATTGACTACAAAAAAAAAAATCAAAAAAAAAAATAAAAACAATTTAAACATTATTCGTTTTACATTAAATTTTTTTATGCTCATCATCATAGTCATTAACATCTTAGTAGATGTGTTGTGGTTCATAATTGGGCTTCAGCAGCTCGGACAGTTTGATTGATAATATTTCTCCACTGGTCGCGGTCATCAGTTACATGTATTGCCTCAGTATACTGTTTGTTGAGAAGCTTTTTAGTAATGTCCGCCCATCGCTGTGGAGATCTTCCGCGTTGGCGTTGAGTCTGAGGCCTTCCTTGGACCACCAACCGCTCCATTTTGTGATCACTACGATGGATATGACCAAAGAACTTTAAAATTCTAGAGTAAACGGTACTGGAGAGACGCTGATCCGGTTTAATTTCATCCAGAACCGAGACATTTGTACGGCGAGCCGTCCATGGAATTCGAAGCAGGCGTCTCCATGTCCACATTTCAAAGGCGTCTATACGTCGTCTATCTGATTCTTTGACTGTCCATGTCTCGCATGCATAGTAAAATATGGAAAAGACCAGAGTTGAAACGAGTCTCTTTTTGTTTGTCATAGTAATGTGACGATTACGCCAGACCCCGTTTAGTTCACTCATTGCTGCTCTTGCTAGTTGAATGCGTCTTCTAATTTCGGGTTCACAACTGCCTGTGTTGTTAACTAGAGCTCCAAGATATATCATAGATGAGACTACCTCGCATCCCGCAATAGTTTGGGTTTCAGGAAACTATTGTTGGCGATCAATAACCATGATTTTGGTTTTGTTGTAGTTAACCATGAGTCCAAATTTAGCACTTTCTTCCTCGAGTTTTTTAATAATTCAATAATTTCTTCCGGAGTAGAGGCTAGAAGTGTAGTGTCGTCTGCGAAACGCAAGTTAGATATCTTAACACCACCTAGGTTTACTCCTCCCTCCCAACCATCCAAGACTCTGCGCATTATGAACTCCGAATAGATGTTAAATAATAAGGGAGATAAAACGCATCATTGGCGTACTCCCTTCTCCAAAGTGCATTTGTCAGACGGGTATCCGTCTATTCGAATATATGCCAGGTTATCTTGGTACAGTTTGCTAATAAGGTGAGTCAAGTGTTTAGGTACACCCATTGTCGTCAATATGTTCCATACTTTGTCCCATCTAACATTATCAAAGGCCTTTGTATAATCGACGAAACATATAAATATCGGGATCTGGTATTCTCTGGCTTTTTCTATGATGTTTCTTACATTAAGGATTTGTTCTCTAGTACCTCTGCCCTTTACAAATCCAGCCTGCTCAGGTGCTATTTGCCAACTTATGAAGTTTTCTAGACGCCGTTGCAGTATGTAGAGGATCACCTTACTGGCGTGTGATATTAGAGCTAATAGCCTGTAGTTGTTACAATTATTTGTTGAACCTTTCTTATGAAGAGGTATGATTATGGTCTTTCTCCAATCCTCAGGCCAAACGCCTGTGTGCCATATTTCATTACACAATCGATGTAATATTTTCACTCCACATTCCGGAAGATGCTTCAAGACGTCTGCAGTAATGAGATCATATCCTGCTGCTTTGTTTAACTTAAGTCTTTTTAAAGCGAATTCCACCTCGGAAAAAGTATGTCAGGTTCAGATTCAAAACTAGTGTGGTGTGTCTCTGTTGAAGGAGAATGGAAAGTGGAGGTCTGGCAGTCAGGTACAAACGGGGTGTCCGCCGGCATCTGGTCCGTATTGGCGTATAAAGACTTACAATACGCCCTCCAAACATCAATAACCTTGTCCAAATCCGTCTGTACATTACCTTCATCAACTTTGATAGACCAAGATTTCTGTTTGAATTTACGTGTGAGTAGTCTGACTTTATCAAAGAGTTCTTTGGTGTTATTTGTGTCGGCATGTAGTTGAATTTCTCTGCAGATTTTCTCTATATGCTTGTTTTTGTCTCGTCTACAAGCAGCCTGAATAGCTCTAGATAGCTGTCGGTACTGGGAATTCCTGAGAGGGTTCTCGATTCCAGCAATTTTAAGTTTTCTACGTTCTTCAACGAGGTCAAAAGTATCTGCAGACATCCACACTTTTTTTGGTCCGGTTGAGACGGCATTAGACTGTGCCTCGCAGTCAGCCAAGGTCTGTATCAAGGTATTTTTAAAAGATAACCAAATCTTTTCGGAATCATGAGTGGCGATAGTTGGTAAAATATTTTCGAATCTTTCATTACATTGGCTTTTAAATTGTTGTGTATCTTTTATTTTTGATATCCTCTTGTTTCGGATCCTAGCACATGCCTTGAATTTTTGCTTTAGCGTTGCAAAAAGAAGTTGGTGGTCAGAGCCGCAGTCAGCGCTAGGTCGTGTTTTACATTGGCTAATAGATGTTTTCCAGCGATGTTTAATCATTATGTAATCGATTTGGTGTCGTCCGCCAGGTGAGATCCAAGTGTACAATCTTCTGGGGTGGTGTTTATACATAGAGTTCATTATTGTCAAGTCATTGTCAACGCAGAACTGGATAAGGCGGTCTCCCCTTGAATTACGTTCACCTATTCCATATCTACCCACAATATTTCGTATATGTTCGTCATCCATAGTAACACCGATTTTTGAGTTTAAATCACCCATGATGATAGCGATTTCTTTATTTGGGATATTTTGCAGATATGATTCCAGTTCGTTGAAAAAAGATTCAGTTGTATCATCATCAGCAGTTGAGGTAGGCGCATATACCTGAATCAAATGGACGATAGAGGGAGATCCATTTAGTTTTAAGGAAATTATACGATCACTGATAGCTTGATATCCCAGTATATAAGGAGAAAGAGATTTTGAAACCCAAAAGCCAACACCATTGATACTTTTGTTAGTGTTGCCTGAAAAGCACATGAAATGTCCCAAATTAGTTATGTAGTGCCCCTCGTTACGGAAGTGAAGTTCAGAGAGCCCGGCCACAGAGATATTGGTTCGTTCCAGTTCCTTCTCCAGAATAGCTTGTTTGCCCGGTTGTAAAAGGCCACGGACATTCCATGTGGCTATGTTGTATGGTTTGCGGTTATTAAGTTTTTGTTTTTCACCAGTAGCACATTTCGCATGTAAAGCCTGATGAGTCACGTCTACATGCCCGGTAACTGATTTCACACATTCCTCCCCGGACGAGAAGATGCGCCGGGTGCCATCCGGATCGCGAAGCTCATCATCCGAGGCCTCGCAGCTATTGCTCATATGAACTTTCGTGGGTGAAATAAAGGGGTGGTTTCCCGTTGCCTTCCCTTTTATGCTATTGACTTTAAAGCAACTAATTTCAATTTGTTTGTTAAATACTTTATTGTTTTATTTAATTGTTATATATTTGTTGTTAAATTGCTTTAAAATAAATATTGTTTGACTTCGTGTGTTCGTTTTTATAAATTCGCACGATATAATAAGAAATATCAGGTGATTCCATATAAGTTTGGGTGTGTGCATATAGCGTTGATCACTCAAACAAAATAATTGATCCCTTTTTCATTAAAGGAAACTTAAAGATGCGTAGACGCCGTATTTGTACTAAGACAAATCACAGAAAAGGCCATCGAGTACAATAAACCAGCATATCTATGTTTTATGGACCTGAAAAAGGCTTTCGATCGCATCCAAGTCGAAGATGTCTTACACCTACTGTATAGAAGAAACATACCAATCAATATTATACATACAATCGAATACAAGAAAAGATAAATGCAATGGTAAGAAGAGCGTGCAATGTAGAAGACATAAATGGATGGGAGAAAACGAAAACAGGAGTGGAACGAACACATTAGTAGAATGGAAGAGGATAGGATAGTACGAATAGCACGAGATAAGTCACCAAATGGACGAAGAAAGTATTGGCAGACCAAGAAAAAGACGATGCGATAATTTAAATAATTTAGAAGGCTAATATTGAAGAATAAACAGGCTTTGAAGCCTACATACAAGAAATAAGGAGAAGAAGAAGGAACTTGAATGGTAGGTAAATAGTATTTAGATTTATTGGAAAATAATATTACGCCCAAGTTAGCTCGGTTAATTCCAAATCTAAGACAGTATTTTCAATTAAATTTTAATGTAGAAATTTTATTATTAGAAACAACCAAATGGTGCCCCACCTTACTATACGTGTGTGGTAAAGCACTACCTAAATAATATGCTTCTCATAATACATAAATTAGAAGACGTAGTCTTACCAAATGGTCCCCGCTGCCACCTGACATGAATCCTTTAGACTATATTCTTTAGAGGTTTAAGTAGGGTCACTTAAAAAACATCGTTTATAAAACAAAACCTGCCAATATCCAGAAATTAAAAGATAGGATTACCATAGAGATAAGAAGAATTGAGCAGTCAGAGATGTTGCAAAGTATATTGCAAAGTTTTAAAAATCGCGTGGCTTGTTGTACTCCCTGTCATCATTATTAAGATCTAAATAGCTGAAAAGAAAATCTAAATTAAGACTGTACATCTCAATTATTCGCCGAATTGTTACATAGGGAAGCGAAACATGGACTTTTCATCAGCGGGAAATAAATAAGCTGCTGGTATTTGAAAGGAAGGTTCTCAGAATGTTATTTGGGCATCAAAGCGATGAAGTCACTGGAGAGTGGAGAAGGCGCTGTAATGCTGAATTGGTGACTGTATGGTACTGAAAACCTCTTCAGACATATATAAAAGACAACCGGATAAAATAGGCAGGTCATGTGGTAAGGTCAGAGGAAGACATAGTGTTAAAGACAGTATTTTGTGAGACACCAGACGGTAGAAGATCAGTAGGTTGTCTCAAAAAAAGATGGAAGAATGATGTTGAAGCCGATTTATCTAGGATTATTCTATGTGTGTTTGTGTGTGTGCTTGTTTTTGGCTTGGATGCAAGTTCATTTGCCACAGATTTTTTTTATGTCATAATTATCAAGATAATTATGTACGATGATAAAGTAAATTCATATTATAAACATTTATAAATATATATTATTACTTTTGAGAAAACTAACTAGCAAATTTAATATGTTCATATCAGTGGTACAGACAACATTATGGATATGGTAAGGTGGTAAATAATTCTTTTGAATAAGTGATTGTATTAGAATTTTTGTATTTAAGTTATAATTATTGCAATTAAAAAATATATGATTTAAGTCTCCGAAAGACCCACAGCTACATAATGCATTTTGTGTTATACCTAATTTGGATAAGTGAGCAGGAAATTTGCCATGGTTTGTTTTAATACGAAATAAGCAGGCGGAAAATAATTTAGAGTGTGTGTGCATTAATTTAAAATAAGAAGAACCTGCTAGAAGAATTTGCTAGATTAATATATTGATTTTCCGATTATTCTACAAAAATGGGAAATGGAAACACTATATCGTAGAAGATGAAGGGCTGTAGTGGATGCGTTTAAGACTCAACCCGAGTTGTAAAGCCAGTCATGGCTTGTTGCCTTGAAGTAAACGGACAATATTTAAAGAATCTGCTGTAATATTACTGGCTTTTTAAAATCCCTAATTCTTCTACTCCTCAAATATTGGCATACCTCTAACATGAATTTGTTTTCAGCTGCTGCAGGTTTTCTGCTCTATTATTTACTAATTTGTTGACAGTATACCTTGTTATCATATTATTATGAAAGTAATTATTGAAGATTATTCAAATTAAACGAGTTTATTCATTTAAATTTTGTATTCTTTTCGAGATCTTTTGTATTGAGTCCAGTTTTCTTGAGTGTTACCATAATTGATGGTATCTTGGATGTTTGGATATTAAGTATCCATATCTCTTTGACAGCTTATAATTGGAGACTAGGTTTCGTAGGTTATAGGATTACTGAATGATCAATAATTGAAATCTATACTCAATAAAAGAATTTAAATAAGAAAGACGAATGGATGAGAATATACTCCCAAAAATTGCCCTAGAAAACAACCCGCCCGGTTCAAGACCCCCCGGAAAACCACCTAAAAGATGGAGAGATAGTTGCCAATCTACCTCCCAGGAAATTAATCAGAGGCAGCTTCAGAATTAAACAGATCTAAATATCTCCAAGAAGTAAAAGAAGAAGAAGAAATAAGAAAGAAACGGGACAATATTCACTTATTTTTTCTTACATTGAAGGGACGCCCATTCGTCATGGTAATTCGGTATAAAAATGAGTCCAAACTGGCCTAAGCGAGCATCGAGTATTAATAAAAGGCTGTTTGTGATGTATTTATGGTGAGGTTGGATTAATCGAATGCCATTTGCACTCCGCTGTGGGTCGCTTCATCACAACCGTGGTTGAAGGCACCGCGCGGCGGCAAATCTCTGGGCCGTTGCCGCCGGTCCCGGACCCGCTTGGTCGGTCATACACACAATCAAAGAAGGGTGCTAGAGGTGGGCCCTTTATCTATAATAAGCATTAGGAATTTAGAAAAATAATAATTTTGTATTAGTTATTAATTATATAATAATATAATTATAATATAATTATTATATAATTATTATATAGTTATTAATTATATAATAATTATATAATAATATAATATAATTATATATTATTAATTAAATATCTTAAACGGTAGACAAAACAATAACGAAATAAACCAGTACAATTATTAGTCCATGCGGTGAGACCTCTCCCGTCTGAAAAAATTTCTGATTCGGTTTCTTTGTGGATTCCTATTCAAAATCTACTTTAAACAAATCTGAAGGGTGCCGGGCGGAATTTTTGGGCAGAAATTGTTTAAACAATTTTTTTAAACAAATACAAAAGATCACCTTTTTTGACCCGAAGAATATTTTATTAGGTTTTTTGGGTCATTTTAACAAGAAAGGTATCTTGTGATTTTTCTCAAAAATTGATAGTTTTCGAGTTATAGGCGATTTTAAATATGAAAAATGCGAAAATACGCATTTTCAAGGCTTAAAAACTCATATTTAAATTAGTATTTTTGAGGTTGCCAAGAACTTGAATTGTACTTTAAACATTCATTTTCGGATCTAACTTAAATTTGGTACCCCGTCAAAATAGCCCCGTCAAAAAAGCTCCGACAAAATAGCCCCGACATAATATCCCGCACACAAAATAGCTCCGACAAAATAGCCTGCAGACAAAATAGCCGCGGAATAATAGCCCGCCGACAAAATAGCCCCGACAAAATAGCCCCGACAAAAAAGCTCCCTTCAGAATTCATCATAAGAATATATTTTTTCTGAAATGGTAATTATCCTCGATTCAGATGTTTATCTTAACCACATTAAATAAAAATGGTCTTTTCAGAGAACTCGAGTCCTGTCTTCCCTGCTTCTTGGAAGTTTGAACATTTAAGTTAAGCGAAAATCAATGTTTATTTATGATATAAACATTTTTTTCTGTTTCCGGGCAACAGTAAAATGCATTTTAAATTAAATAAATTAAATACATTCTTCCTTTTTGTCAAATAATTTAAATTAAAAAAAAGTTTTTGGACACCTTGTATAAATAATTATGTAATTGTTTATAAGAGGCTGTTTTAGCCGGGGCTATTTTAGCCGGGGCTATTTTAGCCGGGGCTGTTTTGACCGGGGCTATTTTGTGTTCGATCTATTTTGTCGGGGTTATTTTGTTTGCGGGCTATTTTGTCGAGGCTATTTTGTGTTCGGGCTAATTTGACGGGGCTTTTTTGACGGGGCTTTTTTGACGGGGCTGTTTTGACTGGGCTATTTTGACGGGTCACGCTTAAATTTACACCGTTGTTATTTAATTGTTAATTATGCGTGTCCATCCGATTTTTTTGCCGGTGCGGCGCGCTATTTCCAAAAATCTCCTGTTTTCCTCCAAAAAATACATTTTTTAGATTTTTCGGGACATTCTCAATAAAAAAGGTTTCGTGTCATTTTTCTCAAAGGTTAATAGTTTTAAAGTTATAAGCGATTTAAAACACATATTCGGATGTTAAATCGCTTATAACTTTAAAACTATTAACTTTTGAGAAAAATAACAAGAAACCTATTTTATTTAGAATGTTTAGCCTTACTGCCGCTACAAGACTTTGAGCAAGCGCGTTGCTTATCTGGAAGTGTCAGCAATCGCAAGCGATCCTCAGAAAATTGACCATCCGTGCTTTACACAAAAGGTGTACGAACACGCTGATTTTAACCCTTTCTATGCCAGGCCTTAATTTACATGTTGGTCCCTCAATTCCAAAGGTTTTTCATGCTTAGGGTCCCATTTCCTTATATATACGTCGCATATAAATAAACAAATAAATGACCAAAACATGTTTTTAATGAGTTTTTTTTAACCAACTTAAACGTTTTCTTTTTAAAAGTACTTATCAGAGAGCAAAACCAACTTGAAAAAATGTAACTAGTTTAAAAAAATAATGTAATGTAAATTGACATTAAAAGTTTTCTTTTGTGTGGTACTCCTCAAAACATGACACTACGCAAAGGCCGACTCCGCATCTTGCACACATGTATCTCGATTCGCTTCTTTTTTTCTGGTCTTTTTTGTGGTACAAACGCTTCACCTTCTAGCAGCTACCTATAAGCCTTGCCACCAGTGCTACAATATAGCATATATCTAAAATATGTGAACAAATATATACGGCAATGGGTCCGCATGACCTGTTTAGGTGCCAACATTTTGAGGCTTTGGGAACAATAATCTTACATTTTCGGACATATTTCTACAGCATTGGGACACAAATAAGTCTAAAATTTTATAAGTAACGCATATTTTCGGATTTGGTAAATTGAGACCATAACACCTTGAAGGTATAATATATACGGCGGCTGGGAATACAGACCCACTTTTTCAAAAACATATATATGCAGCGTTGGGACAGAAAGAGTTAACGTAGGTTACATATACAATCGACGGATACCACACTTTTTACGTCATGGTTGGCATTTCTTGTATTGCACCAAAACATGCAATAGCTCCTAACCAATCCATGCCTCGGTTAAAAACTAAACCCGCACCTGAGGTTTATGGAAGTCAGAGAGTTGTTCAACTAATACATTTTGAAAGGACAAAACCTCAAGGTTTATCGGAAATCAAGATCCGAAGGGAATGTTCACACCAACTGAAACTGTGACTCCATATGTGCCTGATCTTTTGTGGCTATAAGGGAAAACCAGAGACATTCTCGGTATTTTAGGATGGAATGGATTCATGGAAGCTGTGAGAAGAGACATACCATATTCATATTATGAACTAACATTTATTATTTGTACAGAAAACTAGGAGAAATTTATCAAATGACAGCATTCTAATAAAAACTAAAGTTTTGGAATGTGAAAGTGGGTTTTGCCGAGACCGTTAAAAATTAGCAATTTTCAACTTGCACTTTAGACCGAACGGTTCGTCTAAAAAAAAAGTAAATAGTGATATTTGTAGATAATTTTAAGTACTTTAATTTCTGCTAACAGATAATTTACTAAAAGTTAATAGTTTTTCTCGCGATTTTTTCAATGTTCCGGCAAGAAATTTTGTCAGCAAACCTCATATTCGGATTCAGCAGCCCAAAATACATATACACTGTGTCCGTAAAGTATGGAACAAATTCTTTTTTAGCTAAACAGAGCATTTTAAGAAATAATCCCGAAACATGTCGATTTTTGATTTTAATTTACCGTATTTTAAAATAATATTCTAATATACAGAGTGAATTACTTTCGAGTAATGACGTCACCTTCATTTTTTTTAAATGAAACACCCCCATTTTGTCTCAATTTTCGAGTTACTCTAGCTGAGCTGATTTCAAAAATGTATCACATGTTGATTCAAATTGGTACAGAGTGGACAAAAATACAATAGTTTTGTGTGTACTCATAATATTAAATTTTAATTAATTTTTGATATTAAATTGAAATATTAAATTAAACAATACCAAAAATTAATTAAAATCAAAAATTAATTAAAATATCAAAAATAAATAAGTATTTTTGATAATATTGTTAATTTAACTAACGCGTTACTTTATGAACACACACAAAGCTATTGTATTTTTGTCCACCCTGTACCAATTTGAATCAACATGTGATACATTTTTGGAATCAGCTCAGCTAGAGTAATCCGAAAATTGAAACAAAATGGGGGTGTTCCATTTAAAAAAAATGACGGTGACGTCATTACTCGAAAGTAATTCACCCTGTATATTAGAATATTATTTTAAAATACGGTAAATTAAAATCAAAAATCGACGTGTTTCAGGATTATTTCTTAAAATGCTCTGTTTAGCTAATAAAGAATTTGTTCCATACTTTACGGACACAGTGTATAATGAAAGAAATCAGAAATACCCCAAAACTTTCCCACTAGGTAGCTCGTAGAGTACAAATTGACTGAATCATGTCCCGAAAAATCTAATAAATATATTTTTCGGGGGAAAATAAGAGATATTTGAAAAAGTACGCGCCGCACCGTCAAAAAAATCGGATTGACACGAATAATTAACAATTAAATAACAACGGTGAAAATTGAAGTTAGACCCGATTAGTCTGCAGAATCTTGAAAATGATTATTTAAACTACAATTCAAGTACCTACTTGGCAACATCAAAAATACTAATTTAAATATGAGTTTTTAAGCCTTGAAAATGCGTATTTTCGCATTTTTCAGATTTTAAATCGCCTATAACTCGAAAACTATCAACTTTCGAGAAAAATCACAAGATACCTTGTTAAAATGACCCAAAAAACCTAATAAAATATTCTTCGGGTCAAAAAAGGTGATCTTTTGCATTTGTTTAAAAATATTGTTTAAACAATTTCTGCCCAAAAATTCCGCCCGGCACCCTTCAGATTTGTTTAAAGGGGACATTTTTAAATAGGAATCCGCAAAGAAACCGAATCAGAAATTTTTTCAGGCAAGAGCGGTCTCACCACATGGACTATATTATTAATCGTGTGTTTCTCATCATTCCAACAATCTGTCATTATTATCGTCTTATGTTTAGAGTAACATTTTCATTCCCAATACATAGCATACATACAATGCAAAAAAGCATTCTACTAAATGCTAACACTAACAAGCAATACTAAAACATATTCTAGTAACCAAATCGAAGATTCGGATCACTGACAGTATTCAAGTAAGAACACCTCTATGCTTTTCTAGATAGCTAATGATAGGTGCACGCCGGGCTACTGGTAACATACCATGTCGTGCATGCAACGACTGATGCTCCAGAAACGGAATTTGATGTAGTTACTGTCTTTCAATTGCCCCTATATTTATGTTTTGATCAATCCCAAACGTAAGAATTTAACTGATATCGCCCGAAAGAAAAAATACCCGTATCTTCTTAAACGTTGGTACGTACTACTAATGCATTAAAAAAATGTTGAGTGGAAATAAAAAAGGTCTAATGCGTTGTATAATTTGTAGATTAAAAGCAGAAACAGAAAGTAGAAAGTCATTAGGTAGAGTTTGTTTATATATGGGGTTACCCCATTTTTTTACAGTATAAAAGATTATGAAAATATTACAATTGAAAATTATGTACACATTTTTTAAGTATTGGAAATATAATGGTGGACAAAAAAAAAACGCGGAATGTCTATTTTGCACCGGAAAATTTTCCGACGATAAATATGGAGAACGATGGGCAAAGTGTTACCAATGTGGCAGGTGGACACATGAAGACTGTGGAGAAATAAAGTCCAGCACATTTATTTGTCTTTTCTGCGAAGGAAAGGGCTTTTTTGAATAGTATCTCAAATTGGGGTACCTGTCTCAAATTTGGATACCTGGCTATCCCTTTTATTTTTAATATTAAATGTCGCAAACAAATTAAATGTATTTTTTAAGCAAAAATATATGTCGTATTTGCTTTTATTTTTTGTTGTCTTGCAGAAACATTAAATTTAAGTTTTCGAAATAAATGTTTTAAAAACTTTTGAATATTCTGATTTATATTTGTTTTTCAAAAAAAGTGTCTCAAATTTGGTGCCTTTCATCTAATAATGTGGGCCAATAAGATTCTTCTTTACTGGATTTAAAAAATTTGAGTACGAAATGCCTACGATTTGGAAATCCAATTCTGTTGAAGACATAACAGTTGGCCAACCTTAACATAAGTGACAAAGAGAAGTTAAAAGAATGTCGTATGAAAAAATTAAATTAAACAAAGTTACCTATCTGGTATTCCTAGTGGTAACGTTCTCCAAGTTGCTGAAAGCATTCCAGTCCCAGAGCACGCAAAATAGAATTCTATTTTGGTGACGTCACAAAACAGTATTTCATAATGGGAGAATCGACGGTTGCTAGGCAACGTGACGTCACTAAAATATAATTATATTCTGCGTGCTTGGAATATGTAATATTTTTATACTCATTACATTAATATGTAATTGGTTTAACACTTTTATTGTCATCATTTAACAAGGTAAAGTATGGATTTACATTACATCAGCAAGTGAACTGCTGCCATACTTTCACCATTTGAACAAGTCAAACCATAGCTCAGATGTTACCTGGGTATATTAGTAAAATACTTTAAACATACATGCTTAAGTTAGCATTTTCAACCGATGTTTCCTTGAGGGATTACTTGTACAGGGCTTTGACCCATATATTTTTGTAAAATTATATCTTGGTGGTTAGCATTTAAATTTCACGTAAGCACTGATGATGATTGGTAAATCAATCAAAAACTAGTTATGTGATTGTGATGTAGCCCTTTTTAGGGATTTTAAATATATAGCTTTTATAAAGGATTTTACTGTTTTTTGTATTACATGGTACAGAGTATAGAGCCAACTACAGGAAAACTTTTTCCTTGTGAATTTTTATATGTTTTTACATTTTGAGATTGCGAGATTGTGTTTTTATTACAAAAACAAGTTTTTAATTTTTTGACTGTATTCCAAATTTCACGAATTGGTGTATCTCTATTTAGGGTTCCACAGAATGATCAGGTCTTTTCCTTTCTTAATTTGAAGCTGCCTTTTCACTAAAGCGTTTATTTTATTACAATTTGTATAATTTTCCAAAGTCTGTTGCTTAATGTGGCTCTTAATTAATTCTCTTTTTAGTATCTATTAATGGCTCACATTCAGCATATCATTATGGTAAACTCTTAGCTTTTAACCTTAAGATGTGGTATGTTGAGTAGATTAATAAACTCTTCTAAATACCCTAGTAAATTTAAAAATAATTTGGGAATTTCTGTGGATGACCCTCATGACATAGCAGAATCTTTCAGTCAACATTTTTCGAATTCCGTAAAAAATTTAATTAGTCAAACTTCACCTGACTATTATAATCCTAAGAATCTTTTTTTGCCTATACACTCCCTTTTCCTTTATCCTGTTGGTGATGAAGAAATAAAAAGTATAATAATTAAAGATATCTCAAAAAAATCCTCAGCTGGACTGGATGAGATCGGTACCCCCGTCAAAATAGCCCCGTCAAAAAAGCTCCGACAAAATAGCCCCGACATAATATCCCGCACACAAAATAGCTCCGACAAAATAGCCTGCAGACAAAATAGCCGCGGAATAATAGCCCGCCGACAAAATAGCCCCGACAAAATAGCCCCGACAAAATAGCCCCGAAAAAAAGCTCCCTTCAGAATTCATCATGAAATAATTCCTTAAAAATACATTTTTTCGGAAATGGTAATTATTCTCTATTCAGATGTTTATCTTAACCACATTAAATAAAAATTGTCTTTTCAGAGAACTCGAGTCCTGTCTTTCCTGCCTCTTGGAAGTTTGAACATTTAAGTTAAGCGAAAATCAATGTTAATTCATGATATAAGCATTTTTTTATGTTTTCGGGCAACAGTAAAATACATTTTAAATTAAATAAATTAAATACATTCTCCCTTTTTGTCAAATAATTTATATTAAAAAAAAGTTTTTGGACACCTTGTATAAATAATTATGTAATTGTTTATAAGAGGCTGTTTTAGCCGGGGCTATTTTAGCCGGGGCTGTTTTGACCGGGGCTATTTTGTGTGCGATCTATTTTGTCGGGGCTATTTTGTTTGCGGGCTATTTTGTCGAGGCTATTTTGTGTTCGGGCTATTTTGACGGGGCTTTTTTGACGGGGCTGTTTTGACCGGGCTATTTTGACGGGTCACGATGAGATCCCGTATTCTATGTTAACACATGTATCTCATAACATATTTATATAAACAATTAACATTTCTAGTAAACCTTTCATTTCAGGAAGGGATTTTTTCTCAAATTCTAAATACTGCTTTATTTGTGCCTATACATAAAAAAGGTGACAAATCAAAATTTGATAACTATCGAGGCCTATCACTTTTATCTGTGTTTTCAAAAATATATGAAAAGGAATTTCATACACGTCTCTTCTCGTATATTAACAAGCACAACACAACATTATAGAAAAGTCTCAATTTGGTTTCCGTGAAGGTATAAGTTTGCAAGATGCACTACTAGCGCTGTGCAATCATATTTTATCGAACTTTGATAAGGGTAAATAAAAGGCCCTAATAAAGTTATCTGTTTGTTTTTTGACTTAGCACGAGCTTTTGAAACTGCAAATTATCCAATACTGCTGGAAAATCTTTATCATAGTGGTGTTAGAGGAACTGCGTTAAAGTGGATCCACACCTTTTTATCGAAAAGGTTTCAAAAAATTAAGGTCAATGTGAATGGGAATATAATATTTTATTCAGAAGAAAGTGTCCTCTCCGGAGTTCCACAGGGAAGTATCAATGGCCCTTTTTTATGGTAGGGGAGCAAAGTATGCTAAATGTGCAGTCACTCGAGCGCTTTGGGGACCTATTGGGTTGTGATTATTAGGTCCTAAAACCAAAAAAAGTTAAGTAAAATTTTCCATTTTAGCGGGCGCTTGCCATTTTTTAATTTAATTTTCCATTTCCATTAATGGTTTTTTCCGATTATAGCGCCATCTATCCATAATTAGAAAAAATGTTTCGAATAAAAGTTGCTTATTTTTATGCAGAGAATCCAAATCTGCAATAAAAATTGGGGCTCCCATTTAAGATTTTAAAGTAACCCCCCACCCCACCTCCGCGTGGGGTCGCGTTTGGTACCATTCGATATATTTTTCAAAAATATTAGATAAGTGTATTTTGCAGTTTTTCGATCTGATGTTTATTTTGGTAAATATCGCGTGATTTGTATTTAAAATTTTAAATTTACCCCTCACCCCTCTCTGTGAGGGGTCATGTTTGGTATCTTTCGATAGATTTTTGAAAAATATTGAACGTGTAGTTTTTAGTTTTTCAATCTGACGTTCATTTCGCGAAATATTCGCTTTTTTCTTGTGAAACTTTGTGACTTACCAATTTCCTTACGTCCCGCTCAAATCGTCAGATTTTTTAAATATACACTGTTTTGCATGTACTTAACTTACCTTATCTTAATCTGACAATTTCGAGTATTTTTAAGGATAGATTTTTTATTTCGGGCCCCCCTAAACGAACTCCCCTGTGTTAAGAGCCAATATATGGCAGAGGTACATCTGCAGGGTACCACGTTTCTCCCCATATGATAATCTGACGCGCTCGAGTAACTGCAAAAATCCCCGCTTGGGCTCCCCTACCATTATTTTTGATTTTCGTCAATGATTTAAATCAACTGATAAACGATAGCTCAACATGTTTGGTTCGGAATCCATTAGATAATTTTTCTGATGCAATAAGCGTTCGAGTAGAAACGTGGAACAGCAATCAGGCTGTTATCTCACTCAATTTGCTGACGATACCACAGTTGCAATTTTTTCATGTAGTACAAAAAGCAAACTGTCTTGTAATTAGTATGACTCATTACTGTTTAAATAATGCCCTAATCTTAAATGGATCAAAGACCAATATGGTAACCTTTTCACTTTCTACTATGCTTTCTACTATGAGTCCATTAGTAAAACTTGACAATGGGTCAGTGGTAAATAGCCACTCCACTAAGTTGTTAGGTGTTTACCTGGATTCTAATTTGTGTTGGAGCTCTCACGTTGATTATGTAGTGGGAAGATTGTCTGTGCACTGTTATGTTCTATGGCAACTTAGGAATTTTGTCTCCCTAGATATCTTAAAACATTACTATTTTGCTCATGTACAGTCAATTTTGCAATATTGCTTAGTTTGTTGGGGAAATTGCTCGCGAATTAATGAGGTGCTTGTTCTTAAAAAAAAAAATTATTCGTATCATGACGTTTAGAAGGCGCTTGGATTCCTGTAGACCAGTTTTTAAACAATTAAATATTTTAACTGTAATTTCGCTGTATATTTTCAGTTGTGTTGTTTATGTAAAGTCACATAGATGCAATTTTATTTGCAGATATGATGTTTCCTTAATGAGTGGCTATAATTTTCGTTACAGAAATGATTTGGTGAGCCCTGTTCGCCACTTGACCGTTGTGGGCAAGGGTCCTTACCCAATATGCGTTCGTTTGTATAATAAATTACCTAATTATGTTTACCTAATTTATGTACCTAATTTATGTTACCTAATTACCTAATTATGTATAAGAGTCAAATATTTATGTATTTAAGAGAATAGTGAATGACTTACTTCTGGTAAACACTTTCTATTCGTTAGAGGAATACCTGCAGGCATCTTTTTAACAAATTGTATGTTTTTCTGTATATTTTATATGTTTTTAGGTTAACTGTTTTTATGTACTTATAGTATTTACTGATCATATATTGTATTTGACGCATTTCAGTACTTGTAAAAGTCAGATGAAATAAAGAATATTGATTGATTGATTATTTCATACCATTCATTAGATCGTGGCTCATATAGATCAGATAGTTAATTTTCAATAGAATCTACAATCTAGCTAGACCAATTGTGTTTTTTTAAATTGCGTCTTCTATAATATGATGGTGGACTTACAGAATTTCCAGATTTGACTGAATTCGCATATTGTTGGAAAATGGTCACTACATACAGTGTCAGAGTATACCCACCAATGACGCTTGTTTGCAATATAGGGGCTGACAATGGTTAGGTCTAGGGGTCTTGAATTCCATCATTTTTATTAATTTCCACAACATATTAAAAGCCTTTATTTCTTATTGATACAAATAAAATTTATATCTACAACAATAGGACGAACATATGAAGAACGTCCTAAAAGAGAGAGAGACGTAAAACATAGGTTGCTGATTGCAAAATATGAGACTCTTACCTATCATTTATCAAAGTCTTAAACACTATCGGTACAAAAAGCTATCCAAAGGTACTAGCAATGTATTATAGAAAAAAAAATAAAAAATATGTAGTGGAAAAAACAAACTAGGAATTAAAGAAAAAACAAAACGATACATATAAACAAATAGATCCAACAAAAATGTGAATCATAAAGACAAAATATTATAGCTACGTTACTTACTTACTAGTTAAATGAGTCTTTCAAAAGTCTATGTGCGCTATTGTCTAGCAAAACTCCCTGTTGGAGATTCTGGCTGTAGAGGTGGGAGAACGTGGCAATCTTGGGTTTAAGCTACCAGAAAAACGATGCAACTTCTAAAGAACTTTAAAACACTTGTTCACACAAAAGGCGCTACTGAAAACATTGTATTGATTGCTTGTAAACAAAAGTTGACCATATTTGACATATTGCAGACTAAATGGAATCCTTGACGGATTTTTTGAGGGCTTCTGCTAACAGGAATGTTGCGCCGACCTCGTATTATTTGCTCTCACACAAAAATGGGCTAAATGACAGATTGGAGTCACGTGGAGTGGAATCCTTGAATAATTTTTGAGAGCTTCGCTAACAGAGATGTTGCGTCGACCTCTTTTTGAATCACTCTATATATATACTTAGTAAATAAAAGTAATTTTCAATAATTGTATTGTACACTTATTAAAAATATTAATTGTATTTTTAGAAACAATGATCTGGCCAATTTATTCTTAGTGGAAACAAGCCAATTCCATCTAAAATAAGTACAAAACGTGTGGACTAGTATAATTATTACACACCTGAATAAGACATCGAATATTCATTATAATATAGCAGATTTCTTCAACGAAGTGGCTAAACCGCAACGCTTAATAATAAAATCGTTAAAGACATTTGATACTTGGGAGTGATAACATTAAAAATTACAGGTAATTTATCTATCATTAAGCAACATTTATTACAGGAATGCAAGTTTTAATTAATTTTCTCTATTTACATGCTGAGTACACCTAATCTTTTACCATTTAACTGCCTTCAACTGGACTTTTTCTTCGTTTCGACGATGGAAAAAACCTTTGAATGATTTTAATTAAGTGCGGATGCTAACCGCTCACGATTTATGACCAATGGACTGTCTGAACATTTAGTGTATTCAGTTACAAATGTTTATCTGTAATAAGTACGTGTTTGCAGAGACGGACTTATTGATTTCCTTGTCATGAAGGATAAATTGAGAAGATTTGGGAGATTAAGGGACACTATTAATACTACTCTTTAAAAAACGAAGATTGAAATTGCATAAGAAATTATGAAACACGCAATCATCTCAACATCCTTATCAATCCAATCTTCAATATGTATAATAGGAAAAAACTGAAATGAAGAACAGAAAGTGCTAAATTAATAAAAAATCCAAAATCTCCCACTAAATCAAAAAATTTAGTTGAGTATAAAAAATTATGAAGATTATTCTCTCTTTAACACTGAATTTTAGAATTTATTTATTTCACTACGTTACACATGTAATATATAGGTTTTTAGCAACTCAAACACATCACAATGAATCATTGTCAATTATGTAAAAGCATTTCAGACATTTAAAGAAAAGCAGTCTAGTCACTAACTTATTCTAATCTACATCACTGTAGACACTCTCATTCGTTCCTTCCTCATCTTCGTCACAGATTGCAGGACTGTTTTGGCAATTAACACCTGCACATTCCTGGCATGTAAGAGCATCCTTTTTTGCAGTTGCAAAAATTATTACTAGTAATTCCTGCGGCACAGGTGATTTATGCATTTTTATGGGTTGCAAATATCTATTAGCATTGTAGCTCGAGCAGCTGTGGAAAGTAAGTAGTCGGTATACCGAGATCCCATTCACATCTGCTTCAAAATTCATATATGCTCCAAAAATTGAAAAAAAGTAAAAATGTATACCATTTTTATTAAGTTGCAATATGAAGGCAAAACAATCTTATTTTTCACTTAAAATACGGAGCGCAGTCCAGCACTCTGAACCGACAATTTTCGACTCTTATTGGAGTCACCTTCGGAGAGGCGTAGGCCTGCTGCTCCATACTCGAAGTGACCAACTATGAAAGCTTATCCCCACATTGCAACTGACGTGTATGGATTAGGTGACTAGCGTCATCTGGCAATTGAAAGGTAAAGTTTTCAATCCTAATAGCAACATTTAATATTACTAAAAGATTTTTAAATTGAAAACTTATTGGTCCATTTCCCTGGTGACACCTCCAAGGTTTCTACAATATGCAAGCAAGATGGATGCTGCAGTGAAGACAAAAGGGAAGGAATTCCACACTATGCAATTCACAACCCTCGTCTGCAGCTTGGTAAAGTTCCAACGGAAACTGAACCTAGTTACTCCATAGGAGTAATACTAATAAAAATAAAAATGTATACCATTTTTACCTTTTGAAAAAAAGTAGTTTGTTTTTTTTTTATAATACCCCCGTTCATTTTAAAGATACCGTAACCATTCAAAAACAAAACCGTTTTAAAGGAAATTTGTAGGACTTTCTGTTTTCTGGATCTTTTCTTTTTAATTAAGTCATATATGTCTTTTTCTTTCGATTTGCTATTTCTTCTATCTCATTTGTGACCCATTCAGTACTTTTATCTGCTTTTGTCCAAGTATCCCAAAGCCTCCCTTGCTGCTTGGAGTATACATTCTTTTACAAACTGGTACTTCTCTTCTGAGAATATAAAATATCTACTGATAAATATAAAAGTTGATACAAGATATATTGAGTTATCATTCGACGGTTAATAGTATCTAATTTTAACTACCAACCTGTAATAGTCAGACTCAGATTCTACACGACGATAGGCCTTTATGTCCTTTCTTTTAGTTTTGTTTTTATGACTAGATGAAATAGTTAATAATTGATTTCAGTTTCTTCTTTGTTTGTATAAATGTAAATTTATGGATTTTTTTGTGTTAGAGGAATCCATTCATAATATTTTAGTTGGTATATGTCTAAGGAGAATAATGTAGATGTAGAATACCTAAACAACTTACATTTCGCTTGTGATATGGTCATAATTGCAGAAGATCTAGGAATGCCAAGAGAGATGACACAGGAATTCGTTGTGGCTACAGACAATGTACCCAACCAGAACATCAGTATTGGTGGACACCAACTAGAACTCGTAGATACATATAAATATCTAGGACATGAAATTATGATGGCAGGGATAATCAGATCCGTGAACTGAAGATAAGAATCGGTATTGGGTAGGTAGCATATGGAAAACTGAGAGAAATTTAAGTGAGCTGCCCACATGCCTGAAGACAAAAGTATTTGATCAATGCGTCCTCCCAGTGTTGACATACGGAGCAGAAACACTTACCTTAACAAAAGCCTCGACTACCAAACTAAGAGTCACACAAAAAAGAATGGAACGATCCATGTTAGGAGTAACTCCATGTCCGGGCCGGCTCTAGGGTTGTGCGGACTAGGCGGCTTCCAAGGGCGGCAAATTTTTACAGGTGGTACATTTTAGAGAACAGCCAATTTTTGTCTACCAAGGGTCTACCAAGTGAGAAAGCGGGGCGCGGTCTCTGATATTCCCCAGGGCGGCAAAATCTCTAGGGCCAGGCCTGCTCCATGTTATAAACAAAATAAAAAACGAAGGTATCAAGAGAAGAACCAAGGTGACTGATGTCATTGAAAGAATAGTCAGACTAAAATGGACATGGTAGGACAAATAACTAGAAAGACAGATGGGCGATGGGCAAAGAGGTTCTTGGAATGGAGAACAAGGGAAGACAAGAGAAGGGTCGGTCGACCATCTAAAATATAGACTTACTATTTAAGAAGAGTAAATAAAAACTCGATGAGAGCAGCGCAAGATAGACGGGGTTGGACATACGAAGAAGAGACCTATGTTCAGCAGTGGACTTTTGTGGTTGGATGTCTAAGAGTCGTTCACCATGTTGAATAATAATATTTTATACTTGAACATATTATATAGATACCAACATTATTTGTTTATTAAAAAAAGAATGTGTGTGTACTTTGTACTAGTGTTGCCCAAAATCGGTCTTGGTCTTGCAGTCTTGGTCTTGTTCTTGCGTTTTAGCAAGACCAAGACCAAGACCGCCTTATTTTAGCAAGACCAAGACCAAGACTGACCGTGCAAGACTTGAGCAAGAACAAGACTAAGCCTGCGAGACTCTTGCGTCTTGCAGTTAGGATTGAGTGTCGTTTTATGGAATATATTAGTTCGGGAATATAGGTCTGGATCCCGCGTATGAAAAAAAAAGTTGATTAATAGCCAGCTGAAAATTTGTTAATAGCTTAAGGGTGTCTAGTCGGACAAACTTTGATGTATGGGAACACTGGAACAGGGGAAGTTTTAATTGTGGAACAGGTTAAACATTTGGAACGTCAGACCACGAAAACGTCACATGTATTTTGTCCGACAGAACTTCCAATTGATTTGTTACCCTTTCATTAAACGCTCATGCAAAAATCAGACTGCTATTTATCACCTGTCATAATTCCTGTCATTTGACATGTTCTACGTGTTCCACTCATTAAAATGCCCATTTAGTGATAAATAGCAGTCTGATTTTTGCATGAGAGTTTAATGAAAGGGTAACAAATCAATTGGAAGTTCTGTCGGACAAAATACATGTGACGTTTTCGTGTTCTGACGTTCCAAATTTTTGATCTGTTCCGCAATTAAAACTTCCCCTGTTCCAGTGTTCCCATATATCAAAGTTTGTCCGACTAGGCACCCTTAAGCTATTAACAAATTTTCAGCTTGCTATTAATCAACTTTTTTTTCATACGCGGGATCCAGACCTAATATGCTTAGAGAGAATGAGACGCAAAAAAATATATAACAAAAATTTGGAAAATTGGATTTATGCGCATTATGAACAATATGATAAACATATATAGCGAATTAAAATATCCATATAAGAACACTCAGAGGTCAATTATTACAATGTAAAAATAAAATATTTATTTTCATTCTTTCCTAATATCAGACAACGCATTCGCTCCAAAAGTAATTGTACCAGATTTTGAGAATACCTTTCATAAAATAATCTGCTTGTGTTGTGTGACGCCGCCGACAGTATAATAATATCGCATTGAAACTTTTAAAGATATAATGTCGCCTTTGTTGATAAAAATATGATACGAATAGCATATCCACTGCTACGGACACCCAGTCAATTGTCTTTCCTTATCAGTTAGTGGGAATAATACCGTATCGTAAAGACTAAACGTCCTACTTATAAACTTTTTGCAGAGTGTGCAATTAGATATTCGATCAATAGGCCAAACAAAATTTTTTGCTGAAAAAGCACTAGATAAGATAATGCCCGGCTACCCTGTATAGTCCATTCACTCACGGTAAAATATTATAAAACCTTGAAATTTTAAAGAACCGCTTGGATTTTGGATTGACATGTTTGCGTGCACATAGCTAACACGCCAAAAAAGAGATATTGGCCGATGCATGTGTGATTTTGCCCTGGGGATGAGTTTCACCTTTCACCCCTTCTTGGGGGGTTAAAAACAAAGGTTCAAAATAAGTCAAGGTTGAATAAACTGACTAATTCTAAGCAACTTTTGTTCTTTTTTATTCATCTACAAATAAACCAAGTCAATACTTTTCGAGCTATTTGCGACTGACTATGTTCATTTTTCAACAAAAAAAAAAACACACACGTTTTTCGACGGTTTTTGAGCAAAGGACTCAAAAAGTATTTTATCGAAAAAAATATTCTAAGCAAAAATATATCTTATAAAAAATTGAAATAAAATGATGCATTTAATGGTAGGGGAACCCAAGGGGGGATTTTTGCAGTTACTGGAGTGCGCCAGGTTATCACATGGGGAGAAACCATATATCTACCATATATTGGCTTTTAATACAGGGGAATTCGTTAAGGGAGGCCCGAAAAAAATATACATCCTTAGAAAAACTCGAAATCGTCAGATAAAGATAAGGTAAGTTTAGTATGTACATGCAAAACAGTGTATATTTAAAAAATCAGACGATTTGAGCGGGGCGTAAGGAAATGGGTGAGTCACACAGTTTCACAAAAAGGCGAATATTTCGCGAAATGGATGTCAGATCGAAAAATTAAAAAGTACGTTCAATATTTTTCAAAAATCTATCGAATGATACTAAACACGACCACCCGCGGAGAGGGGTGGGGAGTAAATTTTAAATTGTAAATGTGAACCTCACGATATTTCGCGAAAAGAATATGAGATCGAAAAACTGAAAATTACATTTATTCAATATTTTTAAAAAATCTATCGAAGGACACCAAACACAAGTTGCAAACTTTTATTAAGAAACAGACTGACTCCCGTGGGACATGGTAGTCATGGTCAGTTAGTTAGACGTTAGTTCAAACCCACCCAATGTGAGTTGTTTAGACATTTATTAATTTGGTTGGTTTTTACTATGTCTATGTTAAGTCAAGCTGAAAATGTACCTATACGTTTACGTTAATCTAAGATCTAAAGTAATATTTAATAAATAGCAATATGCTAGTGGGTAACTGCGAGACTTGCAAGACTCTTGCTGCAAGAACAAGACCAAGACCAAGACTGGGAGTGCAATACCAAGACCAAGACCAAGACCAGGTGTATTGGTGCAAGACCAAGACCAAGACTGTCCAAGTCGCGTCTTGGTCTTGCATTTGGCAACACTACTTTGTACGCACGTAAGAAGTTATACTTCTATTATATGATTTTTTTAAAATAAAGATACTTTAAACAGTTTGTTTTAATTTTTTTTAAACACCAAACTAATTGTGTGCTTTCCTCTTTAAAAAAAAAGTATAGGATTGCACTGGATTCGAACTCAAGACCTCTCGATCTCTGGCCGAATGCTATACCAAATACGCTACTAAGAATGTGTCTGTATCGGTTCGAACGTACCTAATGACAATTCACGATAACAAACAGACAAGGTGAAGTATAATAAATATAGAATAAAATGTTTTAATAATACTCATCTTACTTCTGAGGAAGACAAATCCAAAGACACAAAAATTATAATAAATATGTTTACTAAAAACACTAATATATTCTTTTCACACCTTTTCTTTCACTGATATATTTATATATAACTAGAAAGATTTAGCAACTAAACGCCATACTGTATGTGTGCGCATGCGCGCAGTATTATGAAATTTTACTCTCAATCACGCCTAAAGAAGTATAATTTCAAAAATTACTGAGAATTGAGACAAGACAATTATTTCAAATAATTTCGAAATTCGTCGACACATTGTTTTATGTCATTACTTTGTGGCTTATCAACCGTGTCTTAAAAGCTATGCTATCAATAATTGTTAAATATAATATAAATGGTTATCACTAGTTAGTAATCAAGAAGAAACGCACATCCAGCACAAGACACGGCAAGATGAAGAAAAGCAGATGATCATCGGACAACCAGTCTCTGTCTTATATGAAACCGGCCCATTTATGGAAACAGTTTATGAGCATCATTTTTCCTGACCGGGCTCCAAATTTACATTTAAATATGTCTTTTAGAGTATTTACAAGTCAGGATTCTTATAACTAGACAACGTTATCTCCAAATGAGGTGATAATTATTAAAGTGATGCCTGGTTGCGATTTTATATAGGTACAGCGGTGAGGCCAGACCAATCGAAATATCTTATTTCTTAATTTAAGTCTGTTCAATAAATTTTCGCGCGGGATCGCGTGAGTTGAATTTTGGGATCTCGGTTGGCTGCACGAATATCCTTAAGGTCCTTTTAATTTGTTAATAAATCTTAACATGTAAGTGGATTATTATTTGATTTCTCACTTTTAAAAGTAAGTTCAAATATATGAGGAGGAGGGCTTTGGTTGAAAAATGTCGATTTCATAGCCACAAGCTGAAAGTTGTTTTAATCAATAGATTATGATGACAATATGCTTCATCTAAAAGTTTGCCAAAAAATTTCGAATGAAACCCTATTCAATTTCAAACAAATTATAAAAAAAATATTTTTTTCTTCTTTAACCACTTTTTCGAATAAATAGGACGAAAGTTATTCTTTTAATTTTTTCGTAAAGGGCTTACTTTAAGTGTAAAATGCAAATAAACTATTAAAAACGCAGAAAAAAGAGATTTTAACCTCTGGTTTTCTTTGATTACGGCTAAATTATGGGATATACAAAAAAATTTTTTTAACATAATTAATGTATATCGAAGCCGTCTATAATTTAAAATTATTTTCGATTATACAGGGTGAGTCAGAACGACGGTACGAACCAAAGTTTTGTTTTTTTAAATGGAACACCCTATATATTAAATCGTTTTTAAATATATTTTTTAAAAATATTAAGAATTTGTATAAGGTATTCTAGGCCTACAGTTAACAGTTTTCGAAATATGTACACTTATATTGAGAAAAATGGTAATATTCAAAGGGCTGTGAATTAGGCTTTCAAGGTAATAAACATTTAAATGACATGTCACAGTTTTTTTAGTATACTGTTATTTTTAAATAATTTGACATTTTTGACATATAGCCATAAAATATACAGTGTGATCACTATTTGCAAATACAAAGTTTTCTCATTTTTTTTAATGGGACCCCCTGTATATTAGCGTTGCCTTTTGTAGTAAATATTACAGCCTTTCTTTTGATATAAGGTTGTATGTACCTAGCATGTTTTGTTTTGTAGATATTTAAAAAAAACTATAGATTTTACGTTTTTGCGGATTTTTTATTAAAATATTTTGCAAAAAAAAATAAATATAATCTTGTTTTAGAAACATACATTAAAATATCAAATATAAAAATAAAAACGTAATTAAAGATTAAAATAAATCGTATACTAGTACAATTCATTTGAATTTAATAACTTAAAATTATTTTACAAAAAATATTTTAACATACTAAATGAATGAGTGGACTAGTTACTAAATTAAATAAACAACCAAATTTGATATCTACCCTAGTAATTTTTCTACCACAGCAACTTTTCTGTACCAAATTAATCGTTAGTTATATTGCATTTACGAGTAAGATCAGTTAAACTTTTAATTTACCTTTTAATTTTACTTACATCTTACTACTATACATATTATGTAGAATAATTATAAAGTATGCTTTGAAACAAATGAATGTTAAATGTATCAGCCAAATTATTTATTAATATAAATAGTATTAAATGGTGTCACAATAGCTGGTAATACTTTTGTAGTTGAAATTTTTGTAACAATTTTTTATATTTTAAATTTTAATTTTTCAACCAAACAATTGGTGGATATGACATTTGTTTTGGGCAAAAACATTAGAAATTATTACCAGCTTTTGTGACACGACTACATAGATACTATTTACTTCTTAATATAGGTACTTCTATAACGTTCATTTGTTTCAAAGCATACTTTATACGTTCTCAAGATGTAGGTAAATTAAAAAGTTATTAACTGTTAAAGTTATTACTAGGGTAGAAAAATTTCTAGGGTAGATTTTAAAATTGGTTGTTTAATTTAATAATTAATTTATCCATATAATTACTTATTAGTATGGTAAAACATTGTTTGTAGCATAATTTTAAAGTTATTAAATTCAATTAAGTTGCACTTGCATAAATATGTTTTATTTTAATCTTTAATTACGTTTTTATTTTCATCTTTGATATTTTAGTGTATGTTTCTAAAATCAGATTATAATTTTTTTTGCAATAAAATTTAATTAAAATATCGCGGATATAAAATATCCGCGAAACGTAAAATCTATAGTTCTTTTTTAAATATTTACAAAACCAAACATGCTATGTACATACAACCTTATACCAAAAGAAAGGTTGTAACATTTACTACAAAGTGCAATACTAACATACAGGGTGTTCCATTTAAAAAAAATGAGAAAATTTTGTATTTGCAAATAGTGATCACACTCTATATTTTATGGCTGTAAGTAAAAGATATTAAATTATTTAAAAATGACACTATATTATAAAAACTTTGAACTACCACTTAAATTTTTATTACCTTGGAAACATAATCCACAGCCCTATAAATATTACCATTTTTCTCAATAAAAATGTAAATATTTCGAAACTTATTAACTTTAGGCCTATAAGACCTTAAACAAATTTTTCATATTTTTAAAAAATATATTTTTAAAAATGATTTAATATATAGGGTGTTCCATTTTAAAAAATAAAACTTTGGTTCGTACCGTCGTTCTGACTCACCCTGTATAATCGAAAATAATTTTAAATTATAGACGGTTTTCATATACATTAGTTTTGTAAAAACATTTTTATGTATATCCCATAGTTTAGCCGTAATCAAAGAAAACCGGAGGTTTGGCGCACCCTGTATAGTAAGCCTTGACTGATTATTTCTTTGCCACAAAGTAAATCTTATTTTAATTGAAAGAACATGCTACAAGATCACAGTAAAAGTTTACAGTAACTAAACCTTACCCCGGGAACCTGCTTATTTATAACAATTAATCGACAAATAAAAAATGTCTTTTTTATTTGAAACCAATTTATTTTCATTTACAATAATCAGGTTACTCAGGTACTCGAATATTCACCAGGTGGGAGAAGAAGAAGATGAACAACGGATTGTAGCTGGAGAAGAACTGTACCAAAATATTACGAAAGAATTGGTGTGAAGATGAAAGATTGAAGAGTTGGAGAGAGATCAAACAGAGCGAGAAATAAAGAGGAATGGAATATACTGGTATAGGAAATTTCGAAAGAATAAAAGAGAAGAGGAACGCCGATCCAGCCAATCAGACATCTTTCACTTTTGGCTAATAAACGCAAGAAAGCCCAATACTCCATAAGGAGGGAAGGCAGTATAAAGAGAGAGGGGGGACAATCTGGAGATGAGGCAAGAACAAAATACAAAGCAAGGTACACAAAACAAATAACGAAGAAATACATCTAGACAATATAGGAAGACATGCAAGGAAAGGTTCTTTAAAAAAATACTGAAAACTTCACTTGTGTCGGCACTCTCTCAAATGTAACATTGATTTACTTTTTTTGGTGTTAACCAGTTTCATCAATTATTCACTTTATTATATATTTCTTCCTCTATTTTTTATTAGCTATCCTATAATGAGGATTGTATCTGCTAATGTTGTTGTAATATCAACAACCGATGCAATGTTTATTACAAGGTAGAGTTAATAAAACTAACAAAAATATTCTAGATTCTAGTTTCTAGATTTTCAAAAACGAACTGGCATGCGAAACTATTTATATATCGATTACTTTGCTGTAATAAAAAGGAACCTGTTCTAGTTTTTGCATAAAAATAATGATACATCTTCTTCATTGTGTTCTTTCGATGCCTCTTTTTATCTGTCGAACCCAGTGTCAAAATAATAGCTAAAAGCATTCGAACCGTTCAAAATATCGCAACATTAAGTTCACAGTTGCACTCCCTTGGTACATCATTAATCTCTCGAAGAAACCCATGAAGAGAACCCAGAAAAGATTAAGTATACTAAACGCGAACTCGGCAGGTTGCTATTGATTACTCGAATACTTATAAGACGGAAAAAAAAAGAAGAAGAAGAAGAAAGAGACTGAATAATAGCTGGAGAAGAAATGTAACAAGAAGTCATGAAATAATTGGCCTGAGATGGAGAGAGATAAAACAGAAAGCGAGTAGAGAGGAATGGAAAAGACTTGTATAGAGGAAATTTCGAAGGAATAAAACAAAATAGGATACTCTGATCCAGCCAATCAGCTATCTTTCATTTTTGGCTAAGAACCGCAAGAGCGCCCAATACTCCATAAGAAGGGGGTGAAATAGAAAGGCAGAGAAAAATTTGGAGATTAGGTAAAGGCAGTACGACAAAAGAAACATCTAAAGAACCAAAACTAAAGCAGAAAAAGGAGTGGAATTTCAGATTGACCAAAGACAAAGTACAACGCAAGGTACTCAACAAAAATAATAGAGAGAGATATTTAGACACAATACACAATACAAGAAAAATTTGCAGAGCGAGGTTCTTTAAAGTAATACGAGTACTATAAAATTTCAATTTTGCCGACACTCTCCCAAATGCAACATTGATTTACTTTCTTCTTCTTAACTTTTGCGTGAGTCCTTCAATATTCCTAAAGTTGATTTGTTATCAGATTATTTTCTGGGGATTTGCGAATTTGTTATTTTATTAATTTGTTGCTGTAAGTGCTTTTCTATTACTTCAGAATTTCTTAAATATATTCATTATTCATTATATATTCATTAAAATAGGTATATTCATTTTATTATAATATGTCTGTCTATATTTTTTATTAACTCTCCTATAATGAGAATTGTATCTGCCAATGTTGTTGTAAGATCAACAACAGATGCATTGTTTATTACAAAGCAGCATTGTAAAACTAACATAAAGATTCTAGATTTTAGTTTCTAGATTTTCAAAAATTGAATGGCATCCCATAGAAAAACGATTTACATGTCGATTACTGGTCTCTACCAAAAAGGAACCCGTTCTAGTTTTTGCATAAAAATAATGATACATCTCCTTCATTGTGTTGTTTCGATGCTTCTTTTTTTCTGTCGAACCCAGTGTCAAAATAATAGCTAATAGCATTCGAACGATTCAAAATATCGCAACATTAAGTTCACAGTTGCACTCCCTTGGTACATCATTAATCTCTCGAAGAAACCCATGAAGAGAACCCAGAAAAGATTAAGTATACCATCATCGGCAATTTCCTGCTGATGCACTAAACGCGAACTCGGCAGGTTGCTATTGTGCGCTAACTGTGCCCTCTATTACATTTGTGCAATCGTATTAAAGCGGCAATACCATTCGTACTTTTTACTACACATAGCTGGTAATTGCAGATATATTATTTGGTTTCAGCTTTCAGCAATGATAGTGGAGGTGAACAATAACTTTAGAAGATATTAGATCCCATAAATTGTTGAATTAAATTAATTTTAGTCACATCTTTAAAAAATAAAACGACAGTCCTTACAACACACCTTGAATCATTAACTTATCAATTTTACCAGATAAATTGAATAGTTAAAATTCGAATAAAAAAATAAAGTCTCCAATGTTGTGTTGTGGCTTACCAACGTTGGTCTTTTGCTCTAGCAATGCAGCCTGCGAAGCTCTATTTTAGTTTGGCAATTTTTGTTGTAATATCCTCGACCTCTCTTTTCGATATTACCTAGTCGCTCCTTTTTCTATCTGACAGTCGCATACCTAACATTGCTCTTTCCTTTTATCTTTCTGTTGTGGCTAATTTATTCATAGTTGCCCTAGTTGGTCCAGGTTTGACATCCATATGTCATGATAGGAGGATGCACCGGTTGAATACTTTACTTCTTAAGTATTGATATATTTTGTGGTTCTTGAGTATCAAACTAAGTTTTCCAAATCCTGCCCATACCAGCCGTGTACTAGTCTTCTAGTGATGTCCGCACTTTGGTTCCCTTTGTCAAGTTTTACAATTTGGTCTAGGTACCTATACAGGGTGAGTCATGAGGAACTGTACATACTCCTACCTCGTATAAAGGCTCCTATGGGGAATAACAAATGACCATTAAAAAGTGTCTGCTCCCATTGTTTAATAATATACAGGGCGAGTTTCGCATTTTGACAGAAATTTGTATTCGTCATAATTTTTGAACGGTCAGATCGATGTGTCTCTTATTTTGGCCAGTCGTTACACTATTGCCACCTAATCAACTGATTTATTCAAACTAGAAAAAAATCAGGTCCGGCTTTAAAAAAATTAGTTCGTTTGGGTCTTAGAAAAAATTTCACCCTGTATACGCTTTTTGAAAACTCTAACATGAATTTTACGAATTAGACAATTAGGCAATTAAAATGGCATATTTATTTTTTTCCGCACACGATTACTTAATTTTTTATAAAAAAATCAAATTTCACTATGAATTAAAAGTTTGGTAAAGTGAACCATAGATATAAAAAAAATAACTTTTATTACAAAAATTAATTTTTTTTGCACAAATAAGTAATTTATGTTACCATCCAATCAACTGATTTATTCAAACTAGAGAAAAATCAGGTCCGGATTTAAACAATTAGTTCGTTTTGGTCTTAGAAAAAATTTCACCCTGTATACGCTTTTTGAAAACTCTAATATGAATTTTACAAATAAGACAAATAGGCAATTAAAATGGCATATTTATTTTGTTCCCCACACGATTACTTAATTTTTTATTAAAAAATCAAATTTGTCAAAATCGGAATTTTAACCTAAAAATTAAAAAAAAATGAACTCACGGTTTAACTCGCTACAACTCTGTTCCATTTTAATATTTTTTTTCTGAAATTTTTACAGCACATACCTCTTACCAATGTGAAGACTATGAAAATTGTTAAAAAGTTGCAAACTTGTAAATCGCAAAAATTAGGTGGAAAATTTTAAAATTTATCAATTTGATCACGTCTATGTTAAACTATAGATTTCAAAAAAAGTGTTATGGGAAGTTTTAGATCTAGACGTTTTATAGAAAAAAAAAAATTGTAAAACTTTTAATTTTAAGAAAAACGTTGTTTTTGTAAATTAATTTTTGTAAAAAAAAGTTAATTTTTTTTAAATCTATGCAAAAACTTTGACAAACTTTTTATGCATAGTCAAATTTGATTTTTTAATAAAAAAAAATAAGTAATCGTGTAATTTTAATTGCCTATTTGTGTTATTTGTAAAATTTATATTAGAGTTTTCAAAAAACGTATACAAGGTGAAATTTTTTGTAAGACCCAAACAAAATAATTTTTTAAATCCGGGCCTGATTTTTTTCTAGTTTGAATAAATAAGTTGATTGGGTGATAATATAAATTAAATATTTGTTCAAAAAAAATTCATTTTTGTAATAAAACTTTTCACTTTTTTCACTTTGTTCACTTTACCAAACTTTTAATTATTCATAGTCAAATTTGATTTTTTTTTATAAAAAATTAAGTAATTGTGTGGGGAAAAAATATGCCATTTTAATTGCCTACTTGTCTAATCTGTAAAAATCATATTGGAGTTTTCAAAAAGCTTAATCAGGGTGAAATTTTTTCTAAGACCAAAACGAACTTATTTTTTAAATCCAGGCCTGATTTTTTTCTTGTTTGAATAAATCAGTTGATTGGTGATAACATAAATTAAATATTTGTTCAAAAAAATTAATTTTGGTAATAAAAGTTAATTTTGTTAAATCTATGGTTCACTTTACCAAACTTTTAATTCATAATCAAAATTGATTTTTTTATAAAAAATTAAGCAATCGTGTGCGGAAAAAAATAAATATTTTATTTTAATTGCCTATTTGTCTAATTTGTAAAATTCGTATTAGAGTTTTCAAAAAGCTTATACAGGGTGAAATTTTTTCTAAGACACAAACGAACTAATTTTTTTAAAGCCGGACCTGATTTTTTTCTAGTTTGAATAAATCAGTTGATTAGGTGGCAATAGTGTAACGATTGACCAAAATAAGAGACACATCGATCTGACCGTTCAAAAATTATGACGAATACAAATTTCTGTCAAAATGCGAAACTCGCCCTGTATATTATTAAACAATGGGAGCAGACACTTTTTAATGGTCATTTGTTATTCCCCATAGGGACCTCTATACGAGGTAGGAGTATGTACAGTTCCTCATGACTCACCCTGTATATGTATATTCATATTCTATCTCACTGTCATTTCTAGTTAAACGTCTGGGGTCGTCTGTGTTTTTCATTGTTTTTGTTTTCGTCATATTCGGATCTCGGTTAACTATATTTAAAAAATTCCTTGGTTTTTAGTAACACAGTGTCATTCTCCGTATCAGTAGCAGAAACAAAAATGTGTTTTTCACCATGGAGACCTCTGATTGTTTTCTGGTTCTAAGAAGATTTTTGGTGGTTTTTCCCTGGTTAGGACTTCTTCTTTTTATACTTGTAGATCTGTCAATCTGTTAATTCCGATGTTGAAGTATTTCTTGAGAGGTAGACTGCCAGCTATCTCTCCATCTTTTGGTGGTCTCCCCGGTGGACGCTTGCCTGTTGGTTTTCCTTCTAGAGCAATTCTTGGTAGTCTGTGCTCCTCCATTCTTTTTACATGACTGAACCATTCTCTTCGTCTTTGCTTGCCCCATCTGACTACATCTTGCACGCCACATTGTTCCCTGATGATGTTTCGTATTCTATCTCTTCTTGTCTTCCCTGTTATTGCTCTTAGTGTCTTCATTTCGGCTGTTCGTAGCATGATTTTGGTTTTATTGGTGTTTTCTCTTAATTCAATGCCATAGGTCATAACAGGTCTGATGCAAGTTTTATAAATTCTAACTTTGCTGTCCATTCTCATATATGGGTTATTCCAGACCACATATTTCAAACATCCGGACAAGACAGCGGCCTTGTTAATTTGTCCTCTTAGGTCTCTGGCTAAGTCATGATAACTTGATAACTCTACACCTAGATATTTGAACTGGTTTAGCTGTTCTACGGGTTTCCCCTCTACCACGAGCTTGCATCTAATTGGGTCATTCGCAATGGTAATGCATTTTGCTTTCTGGGTGGATATATTCATTTTGAGTCGTCGACATGCTTGATAGAATCGATAAAGTTGTCTTTGTAGGTCATCCTCGTCTTCTACAATCAGGGCTGCATCATCCGCAAAGAACACTATACTGATTCTACTGTGGCCGAGTCCGTATCCTAGTTGTAGTGATGACTACAACAATGTTTGCCGGTATCATTTTTGCTTAATTTTCTTTATTATATCGCTAAGTTCGACTCTGTCAAATGCTTTCGTTAGTTCTACGAAGCAAATATATGCAGGTTTGTTACATTCTATCGACTTCTCTTTCACTTGTTTCATGACAAATATTGCGTCCGTCGTCGCCCTGTCTTTTCTGAATCCTTGCTGTTCTTCTTTGTTCTTTATCTATGATTCCAATTTATCCTTGAGAATGCCTGTGAATAACTTCATTGTCGTATTTAGGAGTTAATAATGTTAGGACTACAGTAAGAAACTAGTAGTGACTACAGGTAGGTAGGACGATGCAGTATTATTTCCAAAATTTTCCCCACGGTAGTACCAAAATTATTTCAAAAAATAGTGAGTAGTGAACACGTAACACCGAAGTATCTTAAGGCATAGTTATAACCTTATATACCGAAAACAAAGAATCTTTTTAAGGGCATAGGCGCAAAATTTCGCGCCAATGTATTTTAAATGCATTCCTTTTTTCGGATCCTGCGAAAACTAATAAGTGTTTTTGAAAAATTTAAATGCAGAATGAAATATTGCATTATTACAGAGGGCCGAAATTCCCCGAAAAGTTAAGTTACAGGGGTGAAAAAAAAAGAAAAATTAATGCACTTGTAATTTCAAAAATCTCCTTAAAAAGACACTTTCTGGTTATTTTAAGAGACTTTCGGCCCTTAAATAATGTAATCTTTCATTCTGCGTTTAAATTTTTCAAAAATACTTATTAGTTTCCTCAGGATTCAAAAATAATGAATACATTTAAAACACATTGTAATGTGTTTTGATGTATGTATTTTAATACGTGTTTTATGCCTGGTTGCACCAACAAATCTTAAACTCGAGCTTAGGCCATCACAGCTTATAGCTAGGGTCGCTTTAAATCTCACTTACGTTGCACCATATTTTTGGATTTTTATCCATGCAATCCACGTGGCAATCCATTGTGGCAAGCTGAAAATTAATCTAAGACTCAATGGTGCAACGCGTATGTTTCTTAAGCTGAGCTAAAGCACGTCTTAAGTTTAAGATATGTTTGTGCAACCACGCATTAGTTTCTTTGGTTTGGTCTATATTTGATGTTATCCAAGTTCCTAATTATTTGTAGGCATCCACAGTATCAATTTCAGTATCTTCAATACTCAATGGGATGTTTGTATTTGCTGATTTAGTCATGATCATGTATTTAGTTTTCTTCAAATTTATCTTCAGTCCATATTTATGACAACATATTCATTAAGGGTTGCATTACGTTATGAAAATGATTGTTGTTAGCTGTCATTATTACTGCATCGTCTGTAAAACGTAAGTTATTCAAAAACAGCTTTAGAACAAAATAATTAAACACTCCTTGTAATAAAAGCTAGGTTAAAATACATTCAAATTTTTTAAAACATTAATTTTAGAATATTATTATAAGCCACGTCTAAATACCAAAGAAAGTTTAACAACCAAGATACTATCTACAATATAAATAATACGCATATTTTAACCAGTCATGCCGAAGACTTAAAACAATTAAAAAAAAAGTGAAAATGCTTGCGATTTCATGTATTCCATGGTGTTTTACAGAAGTTTACGACTCTGCTCTTACACGACGTGGCACGGAGAGCTGGTTTTACATCATAATAATGTAAATTACTTAATAATATGCTTATAAAACGAGATTACTGCTATGCTGTCATATTAACTTGCCATTTCTTAATGTTTCTGGAACTCAACGACACCTCTTCCACTTCAGTCCAATTACGTAACTTGCTAAGTAATCTAATGTACATGGCCGAACAATGGCTACCAGATTAATAACTAGAATTATCGTTTTTCGTTTGTGTATATATCTCTCTGTAACTACTGGTTATACATTGTTGTTTATCAGGACTCGGTCTTCGATAGTTGAATGGAATTGCAGGATATTATATATAGTTCAAATGACCTCAGGGGAATTTGCTTTGTATAGTTTATATCGTTGATTATGTTGATTAAGACTGTATAAAATATACTTTATCCATAACTTGTGTTCTAATTTTTCTAATTTTTTGTGACACCAATGGGTAAGAGGACAGCCAGAAGAAAGACGTTTCGAAGGAAGTTTATTTAAATATTTTTCCAAGGCTCTAACTACTGAACGAATTGTTTCACGGCTAGGTGCAGTCCCGGATTAAGAATACTGAGGCCCCTAGGCAACCAAGCTATGAGGCCCCTTAAGAAACTTCCACCTTCTCCCTCCAAAAACTCGGATAATTCCTCCATCTCCGAGCGGTATCCCTGGGATATGGCACATTTTCGAGTTTGTTCTCATAAATAACCCAAAATGACTGTGAAGCACGAATAAATTGATTTCCCTGCAAGTCTTTAAGCTTAGCTATAAAATGTTTGGACTGCATTGTTCATCTTCAATTTTAGGTTCAAGTTCATCATCAGGATAGTTTTCATGTAGTTTTAAAGTACACTCCTTTATTTGAGCTTCACTCAGTTTTGAAAACCAAAAACACACAAAACACCAAATAATGAGTTCACTAACTCATACTGTCAGTGAACGCTGTCAACCGACGACTCACTTTAGTAATTAGGTGGCTTAGCCAAAATTGGTAGATACGTTTCAATCTTAAACTTTTTTCCATCCTATAGAAAAACTTCATTGGAATTAGCATCATCAAAATATAATTTACTTGCTCGCTTTCGTTCACCTCCGCCGAAATATTCAGAGTATTGTAGATCGCAGGCCTTCTGCTCGTAGTAAGCAAAATTATCTCTTTGGGATTTTAAGAATTCCAAAAAGAAATTTAGAAGCTGAACTGCAGTTTGAAGTTAAATCTTTTCTTCCTGTGATGATTTACTGATAACGTTGATGCGTTCTAAAATTGTTACCTAAAACTCAATTTACCTAAAACTTAATAATTATGAATGTTCCTTTTTTTACATTTCTTTCAACAAACACTTAGCCTCATTAACTCTTTCAGCTTTCTTAGTAGTGTCTTCAGCAAGAGTATGAAGAGCAGATTTGAAGGCATTGTAACCTTTAGACAAAGCTCTTGTTGCATCATCCCTTGCACTCCATCTAGTGCTGTTTGTTCTTTTAAGGACTAGATCGTGGCGAATGGGATCGCTTAGTGGAGTTTCATTTAAGCATTTGATCAGAACCCCCAACGGTGGCTAGAGGCTGAAAAAAAGTTATACACGGACTGAAAAAACCCAAAATACGATATTGCTCCAAGCAATTTTCAGCAGCATTTACTCCAACTAAATTAAGTGAGTGCTCGGCAGAAGGAATGTAAGTTGCAAGTTTATTAATCTTACGATAAATGATCCTGGAGACCATTGTATTTGCCTGACATCCAAAACCTTGCTACCCTTATTATCACATTCAGCTAAATGAGAGCTTAAGAAAAGGATCGTACTGTACAAGTAGCTCGAAAATGCCTAAGGAGTTCCCATTATTTTGTGAACCAAAGAGCTGTCAATTCGAACGTGAAGGAGCTGCACGTCGATGAGTGGTTTCACACATGATTGGTGAGATTGACTTTCTTCGTGTGACTTCATTCTTGAGAAGCCCTTTCCAATCCCAATATCCTGTTATGAAGCTTGTGTAATTTTTGTCAAAAAAAATATATGGAAAGCAGTAAACATTTCCATTTTAAGGAGAGTAAGAAATAAGAAACCGTGCAGACCGACAGAGAGCAGGTAATGTTCCTTGTACCAAACGGCATTCATTAGCGACTTATTATTCTCACAATGATTTCTAATTATTATGTTTTCGTTTTGTTGGGGCACAACTAAAACTTCCCCAGTTCCATACATCAAAGTTTGTCCGACTAATAACCGTTAAGCTATTATAGTTATCTATGTATCAAGGGCATTAAATAGATGTTTATACCCTAAGAGCGACAAGCTTAAAAACTCGAGGGCCTCTGGCCCGAGAGTTTATATGTCGCCCGAGGGTATAAACATCTAATAATGCACGTGGTGCATACAAAATTTTATGTCATACCGGTTCATTGCATCAATTAAAGTTTTAATTTTATTTTATATTAATTAGAAGTTATATTGTATCGCAGCAGGTATTTAGTATCGTTGCTAGGAAAGGTTAGCAATTTGTTATTAACGCAAGATGCAAGAGAAATTCGATATTTCTGAAGAAATAGTTATAAAAGCCAAAAAAGCGACTGAGAATCTGTTGGCAACAAGCAACAATGGATGGCAGAAAATAATACTGAATGCGTAAATGTTTGATTTTTGTTGCTTCCTATTGCAATAAATATATTGCTATAATAAAGTATAACATTATGCCCACGCGTGCATAGAGTATACTATTATATGGTTCGTAACTAAGTAATAACTACACAATATTAAACCCGTATGACATAAACAGATTTTCAGCTTGCTATCAACTTGTTTTGGTACACGGGATCCAAGCCTAAAACAAATAACACACTCCGGACAAATGACAAACAGATTAAAATTTAAATGCTGCTACATTGTTTGAAGTTGGAGGTACAGTATCTAATGAATTCATTTACGAAACAATCTACATTATGACAATCCTGATTATATTTACAAATATCACGAAATAAAAGAATATGCGAAGAAAATATAACGCTTGGGTCTAGGACGTTTCATCGCCGGCCGGTTCATCGCCGGCCGATTCATAGCCGGCCGATTCATCGCCGGCCGATTCATCGCCAGTTTGTTTATCGCTAACTGATATAATTCCGAATTTTTGAAAGTTACATTTATTATTTATTGTTAGTGTTAATTAGGAATTCTAGGAAATGCGAGATATGACCATTCCCGTTGCCATACTTAATAGTCCTGTCGCCAGGGGGGGTACAACGGCCTCCTTAATTTAGATGGACTTACCCAAGTTTTTTTTATATATTTTGACCCGTAGAATACGAATTTTTTGGGTAACAGTTGATCCGGATGTCGATAAGATTGTTATAGACAAAAAACTTGAGGAATTACATAACAGCGATTTCTCGCAAAACAAAACATCTTTTTGTATTTTTTGGGTCATTCTAAGCAAAAAATGTTCCGACAAGTTTTTTCGTATGATGCATAGTTTTCGAGATAAACGGGGTTAAACGTTCAAAAAATTTTTGAACCCGAATAACTTTTGATTAAAAAATAAAATAACAATTCTGCTTACCGCATTTGAAAGTTCAAGTCAAATTATATCGGTTTTGATTATTTGCATTGCTAAAAATTTATTAGTTTATTCTTAAACAAAGCTATAAACACCTAGTGCGTGAGTGATGTTTTCAATGATTTCTCATTTAAAATCGAACGAGTAGGTAGAGTAGCTACAAGTGCAAGCGAGGCAATTTCTACGTAGCATTCGTTAAAACGCATATATTAGGCACGGAAAACCCCATGTTTTTATAGCTTTGTTTAACAATAAAAAAATTAATTTTTAGCAATGCAAATAATCAAAATCGATATAATTTGACTTGAACTTTCAAATGCGGTAAGCAGAATTGTTATTTTATTTATTAGTCAAAAGTAATTCGGGTTCAAAAATTGCAATTTTTCGATTTTTTGAAAGTTTAATCCCGTTTATCTCGAAAACTATGCATCCTACGAAAAAAGTTGTCGGAACATTTTTTGCTTAAAATGACCCAAAAAATACAATTAAATGTTTTGTTTTGCGAGAAATCGCTGTTATGTAATTCCTCAAGTTCTTTGTCTATAACAATCTTATCGACATCCGGATCACCTGTTACCCAAAAAATTCGTGTTCTACGGGTCAAAATACATAAAAAAAACTTGGGTAAGTCCATCTGAATAAAGGAGGCCGTTGTACCCCCCTGGCGACAGGACTATAATCTTTTAATAGACTTTTAAACTTTTATAATATAAAATATAATTTAACACTATAAATTTAATACTATTTAGTATCAAATTTAGGGGAAGTAGAAATAGAACAGTAAATTAATATAATAATAATATTTTTTATCTTTTTATATGTCATAAGTTTTGAAGTGAATTTAACGTCGTGTCGTGTCATCTCCCATAATACAAAATCAACTGACTAGCTGGCGATGAAACGGCCGGCGATGAAACGGACTGGCGATGAACCGGCGGGGATGAAACGTCCCATTCCGTAACGCTTTATTCAATAATTCAAAGTGATTTGAAAATTTTTAAACTTTAAAGCGAATAAAAATATTCAAATAAATGCAAAAATGATGTTTACTGAATTCACCGAGCATACATACAAAATACAAGTCGGAAAAATGAAAGAATAGGGTTTTTCATCGATCGTCATTTGTTTCGAGCTTCTGTCATATGTTGTATAATCTGTGTATAATATTAATATATACGGATTATACTACATTTGACAGAAGCTCGAAACAAATGACTGTGAATGAAAAGCCCTATACCCATGAACGATCACATTAATCACTTATTTTGTATAGGGCTTTTCATCGATTGTCATTTGTTTCGAGCTTCTGTCATATGTTGTATAATCTGTGTCTAATAATAATATGAACGGATTATACGACATATGATAGAAGCTCGAAATAAACGACTGTGAATGAGATGAAGCCCTTTTTCTATAAATATCAAACGTTTGTTATAGAAAAAGACAGCAAATACAAAATAAGTGATTGATATGATCGTTCATGGGTATACGCTGTGAGCTCGTAGGTAGAGGGGATATTTAAAATTTCGCCAGCGCCAGTAGTGACAAATCAGTGAAGGTTCGGTGGAAATTTGACATAAATGTTAAAGTGATTAATTTAAAACATTGCAATTAAAAACATTAATAGGAAAAAATATTAGTTGATCAAAGCTCTGGTGTATATTTTTTACCTTAAATATACTTACGTTTTAAATACTGAATTTAAGATTTTTTAATAAATCGTAATATGTAATTATAAATTGATCTAAGCGCCATCTACACGATAATTGTGAAAGTATCCGAAATAAGAAATTCATATTTCATTAATAGAACGTTTAAATGATTAGCAAAATCTTAAAAAAATCGATCACAATTTAATTACTTTTTTGTGTTGTAAATATTAAGCGATAACAATTAAATATTAAATTTAAAGTTACGCAGCGAAGCTCAGAGCGTATAGGGCTCTTCATTCACAGTCATTTGTTTCGAGCTTTTGTCATATGTCGTATAATCCGTGTATATTAATATTATACACAGATTATACAACATATGACAGAAGCTCGAACAAAATGACACTCGATGAAAAGCCCATTTCATTTTTCTGACGTAGTTATGATGGAAATCCAAACATTTTATTTGACCATAGTGTGCCTTACACTTCAATAGAATATGCCTATATACATAATTTTGATTAACCTCGTTTAATGAGTATAAATCCCGTAAATCACTGAATAATCCAAATTAATTTGGCATAATTTTCCTGCTACTTAACCGCAAAATCATCAAAATCGAGTCATAAATAAAAAGTTATTTAGGATCACAATTTGTTAACATATCATACTTTATTAACTGAGCGTATATTATATTAATTCTAAAAATAACACAAGAAAAAATAATGTTTTAAAATATGGCTGTCCCTAGTTTGTTAACCGCTTTTTTCTATTAAAAGAAGCAAATCGAGTTAAACTTGCTCCACTTCTTCAACAATCTCAACTCTTGATCAGGTTGAACCTGTTAAGTTTGTGGGCGAGTATCATACATCATTTAATAAAAATCTTGCAAATCATAACGGCTTTATTTCTAAACAAATAGATCACATCCTCATCCTCATCTTGAATAGTGATAATTGTGGCTGCGAGGATATCAGAATTAAAAGAGCAACGCTCCTGTCACCGTTAAGGATATAAAAAGTAGGGGATTTTTATTGTGATAGATGGTAATAATGTTCTGCTGGCATTTTGGCACGAGACTCATTTGGACCGGCAGTCTTCAATCTTAAGACAAATTATAGGCCAGTACTTGATTTCAAATTTCTATTTTTACTTGTTGAATGTTTATTTTTCAACATCATCTGGAATGTACTACAAAATTAAGTTTTTTTAAGACCGACCAGTAAATGTACACTTTCTGGATAATTTTTTTGTCCAGAGAATACCGTTTTGTCGGTCAAGACTGAAAAGTCAACGTGAGGGACCGGCAATAGTTATTTATGTACCAAGTCAGTAAAGTGACTCTTTATCGAACGAGTCTGATATTATGAGCAGAGCGAGCGAGGCGAATAACAGACGAGTTCGATAAAGAGTCGTTACTGACGTATTACATATCGCCAACAATTTGATATTGGTTTTAGCCAGTGGCGTGCGGTGACATTTTCGGAAGAGGAAGCGATTCATTTAGGGTTTAACAAATATTTTCTTAAGAGGGTCGAGATCAAAATATATACCTACTTAATAGGTATATACCTAATGTATATATACTACCTGTTAACTTATATCGACTAAAAACAAGAACTACAAAAAATTAGGTATAATGTTTAACCCAGTCTGAGAGACATGCACACGCCTTGAGAATGAGATTCGGGTGATACAAATTCATTGAGGCAAGGAGGATTTACTCTTATAAGCGGGCGTCACTCCATCCCGCCCCAATGCTTCATACTATCCACTTCCCCTCCGATAGCACTCTGATGCGCTATATGGGCTCTCTATCAGCAAAGTGCTTATTATGTGGGAGTCCTGGATACAAGGACTCACAAACGAAATCCTACCCCGATCAATGCAGGTTAGTGACTCTAGTGACAGTATATCGTATATCTAGTGACTTATCATCGATCTGTACTGCTTGCTCAGGGTCGAGTCCCTGCTCCAGGCTTGGTTTCTTTAAACTTAAAAAGAAGAGTTCTATTCAAAATTGTTTTTATATTCCGATTTCGAATCACCTTCCATAACACACAACTTTCAACAATATGACACTTATTTACTTATACTTGAGTCCTATTCTCTTATCAACCAATGCAAATTTTTTGTCGATAACATCGTCATAAAATTTTGGATTTTCTGATAATTGTTTAATAAATGCACTCTTTTTCAATGGATAATAGGGCTAACTTGGAAAGTCTGTCTTCACTTGTAAAATTTATTGTAAAACTTTTGATGCGTTTTAATACTGAAAAACTTCGTTCAACTGATGAACTTGTAGCTGGGATAGTTAGTACCTACTACTTAATTCACACAACTTGCCCACTTCACACAGAGACTGATTTAAACCAGTAGTATTAAAAAAATTCAACCGATTCCTAAGCATTTCTTTTTATCACTAATTTCAGGTGTTTTATAAATGACATTTAACTGACAATGCAAAGCTAGATTATCAAAAAAATCATAATTTAATCGTACTGAATTAAATAGGTACATACCTCTGTGGGAGATTTTAATGAATTATGATTAGACATATTAAAATTACATAATTCTACATATTTTATTTCTTTAAAATTTTCAAAGTGATAATTCATTTGTTGCAGAATATTATCAAAAATTTCGATGTATAATCGTCGATAGGTCTCTCTTTCGCCGACAATATCAATCATCATTATTTTTCTTTTAGGTTCGAAGCCCATATTTTCAGCTTTATCTCAAATATTTTTAAACAGCTCATTTTTTAATCATCATAAGTCATCAAATTGTCTTATACAAAATGCAATGTCACTTGACTTCGTCTGTAAAATGTCGTAGGTACTATAAAATATCAGTAAAAGGAAAAATCTCAAAATGTCAAATAAAATATTAGTAAAAATATTAAGCAAAAAATTGAAATTGAGCCACTTGTACCTAAATACCTACCCCTTATAGCAGCAGTAACAGACTCCGCTTCTCGTTTTCGGAATCGGAAGCGGTCGGACGAGCGCTTCCAGGCGTATCAAAATTCGCGTAGAAGGAACATGACTAGCGGGTGAGGTTATTAAACCCTGACCAATTTTTGAACGGGACAAATGCATGACAAGCAGCGATTTTGAGATGCGCTTCCGTCAGGACCGGACTGAATCGTTGAATTGTGTGCTTATTTGAGACCGTTCGTATGCGATCAATTTTTAATAATGTTTCAATGCCTATTAGTTACATAATAGATTACTTAGATTAGGGAAACACTGTTGATAATTAAATACTAATTAATAATATATGTATTTTCTTATATGGAAGTATAGGGAAGCGGTGCTTCCCCCGCTTCCATGGACCACACGCCTCTGGTTTTAGCACTTACTTGCAATTTACAATTTAAGGACTTTTTAAATTTTATAATTTCATGACAGTGATGACAGATGACTTTTACATGATAGCCGCTTTCGATTTTTAATCGATAGTTATCAATATTAAATAATTACTAAATCGGTAAAGTTTTGATTTATTTTATATGAATATAATTACAAAATACTACAGAATTTCAATTTTTGACATAAATTTAATTAGCAATGTCGTAAATTTGGTACAATATTTTTAATACTTAATTAAAGTAAATAAATTGTAAGTTAACTCAAATATATAATCGATTACTGCCATCGACCACTTATATTCAATCTCGATTAATCGCGGCAGGTAAAGTCAAATTATTCTTTTAGTACAATAAAGTGTTACTTTACTGCCTCAAATGAGGGCAAATGAGTGCAATAATGAATGACTTTAGTGACGGTTGGTGATAAAAGCTTTTTCTGGTCCCTATATTTTATTTTCCAGTCGCTATTTCATAACACAGACTGCCTTGATTCCGTTACTATGCCAACAAGTTGCGATTTATTAGGCACGAGGGATGGAAATCCTCTACTTACCAGAACGTTTGGCTACAAACTTGCATAGATGGAGGTGGACAATTTTGCTTTAGACTATTCCCCATTAATTGTTACATTCATTGCATATTGTTATGATTTATATTTTGTGTTTATATGGTTATACAGGGTATAACCATATAATATAAGATTGGTCATAAATTATACCACAAATTCTGGGGTCAAAAATAGTTCCATTGAACCTAACTTACTTTAGTACAAATGTTTTCATAAAAAAGTTACAGCCCTTTGAAATTACAAAATGAAAATCTATTATTTTCAATATATCGAAAACTATTAGAGAATTTTGATTGAAAATGAACATGTGACATTCTTATGGAGGAACATCTTGAAACAAAATTACAGTGAAGTTTATCCACCCCATAAAAATTTTATGGGGGTTTTTTCCCTTAGACCACCCCAAACTTTTGTGTACGTTTCAATTAATTTATAATTGTAGTACCATTAGTTAAATACAACATTTTCAAAACTTTTTTTTCTCTTAGTATTTTTTAGATAAGCCAGTTTTTATCGAGCTGCGGCTTCTTTTTTAATATATTTACATAAAAATTTTATGGGGGTTTTATTCCTTTAAACCCCCCAAATGTTTGTGTACGTTCCAATTAAACCAATATTGTGATATCATTAATTAAACACAGTGTTTTTAAAACTATTTTGCCTCTTAGTCTTTTTTTGACAAGTCACCTTTTATCGAGATATGGCTTTTTTTTTTTCAAAATATACCTAAAAATGTAAATTATAAATAAATTTTCAGATTATGAACAGGTCTCTATACTATAATCGTACTTAATCATATGTGGTGGATTCGACAAATATTCAAAATATGTCGATAAACACTGGCTTATCGAAAAAGTACTAAGAGGCAAAAAGTTTTAGAAACATTGTGTTTAACTAATGGTGGCACAATAATAATTTAATTGGAACGTACACAAAAGTTTGGGGGATTTAAAGAACAAAACCCCCATAAAATTTTTACGGGGTGCACAAATTTCACTTTAATTTTTTGTAAGATGTTGCTGCCATAAGAATGCCACATGTCTATTTTCAATAAAAAATCTCTAAGAGTTTTCGATATATGAAAAAAATCGATTTTCATTTTGTAACTTCAAAGGGCTGTAACTTTTTTTGTGTGCACTATTGTATATAGGTTAGTGAGGTTCAATCAACCTATTTCTTACTTCAGAATCTGTGGTATAATTTATGACCAATCTTTTCGGGATACCCTGTATAATTTATAAAGGTTATGTGGTTTTTATAAAGTACAGAGGTAAAGGAACTAATAGAACCAAAACAAGTAGAAAAGGATACATGGATCTATCTAAAACTCTATGCAGAGGAAGAACAAATAACGCTAAAACCAGAAACAGCAGAAAATACCACATATGAAAAAGTTAGTATAAGTAGGTACACAGAAAGTTCGAAAAACACTTAAAAAGCTGAAGAACAGAAAAGCTGCATGTAAAGATGAAATACCACACAAATTACTGAAATATTCTGAAGCAACAATGACATAACATTTAACAACATTCACAACATTTAAAACATTAACAACAATTAACACACAATAAAATACCGGAAGAATGGAGAACGGACGAACTAATTCAATTATTAAAAAAAAGAAACTTGAAGAACAGGCAAAAAACTATAGAGGTATCCATTTGTTAAATACTACCCTAAAAGTTACAACTGAAATACAAGAACTAATGAATCAGAGGATAAATTTAGCAGATTAACAACAGGGTTTTCCTACTGGAAGATCGTGTACAGACGCAATATTTGTCATAAAGCAAATTACTGAGAAATCACTAGCGTATAGTAGACCAGCATTTCTGTGTCTGATTGACTTGAACATTGATTTGACAGCATAACAATAAAATGGAAGTTGGAATAGATGGACAACTTACAGACCCTATAGACATAAGACATAAGCAGCGGAATAAGGCTCATTGAGCCATATTCTCTTCAATGTATTAATCATAGATGAAATCATCAAAATCTTCCAACAAAGAAAGAGGATACAAAAAGAGAAACAAAGAAGTAAAAATACTCTGTTGCGCAGACAACTCAATATTGATAGCCCAAGATGAAGATAGTCTGCAAAGACTTTTCCACAGTTTGACGCCAGAGCAAAACAATTTAGTATGACAAACTCACCTCAGCAAACTAAAATAACCAGCAAAGAACCAATCAGATGAAAAGCAGAAATTAATGGCATCAGTATTGTACAAGTAATGGAAATAAATTATCTTGGATTTATACTGTCCAGTTATGGAAACCTCAATAAAGAAGTGAAAGATCAAGTACAAAAAGAAAAAGAACTGGCAGGATGCCTTATTTACACTATATCGTGAAATCGACATATTAACACTGAGGTGAAGTCTAACTTTACTTTTTCGTGTCTGTATCCGACTACAGTTTTTCTGCCCAGAATCGGGCTACGTCTACACCCTTTGTATTTGCGAGCAGTAAATTATCGAGCGTGCACTGTGATGGGCAAAGTCTGCATACTCTCAGGTGCTCCACGTTCTGTATTTCCCCACATTCACAAAGTGCGTCGTTATCTGTCTTGATGCCCCTTTAAAGGGGTTCTGTTTTAGAGGGGCAAAACCTGTGCGTATGCGGTTGAGTGTCCGCTAGGTTTCTGGCGGTTCGTCAAACCCGTATAATTGGAGCCTTTCATCAAAAGTTTGCCTGAACTGCTCCACATATTGTGAGGTGCATCTACGGTCGGCTGGTGATGCGAATCCAGTTGCCCGGTACAGTAGGGGTAGAGGGGTAGGCTTCATACAACCGGTAATTGTTCTACTTGTTTCATTTAACGCCGTGGTGACTTGTTGGGCGTGTGTAGATCTATCCCAGACGGGACAAGTATATTCCCCTGTTGAGAAACAGAAGGCGTCAGCTGTTAACTTTAAGACCTAGGGGTTTTGCACCCAACTTGCTCCCTACAAGTTTCTTGAGAAGGTTGTTTCCTGTAGAAACTTTTTGTCTTGTGCTCTGACAGTGGAATTTATATGTTAGTGACCGGTCTAGTATCACTCCAAATATTTGGGCCTATCAGTATGTTCCAAGCGTTTTCCCTCCCAACAAACATTCAGTTTTACATGAGCCAGATGGCTGTTCAGATGGAATGCACATGCTTGAGTTTTCGTAGGGTTTGGCTTTAAATGAGTTTTGTTTGTAGTAAGTTGACATCATGTTTAAAGTATCTTCCATTGTCGACTCTACTTGTGTGAGTTTTTTCGCCTTTACGGCGATACCAAGGTCGTCAGCGTAAATAAAACTCTCAGTCTGGGAGTGCATTGGTTGGTCATTGGTATAGATGTTAAATAGGGACAGCGCCGGAACATTTCCTAGAGATGAAGTCAAGAATTTATAAAGCAGTGTAAGACCAATAATGACATATGCGTCAGAAAAAAAGACCCGATACAGCCTCAACACAAAGACTACTGGGAACGGCAGAAATGAGAGTAACGAGAAGAATTACTGGAACTGGAAAGACGCTGAGAGATCGAAAGAAGAGTGAAGACGTTAGAAGAAAATATAACGTGTAATGTATAAATGAATGGACACTAATTAGAAAAAGAAATGCAGAATCGGGGAGACCCGTTTGGTCAACATAAGTTCTATTCGTGCAGCACATCCTGAACTTACCCAGAGGGAGAACGCCTGAGCATTACAAAATTGGGAGTTCGAAATGTTCGAATTTTCCCCTCTGAACACCTAATGCATAGGCGTTCTTCCTCTGGGAAGTTCAGGATACGTTCGGAGCATGCTGCGCGAGTAAATCTATAGTATAGTATACTATGTATATGGCTAAACACCCCATGTGGGGTTTCACCGCTTTCGCTTTCTAGATCAATTTTACGAGGTGGATCAGTCCTCATGATCATTGTATTTGTTCACTAATATGTCTCCATTTCGTCCGATCTATTGCCTTCTCTTTCCATTTAGTAATTCCTGCCCCTTTTAGGTCCTCCTCTACTTCAGTTAACTATTTCGATCTGGGTCGACCACGTCCTATTTTTTCTCGCCACAATACCATAGCTTTTGATACTGATTCTGGTCCTTGTCTCCATATATGACCCAGCCATTTGGGTCTTTGTACTTTTATTTTCTTTAATATATCTTCACCATTTAATTCTTCTAAAATTTCTTTATTCGTTCTTCTTCTATACTCTTGTTCTTCAATTCTCACTAGACCCAGTATTGTCCTTATTATCTTCCGTTCATTTATCCTTAATTTCTCTTCTTTAATTCCCTTCTCTAATTACTCTTTAGTATTCTATTTGCTTGGTATACCCGGTTTGTTGCAGTTATTCTTTCTTCGATCTCCGTTTTTCTTTCCCCTTTGTTGTTTATCATAACGCCCAGGTATTCAAATTTCTGTACTTCCTCGAATTTTTTATTTCCTATCCTTATCTCTCCGTTTTGTTCTGCTTTTCCGAGTCTTATTAATTTTGTTTTCTTTTCATTAATTCTTAGTCTCATCTTCTTTCCCTCTTCTTCAATCTCCATTAATAATTTTTTCATGATTTTTCGTGTTTTTGTTACTATCGCTATATCATCTGCATAGGCGATTAGTTGGTAACCTGATGCTCTTAGGTTTCCCTTGTGGATCTTTTTTAACACAAAATCTACTGTCAGGTTAAATAGTGCTGCTGACAGTGAGTCACCTTGTCTCACTCCTTTATTTATTTCGAACTCTTCTATTTCCCCTTTTTGTGTTAGAATACTGATTTTTGATTTGTTCATTGACATTTTTATTAGATTTCTTAATTTTTTACTTACTCCTTGATATTTTAGGGCTTTCATTATTTCCTTTCTCTTTATTGAGTCAAGGGCTTGTTCAAAGTCTATAAATAATATTTCTATTTCATGTTCATGTTCGTGTGCTTTTTCCATGATTTGTTTAATGGTATGTATTGCATCTGTTATTGATCTTTTACGAAGCCGCATTTGTATAAATAAATAAATCGCGAATAAATCTATAGTAAGAGATAAATCACTAATCTATAGAAGTATCGGCCGACCGCGCAAAAGATGGAGTGACAACCTTTCATAGATGGATCCATCCGCCAATGAACAAGCAGGATTACTTATTATAAAGAGCAAGAAGAAGAAGAAGAAGAAGAAGTATATTAAACGATTACCCAGTGGCAAATAAACTAAGCAACTGGCCTAAAATCGTAAAACAACGGGAAGCATGCGGTCATCGATGGTTATCTTTTTGGCTCGTTTTATCTCATTATAAATATGAATTGGTTTATAAAGATAAATTGGTGCGAGGCTTAAGTCATCTGATATTCACTAAATGGAACGGCATTTTTCGAATCGGATGCATATTTTATGTCGTTTGTAGCTAAAATATAGGACTTCTTTTTCTAGAGCTTTCAGATATTTGGTAGCAGAGTTCTGGCATATTTTATTGGCACATTCCACATATTACAAGTAGATGAGTATATTCTTTTTGCTGTTATAATTTCTTTGCAGAGAAAAAGACGCCGTGTAGGAATCTTTTTATGTGCCCTGATGTTATATAATTAATTTGTTCTTTTATTTATTTATGATCTGTTATTAATTCAATTCATTCATCTTAATTGTCTGTCAACAACAGACAAAAAAAAAACAAAAACATTAAGAAATTAAACAGCCTTATTAAGAACGTTAACAGCTTATATATTATAATATAATAATAATTAATTAGCTAACAAAGCTCTAAAAGAAGATGTGTCCATAATAATACTACCAGCTGACAAGGGCAACGCAACTATAATTATGGCCAATAAGTAAAAAGCCAATATCAGAAGATTCAAGAATTGGTCACGTGACCTTACAACAAGCTAAAAAGAAACCAACGAATTTATTGGAAATAAAATTTACAAAACACTGCACAAATTTTTCACTTTTCACCAGTATAACACTGGAGAAAACTTTTACAAAAATAAGAGACAAACCAGAAAGGGATGATACATTAACAACGAACACCAAACTGAATGTATCAGCTATCGTAGAGCTACTAACTCTTTGCACAGATAACACTTATTTTTTAGCTGATGTTATACTCAAGAAGGATTTCGAACACAACACAGTACTCAAACAAGACTAACAACCCACAGTATGATGGACATATGTAGATTAGCTGTTCTCCATTTGGCCTCACGGACCAGATGTATTGAATACATTTCTAAAAGGTATAACAATAAAAAAGAATCCATCAAATTCGCCATGAAACAAGAAAATAATCATTCACTTCCTTTTCTTGATGTGCACAGGATGTAAAAGAAGACACAGGATATGTAACCAAAATCTACAGAAAACCAACCCACAACAGATGTTTAAATAAGCACTCCAATCACAAGGTAAATATCAAAAAAGGAATTATTAAAATCCTATATAATAGAGCTCGAAGCAACTCCTTCAATGAAAACGTATTTAAAATGGCTTAAAATTCCATATAAAGCTCAATGCATCCATGTAAAAACTGTTGAATGTTGCATTGTTATGGAGTTCTGAGCTATTATAAAAATCTTGTGATTTGTAGCTAGTCGGAAAGTATGTTTATAATCGATAATAAGATTTTTCCCGGGCAAAGTGAGAAAGAGAGTGAGGCAAAGAACAGACGAAGTATATAAAAACGTGATAAAATTACTACACATTGTTATTTATAAACAAGGAATAAAGGTAGAGCTTGGTATGTCTTGATGTAGGTAAAACCCTTAAAAATGAGAATGACAACATGTGATAATCCGTTTTTATTTATTAGGTAGGGCAAATTTTGATATATTATGTTATTTGATTTCTTATGTTGATTACTTTTCGTTTTTGGGTTGGCAAAACATGATTCAAACTTTCAAAATGCTCTCCTGAAAAATTTGATTAAACGCCAAATATCATCATAATTAAATATTATCCTTTGCCAAAATAGTACCTACAGAACGCAACCCTTTAACATTTTTCTGGCGTAAAGATCTAGGCTAAGCATGTAAAGTACCCCGCACAAACCTTATGGAAATTAGGTCCCAGTGGATTTAGTTCATACTTTGAAACTCCAGAAGATGACCTGTCTTAGGCACCAGGTGCTCCTGTGTGTGCTAATCACGTATTCGTGTTCAGTAACCCCCAAACCCTATAACTAATCTGCTTGCATTAATGTAGTACCGAAGACCCTCGAAACTCCAGGAGCCCCTTTCACTGACTTTGGAAACCAGGTGCTCCGGGAGTCGGTTCTGGTGGCACATTCGTATTTAGCGACCTCAAAAAACCCTCCAGTAATTCATTTGCATCAAGTAAATGCTGAAAACCATCGAAACTCTAAAATATGACGTCCCTTGCAGTGGCCCTGGCCAGGGCCGCGCCGTCCACGTGTGCAATGTGTGCGACGCACACAGGCGCCAGCAATTAAGGGGCGCCACTAGAGGTAATACAAAAATTTTACGCAGGTCAAAACAATACTTACCCATTTAACGACATTGCTACCCTGCATATCTCAACTTCAAAGGTAAGGTCCATTACATATTGATTTATACAATCTTCATCAACAACAAAAATCCTTTAAAGACAAGTACCTAGCCACCAGTCCAGCAGAATTTATGCTTCAAAGCCATTGTACAAAAATTTGATTGAAATTTATTATGATTTATCTGAATACATTCGGATAAAATACATCTTGATTCAAAATATCTAGATGTTTAGGAGATAAAATATCATTTACATTCCTATGCTCAGTCCACATATACATAGGTATGGTATGAAGTTCTGATGAAAGTTAACTTCGTTAGCAAAATTTTACAATCAAAAACAATGAATATGCAGCCTGCCTTAAATGCTTTACAAGAATTAAGGGCGTATGTGCAAAATTTCGCACCACTGTGTTTTAAATTCATTAATTTTTTTCAAATTCTGGGAAAATTAATAGGTATTTTTGAAAAATTTAAACCCAAAATGAAACATTTCATTATTACCGAGGGCCGAAAGCCGAAAGTCCCTGAAAACTTCTAGAATGTTTATTTTAATAAGTTACAGGGGTGAAAAAAAAGACAATTTAGTGTGATTTTTAATTTTAAATATCTCATTCAAATGAAACTTTTTGGTTATTCTAAGGAAATTTCTGCCCTCGGTAATAATGTAATCTTCTATTCTGCGTTTAAATTTTTCAAAAATACTTGTTAGTTTTCTCAGGATTCGAAAAAAATGAATTCATTTAAAACACATTGGAGCGAAATTTTACGCCTACGCTCTACAATTCTTGCTCTAGTTTCGGATAGATAGCTTTAATGATTTTATTACTACAGCAAATGAAACTGCAGAGAAACTGGATGTGGAGCCCAGTTTTCAACCAGCCACACAGTTAAGGCGTCGGAATAAAAGCAAACAGTTCGATTACGAACATAAAGACGAACCTAAAATGCCATACAAAGTTAATTTCTCGTATTGTGTTCTCGACCAAGCATTAATTTCAGTAAATGAAAGACTTTCCGTATTGGAAAATCATGTTGATTCCTTTAAATTTTTATATAATTTGAACGACAGTACAAAACACACAATTAAAACTTTTGTGTAGAAATTTGTAAAAAAAAATGAGATTTAATGATCATCTAGATAAATAGAGGGAGACGAGTTGTTTGAAGAAATTATACAGCTTCAGCCTCTGTTAAAAGAATTAAATAATGATATTTGTAAAATTTTGAAATTTCCATTTTTAAACAAATTTACTGCAGTTTGCCCAAATTTAACAATAGCTCTTCGGATTCTGCTCACTCTGCCCATATCTGATGCCACTGCTGAACAATCTTTTTATAAACTGAAACTGAAAAAATTATTTAAGATCGACCATCAGTCAAGAGCGGTCGACAAATTTATCTACCATCTCTATAAAGTCGTCAGTATTAAATCAAATTGATATTCACCACATTATAAAAAGATTTTTCGAACTGTGTAGACGCGAAAAGTTAATTTTTTATAAAATACGTAAGTATTTCATGCTTTCCTACCTATATCTTTAGTTTTTATTTTAGAAGATTTATTTTTATTTAATTATTTTAACTTACTTTATCTTCCTGTTGCATGTGTAAGGATTTTTAGTATTTTTTTTGGTTACAATACATAAATGTTCATTTTGGGCGCCATTAAATGTTTTGCACATGGGCGCTACCACGTGCTGGCGCGGCACTGGCCCTGGCAACCACGTGCTCCGGACGTCAATTCTGATGGCATATTCGTGTTTAGCGATCCCAAAAACCCATGAGTAATCTGTTTATATCAATTTAATGCCGAAAACCCTCGAAACTCTAGAAGATTACTTCCGTTGAAGGTCAAGGCCAAAGTAAAGGTCGCCATTGGATAGCCAGGAAAAAATCCTAGACTACTAGTACTTTTCTTTGATCCAAACTTCTACATGTTGCCAGAGGGTCTCGATTTTTGACCCTTCGCTTCGTTATCGAACGTATTCGCTTCGTATCTGTTTAGTATACGTAGCGAATACGTTCGATAACGAAGCGAAGGGTCAAAAATCGAGGCTCTGATAACCAGTAACTCAGGGAATTAGAATACCCAGTAAATCTTATAATTTTTCGAGTTTGTGCCTCTATATCTTGAAAATCTTCCATACGATCGAGTTGTGCCTTTAAGAACTTTTCATCACAATGGTTCAAAAAATATTTTCCCAAACTATGAACTAAATCCTTCTTCTTCTTCTTTAGATGCCGTGTCTGTATTCAGACGTTGGCCGTCATCATGTTTACAATTTCCTGAAATCTCTCTCTATCGGCTGCTGCGCGAAATAATTCTTCTACTGTGCAGCCACACCATTGTCTAATATTACGCAGCCATGAAAGCTTCTTTCGACCAATCCATCTCTTTCCCTCCACTTTTCCTTGTATTATAAGGCGAAGCAGATGGTATTTAGGTCCTCTAATTATATGGCCGAAGTATTCTGTTTTTCTCCTCTTTATGATGCTTATGAGCAGACGTTCCGAATTCATCATTTGAAGAACATCTTCATTGGAAGTGTGCGAAACCCACGATATCTTTAGGATTCGTCGATAGCACCACAATTTGAATGCTTCTATTTTGTTTAGCATTGTGGTTTTTAACGTCCATGTCTCACAACCATACAATAGGATAGACCACACATAACATTTCAGCACCTTCTTTCGAATATTCATTGACAGGTTTCTATTACATAAAACTGGTTTCCAGGTCATAAAAGCCTTCCGTGATATTTCGATCCTAGTTATTATCTCTTCATCAGAGTCACAATTTACATTTAACCAGCTGCCAAGGTACTTGAAATGATTTACCCGTTCTAACTCCTCTCCATCAAGAGAAAGCTGACCTTGATCTATATTAATCTTTCCAACTGCCATCCACTTTGTTTTTGAAATGTTGATTTTAAGGCCTCTCCGATAGCTTGCTTCACTGACTAGATTTAGTAGTGTCTGAAGATCTTGTAAATTTTCAGCAAGAATGGCTGTATCGTCAGCGTATCTAATATTGTTGATTACTTCTCCGCCTAGCCTTACTCCCTCTTGTCTGTCATCCAAAGCCTCCCTAAAGATTTCTTCAGAGTACAGATTAAAAAGGGTGGGTGATAAAATACAACCTTGTCGTACTCCACGTTTTATCGGCAGTTTTTCAGTACGACTGTCTCCAATTTGGATAGAGGCTACTTGATTATAATATAAGTATTTCAGCAGTCTTATATCGTAGTGGTCAAGTCCTGCTGCTTGCAGGCAATCGAAAAGTGTATCATGTTGTACTCGGTCGAATGCTTTCTCGAAGTTGATGAAACAAACATAAACGTTCTTTCGGAATTCACAACTTTTTTGTAATAGAACGCGCATACAAAATAGTGCTTCTCTAGTTCCTAGACCATTTCTAAATCCAAATTGCTTATTACCCATTCTAGTTTCGCACAGAAGGAATACTCGGTTTTGTATAATACGTAAAAGTATCTTAAGTGTGTGACTCATCAAACTGATTAGTCTAAAATCGCTGCATTTGGTGGGCCTGCTTTTCTTTGTTAATGTTATAAACAGTGACTCCAACCAATCATGTGGTAATTTTCCTTCGTTGTAAATTTTGTTAAAGAAAGTAGTCAAGTAGGTAATGTTTTCCTCATCCAAAAGTTTAAGTAGCTCAACAGGGATTTGATCTGGTCCAGGTGCTTTATTGTTTTTGGCTTGTTGTATTGCTTTTATGACTTCTGACTTCAGTATACTGGGACCTCTGTCTAATTGGTTGTCACAGGTAGTATTTGGAGCATTTTCTCGAGAAGCATCGTCAAAAAGGTCACTGATGTGTCTCTCCCATTCTTTGCACTGTTGTTCGTGATCACAAATTTTTCCGTCTGCGGTTTTAAGTACGTGAGCATTTTTCTGTTTTCTAATTCCGGAGGTATATTTAAGTTTCTTGTGGAGGTTGAAACTGTCATGCTTTTTTTGGAGGTCTTCTATTTCTTTACATGAATTCTCGAGCCAGGATTCTTTGGCCTGTTTAATTTTTCTTTTTATGAGTTTGTTAATTTCACGGTATTTGATAATATTTCTATTTTTGTATTTTCGTCGAACTTCCATCAAGTCTAGAATTTCTTGGTTCATCCATTCATTTTTTGCCAACATTGTAGGTGTTTTTAAAGATTCCCTTACGTCCTCTAAAATCGAGTTTTGAATATCGTACCAACATTCGTTAATAGTTCTGTTTTCGTTTGGTATATTTGATATTCTGTGCATTTTACTATTTATCTGTTGTGCTATGTGTTCGCGCGTTTGGGTGTTTTTAAGGGGATCGAGATATATCTTACTAGGCTTAGTTGGCTTTGTTAGGTTCTTTAATTTAATTTGTATTTTGGAACAGAGTAAATTATGATTTGAGTTTATGTCGGCGCCGGGGTAAGTTCTTACATCTTTAATATTGTTCCGAAATCGATGGTTTATTAGGATGTAGTCTATTTGATTCCGTACTATTTTGCCTTGATGTCCATCTTGAGGGGATTTCCACGTGTAGAGACGCCTACAACTAAATCCACTGAGACCTAAATTCCATAAGGTTTGTGTGGGCTACTTTTTGAAAAGACATACATAAACTAAGAAAACTAATCTCGTATAAACGTAACCCTTAAACTAGACATTCCACAAGAAAGTACATAACTTCTAAGTACCTGAAAGTACTATCGCCACTTAAAGCCGTCCTTGGTGGCCATTACTAGGGTAAAATTGTTTTTCCTAATATACATTCACCATTTTACTTATTTTGCGTTTACACATTATTTCCTTTCTAATTCTCTTATATTTCGTTTTCATCTTTTTTTAAAATAATAATTAATTATAGCAGTAGATACGTACGTATTGATTTATTTACGCATTCATTAAACTAATTTGGATTCTCCGTTATCGCAATTTAACAATCTAGAAAATAAATACAAATGGCAAGTTGTTTCTTTTAAAGATCTCCATCATAAAATACATATGCTCTTTTACCAACGTAATTATGCAAATTGGACTTTTAAGGTGATTAAACCCGTTTACTTATTTGATGATATTCAAAGAGAAGAAGAAATGTCATAAATAAATACACACGATCGTTTTTTATCTTAAAAGCTTAAAAATCTTGAAAGCTGCCTGTATAATTATATCAATAAAGGCACTAATTACTACTGTCCAATTGAGAGACTGATTAAAAATTATAGGCAGAGAAAGTGGATCGTTTCTTGCTTTTATAATGAATATTTGTAGCAGTGGCGTAACAGCAAACGACAATTAGCTAGGCATGTGTCTGTTACATCACATCGTTGGTTTGGAAGAACACTGTCACAAGTCGAACAGTTCTAATTTTCAGGAGCGACGTTTTAAAATTTTAATGTGTTAGTTTTCATTATAATTTTGGTAAGGTAAAAAATAAGAACGGAAGAAGAAAATTAGGACGGAATAGGCCAATGCCCCTAGTTTTTATAGATTTGCAAAAAGCATATGACATTATACCGATACCGAAACTATGGGAAGTACTGCAAAACTCCAACATTAACTTTACTCTCATAAAAGCTGTCCAAAATTTATACAGTGACATGAAATCTGCATTAGGAAACAAAATTACAGATTTGTTTACAGTCAAAAAAGGTCTTCGACAAGGATGTTGCATATCACCGAGTCTGTTTAAGATTTATGTCGCCAAAGCCCTTACAACATGGAAAAGAAAATGCAGTGGAATGGGCATCCAAATCGACGACAGCACCTGCCTGTACACCCTTCAGTTTGCAGACGATCAGATAATATGTGCAAACGATAAAGAAGATTTGGAATATATGACTCGCAAATTGAAGGAAGAATACGAAAAATGGGGACTGCAGATGAATGTATAAAAAACACAATATTTATGCCTAGGTGAGGATTCAACTGATATGATATTGGACAATAATCAATAGTTACTTACTGTCACTTGCTACTGCGTTTAGTAAATTTCAATTTCCGACTTATCATCGACTCTTTTCTTATGCTTTAAATGATGACGCACTGGTAAAGATTCAGGGACTCAACTGTATATGCTTTCTGAAGATCAATAAATACCATATAAGCGTTTGTTACTTTATTCTTGTTTTTTCTCATGAGCTGCTTTATAATGAAAATTGTGTCTATTGTTACCTTGCATAAAATTAAACTGATGATCGGATATTTTGGTTTCTTCATGTATCCGTATATTAATTCCTTTCTCTTTGCCGTAGTTCATGCATTATTCTATAAATATATATCTTATTTTTGTAAAGAGGTAGTGCTTCTCCAGTCGTTTGGCATTTGTCCCTCTTCCATAATTCTTTTAAAAAAACCTGTTCACCGACTTATTCCATTTCTGTCTCTACTAAAGCTGTCCACACTTCTCCAGGAATATCATTTGATTCCACTGCTTTACCTTTCTTTAATTTTTGAGGTGCTCAACCAACTTCTTTGTTTGTTATTTTGGTGGCCACTGATGTTACTGTCTCCATTAACTGAACTGGGTTTCTGCTAAATTATTTAATAAGGAACATGCATAAAATTTCAAATTCGAAAAAAATGCTATAAATCACAACAGAACATAATTTAAAACATGTATCAAAGATATTGAAGAGAAATGCCGAGATCAAAGTAAAGACGTATTTGCTGTATTTATTGACTATGAGAAGGCCTTTGATCGAGTACAAGATCACAAATTAATTAAAATTGTAAAGGATAAAGGAGTTGATAGTCAAGATGTACGAATCATAGAAAAATTATACTGGCGTCAAACAGCGACAGCTTGCATAAATGGAAAATCAACATAAATATGCAAAATATAAAGAGGTGTTAGACAGGGTTGTATACTGTCTCCACTGTTATTCAATTTATATTCAGATGGAATATTTAAGGAATCACTGCATAATTTGCAATTAAGGTTATTAATAAGGAATTATTTAAGGAAGTTAATGGAATTCTGATAAATACAATTAGATATACAGACGATACAGTTATTTTAAGTGATGGTATGAATGGATTACAACACCTTTTAAATGCCATTGACACAGTGGGAAGAGAGTTTGGCCTAAACATAAACTGTTCAAAAACAAAATACATGGTATTTAGCCCTTTGGCCCATCAAGATTCACGGTTATATGTTGAGGGTCATATAATTCAAAGAGTACCCAGTTTTAAATATCTTGCTTGTCATATTACTGAACAACTAGATCCAGATAAAGAGATAAAATGTAGAATCGAGATAGCCCGCACGACATTTTTAAAAATGAGGTCATTCAACTGTAATGATAACTTGCAACTTCAACTTCGAAAGCGCATGATTAAATGTTACATTTGGTCAGTCCTCTTGTATGGTGTCGAAGCATGGACATTAAAAATATCCATTATTAATCGTTTGGAGGCCTTTGAAATGTGGCTGCACAGACGTACACTGAAAATACCATGGACGGCTATGCTGACAAATGTGGCAGTCCTTAAGAGAGCAAATGCTGCCCGCGAGCTGCTTGATAACATCAAATAGAAAGATGGCCTATTTTGACGTAGTAAGGGGAGACCGGTATAATATTCTTCAACTTATTATGATGGGCAAAATCGAAGGACGCAGAGGAATTGGTAGAAAGCAGGCTTCTTGGTTGAAGAATATCCGGGAGTGGACAGGAATAAAGAAAGCAGAACAACTATTTGGAATAGCTCGAGACAGAGACAGTTTCGCTATGTTAATCGCCAACGTCAAGGGGACTTGATAGGGCACGTTAAGAAGAAGATCAAAGATAAAAAATTGTTTTTGTGTTCCATTTGGCCCCTAAAGACGATTCTAAATTCAAATTACTGCAGCTAGCCCAAAACGCGTAGTGACGTCATGTGGTTGTGTGTTTACATTCTGCACCAACAAAGTAAATACGTTTGATCGTTTGAACTATTTTAAATACATAGAAAACTTGTACTTTTAAAAATTGGAACTAAACAACACTTATAGTGTTTTCTTTTATCTTCCATAGTAAACATTCTTTCCTTTCCTTCAAAAACTGTATTAAATTATAATTCAACAAACTGGTATATATTATTACAATGACATACGATAAATGTCATTAGAATATAAATATTTTCCCTTATTTCGCGACGATGAGCTGGCCAAATATCCAAGTAAGTGGAGACCAATAAAGTAAAAAATAAGAAGAAAAATATAACTAAATATAACCATAAATATAAATATAACCATAAAGTTCAATTATGTGATGTCACAAGTCGTTTGAACTATTTTAAAACACAAAAGATTTTAAATTTGTATTTGTAAGTTATGAGTTTTTGAACCGTGAAATTTTGGAAATCTAATTTTTAAACAAAACTGAACATTATTATGTAATACAAACATGTGCAAGCATAATTAACTGTCAAAGTATTTTTTCTGTCGCTTTTTGACACCCTCTTTATGTAGCCTCAAAATACCGACAGATAGATATTTTAAAGATTTTTTTTTAAACCGTCTTCTCAACTGGGTATGAAATTGTTAAATAATGAAATAATTTATAATACAATTTTGCCCATGCTTTTAGTCAAAAAAAAATCATTGTCACAAATAATCCACCTCACACCTTTCTATGAAAAAATAAGTCTACTCCCATGAATAATAACAATTACCTCACATCTAAATTATGGCTTATTAAAAACAAAATGAAGTCTTTTATTGTAAATTGAGCACATCTTTGATGCGATTTAGTGTTACTATACCAATAAAAAGAAGTCGTCGACAGGACATATCCATAACTTTGATTTTTTATAGATTGTTACAAAATCAGTAGGTAACTAGTTGGTTTAGCTAATTAAAAATTTAATATTTTACAATTATTAAAATTTATGAAGACCTGAGCGTCAGGTCATGGTGTACAATTATCACCGATTTTCGTGGTACCAGCGCATTAATTATTGGTGCTTTAAGCGAAGGCCTGAGCCGATGAATTAAAAAAAAAATGTTATTTTATAAATTTTTCTTAACGAGGTAGTGATACCACTATAAAAATTTTAAGTGACTCAAAATTACCATATTAAAAAACATACTAAATTTTTGTATTCAAAGGTTTTTAAGATTTAAACATAATGGGACCATGATTCCTAATTATTGTACATGTACAAACAATATTGCTGAAATTCAGTCGAACCCGCTTATTGGAATAGCCTTCGTGCCAAGCAAAACTGTTCCTATAACCGATCATTGGCAGCTAATGGAAACGTTTCGGGACCAAATATTTCTATTCCTTAAACCGGGATATTCCTATAATCGGTATTCTAATAAGATTGACTGAACCAAGAAATTTAGAAAAAAATGTATAAACAACAGTACAATAAATTCCCGAAACCCAGTGTGACATTCATAATTTCATAGCCTTAAAAATTTTGAAAAGAAATAAATTCCATTAGTATCAATTTCAATGTCATCAAGAACTAAGAGAAAGATATGCTGAGAGACACGCGAAATTTTGTTATGAAATTTTAAAGAGGGCTAATATAGACAGACAATTAAAAAAATTGTTTAGAGCGAATGAGCCAAATGTTCAAAATTATAGGGTTTGGTCGACAAGAAAGCCTTAAAATATTATTGAATAGCCAATATCGTCGAAAAATAACTGTCTGGATAGGAATATTTCAACAAAATAATATTGGACCATTTTTATACGAGGAAAATTTAAATTCAAAGTTTTCAAATTGCTATAAGAAAAGGTTTTACTGGGACTTATAGAAGTAACACCAGATGAAGAATAAAAGGTCTAGCCGGTTGAGATAGTGAAAAATGTTCCCAGCGGTATTCCAAAAATAAAAAAATGCTCTTCTACATCAAAAAGAATTCGACAAAAAATTTTTTTAGACTTCTAGCCCCACCCATATACCCCCAAAAAATTAAAATGTGTTTCTTCGTTTTTTGGCGATATCTTCGTTTGGAATCATCGTAGTAACTTCATTTTTCTTTTGATTTGTAGAAATTTTTATGGCCTACGCCTACAGCGTAGTCATTTTTTTAATTGTTGGTACAAAATACAAATTTTTTGTTTGCTCTTGAATTTTTTACACTTTGTTTAAAAAAAAACTAGGCCGAACAAATTGCCAAAAAATATATTATTTATTGGGTGTTATATTATACTAGCTCTCATATTATCTCCATTATTTTTCTCCAGATTTTTATAGGGTGGGTATCATGGTCAAAATAACGAAAAATTATTTTTCGGTATTTTTTTAATCGTTTTGACACCTGATCCAATTTTAAATGACACCTGATCTCTACCTTATTCTTATTCAAGTACATCCCAAAAAAGATCAAAAACATTTTTAGGCCCTTAGACCTGAACATAACCTCAAAAAAATCGAAACCAATTTTTCCATTTTTTGATGATATCTTCTTTCTTAATCATCGTAGAAATTTCTTTTCTCTTTTAATTTATAGGTTTTTTATTGCCCATAACATGTCATTCTTTACAAAATTTTTGGTACCAAATTCAAATTTTTTTGCCAAATTCATGTGAAATTTTTATATAGGGTGTTTCTAAATAAGTGTGACAAAACTGAAGGGTTAATATTTAACTTCATTTTTACCTAACGCAATCCGTTATATACATTCTGCACTAGGTGTGGCTTAACTTTTACCATCATGAATACTCTGGCAAATATATTATATTTTTGCAAAATTTTGGAATGTACTGGAATGTTTTGTAGAACAATTTTAACATTTTGTTTTCAATACAAATTTCAGCCCTACACAAATAGTATCTTATAGGTTTGTTCCAACTCGATAAAAAACCGTTCTTGAACGGTTAAGAATATGCGCAGTAACGAAAAATGTGCTACTGCGCATAATTATTCGTTATTGCGCATGCGCGTAACGATTCAAGAACGGTTTTGTATCGAGTTGGAACAAACCTCTTGAATTTTGATGTAAAATAATTAGGAAAGAAGGAATTCAAGAGTTTAATATTTCCCATGGAGTTTTCTATGAACTGTTTGACAATTCACATCCCGTTATATTTTTATTGTTATAATACTTATTTATTTTCTATTTATATGATTTTATTTCTACCAATTGTGGGCATGGCAAGTGTAAAGTTTCAGTTTTCTTTTATAATATTTTCGATTCAGTTTTCTTAATGTTGTGTTTTAGTTTATTACATTTATTACGTGAAAATGTCTGTTTGTTAACATATAATTATCCCTCATCACTACTACAGAATCTTCCTAAATCTCCTAATTCAAAATTAACAGAAACTGGTATATGAGTTAGAGGCCCAACTAATTAAATGGAACTAAGATGAAGGGTGATATGTAGCGATTCAAGGATAAAATCATTACATCAATGGCAGGCTATTATCAAAATCTCTATTCTAAACAGAACCGGCTTTTACCATTAATAAAGGCTTTGACAAACAATGTTTGGCAGACTAATAGACTAATAAAATAAAAAATGTATAAAATCAATGGGAAAATCCCAGTAGTCCCAGAAGTAAAAAACTTCAAAATCCACGAGGAAAATAAACTTCCTGTAGCTGGCTGTATACCATAAATCACAAAAATACTAGATTTGTTGTAAAAGGTATATTTTAAAATACCCTAAATAAGGGTCACAATAGGACAAAACGTTTTCGGATTAAGAAATCCATCATCAGTGTTCTAAAAGCCAAAAATAGCATGTGTGAGCCACCAAAATGTGTTGGGTAAAAACCCTTTAAATGTAAACGATTATGTTATTGTTACACTTCTTCTATATATCTTTATTGAACTCAACTGAAATTACAAACTGATAACTGCAAACTTCAAAATCTGAATTACAACTGAACTGTAAAATGTCAAACATATATGTTTATATAGATTTCTGGCTATATATGTATAGTAAAATATTATTGTTATTAGTTATAAGTATTTGTAAAATATGTTTAAGAAATATAAAAAAATAAAAAGAAAAAAAAATAAAAAAAAATAAAAACATGAAACAAAAAAAAATGAATAAAAAAAAATTAATAATTAAAAAAAAATACTTAAAAAAAATTAAAGAAAAAATCACTAAGAGGATTTAAACCTCCGCAGGGATGAACTGGGTTGACATCCTATCGTAGTGACAAAAAAAAAAAAAAAAAAAAAAAAAAAAAAAACTAAAATAAAATACAAAAAAGAATGCATTTATTTTAATATTAAGATTAATATTTTTATTTGTAAAATGTATACACTATGTGTTCTTGATAAACATTAAGTAGTATAATATATTTATATTTATTAACATAGTATGTACATTAGCTGTAATGAGTAGGTAAATAAGAAGTAAAAAAATTGTAATAATATTATAATAACCAAGTTTCACTAATTGGCAATAGCTTTAATACATTTACTTTTGATTGAGACTGGCTGAATGACCATAGTCCAAGCCAAAAAAGAAAAAAGAAAAAAAAATAGATTTCTGGCGTTATGGACGTCACCAGATATTTCTGGGTTATTCCATGACATCCAGAACATTCTCGTACGTGACTACTTCTTCTTTTACGTCAAGGGACTTTTTCTATGTAAGATCAATTTACGGAACTGTCATAACATTATGTTACATATTTATATAAAATTTAAATGATGTTCTAGATATGCCTGGATGTTACCCAGGCAACACAGGACTCTTCCCACGTGGTTGGATTTTTATTTGAGAAAACCTCACATATTGGATTTTAATGTAATTGAATTCATTAAAATCCAATATGTGAGGTTTTAGAACGAAAATGTTTTACAATCCATTTGGATGACATTTTATGAAGTTTTTTAATAAACGATTCTATACCAATATGCAACTTGAAGTTTTTACTTCTGTATGAGTTTTTTAAAAAATGTATATTATTCCGCTATTATAGTTGTCGAAGTAGTGAGTAAAATACTTATGCGGTTATAACATGGAAAGTAAAAAAAATAAAATGCTTAATGAGCGGTTAAGCTCGCAGGCGCAAATATTTTACGGCTATCCCTACATTTTTTTTCTTTACACGGCAAATTACGTGTAGTAAAATTCTCACTGGTATGAATAGGTATGTACATAAACATTACTTAACAATGACATTGTCACCATTAACTTAGAGATGAGTTTTGAATGTTCTTGGATAACTGCTACTTGTATAAATCGCTTAAATTATTAATTCAGTTAACTAATATGATACTTTTTTCACTAACTATGTTATCAGTAATTATAATAATTTATATACTATGCACTAAAAACTAATACTTAATCGAGAAAAGGAGAAAGTGACAAAGTGAGTTTTTTAATAATATATTGTTACTATGGAATGCTTGAATAAATTTTGAACTTCTTTAACAACGAAATATTTATGTCCAGTTGCACCAACAAATAAACGATTGGTTTTTTTATTTGGATTGCCCGTTTATTTATATAAAATATAGTAATTGTAAAAAACTGTCAATTAAGAACATAAATTTTAACGATTCTCTCGAAAAATATTAAATTTTTGACCATCAAATATAATACCAGAACACTTTTTTCTTTCGAAAAAGGTTAAAATTTAATATTTTTTGGGAGAATCGGTAAAATTTCTGTTTTTAGTTTGACAGTTTTTTGATAATTATATTTTAAAATATAATGCAAAGTCCGCAAATAGTGTGCTACTTTTTTATAAACAAAATGGCGCCCGAAAATCGTGTTTTTTTCAATTTTTGCTCCATAACTCCAAAGATTTTAACTTTACACCAAAAACACCCAAATAAAAATTCACCACAATTAAATTCTGCATAGAGACATGTTTCTCCTGATTTACTTGGACGGAAATTTTCCTTTGAAAATGCGGGTTTTTCCAACAAAATCTTTAATTTTCAACTAAAATTTTAAGCGAGTAATTATTTATCAATAATTAAATAACTTGGTGATATAAAAGCTCTTTTGGTATAAATTATATTTCCAGAAGCCAATGGAAATTGAATGAACAGTTTAGCAACAATTAGATTGTTAATTAAAAAATTGTGGTCGCTATAATAACCACAATAATTAAAGTGCATAAGAATAACTATGATTTTTGTATAAAAGGCATTATACCTATTTAATATACTGTACAGAATTGAAATTGCACTATTTAAGCGGCCTCAGGAATATTTTAAAATTATAAACAATTTTTTGGCTTATAAACAAATAAAATATCAGGAAATATTAAATTAAATTCAATTGTAAAAACGATATTGGAAAGAACGCGACAGGCGTTTAAAAGAAAAAAAAACGTTTAATTTCGATTAGTGGTTCCTGAGATACAACCGGTCAAAATTAACCGGCATTTACGGCGAATATATAAATAATAGAATGGTAATTATTAAACCATCACCTTTTTATTTCAGTCCTCTTTCCCCACACAAATTTTCATATCTCTAAAAGACTCATAACATATAGTATAATAATAAAGACTATCGGTATTATGAGTGAAAAATACCAAAAATACCACAATTTCAATCAACAATCAGGTTGGAGAAAATGGAATGTCAAAGTTCAAAATCGGTATATGAATACGTTAAAAAAATGCATTTTCTCAGCTTCCCATAGAGCAATTTTCTTCATTTTTTTTGTTCCCAAGTAACTCGAGTAGAGCCCCCCAACTGATGCATTATTAAATGTCAAAGTTGCTTTTGTTTTGTTATAATAAATTTATTTATTTATTTTAACAAAAATGTTTTAATCTGTTTTAACAAAGATTTTTTAAATAATTATACAGCTTTCAAATGATCTTTACTATCACATTTTCCATAGTATGTTTTACCTTATATTATTTTTATGTTGGCCTCTCTATTAGTCATGCTTATTCTCAAAATTTTGTCACATTCTCTACGCCGTCCTCTTTTTTATGATCTACATCGCTTTGCCGGTGTGAATGGTATTTTTTGGATGTAAGTATATAATCTTTTAAAATCCTAAGGTGACAAGTCGGTCCCGGTTTCGATATTTAAACATTGAACTTACATATCGATGTAAACATCGATATGTAAGTAAATCGATGTAAACATCGATATGTAAGTAGAATAATCTTGTTAAGTACTTTAAATTGTCTATCATCTTATACTCATGTAAGCAATCTGTTCGTTGTATAAAGTGGAATCTGTCTAAACCTGTCGCTTATTAATGTTCGCGAATTTAATGCCTAAAATGTAGACATATTTATTAAATTAAATTTTTAATTATTTTTCGTTTAAATTTTAAAAAGTGAAGACTATTTTTATACCAGAAAATTGCCTTCAAAACTAAGAGTTATGTTATCTCCAGATCGCGTTATAAAATGGACAAGACCGGTCCTGACGGCTTTTCCTGATTCAATCTTCCGTCGATTCAAGTCGAAGATAAGCGAGATCGCCTCGTTGTGGGTTCGACCTTCTACGTCCTTAATTAACGCAATTAAGCGTCTCATATAACAACAACCCCCTGTAGATAATATCGGTTATACGATAAGAGACACAGATACGATGCGAAAGAGTGAGAGGGAACACGAATCGGGTCTGAATTATGTCACCAAATCGAGTGGTCGAGTGCTAGCAGTCGATAATTAGGTGGTATCTTCATGTGTTACTTTTAGAGATAGTGATTTTATCGTTTAGTACCTTTGACAGTTCGACGAAATATCGCCAAGATCACGAGATAGACTATGAATGGGTGATATTATACTGTGCGTTTGCTTAGCGTTTTGTATTTAGCTGAAAACGTCGATTGAATTTGTTTAGATAATAATCGATGCAGTAAACGGATCAAATAGATCAGTGATGTTTACTATCATATTTATTTTGCTTATGAACCAGTAATGTCTGATGATTTTACCCCATGATACAACAAGTTCGGTTATGTTTTGTTTAGTAGTGACTTTGTCGAGTTATAAAGAGAGAATAGACATGCAGCAAATAATTGGATACCATAGCTATATGAATCTTTTTGTTTCGTGTTAATCCATTCGATTTCTTCTAGTGTTTCCTCTTTTTGGTCAAATTTCGTTTATTCTATATACTCTATTTCTCCTCTCCTTTTCTTTGTTCTCTCCTGCTTCTATTATCCTGTTTTGGTTTTGCCTTATTTGATCCCCCTGCTTGACCAGCTGTAGTCCTTTTGACTTTAGTAATGACAATTTTGAGATGTAGTCATATCGTAGAATGTTCAGAATATCTTGGTTTCAACGTATTTCAAACAGAGATGTCTTAAACAGAGTAGGACAAGACGAAGGTGACTTAATGAAGATGATAAAAAAGAGAAAACTTGAATATCTGGGGCATATAATGAGAGGTAGCAGATACTGGATACTGCAGTTAATATTGAATGGAAAGATCGACTGAAAAAGAGGAATTGGTAGGAAAAAATATTCATGGCCCAGAAACCTTCGTCAATGGACTGGTTTATCAGCAGATGAATTATTACATGCCGCACAAGATCTAGAACGATATCGGCAAATTGTCATGGAAGCTACACACGCCAAAAATTTGGGCACGGTACTTAAAGAAGAAGAACAATTTTCTAGTATTTCTCATCGTTTATTTCCATATTCATATTTTCTATCTCTTCTGTCCCAGTCCCTGTTAGTCTCTTCAAGTTTTCGAACTTGTCTGCTAAAATAATTAGGTCGTCTGTGTACATAACTACGTCCACTTATATTGGATTCATTCTGTTACACCGTACACCCTATGAGTGTTTGTAAATTTTTTGTTGATCTTCTTGTGTTTTTAATTTTCTACCCATTACCAACAGTTTGAGTTGCAGACACAGTTGTCTGCAATTTTATTATCAACAAGAAAATCCTGCTTAAGGCTTTATAAGATTTAAAGTGATGCTTATGGCATTGTTGTTGTATGCTAGTGATGGAACGAATGTCATTTTTTGAACATTCGCGAATACGAATGCGAATGCGAATATCTGCTACCGATATTCGCGGATGCAAATGCGGTTTTTTAAAATTTGTTTCTATTTTTGTAATGTTTTCTAAATTTATAATGAGAATTTAATTGACATCTAATGTAAATAAATCTGATTCTTAAGGAATCTGAAGGCTTAATAAAAAAGACCAAATAATAAAATAAGTAAAAGCTCACAATGAAGTTAATTTACCTTTCCTTAATAAAAAAAAAAAGATGAAAAGTGAATATATTTTGATTTTATTAACCTAACATTATCTTCAAATTATTTTTTTTCTGATATTCATATTCGCAAAACATTCGCACAAATTTTGCGAATACGAAGGCGAATGCGAATATTCAAAAATATGCGAATATTCGCGAATGCGAATGTGAATACGAATATTCGTTACATCACTATTGTATGCACTGTTGGATCGCTGCTTGAAGGTAGTTGGTGCAGTCGTTGGCACCAGATGATGGTTTGGATGTAGGTAAATCTAGATGTTTGTCATGTATGAGTCTTAAGGTAGCCGCTGTGTTTTAAAAGGGAGCTCCGAAAAAAACTAAAACAGAGAAATTTTTGTGTTAGCATCTGTATATGTTTTAAAGCACGTATTATAATTATCCCAGAAGTAACATTAAGACAGTAATTGAAGACCTGAATCCAAAAATCGAAAGAGAGCAAATATATCTACCCAAAATTTACATTATCACAATAACACCAATTCAAATGTGAATCGAGTAGTCAGCAGCTGAGAACATGGTAGTATATGTATAATGTTCTGGAACTCCTAAGTGGAGCATAGAGCTTTAGTGAAAACGCGCCATCAGGTTCTATTTTGCGTTAAGGCGTTCACCTCATTCCAAGACTTTCCTTGACCTTTTACCTCGTCCATCATGGATCTTCTCCAAGTTTGTACTGGGCGACCTCTTTTTCTTTTTTCCCTAGAGGATTCCACTCTAGGGCAGTCTTTGCAATACTGGAACTATTTTTTCGGAGTGTGTGACCAATCCAACCCCATTTTCTGGGTTTTATTTCATATTCTACCCTCTTTTGTTGCGTCAGGTGTAGTAGATCTAAGAACATTGTCGTGGGAAGTACATATTTTCCACATACAAAAACATATGATGGCTTAGACCTTACCCAATGGCTTAATAAATAACCAAATCGATCATGTGCTTACAGGTGCTAGACACTTCTTCAACGTAATGGATGTCCGCACCTACCGAGACGCCAACATTTATGAAATCAGTTTCTAGTTGGCAGAAAGATTCGAGCTAGAAACACAAATGCTAAGAAGAAGAGAAGTACCAAAGGAACCCACTACTAACTACTACATTAAAGTCTTCAGAAATTTGCCCAAACGTTAGAAGAGTTTCAAAACATAGTGAACAGTGGGAAACATGTAAGGACAATATTAAGACGCAGCAAAAAATATTTAAGACCACTACCAGAGAAGAGAATATAAGTCCATACTTAAACAGAAGAAAAAATTAAGTTTTTGAAAATGGAATGTTGGCAGAACTTGTGACGTTAAAGAGGCAAAACAATATATACCTAGGTATTAGTTCTCACCGTATTTTTGTTTAAAGTCAATAAAATACGTTTAAATTCTAAACTTTTTACTTAATTTTGTGTGAAGTAATTACAAACACTACCCCATTTAACATCTGCACCATCAAGTTTCACAAAACAACAACAGAGAATATGTACAAATAAGGTGGGGTGGGACATATACTCAATACAAAAGAGGACATTTGGGGCAAAACATTTGAAATGTGTTTGCATAGAAGAATGCTCTGGATATCCTGGCCACCGATACATACCAACGAAGCTGTATTAAATAGAGCATATTATGCTGTTCGTTCGTTATTCAAAACTATTAAAATAAGAAAAATGTCATACTTAGGTCATGTTCTTAGAAGAGTCCAGTACAAACTTTTGTTGTATTCCAAAACTAACCTTTAATGTGTTAAGGTAAACAACTTAAAAAAAATATCCTTTTATTACCGTTACAGATAATTACCTTATATTCCTTGAATAATGATTGTGAATAATAATTTATATAATTAATAATTTTTGTAGTCATCATGCTATCAACGGACATGTTTAGTTCTCTTGTCACCCAAAGCGATTCAACTCTATAACAAGAAGAAACCACATAATTATTGTAAGGTAAAAGAACCTGTAAATTGTACAATTTAATTGCCGGACAATTCGCACCTCGCTCGATAATTGTACGTGATTTTTAAATATGGTGCTGTTTCGATTTAATTTATATTCAGTGTGGTACAAATATCATCAATTTTGGCTCATTCATAAATAATTGATTCTCAGAAGAAAGCTCTCGGCTGAGAACCAGATGGAAGAAAAGATAGCTGCAATTCTGAAGAAATTGAAAAATTTACTTGCCAACTTTTACGGAGATCCACAATAATATTTGAAACTAAAAACAAAACAAATTTCAACTCATCAAAATCAAAATATGTTTTTTTAACTGCATCAACCCCACCTCTAGGGATATTAGCGGGGTGATTTACTTTTATTTTAGAAATAGCTTTTTACAGATAAAAATTGACATTTACAAATTTACATTTTTATAATATTGAAAAATACAAACTTCTTACAATTTTACAATGTTTTCCTTATAGGCCAGGGTAATAAGTCAAAAATATATCCTGTTCGTGACACTTCAGCAGCCAGGGTACTGAAGCATTTTTTCGACAAGTAATACCTATAGGAACAAATTGTAACTATTTCCTGCGTAGGATCTGGCGGCCATTTTTATTTATAAACAATTAACTGTCAAAAAATAGCATTTTTCCCTTTTTTTTTCAAATCAATGGAAAACAATGAAACTTATGATTTTTTTAGCACAAATATCTTTGAGACTATGGAAAAAGCTTTAAAATGACATATTACAAAGTTTGATATACTAATTTATTGTTAATATAATTGCGAAAAAAGTCGGAATTGCAAAAAAAATTATTTTCGCAATAATTGTTGTAAAAATTAGTGTACAGGTTTGAAATTTTTGTCAAATGGGGGTTCTTTGGTGCTTAATAATGTGATAAAAATTTTAAAGCGATTCATTCAATTGTTTAAATTTTATTCGAATTGTTTATCTCAGAGAGAATTTTTTTTGCAATAATATAAGTCAGAAAAAAATGACGCTAGAACCATTCCACAGGTGTCAAATGGAAGAGCATGAGCTATATTTTCAAATTGGTTTAAAAAAAGCGAATAAAAAATGTATTTATTAGTAATAAATAATTATGCAAAAGTATCGTAAATCTTTCCTTATAAACTTTTTGGATAACTTTTTCCAAAAAAATTAACTTTTTTACCCTGTTTTAAGTGCACAACTACCAAGTAATGTTATTTATATCATAATTGATAAAAAAATGTAATAAATATATATAATTTCTTATATAACAAAATAAAAAGTTTATAAGGAAAGATTTACGATACTTTTGCATAATTATTTATTACTAATAAATGCATTTTGTATTCGCTTTTTTTAAACCAAGTTGAAAATATAGCTCATGCTCTTTTATTTGACACCTGTGGAATGGTTCTAACGTCATTTTTTTCTGACTTATGTTATTGCAAAAAAATGCTCTCTGTGATAAACAATTTGAATAAAATTTAAACAATTGAATCAATCGCTTTGAAATTTTTATCACATATTAAGCACCAAAGAACCCTTATGTGACAAAAATTTCAAAGCTTTACACTAATTTTTACAATAGATATTGCGAAATTAATTTTTTTTGCCATTCCGACCTTTTTTCGAAATTATATTAACAATAAATGAGTATATCAAACTTTGTAATACGTCATTTTAAAGCTTTTTCCATAATCTCAAAGACATTTGTACTAAAAAAACCATAAGTTTTACTGTTTTCCATTGATTTGAAAAAAAGGGAAAAATGCCATTTTTTGACACTTAATTGTTTATAAATAAAAATGGCCGCCAGATCCTACGCAGGAAATGGTTACAATTTGCTCTTATAGGTATTACCTGTCGAAAAAACGCTTCAGTACCCTGGCTGCTCGAGTGTCATGGGAAAAACCTTATTAAAAAAACCCTGGACTATTATTTTCTATTAGAGTTTCTTTAAGATTATGTTGTATTTTCGCTATTAATCTATTTGTTGAGTATACTGGACAGTCTATCATTTTATTATATGTTGCACGACATAAGTATTTGTTGTTCATCGGCTTCTTCTTCTTTTTGTGTAAACATGGCTCTGTCTGTTTTTTCAATGTACCTCCAAGTAGTTGTCGTTCTATTGTTTTTGCGGTCTTCCCACTGATCGTTCTCATATTGGGGAACCGTCTCTCGCTGCCCTTACTACTTTATTTGTTGTAATTCGGTTTATTTCATCGTTCCATTCTACTCTTATGTTTCTTACCCATTAGTCCAGGGCGGATCTGTTTTGAGATGGACGTTGAGAGGTGACTCAAATTTTTTTGTAGAAATTGCTTGAAAATAAGTCAAATAATAATATTTGAGTTATCCTCCCTCTCAAAAAGGTCCGGAACATTGTTTAAATAATCAAAATGTCAAGAATTGAAGGAAAAATTCGATTTTTTTCTTCGTTATTTGATTATAACTTTACCAGTATTCATTTCCGAGAAAAGTTGTACTGACATAAAAGTTGCGTAACTCAATTTACTACAATATAAAATTGGTTAAAATTTTAAAAAATAGTCACCCTACTTGCAAAATAGCAATAATTGCGAAAAAACCATACAAAAACAAGTATTCGCATTTTACGTTTTTCAACCATTTATGCTACACTTAGGACCTTCATATTTCACCCAGAAAAACTCAATGATACAGTAAAACAATATTGTAAATTTCATTAAGATCGGTATAATAGATTTTGCAAAATAAATTTTGCAATCCAGCTTTCGCAAAAAAAATTCATTTTTTAAAAATGTTACAGGACTGAAAATAAAGCAGATAGCAAGTTGAATTTTTTTTTGCTTATAGAAGTGTACTGTATCTTTCATTTGCAATTATCAAAATTAAAATCGATTAATTACCACGGCGTCAGAAAATTTTTGAAATAAACAATAATTTTTGGTGCTACGCGCAGGACAGCGGTGTTCGATTCACACAGGTTGATTTCCACCAAAATTTCTTCCAATCTTTATCAAATATATTATTTTCTTACTCTATATTTTGTTGTATTTTAATTTTTTAATTCCACAAAAATCAAACTAATTTTATTATTGTTTGTGAAATATTGTTTAAACAATTGCATATGTTTAAAAATAATAAACTTTTATTATTTAAATTAAAATATATGAACAAAGAAAGTTGTTGCTAATAAAAGTGTTATTTCAAAGGATAGAGTATGTGTTTTTATTTTGCAATAAACAAATTTATTTATTTATATCGAAATGTCATAAAAATTAAAATTTATCAAATATTATCAAAGGTCATTGGAATGCCCAATCAGAGCAACCTATCCGCTGTCCTGCGCGTAGCACCAATAATTAATGTTTATTTAAAAAAATTCCTGACGCCGTGGTGTTAAGCGATTTTAGTTTTGCAAAATTGCTAATGACAGGTACAGTACACTTCTATATGCAAAAAAATTTTCAACTTGCTATCTGCCTTATTTTCAGTCCGTAACATTTTGAAAAAATGAATTTTTTTTACGAAAGCTGGATTGCAAAATTTATTTTGCAAAATCTATCGAACCGATCTTAATGAAATTTACAATATTGTTTTATTGTATCATATAGTTTTTCTGGATGAAATATGAAGGTCATAAGTGTAGCATAAATGGTCGAAAAACGTAAAATGCGAATACTTGTTTTTGTATGTTTTTTTCACAATTTTTGCTATTTTCCAACAAGGGTGACTATTTCTTAAATTTTTAACCAATTCTATATTGTAGGAAATTTAATTACGCAACTTTTATCTCAGTACAACTTTTCTCGGAAATTAATAATTTTAAAGTTATAATCAAAAAACTAAGAAAAAAATCGAATTTTTCCTTAATTTTTTGACATTTTGATTATTTAAACAATGTTCCGGACCTTTTTGAGAGGGAGGATAACTCAAATATTATTATTTGATTTATTTTCAAGCAATTTCTGCAAAAAAATTTGAGTCACCTCTCAACGTCCAAATGTACTAATATTTTTACAGATGCGCCCTGGTCTACATTTATTACAGTCCCCCACCTTGTATCTTCGTCGTATATCACTTCTATAAATTCTGGCTCTGTCCCATAGTGTCTTATCATCGATTTTTCGAAGGGCTCTCATCTCTGCTGTTTCTAGCATTCTTTTTATCCTCTCTGTGTTTCTGCCGTATATTTTATTGTAAGGTAAAAGAACCTGTAAATTGTAATTTAATTGCGTGGTACAAATATCATCAATTTTGGATCATTCATAAATAATTTCTTCTCAAAAGGGAGTACTCGACTGACAACCAGATGGAAGGAAAGATAGCTGTAATTCTAAAGAAATTGAAAATTTTATTTTCCAAAATCCAAAAAACATTTTAAACTAAAAAGACAAAAAAGACAAAATAAAATGTCATTGCACGTCATAGTGCAATGTACTTCTGTATTTTAGTATTTTGACAAAATCTTAAACAAAAACTTATCAAAAACAAAAAGTATGTTTCTTTAATCGGATCAACCCTTAGGGTTATTAGAAGGGTGGTTGGTGGTTTATTTTTATTTTAGAAATTTTTTTTTATACATTTACATAGCAGTTTTGAAAAATACAAACATTTTGTAAAAATCGCATAGTTTGTTATACAGTTTACAATTTCTGAAAAAGTTTATTATGTTACTAAAGTTTTCTAGTTCTTCTAGTCTACTAAAATCATATAGTTCTTCTAGTCTACTAAAGTCTTCTTTCAAAGTGTATTGTATTTTCGCAGTCGATCTTGCTGTTGAGTACACTGGACAGTCTATCATTATATTTGCACTGAAATTGGTATTTGTCAGTTGTGGCAAACCGGTTGAGGACTCTTGGAGATGATGTATCCATATGTAAATTTTTATGACCTAGCCGCAGTCGGGTGAGGACTACTAGGATATGTCTTTGAGCTGGGAGTGGTATTAAAACTGAAGTAACATCTGGTTAGATAATTTTTAGGTTTGCTTCTGTTTGGCTTCATTTTTCTTGCCAGGTTTTGTTAATGTAGGATAGTATTAGTATTTTTGTCTGAAAATTGTGTTTTGTATTATAGGGAATACCATGATATTTACAGTTTCTGTTGCTGCTTTATCAGCCGCTTCATTACCCATTATCCCAGCAAGTGATTGTACCCGTAAGAATGTTATATTTTCGCTACCTGTTTAAGCATTGTATGGCCTGTATTTTATGCCTGTATTTTATTTCTGCTTAATTTTCATGAGTAGGATATATCTACTTGACAGGATTTAAGGCATTCAGAGGATCTGATATTATAAGAAAATTTATATACTTGCTGGTACATTGATTCAGTGAGTTGGAGATTTGTGGATATCTGAAGATGACAGACTGGAATTGTTGTTTTTTATATCAGAAGGACGCCATGTTTGGTGTACTTGAGTAACGTGAAATCAACTTACTTCAATCAGTTTGGTAACGTAGGGGAGAGTTGGATAAAACGGGATAGTCGGATAAAACGGGATACCTAGCCTAGAGCCCCAACTAGTGGTGCTATCAATCGGACAACGACGGAAACTTGTTATCAGTCGTCATTTTAACATTCTCAGTTCGTTTTACCTCGATGCTACTATTTGATGAAAAGTTGTTGTGTTTAGAATTGTTTGACTCTATTTTTTTAATACTTTGTACTCTTAAGTGCGTTGTGTTCTACATTATACTGCCTACATAAAAATATAATTCCGGTAACTATTACATTTAATTAAGCAGTCATTAACGAATATTCTCATGTGTAGTCTACCTAATTTGATTTTCACATTTAGGCAGCAGCCACTTTTGTTTTGAAAAATGTATGAGTTGGACAAAACGGGACACTTATAAGTTGAATAAAATGGGATACAGTTTCTTATGTCCCGTTTTATCTACCTATTTATTTGTTGGCCTATTAATTTTTAAAATAGAGATATGAAGCGTTTTATCATACCGCAGAGAAGAACAACATATTTTTATGTGACTTTTATTCTGATATACGTACCTAGTCCTAAATAAAAGGTCTTATTTCCCATTTTGCCATAAAACATAAAAAACGCCTGTTTTTTAGTTTCTGACTACTGAAGATATTATTCTTTCAAGAGAAAATTTTACTATACAGTTTAATGTCTATTTAATTTAGACATAAATTAAGTTTTAGATAATTTTATACAAAAAATTAAATATTATAAACCTATCCCGTTTTATCCAACCATGGTTGGATAAAACGGGATGTGTAGGACTTTAATAAATATTTTTTTTTATTATTTTCCAGTTATTAAAAATAGTTAAAGATATGTGTTTTGTTTGCTGCAATAAATGTTATACCTATAAAAAATAATATTATGATAATTTGTTTAACATATTTTCGGTAGTACAAGTAAACAAGAATGGTATCCCGTTTTGTCCAACTCTCCCCTAAATCAATTTACTTTTAGTATCAGTTTCGTAGCATATACAACCTTAATCTAATTTGCTTTTAAGTAGAGCTTGATATAATCTTGAACGAATAGTTGTGCCTTCACCTCGTTTGTGATTAGGAAGGACTTTTACAAGTTTTATTCTCTGTTGGCATGATTTAATTAGTTCAGTTATGCCGATGTCAATTTGAGTTGAGAGCCGAATGTTGTGTTATTTTCCTTAAGTCAAATATTAATTTAAATTTAATTCAAGTAAACAGTGGCTAGATAAGTTGTTTATTGCTATTAAAAACAGCAGGGGGCTTAATACAGATCCTTGAGGGATACATTTTTCAAATGATTTTTTGGTTGTCGTCGAAAAACCAGAAAGAGGATTATTTAGTTTGTTGTAAACTTGGCTTTGACGTTTATCCAAAATATATTTTGCAATTCGTTAAAATATATTTTACATATCCCAAAAAAGAGGGGAACAATATTTTTACTTGATACAGCTGGTTATTTTTACAGCTATAGAGAATATAAAGAAACAGCTAGTTATTTTTTTTGTGACAGATATATTTTCATATACATAATTCCAAATTCGTTTAAGAATGTCACAATAAAAAAGAGAATAATATAAAAACACGTTCTATAAATACCATCACATCCCCTGACGACACCGGAGCGACAGAGAAGACAGATATTATCAAGAATAAGACCGCACCCTTTCCACCATAGTACCTCGGTACCAACACAACAACGGTGGTACCTGTGTTTGTGTGTGCACTTGTGGTTTTGTATCTTTGTTAGAGGCATTGTTTGTGCCAACGGCTCAGGTTCAGGGTGTGGCTGAAAAGGATTTTAACGGCCTTATTTAAATTAATTGTCTTATATATTTTTATACATGGAGCTTTGTGTCCGTCCGTTTTCTTTGCATTGACGCGCCACGAATATTTTACTGTTTATTAAACAGATTTTTGCAATTAATAATAATTTTAAAAGGGTTTTATAAATGTATTATTATTATTATTTTTATTTCGGTTTTTTATAGCGTTCTCCGCCTTCCAGTTCCTAGTTTCTAGACGGAGAGCTAGAGGCGAGAAATCATCGTCATAAGTAATATGGAGTTTGGCATGTGAAATGTGTCTATTGTATATTGATAACTATGACCCCTTTCAGGCTGACACCTCAGTGGATACAGGAAGTAGCAATAAGGGATGAAAGGGGAAAGTTGGTGCAGTCATTAAATGTTTTCACCTTCTATTTTGTTAAACCTCCATCGATTTGCATGAAAATTGGTGAGTAGTTAGAGCATAACTCAAGAAACAAAACTGATATGGTGCCAACGTGCGCTTTTACCCTGGGGGTGGATGCCACCCCTTCTCGGGGGTAAAAACTATTTTATTAAAAATAACCCCACTAATCGATAGAGGCACAAATTTTAAGCAAAATTTGTTACTTCTAATTATTAAAATAAATCAATACTTTTTGAGTTATTAAAGATCAAAGATTTGAATTTTTCGTGAAATAAATGCATGATGTAAAGCGGTTATTCGTGAATAATTAAAAAACTTATCAAAATAGTTATGATTACCAAAATTGAAGATAATAAAAAATAAAAGAGGTTTATTGTTCGAAAAACTTTTGAGAATTAATAAAAAGTGAGTTATAGGTGATGGAATGTATATTTTTTTCGGCTAGTACCCAAATCTAAGTATTCAATCTAATAACGGGAAAACAGTGCATTTTATAAAATATATTTACTGAACACTTGTCAAAGTACTCAAGAATACCTATCAAGTGAGCTCCAGATGAAGTTTATAACATCAAAGCTAAGTAAGTGATGATGAAAATAAGAGAACCGTTTCGAGTTTTTAGGAAAAAGTGAAAATTAAAACATACGGTATTTATATATTTATTTTGAAATTTGTTAACAGAATAATTTTTAAAGGAATTTCGGGAATGAAGTTAGGATTATAATTTATTATCAAGTTCGTTTTATTACAATTTAAATATAACAAGTTAAAAATGCGAGCATTATTATAATGAAAACTTTGTTTTTTATGTATTTAAATTCCTAATATGGAAAATTGCTATTATGAAAAGTTGTTTAGAATTAAAAATTATGTTTAATGTGCAATTATATCCTACTATTTAAATATTGTGAGCTATAAAGGCACTTTACTGAGCGAATTTCCTGAGCGAAATTCATATTTTTTACACATCGACTAAAATCGATACAATTTTATATAATCTTATGTTTATGATTGCATCTTGGATTTTAGATCGTGCAGATCTTTTTATGAAGAACAATTTTTGTTCGTAAAATTAATAATAAAAGAGTTATAAATGAAAATGATGATTGGTAGGTATCTTTATTGAGAAAAAAATTAAATATTTTCTTTTTATTAGAAGAATGTAGATAATAGTTACATTATTATAATAATTATTAATTATTTAATTATAATAACAACTATTGCATATATTAGAACACAGTTTTTAATTCCAAACAATTTTTCATAGTAACAATAATTTACAACAGCGTGAAAAAAAGGTACTTTAATCTTGAGCGAAATTCATATTTTTTAAAATACCTCCTATAATATAGATAAAATTTGCTATCTGATGATTGAATCGTTGGTTTTAGACGATGCAGAACTTTTTATGAATTATAACTTTTTTTCGTAAAATTAAAAATAAAAAAGTGTCCCGTAATATATGTGTCCAACTTAAGTAGACACACTGTATATTATACAATATAATATACATAATACATAAATCATTGGGTAGACAGCACCAAAAATTTGTAACCTGCCATTTAACATTACTTACATTAAAATTAATATTAAGTAATATTTATTTATTTGATATTTCAATTCTTTTACAGTTTATATGAAGTAATATATTTTTGAAATAATATGAAATTCTCATTAACATTTTTACGTACAGTGTCTCCATTGTAGAATTATCTCGCTATCTAAAATTGCTAAAAAATCATAAATTGCTGTCCCGAGATGCAACTTGTCTTTGAGGTCGGTTATCTCGAAGATGGTGTGAGATATCGAAATGCCATTTTCAGATTTGGATTCAGGAGACAAAACTACATTGACATCGGTACATAAGCTCCAGATATTGCAGGGGTGGCAACGCAGGAACGAACGAACGGACTATAAACGAAATCAAAATTTTCGTTGAAAATACTATTTATTTTTCACTTCAGCTGCCCCCCCCCCCTTCAGTTTTTACAGTACTTTTGTACTATAATTTTCGTTAAAAAGGCACGTTATCTTGTTTATTCACCGGTTGTGTTCCCTTGCCCCCCACTTTTTTTGGTCTAGAACCGCCCCTGTATAAAGTGAATATGGACAGAAACTGAGGGTGTCCAAAAATGGGCACATTTGACATAACATTCAAATAAATTTTTGCTATATTTTATATAAACGTCTTAAAACAATTTTAAAAACTTATATAAATAATATAATAATTAAGCTCCAAATTTTTGGAGCCTAAATTTTGAAAAATGTTTGTAGCATAATGTTTAATGGTACATATCAACTTTTCCGGGAGCTCATTTGATACATATTTCTAAGTACTTTGACAAGTGTTCAGTAAATATATTTTATAAAATGCACCGTTTTCCCGTTATTTGAGCTTGAATACATAGATTTGGGTACTAGCCGAAAAAAATATACATTCCATCACCTATAACTCACTTTTTATTAATTCTCAAAGGTTTTTCGAATAAGAAATCTCTTTTATTTTTTATTATCTTCAATTTTTGTAAACATAACTATCTTGATAAAACTTACAGTTTTTGAATTATTTACGAAAAACCGCTTTACATCATGCATTTATTTCACGAAAAATTCAAATTTTTGATCTTTAATAACTCAAAAAGTATTGATTTATTTTAATAATTAGAGGTAATAAATTTTGCTTAAAATTTGTCCCTCTATCGATTAGTGGGGTTATTTTTAATAAAATAGTTTTCACCTCTGAGAAGGGGTGGCATCCACCCCCAGGGTAAAAGCGCACGTTGGCACCATATCAGTTTTATTTCTTGAGGTATGCTCTAACTACTCACCAATTTTCATGTAAATCGATGTAGGTTTAACAAAATAGAAGGTGAAAACCTTTAATGACTGCGTTAACTTTCCCCTTTCATCCCTTATTGCTACTCCCTGTATCCACTGAGGTGTCAGTTTGAAAGGGGTCATAATTATCAGCATACAATAGACACATTTCACATGCCAAACTCCATATTACTTATGACGATGATTTCTCGCCTCTAGCTCTTAGACTATTCCAACTTCGTCTGTCGTTCCAATAGCCAGAGTGAAGATTCCTTTCCGATATTGACTTCTAAATGCCGCTTAGTCAGAATTGTTTCGCCTTGTCTACCTTCCTTCTTTCCCTTGGCATCAATTTTAAAATTGTTTTGGCAGCCTGGCGTCGTCCATTCTTTATACATGGCCATACCAGATCAGTTGTGTCCTTTGAATTTCATCTATATATGATAGTTAATTTGATTCCCATGATATGTCTGATTTGGTCATTTTGTATTCTTTCAAGCTTTGATTTTCTAGCTAATCTTCTTCAGAAGTCAATTTCCAATGCAAGTAGGCATCGTTCAAGGGGGTTATTAAGTTACCATGTTCCGCATCCATAGAGCACTATACTTTTAAAGATCCAGTTAAACACGAGATGTTTTCTTTGATTTGATAGTTCTTTTGACCGTAGCATCGGGTTGAGCCATCCAATCATCATCCTTTTTACTTTCACGATTCTTGGCTCTATCTCTTTTTCGGTGCGCCCACTCTTGTTGATTGTCGTTCCCAAATATATACAGGGTGTAACAAAAACATAGGTCATAAATTAAAGCACATGTTCTGGGACCAAAAATAGTTCGATTGAACCTAACTTACCTTAGTATAAATGTGCAAATAAAAAAAGTTATAGCCCCTTGAAGTTACAAAATAAAAATCGATTTTTTTCCAATATATTTAAAACAATTGGAGATTTTTTATTGAAAATGGACATGTGACACTCTCATGGCAGGAACATCTTTAAAAAGAAATAAAAGTGAAATTTGTGCACTCCATAAAAATTTATGGGGGTTTTGTTCCCTTAACCCCACCAAATATTTTTCTACGTTCCAATTAACATATTATTGTGGTACCATTAGTTAAACAAAATGTTTTTAAAACTTTTTTGTTTCTTTGTAATTTTTCAATAAGTCAGTTTTTATCGAGATATTTTGAACATTTGTAAAATACATCACACATTTTTACATGGTAAGTATAATAGGATTATAGAGACCTGGTAATAATATGAAAATTTATTGTGAATTTACATTTTTTAGGTATATTTTAGAACATATTAATATCTCGATAAAAAATCTTTTATCGAAAAAATACTAGGAGGCAAAAAAGTTTTAAAACATTGAGTTTAACTAAATGGTATCACAATAATAATTTAATTGGAACATTCACAAACCTTTGGGGTGTTTAAGGGAACAAATTCCCCATAAAATTTGTATATAAACATATTAAAAAGAAGCCGCATCTCGATAAAAACTAACTTATCGAAAAAATACTAAGAGGCAAAAAAGTTTTAAAAGCATTGTGTTTAACTAATGGTACCGCAGTAATAATTTAATTGGAACGCACACAAAAGTTTGGGGGGTTAGAGGGAACAAAACCCCCATAAAATTTTTATGGGGTGTACAAATTTCACCGTTATTATTTTTTGGGATATCCCTCCCATAAGAATGCCACATGTCCATTGTCAATCAAAAATCTCTAATAGTTGTCGACATATTGGAAAAAATCGATTTTCATTTTGTAACTTCAAAGGGTTGTAACTTTTTTTGAGTTATGTGCATATTTATACTAAGGTAAGTTAGGTTAAATCGAACTATTTTTGGTCCCAGAATATGTGATTTAATTTATGACCTGAATTTTTGTTACACCCTGTATATTCGTCACAGTTCGTTGACCATTAGCGCAAACACAGACGAACCACTCTGCAGCGTTATATTATACTCTGTGCATCCACAAAGTGCTTAAACATGCGATTTTGTAGCCCCAATGACTTTGTAATAGACGCCACAGTGGACAGCCACTGTCGCCGATCCTCGCCATTGTGGCGTCCATTACAAAATCATTGGGGCTAGAGTAATGCTGCAAAGTAGTTCGACTGTTTTTGTGCTTAGATCTTCTACTTTATCCCGATGCATAAGTATGTATTAGCTTTTATTTTAATTTACAGAAAGGTCCCACTCTTCATATGTTTGAGATAACCGTCTCGTCACGAATTCTAAATTTTCCTTGTTTGCTGCCACTAAGATTGGTCGTCCGCAAAATGTAGATTATACAATGTTGTATCGTCGTCAAGTTGGATTCCCATCCCTAAACAAGATCTTTTTCAGTATTTTAGTGTTTCATTTAAATCAATCTGGAATATTACTGGAGAGAGGCAGCATCCTTGCAGTGCATACATGTACCTACATATTAAAAGTAATAATAAAAGGCAATGCGTCAATCCAAAAAAACCAAAATGTATCTCAACTTTGGTCATACAACAGACTGCTATGTGATTCTCGAAAAATTTGACTACGTTTATCAAAATGCTACGTCTGGTCGACTCTTCTCTATGCATTTGTGACGTGAACCCTTAAAATGTCAATCGTAAATATATTGGAGGCCGTTGAAATGTGGATCTATCGCAGAATCCTAAAAATTTCATGGACATCGCATACCTCAAACGAAGAAGAGCTATGGTGGTACGGGGTACTACCCCCGTTGATAGGGTTGATTTTTTAAAACACTATTTACCAGAATATATTTATTTAGAACACTAAATACGACAGTAACTAGTTGGTGGACAACGTCTCTGTTCTAACCACGTCGATGTCTGAATAATGAATAATCTCCTCTTTACTTTTTCCGTATCTATAAATAAATCTTAATTGTTTTGTTATGATTGACTACACCTGAATGTGACCGTGAAAATACTAATAGTAACATAATTGCTGACTTCGGTGTTTTCAAAACGAGTGGCCTACATTGCAAAACCAATGTCACCCATTTACGCAATGTAAACAATACACGTAAATAATATTTGTTTAAGACTTTTTAAAAATTAAATCGATATGGATTACTCTTATTTTTTGGATGCTAATATAAATCCTGTACAGATCTGTAGCGAACTTTTCAACACGTTAGAAAAACATCATACCTGAATAAGGAAACAAGGAAAGATGGATAAAAAGAAAGGACTAGGAAGGAAAGCTGTCGTGGCTAAGAAACTTCCATTTCCACTCATTCTTCTAGGTTTGTTTTGGCGAATTGTGTGTTCTTCTTCAATATTGACACTTATTATATTGGAATATTGCCATGACATCTCTTTTTTGGAAGATCTATGTTTCTTCTTTCAATATGTGGCTTATCTAAAGCTTTTATGTTATATTTTCTGCCATTCTGCTAATCTGATTATTTCATTCTTCCTTTCGAAATTGTACCCGTTTATCTATGTTTTCTATCTAACAATATTTTTTTTACAGTTTTTTTTCTTTTCGTCTACATTGTCTTCCGTTATGGTATTTGTAACTAAGATGCTGTGCTAGCTACTTTTTCTCTGGGCTTACATCTTACGCATTTCTTCTTCTTCTTCTTCTTCTTCTTCTTCTTCTTCTTCTTCTTCTTCTTCTTCTTCTTCTTCTTCTTCTTCTTACGATATACTTTATAGCATTTAACTGAATATATTGAGGAGTGGGGAGCAGATTGTTTCAAGATGGTCATTCAGACTTAATAGAGATAGTTTAAGGCCTTTGTTTTAAATGTGGAGAATTTGAAAAAGTGATACGTAGAATCTGTGTTTCTTTTATTTAAAGCCCTTTTGGGTTCTGCTAAGCGTTAGTTAAACGTTCTGCCAGTGTGACCGATGTAAGTTTTTGGACAGTTACTACATGTAAGATTATATACACTACTCTGTAATAATTGCTTTTTCTTTTGGCTTTTATTGCTCTTAGTGTATCTGCTTAATAGCTCTTCTATAAACTTGACTTAGCATTGAACTTAGAAATTCATTTTTCTTTCGTTTATTTAAGAATTATACCTAATTTCCGAAAATCTAAAAGTTAAACCAATAGAACAATTTGACACACTCTCTTTGATTTGTATAACCATCTTTCCTTACCATCTGCCACTACATACAAAAGTTATTGTTTTTCTCGGCGAAATATTCTTGCTTCGAGAATAATAAAGCACAAAGAGCCAAAGTTCATGCGGTGGATCACTTAAATCCTCATATTAATTTCACCTTCTTTCACTCGTACCTATACCAGAAGATGAACAGTTGTGTGAAATTTTAATTTCACGCATTTACCGAAGACGTGACTGTACCTTAAACCCAAATCGTAATTATTACAATTTTTAATTGAAAATATCAGTCTGTGCTAATAAGAAATAACGTTAATTTTTATCTGATAGCAGATCCGTCTTCGCCCAACTTGTATGGTATTCCTTTAATATATTTTAACAATTATTGTATCAATTTTGTTTTTAGATTATAGGATTTTTTATGAATTTGTAATCTCTTTTAAACCGGAATACCAACCTGGCTAAGAGTTTTGTACTCTTCTATTTTTGATGTGAAGTTACATAACCAAATTACCTACAGTTTTTACTTTTTGTACTACTTTATGCCATATAATATTATCATCATGAATCAGCCGTGATTTGTCGCTTGTTGAACCAAATATTTCCATCTATTTCCGCTCTATGCCTCAGCTTTCCAAATGGTCACAATTTTTTTGAGGTCTTTGATTCATCGCGTTGGGTGTCTTCCCAGGTTTCGCTTTTCTATCTGCGCTCATTTTTGCTTTGTAATACGTTGAATAATTTCTTCCACTTTGCTTCATCTACGAACTTTCTCGTATCTTACCTAAACTTCTCAAACCAATTCAAGACCGAGAGAGGTGTTAGACAAGGATGCGTGTTTTCACCTAAATTATTTAACATTTATGGTGAACACGTCATGAGAATGGTTTTAGAAGAATGGGCCGGTGGAGTAACAGTAGCTGGTAGGAAAATCTCCAATTTAAGATTTACTGATGACACTACACTTATAGCAGCAAATAAGCAAGAAATGTTTGATCTTCTGCGAAGAGTTGAGTACAAAAGCAATAAAGTTGGTCTGAAAATCAATAAAGCTAAGACAAAAACAATGGTGGTCTACAGATTCGACACTATTCAACTGACATGTTACAGGAATACCAGATAGTAAACACCTTTGTCTATCTCGGGTCTAGTATAGCTAACGATGGTAACTGTGAAGCAGAAGTTCGGAGACTTATTGGTATGGCAAAAAATGCGATGACTCGCCTAACTAAAGTTTGGAAAGAGACTTGGACTCTTCGCTCATGCGAGCGCCCAAAAAATTGATGCCTTTGAGATGTGGTGTTATAGAAGAATGCTGCGCATACCTTAGACAGCTTATAGGACAAACGTTTCCATTCTAAACCAACTCAATATTAAAAGAAGGCTGTTCAAAATATGTCTGCAACGAATTCTGCAATTCTTTGGTCGCGTGGTTCGCAGAAGTGACGACAGTTTGGAGAGATTAATTGTTTCTGGAAACGTTCCGGGGAAAATATCAAGAGGACGATCACCAACTAGATGGTCCGACCAAATAAAGAATTCAGCTGGAAACTCATTGTGCGAAGCTCTTAGAGCAGCTGAAGATACAGACCAATGGAGAAACATTATTAGGAATATTGGAAGAAATCACGATTGTCAGTAATGGGCAAACGACAAGAGAGAGAGACCTAAACTTACTTTTCTGATTAGCTCACATGTTTGGTTGTCTCGCGTTAATGTTATTTCGTGACCCAAATCTTTCCATAACTGCTATTAGCGATTTCTTTATTTCTAGTAGTTCATTGGGGACGAGATGTTTCTTCATCTTTGTTTTCCCATAGCTTATCTTTAAACCGACCCTCTGTGTCACTTGCTCTAGTTATGGTAGCATAACTCTGGATTCTCCAAGTCATCTTTTATGAGAACAATTTCATCGGCTTATAGGAAATTATTTAGCTTATTTCCATTGATATCAATACCTCTTGAGTCCCAGTCTAATCGTTTACATGCGTACTTTATGACTGTTAGAAATAGTTTTGGTGACAAAATATCTCCCTGTCAAACCCTTCTGCCAATTTTTATCTTCTCAGTCATGCAATGAAGGTTTAAGAATTTAATACGTCTACAATACTTTAAACCCATTTCAAAGTCATAATGGCATCAAATGTACGGTTAAAAGAGAACCAAGAGAATAGAAACACGCAAGGTACCTGCATATTATACCATATACCTATACCTGCATGGCAGTTGGATGTCTACCAAGTTGGTACTCTCATAAACGGCTTCTTTGCCATCTTTCTCCACTTTCTTCTGTCAACCTTTTCTTTCCAGTTTCTAATTTGTTTCTCTTTGAGATCATCCGTAATTAAATCTCTTGTTATGGGTCTTCTTTTTCTCTGTTTTAGTTCAGATTTTCTTCATTCATTATCTTTTACCTGTCTTCTGTAACCACTTTTACCTATAAATGTCCCAATAATTGTTGTCTACGTGTTTTTCTTACTTTATGTTTGCTGTCCTCTGAGCTATACGAAATGTGAAAAGTTTACATTCTCTACCCAAAAACTTGCTAGCCAAAAACATACATCACTTTGTGTATTAAAGACAGTATATACTATATGGCTTAAGAAACAGATCTTTAAAAAAGGCTGAAACTTTTTTAAATAAACGTTTCTATAAACTGTCGTCATTGGACTATAAAGGAGATTTATTAAAAAAAACAGTAAAATGCTGTGTAAAAGGTATATTTAAAAACCCTCAAAAGGGCCACATCAAAATCACATAACCAGTTTTCGACTAGTTTACCAGTCATCATCAGTGCGTACCTAACATGAATATAACTTGATAAAATAATGCAAAGATATTGAAATTTTGACTTCGGTTAAAAAATTATCAGTTATACTCACGTGCAATGTACATGCTAACCACCAAGATCTAATTTAACAAAAATATGTGGGTCAAACCCCAGTAAAAGAAGTCCGTCGAGGAAACATTGATTTAAAATGCTACATTAAGTGTGAATGTTTAAAATATTTAGCTAATCTGCCCCAGGTAACATCTGAGCTGTGGATTTGACTTGTTTAAATGTTGAAAATATGACGGCAAGTGTCAATGAGATAAATAGGACCCCCAAACGATGACAAGACGGAAATGACAGTTCCACAGGAAGGTAAAAATTAACCTGTCATATTTAAAGACTAAGGTGTACAGCTTGTTAAAATTAGAAATGATGTAACAACACACTCCATTGTGAAAATTGTCATTTAAAATTCATTAAGCTAGTTGTTATAGTTAAAATTTATTCACGTATACTGTAAGTACAGTTAGGCAAACCACATTACACAAAAGTTTTGAATTCGATAACTATATTCAGTAAACAAATCTTATCAAGAGATCTAAGATTTAAAAAAGCAATTTTGTGTTGATTCAAAGTTATCGAATTTATTTAACTTATTGGTAGCTGTTGGAATTTGTGTGGGTAAGTGTGTAAGAAATAACAATGGGGGTGACTGAGGTGTAAAAATGTCTTAAATAATCTGGGGGGTGTATCCTTAAGAAAGCACAAGCTCAAACTTAGGCGACTAATTTTTAAAGACCTCGCAGGCTGTCCGAATCCCTAAGGGTCCAAAAACCAAAACCGTAATAGGATGATGACAGTAGGGGCTGGGGGGTATGAGATGTCTTTGAGGGAATTAGTGGGAAAGGAACATGAACGAGATCCAGAAAGAAAATTAGACTTTTGATTTGGTTTTACTAAAGATGAATGTTATATGTTGGTAATGACAGATTGAATAGGTACGGTGAGCATAGCCATATGTAGAAATATGGTGGTGGGTTGTATGTAGATGAAAATTTGTATAATGTGGATATCTGTGGATGATGATATCAGTAATTTATATGTAGTTATGAATAGATAGAAGTGGTTAGATGGCTGAAGATGACAAAAGGATTATTGTGGCTAGTAACAGATAAATTATTGTAAGTGTAAATGTGCACGAAGTAGCATCGATGGAGTGGTTGGAAGTCCCGATTGAACGAAACATGGCAGTTGACACAATTCAGACTTTTCTGTTTTGCTTTTTTTATTTCTAGGTCCTCGCACAAGTCTAATTTTAAGAAGTCTTTCTGTGGGATGTTGTGAAGTAGAGCGACATCATCTGGGATATTCAACGTATGATTTTTTTGTTTGAGATGTTGAAAAAAGGTAGAGGTGTTCTCTCTTTTGGTGTGTTCAAGAGAGCGAGAAGCAAGTGATCTACAAGTTCTTCCTATGTAAGTAGCATCATAGTCAGAACATTGTAGTCTATAAACACCACTACGATTCATGTAATTGATGCTATCTTTGGAATTGGATAGAGATTGTCCTAAGTTGTTGGATACTTTAAAAGAAATTTGGATTCAGCAACAACGAGTTGGTTGGTAACCTCTTACTTGAACACAAGTACTTACCTTGTGCAATTTTCGAGCAAGGATGAAATACACTCACATGTGATCTGTAAAATCTTAAGACATCGACTTCATGTCGACCACTTTTTAATATAGAATGTAACAATAATGTAATTTAGAGGTTTTTATACCTATTGAAGTGGCTAGTTTCAATTACTTGTACACTGGACGTTTACACTGATGATGGTCAGTTTGACCGAAAGCGTTTTGTACTTCCATTCCCTTGTGGATAAATTTTAAGGCTTTTTTAATAAATTCATATGCCTACATACAACAGAAGTCTTTACTTCATTTAACGTTGAGATTTATTTAATTTAATACTACTCAAGACACAAGATTACAAGATACAATTTTACAAGGTTACAAGATACAAAATACATGATACAAGATTGTAAGATACAAGATTACAAGATACAAGGTTACAAGATACAATATTACAAAATAAGAGATTACAAGATACAAGATATAACATACAATATACAAGATTACAAGATACAAGATTACAAAGTGCAATCGAACAATGTACAAGATTACAAGGATATTTTTTACCCATCCATCCTTTTCTTTGCTTGAAATAATCAACAGGTAGTTTTTCTACTGTAGTGCCCTTAAAAGATATAGGTTTTTTGCGGTGCCAATCACCGTCAACTTCAGTTTGTGACTTCCTGTAGCGTTGCTGCAGGATATAGTCGTTATCCGTTCTTTGCTCTCCTGTTTTACTCTCACTCGCAAGAGCTAGCGTCCGAGTTGGAAGGCTTTTCCACAAGAGACCCTATTCGTCTGCGTTATAAATTTGTACGTAGCTCAGATTATTTGAGAAAAGAATTGAACTCACTTTTTTTTGCCGGAAGTCCTTAGTCAAATTTCTCACCTTTAATCATTGGCTTATAAGCTTTCATTAGATACCCCATTTTAGTGTTGCCCAAATGCAAGACCAAGACGAGACTTAAACAGTCTTGGTATTGGTCTTGCGCCAGTACACCTGGTCTTGGTCTTGGTATTGCGCTCCCGGTCTTGGTCTTGCAGCAAAATCTTGCAAGTCTCGCAGTTGCCCATTAGCCTATTGCATATCTTAGAACAACGTAACAGAGAGGTAAATTTTAAGCTTGAATATCACAGCCATAGTAAAGACTAGACAAATTAATAAATATCTAAACAACTGACACCGGGTGGGGTTTGAGCTCACGATCTAAGTGATACCTGTCTAGGTTGTAAGTATAGAAAACAAAGGTTTTCAGTGTTTTATTGTCTATGTTCTAACTAACTAAAGTTAAAACTACCTCTTAAAACCCACAAAATTTCATTTGCATATCTCAACCAGTTTTAGAGCAATAAATAAATCGTCAGTATATATATAAATAACAGACCAACTATACTTTATTCTAAAATCATATCTTACTGACCGATATTTCCAAGTCAAAATTGAAGACAACTTCTCAAATTACCACATCATCCAATCTGGCGTACCACAGGGTAGCGTGCTCGGCACATTTCTATATCCGATATTTACAGCCGACGTTCCAACCAGAAATGATACCTTCTTAGCTACTTTTGCCGATGATACGGGTATCTTAGCAGTGGATGTCGACCCTAATGTAGCATCACAAAATCATTTAGACCAATTACAAAACTGGCTCAAGCGATGGAAAATAAATTTTAATGCCAGCAAATCAGTACAAATTACTTTTACAACCAGAAAATCTACATGTCCTCAAGTTTCTATAAATAATACTCCGATTCCCATCAAGCCAGTTGTCAAATACTTGGGATTGCATCTGGATGAAACACTCGTAGGGAAAACACACATTATAATTAAACGTATACAATTAGATCTTAAACTAAAAAATATGAACTGGCTATTTAACAAGAAGTCTCAGTTATCTCTTGAAAATAAACTGCTTCTGTACAAAGCTATACCAGTTTGGTCTGGTAGTTTGGGGCTGCAGGAAACCTTCAAATACGAAGATACTCCAAACATTCCAATCCAAAATTCTCCTTATTATAAGTAAAGCTCCATGGTATGCATCCAACCAGACACTTCACAATGATCTGGACATCCCACTAATCAAGGACTTAATAAAAAATCGTTCAATAAAATATAAAAATCGCACCACTGACCACACCAACGAATTGATAAATAATTTATTCACCCAACCACTTGCTGACAGAAGACTAAAGAGAATATGGCCAGACGACTTACCACAATAAACAATAATATTTAGAGAACCGTCACTGGATGGTACCTAACTTACCTTAATTTACTTTCAGACTATTTACTTATTACTTTGTGTTTAGATTAGATTGTAAAAATGCAGTGTATCAAAAAAAAAGTATGTAAGAAAAATTTTAACACTCCCTATTTGGGAAACGAATTATTTATAAAGTAAACGTTTATGAAGCAAACTGTCATTACTTTTTTTGGGCAGAATTAGGAACCCATTAAAGTTTGCCATACTTATTTAAAAACATCCTGTATTAATGAAAACATGGCTAGTTAAAAAAGTACCTAACTTTTTTATTGTCCAATATAAGTGAATGAATAAAAAATTATAATGCCAAGAAAATGTGAGGCTATAGTTGGGTTTTAATTTCAGTATGCTATTGCATGCTTGAATAATAAGTGCGCATAATGCTAGAATATTCCACAGAGTGAGAAAAACCACAGTTTGATTGGACAACAGGTTTAGGAAATTTGAAATTAAAATTGACCCGTTTTTAAGGTGGTGCGTTAATTTCTTGGAGAAGTGTATATCGTTAAAATAATGTTTCGGTATTTTGTTTATACGATATCCGGCATTATCTGTACTTTTGTCTCATATCATCTTATGATACTTTTAAATAATAGCCGACGCTAATAGGCAAATTTTGTTTAGCCGAGCGACCTCATAGCACAGTCAGCATAAACAATACATAATAGTCTTACTATAATAGGTATACTGATAAGATTTCTGGTGCTTGGATTCCTAGAAAACTAATAATGAAATAAAATAATTTACTTATATACTTATTAAGTATATTTTCTATTAGCTAAAGTGACACGACTATTCTTAAAACCTGGACAATTAATTTCAGAGCGAAGAAGTCGGCTGCCAAGAAAGCATGTACAAAATATTTTATTTTTACATTATAATAATGACCTCTGAGTACATGTCAAATGTGACAAATGTTTTTTAATGGATATTTTGATTCGCTATGTATGTTTAGGGTATTGTTCGTAATGCGCATGAATCCAATTTTCATAAATCTACTTTTTTTTACAATCTTTTTTGTTTCTCATAGAGTATCTAAGAATATAACCGAACTTATATTATACATACTCCCTAAAACGACCCCCAGTTCTAACTGCAAGACGCAAGAGTCTCGCAGGCTTAGTCTTGTTCTTGCTTAAGTCTTGGTCTTGGTCTTGCTAAAATTAGGCGATCTTAGTCTTGGTCTTGGTCTTGAGAAAACGCAAGAACAAGACCAAGACTGCAGGACCAAGACCGATTGTGGACAACACTACCCCATTTGTTATTATATCTGGTCTAATGACGGAGGAGTTGTGTTTACAATGTTTCTGGGACAAAGATACAGGGTAATTTAAGGTTTTCACATTTTTTAAAAATGGGTGAAAACAATATTACTCAAATGAGTCGCGGATAATCCGCTCCACGGATAATCCGCTCGCGGATAAACGGGAGTTGACTGTATTTTTTTATATTAATGCTTCACATGTATCTTCTGTCCCATCTCTTTCTTTAAAATATCTTTTACACACTTATCTGCTACTTTCCCTCTCACATTAAAAATTATGAGATCAATAAACGGTTACAGGGGTGAAATCGTTTTCAGTGATTACGGTCCTGATTGGCGGCCTCTCGCTTGAGTGTCCAATATCTGCGCCCCTGGCATCCCGCGCTTAGTAATATATTCTTGATACTCGCATCATGTGTCTGAGGATTTATTGTAAGGACTTTAATTTATTCATAGGCTGCGGGCCAAATAGTTAGGCATTTCTTATGGCTCGATAGCCGGTGATGGTACTCGCAGCACTCGACACACTAAAGCAAAGCAGAGCAGAGCCAGCGGATCCTATACACAATATTAAAAAATAAAAGGAATACAAATATAATTATATTTTGATGGAATGCACCTGACCGAGTAATCTGTTCCTTCATCAAGAGAGATACTATCTCAGAATTTATCTTCTGCAAGGAAAAAAATTAATGTTGTTCGATTTCGTTATATTTTAGTTAAGGGAAATTGTTTTTTTTTACCATTTTTTTATTTGGAATTTATTTCATTAAAAGAAAAATAGCATTTAAACGCAAAGGTAGGAAGGAGAGAGAAAAACATGAACATCAACAACGATCAAAATGAAAAAGAATAAAGGCTACACAAAATCGTACACGAAATGTTCAATAAAGGGAAAATACTGAAAGAAAAACTGCAAAAACTATATCTTAAATAAAATCGGAGATGAGCAGACAGGATTTACGTTAGAAAGGTCCTACATACGTAGATCATACCTATATGTTACAGTCCAACAACTCATTGAGAAAAAAAAATGGCAAAAAATACACCAGTACAAATGGCATAGAAGAAGAATTCCCTGGCTGACAAACTTAAGAGAGTGGTATAGCTGCAGCTCAGTAGATCTTTTCAGAGCAGCCGCCAATAAGGTACGAATAGCTGTGATGATAGCCAACCTCCGATAGTAGAAGGAACTACAAGAAGAATGTCTCAGTGGTAAGAGAGCCTGCCTTTGGATTTAGGGGCCGTGAGTTCGAATCTCATCTGGGTAGGAAATTTTTCATTTATTAAATATTAATATATGAAAATAGTTTCTATCCTTATGGGATAGATACTCACCGGAGAGACTGCAGACGTTCGAATACAATTAAGGCAAGGCACTAACATGAGATGTTCCTAAGCGGTCACCCATCCAAAACGTAACAGGGCTAAACATTGCTTGACTACGGTTATCCGGCGACAACTGTGTAAGTCAGTGTGCTATGGCTGCAAATGTTATATCAATATGAACTATTTTGACAGGTTATATAAATAATGTTAAGATTGCTTTTTAATCTTCTTTTCATCAAAATGTATAAACATTTTCAATTTCTTTGCAACACGAAAATGCAGCAGCTGCATAATACTCTGGTTAAATCGAAGAGTGCAGAAAGAGTCTATAACGGTTTTGGAGGTTTTTTCCTCCCATCAGTAGTCCCATATCCTCTTCTCTCCGATTTCCCCAGGTATCATACTTTGGGCCTTTCCAAATTGCAAAGAACGAAATACCGCGGATGAACTAGAGCCATCTACCGAAAAATAAAATAAGTTATCAATCGAAGTAGCACAGAAAATGACCATAAATATCGTTTCCCTACCACCAGATTGACAACAGGTGGAATACTTTCTTTGGTTACAACCTCCCGAGATTTTCAAAAATTATAAATTATACAGCATGCCGAGGAAATTAAGATGAGAGAATTTTAAATAATTCACAACCCATCTGCTCAGCGTGGTAAAAGTTCCAACAAGAAAGATTCCTTAGTACTCAACAAAAGAGTAAATGAATTGAAATGTATAAACATTTTCAATTTCTTTGCAACACGAAAATGCAGCAGCTTCATAATACTCTGGTTAAATCGGAGAGTGCAGGAAGAGTCTATACCGGTTTTACAGGTTTTTTCCTCCTCATCAGTAATCCCATATCCTCTTCTCTCCGATTTCCTCAGGTATCATACTTTGGGCCTTTCCGAATTGCAAAGAACGAAATCGGAAAGGCCCAAAGTATGATGCCTGAGGAAATCGGAGAGAAGAGGATATGAAACTACTGATGAGTAGGAAAAAACCTCCAAAACCGGTATAGACTCTTCCTGCACTCTCCCATTTAACCAGAGTATTATGCAGCTGCTGCATTTTCGTGTTGCAAAGAAATTGAAAATGTTTATACATTTTAATTCATTTACTCTTTTGTTGAGTACTAAGGAATCTTTCTTGTTGGAACTTTTACCACGCTGAGCAGATGGATTGTGAATTATTTAAAATTCTCTCATCTTAATTTCCTCGGCATCCTGTATAATTTATAATTTTTGAAAATCTCGGGAGGTTGTAACCAAAGAAATTATTCCACCTGTTGTCAATCTGGTGGTATGGGAACGATATTTATTGTTGTTTTCTGTGCTACTTCGATTAATAACTACTTATTTTGTTCTTTTCATCATATTGAAATACTCACTATCCTATTCCCGACAAAGACAAATCCAAAGACACAAAAATTATAATCAATATATTTACTAAAATCACTAATATAATTTTTTCACACTTTATTTGTACTCGGACATACGTAACTTGAAATATTTAGTAACTAACTTCATACTGTCATAGTGTGTGTCATACTGTGGAGCGTAGTTCATACTGTCGTTTTTATAAAAATTCACTCTCAACATTTTTTCCAATGGGGCGCCTAAAGAAATATAATTTCAAAAAATTAATAATAATTGACTGTAGTTCATCGAAAACATACAATATTTCTTAGGATTTTATTTATGCATGTTCTTAGAAATGTATACCTAATATTCAAAATGACTTACTACGATGATTATTTTTTAATGATTTTAATTTCCAATCGTGTAGTTAAATTGTTGATCACGTGTTTAATTCGGTCCAATCAGATTATTATTATAGTGGGAATTTTCTAACTAGATTATTATAGTGAGAATATTTTGAGGTAGATTGTTTCTTTTTTTTACAACAAAGGGCCTAGCCGGGTAAGATGATGAAAAGTGCCCCCAACTCGATTCGAGTTCCATATAGGTCACCGTTTAGCACATATAGTGAAACTCACTTTCTGAAATTTTTAGCCCCCTAGGTGGTCATGTCACCCACCTAGAGCCTAATTAGGGTTTTTATGTTTTTATTTTTTATCTCAGCGACATCGAGAACTAGCGAAAAACTATAAATAAAAAAGTTGTAAGCTTTAAAAAGTTCTGTCAGAAATTTTTTTTTTTAATTTTTGGCGGGAAATTTAAATTTTAGAACGATTTTAAAATTTTAAATGAGTATAAAAAAATAACTAAGACATTCGTTTTCACCAAAAAAAATATATAACGTGTATTCTTGCATAATATTTCACCCTGAATTTTTAATTTTTAAAATTGGTGAAACGCACCTTTAATAATAAAAAAACCGCATTTTTTCGGATTTTTTTCGTTTTTTGATACAATTTTATACATATTTTTCAAAAAAGGTAACACCGTCACTAGAATAGATCAAAAACTAAAAAATAATTGGGGTTTGCTTTATAAAAATTTTTTGTAACGCCATCCATTTTCAAGATACATGGCGTTGAAGAAAACAAAATTTTACACATTCTTTACGATTTTGCCGAAACTACTGGCAACATTGTAATAAAATTTGACGAGTTTTAAGAGGTAGTTGTTGTGCATTTTTTGACATACAATTAAGAATTTTATATTTATCATTGGCTCGCATAGGGGTAATGGACTGAACTTTTTAAAGAAAAAAAGATAGTACGCCACTGACATATTTCAAATTAACAATCATTTTTGAATTCCTCGTTCAATTTTCGATAAAAAAACTATCTTCTCATTTTTTCATACGACGCGCAGTTTTGCTGCAAAAAATAAAATATCTTAACGCTTCCAAAGTATTCGAATTAGTTTTTATAATGGATGTACGAGTTTATGTATGTAAGATGTAGAAACTACTAGAAGTTCGAATACTTTGTAAGGGTTAAGATGTTTTAATTTTTGAATAAAAATGGCGCGTCGTATAAAAAAATAGAAAGATATATTTTTTGTCTCAAATTTAACGAGGAATTCAAAAACGATTGTTAATTTGAAATATGTCAGTGGCGTACTATCTTTTTTCTTTAAAAAGTTCAGACCATTACCCCTATGCGAGCCAATGATAAATATAAAATTCTTAATTGTATGTCAAAAAATGCACAACAACTACCTCTTAAAGCTCGCCAAATTTTATTACAATGTTGCCAGTAGTTTCGGCAAAATCGTGAAAAATGTGTAAAATTTTGTTTTCTTCAACGCCCTGTATCTTGAAAATGGATGACGTTACAAAAAATTTTTATTCAGCAAACCCCAATTATTTTTCAGTTTTTTACCTATTCTGGTGACGGTGTTACCTTTTTTGAAAAACATGTATAAAATTGTATCAAAAAACGAAAAAAAAAAACCGGAAAAATGCAGTTTTTTATTTTTAAAAGCGCGTTTCACCAATTTAAAAAATTTGAAAAAATTCAGGGTGAAATATTATGCAAAAATACACGTTATATATTTTTTTCGTGAAAACGAGTGGCTTAGTTATTTTTTTATACTCATTTAAAATTTTAAAATCGTTCTAAAATTTAAATTTCCCGCCAAAAATAAAAAAAAAAAATTTTCGGACAGAACTTTTTAAAGCTTAAAACTTTTTTATTTAAAGTTTTTCTCTAGTTCTCGATGCCGCTGAGATAAAAAATAAAAACGTAAAAACCCTAATTCGGCTCTAGGTGGGTCACATGACCACCTAGGGGGCTAAAAATTTCAGAAAGTGAATTTCACTATATATGCTAAACGGCGACCTATATGGAATTCGAATCGAGTTGGGGGCACTTTTCATCATCTTACCCGGCTAGGCCCTTTCCTAGTTTTGACAACTGTCATATTTAAGAAAATAAACCATAATAGCCATTGTGGCTATTTAGCAAGGACATAGAGTAAGTCATCGTAACCACACTTTTCAATTTTTTAACATTCAAAATGTCACCCTTTTTCAATTGTACCAAGTGAGATTACTTACTTTTAGGTTCACTGATGATGGACTGATAAGTCCGAAAACATTTTGAACGTAATCCGTTTGAATTTTTAAAAAATTTTAGAATTTTTATTAAATATACCAACTACAACTAGGGAGTTTTACTTCATGTTAATTTTATTTAAACCATAATACACTTTTAGTTCTGCATCTAATGTCAAATTATCACGGGTCAACACAAATCGGCAATTTTAAGCGATCGAGTGTACTTCAGTAAGATTATTTCATGAATAAAACTGTATTTATAAATAATTTTAACAAATATTTTATTGATATCTTCGTTTGAATATTTGCTAAACTGTGTTGTTCACTTTGACAAGTTCAAAAACGTGTGTCACATTAACTGGGATAAACGCCACTGAACGTTTTTGTACAAAGACATTATAGGCGAGCTGGAGATACCCCTAAAATGACCAGGTACTGACCACGGACAGGTGAATGGCTAATTTTAATTTTATTCATACTTTATATTTTTGAAGGTGCTGAACATGAAAATGAGGTTTGTATTGAATTTTATGTGGGGGAACATTGTCAAAATCGCAAATTTAACCTAAAAATAAAAAAAGAAATCACGTTTTTTGCGTTTACCTCGCTACAACTCTGTTCAATTTTAATATGTTTTTCTGAAATTTTTACAGTATATAGCTCTAACATTTCTGAAGACAACGGTACCTGCCTTAAGCTTTAATTCTTATTCTGATAAAGGTTATGAATTTTTCAAAGGAAAAGGTGCGGATTTGTGCATTGCAAAGTTTAATTGCAAATGTTGAGTGACAAATTTAAAATTTAGCCTTTTAATCACGTTTATGTTAATATAGAGAGTAAAAAGAAGTTTTCTAGAAAATTTTAGATCAAAATGTTTTATAGAGAAAAAAAAAACAGTGCAACTTTTATTATCGACTTTAGAAATTCCCAATATACCGGTTATTTTTCGAGATACTTACCATGGGTGGTGAATGGCTAATTTTGGTCTTAGATTATGTTTTTGACGGTGCTGAAAACGAAAATGAAATTTATTTTAAATTATAGGTGGGGGAATATTATCAAAATCGCAATTTTACCATAAAAATAAAAAAAGCGAAATCACGTTTTTTTGATTTTAACTCGCTACAATTCTGGTCGATTTTAATATACCTTGTACACTATATGTTGCTCACTTTTTTGAAGACAACGGTATCTGTTTTAAGATTTTAGTCTTATTCTAGTAAAAGTTATGAATTTTTTAAAGTACAAGGTGCAGATTCGTGAATTGCAAAGCTTAATCGCAAAAGTTAAGGCAAAATTTAAAATTTATCTTATTAATCACGTTTATGTTAAAACATAGAGCACAAAGAAGTTTTAACTATCCCCAAAATAACGCTTATTTTTCGAGATACTGACCATGGGAGGTGAATGGCTAATTTTGGTCTTAATTTATGTTTTCGATGGTGCTGACAATGAAAAGCAGGTTTATGTTGAATTTTATGTGACGGAACATTGTCAACATCGCAATTTTAACCTAAAATGAAAAAAAAGTGAAGTCACGAATTTATACGTTTAAGTCGCTACAACTCTGTTCCGTTTTAATATTTTTTTCTAAAATTTCTACGGTATATATTTCTTACCTTTGTGAAGACTATGAAAGTAACTGTAGTCTTTCAGTCTTTTTTCATAAAAGTTATGAATTTTTAAAAATAAAAGGTGCAGATTCGTGAATTGCAGAGTTAAATCGCAAAAATTAAGTAACAAAATTTAAATTTATCCATTTGATTACTTTTATATTAAGCCATAGAGTTCAAAAAGGTTTTATGGGGAGCTTTAGGTCTAGATGTGTTATAGAAACAATATGGTGCAACTTTTAATTTTAAGAAAAACATGGTTTAACTTTTTTTTATTTTTAGGGCAAAATTGCGATTTTGACAATTTTCTCCCACCTAAAATTAAAAATAAACTTGATCTTCCTTTTTAAGCACCATCAAAAACATAAAGTAAGACCAACATTAGCCATTCACCACCAATGATCAGTATCTCGAAAAATTAGCGTTATTTTGGGGAGTTATAATGTAGATGTTAAACGTTGCACCATTTGTTTTCTATAAAATATTTTCATCCAAAGCTTTCCAGAAAACTTCTTTGTACTTATGTTTTATTTTTGAATTTGATTTAAAATATATATTTCAAATTTTGTCAGTCAAATTTTGCGATTAAAATTTGCAATTCACGAATCTGCACCTTGTACTTTAAATGATTCATAACTTTTACTAGAATAAGACTAAATCTAAGCTTAAATCAGAAACCATTGTTTTCAAAAAAGTTAGCGATATATTATAGTGTACAAACTTTAGAAAAAAATATTAAAACGAACCAGAGTTGTAGCGAGCTAAACGCAAAAAACGTTTTTTTTTATTTTAAGGGTACACTTGCAATTTTGAAAATATTCCCCCACCTAAAATTTAAAATAAATTTCATTTTCGTTTTCATCACGGTCAAAAACTTAATCCAAGACCAAAATTAGCCATTATCCACCCATGATCAGTATCTTGAAAAATAAGCGTTATATTGGGGATTTCTAATGTCGACATTAAAAGTTGCACTATTTTTTTTTCTATAAAATATTTTGATCTAAAACTTACCAGAAAACTTCTTTGTACCCTCTACTTTAACATAAACGTAATTAAGAAGCTAAATTTTAAACTTCGTCACACAACTTTTGCGATTAAACTTTGCAATGCACAAATCCGCACTTTCCAGTTGAAAAATTCATAACATTTATCAGGATAAGAATAAAAATCTTCAGAAATGTTAGAGCTATAAATATTGTAAAAATTTCAGAAAAAAATATTAAAATCGAACAGAGTTGTAGCGAGGTAAACGCAAAAAGCATGATTTAATTTTTTTTATTTTTAGGTTAAAATTGCGATTTTGCAAATGTTCCCCCACATAAAATTCAAAATAAACTTCATTTTCGTTTTCAGCACCCTCGAAAATATAAAGTATGAATAAAATTAGCCATTCACCCCTCCGTGGTCAGTATCTCGAAAACTAAGCGCTTTTTTGAGGGTGTCCCGCTCCCCACTCGTGTAAAAAAAATAATCTGTCGAATATCACACGATAGTAAGAATAAATTAGAAAATAATGCTCCAATTTTTTTCTCAATCTCAAGTTGTCGAAGAATTGTCTCATAATTGTCAATTTATTCTCACTCTCTTGTGATATTAATTTTTATAATTTTTGCTTTTGAATTGACGAGAGCTATAGCTACAGCATTTACTCACGTAACCTTTCACATTTTAGTCTTATTCAAATTTGTATCAATTATTTTAATGGCGGGCACATTAATTTCCCCAAAATTCAGTCAACACCTCATTCTCATCTCTAAAAGTACGTAGCGTAATTTAGAAGAAGAATTAAACGATCTAATAATATAATACCATCATTGTCTTCATTTCTCATCATACGTCTCTTGATAACCGTATTAAGAGATATAATTAATGATTTAAAAATTTAAGTGAATTTCCTTATTACCACTAATTTGTTCTTCGTTTTATGAATACGGCGACGAAATTGTTGAAGTAAAAGTTTCTTTGTTATAATATAATTAATGTTGGCAATGTTGGTGGTCTTCTGCAGATACAGGATGATGCGGAAAATGATAAAATCGTTTACCGATGTTCGAGACTAATCGTCAAATTTGTCTCCTATAATTTACTACTACTATATTTTCTTACTATAACTGTCCATTATGGTTGTAGGCGCCAAATTTCGCCCCAATGTGTTTTAACTGCATTCATTTTCTCGAATCCTGAGAAACCTAAGAGGTATTTTTGAAAAATTTAAACGAAGAATGAAAGAATACATTATTACCGAGGGCCGAAAGTCCTTAGAATAATCAGAAAGTTTTTTTTAATGAGATATTTGAAATTAAATATCACATTAAACTTTCTTTTTTTTTTTTCACCCCTGTAACTTATTAAAGTAAACATTATAGAAGTTTTCAGGGACTTTTGGCCCTCGGTAATAATGCAGTATTTCATTCTGCGTTTAAATTTTTCAAAAATACGTATTCGTTTTCTCAGGTTTAAAAAAAAACAAATGCATTTAAAACACATTAGCACGGAATTTTGCGCCTACGCCCTTAAGATAAAATATATTATGTAGTAGCGTAATTGAAACAAACGGTAAATTCGAAATGTTTTGCGTAGCTACTTTGAACTTTTACAGAATATTTAATTTACACTGTCTTAAATTAATTTACACTACTAAAAAAAAGAATTTTTGAACAATCAAAACTGCGTGTTTTAAAAACTGCTTGTTTTTTGCTTCGTGTAAAATTTCTTAAGCTACTATTAAGAAAATAAAAGGGGCCCTCGTTAAGACACTCCCAACCAATTTAAAATTCAAAAAAATTCACGTACCTACATAGTTAATGGGATCAACTTGATGCGTTTACAAATATTATATGTCTCTTTTTATAAACCCGTAGATGGACTTTTGGTACAAAATGCCTTTTTCTGAAAAAAGTGTAAGATTCTTGCAGATAGCAGCAGGTGTATTTTTTTTTATTTTATGTAGGTATTTTATTAAAAACTCGATTTCAAATGTTTTCCAGATTTTTCCGTAAGGTGGGCCAATTTCAAAAATCCGAAAAACTGGTTTTTTAGGAGTTTGGAGGATATTCTCCATTTAACAGTGTTCAAAATAGATCAAATTTTTTATAGGTTAAATGTAATTTGAGTCTGAGCTTCGCAGACCACATTGCTAGACCAATAGACAAGTAGACAAAAGACCCACTTTGGAAGGTCACAATACAACATTGGACACATAACCTTATGAAGGTAAACGACCGAAAAGTCAGAAGAAAACTCAAAAGGATCTGGCAGTGCTCTAGAGCTCCATCTGATAAAACTATACTAAATAATGCTACTTAACAGTTTAAAAGAGAAATTAGAAAAAATAAAAACGATTCAATTATTAAATATCTAAAAGAATTTACAAAAGATAGCACAACTGATAATTTCCTCTGGAGAGCCACTAAGAAATTAAATGACCGATAATGCAAAATCCTCCACTAAGAAATACAGATGGAAGCTGGACAAAAGACAAATTACAAGGGTAATAAATTTGCTGAATATCTCAAGGAAACATTCCAGCCAAATCAAGGTGATAACACACTTCAATGGAAAAAGTCACACAGGAAGAAGTTAAAATTAAACTGTAGTCACTCTACAAGTAGTGGCCGACGAAATTAAATCAAACATCAATCCCAGGAAAGCAGCTGGGTTTGATTTAATTACTGGGTAAATCTTAAAACAACTTAATAGAAAAGCCATAGTAAAACTGACATATCTTATAAATGCCTCATTCACCAAGATGTGGAAAGTGGCTGAGGTCATAATGATCCTTAAACCCGAAGAAAAAACAATAGGTACATTCCTGTTAACGTAAATAATACTCAGATACCATATGCCGATACCGCAAAATATTTAACAAGACCATTGAAAAATTTGCCAAGACTCACGAACAACGACTTCTTCAACACGTCAATGTTGAGGCCATCCAGCTCCTCGACAACACGGATCTAGCTAGAAGACTCAACATGAAGAAACCCTTTGAGTTAGTTAAGTGAAAAGTAGAGCACGGTGCAAGTGATGGTACAGGTTAATATTTGTGCAATAAATTTGCAGATTCTAAGGGGTACTAGTGAGTTTGTGCTTAGTCTTAAAAATTAGGTTAGAAATAAGTTGCTCATTGATCATATTATTGGATCAGAATGTAATGTTCTTAATAATCTTATTGATTTAAAAAAAAAAACTAAATACTACTAATCTCTACAAATTGATTGTTATTTATCCAAAACATTTAAAGAAAAATTACGCGTCTCAAAAATATCTCGACGTTTCAGATTTATATAGTATTATATAATATTATAAAGACATAAGTATGGAAACATATGTTTCTTTGTTAAAAAGCCATAATGTTTGCGGCGTTGGTGGTCCGAAATAAAATATTGTGGATCAGATACAACAAAGTATTAAAAATCTTCTATAGTCGATAATAGCCTATAATTATTTCCAGTGGACGTATTCACGTATTCCCATGCCTAATATCTCTCTGTGAGAGAAGACAATGAGGGTAAATATGTACAAAGACAATCAATACACTTAGTCACATCATATACAGGACGTCTCACTGAATAAACTTTATATGGATATTAAGGATGTTTTTTAATGATGTATTGAAGATATAACATGAAAGGTTATTAGTGGGGATTTAGAATTTATAAAAAAGTGTGGTTTGTTTTCTTTACAAAATTATTTATTTTGAGCTAATAATATATGACTAAATTTAAAAATAGATTTTAATAAATTAGAGGAGGCTGCTTGACTAGTCAAGACACTTGCATAGAATAAACAGCAAAATATCTGTTAAGCGTATATTGAAACCAGGGTTGACAAAATAAGAAGAGGAAGACCTAACCTCTTCTTCTTCATGTACGATGTCCTTTCAGAACGTTGGTTACCATCATAGGTATTTTAATTTTATTCACTGCCTCCTTAAATAACATGCTTAAATAACACCATACTAATCCCGCAAGTTCTTCAACCATGAGGTTCTTCTTCTTACTGGACTGCGTGTGCCTGCTATTTTTCCATATTTGAGACCTCTCATTACATGTCCGAAATACTCCAGCTATCTCTTCTTGATGGTTTCTATAATATCAGTATTCTTGCTGAGGCCTTCTAGTATTGTGGAGTTTCGGATCTTCTCCACCCAAAAAACTTTTAAAAATCCTTCTATAGCACCACATTTCGGATGCCTCAAGGCAATTTAGATCACAGTCCAAGACTCGACAGCATAAAGTAAGACCGAGAATACGTAGCAGCGAAATAAGCGGATCCTCGATCCTAATTTCAGATCTCTGTTACATAATACTTTGGACATCCTTCTTATAGCGGCTCCGGCCTACTCTATCGGTACACGACAATTAGACCGAAGTCATTAGACCAAAAAGCACTTTACCGAAACCTCACTAGACAGATCAGCATTAGACCGAAATGGTACAAAAATTAGAAAAGATTGCAGTAAATTATGCTAAGATTTTGTATATCTGTCTTTTTGTTTATTGTGTTTTTTTGTATTATTTTATATACAGGGTGAGTCATGAGGAACTGTACATACTCCTACCTCGTATAGTAGCTCCTATGGGGAATAACAAATGACAACAAAGTGTCTGCTCCCATTGTTTAATAATATACACGGCGAGTTTCGCATTTTGACAGAAATTTGTATTCGTCGTAATTTTTGAACGGTCAGATCAATGTGTCTCTTATTTTGGCCAATTTTTACACTATTACCACCTAATCAACTGATTTATGCAAACTAGAAAAAAATCAGGTCCGGCTTTAAAAAATTAGTTCGTTTTGGTTTAAAACAAATTTCACCCTGTATACGCTTTTTGAAAACTCTAATATGAATTTTACAAATTAGACAAATCCATCCCCATCCAATGGCACTACAGCCCAAATCGAGCCTTGGCCTCCTTCAATAAACTTCTCCAATCATTTCGATTTAGACAAATTAGACAAATAGGCAATTAAAATGTCATATTTATTTTTTCCCCACACGATTACTTAATTTTTTATTAAAAAATCAAATTTGTCAAAATCGGAATTTTAACCAAAAAATGAGAAAAAAAAACGAAATCACGGTTTAACTCGCTACAACTCTGTTCCATTTTAATATTTTTTTTTCTGAAATTTTTACAGCACATATCTCTTACCATTGTGAAGACTATGAAAATTGTTGTAGACTTTCAGTCTTCTTCTCGTAAAAGTTATGAATTTTAAAAAATAAAAGGTGCAGATTCGTGAATTGCTAAGTTAAATCGCAAAAATTAAGTGAAAAAATTTAAAATTTATCTATTTGATCACGTCTATGTTAAACTATAGAGTCCAAAAGAAGTGTTATGGGGAGTTTTTGATCTAGACGTGTTATAGAAAAAAAATGTTAAAACTTTTAATTTTAAGAAAAACGTTGTTTTTTTAAATTAATTTTTGTAAAAAAGCTAATTTTTTTAAATATATGCAAAAACTTTGCCAAACTTTTTATGCCTAGTCAAATTTGATTTTTTAATAAAAAATGAAGTAATCGTGTGGGGGAAAATAAATATGCCATTTTAATTGCCTATTTGTCTTATTTGTAAAATTCATATTAGAGTTTTCAAAAAGCGTATACAGGGTGAAATTTTTTCTGAGACCCAAAAGAACTAATTTTTTAAATCCGGGCGTATTAACATGTTAACAACTAAGTGGCAACGCATCCCTTCTAACGGCATCATTTAACTACTTGTAACGCCGACCTGAAGATGATCTGAATAATGTAGAGATCGAAACCGGTCGTCAAAGTATAATTAAATGATTGTGAGTAAGTCTTTGTTTCATTACAACATTTAATATGGACTCACATATGCAGCCCATTTAATATTTGACTAATATTTTAATTCAATAATTATAAATTTCACGACTAAATTCTAAAATTAAAATGTTTAAATTTGGCGCCACTTCTGACATACCTAAATCGAATTTCAATACTACTACCAACATACTGACATACCAACTATATTATTTAAGTACGTGTTTAAAATTAAAACATCGTAATTGCTCGTAGACTTTAATTTTAATAATTAACTATTTTTAATGGTACATAAGCCACAATTTTACTAAAAAAATATTGGCAATATTTTTAAATAGCAATATCATTTTAAAGTCCTCTATTTTAAAATGTACCTATAATATAGGTATGTCTGAATTGCCGATATAAATGAATCAGATTAAATAAATTATTAGAAGGATTTTTTACTAAGCAACACCATTTTTGTTTAATTCATTAATATTTTTGGTATTTTGACAATGGCATCCGATTTGGACGTCGAAACGTTAATAAAATCATTTTTTTAGTAAAATTGTGGCTTATTTCCCATTAAAATAGTTAATTAAAACAATCCACAAGAAAATAGCTTCAGAACAACTTTAATTTTAACGTTTTGTAATAATGTTATAAAGTTAATGGACTAACTTCATGTTGTATACATAATTATAAACAACAATACAATATTTGATCTACTCTATGTCATATTATGTTTAAGTTTTTAGTTTGTCAAAACTGTCATTATAGATAGCAGTGCGTGAAGGGTTTAAAGTGTGCGTGAAGTAACAATGTATTTTAAATGGGATTTACTTTTTCTCACACTTTGAATGGGTTTTTTGGCACACTTTCATATAATCAAATATCCTTAACTTTCGCGTTGTCATGGTGATGACAATATGAGCAATGACTTACAAGAAAATTTTTGACAGTTTTGCGGTTTGAAAGTATGTAGTTAGAATTTTTATATGTCAAAGTTCTAAAAATTGTAGAATAGAAATGAATTCCAGTGACGAAGAGTTACAGTTTTTTTATTTGTTTATCGTAGATAAAATATTGTATGAAACTGTGCGTGAAGTACTTTTTGCGAACTTACGCGATGTATAGCACTCGCTCCGTTGTCGCTTGTGCTCTAAAAATCGCGTGCGTTCGCAAAAAGCATACTTCACGAACTGTTTCATAAATAACTATTATAAACTTGTTTTAGACTATCCTGATAAAGCAACTAAATTTTTCGAAAGCTCGATATTAACAAGGAGTTTCTCTTATTCTGCCCTTTCTACTTCACTAACTCATTTATACCTCAAAATAAAACTGTAGTTTATAAATATAGACAATGTACATATTTGCATAAACTGTGCCGTATTCTTTAAAAATTTTATTTATTACGCTCGGCAAAAAATCACTTATGCTCGATACCCAATAATACAATTTCTGGACATCCTGTATATTGTAGACAATCTCTGCACGTATTCACATGGTGTGCTTTATAGTTATTTTATACGCGATTACAATAAAACATGTGAAAATGTTCTAAGTTGTCATTAGCAAGAAGATGTTAATGGTGTGCTGTGTTTCAGATTAAAAATATTATATTGACTCCCACAAGACGGAAGTGTCTGCGATACATGAGAACACTTTTATAATTTTGTATTACAAATCTGTTAAATATGTTTTTATAGACATGGAAATAACTTGTTTTTACTTTATCTTTAATATATGTCTTAATTTAGTAAGGACTTAAGGATACAGAGTAAACGAATAAGAAGTAAATTTCCTGTGTATAATTCAAAAACTCTTCTTTTAAAAAATTAAAATTTGATATTGATTTGCATTCGAAATAAAACTGGATTTTCGAAAAAATACAGGAGCATGGCAAGCTCAACAAAGAGAAATACTAATCAGTGGAAACAGGTGAGATACCACCACCATGAGCAACAGGGGAATTCGGTGCTTGATGTACATTTTTTTCCATGAATGTATGCATGTTATCCTGTTAACCTATCCCCACTATCTACTACTAAAATCCTACCTATCAGACAGACATTTCTTCGTGAAACAATGGAGTGAACTGACTGCATTACATCCAATATATTCTGGCGTTCCTCAAGGTAGCGTCTTGGGACCTATATTGTTCCTCCTTTTTACAGCTAATCTGCCATGAACAAGAACCACCACTGTAGCAACATTCGCTGATGACACGACGATCTTAGCATCTCACACCAATCCGGCCTCAGCTTCAAAGAATCTTCAGACAAACCTTGATAAAATTCAAAAGTGGCTATAAAACATGGCGTATCAGAGTTAATGAAACGAAATCTACACAAATGGCATTCACTTTAGGCAGAGAAACCTGTCCACAAGCACAAATCAACGACTGCTACCTCCCACAAGCCGACGATGCTAAATATCTTGGCATGCATTTGGGCCTGACCGACGCACGACGGCTGACTTGGAAGAAACATATTCACCAAAGGAAAACAGCTAGGCCTTAAATTTAGCAAAATGTATTGTAGTCCTGTCGCCAGGGGGGATTACAACGGCCTCCTTAATTCAGATAGACTTCCAAGTTTTTTTTATGTATTTTGACCAGTAGAACACGAATTTTTTGGGTAACACTTGATTCGGATGTCGATAAGATCGTTATAAACAAAGAACTTGAGGAATTACATAACAGCGATTTTTCGCAAAACAAAACATTTTTTTGTATTTTTTGGGTTATTCTCAGCAAAATATGGTCTTACAAGTTTTTTCGTTTGATGCATAGTTTTCGAGATAAACGCGGTTAAACTTTCAAAAAATAGAAAAAGTGCAATTTTTGAACTTGAATAATTTTTGATTAAAAAAATAAAATATCAATTCTGCTGACTGCATTTGAAAGTTCAAGTCAAATTCTATCGGTTTGATTATTTGCATTGCTAAAAATTAAGTTTTTATTTAAAAAAAGCCATAAACACATAGTGTTTCCCGTGCCCAATGCATGCGTTTTAATGTACGTAATCTACGTAGAAATTGTGTGTATGCGCGCGTACTCGTTCGATTTCAAATGAGAAATGCATTGAAAACATCATTCAATCACTATGTATTTATAGCTTTGTTTAACAATAAAAAAATTAATTTTTAGCATTGAAAGTAATTAAAACCGATAGAATTTGACTTGAAATTTCACATGCGGTAAGCAGAATTGCTATTTTATTTTTCAGTCAAAAGTTATTCGGGTTCAAAAATTGCAATTTTTCGATTTTTTGAAAGTTCAACCGCATTTATGTCGAAAACTATGCATTCTACGAAAAAACGTGTAAAAACATTTTTTGCTTAGAATGACACAAAAAATACAAAAAAAATGTTTTGTTTTGCAAAAAATCGCTGTTACGTGATTCCTTAAGTTTTTTGTTTATAACAATCTTATCGACATCCGGATCGACTGTTACCCAAAAAATTCGTGTTCTACGGGTCAAAATACATAAAAAACTTGGGTAAGTCCATCTGAATTAAGGAGGCCGTTGTACCCCCACTGGCGACAGGACTATTGGCCCATTAGAAGCAAATCTAAATTATCATTGGACAACAAAATACTGTTGTATAAGGCCATTCTCAAACCTGTGTGGACCTATGGTATACAACTTTGGGGAACCGCCAGTAATTCCAACATTGACATCATTCAAAGATTTCAAAACCAAGTGTTGCGAACCATCGTTGATGCAACATTTTACATCTCCATTGCATCATTTAAATTTAGCTAGTTTTTTAAAGGAGTTCACTCACTGGAGCGATTTTCTATATGTGCGTCAATCTCACATTAGTCAAAGCAAATGCTTATTACCCTTCCGGCAGATTGCAGAATCCATAAGGTGCTTAAGGGTTGAAACTCACGTCGAGTAGGAGGCTGCTAAGATGAGGGATTAGGGTGGTACTAGAATCACACTTCGTTGAGTCCTGCGACTCCAGTACGACAATGGATTACTCTACATAGTGAATAAAATGAGCAAACGGAATTTGAAATTTTGATACGGAACGGAATTATGGAAATACGATATACATATATTTTTTTAATTAGCTATATCGCTGAAAATGAAAATAAACTTACTATATTCTTATTTCAATTGTGGTCATGAGTATTTGGACATTGATCGTGTATATTCTCAGCTGCATTTGGATCTGATAAACCTCAATCAGTTGGACTTTTGGTGCCAATTTCAAACCAATGGTAAAATCTGGATCCACTATATACTCTGGGAACAAAATAGACGCACAACGGTGGACTGAAGCCAGCAAAAATACTCCGAAGTGACCAAGAGTGGCTCAGTGGGTTGAAAAGGTTATGGCTACTGAATTTCGGGATGTTAAAGGCTTTGGTATTTTAATTAACTGAAGGTATCTGAAAAATACAGCATTATAATGCAAATTAAAGCAAAGACTCAGTGAGAAATGGCTCCATATGTAAAAGAAAATATATTTCTCCAAGATAAGGTACTCAAAAAGAAAGAGATGGAAGGACGCAGTAGCCAGCGATCTACGCAAAATGGGAGTACAGCAATGGGAAATAGCTGCTCAGGACCGACAACAATGGAGGGAAATAGTAAACGCGGCCAAGACTCACATAGAGTTGTAGAGCCAAATGATGATGATGATGATGATGATGATGATAATGAAGATAAGGTACTAGCTCATAAGAGCGTTATGACAATAGCAAACATTCATGAGTTGGGCTTAGAATTAGTTTCTCATACGGATTAATCTCCTGATTTTGTCTCCTCTGATTATTATGTGTTTCCAAGTCTGAAAAGAAGCTATTTTGTAGAGCTTCTAGTAAAATTCGGACGATATAAAGAAGTTGTAAACCGCTGGAATCGTTATATTAAGCGAAAAGGAGCCTATATAATAGAATGAAATACAAGAATTGTTTGGAAAAACCACTTCAAAGTAAATTACTTATCACTTATCACACCACCAGTAAAATCACCTCTCTTCCTTTTCATATAAGTATTATAATCAAAAGTGCGAAATAATTTCAACAGAGACATAAAACAATATGGTGTTTTAATAAAAGGACAAACACAAAAATAATGAATAGCAATGTTTCCTACACCACTGCAGGATAGTTAGCAGGTACCGTTCTCGATATATAAATGACACTAATTGGCTGTCCTTTTTTTAATCGAAATTATGTACAAGAATTGCAACAGCAATAAATTTTCATAAACCGGACGTAAGCCAATAAGGGTTTTTATACAGGACGATACAAAATTTATACGTTACAGATATTAGATCCAATTGGAAATAAATAATTCGCGAGATGTTTTGAAAGATATTTATTGTCTTGTTATTGCTTTAAAAAGCAATAGGTCATCGTGTTTTATTGGGGTTCTTCTTCTCTGAATATTATTTGAGATTGTTTGATACGTTTTGAATAGTAAAAGGCTGTTCAATAAGCTTTTCGCTTCGATAAAAGAGGGCGTTGCTACTAATCTACACTTTATTATTTTGGTACACTCTTCATATGAACGTATGTATTGTGTTTCATTTTAATCTGTCTATTCATTCTTTGTGTAGGTATAACAGTTTCATTCAGTATCGACAGTCACAGTATATGGAAAGATAAAGTCTCGTGTAGTAATGGAATTTTTATTTTTAGAGAAAATGAAGCAAAGAAAATTTATGAACGAATGTTGAAATAGTCCATTAAAATGTTACATTTTTTAGGCCATACCTTGCATTTGTTAGAGGAGTCAATTTTGTATTGCAATACAATAAAAACAAATCATTAAGCATACCTTTCCAGCTTAATATTATTTTGTTCATACAATTTATTATGATTTTAACATTCCTATGCTCTTATTAATCTATTTTTGACCTTTCTCCCCACTATAAAACTTAGAACCCTAAGAATATATAGAAAAGCCCCAAGAAGAAAATGCAAAAATCTACAGAAGAGCAAAAAAATGATTTTTAAATATTTAAAATAGGGATTAAATGAAGAGTAATCGTCCAGGAGCATCGGTATGGCGTTTGTTTTTTGACAACGATGGCTTTTATTTTCATCGATATTGGTTCGAATTTTATTATCTTTATTTAATCGCCCCATTTCCAACCTTATCTACAGTTGCGTCATTATGCATCTGAAACAAGGTCTAACATAGCGCATATTTCAGTAATGACGCAACTAAAGCATAGTGGCTCAGCACCTTTTTACAGTTCGGTCTTTTTTATCATCTTTATATAGTATTTTAGAAGTCAATTGCGCAATAAACAGGAATTGACAAAATTTGCAGTTACGTCATTTTTCTTCCGTACCGTACTGAATATCTGCTTGCTATTACTTTTATTATTATAATTTATCCTAGGTGGCACAACAGTCGGTCCCCCTCTACTTAAGTTATTCTTACAGTTGTGCTACCTATTTGGCCTCGTGCAGTCGTATTAAAAATTGTGAAAAGTATTTTGAGTTTTATAGATAATACTATTGAGAGTCTAGTGGGTAAAATTTATATTTCTGTGATTAGATAAGCATTTTGTGCGAGCCATCTGTACTCACTGTTGTCGGCGAACGGTTTTCGTCTCTTTATATGGCAGAAATAAAGACGATTCTCTGGAAACCCTGAGCTGAGATACAAACGATTCGCTGAAACAGTGACAAAAAATGCATTTAATCTCTTCTGACTTCCTCCAACACAAGATGCAGCCCGTTTCCACAGACTCCGAGTGTATCGTTATTAATTTATCGGCATAAGATTAGTAAGTGTTGTCTTATGGATAATATAAGAATGGTCTGTATTATCTGATATGTTAGACCTACTATTTATTTTATTTTTTCTTTGTTATTTTTATTTCTTATGTTTTTGTATAGATATTTATTATAAAAAAAAACTTATTGTATTTTATCCTTGTAATTAGACCTTACAGGTCTGTTGGGATAACAAATAAATAAAGAAATAAATAAATTACCAGATAAAGTAAGCCCAAGGTTTTGTTTTTATTGTATTCCTATGAGAATTCGAGAATCTGGTCAAGTTTGGAGCGCTGTAAAACCTAGATAAATAAATAAAATTAAAGAACTTTAACTTTATAGTCTAAATTGTTCGCTGAAAAATACTCTACAAAATCGCTATGATGTTAATTTATTGTAAAATGAACGGAAAAAAAGTTTAACCTCCAAAAAAAAAACATCTTACAAAATTTTCTCTTATTTTTGTTTATAACTTTTTTGTTGGTCACTTGACGATAAAAAGGAATAAATATAAAATTGTAGAAAATTTAATTTGATACATTTTATGTGTAATTAAATTTTCTGTATGGTTGCTAGTTTAGGAGATACAGCGCGAAAGCCCTCTGCACCCCTTTTTCCAAGATGGCGGCCGGGACACAAGGACGGCGACCTCAAAAACTTGAACTTAAGCTTCTACTGAATCCCCCTACACATTAAAAAAATAAAATTGACTCGTCTAGGAAATGCAACCCTAAATGTAACATTTCATATATTGGGTTTATAAAAACTATGATAACAATTCAACGGAACAGTAATACATTCGAATGCGCCTTTCCCATCAACATTTAGAGCGTCTTCTAAAGGATAAAGTGGATTTTATGCATCGAGTCATCACTATGGATGAGATTTCGATCTACCACATCACCGTGATCATGAATCAAACAAAAGGCTAAGAGTGCCCAGAAATCGGCCAAAAAGGTGTTATCAGTTTTTTGGAATGCGAAAGAAATTTTGTTTGTGGATTATTTGCAAACTGAAGAAAAAAATAAATTTTGAAAATTATTGTAACGTTTTAGATCAGCTGAGGGAAAAAATTCATGAAAGAAAACCCGGTTTTCAGAAGAAACAAATCCTATTTCATTTCATATATGCATTTTGACAATGGCTAAAATCTATTAATTAAAGTTCGAATTGTTGGAACATCCACCGTATTCACCAGATTTGGCCCCTAGAGACGTTTATCTCTTGCCATACTTGAAAAATGCTATCGCATTATCATGAAATGATGAGGCCATAATAGCTGCGGAAGCGTATTTTGCAACCCTTCTAAATTCTCACTTCTGGGATGGAATTAATCAATTAGAATCTGGTTGGAATAAGTTGTAACGTTACAAACGTCACATCTTTGCTCTTTTATTTTTAAATAATTATTTTACTTTATTTTCTTTAATATTTCATTAATATTTTCTGAATTTGTTTTAACTTGTTTTTCTGTTAAAAACCTGTTTGGTGCCCGTTCTATAGGCAACTCTCTTTACATTTTAGAATCTCATCTAACCTTGTGTTCTGTGTTCATTACTTCATACTTACTTAGCCGTTATTTCAAATTTCATGTTCTGTGTTGTGTCTTTCGCTGATATGACAGTGACACTTCGTCTCTTAACAACACAGAGTGGTGGAAAATTAATTTCGCTATTAAAACCAATTACAGGCTGATAATAGCCATTTTTTTCATTAGACCATATTCTCTTGAGATGAGTCCCTTGAGACATACTGTACCATTCACAACCTTTTTTGTTTCTATACCTAACCTCGACTCTCCACGTGTCTTGATACCTTAATTTTGAATATTTCATTTCATTTATTGATATGCTTTTAGTAATCAAATAATTTAACTATTAATAATTAATAATTCCATTTAATTTATTTACCCTTGCCATCTACTAGTTTTTGAATACTATTTGGCAAAGGTACATTCTGGTTATTAACTTCTTGATTTTCACTTATACGCATTATATCTTCTAGTTTTTGGGAATAAATTCAACTTTTTTCCCTTCGGGAACATCAAGCCTTTCTCACCGGTGATGGAACGACAAGGCAAGACAATGGATACATCTCCACTAGACTACAGCTAGACTGCAACGACAAAAATCTTCAGTTGCAGGGATCTGAGGCCAAACATCTGCCCAGGTCTACAAGAAGTCTACAGCAGTACCATTCGATATCAAGAAGTAAGCAGCGGACCAATACCAAACGCCATAAATATAATCTACAAATTGTTAGTTTTTGGCAAGAATTTGAATATATTTGTTAATGTATTTACCTAATAAGTCACATTTTTATTATATCTTTATTGAACAATAATCATGATTGGTTAAAATATTGTTTTGTCTGCTTCCATTCTGAATTTTCATGGTTCATATTTAAGATTAGGACAAGACGAACACACACCTTGGGAAACTGAGCTAAGCTAGAGTGAACGATAGCTATCTTGGTTGGTTGAAATATAATTTTTCGAATATTGTTTCAATTAGCTGAGGTAGTTCATCGACTTCGCTTCAAAGTGTGTTGGTATCCAGAGAGACTATTATGAATAATGAAGTGTATTTGAAACGATAATATTGTGATTTTCTTATTGAATCCCAAAACTTAGTGAACAGCTTATTATACACACACCGGCAAAATTAGCCGAACACCTTAAAAATGGGACATGTTTGATGTCTTGAATTTCCTAAACCACTGGTCCGATTTGAGTGATTCTTCTAGTGTGTTATAGCCTTATTATTTAAGAATATCGTTGTAATAATATTGTTGCTAGACAGGTAAATATCATTTTATACCGGGTGTACCAAGCATACTGTGTTTTTTTCTTAAAGTTTGGAACACCCTGTGGAATATTCTAGCATATGTAAAATATTAAAATCAAAACTTAATTGTAGACTTAGGTTTTCTTAACATTTTCCTTTCCGATTCATTTACTTGCGTAAGATAATAAAAAAGTTATGTGCGTTAACAACTATCCATGTTTTTCATCAATAAATCCCCATAGTAGGGGAGGAAAGTATACTAAATTTGCAGTTACTCGAGAGTTATGGAGACCTGTTGGATTGTGAAGAGTATGTGCTAAAATCAGAAAAAGGTTAAGTTAAGTTTTCCATAAAGTGGGGAAATTTTCATTTTTTAAATTTAATTTTTCATTTGAAACAAACATTTTTCTCCGATTATAGCGCTATCTATCCATAATTCGAAAAAAAAAAGAATGTGTGTGTACTTTGTACGCACGTAAGAAGTTATACTTATACTACATATTATGTAATTTTTAAGGCAATACCAAAAATTTAAAAAAATAAAAGAATAAAACGCACACAAACAAATTGAAAAATGCCACAAAGAAAAAATGATTTCTGAACGAAAATAATTGTTGGCAAAAATTTTAAATACGCATTTTCTGAAAAAAAAATTATATAACAAATATACTTACAATCATGAAATGCATAAAAAAATAAAAAAATAAAAACTTGCATCGGGAATCGAACCCGTGACTTTCGGGGCGCTTTGATTCGTAATCGAAGCCTAGACTCACTCGTCCAATTCCACATTATTTGTCATGTGGAAAAATAGGGTAACTGAACGTTTTACTGTTTGACAGTTGTTTTGAATATAATTAAATTATGTAGTTTAAATTTTGTGGAAGAAAATATTAAAATATAACAAAACAGTAAGAAAACAATATATTAGATGAAGATTGGTAGAACTTTTGTTGGTAATCAAATTAAGTATGTAAATCAAAGCATTACATACCTACTAGATAAATAAATCTACGCCAAAAAATCATAATTTAAAAATAAAAATCGGACCTAATTTGGGATTTCTCTCTAAAATCCCCATTCTTGAGAAAATAAATGTACAGTAGAGCGTCGATTATCCGAACGTCGATCAACCGAACGACCGCTTATTCGAACTAGCGACTCCCGCGTCCCGCACTCGAATACCGAGCAAGCGTTAGTAATTGACGCTTAAAATATCTTCAATTTTCTTCAATATTGTATCCAAAAATAATTATGTTGTTGCAAAGACTGCACTTTTTTGTTTAGTTGCTAGTTGTCATTATCAAGATATAAATAAATATGTAGGTATATAAATATGGCTTTTATTCACTTGTGGATAAATATGTATGACTATAAATATGTATCAATATATTATAGTTCGATTATCCGAACAAATCGGTTTTCCGGACACCTATGTCCCCCAATTAGTTCGGATAATCGACGCTCTACTGTATTTCAACCTAATCCAAATGTATAATTACAATATCATTATAATAAAAACTACTTACCAAATTAGAATGAGTTTTCCTTGTCCAAAATAGTCCAAAAGTCCAAAAATATAGGTATATGAAAACTATTTAAAAAGGCAGTATAACTATTAACTAACTTTTGTTTGTTGTTTCTTTTCACACAAATTTTAAAACGCAACAACCATAAATAATCAAACTACAGCTGTACCACAGCCGCCATATTGAATAATTTTTGACATGTCATTTGATCATCCAATCAGAACAAAGTTATAATGCGCATGCGCCGGGATAATAGGTTTTAACATATAAAAATTCACCCTCATATCGCCGGTAAAGGTTAAAACTTCAAAAATGTGTCGAATAAAAGTTGCTTATTTTTACGTAAAGAATCTAAATCTGAAATAAAAATTGGGGGCTCCTATTTAAGATTTTAAATTAAATCCCCCACCCCACCTCCGTGGGGGCTCGTGACACCCCACGAAGAGGGGTGGGGGTAAATTAAAAATTTTAAAAACGAACCCTGCGATATTTCACAAAATGAACATCAGATCGTAAAACTGCAAAACACACCTATTCAATATTTTTCAAAAATCTACCGAATGGCACCAAACACGACCCCCCACGGAGGTGGAGTGGGATGTTACTTTAAAATATTAAATAGGAGCCCCCAATTTTATTGCAGATTTGGATTCTTGACGTAAAAATAAGCAACTTTTATTCGCAACATTTTTTCCAATTATGGATAGATATAGCCTATATTTCCTATAATCGGAAAAAACGATTGGTGGAAATGGAAAATTAAATTAAAAAATGGAGAGTTCCACACTTTATGGAAAACTAACTTAACTTTTTTTAGTTTTAGCACCCACCACTCTTCACAATCTAATAGGTCTCCATAACGCTCGAGTAACTGTAAAAGCATACCTTCCTCCCCCACTATGAGGATTTATTGATAAAAAGCATGGCTAGTTGTTAAAGCACATAACTTTTTATTTTCCAACATAAGCAAATGAATCAAAAAAGAAAATGTTAAGAAAGCCTAAGCCTACAATCGAGTTTCAATTTTAATATTTTATATATTATGTTAGAATATTCCACAGGGTGTTCAGAACTTTAAGATAAAAACACAGTATGATTTTAACACCCGGTATAAAATGACGTTTACCTGTCTAGCAACAATATTATTTCACCGGTATTCTTAACTAATAAGGCTATAACACACTAAAAGAATCACTCAAATCGGACAACAGGATTAGGAGCTTCGAGACATCAAACATGTCCCATTTTTAAGGTGTTCGGCTAATTTTGCCGGTGTGTGAATAAAATATGAATATGAAGTTTATTTTTTCTCTATATTGTTAGTATTTTTCTTCTTCTTCATTTGCCTTGTCGGTTCCGAATGTTGGCAGTTAACACGGCTATTCTTACTTCGTTTACGGCAGATCTGAAAAGTTCGGCAGATGATAAACCGAAGATTAAAATCTAATAATCCGAAATGTGTTCGTAACGCCTGCAAAGCCTTGCTAACTTATTTGTCGCGAATTACAGTCATCATCATTATCAACTAGCCTATATTTGTCCACTGCTGAACGTAGGTCTCCCGTAAAAATTTCCACCTATTTTCATCTTGAGCTTCTTGCATCCAATTTGTGGTGATGCGCTTGATATCATCCGTCCATCTAGTCGGTGGTCGTCCTCTGCTTCGATATGCCTCCTGCCTTGGTCGCCATTCCAGAATCTTTTTGGTCCATCTGTCATCCGTCAGTCTGGCAACATGTCCTGCCCAAGCCCATTTAGCCATGGCTATTCTTTAAACTGCCTCCGTGACTCCTGTTCTTCTTCTTATTTCTAGGTTCGGTACTTTATCTCTGATGGTAATACCTAACATTGATCTTTCCATAGCGCGTTGTGTAACTCTTATTTTATTTATTGTTCTTTTTGTCAGAGTTAGTGTTTCTGCACCATATGTAAGAACCGGCAAAACACACTGGTCAAAAACCTTTCTTTTTAAACAAACTGGAATATTAGACTTGAAAATGTTATTTAATCTACCGAAGGCAGCCCATATGAGACCTATCCTTCTTTGTATTTCAGTTGTCTGGTTATCTCGGCCTAAGCGAATCTCATGCCCTAGATATTTGTAAGCTATTACTTGGTCGATGCTATGACTCTCAATCTGAATTTTATCGCTGACTACAAGGTTGGTCATAAATTTTGTCTTTGAGGTGTTAATTTTAAGACCAATTGTTTTTGACACTTTATAGAGCGTGTGCAGCATTTTTGTAGCTTTATCAACTCTATCAGATATTAAAACGATATCATCGGCAAATCTTAGGTGGTTCAGATCCTCCCCGTTTATATTGATTCCCATATTATCCTCTCCTTCCATTTGCTTGAACATATATTCAAGAACAGCTGTAAACAATTTCGGGGAGATAGTATCACCCTGTCTAATTCCACGTTCTATTCTAAATTTCTTGGTATCTTCATGAAGTCGAACACAAGCTGTACCAGTTTCGTAGATACTTTTAATCATAGCTGTAGAGAAATACAGTCATAGCTGTAGAGAAATACAAGAAAATAGATTCTATTAGCTTTTTATTATAATTTGTAGAGCAAAACATAAAACTAAGTTTTAATGCAGTTATAATCTTTCAACTTAAATTCCACGAAAGTTACAAAGTAACTAAAATACAACGCTGGAGTAGCAGCAAGCAAAATGTAATTTAATCTATGGATCAGTGTTAATGAAGTTAATTGAGCTGAACCTAACCTTTGGTCAATTATTGTAGTTTTTACTCACAGGTCAGTGTTGCCAGATTCTTTTTTATTTATTAGACTATGCGTTTGTACTCAATATAATATGAAAAAGTTTATCTCAGGATACGGTATGTAGGACAAAAAACTCAAAAACAAACTGGGGCTTGTAGATATTTTAAAAATATCTAAATGTTTTCGATCGATCCCTGGTCTTCTGCCTGAAAGTCGGACAGTCTTCCTTCTTCTTCTTCTTTACGTGCCATCTCCGCGACGAAGGTTGGCAATCATCATTGATATTCTAACTTTGACACTACAGCCCGAAAGGGTTCAGTTGAGCTGCATCCAAACCATTCTCTGAGATTTCTTAGCCAGGACGTTTTTCTTCTACCTATTTTTCTAAAAACCTTACGAAGGAGAAAAGGTGGAAGAAGAATTATAATGAGGATTTGGGCTCAAGCTCAAGAATTATAAAGGAGAAAAGGTGGAAGAAGAATTATAAATGAGGATTTGGGCTCAAGCTCAAGCGAAAGACTGTCTACGGGATATAAGAATAATAAATAATCTCTATTATGAACAAGAAGCTGAGACATAAAAATAAATAATTTAAACACCAATAAAACAAAAATCAAAAGAGGTGTTAGACAGAGCTGTGTCTTGTCGCCATCACTGTTTAATGCCTATTCAGAGGAAATATTCAAAAAAGCATTAGAAGATGAAGTAGAAGGCATAAAAATAAATGGCCTACCCGTATGTGAAATTAGATTCGCTGATGACACAATACTAATAGCAGAAACTATTATAGATCTTCTTCCTCTTCAATGCTTTATCCGGTCCGGATGTTGGCGATCATCAAGGCTATCATTGTTTATGATCACCAAGGTACTCAAGATTACGTTGTTTTACTAAATTAAGCACTTCTTTTTCTTTTGTCATGCGCTGTAGGACCTCAATGTTGGTGACATGATCCACATAAGATATTTTTAGTATCCTCCAGTAGATCCACATCTCGAAGGCTTCAATCCGCTTTTCAGTGGCTTGCGTCAGTTTCCAGGCTTCAACTCCATACAGTCGCACTGGAAGAACGTAGCACCTCACTATCCGCATCTTGGTTCTCAAACTGAGATCACTGCAGCACAGCAAGGATCTCAGCTTGATAAATGTAGACCACGCCATTTCAATTCTGGATCTAATATCTTGAGTCTTGAGCGTAGTCCCATTGTGAGTTGAGGGTAGTTCCGAGGTAAGTGAATCTGTCGACTCTCTGGATCTCTTCGCTATCTGCCATTAGTGCCCCGGGATCTAAATTTACACGGCTGACAACCATGAATTTAGTTTTCTTAATATTAAGGTTCAGTCCGTATGTTACGCTCACAGTTCTCACACGGTCTAGTAAGGCCTGTAGATCATTTAGGCTGGTTGCTAGTAATACAGTGTCGTCGGCGTAGCGGATATTATTGATGTATTCACCGTTCACTCGGATTCCCATCTCTAGGTTTGTGAGGGCTTCAGTAAAAATTTCAGAACACACAGCCCTGCCTTACTCCGCGCATGATCTTCACTTGGTCGGTCAACTGGTCTTCGACCTTGACTTGAGCACGCTGGTTCCAGTATAAATTCATGATAATCCGAATGTCCTTCTCATCTAATCCTACTCTTTTTAGGGCGGTGACCATCTTCTGGTGCTGTTAACGGTCAAATGCCTTGGCGTAGTCAATAAAACAAGCATAGACATCACAAATCACAACTAACATCGCGGCATCTCTGAAGTAGAACTTGTAAGGTGAAAAGTGCTTCACGTGTACCCATGAAATCGCGGAATCCAAATTGCATTTCACCGACATTTTGTTCGCATTTCTTGTAAATTCTGGCAGGTATGATTTTAAGAACAATCTTAAGTACATGACTCATAATGAGGCTGATAGTCCGGAAATCTTCGCACGTTTTTGCAGATCGTTTTTTGCAGATCGGTATTGTTACAAACGTTGACAATAGCCATTTCTCTGGGATATTACCTGAATCGTATATGGCGTTGAACAGTTCAGTTAACTCCTTCGTGCTTACTTCACTCATCACCTTAATAAGTTCGACGGGTATTTCGTCCGGACCTGTGACGGACCTTAGACTGTTTTAAAGCCTCTTTCACCTCGCTTTCTAGTATTGACGGCCCTGTCATGCAATTTATTTCTGGAAGGTTGCCTCGGTAGTCCCAGAAGAGTTATTCGATGTACATTTTCCAGGTCACCAGCTTCTTCTTAACTGTTGTCGATTATAGATCTACAAAGAATTTTAAATAAGGTTGTTGCAACGAGTGAAGAATTTGGTCTGTCACTAAACATAAAGAAAACAAAATTCATAGTTATATCAAAGAAAATTATTAGAAACATCAACCTACATGTAAATAATAAGACGATAGAACGAGTTCAGAATTATAACTATTTAGAGACAAACATTAGTGAAACAAACGATTATACCAAAGAAATCAGAATTAGAGTAGAAAAGGCTAGAAGTGCATTCACTAATATTAAACAAATATGTAGTACAGACCTCAGCCTAAATTTTAGAAAAAGAGTACTAAAGTGTTATGTATTTTCTGTTCTTTTGTATGGTTTTGAGACATGGACTCTTAATAAACAATGTCTCAATAGATTGGAAGCATTTGAAATGTGGATATATCGAAGAATGCTGAGAATCTCCTGGACAGACAGAATAAACTATGGAGAAGTACTAAGAAGAATAGAGAACAGCAGGGAGATACTGGATTCCATCAAAATAATAAAACTGCAATAATTGGGTCATATAAAAGGTGGTGACAAATATGAACTTTTAAAAATAATAATGCAGGAAAGATTCAAGGAATAGCAGTAAAGGTAGAAGAAAAACTAAGAAATCTCAGAGAATGTTTTGAATGCAGCTCAACTGAACTCTTTCTAGCTGTAGTGTCAAAATGGCACGCAAAGAAGAAGAAGAAGGAAGACTGTCCGACTTTCAGACAGAAGACCGGGAATCGATCCCCAGAGTCGGCGAAAACATTTAGATATATATTTTTAAAATATCTAAGCACAGAATTTCCTTCCTCAGTCGTCATTTCATAACGCTGTCTGGGAAGATAATCAGGTGGTTTCTCGTTGCCTGCCTGATCGCAGTCTGACCGCCGCGCGCCGCGCCGGCCCCGGTTAAACCAAGATGTAGTTGCCGCTTATGAGTATTTTACACCAAACCTGTATGGATCATACACCAGTGCAATAATGATATAATTGCTGCCCCATGTCATGCACTCAATTAATTCGCGGGTACTTCTTAGTTTGCCCTTATTCGTGCCTGTAGTGCATATCTTTAGGAACGCTCCCCATCTTACATTGGGACGTGCCGGGTCGGTGTTTGGGACTTCCTCACTCCAGTCCTAAATCTATCAAGTACTGAAAAGCCCCTACTCAGTTCAGAGCTCCTCCTCGAGACTGACACGTTTTTAGTTAACGGATTATTTTCGAGAATTTATCGTTACTTTATACATGTATAATTAATCTTCTTCTTCTCCTTTTGTGTAGACATGACTCTGTCTGTTCCTTCAATGTGCCTCTAGTAAGTTGTCGTTCCATCGTTTTCGTGGTCTTCCCACTGATCATCTTCCTATTGGGGAACCGTCTCTCGCCGTCCTTCCTTCTCTATTTGTTGGCATTCGGATTATGTGGTCGTTCCATTCTACTCTTCTGTTTCTTACCCAGTTATTAATGTTGTCCAGCTAGCATCTCCGTCGTATATCTGTACTTCTAATATAATTACCCTAACAGGTAATAATATTTTCTTCTTCTCTTGGTACCTGATGTCATCCGTGTACCTCGTCTTGTGGCGTCTTTCTTCAAAGGTGTGGTCTCTATTATCAGCCCCTCACATCAGACCTTTTATCCAAAGACCAGTGCATTGGGAGATCTGAATACGAGGTTTTTATCTTGATATTCCTATTATGTGAGTAGGATCCATGACTATACTTAAGTCTTAGTAAAGGATCTAAAATCACAACTTTTAACTGCAAGATCCTCTGAAATATTTTCTTTTCAAGTAAAAGCATAAAATTTATTTTAGTTTCATTGCGCTGGCAACGGCGCGTTGATGTAAAGAACAACAGATGTACTTGTCTATTAAGTAGGGTCATTAAATGTGATCGGAGATGATAATTAATTAAATTACTGTCAATTATAGACGGATTGTTCTTGTAGTTTAGCAGGTGAATACATTTAAATACACACTTTCATGGAATAGAATTCGAGAATTGAAATGTTTCATTGATTAGACTAACGGTCTATTCGTATTTCGAATAATATGCAGCAATAAATAAGTTCTGCCCAACAGTAATAATTATTAGCACATTCTATCTATCTAAATAGCCTTCTTTGGTCCATCTTTGGACATGGGCCTCCCCAATCCTTTTCCATTCTTCTCAATCTGTCCCTACAGTTATCCACCTAAAGACCACGTGCTTCTTGACATCATCTGCCCATCTCATTTGTGGCCTTGTTCTGCTTCGTTTATATTCCCACGGTCTCCAATTTATGAGAATTTTGTTCCATCGGTCTTCTTTTTGTGTGTCCGGCAAATCTCCATTTCAACTTTGCAACTTCTTGTCTAACATCCCTAACTTTGGTTTTCTCTCTTATCCACTCGTTTCTCTTTTTATCCATTAGCCATATGTGCCACATTTGCCTTTCCATTGCTCTTTGCGTTTTTATGATCCTGTTCATGTTTGCTTTTGTTATGATTTTGGTCTTGCTGTAATTAATATTAAGGAGTATCTTTTCGGCTTCTATGTCCAGTTCTTTCATCATTTCAAACAATTCTTCTTTTTTATCGGTTATCAATACGATGTCATCAGCGTACCTTAGATGGTTCAAGCGTTGTCCAGAAATTTTTATACCTTTTTCTTCCCATTCTAATTTTTTAAAGATATCTTCCAGAGCCTGATTGAAAAGTTTCGGTGATATTGTGTCCCCTGTCTTACGCCTCTATTTATTTGAATTGATTGTGTTCCTTCGAATACTTTAATTGTTGTTGTGGCTTCTTTATATATGTATATTAGCTATTAGGTCTGTATATCTGTGGTCAATTCTGCTGTTAGTTAAAGAACTTTTCACTGCCAATGTTCGACACTGTCAAAAGCCTTTTCGAAATCTATGAACGCTATATATAGAGGGATGTGGTATTCATTTGCTCGTTCTATAAGGATTTTCGTACTTAATAAATGGTCACTTGTGTTAAATCCTTTTCTAAAACCAGCTTGTTCTTTCGACTGGTATCCGTCGAATTTTGTCGTCAATCTATTGGTTAAAATTTTTGTTAGGAGTTTATACATTACATTGAGCAGTGTTATAGGACGGTAGTTTTTTATATATGCTTTGTCCCCTTTCTTGTGTAGGATAATGGTTACGGATTCCTTCCAGATGTTTGGGATTCTTTTTTCTTTAATATTTTGTTAAAAAGGGAATGGAGAGTATTAATTACCACTTTTCCACCATATTTCAGCATCTATGCAGTTATTCCGTCTTTTCCAGGCGATTTGTTGTTTTTATTTCTTTCAATGCCTTCTTTATTTCTGATTTGCTTATTTCTGGCTGTAATTCAGAGACATTTTTTATTTTCAACTTAAGTTGTGTTTTAATTTCTTCTGATGGTTCAGCACATTATAAGTGCATAAATGGTTTAGCACATTATAAGTGCATAAATCGGCACATTTTTTCGGGACGAAAAAATTGCCGCATTTTACTAAAGGTACGACCCTTTAGGCGAGTCAGTACTGCGATTCCATGAGTTAAACCTTTCACCACGAAATGTTTCTTTTATAAATTATTGAATTGTCAGGTATCATCAGGACATTACACCGATATTCAAGGCTCTTTTTACTCTGTCTGCAGCGGTTCTGAAGGGTTATACAGTGCATTCTTAAAGTGTGGAGACGATCTATTATCTCATGACTTAATTATTTTCAGAGTTAAAGCTCTGACGGGTCGATTTTTATTTTTAAATTATGATTTTTTGACGTATATCTCATAATAGTGACGTCATCGATTTGGGCGTAATGACGTCATCGATGATTTTTTTAAATTGGAATAGGGGTCGTGTGTTAGCTCATTTGAAAGGCGATTAAATTCTTTATTCAGTAATATAAACATTAACATCATTATTTATACAGGGGGCCAAAAAATATTTTTTTAATTAAAATAATTGACGCAAAAAGAAGAATGCATGTAATTTATTTAACTCAAAATACATTTTACTGATGCCACATAATATAAAAAAAATGTTTTTCTATGGATGCTATACAATATGCAACTTCTCTCACTTCTTACATACATTCAAAACGAACAATTCCTCACGCAGTGAAAAAAGTCGGCCATTGCAGTGACAAATATTTTTTCTCACGGGTTCTCCTACTGTCTTCCATACTATGATCGCCGTTTCCATGGTAACATGCACAATACAAACACAATTATTAATGTTGTCAAATAAATGAGTTAAATCAAAACTTACCAGGAATTACCTTTCAAAACTGTTCAAAAATAACTATAAATTAGAATTTAAAAAAAATGTATGTAAATTTTAACAATATTAAATACATACATATATTATGTATTTTATTTCAATTTATGCATATAATTTACCTAAAAGCACCTAAATTATTTAATTGTGAAGTTTGAACTCGTGACAAAACCGCATCCATAGAAAAAGTACAGTGTACAACACATGAGAAAATTACATATTTCTCCCTGGCTTGATTTGCGGCCCTCGCCTCGTGCCAACAAACTTCTGCGTTCATGAGGAATATTTATTTTTTCTTTTTTTTTATATTATGTGGCATCAGTAAAATGTATTTTGAGTTAATTAAATTACATACATTCTTCTTTTTGCGTCAATTATTTTAATTCAAAAATGATTTTTTGGTCACTTTGTATAAATACTGATGTTAATGTTTATATTACTGAATAGAGAATTGAATCGCCTTTCAAATGAGCTACCACACGACCCCTATTACTATTTAAAAAAATCATCGATGACGCCATCACGCCCAAATCGATGACGTCACTATTGTGGGATATACGTCAAAAAATCATAATTTAAAAATAAACATTGACCTGTCCGAGCTTTAACTCTGAAAATAATTAAGTCATGAGATAATAGACCGTTTTCACACTACGAATGCACTGTATTGTTGTTTTTCCACTCAGCTGGTTTAAATTTTTCAGCCATCATATTCGTCATCTCCCCGGTCCTCTTTTTGCTTCCACCATATTTTTCATTTCGTAGTATGTCACCAAAGTCGCTCATTTTTATTTCTTTCGCAGTTTTGAGTATTTCGTTTTTATCTTTCTTAATGTTTCCGTGTTTATTACGCGTTGTGTTTATGATATTTTTCATATTATTCGATAACACCACATCCTATAGCTGGCAAGTCTTTCTTCAGTTGCATCCAAAATTGTCCAGGCTTTAACTCCATATAAAAGGACAGAGAATACGTAGCATCTAAATCCTCTAGTTTCAATTTCTATTCCCAGTTTTTTATTGCGTAATACTGCTTTCGTCTTATTGAAAGCGCTTCAAAGAATCTAAATGCGTCGTTTTATTTTTTATTTCAAGGCTGCGGTTCCATCGTTCATTTAGTTCACATTCCAAGTAATCTTATCTAAAAAATCATACAAAAGTAAAACAGTTCAAGTTGTATATTGATATAAAATATTTTATTAAAAAATTTCTTAAAATCTCATCCAAATGGATTGCAAAACGTTTTCTTTCTAAATTACAACATCTTCAGTGCCTAGAATGAAGTATTTCCACGTTAGATTAAAGCAAAAAGTTGAAATTGTGACTATTAATAAGAAAAAACATGTGGAAAATACTTACATTCTGCTGAGTAGTTGGAGCTAGCAAACCATTTAAAGTGGTAACCTCAGAATATATGGTTTACATAGTATTGTTTAACAAAATATAATGACTATAAGTCGATGTTAATGGATTAAATTATATACATGCTCAAAGGGCAACATGGTACCCTGTTTGAAAAAATGCTAGTTTCTTGCCAGTTCAATGGGCACAGACCAAATGAGAAAGTAGGAAAGAGACGTTCATTATGACAAGAGTGACATGACAAGACAGGATAAAGCCAATTTTTCGTTAAGAACTTCAAAAAAGTGTAGTTTTGATTTTGGATTTTAGTTAAACTGTAATGGTTGTTATATTCTAATATAATTATATCTGGTTATGTTCTCTAAAGCTTTTCCTTTAATGTAAATTATTTCGTCTTCAATCTTGTTCTTACTGACAATCACGATTTTTGTTTTTTTTGTGTTCAGCTCCATCCCATACCACTAGAATTACTGCTCATTCCGCAATTTGTATTGTCTCATCTGCATATCTGAGAATATTCAATAGTGTTCCTTCACTAGTCTTCTAGTGCCTCTTTAAATATCTTTTCTCTGGGGATAGTATAAATCCTTGTCGTACTTCTCTTTTTATAGGCATCTCTTATATTTTTGTTTGTCTACAGTATTGTGGCTTTCTGGTATCGCTATTATAATGACTTTCACGTGCTGATCATATATTTCTGTGTTCCGTAGTATGTTGGCAAGTCCCTCTGTATTGTATATTGTCAAATGCTTTCTCAAAGTAAACTAGACATTTAGACATATGAATACGTCACAGTTGATATCTCGACACCGTTATATGAGTGTTTGTATAGTAAATAATGCCTCTCTAGTCCCAAAGCTTTTCTAAATGCCAGGAGGTTTCTGCTTATTCTATTCTTGTATTCCCTCCTTTCCGATATTAATGACTTTATTTCTTGTGTTATCCATTGTTTGTATTTAAGAGAAGTATCGCCTTCCAGTTGTTGTTGTATGATGTTTCTCCGAATCTTCTCAACTCTCTCCATTTTTCTGTGACGGCTAATCTTTGCCTTTATATTTTCTTGACTTCCCTGTACTTATGTATTTGTTCGTTAGTCTGATCGCAGAAAGCAACTCCTTTTAATCTTCTTAGAATATTTCTAAGTGTTTTGGTAGCTGTTTTTATTTATTTTTTTTAGTTGGAATTTTATGTCTGCTAAAGCATTTGTGATCACTCTATCTATGGGGAATACTATGGGGTTACCTATGGTAGGGGAGCAAAGTATGCTAAATGTGCAGTCCCTCGAGCGCTTTGGGGACCTATTGGGTTGTGAAGAGTAAGTCCTAAAACAAAAAAAAAGTAAAGTTTTCCATTTTAGTGGGGACTTTCCATTTTTAATTTAATTTTCCATTTCCAACAATCGTTTATTTAGATTATAGCGACATCTATCCATAATTTATCGAATAAAAGTTACTTATTTTTACGTAAGGAATTCAAACCTGCAATAAAAAATGGGGACTCCTATTTACGATTTTAAAGTAACCCCCCACCCCATTTCCGTGGGGGGTCGTATTTGGTGCCATTCGATAGATTTTTCAAAAATATTAAATAAGTGTATTTTGCAGTTTTTCGATCTGATGTTCATTTCGCGAAATATTGCGGGATTCGTAATTAAAATATTAAATCTACCCTCACCCCTCTCCGTGGGAAGTCGTGTTTGGTATCATTCGATACATTTTTGAAAAATATTGAGCACGTAATTTTTAGTTTTTCGATTTTTTTAGTCATTCATTTCGCGAAATATTTGCTTTTTTCTTTTGAAACTTTGGGACTTACCCATTTCCGTACGCCCTGCTCAAATCGCCAGATTTTTGAAATATACACTGTTTTGCATGTACTTAACTTACCTTATCTTAATCTGACAATTTCGAGTTTTTCTAAGGATAGATTTTTTTTCAACCCCCCTTAACGAACTCCCCTGCATTAAGAGCCAATATAAAATATGGTATAGGTACATTTTCAGGGTACAAGGTTTCTCCTCATGTAATAATCTGACGCCCTCGAGTAACTGCAAAAATCCCCGCTTGGGCTCCCCTACCATAAGGGAAACTTAAGTTTATCTAAGTAACGCTCAGTTACTTTTTACTTGAACTATAAAAACCGTATGGAAACCGAAGAAAAAATATATTTATCTACCACTTTCTTCCATGCTTCTGTGAAATTATAATACGCAGTAGTATTTTCAAAAAAAATTTTTTTCTAAAGAATATTCTTTATTAAAGCAACCAGCAACCATTGTGCACCGTCTTGTTGTAAAACAAAGCCCACATTTAACATGTTGGTCAATTACTAAAAATCCATAATGTTCTTGCTACCGATGTTCATACAAATAATACCTACAAGAGAGTATAACTCGTTTATTTGAATAAGGAACAAATAAATTCAATAATAAATTCAGTGACTTAACGCGTGTCCAAGCAAAAGGCCACATTACACGATATTGTTATTAGTATCTCCCCCATAATGTCACAATTACAAGCTGGAAGCACATAAACCATTCGGAAAATTTTAATGGAAGACCAGTTTACACAGCGGCGTAGAATACAATGAGGACATAAAAAATATTTATGTTTGGAAGCATTCTTATTTATATTTATTTTAAATATAAGTTACTACAAGGCAATTTCTCGTTTTCTTCTTTTCTACTTCTTTTATTAAACCTTTGTCCTGATCTTGTCTGATCTTATGGCTGTAATCGCATTTGTGATGTAGCTATCTTGCCATTTTTAAAGGATCTTCTCGTGGTCTGGTACCTCGTTTTGTCTCCTTGAGCCATCGTGTATTGTCATGCATTTTACAGGGATATCCTTATTTATTTATTTGGCTGTCTCTTAATGTTTTTCCAGTCAGTGACAGAGAAAGGTTTGTTGAATTTGTCCAAGAAAAGGATTTCTTGTCCAAGAAAAGTCCAAGAAAAGAGAAGAGTCTTGTCCAAGAAAAAGAAAAGCTTCCACTAAGAATATTATATACCTGGAATTCGCCTCAGATCAGAAAATCGTAAGAAACCAGATAGGCTATATTATGATAGGAAGAAGATACAGAAAATCTATTAAATTCAGAGAGACCTATCCAGATGCTGACGTAGCTTCTGACCACAATCCAGTTATTGCTGAATTCAGGTTAAATCTAAAACCATCTAAACAGAGTCCAAAATAGACACAGCAGTGTTCTCTCTATGGTAAAAAACAGGGAAACAAAATAATGTAGAATGTAGAAATGTAGAAGAAAGGATACGTCAAGAACAACTGTCTGCTACAGATGATAGCAGAAATGATCAGAATGCAAACATGCAATGGAAGAACTTAAAAGACACTATATTATAAATAACAAAGTAAAGATGAACTCCATAATAGTTCCAGAAAAAGAAAAAAGACTGGATGACCGACGAAATACTTAAATTAATGGAGAACAGAAACATCATTAAAACTGTAGACAAAACAAGATATGGCAAAATACACAGATAAATACAAAACAAAATTTGGTAAATGTTTTCTAGGTCTGGATCCCGCGTACCAATAAAAAGTTTAATTAATAGCAAGCTGAAAATTTGTTAATAGCTTAAGGGTGTCTAGTCGGACAAACTTTGATCTATGGGAACACTGGAACAGGGGAAGCTTTTATTGTGCAACAGGTTAAAAATTTGGAACGTCAGACTACGACAACGTCAGATATATTTAGTCGGACAGAATTTCCAATTGATTAGTTACCCTTTCATTAAACTCTCATGCAAAAATCAGATATTACTAACCAACATGTTTCCTGTCATTTGACATGTTCTTCGTGTTCCACTCATTAAAATTCCCAGTTGGTGATAAACACCAGTCTGATTTTTGCATGAGAGTCTAATGAAAGGACAACAGATCAATCAATCATGTCAATCAATCAGTCATGGCTGAGTCAGACCATTTTGAGCCCACGTGAACACGTTTGCTGTTCACGTGGGCTCAAAATGGTTTGACTCAGCCATGTTGTCTTTATAAATTAATAAAAGAATTTAGATGTGATTCTATTCACTGTAAAGGGTTATTACCCTACATCTGTGGCTTTTGCCCAGTATTCATGTTTTTTGTTGTGTTGTTAAGCAATTGCTCTTCTATGAAGGTATTTTAAGAGGACGAAGCTCTGATGATGGCACGTTATGTGTTGAAAGTACTTAGCTGATATAAAATATATTTTTTACACACTATCAAAAGTTTTTTGAAAACATACACCTGTTTGCCGTTTTGACCTATTTAGAAGTGTGTACAAGTCTTACAGTCTTTTCCAATTCATACAATTGAGGTTGGATTGATAAGATTAGAATGACCCGCATGCATCCCAGATCTCAATCATATTGAGCATTTATGGGATGAATAACAAAAGCTATTTGCCGTCACCCTAGGCCTCCAGAAAATTTGGTACAGTTATGGCCCTAGTATACCCTATTCCACGAACATACGCCTGTTTTGGATTACTTCGACAACGAATATTTTACTGTGCAAAATAAGAAGAACGAAAGTAAATTGCAAATTACATTGTTGTTTATTGGAATAATTATTAGCGCCATTTACTTTCGTACTTATTATGTTGCACAGTAAAATATTCGTTGTCGAAGTAATCCAAAACAGGCGTATGTTCGTGGAATGGCCCATAGAGTAATATCGGGCTATTCCCCAGACAAGGAAAACACATCTTTATTAGATGCTGAACAGATTGCGAGTAGTCGTTGCTGCAAGAGGTGGACATAACCGCTATTGAATTGTTTTGTTTTGTTGTTAAATTTGTTTTGTTTTGTTAATTTTAGTGCGTTTGATATTTTTAATTAAATAAACCTTCAAAGCAGCGTTTTTAATTACAGCTCTTACAAGAAAAGAGATATTCAGATAATTCAAAAAACAAGACCTTAGTGATACCTCCAGGATAATACAAAAGGAGTATGAAACAAAATCAGCCCTCCAATTTTTCCACAGAATTTTTTAAATTTGGGAGAAAAAACAACGCTTACATTCACCCCCGTATAATGCCATCTAAGCAAAAATGTTTTGTTATCGGAATAATAACAATTGACATCAATACATGTACCTACAAACTCGTGCAAGAATCTTGGAAATCGAAGTACAAATAATAAAGTTATAGATTGTCAAACTTAATCAAAAATTTTGGGTGGCGGAATTTTGTGCCGGTGGGTGTATACATATATACATTTAGTCATATCTTCATTTTTTTAAATAAGATTTTTTTGCATCTGGTTTTGGTAACATTTCAGAAAAAGTCACGCGTCGCCACTGATTGACGTGTTTTTTCCTAAACTTTAAGATGTGATTTGGCCCATTTCTCAATTCAGTCAGGTTGACAGAATCAAAAACTATATTATACATCAGCTCAAGCAGGCCTTAGGGGTCCAAGGCTTCAATGGTTTTCTGTCATTTACCTATGGTATTTGTTTTTCATTTCCAGAATTGCCTATCTTTGTACCTCCTTATATTATTCTCAGTATCTTCCGCTCCCATATATCTAGTTTCAGTTCTATAGTTTTCCTTAAGTTCCAGGTCTCGCTAGCATAAAGCATCGTTGGTCGGATAACCGTTGTATGTATTCTTATTTTTGCTCCTCTGGATGTTTTCTTTGATCTCAGCATCTTATTTAGACTTCCCTTACTTTTACTACCTTTAGCCTCCCTTTTTCGATATTTTGAGTCTCTTCAATTCTGTTTGTTAATGTTACCTACAAATAATAGAACTATCCAACTATCTCAAAGTTATATTTCTTGTCTGGGGTAGATTCTTCCCAAAAACTGCCCTAACTGGTTATCATTTCCCCTCATCTCCATATACCTTACTTCCTCCTCATTTAGTTCCAGCCCTAACTCTCTGGCCTTTCTCTCCAATCTTTTAAAAATTTCTTTTAATTCTCTTGGTCTTCTTGTTATTAGGGAAAGGTCGTCCGTGTACGCATTGATGTCTGTGGTGATAGATTAATGTGAATATTCCTTTACCTTAAAATACTTTTCAATATGTTTAAGGTTGAAAAATATAGCGAACAGGTTACAGTGTTTGTCGTCGTAGGCCTCTAGTAATGTCAAATGTGTCGGAGAGATGATCTTCTATCACAACTTTATTTTTGGTTTTATTCAAACGGCTTTAGTTAATAGTATTATTTTATCAGAAGAGTCAAAATATTTTAATATATCGATCAATCTATGTCTGTTTGATTGTGTCATATGCTTGTCCAAAATCAATAAACAAGATATTTAGTGATTTATATTTAGATTAATATGAGCCAGCCAGGATTTGTAAGAATTTGGCCTGTTCCTGATCTTTGCTCTAAAACTAGCATGGTATTCCTCCAGGTTATCTTCAATTTTGGCATTAATTTTATTTCAGAAAAAGAATTATTTCGTATGTATCCACCATCGACGATTAGTGCTGTCTCATCATATAACTCTTCATTGTATCTACCGACCAAAGGAGCAGCGGTAGTTCTTGTTTCAATTTGTTTATCAAGATATTAAGAAACAGTTGACGGTTAATCAGATTTAATAGACCTCGAGCATTTAGTCGGTCTACAGTTTCTGTTTCATAATATTTTGATCTAATCAAGAAGCAATCAAGAACAATGTAATTTAAATTAGTTTTTAAGATGCCATTGCGGGTGGCATTCGGGTTCTATAATTGTTCTTTTAGGTAGTGTTTATTAAGATTAATTAGAATTTTTTTTGTTCCAGGCAAAGCTCCCAAATACAAGAAGGTAAGTTCTTATTTAATTTATTAGCGAGTTTTATGTAATAATGTGTTTTCTGCATAATAAATTTAAAACAATTATTTTAAAAATCTAAATGGGGAGATATGAATAATTATTAATAATATGTAACAAATATTAATTAATTAAGTTAAAGTTATAAAGTATTCTTCTTCTTCCTTCTTGTATGTAGGCTTTAAAGCCTGTTTCTTTTTCAATATTAGCCTCCTAAGTTATCGCACCATCTTTTTCTTGGTCTACCCATACTTATTCGTCCATTTGGTGACTTATCTCGTGCTACTCGTACTATCCTATCCTCTACCATTCTACTAATGTGTCCGTTCCTCTCCGGTTTCCGTTTTGTCACCCATCCATTTATTTCTTCTACATTGCATGATCTTCTTATGTTTTCGATTCTCTCCCTATCCAACAAACTTTTCCCCGATATTCTTCGAAGTATTTTCATCTCTGTTGTTTCTAGTAGTCGTCTCGTTTTAGATGTGTCGGGTCTTGTCTCCGCCGTGTATGTCAATATAGGTCTAATTGCTGCTTTATAGATTCTTGCTTTTGTGTCTTGTCTTAGGTGTTTCTTCTTCCAGATTGCCGGTTGCCGCTTTACTTGCTTTTAAGCTTTGTTGTCGTACTTCCTCTTCAACATCTCCGTAACTGGTTATATATATTCGCAGATATCTAAATCTTGATTATAATCTTCTATAAAGTCTTCAATCCAATAAAATATAAAATAATATTAAATTGAATGAAAACCCTAATGGGATATTATTTTGCTTCTAAAAATGCAAGCCAAACGGATGCTGGAGCATGAAGTTAATGGAATTCTACAATTTACAATTCACAACTCATCTGTCCAGCGCAGAAAAGTTCCAATGTTTTTTTAAATTTATTTAATAGCAAAGGCCCATACCGGTTTCTTAATGTTGTTCTGAAGCTATTTCCTTGTGGCATTTTTATAATCAACTTTTTTTAATGGGAATAAGCCACAATTTTACCAAAAAATGGTTTTATTAACGTTTCGAAGCCCAAATCGTGTTTCGTTGTCAAAATATAAAATTTTGAAAACGAAACCCGATTTGGGTTTCGAGACGTTAATAAAATCATTTTTTGGGTAAAATTGTGGCTTATTCCCATTATGTTTGTCCGACAAATATGTTGCTTTTAATAAGTCAATACATTTAAAACATGTCAAATAAGAAGAATTATATTGGTGGTAAATAGCAGTCTGACTTTTGCATGAGAGTTTAATGAAAGGATAACAAATCAATTGGAAGTTCTGTCCGACAAAATACATGGGATCTTTTCGTAGTCTAACGTTCGAAACTTGTAACCTGTTCCACAATTAAAACTTCCCCTGTTCCAGTGGTCCCGGATATCAAAGAGTGTCCGACTAGACACCGTTATTAATAAATTTTTTTTTGGTACGCTGGATCCAGGCCTACTTGTTTTGTTTTTAAATTCGTGTAAAATTGTTAGCTTTTTAAATACGAAAAAATATTTCATTTACGAATTATTGTTTATGTGTTAAAAATATCAGTAATTTGGCAAAACAATTTTTTTTGGCAAACAGTAACAGCCACATAACAAAATATGAGGTCCGCCAAAAGGAAGTAAGTTTGAAAGAAAAAGTCGATTAGGGTGCTGCATTAGACCTAGAAATAATTGTTTTCGATTGATTTTGTAAAATGCGGTCTAAAAATATTTCTGTTTCTGGTAAATTATTCAAGAAAATGTGAAAGCTTCTGGTGGATGGCTCGAGAAATTTGTAAACGACATCATATATTTCCTTCAAATCTGTGTGTAGCGAAACAGTCGCTGTAGATTTATTAGTGGTTTCTAACGGGAAGGAAAAACTGCTCACTTTAATGAGAGTATTACTATGGGCTAATTAGCAAAATTCATGGAAAAGTTATTTACCAGCAATTTTATTGCTGGAATCGAATTATAAGATCCTATGTATTAATAATATAGGTATGCAAAGTCCGCAGATAGTGTGCTACTTTTTTATAAACAAAATGGCGTCGACAAATCGTATTCTTTAAATTATTGCTCTATAACTTCGAAGATTTTAACTTTACAACAAAAATACCCAAATAAAAATTCACCGCAATTAAATTCTGCATAGAGGTATGTTTTTCACGATTTGCTCCGACGAAAATTTTCCTCGGAAAATGCGGGGTTTCCTAACAAAAACTCTAATTTTCAAATAAAGTTTTAGGGAAGCAATTATTAATCAATAATTAAATAACGTAGTGACATCAAAACTTTCTTGGTATAGATTGTAATTCCAGAAGCCGGTGAAAATTAAACGAACATTTTAGCAACAATTTAATTGTTAATTAACAATTTACGATCGCAATAATAACCAAAATAATCACGATACATTGATCAAACTTATAAAGATTATAAAGTTGAGATGCTTATTTAATATTTTATCGACAAAATATAAATTTTTCTTTTTTTTTGCATAATCTTTAAATTTTGAAAAAAAAATAGTTATAATACGCTGGTCTAATTAGTAAAGTACAAAGAAAGGTTATTTACCAGCAATTTTATTGCTGAAATCAAATTATAAGATCCTATTTATTATTAATATAGGTATGCAAAGTCCGCAGATAGTGTGCTATTTTTTTTATAAACAAAATGGCGCCGAAAAATCGTACTTTTTTCAATTATTGCTCTATAACTCCGAAGATTTTAACTTTACACCAAAAACACTCCAATAAAAATTCACCCCAATATAATTCTACATAGAGGCATGGTTTTCCCGATTTGCTCCAACGAAAATTTTCCTCGGAAAATGTGGGTTTTCCGAACAAAATCTCGAATTTTCAAATAATTTTCTTGGGCCAGTAATTATTTATCAATAATTATATAGCTTGGTGAAATAAAAGCTTTCTTGGAATAGATTATAAATTCAGAAGCCGGTGAAAATGAAACGAATATTTTAGCAACAATTCAATTGTTAATTAACAATTTACAGTCGCAATAACAACCAAAATAATCATGAGACTTTGATCAAACTTAGAAAGATTATAAAGGTGTGATGCCTATTTAATATTTTGTCGACAAAATATAATTTTTTCATTTTTTTGCATAATCTTTAAATGTTTAAAAAAATTGTTATAAACAAATTAACATTTCTCAGAAATTGTTTATTATATTCTAATTTTAAAAAATATTTAAAATGCGTATTTCATAGGTCTTGAAAATGAATGCTTTAAAAAAATTTCCAACCATTTGCAAAGAAGTTATGAAACAGCAAAGTAAATATACGAAATCTCCGTTGTTTATAATTTGTTTTAATTGTTTCAAAGCTTAAAAGTGAGTCTATGGTACAATCTAATTACTCACAAAGAATGTCAAAAATTAGTGCAATGGTTATATTTTAATCAAAGATTAAAATACTTTTTTGTAATTATTAGCGTAAAAGTAGGCCTGATACAGAGTCGGAGCTAAAATGTTCACTCGAAGCGACTGACACGCAGCATACATTATTTATTAAAAGTGTACGTCGCGCGGCCGATCGTCGCTCCGAGTGAAAATATTAGCTACAGTACTGTATTACTCTACTTTCGCGCGTGTAAATTACAAAAAAATATATTTATAATCTTTAATTAAAATATAATTATTAAACTGATAATCGATATTTTTTTGTAAATAATTAGCTTGTACTTTAAACTCACTTCTACGCTTTGAAAGAATTAAAAAAAATTATTAATAATTAAACACCGTAGTAATCGTATGTTTACTTTGGTGTTTCATAACTTTTTTGCAAATGGTTGCAAAAAAGTTTTAAAGCATTCATTTTCAAGATATTTGAAATGCGCATTTTAGCTATTTTTTAAAATTATAATAAAATAAAAACTTTTTGAGAAACGTTAATTTGTTTATAACTATTTTTTTTTAACATTTAAAGATTATGCAAAAAAATAAAAAAATTATATTTTGTCGACAAAATATTAAAAAGACATCTCATGTTTATAAGATTTCAAAGTTTGATCAGTGTATCATAATTATTTTGGTTATTATTGCGACCGTAAATTATTAATTAACAATTGAATTATTGCTAAAATATTCGTTTAATTTTCACCAGCTTCTGGAACTATAATCTAAACCAAGAAGGGTTTTAAATCACCAAATTATTTAATTATTGGTAGATAATTACTTATCTAAAACTTTATTTGAAAATTAAAGATTATGTTGGGAAAACCCGCATTTTCCGAGGAAAATTTTCGTCGGAGCAGATCGGGAAAAAAACGTCTCTATGCAGAATTTAATCACGGTGAATTTTTATTTGAGTGTTTTTGTTGTAGAGTTAAAATCTTCGGAGTTATAGAGCAATAATTGAAAAAAACACGATTTTCGGGCGCCATTTTGTTTATAAAAAAAGTAGCACACTATCTGAGGACTTTGCATACCTATATTATTAATATATAGGATTTTATAATTCGATTTTAGCAATAAAATTGCTGGTAAATAACTTTTCCCAAAAATGGCCTATTCTCCGATAAATCAGCCAAGACTATAGGTATACTCTCCGCGAGACATTTTTGACGCAGATGAGACGGGATTGCAAGAAATAGAGAGTTAATGGAAAATGTGATCGCTAACATCCATTAGTGGATTTGCATTTGAAGAAGAAGAAAAAAGGAGAAAGGTGCACTGGAGGTAAGGCTTCTAAAGATAAGATCACAATTATATTTTGCACCAATATGATGGGGAACAAAGAAAGGCCATTGGTAACAGGGAACACTAAAAATCCACGTTGGTTCAAAGTTTCACACGCAGAATAATTACCTATCGCAACTGGCTATATAAATTTGATAGAAGAATGCAGAGAGAAAATCGAAAAGTTTGTTTGTTCCTAGACAATGCTGCGTCTCATCCACAACTTGTGTTATGTAATGTTAAACTAATATTTCTATTTATATGTATTCTTAGGCTCTACTTTATCTCTTTTATTAGATTGATTAGCAAATTCTTAATTTAATTAATTACTCAATTATTTTAATTTCTGCCTATGTAAAAACAAAACCAAATTCAAATTAAATTTTCTAATAAACTTTTAGTCCTGTCGCCAGGGGGGTACAACGGCCTCCTTTATTCAGATGGACTTACCCAATTTTTTTTTATGTGTTTTGGCCCGTAGAAGACGAATTTTTTGGGTAACAGTTGATCCGGATGTCGATAAGATTGTTGTAACAAAGAAGTTGAGGAATTTCATAACAGCGATTTCTCGCAAAACAAAACATTTTTTTGTATTTTTTGGGCCATTCTAACCAAAAAATGTTCCTACAAGTTTTTTCGTAGGATGCATAATTTTGGAGACAAACGCGGTTGAACTTTCAAAAAATCGAAAAATTGCAATTTTTAAACGCGAATAACTTTTGATTAAAAAATAAAATAGCAGTTCTGCTTAGCGCATTTGAAAGTTTAAGTCAAATTCTATCTGTTTTGAATATTTGCATTACTAAAAATTTATTTTTTTACTGTTAAAAAAAGCTATAAACACATAGTGTTTCCCGTGCCTAATACATGCGTTTCAATGCATGCTACGTAGAAATCGCCTCGCTTGCACTTGTACCCTACTTTACCTACTCGTTCGATTTTAAATGAGAAATCATTGAAAACATCACTCAAGCACTAGGTATTTATAGCTGTGTTTAACAATAAAATAATAAATTTTTAGCAATGCAAATAATTAAAACCGATATAATTTGACTTGAACTTTCAAATGGGGTAAGCAGAATTGCTATTTTATTTTTTAATCAAAAATTATTCGGGTTCAAAAATTGCAATTTTTCGATTTTTTTAAAGTTCAACCGCGTTTATCTCGAAAACTATGCATCATACGAAAGCATTTGTAGGAACATTTTTTGGTTAGAATGGCCCAAAAAATTCAAAAAAATGTTTTGTTTTACGATAAATCGCTGTTATGTAATTCCTCAACTTCTTTGTTTAAAACAATCTTATCGACATTCGGATCAACTGTTACCCAAAAAATTCGTGTTCTACGGGTCAAAATACATTAAAAAAAACTTGGGTAAGTCCATCTGAATACAGGAGGCCGTTGTACCCCCCCCCCCCTGGCGACAGGACTATTTATTCTCAGGGCTAATTTTGTATTCGATGCAATACCTTTGACTTGTGGCTTCTAGTATCTCTAGTTGCTTACTCCTTCCAGGATAAAACAGGGAAATTAAACACATTAAATATCACATAAATGTAATCTATTATTTATTTATCCAATATGCTGTATAAATAAGATTTGAAAAAAAATACTAAAATCTAAATTTTTTTGCAACAATTCCTTACTTAATAAATCAAGCTTTAATTCTGATGTTTACTTGTTTTAACAAAAAAAAAATATTTAAATAAATTATTGTTTATTCATACGTTATTTAATAAAATTTACTTTTCTCCTTTTGAATTGATTACTTAAAGTTGGAATGACTAACTGAGTTATAGAACTGTTCAATACAAAAAAAATGAGCATATATGGTGTGGATATAAACAAGCTCTCTCCGTTTCGACAAATGATTTGACTAACCTTTGTGTTTCTTCACTCCTTCTTTTCCCAGATTGCGTTGTCCTTGATTCTCCCATACGTACTCTTTTGATGTTGCGAAAAGGTCCCTCTCGTCCAAACTGCTTCAAAACAAACAAAACCAGGACTCGCTCAAATTCTCCACTCAGTTTTCTCCTTGCTCGATATCTTGTGCAAATAGAGACCAATCAGCTACTCGTTCTAGACAGAACAAAGGAATCTTCCTCGGACACAGGAAAATTGTACTTCTCAACCGGTCAACAATTTTGTTTCAACTTGATTTTGCTTGCAAAGGCCGATTTCACCACTTTACACTGACTTCTCACTTTTTCAAAACCGGACTCCTCTCTCTATATATTCATCACACAGTGTCTATCTTTTCTCTCTGAAATTCTGACTCAACATTCTCATCCCTTCCATCGATCTTTCTCTACCAATCAAAAACAACCTCTCTACCCAAAACATTCATACTTTCCTTTCCTTAGAAAACCAACTTAATTTGTATCCAACTTTCCATTTTGTTAAAATTCTAAGAGATACCAAATTCCTTACATTCTAAACTCAATAAAATTTGTTTATCGTTTAAACCTTCTACGAATTATTTACAAAAATCCTATTGATGTTCACAAAACAAAATAACATGCACTTTCCAATATTTTCGAACCATTGTCTGTAAATCCTTTCAAAAAACCCATTAACTAAAACCACATTAACGATTTCACCTTCCCCGAAAAAGCACTGTTTATTAACTAAATTATACTCTATACAATTTTTGGTCATATACAGGGTGAATAAAATTTACGATCTCGTGGTCCATGATATAAATTTATTTTCTGAATTTTTCCAAAAAACCATTCAACAACAGTATATATACATACATACGTAATATGTACATTGTACATGGACTTATTTTTAAAAAATTTAAGCTAACATATTTTTTTTCTTCAACGGACACCTCCTCTAAACGGACACTTTATTAGGAACGACCACTCTCCGTTCAAGGGAGAGTTCTCTGTATTTACATGAAAATCCAACATCAGTTGAATTTCTAATTTTTCGTTTTTTGAGAACGATTTCCGGATTGGAAAGTCGAAACGTCAAAAACTAAAAAAATGTAATTATCATTACAACGAACTGTGGCTTAATCCCATCAAAAATATCATCGTCAACATAAAAATGTTAAATTAATAATCAATAAAAAGAATGATTATTAAATGTTCTATGTTTAAAAAAAAATGGCCCGATTTTCATTGAAAAGTCCCGGTATTCAGGTATTTTTTTCAGCCTTGTCCCGAATTCGACTGAATTGGAGTTGGTCACACTATCCCTGGAGTATTATATTAAGTTACGGTTTTCCTTGATTAAGTGTATCATATCTTTACCTCTCAGCAATGCACCATTTTCTCCGTACTAAAAATGAATAAATTCAGGGCATCCGCGGTGCGCGAGCCAAGCCCACGGAAAGTGCACCGAAAACCCACGCCAAAGATGTTTTAAGTTGGCGTTGAATCAACGGAACGACCATCTGGTTCACAATTCTTCTCTCGCAAGTCTCTAGCCCATTCAGACAACTACAATTTGTTGCTTAGCCTTTGATTTGATTCATTCAAATCACTGGCTGCTATGTTCTCTTTTCTTGTTTGTTTATTTATATCTCGGCATGTCGGTAGTAAGTCTGTTTCACGCTAGTAAATATTCATTACCACTGTACGCATTTTTTATGCATTGTATCGGCTCCATGTAGGAGGCGATTGACAAAAGGAGTAGAAGGTTGCGTTTTCTTTCTCTTTATCGCTTCATTTTGTTTAATTTCTCTATTGAATTCTGTCATACTTCATTTATTGAATCTGACATACTTATATACTATTATAAACATTTTTTAGCGTTTTTTATAAACTAACTGGCGTAAACCAGAACATATGTGATTGCCCTAAACATTTCCGTCTTTGTTGTTAATGTCTGGCCATTTTTTAAGTCTTCAGTTTCTGATTCTTTTATTTGATGATTAGGATCACCATCAACATTTCTTTATTTTTCTGTAGAACCTTAACTGCTGATTGTATACTTCGATGAGAAATCACAAAAGAAGAATATGTATTTATGTACAGTGGAGATGACAATCAATGCAAGAATGCCATTGATTAACACCGGGAGACGCAGATGCACAACTAGGGAAAGAAGGATACTGGAAAGACTTAATCGAAAAAGGAAAAGGATCTCTACACAAAAAAAATGGCAATGACCACAGAATCTATCAAATCGCACCAACATTAAATATAACTTTCCTATCGACTTGAAGATTCAAGAAAACATAAGGCAACCTGGAGACGCTCGTCTGGCATTAAAATTCAATTCGACCACGTCCTAGTAGCCAAAGAGTTGGTACGAAAAACACGACACCATTTTAGTTAGTACCTCATTTTACGTAGCTCGTTCAACTACCTTTTCAAAAATACCACATAGGTACATTATATGCTTTTTCTCATGAGGATCTTTCAGTGCGTCACAGTTTTTCGATTTCTTTCTAACGCATTAAATTGTATGTGACAGAAAAAACGCACGTCGGTGATTACATTTTGTCGGTCACATTTATAACATTTATTCTAGTTGTCAATAGATGGCGCTATAATCGAAAATAAAATAATTTGCGAATTATATAATATATCTACGAATATAATCTGAACAATTTAAAAGACATATTTACCATTTTATTAATGCAATAAACAGAATTGATTTGTTTTTATGCCAAATTGCAAATAAAATTTGACAACTGTCAGATTTAACTAAAATGTCATGTCACTAAAATGTATATTATCACGGACTTACCTTTTTTTCTATCATTTGTGACGCAGTGAAAAATGCTCATGAAAGCAAGCATATTTCTTTTCAGTACTTTCGGAAAAGTCAAGTGAAACCGTATAGATATTAAATATCGAGTTCAAAACTACAAAATTTTTTTTGGAGGATTGAACTCCAAATTGAATTTTTTTGGAATATTGAAGTATTTTGAGTATTTTTGGGAGTATTTTTGGAAAAGCAAGTAAACCGTAAAGATATTAAGTATCGAGTTCAGAATTCCAAATTTTTTTTTGGGAGTCCAAGATTTTTTAAAAAATATCTTCTGAAATGAAATATAACGTATGTGGTATTTTTGAAAAGATAGTATGAGAATGCCATTTAAAATGAGGTATAACTCAAACCCCCTTTCCATTAAAAATTTTGGGGGTTGTGGATAACTCTCGCTAGAGAGTTGATGTATAGTTGAAAATTGTTCTACAAAATGTCCCCCTCACAAATAAATTTGACGTGTTTTTGCATAGTTTTAGATTTCATATAGGCGCCAAATTATATGGGGTGCACCTTTTCAAATTGACACAATGTATAATTTTTAATATTATTTGATATTAGCTTATCCATTATTGTTGATGTGCTCTCCTTACGATAGCTTTGGCTTTATTGCGTTTTTCTACATATTTAGTCTTGTTTTTTGTATGTGGTTTTCTCATATCTACTATTGTCATATTAACTTTTCGTCATATTTCTTTATTGTTAAATCTCTTTACAAATTGACTAGATTTTAAATAATTGCAATAAATAAGTACCTACTTACTTAATCCAGAACTCTTCGAACTTTCAATGTGAGTTATTGAGGAGTTGGGTTCTACGTCGTCTTCTTCCACATTTCCTTCTATCCATGGCCAATGCTTTTGTTTCCTCCTATTTTATTCCTCTTTTGTCGGCCGCTTCTCTCACTTCTTCTGTCTACGTCTCTCTTGGGTTTCCTCTCTTCTTTCTTTCCATATCTTTCGCTTCATATATCTGTCTTATTATTTTTTCTTCTTCTCTTCTCAGTACATGTCCGAGCCATCTAAGTTGTCCTTGTTCGATTGTTGTTATAACTGGGTGTATTTTCAGATGTGCTCTAAAGGTTTGATTTCTAATTTTATCTTTCCTTGTTTTTCCCTTTATTGTTCTCAAAAATCTCAGTTCTGTACTATTAGTCTATTCTTTTGTCTTTTTGTTAATGTCCAAAATTCACAGGCATAGGTTGAAGTGGGTTTCACAATCTTTTTTACTGTTCCGTTTTGATACTCTTATTTAAAAAGGTATTTCTTTCTTATTTAAAAAGTTAGGTACTCTTGATATTGTTGTACAGCTTTTCAATCTTTGCAATTATTTTATTTATCTCATTTTCTAATTTTCCATTCCGGCTTATGATTACCCCCAAATACTTATATCTGTCTACTTGTTCAAGTTGCTTGCCATATACAGTCGGAAAAATGAAAGAATACCCATGAACGAACATATAAAACATGCTGTATTTTCCTGTCACCGTGTCACAAAGAAAATTGCCCAGCGCAAGTACATGTAATTATTACATGTATGTACTTGCGCTGGCCAATTTTTTGTGTGGCACGGTGAAAGGAAAATACAGTGTGTTTTATATGTTCGTTCATGGGTATTCTTTCATTTTTCCTACTGTAGGTATTCTAGTTTATGTTATTCTTTTTGTCTTCCAATTATCATTGTTTTTGATTTTTCTTTATTTATTTTCATATGTTTCTGATTTTTAGCTCTTCATACAGTATGTTTATATTTCCTTGTAATTGTTTTTCTGACTCCCCAATGATCACCAGGTCGTCTGCGTAGCATATTTCTGCTATTTGTATGATTCTCAAGTTTCAATATAATAATAATAATAATAATAATGACTTTATTGCTTTTTTTCAAAAAAAAAATACAAACTAGACAAACAGTAATAATTATAATAAAGCAAAAGGCGACGTTCGCTCTTAGATGATGTTCCTAGAAACGCTCTTCCACGTAACCGCAATACAAATAATTACTATTCTAGTGTAACCTAAAGACCTTATTTACATGCTAAAATAAATTTATCGTATATGATAATAACACTAATTATCTATTTTTATTGAATAAACTTTGCAATCATTTAAACGAATGTAGCCAAATTTACTGGTTTATAATCTAAATTTTAATTTTATGCTATTATTAAATAGAGACTTTTTTACGTTGGATTTAAATTGAGAGATGGGTAAAGTTTTGAAATTTTCAGGGATCATATTGTACAGATTAGCAATATTGTAAGAGAAGCAAGATCGAAATAACGAGGTTTTATGTTTCGGTATATTAAGTTTATTTTTGAATCTGACATTAATATTATGTACTTCTGACCTTTTTTTAACTTTTTTATATAAATAATAGGGCTTTTTGGTTAGCATTATTTTATGAAATAATACTGATCCGTGAAGAATACGCCTGTTACTAACATTTAACCATCCTAGATCTGCAAGATGCTTAGAAGTTGGATTTCGACGTCTGATACCACAAATGAAACGGACACACATATTTTGAATTCGTTGCAAACGATTCTGATCTAGGTGTGTTAATGCTGGTCCATATATTACATCACAGTAATTAAACTGTGAAAGCACTAGACTATTGCATCCTATATTATATTTTCTCCATTTATGTTTGCAGTATTTTATTACGTTATCTAGTACTAGGTTAAAGAGTAGTGGGCTCAATAAATAAGTAAAACAATAAAAATTCTCGAGTTAGTGCCTAATTCTTCTTTTCACTGGTTTTTCGATATTACATATCGACAAAACAACCCGTAAAACCACTACAAATAAAGTTTTTCTAAAACACCTGTTTTAAGAAAATAAGTTATTGCGCCTTAACAAAATTAAAAAAGGGCTTAACAGAAAAGCAGCCGCTTTAGTAGTAGATTCTACTAATTATAAAAAGTAATTATAAATTATGTTAATTCCGTTATTAAAGTTATCGAAAGTATCTAAAGAATAAGATAAGCCTCTTAGCATGATCATCTTCTCGTTTACCAATTAATAAACAACAATAATTATAAATAATATCTCTAGTGAAATAATAAAGCCGCATTTGTGTACAGGGTGTCTCATAATTAATTATATGTTAGCCAATGAGACGTCTATTAATTATCAAACTGCATTTAAACTTAGAAGATGCAGCAAAAAAGTGTATATGCCCTTTTCTCAAAATGTATACAGCTTTGTACAATCTAACCCAACGAAAAAGGTAATGCAATAACCCAACTATAATATATTAATTAGAAATGGACTCTCCTCATTCTCCTTCTTCCTCTTAGTTGCACTTCACTTGGCCGTAAGTTTGTAACATACCCTGTTTTTCCTTTAAACTCTTATAGTCTTGTGGCCTTAACGAAGGTAAATAATTTCCTTATTGGAAGTTTTAGGATCTCTTATGGTTCAATTATCAGTTGACCAATGACTTCCTGCGTCATATCACTTAGCACATTGCAATGGGATAGGCTGTGTATGGCAGTCTCTTCACCAATTACTCATTTTCTGTACCATGGTTCATTCTTCATACCTAGTTTGTATAGGTGTTTCCTTATCAGCCACTTCTGAACCTCATTTTTTTGTAACATCTTCCGTTACCATTATTCCGGACCTAAAAAGGTTACTTTCGGGCATTATTTTAATAACAAATCGGCTTTTTTAGTCCCATACACTCTTTCATTACCCGGCATCCATATTAAAGACACTTTATTATCTTTTGCTCGGTTATTGAGGAGATCTTTGCTATTTCTCATCAGTTTCTATTTGGTGAGTGGGTTCTTTACTTCCAGAACTCGTTTGAATATCTGTATAAATGTTTATTCTCTTTACTTTGGGGTCTCCATCCATAATTTCATCAATGCTGGCCACCAAAGCAAAAACCTTATCCTGGGACACAGTAGTGTCTTGACCTAAGCTGTAAGATTTATCCAGATTTAGCCATACGGCCCGCACTCCCTCTAAGGGGAAAATTCACTCATCCCAGATACCTAGGGTATCAAAAGGATTCAGCTCTGGTGGGACTCTTTCCGTGTTATCGAGCCCTAAGTGACTTGGTACGCCGGAGTATCTCCCAAAAATTTTCGCGCCCATCTGGAGGTCGAGAGTAGCACAGCTTTCTGAATAGTTTTGTAAAGATGTTCATTTAGACCCAGCTTATTGATGTTTTCTATGAGGTTCTTTGGAATGAGTCCAGTAGTAGAAAGAATAATAGGTATTTTCTGGGTACTTTCCATTCTCCATTGTCTCCTTATTTGTATTTCGAGATCTCTATACTTGGCGATCTTTTCGTTGTGCTTAACACGTAGATTATTGTTGTTAGGTATCGCTACCTCTATTAATGTTGTTTGTCTAGTAATTTCATTTAGTATGAGATCCTGTCTATTGTGTGCCACTGTTTGGTCTGTGAGCACAGTGCTATCCCAGTATAGCTTGTAGTTGTCGTTTTCAAGCATTTTATCAGGGACGTACTGATAATAAGGAAGATGGTCGGTTTGGAGAAGTCCAAGTTGCTAGCTAGTTCTTGGTGGAGAATCTTTCCTACTGAGTCGTGGCGTTCTTTATAATCAGTTCCGACAAACGCCTGGCAGCCCCCGGTAAGATATTGGATGGATTCTTGGGCTTGACATCCATGTCGGCATTTGTCGTTTTGGACCTGAGGATCTTTTACAATCCACTTGAGGTAATTTCTAGTTGGAATAACCTGATCCTGAATGGCAAGTAGGAAACCTTCTGTCTCGGGAAACATCTTTTCTGATACCAACCAATAGTTCGACGCTCTACTGTCGACATATTCTTGGTTGACCTTATTGAGATGCCGTCCATGCAGTGGTTTACCCATCCTTAGATAGATGGTTTATGCGCATTTCTTGTTCCCTCAGTTTAAGCGGCGTTGAGTCATCTACTGCGCAGATAGCGCGATGTAAAGTAGATGATTCAGCCTGTGCCTGAAAATAAGTTCTTACATTAGTAACTTGTTTATCCAGCTGCTCACATATGTCCATGAGTCCTCTTCCTCCTAGGTATCTCGGTAATGTTGTTCTCTCTTCTGCACTGCGTGGATGATGTTTTTGTGCCTTTGTTAGAAGTGTTCTTGCTTTTCGCTGAAGACTCTCAATATCCGTTTTTGACCACTTTATAATACCAAATGAGTAGCTAAGCGCGGAAAAGGCGTACGTATTTAATGCCTTGAACAAATTTTTACTATTGAGATATGACCGATTAAGCTGTCTTACCCTTCGTACAAATTCATAAGTTAGTTCGGTTTTCATTTGTTTATACACCGAGATATTTATACATATCATTTTCACCCATGGCCTCGATGTTCTGGCCATTTTGCATATCGAAACCACCGGGCTGAACCTGTCCTCTGACTTTATTTAAGATACGGCACTTGTCTAGACCGAAGTGCATACTAATAAGATTTTTTCTACGAGCGTGCAAGAATGTCTACTTTCGCACATGCATTTTAGTTTAGAAAGTTTCACTTTTCCGCTCGCGTGTTACTTTCCGCACGCGTGTTACTTTTCCGCACGCGGTTTTTACTTTTCCGCACGCGTGTAAATTTAGATATGTTAATATGGCCCTAAAGTAATTATAATACATGCAATAAACTAATATTTAGATATTATTTACAAATTTATTTCAAATATATCTTATTGTGTTCCTGTTTTAATGAAATTGACGCGACAATTCGATGAAATAAAATTATTTTGACATAATATTCGAAAGTCAAATCGGTAGACAATAACAGTCGTTTTGAATCATCGTCATGGAAACCAAGATCGTCGTCATGCTAACTAATTATATTGAAAGTTTGGTTTTGACAAGCTTGTCAAAGAATTAATTTGTGTATGTATTTTCATATTAATTAATTTAATTGATTAAGATTTGGTAATTTTTTAAAGACTCGTAGAAAAAATATTGTTCCTAACGCTTGCAGAAAGTCTCTTTTCCGCCCTCGACTGCTTGCCGAACTCCCGCTTCGCGTCGTTCGGCAAACTGCAGTCGCGTGCGGAAAAGAATGACTTTCTGCACTTGTTAGGAAAATAACTATATTATTATAAGTATAATTATTATAATTTATTATAATTACAAAAACTGCATAAGAAAGCCCTGAAATTACTCTTCCCACGACCACAGAAAAAACCCAGTACCTTCTGATCTATCACATATACAGGCAAGATATCAACAAAAATAGCCAAACACATAACAAAGAAAGGAATAACACCAGCTTTCCTAATTAACAACAACTTCATCAAATACATTAAGAACAATAAGAGCCAAAAAAGCAATTACAGAGTGGTATATACAAACCGACATGTGGTGACGGATCAAAAACTTATATCGGTCAAATTGGCAGAAACTTTGACAAACGAATAGCAGAACACAAAAGGCTTTCAATAATCAGATCAGAATAGAAGAGAAGAAAATAGAATATAAATTTGCTTTATTTTCATTGAAAATTGTACAATTTTATAGACAAAGGTTACAAAGAATCATAATAACAAAACAATAACAAACACAATTTACTAAAATTACAGAAATCGTCAATATAAATAAAAGAAATGAAGTAAAACCAAAACAATATATTGCAAAATTTACATAAATTGCAAATTGCATAATCTACCTTATCTAATAACTAATAAATTTAATAAGTTAAACTGTTGCATATGACAGCCAAATATAGATAAAAAATGCTATTTGTACATAAGAGTACTGTAATTTCTTAGTACTGATTAAGAAATTCTTCTACTGAATAATCTTTCAAATAGAAACCTTTTGTCATTTTACGGAATTTAGGGAAAGATGTTGCAGATTTAAGTTGTAGAGGGAGATGGTTATATAGTTTTTTGCGAAATGTAATATTTCTTTACTAACTCAGAGGATGGGATCGGTAAATAGACGTCAAAAGTATAGAATTTCTGGTGGAATAGTCATGATTAGGTCTTGCTGGAAGGACATGTAGATGTTTACGAATTAAGCAAACAGTTTCTAAAATATATAAAGAAGGAAGTGTTAAAATCTCGTGATATTTGAAGTAGCTTCAGCAATGTGCTGTTCTTCTGAGGCCAAACAGATATCTTATTGCTCTTTTTTGTAATTTGAAAATAACATCGGATTGGGCAGCTCTACCAGAACCCCAAAAAGGAAGACCATATCAAAGATGCGACTCGAACAAAGAAAAATATGTTATTTTAGATGTTAAATTGATTTCTTTCGAAACAGATCTTACAGCATAGCAAGATCATCAGATCAGATTCTACTACGTACTTCACCTTCTAGATCATAATCATTCTTTTAATGGACAGTTTCAAATTCTTCACATTCAAAATAAAGGCATTAAGCTATCTTTATTAGAATCTATTGAAATCAATATATTAAAAATTACGGATATAATTCTGAATTATCAAGTTGAGACAAGCAGCTCTCTACCCCTCAACTTATTCAGTGAGAGAGTTTAAAGCGCAGACACACACTAAAATGCATCACTTGATAAATACACTGAGCCGAAATAGCTGTAGTGACATAAGCATATAATACATTTTGTGGAAATATTAAAACCAAAAGTTTTCAGTGTTACACTATTCCTGTGTCTGCGATCATCCCTAATCTCTTAGTTTGGAGCCACCCTGTATAATATGCATATGAATATTAATGTTTAAAACAACAAAAGCGGAGAGTTATGACTAAAGAAGCGGCGTATTTTCTTCCTCTTCTTCTTCTTTTTCTTTTTAGGTCAAGAAGAGATTTTGATCTCGCCGGTCCTGTCAATTTAATTAGACGGCTTCTGTTTCGTTATTTATAACGTCTTCTTGTAATATAAAAAATGAGCGTGGGTCACAGTGGGGAGCATGACTCGTGTTTCGGAAATTATTGTGAGCTCTCTTAGAGAGCTTAAAGACTTAGACTTAATTTAGCTGAGTTATGTTCTAAGATTAATAGGAAATTTAATACCTATCTAGACTTTCTAAATAAAAGCAAATGCGTCTTAAAAATCCGAAAACCGCTGAAATTAATAAAGAAATTGAATAATTAATTTTATAATATATCTGCTAAAATATTTTAATGCTAATTTATGCAAGGCGGATAACGGAACCTTCTTGGATGCCTTGTGCTCTTTGTAAAGTTAGAAAAAAATAAAAAAAGTATCATTTGAAGGGTGTAGAATCAAAACTCGCTTTCTACATCCATGGCCGAAATTAAGTTGTTTATATTTTCTGAATCTGTTTGTTAAACCTTACATAATTCCAGAACTAGTTTGACTTAAAATTAGCTTTATCCAATATAAATTCAATGTTAAAGTCGGCTTTTGAATCAAACCCGTCTTTCTTCAAATGACCAATAGGAGGCATGTGTAAAGTGAGTCCAGAAGACTCACACATATTTTAATCACTCTATTTGTCTGATGCAACATCAGTGTTTGTTTACCACTTTTATCAGCTATCAACTTTTAATACTAAATATTTGCATATATTTTTTCTTTTAAAATAAGTCGCATTACAGGAATATTTTTCTTCTATTCCTAATGGATGTTCAAGGGACTCCTGTAGGACCCGGTAAAAAGGCAAGGAAAAGAACACCGATGCAAAATGAATGGCAAAACCTAAAAAGAAAAAGATTAAAAAAAGATTATAGGCATGATCTTCTAAGAACTCTAACGTCATTGGAACCGATAAGATCTGATTTACCACTATCAAGCTAATTACTTTTATTCTATTAAAATCGGCAAAAAGCAAAAACTGTAAAATTCCACCTCCAAAAATGAAAATTGTTTCAAAACGTGCTTTCTCCTAACAAGTTTGTTTCAAAACTTGCTTTCTCCAAAAGTTTGCTTCAAAACTCGCTTTCTCTAAACAAAAATGCCAATTATTTAATTATTGACGATAGTCGGATTTTACTCATTATGTGTAATCGACTTCTATGGTTAAATTTTATAATATGAAACTTAAATCCGTGTAATAACTGTATTGGTTTGTTTTTTATATAAGTTTTTAGCGATTTGTGACAAACGAAAATTTTGGAGAAAGCGGGTTTTGATTCTCTACCCCTCATTTTTACTAGTGTCATTAATTTTTTTTGGTATACCCAAAAACATGCACAGGAACTTTACTTACATAACAAGTTGTCTGTATCTCCTTAAAGGAGAAGATTTGTTCTACAGTAGATCTGTTCTTGCCAAAGCCGGCCTGGTACTCTTGCAGGATTTTTTCCTATTTCTTAATATCTTTACCAAGATTTTGTATACAGTATCTAGTAAAGCTATATGTACCTCTATAATTGTCTCACTCCAGTTGGTCTCCTTTTTAATGCAGAGGACATATACAGGCCCCATGCCGATTAGTGGACTTTATTACATTTTTCCATACTTGCACTATTAGTTGATATAGTCTAAGAGCTAGTGAACCCTCCGACTAACTGTCTTCCTCTAAGGCTAGAAATTTGTATAGTGATAATAATTCATAGCACACCAAGGCTAAAAACCATGACCTGGCAGGCATCAGCCCTGTACGTGTATCTATCAGGTGAATCGAAAAGTGCATAGTTAAGGGAAAAAACTTTCTCCTGTAAAGTTCAAATATAAGTATGTGTTTGAGTAAGTCATTTAGAAGAAATGTGTACAATGACAGGCGATACTGATTAGCATAAGACCTTGCCAGGCGAGGGGAAAGATTAGGGTTTTTTCCTAAAATTATTTTTTTTTGCATTGAACAAAGTTTTTTTAGGTTTTTTGAATCATTCCAAACAGAAAAGGTCTTTAGTGACTTTTCTCTTAGGTTAATAGTTTTTGACATATAAGCGATTAAAAATTTAAAAATTGCGAAATCGGCCATTTTTAACCCTGAATCAAATATTTCACTGAAAATTTCAATTTTGCCAAGGTAGGTAGATATTCTTTAAACATCGATTGATGAAATACCGAAGAGTTTTTTGCAATATAATATCGAAAACTCCTTTGGTTTTTAATTGCGAATCAAGCGGGCGCGACACAGTAGTATAAGTGAGGACGTTTGAGTTTGCATAAATTCATCATCTCAAAAATGGGCAAATTTGAAGGGAAATCCTTAGACAGGTCGATTTTTATTTTTAAATTAGGACTTTTTGGCATATATAGAATACTGTTGACGTCATCCATCTGGGCGTGATGGCGTAATCGATGATTTTTTTGAATGGGAGTAGGGTTAGTGTGATAGCTCATTTAAAAGCTAATTTAATTATCTACTCAGTAATAACATAATTATTAACATAGTTATTTGTACAGGGTGTGCAAAAGTTTTTCTTGTTTTTGTGTAAATTAATTTAATAAAAACATTTTTTTGTACACCCTGTATAAATAATTATGTTAATGTTTATATTACTGAATAGAGAATTAAATAACCTTTCAAATGAGCTATCACCCACCCCCTATTCTTATTTAAAAAATCATCGATTATGTCATCACGCCCAGATGGATGACGTCACTACTTTAGATATATGCCAAAAAGTCCTAATTTAAAAATAAAAATCGACCTGTCTAAGGATTTCTTTTCCAATTTGCCCATTTTCGAGATAATGCATTTATGCAAACTCAAACGTCCTCACTTATACTACTGTGTCGCGCCCGCTTGGTTAGCAATTAAAACCCGCTTGATTAGCAATGGTTTTCGATATTATATGGCAAAAAACTCTTCGGGATTTCATCAATTGATGTTTAAAGAATATCTACCTACCTTGGCAAAATTGAAATTTTCAGTTAAATGTCCGATTCAGGGTTAAAAATGGCTGATTTCGCAATTTTTAAATTTTTAATCGCTTATATGTCAAAAACCAGTAGCCTAAGAGAAAAGTCACGAAAGACCTTTTCTGTTTGGAATGATTCAGAAAACCTAAAAAAACTTTGTTAGATGCAAAAAAAAATCATTTTAGGAAAAACCCTAATCTTTCCCCTCGCCTGGCAAGGTGTTATGCTGTTCAGAATCGCCTGCCATTGTACACATTTCTTCTAAATGACTAACTCAAACACATACTTAAATTTGAACTTTACAGGAGAAAGTTTATTTTTCCCCCCAAACTATGCACTTTTCGAATCACCTGGTAGATACACGTGCAGGGCTGATGCCTGCCAGGTCATGGTTTTTAGTTTTGGTGTGCTATGAATTATTACTATACAAATTTCTAGCCTTACAGAAAGACCGTTAGTCGGAGGGTTCACTAGCTCTTAGACTAATATATTTATCTCTGCAGTTGATCTCCACAAAACTTGATCACTGATCACTTATATGCATTTTTACTATTTTTACCAGAACTTCTGACCTATTTCATTCCTTGTATTGCTATCACCACCTTCTTCTCTGTAGGCTGCCTTTCAACTATCTCATCTTCTCCAACTGCCCAGTTGTCTACTACTTCGCGCTCCACCTATCCATTCAACAATTCTTCGAAGTGTTTTTCCATTCCCCGATTATTTCTACCGGATCACTGATTGAATATCCACCACCTTGGTAACCTTTTCCTATCTTCTTAACTTCTTAATGGAACAACCGCACCTCTTTGTTTTTGAACTTTTCTTTTATCTCTTTTCATTTAAACTCATTATGATATCTCTTTTTCTTTCTACATGGATCTTTGTTTCCCTCGAATCATTATCTGTTCTTTTTTTATACATTTTCTATTACCTGTTAATACTTTTATTATTGTCTAGTCTTCTTCTTTTCCTTTGCTATCTACTGACACTTTTCGTCAAACTAATCTTTGCTTGTATTTCTCTTGAAGTCGCCCTTTACTAGTTTCTCGCTAGCTTCTCCTACGTCAGATTTAATTTGTTCCCAGGCTTGCTTTGTTTGTAAATTTTAAACATGTTGTTGGAGACATCCTCTTCTCTAAGTTTTTTAATATTGTACTTTCCCTTCGTTTTATTAGTCGTTTTCACTTTTATTCCTACCTCCTCCCATATGTGACTTTAATGAGGTGATTCTCTGAACCGATTTTAGCTCCTCTTGCCTTTCTCATGCTTCTTACATGATCTATTTGATTCATTGTCCTTCCATTTGGAAAGACCCACGTACCTTTTTATACCTCTGCGTTTTCTGTTCTGTTCTTCTGACCACCACGTTTTTCTCCATCGCATATCCAATAAGACTTTGACAATTATCGTTTGATACTTGATGTTTACTGTGGTTACCAGTTATTACTACAGGAGGGTACAGAGGTTCTTTTCCCACTTTAGCAGTATTATAATCACCCATTACCATTTTCACATCATATTCAGGTAAGCGTTCGTATTCGCCGTATAGCTGTTCGAGTAAACATCTTTTATTTCGTCATCCTTGTCTTCTAAGAAGCATTACAGAGCAACCATTTGCAAGAAGAAGAGAACATAATGCCAGTAACTGTAGAAGAAGTAATAAAAGAAATCAAGTATAATTTAAACCCGAGAAAAGCTCCTGGCTTTGATTTAATAACAGGACAAATATTAAAACAGCTCCCAAGAAAAGCAATTGTCAAGTTGACCTATTTAATTAATGCTGCGATCAGATTAAAATATATTCCTTCATTGTGGAAAGTGGCGGAAATAGTAATGATACCAAAACCAGGCAAACCACCACATATAACCTCTTCCTATAGACCAATATCACTGCTACCCACAATGTCTAAATTATTTGAAAAACTTCTCCTCAGAAGATTGCAACCAATTATAGTAAACAAAAAATTAATTCCAAATCACCAGTTTGGTTTTAGGCAAAAACACTCAACTATAGACCAACTCCACAGAGTCACCGATATTATAGAAAATGCACTAGAGGAAAGAAAAGTTTGTTCAGCTTTATTCTTAGATGTTGCCCAGGCATTTGACAGAGTTTGGCATGAAAGACTATTTCATAAATTAGAGACTATTCTGCCAAAATCATACACAGACATAATTAAATCGTACTTAACTGATAGATATTTCAGAATCAAGCAAGATGATGCTTATTCTGAACTTAAAGAAATAAAAGCCGGAGTCCCCCAGGGTAGCGTATTGGGCCCGGTCCTATATCTCCTTTATACATGTGATCTACCAGAATTCGATAACTACTGTTTAGCTACCTTTGCCGACGACACCGCCATATTAGCAGTAGGTAAAGATAACGTAGAAACAGCCAATAAACTACAAAATGCGATAAGCAAATTCCAAAAATGGACTAAGACGTGGAAGATTACATTGAATGAAAGCAAATCAGTACATGTTGATTTCACTAATAAAAAAATTCTGTACGCACCAATAAAAATTAATGGACAAGACATTCCGTATGCCAACACAGCCAAATACCTGGGCTTAACCCTAGACACGAAGCTTCGCTGGAAAGCCCATGTAAAGAAAAAGAAGGAAGAATTAAATATTAAATATAAAAAATTGTACTGGCTACTGGGAAGATACTCAGGGTTGTCAACGTATAACAAGATGCTAATCTACAAACAAGTTATAAAACCAGTATGGACGTATGGTATCCAACTGTGGGGATGTACAAAAAAGACAAACTTGAAAATAATACAAACTTTCCAAAACAAAGTATTAAGGGGCATAGTTAACGCACCCTGGTACATCCGTAATGACGATATCCACAAGGATCTACGAATGGAGCCCGTCGACAAAGAAATCCGAAAACACGCAGAAAGTCATGAAAAAAGACTTCTTCTCCACGAAAATATTGAGGCCATCCAGCTCCTGGACAACTCAAACCAGAAAAGAAGACTGAAGAGGACCAAACCTCACGAGTTGGTGTAGTGTGCGACAAAGCTAATAGCGGAGCATTGCGCGACTAGTGTGCAAGCAACGTGTTGGTGTAGTGCGTGATAAAGTAAAAAGCAGAGCTTTGTGTGATAGTGCGCAATCAAAAAGTGCGCCAGTAATAATAAAGACAACTAAGAAGACATCAAAGGGTGACTCTTAGATATTAAGTAGTTAGTAAGATAGGATAGATAAAAAGTTACTCATTGGTCAAAGACCAGATTGTAGCACTTAGCAAATAAAAAAAAAAAAAAAAAAAATCACTGTCTTCTCATGGTGTATTAATATCTATTATATCTACTCCAGTTCCTTTTATTACATTTAATTATTATTGAAAACATCATATCAGAGAGAAGATTAAAAGCTACCATTTTGTCCTTGATATTTGGCTATCAAAAAGCCAGTTCTGAGCTTTCTTTTTTTCCTCCACTTTTAAAGAGCACCATATCTTCTATATTTTCTATTTCAATTATTTCTGACCCTAATTGTTTTGTCTCTAGCAGAGATATTAAATCTATTTTATACTTCCTTGCCTTATTGACTAGTTCCTTTAGCGCACCTTCATAAAAGGTTCCTCTGACATTTCATGTTTCTGAATAATAAGGCAGACGCAAAAAGAAAAGTGCCAAAAGGAAGACCCAAACTTAGATATATGGAACAAATGAAACTCCGAAAGAAATTTCTGAAGATCTGAAAACTCTAAAGGTTCCCAACTACAAAAACAAAGCAAGGAATAGATGAGAATGGCAGAAAATGATAGAAGAGACTATGACTCACAAAAGATTGCCGAGCTTATGATAATGATGATTGATGACACTACGTTGGCAACAAATAACACAAAATGAAAAATAAATAAACAGAAGAAAGACTAAAGAAAAAAGAAAATAAAAAAATATAAAAAAAAAAATTTTAGGAAACGCTTTTCTTTAGTTACGAGTGACTAAAATTAAAAATATAAAAAAATCAACTAAAAAGCAAAAAATAAAAAAATTCAAACACATTCGTTAAAGAAAAGCGTGGGGCGAAAACCGTTTATTCGATGAAGATGCGCCCCACGCTTTTCTTTAACGAATGTGTTTGAATTTTTTTATTTTTTGCTTTTTAGTTGATTTTTTTATATTTTTAATTTTAGTCACTCGTAACTAAAGAAAAGCGTTTCCTAAAAATTTTTTTTTTATATTTTTTTATTTTTTACTTTTTAGTCTAACAGTTTTCAAATATTAAAATATATCATGATTATTAAAATATATGTATAAAACATAACATGATTAACAAACATGAAAATTAGTCGAAATCGGCAAAAAAATTTAATCTCTATTGTTTATTTATAAAGTATAATGTAAACAATTAACGTAAAAAGTGAAATTATGTATAGTTCATATAACTAGCTACAATCTCTAAAACTTTCAAGTTTCTTCATTGTAAAAAAAACAAGGGAATTTAAGCATTTTCCATTAAAATCGTGTTTTTTTATTTAAACAATTAATAAACATGTAACATTTTTTATTGACTATTGGTGTATTGTTCCTGCGAATGCATATGTCTGCAAATTTTCATTCATTTTCTTTGAAGAAAAGGCAGTCAAATTAACGTCTAAATATTTGACACAAACGAGTGAACTAAAAGAAAAGTGTTTAATAATAAATTACATACATTCTTCTTTTTTGTCAAATAATTTAATTAAAAAAATATTTTTGGACACCCTGTATAAATCATTATATAAATTTTCATATTACTGAATAAAGAATTGAATGACCTTTCAAATGAGCTATCGTACGTCCCCTATCCTCATTTAAAAAAATCATCGATTACGTCATCGCGCCCAGATGGATGACGTCACTAGTATGACATATATGCCAAAATATCGTAATTTAAAAATAAAAATCGACCTCTTTCGGGATTTTTCCTTAAAGTCGCCTTTACGAAATAACGAATTTATTCCTTTCATTTGCATCGTACTGTATAAACAAATATATGAGTGTTCAAAATTTAAAACTTTATTGTTTATTTATGACGCATAACGTAAACAATTAACGTAAAAATTGAAATTATGTATATGTTATATCATTAGCTATAATCCGTAAAAGTTTCAAGTTTCTGCATTGTAAAAAACAAGTGAATTTAGGCCTTTCTCCATTAAAATCGTTTTTTTTTATTTAAACAATTAATAAACATAAACAAAAATTTTTTGTTGTCTATTCGTGTATTGTTCCCACGAATGCATATGTCTGCAAATTTTCATTCATTTGCATGGAAGAAAAGGTAGTCAAATTAACGTCACTAGTATGACATATATGCCAAAATATCGTAATTTAAAAATAAAATCGACCTCTTTCGGGCTTTTTCCTTAACCCTGGATTGCTACACTTATTTTCTAAACTCAATCTGCTACATCGAGGTACAGTGGTACCCTAAATAAAATCGACCTTAAATATTTATATATGTATGTTTTAAGAACTTATGACAAAAACAATCTTAAGATAACATGCTAAGAATTTATTTTCACAAGTTTATTTTCATATTTTCTACACCCACTACTGCAAATTGGTGTAACTTACAAACAAGGTTGGGGTACAAGTGTACCCCAGGTAGCATTCCAGGGTTCAAGTCGCCTTTTTACGAAATAACGAATTTATTCCTTTCACTTGCATCGTACTGTATAAACAAATATATGAGTGTTCAAAATTTAAAACTTTATTGTTTATTTATGACGCATAACGTAAACAATTAACGTAAAAAGTGAAATTATGTATAGGTTATATCATTAGCTACCATCCGTAAAAGTTTCAAGTTTCTACATTGTAAAAATCAAGAGAATTTAGGCCTTTTTCCATTAAAATCGTTTTTTTTTATTTAAACAATTAATAAACATAAACAAAAATTTTTTGTTGATTATTCGTGTATTGTCACCGCGAATGCATATGTCTGCAAATTTTCATTCATTTGCATGGAAGAAAAGGTAGTCAAATTAACATCCAAAGATTTGACACAATCTATTGAACTAAATAAAAGCGTTTAAAAAATGAAAGATTGGTTTAGAAAAATTTATATAAAATAAATATCAGCACTACATTTTAAATGAGAATTACTTTGATCATTTGGATGATGAAATTTGTTGATTTTCTTTGAGAAATAATCAGGGATTTACAATGTTTTATCTCTACCTGGTACACAAATTAGAGAAAAACAGGATAGTAACAAGAGAGCGTGAGAAGAATTATAGATATTCCACTTCGCAACAAATGTTTTGTATTCACCATTAAAAACTATCTATTTAAAGAGAAATGAACTCGAATGTGACTCTATAACTGGTAAGTATAGCTATTAAATGCTTTAGGTACTCATCTGTTTGTAGTGACAAAAGTTGTTTAATGGTAATAGTCATGTGTCTAATTTAAATGTCATGGGAAGTCTAGGATTGTTGGTGTTTTACTGCTTAGAACCGTTTTGCAGAATTTTTACTCTTGACGGTAAAGAACAAAAGATGCCGTTGTGTCTTATAAAATTATGAGGTTTAATGATTTACTTTATTTTAAATTGTATGTTGATTTTAAAGATAATTTTATTTTATTTCTTGAAGATGCATGGGATGCTGAAATAGCTATATGGAGATGGTGGTCCAACTCTGAATCGAATAAAAACAAAAACTGCCTTTATTCTTTTTCATCTTTACTCAGATTTGAGTATTTAGAAACTGTCTTTCGGTCCTTTTCCTAGATGAAGACAAGGTAAATGCGTGGCCAACGTGTCCTCTATTTGCTTTCTCCTATTTTCTTCGTCTCTTGTGCTTATATATTGTAAAAGCCAGAGATACAGGATGCAGCCAGAAAGCAGTTTATTAACGAAAAGTCGTAGATTTAAAATATTGCTTATTATATTTTTATTTCAATTATTCTAATTGTTTAAAAAGTAGTAAACATTGTATCTAGGGCTTCTCGTTATTTTCCTCGTATTTCGAGAGATGTCGCTAGATTGCATCTCAAAAGGTGGAATCATTGTGTCGCGATGGTTTCCCTTAAATAGTCAGGGTATTCGTTTCAAAGTTGTGACTACATAGCTTCACTGAAGATGCATGGGATGCTGAAATAGCTTTATGGAGATGGTGGTCCAACTCTGAATCGAATAAAAACAAAAACTGCTTTTATAATTTTATATCTTATATATAAAACCGGTTTTATAGTGGTTCTGCACCTTCTCATTCCTAATCACCACTCCTTTCTATTGTGTCAGTCTTCTTCTCTTAAATTTATTTCCGCCTTGGAGATGCTGTTATCAGTGTGGTCGCTTGTCTTCCTCGTTTTCGTTTTTCTGTGAGGGTCAATTATAACATTATAAATTTTTTGGGATTCTTCTTTCCTCCGTTCGTCTTATGTGGCCGTACCGTACTAGCTGTTGTCTTTTGATGTTATCTATGATTGTTCTTTGTATTCCAATTTGTTGTGCAATGTTTTGGTTTCTTATGTGTTCTAATCTGGATATTTTTGCTGACCTCTTCCAAAAATTCATCTCAGTTGCCAGTAATTAAGCGTCCTAACTTTTGGTAAATTGCCAGACTTCAGTTCCGTAGATTAATACTGGTTTTAATATTGTGTTGTAAATGCGGATTTTATATTCTGTTCTTATATTTTTCTGTCACACAGTACTGAATTCAGGGCTCCTATCGCCTGTCTTCCCTTTATTATCCTTTCTTTAATATTTTATTCGTTTCGTCCTGTACTCGTTAGTTTCATTTCCAGTCATACATGTTCATTGCAGCTTGCAATTGTCTCATGTTCCAGGTTCAGGTTCCCCGTTTCTTCCCTTCCTACGCATAGTTTTTGTGTTTTTGTTTGGTATTTACCTACAGACTCCATTTTCTATATTCCTCTATTAGTTTTATTGCCATATATTGAAATTTAATATTTTTTGTTTATATAAACTGTATGCTTATTTCATTCTAAATGTCTCATAGGCCTGTCGTTACTGCTACCTGGAGGATTTGTTGAGTACCTATTCCCCCTACTTATTTTTAAGCTTGTGCATCTATGTAGGCGCGTATCTAGAAATTCATAATAGGGGGGGGCAGACTTACCTCAAATACAGCGATGCCACAGCTACCGATTTTTCGGTAGACCTACTGAATAACAGTCAAATCTACATAATCGATCTACCGAATTCTCCTTTTTTTTTTCTACCGAAAAATCAAAATTCTTAATTTTTAAATTAATCTGCCGATTTTTTTTTCTACCGAAAAATCAAAATTATTAGAAATTTTTTTTTATCCGATAGATTTGGCAACAGAGTTTAGTCAATTTTCAAGAATTCTTGAATTGCTTTTACTAGCTTGTGACACAATGTGCGAACCAGCAGATACGGATTTCCCGACATCAATTTTATGACCAGTCCTTTGTCCTTTTATATTATGATTTTGGGAGTAAAATGTATCTACCTGAATCTGAATAGTGAATACTGAAGGATTGTGACTTATTTTGATATAGAAGGTAATTCCAAACTAAAATTAGTATTTATATTAAAATCTAAAAACAGGAGAAATTTATTTTGCACCTTTTTAACTTACAGTGTTTCGACATAACTAAAGAACATTAAAAATTTTTCTCGTCATCAATTGCTTCAATATCCGACATTGTTTTGTTTTTAAACGATTATAAAGTGTAAAAAATACACTATATTATCCCAGATGCCTACGGTATCAAAAGGATTGATAGACAATTCACGACTATTAATCTCACTGGTCGTTCTTTACCATAAAAATTAACCTTTCTACCATCAATGGATAGGTACGCATGGATTATCTAGTAAAATACAAATTTTTATATCTTTATTGTATCGCAAATTTGAAACGTGACTTTTCATGAGATGAGGTTTATACCCAGTGTAATGTATTTGCATTTTAAAATATCATTTTTGTTATTCTTTGAATTGAGAAAAATATTTTCGTTGTTTATGGTTCCACCGCTACCAAAACAAATGCACCCGCAGATTATTTTTCAGAAAAGGGTGTTTTATTAGATTTTATGGCTTCTTTCAATTCTTTGGAAGCCGTTGTGTGTAATTTAGTGTTGTACTGATGGCTTAAAGTTTAGAGTTAACAGAAAAAATAATAAATAATGAAAAATACTTATAGACTAAATTCTAGATCTAAATTCTAAATAGTAGAGCGAATTTCTAGAGCGAACACACTGACCATATTGCACTAATTACTTTTTGTACCATATTTTGGTTATTTTGGCCTTTCTTTTTTGTTTTTTGCCATTTTAAATTTTGATGTTTATATGTACTTCTAGTGATTGTTGAAGATTGGTTGAAAAAAATGTTGCGGTTATCTATTGCACTTTTACTATACTTAACATCATTTTATCATAAAACTTCGAAATAATAGTGATTCACCGCAATAGAATATTAATGTTTTATCTTTTAGTTTTTATTGCTCCGTATTTGTTTGTTTATATAAGTCATACTATAAGTTTAAATGACTATCTTTATATTAAAGAACACATAGAAAACCACTGTGAACACGTTCAGAAAATTCTATAATAATTGCTGACATTTTCTCTAATTGAATAATATCATTAAAATATCCGTAAGATTCCAAGTATGCTATGATTTGTATAGGCCTGGATCCCGCGTACCAAAAAAGTTGATTAATAGCAAGCTGAGAATTTGTTAATAGCTTAACGGTGTCTCGTCGGACAAACTTTGATGGACGGGAACACTGGAACAGGGGAAGTTTTAATTGTGGAACAGGTTAAAAATTTGGAACTTCAGACTACGAAAACGTCCCATGTATTTTGTCGGACAGAACTTCCAATTGATTTGTTACCCTTTCAATAAAATTATCACTAACTGGGCATTTTAATAAGGCCGACACGTATAACATGTCAAATGACAGAAATTATGACAGGTGATAGCTGATTTTTGCATGAGAGTTTAATGAAAGTGTAACAAATCAATTGGAAGTTCTGTCCGACAAAATACTTGGGACGTTTTCGTAGTCTGACGTTCCAAATTTTCAACCTGTTCCACAATTAAAACTTCCCCTGTTCCAGTGTTCCCGCACATCAAAGTTTGTCCGACTAGACACCGTTAAGCTATTAACAAATTTTCAGCTTGCTATTAATCAATTTTTTTTTTGATACGCGGGATCCAGGCCCAATATTTTAATACTAATAATTCAGAACATTCGAAGCAATTTTATCAATAAAAAAAATAACGAAGAATATGACAAGCTGATCAATTTCATTAGTTCGTTTCATTTAATAAAAAATCAGCAATATGAATGGATCGATAATAAACTGAGAGGAATCCAATTGTGTAGCACTTCCTCGTTCTTAGTTGTAACAAAAGCACCATCACTGATCAGATCTTCAGCCAGGTGTGTTTCAATAACGGATTGATTGACATTTATGTCAAGTCCATCATGTTAGTTACGGCCGTTTAGCGCGTGCCATATCTTGCTTCCTCTAGTTCTTGCGATGTCTGAAAGATTAGATGAAGACTTTTCCACCAGTGGTGTGTATTGATCAATGTAGTGGGTGATAAAATTAACGGTAATTGGTGAACAGAAAATATTATTTAGAGCTTATTGTAAGCTTTATTTGTTCTTACATACCTACTTTATTATATTTCTGCACTTTTGAAATGTTTGATCTCTAAAAACGAGACGATCTAGCTGAATTTTGCTAAGTACCCAAAATGCTGAGGTCAATTTTGAGACCCCAAAAATGATGCAAAAAATTTGCTTCTCCTACCCGCGGACAATAACTAAAGGGTAAACATTCTATATCTTTTGATCAGAGTGTCCTATCGACAAAGATAAAAAAGCGTTTTAAAGATGCAGCTTTCATATGGAATTTTTGCAAATTCAGTTTATATAAAGCTGATAAATTAATAAACGTTACTACGAAGATGGCATGAGTACTATAGCGAACTTATGACAGAAGAAGAAAATGAGCCGTCGTTCCAAGAGGGTAACGACGTAAAGCCAAATGAAAATTACCTAAGGTTAAACGAGGAAACTCCAACGAAAAAGGAAATAGCTGAAGCAATCCGGCACCTGAGAAACAACAAAGCAGCGGGAATGGACGATATCCCAGCAGAACTGTGGAAAGCGGACACTGAGAGAACCGTGGAGCTAATAGTACCACTATTAGCAGATATATGGGCTGAAGAAATCCTACCCACGGAATGGAATAATGGAATTATAGTTAAGCTCCCAAAGAAAGGGGACGTACAGCTATGCGAAAACTGGAGAGGAATAACGCTGTTATGTTCCATAAATAAAACATTAGCATTTATCGTTCATTAAACAGTCAACAATATAATAGACAAAACTCTCAGAAAAGAACAAGCGGGTTTCAGAAGGGGAAGATCTTGTATAGACCAAATTTCGACGGCAAGAATCATCATAGACGAAACTATAGAGAAGAACGCAGCCTTGATAATCGCCTTTATATAGACTTTGCTAAAGCCTTCGACAGCATAAAAACATACAGCCCTGTGGAAAATCTTAAGGCTAAACAAATTACCTCCTAAGATCATTGGAATAATCAAAATGATTTATCAGAAAACAACATGTCAGGTATTGCATAAAGGGCAAATGACAGATAAAATACCAATTGAAGTAGGTTTAAAACAAGGTTGCATACTGTCACCTTTGCTCTTCAATATATGTCTTAATCATATACTGGAAAAAACAATTGAAAGAAAAAATGGGATCCCTTGGAACTACCTTCAGAACAAGAAACTAGCAGATATGGAATACGCAGATGATATCTGTTTCGTAGCGAACACAATAGATGATATGAAGAGCATGTTAAGGAAGCTAGAGGTAAAATCGGTAGAAGTGGGTCTTAAAATCAACACGAATAGGACAGTAGAGATGAGAATAGGAGTAACTAACTGTGATAAACTATACATCAACCAACAAGAAATAAAACAGGTTCAAGAATTTTGCTACCTAGGCAGTATAATCAGTGCAAAAGTTGGAGCTCAAGCAGATATTAAACAGAGAATATGAAAACACAACAAGCCTTTGGAACCCTCTCAAATATATGGAGATCAACACAGATTGGCCAAAATACTAAAATAAGGCTATTTAATAGTAACGTGAAAACTGTGCTACTTTATGGGAGTGAAACATGGGCAATAACTGACGTAAATGTAAATAAAATCCAAGTTTTTGTAAATAGATGTCTACGTAAAATTCTAAAGGTATATTGGCATAATACCATAACAAATGTAGCACTCTGGAGGAAAACCAAACAAGAACCCATCAGAACAACAATAAAGAGGAAAAGATGGAACTGGCTGGGAGACACCCTGAGGAAAGAAAATGCAGACATAACAAAACAGGCACTCAAATAGAATGCAGTTGGATGAAGAAGCAGATAACGCCCGACAAAAACATGGACGAGTACCATTGAAGAAGACCACAAAAGTATGAAGAAAACCTGGGGAGAAATAGCAACCATGGCCAGAAATAGAGGAGAATGAAGAAGCTTCGTGGATGCCCTATTGATACATATAATTTTTAGTTTAACAATTTTCTAATTTAATTTAGCTAATTAATAATGGCCCTAATCTATTACTAATTCTGAAAATTATAAATTATAAATAATTCTAATAATCAATTTTAATAAACAATTCTAAACAATTTTAATAAACAAAATATAAATTTTAATTTAATTTTTTTTAAAAATGAATAACCATTTTCAATTTCGTTGCAAAACGAAAATACAGCCGAACCATATTCCAGTCCAATCAGAGAGTGCCGCAAGCACCTCTACCGGTTTCGAAACTCATTAGTCTCTCATCAGGAGGCACATATGCTGCTCTCCCTGATCCAACCAAAACAAACCCCAGCGTGCAGTCCCGAATTGCAACGAACGAAATGGCATAGATGCCCTAGCGGCAACTGCTAGCAAAAGACTAAGTTTTCACTCTAATGGCATATAACATATCCCACCAGAATGAAAACAATGGGAACCTTCTCTGGTTACACCTCCGAGGCTTCTACAATTTGCAAGCCATACGGATGCTGAGACTAAGGAAGATGAGGGAATTCTACAATTTACAATTCACGTCACATCTGCTCAGCGCGGTAAAGTTCCAACGAGACTGGTTCCCTTCATACTCCACACAGAGTAAATGTAAATCAAAAATGAATAACCATTTTCAATTTCGTTGCAAAACGAAAATACAGCCGAACCATATTCCAGTCCAATCAGAGAGTGCCGCAAGCACCTCTACCGGTTTCGAAACTCATTAGTCTCTCATCAGGAGGCACATATGCTGCTCTCCCTGATCCAACCAAAACAAACCCCAGCGTGCAGTCCCGAATTGCAACGAACGAAATGGCATAGATGCCCTAGCGGCAACTGCTAGCAAAAGACTAAGTTTTCACTCTAATGGCATATAACATATCCCACCAGAATGAAAACAATGGGAACCTTCTCTGGTTACACCTCCGAGGCTTCTACAATTTGCAAGCCATACGGATGCTGAGACTAAGGAAGATGAGGGAATTCTACAATTTACAATTCACGTCACATCTGCTCAGCGCGGTAAAGTTCCAACGAGACTGGTTCCCTTCATACTCCACACAGAGTAAATGTAAATCAAAAATGAATAACCATTTTCAATTTCGTTGCAAAACGAAAATACAGCCGAACCATATTCCAGTCCAATCAGAGAGTGCCGCAAGCACCTCTACCGGTTTCGAAACTCATTAGTCTCTCATCAGGAGGCACATATGCTGCTCTCCCTGATCCAACCAAAACAAACCCCAGCGTGCAGTCCCGAATTGCAACGAACGAAATGGCATAGATGCCCTAGCGGCAACTGCTAGCAAAAGACTAAGTTTTCACTCTAATGGCATATAACATATCCCACCAGAATGAAAACAATGGGAACCTTCTCTGGTTACACCTCCGAGGCTTCTACAATTTGCAAGCCATACGGATGCTGAGACTAAGGAAGATGAGGGAATTCTACAATTTACAATTCACGTCACATCTGCTCAGCGCGGTAAAGTTCCAACGAGACTGGTTCCCTTCATACTCCACACAGAGTAAATGTAAATCAAAAATGAATAACCATTTTCAATTTCGTTGCAAAACGAAAATACAGCCGAACCATATTCCAGTCCAATCAGAGAGTGCCGCAAGCACCTCTACCGGTTTCGAAACTCATTAGTCTCTCATCAGGAGGCACATATGCTGCTCTCCCTGATCCAACCAAAACAAACCCCAGCGTGCAGTCCCGAATTGCAACGAACGAAATGGCATAGATGCCCTAGCGGCAACTGCTAGCAAAAGACTAAGTTTTCACTCTAATGGCATATAACATATCCCACCAGAATGAAAACAATGGGAACCTTCTCTGGTTACACCTCCGAGGCTTCTACAATTTGCAAGCCATACGGATGCTGAGACTAAGGAAGATGAGGGAATTCTACAATTTACAATTCACGTCACATCTGCTCAGCGCGGTAAAGTTCCAACGAGACTGGTTCCCTTCATACTCCACACAGAGTAAATGTAAATCAAAAATGAATAACCATTTTCAATTTCGTTGCAAAACGAAAATACAGCCGAACCATATTCCAGTCCAATCAGAGAGTGCCGCAAGCACCTCTACCGGTTTCGAAACTCATTAGTCTCTCATCAGGAGGCACATATGCTGCTCTCCCTGATCCAACCAAAACAAACCCCAGCGTGCAGTCCCGAATTGCAACGAACGAAATGGCATAGATGCCCTAGCGGCAACTGCTAGCAAAAGACTAAGTTTTCACTCTAATGGCATATAACATATCCCACCAGAATGAAAACAATGGGAACCTTCTCTGGTTACACCTCCGAGGCTTCTACAATTTGCAAGCCATACGGATGCTGAGACTAAGGAAGATGAGGGAATTCTACAATTTACAATTCACGTCACATCTGCTCAGCGCGGTAAAGTTCCAACGAGACTGGTTCCCTTCATACTCCACACAGAGTAAATGTAAATCAAAAATGAATAACCATTTTCAATTTCGTTGCAAAACGAAAATACAGCCGAACCATATTCCAGTCCAATCAGAGAGTGCCGCAAGCACCTCTACCGGTTTCGAAACTCATTAGTCTCTCATCAGGAGGCACATATGCTGCTCTCCCTGATCCAACCAAAACAAACCCCAGCGTGCAGTCCCGAATGCACTCCTGATGAGAGACTAATGAGTTTCGAAACCGGTAGAGGTGCTTGCGGCACTCTCTGATTGGACTGGAATATGGTTCGGCTGTATTTTCGTTTTGCAACGAAATTGAAAATGGTTATTCATTTTTGATTTACATTTACTCTGTGTGGAGTATGAAGGGAACCAGTCTCGTTGGAACTTTACCGCGCTGAGCAGATGTGACGTGAATTGTAAATTGTAGAATTCCCTCATCTTCCTTAGTCTCAGCATCCGTATGGCTTGCAAATTGTAGAAGCCTCGGAGGTGTAACCAGAGAAGGTTCCCATTGTTTTCATTCTGGTGGGATATGTTATATGCCATTAGAGTGAAAACTTAGTCTTTTGCTAGCAGTTGCCGCTAGGGCATCTATGCCATTTCGTTCGTTGCAATTCGGGACTGCACGCTGGGGTTTGTTTTGGTTGGATCAGGGAGAGCAGCATATGTGCCTCCTGATGAGAGACTAATGAGTTTCGAAACCGGTAGAGGTGCTTGCGGCACTCTCTGATTGGACTGGAATATGGTTCGGCTGTATTTTCGTTTTGCAACGAAATTGAAAATGGTTATTCATTTTTGATTTACATTTACTCTGTGTGGAGTATGAAGGGAACCAGTCTCGTTGGAACTTTACCGCGCTGAGCAGATGTGACGTGAATTGTAAATTGTAGAATTCCCTCATCTTCCTTAGTCTCAGCATCCGTATGGCTTGCAAATTGTAGAAGCCTCGGAGGTGTAACCAGAGAAGGTTCCCATTGTTTTCATTCTGGTGGGATATGTTATATGCCATTAGAGTGAAAACTTAGTCTTTTGCTAGCAGTTGCCGCTAGGGCATCTATGCCATTTCGTTCGTTGCAATTCGGGACTGCACGCTGGGGTTTGTTTTGGTTGGATCAGGGAGAGCAGCATATGTGCCTCCTGATGAGAGACTAATGAGTTTCGAAACCGGTAGAGGTGCTTGCGGCACTCTCTGATTGGACTGGAATATGGTTCGGCTGTATTTTCGTTTTGCAACGAAATTGAAAATGGTTATTCATTTTTGATTTACATTTACTCTGTGTGGAGTATGAAGGGAACCAGTCTCGTTGGAACTTTACCGCGCTGAGCAGATGTGACGTGAATTGTAAATTGTAGAATTCCCTCATCTTCCTTAGTCTCAGCATCCGTATGGCTTGCAAATTGTAGAAGCCTCGGAGGTGTAACCAGAGAAGGTTCCCATTGTTTTCATTCTGGTGGGATATGTTATATGCCATTAGAGTGAAAACTTAGTCTTTTGCTAGCAGTTGCCGCTAGGGCATCTATGCCATTTCGTTCGTTGCAATTCGGGACTGCACGCTGGGGTTTGTTTTGGTTGGATCAGGGAGAGCAGCATATGTGCCTCCTGATGAGAGACTAATGAGTTTCGAAACCGGTAGAGGTGCTTGCGGCACTCTCTGATTGGACTGGAATATGGTTCGGCTGTATTTTCGTTTTGCAACGAAATTGAAAATGGTTATTCATTTTTGATTTACATTTACTCTGTGTGGAGTATGAAGGGAACCAGTCTCGTTGGAACTTTACCGCGCTGAGCAGATGTGACGTGAATTGTAAATTGTAGAATTCCCTCATCTTCCTTAGTCTCAGCATCCGTATGGCTTGCAAATTGTAGAAGCCTCGGAGGTGTAACCAGAGAAGGTTCCCATTGTTTTCATTCTGGTGGGATATGTTATATGCCATTAGAGTGAAAACTTAGTCTTTTGCTAGCAGTTGCCGCTAGGGCATCTATGCCATTTCGTTCGTTGCAATTCGGGACTGCACGCTGGGGTTTGTTTTGGTTGGATCAGGGAGAGCAGCATATGTGCCTCCTGATGAGAGACTAATGAGTTTCGAAACCGGTAGAGGTGCTTGCGGCACTCTCTGATTGGACTGGAATATGGTTCGGCTGTATTTTCGTTTTGCAACGAAATTGAAAATGGTTATTCATTTTTGATTTACATTTACTCTGTGTGGAGTATGAAGGGAACCAGTCTCGTTGGAACTTTACCGCGCTGAGCAGATGTGACGTGAATTGTAAATTGTAGAATTCCCTCATCTTCCTTAGTCTCAGCATCCGTATGGCTTGCAAATTGTAGAAGCCTCGGAGGTGTAACCAGAGAAGGTTCCCATTGTTTTCATTCTGGTGGGATATGTTATATGCCATTAGAGTGAAAACTTAGCCTTTTGCTAGCAGTTGCCGCTAGGGCATCTATGCCATTTCGTTCGTTGCAATTCGGGACTGCACGCTGGGGTTTGTTTTGGTTGGATCAGGGAGAGCAGCATATGTGCCTCCTGATGAGAGACTAATGAGTTTCGAAACCGGTAGAGGTGCTTGCGGCACTCTCTGATTGGACTGGAATATGGTTCGGCTGTATTTTCGTTTTGCAACGAAATTGAAAATGGTTATTCATTTTTGATTTACATTTACTCTGTGTGGAGTATGAAGGGAACCAGTCTCGTTGGAACTTTACCGCGCTGAGCAGATGTGACGTGAATTGTAAATTGTAGAATTCCCTCATCTTCCTTAGTCTCAGCATCCGTATGGCTTGCAAATTGTAGAAGCCTCGGAGGTGTAACCAGAGAAGGTTCCCATTGTTTTCATTCTGGTGGGATATGTTATATGCCATTAGAGTGAAAACTTAGTCTTTTTAATTTTTTTTATTTTTTATTTTAAATTTTATTTATTTTTTTGTTTGTGAAAATAATTTTATAGTGCTTCCAGTTCTCATTCTTATTAGATGAGAAATGCCAGACTATTAATCTAAAAATAGTCAGAAATAATTGTAAGTGTAGGTCTATTTGACTTGTATAATATTCTCAATGGTATTTCGGTAAGCCTCAGACCCTTAGCCGAAAATATCCATTGAGTTTTAAAATTTCAAGTTTTTAGCTAATTTTTTTTATTAATAATTTTTTATTTATTTTATTTTATATTTAATATTAATTTTTAATTTTTAATTTTTAATTTTTAGTTTTTAATTTTTAATTTTTAATTTTTAATTTTTAATTTTTAATTTTTAATATTTAATTTTTAATTTTTAATTTTTAATTTTTAATTTTTAATTTTTAATTTTTAATTTTTAATTTTTAATTTTTAATTTTTAATTTTTAATTTTTAATATTTAATATTTAATTTTTAATTTTTAATTTTTAATTTTTAATTTTTAATTTTTAATTTTTAATTTTTAATTTTTAATTTTTAATTTTTAATTTTTAATTTTTAATTTTTAATTTTTAATTTTTAATTTTTAATTTTTGATTTTAAATTTTTAATTTTTAATTTTTAATTTTTAATTTTTAATTTTTAATTTTTAATTTTAATTTTTAATTTTTAATTTTTAATTTTTAATCTTTAATTTTTAATTTTTAATTTTTAATTTTTAATTTTTAATTTTTAATTTTTAATTTTTAATTATTAATTTTTAATTTTTAATTTTTAATTTTTAATTTTTAATTTTTAATTTTTAATTTTTAATTTTAATTTTTAATTTTTAATTTTAATTTTTAATTTTTAATTGTTAATTTTTAATTTTTAGTTTTTAATTTTTAATTTTTAATTTTTAATTTTTAATTTTTAATTTTTAATTTTTAATTTTTAATTTTTAATTTTTAATTTTTAATTTTTAATTTTTAATTTTTAATTTTTAGTTTTTAATTTTTGATTATATAAATATTTATTTTAATCCATATTTTTATATATAATTTTATTTTTTATTTTATAATTTCTTATTCAATTTCAAATAGGTTGGATATTTACTTGATTTATTCTTCGTCTGATGTTATATAATTCTAATTGTTTCTTTGATATTATGTCCGCTAAATTATTTGATGTATTATAGAATTCTTCATTTTGTATTATGTTTTCTATATTTATGCCAACAAGGTCTCTTCTCATTCTTTGTAATTCATGTGTATTTGTTTGGCTTTCGCAATTAAATAATATGTGTTCTGGTGTGCTTATGTCTCCACATTCACAGTATTCATCATCTTCTAAATTAAATCTATGCAGGTAGGTATGTAGAATGTAGGGTACGGACCGTGCCCTGTAAGGAAATGTATTAATCCTTTTTTTGGGTTAAAATAATTTGGTATATTATTTAACTTTGGAATAAAATGATGGAGACCTCTTGCTTTAGCGGAATTATCCCATTCGTTTTGCCATTTTCTATATATTTCTTCTAATGCTGACTGGTCAATCTTATAAAATGGATTGCTCTAACGTTAACGAATCTATTTCGAGCTGCTGTGAATAGAATAAGGTGGGTCCAAGTGGTCGCCGACATCATCAGAAAATAGGTAGAAGTAAACAAAAATCAATTTGACAATAAAAGAAATATTTATTGGAAATATTTACGTTATTTATAATAATAACTAACTACTTATTTAAAATAGAACATACTAAACTAGTGTACAGATACTTATTAAATTCTGACGAATTTAATTGCTCTATTTTTAGGTTTAGTCTCAAAAACTTCTATTTCTTCCACTTCTTTCGGGATGTCCCGTTCTCCTTTCAATTCCTTTAATCTTTTTTCTAGTGCTGTCATCTTAACCTTTATTCTTTGTGCTGTACACTCCATTTCAGCAAAAGTGAAGTCCACATTCTTCTTTTTATTTGACCATTCCTTGATCTTCTCCAAGCAATTACAGTCGAACGGATTCGAATCTATGTGGTTCGTTTCTGCTTTTAGTATTTTATCTAGATTACCATCTAAACATTTGATATTATTTTTGTTGAGTCTCAAATCATTAACTTTTATTCCCGATAAAAGGTTTTCATCGAAACTTTCTAGAACATTGTTATCTAACCACAAGTTGTTAATTCTGCTGAGATCCGCGAAAGCTTCAGGATCTATCTCACTTATTTTATTATGACTAAATACCAGATTAATAGTGAGGTCTATTTTTCCATACTTTTTATCACCTACCATGTTTTTAAATGCATGGGCTGGTAGCTTTTCTATGGAATTATTCTGAAGCGAGATCCTGGTCAATAGCGGTGTATTCTTGAGCCATTCTGGATTCCATTGCGTTATGAAATTGTCAGCAAGTTGAATGTTTAAGAGATCCGGCATGTTGTCAAAGGCCTGTGGATGGATTGTTGATATCTGATTGAGGCTAAGGTCTAGTGTAGATATTCCTAAATGGGAAAATACATCCTTTGCAATCGACTTGATGGCATTACCTAAAATTTAAAAAAATTATATGTACTCAAATTAGTCAAGTATATTATACTAGATTTATGAAGTTTTAGGTACGGAGAATAAAGTAAGAGAAAAAAGGTTATACGCAGAATCATCATTAACATTTTGAGTCTAATGCTGAACATAGGTATCTCGTAAAGAATTCCATTGTATTCGATCTTGAGCACCCTGGGTCCCCTGGGAAATTCTAGCTCGCTGTGATTTGATGGTGGTATTATAAGTTTTTTGGTTCGCTGAATCAAATTTAAGTGGGCTGGAACCCCAAATATGGTGCGTTTAATTGTTATTAACAAATTATGGTAAAATTAGGTATTTTACAGGAATTATTAAAAGCCCTGTAAATAAATTGATAGTGTTAAGGTCTTCTCTGGTGAATTTTTCGTCGATGAAACAAATGTGACTAGTCGCGATTACTCAAAATATGTTCTTATTTTGTTAATAACAAAATAATTGTTTATTCGCCGAAAAGCTCGAAATAATGTACAATCTACAGCAAGTTTGTAGTCTTTTTTATAGTATTTTTATACTCTAAATCGATTATCACTAGTCGTGATAGCTTAAACCACGTTCCGACTTTGTTATTAATAAATTATTGTAAAAAACTGTTTATAGTACGTTTACTCGCGGCTTTTGCTCTAAATTTAAAAAAACCACTTGGACTGACATGAAATTTGGCATACACGTAGCTAACATGTCAAACAACGCAAGTGATATTGTGCGTATGTGTAATTTTACCCTGGGGGTGACTTTCACCCCTTTTCGAAGGTGAAAAAAGATACCTTTAAAATAAGTCCGGAAATCGATAAACTGATTAATTTTAAGCAACTGTTGTTCTATAGGGTTTTTTCATATAGAATATGTTCATTTTTCAACAAAACAAACACGTTTTTAGTGGTTTTATAAGCAGTTTCGAACCAATGAAACATATAGATCAGATAAATACAACATAATATATCATATAAGTAAAGCAACTTGTGAAGCGGTAAAGATTGATTTCATTTGAGACGCTAATTAGGGGTGATTTTATCGATTTTTTTTCCAAAAAAAAAGGGACCAACTTTATTTTGAGCGTAACTTGCTTATTTTTGATACTAGATACTGTATGTATGAGTTGTAATGAGTTTTCCTCAAAAAGAGCTTCATTTTTTGGGTATTTTATGTTGAAATTATTCGATTTGGAATTTGACGAATATGAACCTGTTGTTCATTAGCTACAACTCAGCTTCTACTGGGTCTACGGACCTCACGCATACACCATTTTTTTCACTTTTTTATAGTCTATATTTTTACTAACAAAATTTTTTTTGAAAAAATACTTCCTTTTTGAGTAATTTGCGAAAAACCGTCTAAAAACATGGGTTTTTTGTTAAAAAATGAACATATTCACTCGCAAATAACTCGAAAAGTATTGACTTAGTGAAAAAACTCTATAGAACAAAAGTTACTTAGAATTAATCAGTTTCTCTACTTCCGGGCTTATTTTAAAGGTATTTTTTTTTCACCCCCGAAAAGGGGTGAAAGCACTCCCAGGGTAAAATCACACATCCGCATAATATCACTTGTTTCTTGACCTGTTAGCTACGTGTATGCCAAATTTCATGTCAGTCTAAGTGGTTTTTTAAAATTTAGAGCAAAAACCAACGTAGAGTAAACGTACTATAAACCGTTATTTTTGCAATAATTTATTAATAACAAAGTCGGAACGTGATTTAAGCTTAAGCTATCACGACTAGTGATAATCGATTTAGCGTATAAAAATACTATGAAAAAGACTACAAACTTGCTGTAGATAAAGCATTATTTCGAGCTTTTCGGCGAATAAACAATTATTTTGTTATTAACAAAATAGTAACACATTTTGAGTAATTGCGACTAGTCGCATTCGATTTAGCGACCACAAATACACCAGAGAAGACCTTAACACTATCAATTTATTTACAGGGTTTCTAATAATTTCTGAAAAATACCTCATTTTACCATAATTTGTTAATAACAATTAAACGCACCATATTTGGGCTTCTAGACCACTTCCATTTGATTCAGGGTCCAAAAAAACCTATAATACCACCATCAAATCACGGCGAGCTAGAATTTCCCACGGGACCCCCTATGTTGCGGCTAGACTACATGTAAACAACGATTTTAGTTGTTAAAGATTATTAATTAAATTAATGAATAATTTAAGCGATTATATAAGTAACTGTTAGCCAAAAATATTCAAAAACAACGAAACATCAACTAATGTTTACATCTACTGCATAGCTTATTAAATTTTAGTAATGGTCTCCATTTTAAAAAATTTTTGGTCATCTTTGACTCTAGCAACATGGCCTGCCCAGTTCCATTTTAGCATTATAACTTTAATTTTAACAACAACATATTTCACAAAATTCAAGTGACTCAGAGAGCTATGGAAGGGAGAGTGTTCAACATTAAGCTCAGCAATCGAATATTTAATGAAGAAATAAGAAGACGATCGAAAGAAACACATATGTACAGCAATGTAATCTGGTTTGAGGCAGATCTCAAACCAGATAGACTAATGACATCAATAGCTGGTTACGAATGGATGCAAAAAACATCGAACAGAAATGAATGGATACAACTAAGGGAGAATATGGAACATACTAAATGAGAGTGCATCGGTTAAGATAGTTCAACCATGTTCAACATCGACACTTTAATCACTCAATACAAGGAATTGCTGATGCGAAGGTTCCTGAAAGAAACATAAGAGGAAGACCAAAGAAGACATGAAGGAGGCGTTTAGGAAGGACACGGAAGGCATGCAGGAGTAAATAGGGAAGCTGACCCCGCATAGGGATTAAGGCAAAGAGAAGCTCTAAATTCCATCAAATAATTTCAAGCAATTTAATTTAAAATATAAATTAGACAAGGCGAAACCGGCGGGTTCGTTGGAAAAAATATTCCCATGAGATTTTTTTGCATAATCCTATTCGTGAGACATCCCAGAATAAGGTTCAAGAAGTCGCCCACGTGAAAAGAGGTCCAAATTTTTTTTTTCAATTTTTTTTAATCAAATTTCAGTTTTTTGGACGATTATGGACAAAAAAGGTCTCTTATAATTTTTCTCTAAAGTTGCTCGTTTTAGAGTTATAACTTTGATTGAGGTATTAGTGGTTATAAGCAATTTAAAATTGAAAAAAAACGAAAAAGTGGCGATTTTTAAGGCTTAATAACTCGGTTAAAAGTTATTATTATGAAAGTTAGAAAGTGATCAAATAAAAGTTTAAAGCCCGCCCTACAAGATCCTGAAGAAATTTTTGTCATTATTTTATCACTAAGCTGTTATTTTTAAGTAAAAATAATGAGCGCCATGCACGTATTAGGCAGCCGGCAATGATGAGTGCGAGAGAGATGCCATTCCGGCAGTCAATGGTGCATCTTACCAGTGGCGACGCGTGACTTTTTCTAAAGTGTTACCAAAAACAGATGCAAAAAATCTTATTTAAAAAAATGGAGATATGGCTAATTCGCTAAATGTATATATAGTTCAATAATATCATTTTGTATATCACTTGAAACTCTCGAAAAAACAGTTGATGGTTCTAGATGTTGGCAAAATTTTTGATCTTTTTTGGCAATTAATGTTAACAATTCCCTGTAATTGCCTCGAATGTCAGAGCTGTCGCCCTCAAAATGACCACAAAACGCTAATTCTTGTTTGGCCAAAAAACATACGGTATCTATTATAAGTAAGCTAAGGATATAACTATCTATTTTTTTAACAACAAACTCATTATGTTTAGTTTAGCAATATTTGCTTTAAAAGCTTGGTTAAGAGAACTTTGGATCCTTGTTTTGCCAAACTGAATCAAATTGGGTATACATCTTACATGTAGGTAACGGAGAAATTTCATGTCTCTTTTTAAAACTCTAAAATATTTAAATCGTGAACCTGGTCCACCTATTTTTCTGTAGAAACCAGAAGACATGGCCAACAATACAGTCTATTTTTCTTGCAACCACGTAACCAAAGATTTTCATTGTACCAACTAAATTTAAAGTATCTAACTACTTTTTTTGATGCCTTTTTTAAATAATTATTATGTAGTTGATCGATTACGCAGCGACACTCATCCATGGTGAACTGCACGCACACTTTTTATAGGCACTGTAACCAAATTTAAATCTGGTAACAGCCCTATTAATATATACAGAGCGCTTACGCCCGTCGCTCCTTTAAAATTTTCAGACACTTGCCGGTCCCGAGCCGTCCGAGCGACAGCGGGATAACCATTCATTGTCACCACAAATGAGACTGGTAAAAGAATATAATAAAGTGCAACTGAGTCACATAAACTCGCCAATATTTTCGTGTGTCTACGAGTAGTTGGCTATTTACTGAATTAGGTACTATTAACACATAATATAATAATATATTTCTATTGGTAAAAATATAGATAAATGGAATTATTCATCGTCATAAAATATTTATTTGCAATATTTTTAACTGTTACCAATGGTAACAGTGGTTACATGGACGCTTCGCTAGTGCATCTTACTCGCACTCACATTTACAGCCGCGTCAACTACGGCTCATTAATAATAATTAAAAACAACAGCTTAGTGATAAATTAATGACACAAGCTTCAGGATCATGTAGTGGAGACTTTAATCTTTGATTTGGTCACTTTCTGAATTTCATAATAATAATGTTTAACGGAGTTATTAAGCCTTAAAAATCGTAATTTTTCGTTTTTTTCAATTTTAAATTGCTTATAACTCGAAAACGAGCAACTTTAGAGAAAAATTATAAGAGACCTTTTTTATCCAGAATGGTCCAAAAAACCTAAAATAAATATGTCCGGGCCAAAATATTGATTTTTGCAGTTTGATTAAAAAAAATTGAAAAAAAAATTTGGACCACTTTTCACGTGGGCGACTTCTTGAACCTTATTCTGGGATGTCTCACGAATATGATTATGCAAAAAAATCTCATGGGAATATTTTTTCCAAGGAACCCGCCGTTTTCGTCTTGTCTAAATGGACTGTTTTTTGAACAAAAATGCAGTAAGATGGAAGTAAGATCATTTTATCTTGAATTTATTAGTGAACTATGAATTTATTAGTTTTGTTAGTTCTTTGAACTCCTGATCTTTGATGGGCTTAAAGGATATCTTCTTCTTCTTCTTCCTTCTTGTATGTAGGCTTTAAAGCCTGTTTCTTCTTCAATATTAGCCTCCTAAATTATTTAAGTTATCGTACCATCTTTTTCTTGGTCTGCCAATACTTCTTCGTCCATTTGGAGACTTATCTCGTGCTATTCGTACTATCCTATCCTCTGCCATTCTACTAATGTGTTCGTTCTACTCCTGTTTCCGTTTTGTCGCCCATCTATTTATGTCTTCTACATTACATGATCTGTTTTCGCTTCTCTCCCTATCCAACAGACTTTTCCCTGATATTCGTCGAAGTATTTTCATCCGTGCTGTTTCTAGTAGTCTTCTCATTTTAGCTGTGTCAGGTCTTGTCTCAGCCTTGTATGTCAGGTCTTGTCTCAGCCTTGTATGTCAGGTCTTGTCTCAGCCTTGTATCTTGTATGTCAATATAGGTCTAATTGCTGCTTTATAGATTCTTGCTTTTGTGTCTTGTATTAGGTGTTTGTTCTTCCAGATTGTGTCATTAAGGGATCCCGCCGCTTTAGTTGCTTTTAAGCCTTGTTGTCGTACTTCCTCTTCAACATCTCCGTAACTGGTTATATCTATTCCCAGATATCTAAACCTTGCTTCCTGCTTTATTATTTTCCCATCAATTTCGATTTTACATTGTAGTGGGTATTTAGATGTTGTCATACATTTGGTTTTTTTCTGCTGATATTATCATATTGTATTTCTTGGCTGTTGTATTGAAGATGTGTGTAAATCTTTGGAGATCGTCTTCTGTCTCGGCGATTATTGCGGCGTCGTCTGCATAACATAATATTTGGATTTCTTTGTTCCCCATTTTGTAACCATGACCTTTACGTACTGCTTCTATTATTTCGTCCATTATTATATTAAAGAGCAGTGGGCTTAACGAGTCACCTTGTCTGACTCCGCTTTGTACTGGTATAAACTGCGTTAGTTTTCCATTTATCTTTGCCTGTATTCGATTATGAAAATGAAATGAAAGATGCAGTCAAAGAAGATCTAGGCAAAATGGGAGTGCGACAATGGGAATTAGTGGCACAGGACCGACAAATATGTAAGGCATTAGTAAACGCGGCAAAGAATCACGAAGAGTTGTAGCGCCATTGATGATGATGATGATTATGAAAATAGACGTTTTTGATGGTTTGTATAATACTGATTGGTATGTTTCTCCTATACAGTAAATGTAAGACGTATGTACCTAATGTAGAATATAAATAACAAAAATTAACTAGAACTTACCTTTAAGTGACAGTTTTCTTAGGTTAGGTACATTACTGATAGCTCCAGATTCAACTTCTTCAACACCACAGTACTCAATAACCAATTCGTCCAACTGGTCTAGATCTGCCAATGAGCCTTTGGTAAGTACAGGTATATGTTGTTCCTTCATTTCAATGGCATCATAAACAGTTTTCGGGGGCAAAAAATCTGCTAGTTTGTTTCCAGACGGGATCTTTTTCTTGAACTTTTCTGTAAAAACACTAAAGCCTTTGAACGTGACATCTTTAAAAGTCACTTCTACACTTTTGCCGAAGCAAAAAGGAAGAAATAATAACACAAGAATCTTATTTACGATCATTTTTACTACAATATTTTTATGTAGAGTTTAGATTTATTTATATTAAATGTATCTTACGATTCCGTGAAATATTTTGCTTAGGGTTATCGCATGATAACTTCTACTTATTGTTAATTTAACGCTAAGCAAAATAATTTGTTTCTGGGAAGAATATGAATGCATTATAAAATAAAGCATAATATTGTTTTTTGTACTAAATAAAAATGGGGGGATTTCCAAAATTAAATAATAGTAAAATTATTATGTCAAATAACAACACTACCTATACACTTATACAGTGCGAGGCAAATGTATGGATTGCAAATGTCTGGAATTTATACCTGAAGCGGATAATTATTATAAAGTTTGTTTTATAGAAATTGTGTAATATGGGTGATTTTCATTATGGTTTTTGCTTTTGTTCTTCTTCCTGTGCCATGCTCGAGTATCGTGCGTTGGCTATATCAAATAGTGTTGCCCAAAATCGGTCTGGGTCTTGCAGTCTTGGTCTTGTTCATGCGGTTTTGCAAGACCAAGACCAAGACCAAGACCGCCTAATTTGAGCAAGACCAAGACCAAGACTTACCGTGCAAGATTTGAGCAAGAACAAGACTAAGCCTGCAAGACTCTTGCGTCTTGCAGTTAGAACTGAGGGTCGTTTTAGAGAGTATATTAGTTCGGGTATATTCTTAGATACTTTATGAGAGCCAAAAAAATTTTAACAAAAATTTGGAAAATTTGACTTATACGCATTAAGAACAATACCACAAACATACATAGCGAATCAAAATATCTATTAAATAACACTTGACACATTTGACACGTACTCATCATTATTACAATGCGAAAATAAAATATTTTTACATCCTTTCCCAGCAGACGACACCTTCGCTCTGAAATTAATTGTCCAGCTTTTAAGAATAGCCGGCCTTTATTCATACATTTATATTCTTGTGTTGCGACCTTGCGATGCCGACAATAATGTCGTTAAAAATCTGTAGTTGATAAAAAATATGCCTATTACATCTTATCCGTATATAGAATAGTAAGACTATTATGTATATTTTTTCTGTTGATTGTGCAATGACCTCATTCGGTTAGACAAAATTTGCTGAAAGATTGCGGCTAATACTTAAAAGCATTAATAACGAGACACATTAATGCAGATAATGCCGGCTATACATACCGTGTAAACAAAATAACGAAATATTTAATAACGATATACTGTCTACCCAGGCATTGAACAAAGAAATATTACAGTGAAATGTATGCAAGACAAAAACACATTTATAGCAGTTTTTTCTGTAGTTAAATTAAATTGGTCATTTGTTTTATCAATCGACTGTTCTTTTGTTACTCTTTGTATTTGGTGATATACACTACTCCAAGAACTTAACGCACCACCTTAAAAACGGGTCATTTTTATGTCTGGAATTTCCTAAACCTGTTGTCCGATTGAAGTGATTTTTTTAATATGTTATAGCCTTAAGTTGTGCTCACTACGAAGAGCAATGGATTGTATTCTCGCTCCGACCCTTGCTCCTTGGTATTTATATTCGTTATATTCGTGAATTCTCGCATTTAAAATACTGTATTTATTTTACATCAAAAAAACAACCCATATATGAGAGATGATAAAGGGATGTTGCTAAATGAGCCTGAAAAAATAATGGAAAACTGGCAAAACTATTTCACAGAACTGCTAAATAAGAGCGAAGTACAAAAGGAAACAAACCATGAAATTGAAGATGATCAGATAGCAATAGAAATACCCACAGAACAAGAAATAAAGAACGAAATAAAGAGCTTGAAAAATAACAAAAGCCCAGGAATAACAGAAATATCGGCCGAAATGATAAAATCAGGAGGAAAAAGACTACAGAAAGAGATATATGATCTGATAAAAAGAATATGGGAAGTAGAAAAAATGCCAGAAGAGTGGACCATAGCAAGAATATGCCCTATACATAAAAAAGGTGATAGAATGCTATGCGAAAACTACAGAGGCATCGCACTATTAGAATTAGTTTACAAAATCTTGGCACAAAGTATAAGTAAAAGGCTAAGTCATTATTCGGAAAAAATACTGGGGGAATACCAGGCAGGTTTTAGAAACAACAGATCAACGACTGACCAAATATTTGCCTTAAAAGAAATACAGACTACCTGTTACGAACATAAAACAGTACTATATGCTTTGTTCATAGACTTTAAGCAGGCTTACGACACAGTAAATAGACAGCAGATGTACGAACTGATGAAAGAATTGGGGATACCAAGTAAAATTGTCAGGATGATAAAGATGACGATGGAAAACACAACAAACGAAATAGCTTGGAAAGGGTATACATCCAAAAAGTTTGAAACCAAGGAAGGATTACGACAAGGAGACCCACTATCAACAATGGCATTCAATCTAACATTGGAAGGAATAATCAGGAAAAGCAGAATAAACATGCAAGAAACGATATTTAAAAACGGCCACCAATGCATAGCATTTGCAGATGATCTGACGCTATTAGCAACAAGCAAAAAAGAACTACAAAAGTTAATGAAAAACATAATAACAGAAGCCAAAAAATTCGGACTTAAAATAAATGAAGAAAAGACAAAGTATATGATAATGGGAGAGATCCAAAAAGAAAAAGAGAATAACATCATAGTACAAATAGATGGAGAAAAAACATACTCGTTTAAAAGAGCCAAAGAAATTATTTACCTGGGAGCCAAAATAGATGAAAATGGTCATGAAGAAGGGGAGATAAAGGCAAGAATAGCTAAAGGAAATAAAAAATATGGAGCATTACGCACATTATTGAAATCCAAATACGTATCAAGAAAAACAAAAATAAGAATTTATAAGACTGTTATCAGACCTACAGTAACATACGCAAGCGAAACATGGGTGCTCAAAAAGTCAGAAACAGACCTGTTAGAAAGATGGGAGAGAAAAATGCAAAGAGCAATATATGGAGGTGTGAAAATAGAAGGTCAGTGGAGAAGAAGAACCAATAAAGAATTGGAAGAACTATATCAAGAGCCAACGATTACGACGACGATCAAAGCACAGAGAATACGATACTTGGGGCACATAGAGAGAATGGGAAGTAAACGAATGCCAAAAATGGTACTTTCACGAAGACCAATACAAAAGAGGAGGAAAGGCAGGCCAAGGAAAAGATGGAAGGACAGTGTATATGAAGACTTGAAGAAAAGTAACATTGAGAGATGGAAAGAACTAGCATTGGACAGAAGGAGATGGAGAGAGGTTGTGAAGGAGTGTATAAAAAGACTGAAGTGTATTTAAATAAAATTTATAAGTTATGTAAGATATATTAAGTTATTTACTATATGATTTATGTAATCAGAAATGTAAACATTTTAGCCCTAGGCCTACAAGGCCTGTTGCGTTTAATAAATATATAATTTATTTTACATATCGATCGATAATATAGTTTCGATCGCCATGTAAAATAAATACATTATTTTAAAAGCGGGAATTCACGAATATAAATACCAGGGAGCAAGGGTCGGAGCGAGGATACAATCCATTGCTCTCTGTAGTGAGCAAACTCTTTTTCTTTAACAATATCGCTGTAATAATACTATTGCTAGGCAGGTAAATTTTCATTGTATACCGGGTGTACCAATCAAACTTTGTTTTTTTTTCTCAAAGTTCGCATCACCCTATGGAATATTCTAGCTTAAAAATATTAAAATTAAAACCCAACTATAGCCTCATATTTTCTTAACATTTTGTTTTTTGATTAATTCGCTTATGTTGGAGAATAAAAAGTTACGTACTTTTTTAGCTAGCCATGTTTTTCATCAATACAGGGTGTTTTTAAATAAGTATGGCAAACTTTAAGGGGTAATTACTCTGCACGAAAAGTAATGCAGATTGTTTTTAAACGTATGTTCGCAAATGCTTCGTTTCCGAAATAGGGGATGTTAAAATTGTTCTTACAAACTGATGATTTATTTATTGCTCTAAAACCGGTTGAAATATGCGAATGAAATGTAATAGATGTTAAGAGGGAGTTATTACGCATTTTTGACATAAAATTAAGATTTTAATATTCACCAATGGCGCGCATACACGTGTAACCGGTTTGTTTAGAACTACCCCTTAAAATTTGCCATACTTATTTCAAAACAGCCTGTATTGACGGAAAATATGGCTAGTTATTAAAATACCTAACTTTGTGTTATCCAAGCGAATGAATAAAAAACAGAATGTTAAGAAAATATCAGACTGTAGTAGGGTTTTAATTTCAGTATTTATAAAGGCTAGAATATTCCACAGGATGATGCAATCTTTGAGAAAAAAACACAGTTTGATTGGTACACTCATTGGTACCGGTACGTGACGGTATCCGGTACCTATAGGTACAACGACAATTTACCTTCTAGCAAAAATATTATTACAGCGATGTTGTTAGCGAATAAATAATTCAAGCCTAAAATTTATATACTCTGTTACGTTGTTCTAAGATATGTAATAGGCAAATGGGCAACTGCGAGACTTGCTAGAATCTTGCTGCAAGACCAAGACCAAGACCTGGAGCACAATACCAAGACCAAGACCAAGACTGTCTAAGTCTCGTCTTGGTCTTGCATTTGGGCAACACTAATATGAAATTGGCTATACTAATTTTTTTAACAGCAGGTTGGAAAAGGGTAAAGATGATCTATTAAGCCATTCCCTCAGGTTTCTAAGCTATAACGTTCTTCTTCGACCTGGCCCTCTTCTTCTGCTTATCTTGCTTTGTATTATTAAATTAAGTAGGTATCTTATATATCTCTGGCTGACGCATAATATGGCTAAAATATTAAAGTTTGCGAGTTTTAACTATTCTGACCACTTCTTTAACTGTATCTAATAATAATAGTACCCCGTTTTTTATCACTAACGCGGCTTTGGGATTATAGCAGGGTAGTCTGCTATTTCTAGGGGCCACGGTATACGAGAGCTACGCTTCAACCGCTTATTATAATAGGATATATATTAGGTATTGCCCCTGGTTTTCCCAAGGTACTCAGTTTAGTCAAGCTGAGTCGACCTGGGGCCTATAGACATGTCTAGATGTTCATCACGCGGCGCTGGCATTGGATTCTCGGCCAACCTGCGTGGAAGTCAGACATCTTACCGCTAGAGCTACCCGGCCCTACGAACTCTATATACCCAACTTATTCTTAGGATTCTCCGTTACACCCAGATTTCAAAGGCTTCCAGTTTCCTGAAAAGTGTATCTGTTAAAGATACCATATAAAAGAATTGAGAACACATAACATCTTACTAATCTAATACAGTCAAACCCGCTTATTAGAATACCTGTTATAGGAATATCCCGGTTTAAGGAATAGAAATTTGAGGTCGCGAAACGTTTCTACTAGCAACCAATGATCTGTTATTAAAATACCCCGGTTATACGAATACTTTTGCTTGATACCAAGGTTATTCCAATAAGCGGGTTTGACTGTATTCAGTCTCAAAGTGATATTGTTTCCACATAAGATTTTCTTCATCTTTAAAAAAGGCAGCTCCAACCTTCTGTATATGTATTATAATTTCTTCGATTATAATAATATATCTTCTCATTGTGGTGCTCTTTCCTTTATTGGAGGTTAGCGAATATACTGGCAAATCTGTCTCTATCCAATGCTGCTCTAAACAAAGACGTTGAGTCAAGGCCGGCCCAGTCTTTGATATTTTTAAGCCATGAAATCTGGCGTCTACCGGGACCCCGTTTTCCTTCAATCTACCCCTGAATAATTAGCTGCGCGAGGCTGTACTTCTCGTTTCTCAATTTCTCATTATATGTCATAGGAAGCTAACTTTTCTCACTTTGATGATCTTTAGCAGGTCCCTATCTGTACCTATTCTCTTCAGAAAATTTTTGTTGGTGGTGTGGGTGGTCCAAGGTATTTTCAAAATTCTTCTATAGAACCAGAATTCAAAGGCTTCATCAACAACAAACTTGTTCATCAGCGATATGTTGAGCGTATAGTAATAGGTTCTCCGTACGTTGTTACTACTTTTGGTTGTATTGGAGTTTTATTGATAACAATCATCTTTGCCTTTTTGGTGTTTAGCTTTAGTCCATATTCATCACACGTTTTGGTAATCCTATTAATCAGATTTGTAAGTTCTTCGAAACTATTTACAATGAACAATGTGTCATCCGCGTGCCTTAAATTATCAATATTGAGGCCATTAATTTTGAAATCACATTGAGCAGTATCCAATGCTTTATTGAAACCGAACTCCGAATAGATATTAAATATTAGTGGGGACAAAATGCAGCCCTGTCTTATTCATCTTCATCTTTGAAGCTCTTCAGAATTATCTCGACCAATCCTCATGTTTGCACGGTGATGCCTGTAAATATTTTTATTGATACGTAAGTCTTTGCTATCAATAGGACTTTCATTCACAGTCATTTGTTTCGAGCTTCTGTCATGTGTCACATAATATTAATATATCTACGTCATACGTTATTGGTATCTGCAATGATACAAACCAAAGACGTATGGCGTAGACATATTAATATTATGTGACACATGACAGCAGCTCGAAACAAATGACAGTCGATGAAAAGCCCTATACCTACCTTCTGAAGAATGGCTATTATTTCAGTAAGTTTTACTCGATCAAAGGCCTTCTCGTAATCAATAAAAAAGATTTAAAGTGGATGGCCAACATATATACGTCTATATACCCAAATTATTGTTTGGGTTATTGCGGAACTCAAACTGTGTGTCTCTAACCTGTTCTTCTATTTGTTGGAACATTCTTGAGTACAAACTTGCGCTTTTTTAGGTATCGTTACAAAATTGGGCAACAGCCAATCCGTTGGTACATATAGCCGGTTTCATAAATTATATTAAAATATGGAGAGACCTTTTACCTGAACTTTTCAAGAAGTAAAAAAAATTTTTGTTTGTAAAAACAACATTGTTGTAAACAAACATGTTTTGGCTTTACCTATTTAATATCTAAAATAAATAGACTTTAAAACGCATAGTGTGTTTTGGTGAGGGTTGAGTGTTTTCCGCATACTATTCTGCATACTATATAAGTTTGGTGATTATTAGCTGTGTCATAAAAAATGTGCTATCAATAATTTTTAAAGAGGGAATAGTTAATATTTAACTATATTATGAGGTAATAACAATATTAAGATAGCCATAACTTTTCTTTAAGAATTTTATAGACCGTAGTTTAATAAGATAATCTTTTTCCTTTCCTTGTTTTCTTTTTTAGAAGAAAAACTGAAACTTATTTTTTAATAATAACTTTTTAAAAAATATTTAAGGATTTATCCATAATGTCTTTTTACACTATGTATAAAATTACATTTAGCTTTGTAGATCGTATATGATTTGAGTAAATAATTTCAATATTCTACGTAAATATTTTGTTTTGTTTTCCAGAACCCAGACATTGATAACCTCTCGAATTTTGTATCTTTTAGAAAAATCATTGAAATTTTATATATCTCTCAGTTGCAAAATATTCATAGAAGGAGGTTTCAACGATAAAATAAATAAGCTAGTGGTATATATTTATTATAATGATTATTAAATCATCTTGGAGGAGATTACTAACTCAGTGAGCTTTATTAGTGGACTGTTTAGCATAGGGTGAATTTAAAATAGAATAAAAAAAATAACAGTAAAAAAACCAGACCTTAAAGTAAATTGTAATAAAAATATTTCCTACCTTGTCATTTCTCGTTGCACAAGCTGGAGCAGGCCTGCTATTTTTCGTACTGCTATTGCTGAGTAGTATAAAGTATAAATCACTCGCGAGGACTATATTGAGTTTCTATACACTTTTCGGAATGATTGTAAGTGACTGTTAAGGCCGGCCATTGGTAATGTTACAAGTATAGGCGATCCCATCACCTTTATAAAGTACACCACTCATAATCTAGAGCATATATGTATACCGAAAAATGCTTAACCTACTAACAATATATCTCGCTAATTACAGCCATATTTTTGCTACCCTACCTGTTGTGTATTGTTTATAAAAAAATGTGAAAGTTTTGCTTTTTTCTCAATAAATATAAGAGCGTTTATATCTAAATTACTCAAGTATTTAAATGAATTTCATGATAAAAGTCCGTTTAGCACTAGCCTATATGTAACGGAAGGATGTAACGTTAAAAAAATGTGAATTAATAAAGTACTTTTTGCGTGGTGTACTTTTAAAATAAATTTCTGGAATTAATAGAAATTGGCATGTGAAACGTAAATCTTGTACATATAATACACAAAAAGTATAGGAATCTGTAAGAATCTAAGCTCTGTTAATGTAGCAATTATGTATAAGATGGCGCTACGAAAAAAATTAAATAAACATCAAAAATTCAGGAGCGTAATGGCCCGTTTGAAACTTTCCTTATTAAATTTCGGTACTTGACAAATATGAGTTTATTAAGGGGTCCGGACAAATAATCCCGGACAAAAAATCCCCACAAATTATCCCCGGACAAAAAATCCCCACAAATAATCCTCACAAATAATCCCCACAAATAATCCCCGGACAAATAATCCCCACAAAAAATCCCGGACAGATAATCCCCACAATTTTTTTTTGACAAAATATCCCCGCAAAAAATCCCGGACAAAAAATCCCCAAGAAATATTTTTGCCCAATAAAGTTGTCAAATGAATGCTTATAATCCAAGGATGGTACTAAAGATGAGAAATTTAGACTGTCTGTCCGTCGGTACGTCCGACCGCGCATATAACTACTCCGTCATTATGCCAGGTAGAATGACACATGAGGGGTCGAATGAACGGTTATAATCCAACAATGGTACTACAGATGAGCAATTTGGTCCGTCGGTCTGCTTGACCACGAATATAACTCCTCCATCACTGTACCAGGTAGAATGACAAATGAGGTGTCGAATGAAAGCTTATAATCCAAGGATGGTACTAAAGATGAGAAATTAGACCAAGGATGTCTGTTCATCGGTCCGTCCGACCGCGAATATAACTACTCCGTCATTATGCCAGGTAGATTGACAAATGGGGTGTCGAATGAACGGTTATATTCCAACGATGGTACTAAAGATGAGCAATTTGGTCCATCGGTCTGCCTGACCGCGAATATAAGTCTTCCGTCACTGTACCAGGTAGAATGACAAATAAGGTGTCGAATGAAAGCTTATAACCAAGGATGGTACTAAGGTTGAGAAATTTGACCAAGGCTGTCTGTCCATCGGTCCGTCCGACCGCGAATGTAACTACTCCGTCAATATGCCAGGTAGATTGACAAATGGGGTGTCGAATGAACGGTTATAACCCAACGATGGTACTAAAGATGAGCAATTTGGTCCATCTGTCTGCTTGACCGCGAATATAACTCCCCCGTCACTGTACCAGGTAGAATGACAAATAAGGTGTCCAGTGAAAGCTTATAACCAAGGATGGTACTAAAGATGAGAAATTTGACCAAGGCTGTCTGTTCATCTGTACGTCCCACCGCGAATGTAACGACTCCGTCATTATGCCAGGTAGATTGACAAATGGGGTGTCGAATGAACGGTTATATTCCAACGAATTTGGTCCGTCTGTCTGCCTGACCGCAAATATAACTCCTCCGTCACTGTACCAGGAGAATGACCAATAAGGTGTCCAGTGAAAGCTTATAACCAAGGATGGTACTAAAGATGAGAAATTTGACCAAGGCTGTCTGTTCATCTGTACGTCCCACCGCGAATGTAACGACTCCGTCATTATGCCAGGATTAATGACAAATGGGGTGTCGAATGAACGATTATAATTCAACAATGGTACTAAAGATGAGCAATTTGGTCCGTCGGTCTGCTTGACCGCGGATATAACTCCCCCGTCACTGTACCAGGTAGAATGATAAATGAGGTGTCGAATGCAAGCTTATAATCCAAAGATGGTACTAAAGATGAGAAATTAGACCAAGGATGTCTGTCCATCGGTCCGTCCGACCGCGAATGTAACTACTCCGTTATTATGCCAGGCAGAATGACAGATGAGGTGACGAGTGTACAGTGAACGGTTATAATCCAACCATGGTACTAAAGATTCACTCACGCATTTCGTTTCCGAAAGTTGCACTTTCACGCACAACGTGCGGGAAAGTAAAATACCTTGTAATATTGCATTATAATATATTATAATACATGCAATAAACTAATATTGAAAGTTTGTTTTTAACAACCTTGTCAAATAATTGATTTGTGTATTTTCACTTCTAAATAAAAATCGATATAACTCTATTTTTTGTGGCTTTTTCCAAACGTACGGCCCTAGAATAAATATTATTCCTAACTCGTGCGGAAAGTGTGTTCCTCGCACTCGAATGCCTGCCCGAACTCCGCTATCGCGTCGTTCGGGTCAACGGCAGTCTCGTGCGTGAAATTATCACTTTCCGCACTAGTTAGGAAAATAACTATTTTATGATGTCGATATTTTCCAAGTTATGGGGGGAAATAGTGACAGTTAGAGGTTAGAGTTAGAGCATAACTATTGAATTGTCTCGTTAATTATGAGTTTTACGACAAAAATGTAGGTACCTATAATACAAAAATAGAACTTAGTAGATAGAATTAACTTTTACATAATTTTGAATTTTGATCTCTTTCATTTTTTTTACGAATATTTAAAATTGTTTCAAATATGATTTCCTACAATTATTTCTTTTTGACAATTTTTTTCGTGCGGTTGATATTTTCCGAGTTAGCGGGAATATATTAAAAAGGGGTGGGGGAGCATAATTATTGAATTGAATCTTGTTTCCGAGCTGCCCCAAATTTTATAATTCTAACCTTTAGGGGAGGTCAATAGTGGTGTAAATTTAAAATTGCGACTGAATTCCGCTGAAGGGTTAGCCGTCATATTGATTTTAAAGGAGAACCGTTGATGCTAAATACCTCCACCATTTTCAACTTTTTTGCTCTACTGCTCATTATTTATAATAGTTCCCAGGTAGCAAGACTGTTTAACGCGCTCTATCTGAATCTGCGTTCCATTAGTGTGCAGATGGGTTATAGGTATAGATAGGGCTATTATAGCAATCGCCATTAAACCGGTTTTTGGTACGAAAATAGTGATTAGCAATTAAATTTAAGCATGAATTGTAATTTCGATTACCAAATATCGAATTCCAATTGTGAGTTCTTTCAAAAATCGTGCATGCAGCACTCTGCTTTGAATAACCCTGTTCAAAACATCCTATTTGTGATGATAATTGCTTGTCCTGAAAACGATAATCTTGATTGTAATACAAAAAAACCTATTCATTTTTGTAATTTCAAAAGTATTTGGTCATCATCATCATCAATGGCGTTATAACTCTTCGAGACTCTGCCACATTTTTTATTATTTAAAATCAATACAGCTGCCCACGATGTGATATTTGATACCGTTCACGTTATCAACACCAGTAATAAAAATTTAATGTGTTTCTCGGTCGATGATCGAAATGCCACATCAGCGACTTGTTAATTATTGTGTTTTGACTGGAATAAGAATGTGAATTTTAACCGAATTTTTAACGTGCATACAAATTGCACATACAATTTTTTTTGTTTATGCTTATTTTTTATTATAATAAATATGTTGATTTTCACCCATTCGTGAGCAAAAATTTGGTTGTTTTGACTTCTGAGTAATACCAAAAAGTCAAAAATCGTTATAACTGAAAAAACTCGACAGATTTATGCTCGATAAACTCATAATACTCATAAAGCTAATAAAATATTTTTGATCTTTTCGTTTCACATGATTCACTGAGCGTTGGCTTATTTTTTAATATTTTTCCTTATTTTTTTTTAATTCATTGAATTATAGCGTTGATTGAGATATTAGAGGCCGTCCAATATATCAATCAACGATAATAGTGAATATGCTTATTTAATTTAAAAATAAAATAATTCTATCCTCTTCTTCTTTGCTGTGCCTGTCCGTGACGAATGTTGGCGATCTCCATGGCATGGCAATCTTTATTTTATCTGCAGCAATGCAGGAAAGCTTCACATATGTTGAGTTGAACCAGGTTCTGAGGTTCTTTAACCAGGATGTTCTTCTTCTTCCTGGACCTCGCTTTCCAAATATTTTTCCTTGGAGAATGGCTTGTAGGAGGGCATATCTGGATTCATTTCGCATAATGTGTCCAAAGTATTCCAACTTTTGAGATTTGATGGTCTCGGTTTTTCCCCATTCTTCTGTAAGGACCTCCTCATTTGTGACCCGATCAGTCAATGGGATTTTAAGAATTCTATTATAAGTTCAAAAAAAATTCAAAAAAATATGCTTGAAATATTTATTTCAAACTCTAAGCTCACCCCACCTTAAGGATAGCTATGACACGAATTTGATAGGCAAGCCATGCAAGTCGTTTTTGTCTATGTATGAAATTTAATAAAAAAATGTCTCATCCGGAAAGCAGATGGGTGCAGGTCGACATATATTCGGATCTTAGACTATAACGTATATATAGTTTCGTAGAGTTTTGCTATCAGCCGTTGATGATTTGCTGATGAACGCTACTCGTGTTATTTCTTTCCGTTCATGTTCACAAGAGCATGTGTTAACAAGTAATTGGACTTCGTAAGTCCTAGGTTTTCATCCAAAGTAATCGAAAGTAGAACTGGAAGTCGATATTTTAACTCTTCGTGTAACTTTGCGTCGATTCATATACGATTTTACTAATTTTGGATCATATTCATTTACATTTATACCATACTTTGAGTCACTTTAAAACAGATACTTGCGGTTGCAACTCTAAAACTGAAGTCCGATGTTAAATTACTCATCTTTAATACCATCCTTGTGTTATAATCTTTTATTCGAAACCTCATTATTTGTCATTATATCTGTATTAATACGGAGGAGTTGTATGTAGGAGGACAGACGGAAAGACACTCATGAAACCGGAAGTATATATTTGTTCTCGCCTTGCGAAGGCTCGTCGAATAATATATCACTTTTACTATTCCGGTGACTTTAAAACAGTATTTCCGGTCCCATTTGTAAAACCGGAAGTACTTGGTCAAATTTCTCACCTTTAGTACCATCCTTGGATTATAAGCTTTCATTCGACACCTCATTTGTCATTCAACCTGGTATAGTGACGGAAGAGTTATATTCGCGGTCGGACGGACCGACGGACAGACAGCCTTGGTCAAATTGCTCATCTTTAGTACCATCCTTGGATTATAAGCTTTCATTCGACACCTCATTTGTCATTCTACCTGGTACAGTAACGGAGGAGTTATATTCGCGATTAGGCAGACCGACGGACCAAATTGCTCATCTTTAGTACCATCGTTAGATTATAATCGTTCATTCGAAACCTCATTTGTCATTTTCCCTGGCATGATGACGGAGAGAAGTTACATTTGCGGTCGGACGGACAGATGGACAGGCAGCCTTGGTCAAATTTCTCATCTTTAGTACCATCCTTGGTTATAAGCTTTCATTCGACACCTTATTGGTCATTCTACCTGGTACAGTGACGGAGGAGTTATATTCGCGGTCAGGCAGACCGACGGACCAAATTGCTCAACTTTAGTACCATCGTTGGATTATAATCGTTCATTTGAAACCTCATTTGTCATTTTCCCTGGCATAATGACGGAGAAGTTACATTCGCGGTCGGACGGACAAATGAACCGACAGCCTTGGTCAAATTTTTCATCTTTAGTACCATCCTCGGTTATAAGCTTTCATTCGAAACCTTATTTGTCATTCTACCTGGTACAGTGACGGAGGAGTTATATTCGCGGTCAGGCAGACCGACGGACCAAATTGCTTATCTTTAGTACCATCGTTGGATTATAACCATTCATTCGACACCTCATTTGTCATTCTACCTGGCATAATGACGGAGTAGTTACATTCGCGGTCGGACGGACAGATGGACAGACAGCCTTGGTCAAATTTATCAGCTTTAGTACCATCCTTGGATTATAGGCTTTCATTTGACACATCATTCGCTATTCTACCTGGTACAGTGACGGAGGAGTTATATTCGCGGTCAGGCAGACCGACGGACCAAATTGCTCATCTTTAGTACCATCCTTGGTTATAAGCTTTCATTAAATGTTCTAAACATTAATTACATTTTCATTCTAAATTAGACAATTAGACAAATTTGAGTGATATAATTGTTCTTCCCTGGTATAATTTTATAATATTGGGACATGAGAAGTAGGTAACAAACTATGATGAACCAATATGCGAAATAGATTTTTCCAATACTTTTGGTTTAGATTTTACCACGAGATACGAGCACAGTATTTATCCGAGTAAAATTTTCAGCGAGAACCCGTCCTTAAACCTCCTAGAAAATGAAAAGTTCGCACCTCATATATAAAACGATTTCGAGTCATCTTAGCGAGACCGCACCTGCATACCTCTCTGTACTGAAACTAAACTATCAGCTGACTATAAAGTCTGGAGTCCGCGCTTCGCTTAGATATCTATTGCGTTATTTCTCCGATAGAGGCAGCATCTCTCGGGAAAGAATCTTTTCTCTCTGTTGCACTGCGACTTGGGGACCTCTCTTTCATACAACGGCCGGCCTTAACCAAGAGAGTTGGTTGGCGAATTGTCTTTTTTAAAATGAGGCGAGTAGGCAGGTAATTACATACAAAAAACTTTAAGGTTTTTACTTGAAAATAATGATAAAAATTAATACATACTCACTGAATTAGGTATTGGCCTACTCGTATATACGGGGTGTCCCATAATATTGAAAAGAAAATGAATTAAAACATTCTTTACAAAAACAAGAAAATTAAAAATTGTTATTCCTACTTATGTGGACGAACCACAACCGCCCACCACAATACGCAGTATTGTTACGGCTCAAAAGGCAAAGGACATAATTTTACTATAGAGCGTTTATATATACCACTATTAGTTTTCACTGTGGCCACTCTAACTATACCATCAGATCCAGGATGAACCTCAATTATACGGCCCAAAGGCCATTGTAGCGGGGGAATATTATTTTGGCGGATTACCACTAAGGTACCTAGTTGGACGTTTGGAGACGGAGAATTCCATTTAGCCCTTTGATGAAGAGTTTGGAGGTACTCCTTAGACCACCGTTCCCAAATCTGTTGGTGCAACTTATTTAATAATTGCCAACGATTCAACCGATTGTGCGGAACATCGAGCAACGTTTCTTCGGGCGGAGCACTCAAAGGCTCCATGGTCAAAAAATGTCCTGGAGTTAACGCACTAAGATCGTTTGGGTCTGAACTTAACGGGCATATTGGCCTCGAATTCATGATGGCCTCAATTTGAGAAAAAATAGTATATAACTCTTCAAAAGTTAGTACTTGTTCTCCAATTGTGCGAATTAAATGACCCTTTACCGTCTTAATATTAGATTCCCATAAACCTCCAAAGTGTGGAGAAGAAGGGGGAATGAGATGCCATTGAATAGATTCATGAGAAGCAGCTTGTGATGCCAATCTGTTAAGTTCTGCTCTGGCTCCAACAAAGTTAGTGCCATTGTCACTATAAACATGTTGACATCGGCCTCTACGACTGACAAATCGCTTAAACGCAGCTAAAAACGCGTCAGTGGATAAATCAGATACGAGCTCTAAATGAAGAGCTTTTGTTGAGAAACAAATAAAAAGCGACAAATACGCTTTAAGAGTTTGAGACTTTCGAAGTTTGGAAGCTCTTATAGGAAAAGGGCCCGCAAAATCAACTCCAACATTACTGAAAGGTTTTAGTTGAGATATTCGAGCTAGCGGTAGATTTCCCATTAACGGAACTGGGGACAAAGGATTCACCTTAAAACATTTAACACATTTAGACAGTACTCTACGAATGGCTCGTTTGGAAGATATAATCCAAAAACGCTGAGAAATTAGGTATTGAACAGTTTGAAGCCCGGCGTGTAGATATTGCAGATGAGTAGATTCAATAATCATATCAGTTAATTTACAACTGTTAGGAAGTAATGCCGGAAATTTGCGATCATACGAAATGGGCGCATTAGCTAGGCGACTACCTACACGTAGAATTCCCTTTGCATCGATAAAAGGTGAAAGCTTTCTTAAATTTTTTGGAAGCAGCTGTTTATCTTGGATAAAATTTATTAAAGTATTAAAAAAGATCTGCTGTGTTCGTTTAACAAAAACCAGTAAGGAGTTATGTTGCTCCAATAAACTTAAACAACCTATTTCCAGATTACCATATCGGTTTTTGGTTACATAATGGAAAAAACGAATAATGTAACACAAACATCGAACACACCTATTTAAAGACGAATGACGATCCAATAAAATATCTAAAAAATTATTGGGAATTTCAGCAATCAATGCGACAGTCCGCACTTCCAAATTTACATTAGTAGACTCCTTTGAATTAAGTTCAAAGAACGTTAGCGGATCAGATTGTAAGAAGGTTGGCCCCGCCCACCATTTGGAACAGTTAATTAACTCAGAGGGTAAGCAACCCCTTGAACCAATGTCAGCAGGATTTTCTTCAGAAGGAACATAGTGCCAACATGAAGAAGTTACTCGTTCCTGCACATAAGCTACTCTATTGCTCACAAAAGTTTTCCACTGATGAGGTGAAGATTGTAACCAACGTAATGTAACAGCAGAATCAGAATAACAGTATATTTCCTTGATTTCTACTTTATCTTTAATAACAGAAGAAACAAAGGAGACTAGTCGAGCCACTAAAACCGCAGCAGACAATTCTAATCTGGGAATAGTAAGTCCCTTATTAATGGGTGCGACCTTAGATTTAGCTATAACAAAAGAAACAAAAGGTTGGCCTGAAGGTGATAAGCATCGAAAGTACAAGACAGCGCAGTAACCTTTCTCGCTAGCGTCACCAAAACAGTGAACTTCTAAGCGTAAAATATCGTCAATTAATAAACGACGAGGTAAATTTAATTTACTCAAATATGCTACATCATCAATGTATTTTTTCCACAAACGGATAATTTCTTTTGATGGAGCATCATCCCAACCAATCTTTTGAGTCCATATTCTTTGAATAAGGTGTTTAATTAGAAATGTTATTGGAGATAAAAATCCAAGAGGATCAAATATTTTTGCTAAATTGGACAAAAGATGACGTTTTGTACAAGAAGAGTCTAAAACTTGAACTTTAAAAGCAAATGTATCCGAAGAAGCGTCCCATTCCAACCCTAATACTTTAAGTGTTTTGGACGAAATATCATCATTAAATGTAAGAGGTTTTATTGCTAAATCTGATACAGCTAATCCTTTCAATAAATCGGGTACATTACTGGACCATTTTTTCAACTCAAAACCTCCTTTGGCAAGTAAGGCAATAAGTTCGTCTCTTAGTGCTAAGGCATTTTCGAAACTAGGACAGGAAGAAATGATATCATCAACGTAGGTTCCAGTTTTAAGTGCCTCGGCTGCTAGAGGAAACGAATCCCCGTCATCATTAGCCAACTGATGTAGACATCTAATAGCAAGATAAGGAGAACAAGAGAGACCATAAACAACTCTGTTGATACGAAGATCTCGAACAGGTTCAGAATTATTAGAACGCCAAAGTACTCTTTGATAATCTGTTTGAGTAGGATTAATTAAAATTTGCCTATACATTTTAGAAATATCGGCCGTAATTACATAACCATGCAATCGAAAATTAATCAAAATTGTACAGATGTCAGTCTGAAGCTTAGGACCAGTGAATAATTTGTCATTGAGTGAGGGTTGATTTGGAAGATGCCCGGAACCATTAAAAACGACCCTTAATTTACTTGTTAGACTTTCAGGTCTTAAAACACAATGATGCGATAAATAGTAAACATAAGGTGAATCGAAGTTATTCAATGGGACAGGTTCCATGTGACCGAGCTCAACAAATTCCTTCATAAAGGTGCGGTATTGGTCATAAAGTTCAGGAGATTTTTGAAGCCTTCTTTCTAATGAATAAAACCTACTAAGAGCAAGTGATCTAATATTAGGAAAGACAGGATTTTCTTCCTTAAAAGGTAGATCTACTACAAAGCGTCCTGATTGTTCACGCTTATAAGTATTCATAAACATATTTTCCACTTTAGCGTCATCAGGAGCTAAGCAAAAAACTTCAGGGACTGCTTCTAATTCCCAGAATTTCTTTATTTGCTGATCCAAAGAAACCGTATCTTCAACTTGGCAAAATAAAGAAGTAAGAGTAGGTGCCTTTGAAATATTTACTTTTCCCATAAGCACATAGCCAAATATAGTATTAATTGCATCAGGTTGATCTTGATTGCCGTAAATACGTCCATCCAAAAGAATTGTAGAGAATACATCAGCTCCTAAAAGAATGTCGATGGATCCTCTACGAAAGAAGTTATCATCTGCTAACTTTAAATTAGCAATATGGGGCCAAGTATTAACTTCTAAATTACATAAAGGCTGATCCTCACATATTTTTGTCAAGACTAACGCATCGGTTGTCAAAATAGGAGAAGATTTACGTACTGGTTTAAAAGAAATGGTAACCCCACCTAAATTAGTGGTCGACTGCATAGAACCTAATCCTTGGATGTTAGCTGAAGTTTTCATGGGACGTAAACCTAAACGCCTAAGGGTCTTTTGACAGATGAAGGACGTCATGCTTCCCGAATCTAACAGACACCTAACAGGTTGGTAGTTACCGTGACAATCAAGCACCTCAATACATGCAGTGGAAAGCAAAGTACTTTTATCAGCGGAAGAAAAACACACAGAAACGGATGATCCAGTCGTTGAATTTAAAGTGGATGCCGCCGAATCTTGAACATTCTCTTCTTTCTTAGAAGAGGAGAAGCAAAGGAGTGTATGATGTTTTTTATGGCACGAGTGACAAGTCCATGTAGATTTGCATAGGCTAGAACGATGTGATCCAAGACAGTTAATACACATCTTGTTCTTTTTTATTAATTGAAATCGATCTACAGGAGATTTTGCCAAAAAAACGGAGCATTTATAAATGGCATGGGTATCATTAGTTTTACAGATAGAACATTTTGGTTCAGGTTCTGTTTGAGCAAGCAATGATGTAGATTTGGAAGAATTAGGTTTTTTAGAAAAGTTAGATTTTGGTTTAGTGTGAAAATCAATATTATCTAAAGCGAGACAACTTTGATTTAAAAAATCAATCAGTTTTTTATAGCTTGGGATGGTTGAATTATTATGAAAAAGCTCAAAACGTGTTACTAAAGAAACAGTTAATCGTTTTAAAATCATTTGAACAAGTATAAAATCCCAATGTACTGTGGGTAGTCCTAGCTTATTTAGAGATGCCACATTTTTCGAAAATGTATCTAACAACTTGCGTAGTTCTTTTGGATCTTCTGAAGTCAGTTGTGGTGAACTTTCAAGGTTATTCCATAAATTGGCAGCGATTACCCTAACATTATTAAACCTTTCACAAAGCAGATCATAGGCAATTGGATAATTGTTTGCTGTGATGTCAATATGATCCACAGCATCGCGCGCTGCACCCTTTAAACACGATAGTAACAAATTAAATTTGTCAATTGGTTGTAAGTAAGTAAGAGTATGAACGCGAGCATCAAACTGATCTATAAAACTTCTAAATTCAGTTATTTTTCCACTGAAAGATGGCAATTCCGGTTTCGGTAAATTAAAATAATTTATAGGTAAAGGATTTTGAGACTGTGAAGTTGATGTAGTTTGCTGACTTGATGTTGAAGATTTTCTAAAGGCTTGCACGTATGTTAATTTAATTTTATAATATAATTTGTCAAAATTACTACGGCAATCATCTTCGACTTTAAATAGCGCGTCCTCATTATCTTGCTCAGAAACTAACATAATTATTTTATTATGAAGATCATAAAAATTGTCACGAATTTTTTCCAATCCTTCATACATAACTTCCAAAACCGGGTAAAAATTCTTATCGTCAGCAGCTACCTTTAAAGCAACAGCATGAATTTCAGTCATTTGTTGCACTTCAACTTGTCTTAAAGATTGATATTTTTTAATTTTATCTGCCATTTTGTAAATTTAAATGTAGAATTAATAAATTTAGAAAAATATGAAATTAGCGTTAGGAAATAAAATAGGTTCACCACACGAAAATTAATAAAATACAACCGAACTTTGTGCTAATAAAATAGAAAACTATGTCCTCTGCTATTTGAATATTTATAGACAAAAAATAATTATAAAACATAAACCCTTTAAATAAAAATTACTGTGTAAAATAAACACACAGTTTCATCTATAATAGAGTCAACCTGTATAATAATTATTATAACAAAATTTGTCTATTGGCCGACGTTGACAATTTAATAATAATTACTTTTACATTAATGTGTTCCTTTTTTACTTAAAAAACAACATTAACTGAGGTATAGGTACCACTAACGATCGGCACAAACAAAAAACCAATGTACTAATTGATACGTGATTTTAATTTTGTAAAGAATATTTTATCGCCTTATGTTAAAGAATAACAAAAAATAAAGTCAAAGGAAATGCGGTTAAATAACCTGAATTTGATTCTGATCTTTGTAAATTAGCAAAGTATGACAATAAAATCAAACAATTCAGGTTTAAAAGAAACTTTCCCCGACTATATTACCCTCTTAGAAAAATGAAAAATGCAAGAAAAAAATATAGAAAATGGATCTATCAGGCTCGTAACGGATCAATAAATCATCTTGGAGGAGATTACTAACTCAGTGAGCTTTATTAGTGGACTGTTTAGCATAGGGTGAATTTAAAATAGAATAAAAAAAATAACAGTAAAAAAACCAGACCTTAAAGTAAATTGTAATAAAAATATTTCCTACCTTGTCATTTCTCGTTGCACAAGCTGGAGCAGGCCTGCTATTTTTCGTACTGCTATTGCTGAGTAGTATAAAGTATAAATCACTCGCGAGGACTATATTGAGTTTCTATACACTTTTCGGAATGATTGTAAGTGACTGTTAACCAAGAGAGTTGGTTGGCGAATTGTCTTTTTTAAAATGAGGCGAGTAGGCAGGTAATTACATACAAAAAACTTTAAGGTTTTTACTTGAAAATAATGATAAAAATTAATACATACTCACTGAATTAGGTATTGGCCTACTCGTATATACGGGGTGTCCCATAATATTGAAAAGAAAATGAATTAAAACATTCTTTACAAAAACAAGAAAATTAAAAATTGTTATTCCTACTTATGTGGACGAACCAATTATTTCATTCATAGGAGATTCTGACCAATAGAAAGCTACAGAAATCTAAATTAAATCGATAATTTTTGATAATTGCCCGTCGTTAAGTATATTACGTCAGATGCCCTTCGTTGCTACGAAAAAATACATTCAGTGACATTAATGACAAATGTTTTAAAAATTATAAAAGTGATGACTTTCAACCGTCAAATACATATTTATAACAACTGTGTGTTTAATTGTACTAATTTGTACTTACATAAATAAATTACAATAAAATTTTGGTTTTGAACAGTTTTATTCCTGAAATAATCGCAACAAATTGCACGCAATCTCTAAAATTAATATAGAATTTTTGCCCTCATGACACTTTGACATAATTTCACTCGCCTTAGGCTCGTGAAATTAAAACTGTCAAAGTGTCACTCGGGAAAAATTCAATAATTTTATAGCTCTTGTGCAATTACTACTGATAATATCTTAGATTCTCTTGAACACATAAAATAAAAATTATCCAAATTTAAACCTTTCATTAACTCATTTTCTATACCCATAATCCCTTAGTACTCAACCGATCTTTTTTTAAATTTACAGCTGGATAATGCAGCAAAAATAGCCAAAAACATAAAAAAGAAAGAAATATCACCAGCTTTCAGAACAAACAACAACTTAAGCAAATATATAAAGAACAATACGAGCCAAAAGAAACAGCAATTTTAGAGTGGTTTATACAAACTGACATATGTGGTGACTGTCCAAAAATTTACATTGGTCAAACTGACACAAATTTTAATAAACGTATAGCACAACACATGTTTTCAATAATAGAAAAACAGATTCTACGTAACCACTTCATCTTCTAGATCATAATAATTAAGCCAATAAAGGTCTTAAGTTATCTTTACTGGAATCTAGAAATTAGTTAAAGGCAAGAGATTAATTAATGGAGCGCAAGAAAAGTCCTGGCTCCGAAATAGGCAATGAGCAGGGATGAACGACATTCAATCTCTGATACATATTGCAAGAAACAGAATTAATGGCAAATGTGATCCCTAACATCCATTCGTGGATTTGCCTCTGAAGAAAAGTGGATGGAAAATAATAAATTAAAAAATAGAGATATAAAATTTCATTAGCAGTTCTACTAGCTATATTAATTTATATCCTAAGTAAAGAGATAAAATATTTCGATTTTGTTAGGATTTGTAGGCATTTCCGGTCATTTTCCCATTTCACAATAGTACTGAACGTCTATCCGAAGTGGGCGTCTCTTTCTAAACATCGATGAAAAAAACATGATACCTTTTTTCATTCATATACTTGTACAACGCATCTTAATAATAGTTGAAGCATAATTGATTACGAGCAACGCCTACTATTGTTTTGTAACCTCTCATTATTGTCTACAATATCAGATACGAAGTTAAGATTACGGAAAGAGTACAGGGTGTTGCAAATTTAAAGAGACCTCAAAGGTTGCTGTGTGTTGGAAAAGAGATACATTTGAAGAAGAAATTTTCGATAATTCAAATTGGCATTAAAAATAGTCTAATCACTGCGATGCAAAAAAATCGATCCACTAAAAATTTGGTCATTTTTGAAGATTCGAAATTCCTAAACCTGTTGTTCGATTTAAGTGATTTTTTGACCACGTTATAGCCTTATTCATTGAAAATATCGCTATAATAATATTGTTGCTAGACAGTCAATCTGTCATTGTATACTGAGTGTAAGAATCAAACTGTGTTTTTTTCTCAAAGTTCACATCACGTTGTGGACTATTCTAGCACTTATAAAATACTGAAATTAAAACCTAACTATAGCCTCAGGTTTTTCTTACCATTTTGTCTTTCGACTCATTCGCTTGTGTTGGATAATAAAAAAGTTAGGTATTTTAACAACTGGCCATGTTCGTCATCAGTACAGGGTGTTTTTGAAATAGGTGCGGCAAACTTTAAGGGGTAATTTTACACATGAAAATAATGACAGTTTGCTTAATAATCATATGTCTGCAAACGCTTCGTTTCCGAGATAAGGGATGTTCAATATTTTTTTACAAACTGACAATTTATTTATTGCTTTAAAACCATTTGAGATATTCAAATCAAATTTGAATGGTTTTAAGACGTAGTTATTGTACATTTTTTGACATAAAATTAAGAATTTTATATTCACCATTAGCGTGCGTACGGGTAATATTATGGGTCATAATTGTATGTCAAAAAATGTGCAATAACTACGTCTTAAAACCCACCAAATTTGATTTGCATATCTCAACTTGTTTTAAAGCAATAAATAAATCGTCAGTTTGTAAAAAAATATTGAACATCCCGTATCTCAGAATCAAAGCGTTTGCGGACATTATGATTATAAAGCAAATTGTGATTATTTTCTCATGTAACATTACCCCTAAAGTTTGTCACACTTATTTAGAAACACCCTGTACTGATGACGAACATGGCCAGTTGTTAAAGTACCTAACTTTTTCATTATCCAATATAAGCGAATGAATTGAAAGACAAAATGTTAAGAAAACATGGGGATATAGTTAGGGTTTAATTTCAGTATTTTATAAATGCTAGAATAGTCCAGAGGGTGATGCGAACTTTGAGAAATAGGCACAGTTTGATTCGTACACCCGGTATACAATGACAGTTTGACTTTCTAGCAACAATATTATTACAGCGTTATTGTCAATGAATAAGGCTATACGCTCTGAGCTTCGCTGGTGTCGTTCCTGGCGGATTACTAATTCAACTTTCACTGGTAATTTTTAAATTTATTATTTAATTGTTATCGCTTAATATTTACAACGCTAAAATGTAATTAAATTGTAATAGATTTTTTTAAGATTTTGCTCATCATTTTGACGTTCTATTGATGAAATATTAATTTCTTACTTCGGATACTTTCACAATTATCGTGTAGATGGCGCTAAGATTAATTTATAATTACACATTACGGAACATTAAAAAACGTAAATTCAGTATTTAAAACGTAAGAATATTTAAGGTAAAAATAAATACCACAGCTTTGACCAACTAATATTTTTTATGATTATTGTTTTTAATTTTAATTTTAAATTAATCACTTTGACATTTATGTCAAATTTCCGGTAAACGTTTACAGACTTGCCACTACTGGCGCTCGTGATTTTGTAAATATCCCCTCTACGTACGAGCTCAAGGGATGTCAAATAAACGTCAAATTGAAAGGCAGTTTATTTAGAAGTTCTCCTAAAAATTATTAATTTTTAAGGTTTTTTCTTAACTTTTTGAGTATTACGAGTAGTATAAAGAAGTACTAAACCAGTGATCTGTAAGAAAGTGTGAAATTTAGCGCCTAGAAGTTAAATTTCAGAAAACAAATAATATGGAAGGTATACCACCCGAACCTCCAGATAAAGGTAAATTTTATGTAGAAATGGAAGGAGATGGGATGATGGAATATGAGGAATTAAATAAAAATAACAATAGAGTAAATAATAAGGTAACAAACAAACAAAACCAAACAAGTAGTACTATTGAGGTAAGTAACAAATTTAGTTGCAATAACGATGAAACTTTGACAAATTTAAATCAAACAGATAAGTCAGGTAAGCAAAATTTAAATAAAGTAATAAATTTAAGATTAAAACATAGATATCAATTTGGAGATAATGCACCTTATATAGTACACATAGAAAATAAAAACGGTAACATTGGTCGATTACACAGGATCGGCACGGCCCGTTTGATTTTAAGTGCAGTACCTGAAATTGAAAATAATATCACACAAATTACAGTAGTTGGTAGAAATAAAATCAAGGTAGAACTAAATAATTTTGCTAGTGCTAATAAATTAATTGATTCTCAAATTCTTAAAAGCAAAGAGTATGAGGCATATATTCCAACGTTTTTTACTCAAAAGAAAGGTGTTATAAAATTGGTAGATAAAGAGATAGAAGATAATGATTTATTATCAGTAATTAAACCTAGATTTGGAATTAAATTCGAAGTATTACATGTAAAAAGAATTATGCGGAAAGTGATTCAAGATAATGGTAATACTAATTATGTAAAAACAGGAACCGTAATTGTCACTTTTAAAGGTCAGTCTATACCAAAAAATGTAATAATAGAAAAAATGATATACGAGGTGGAAAATTATACACCCAGAATAATCCAATGTTTAAAGTGTTTGAGATTTGGGCATATAAGTGCCCAATGTAGAGGAAAAGATAGGTGTGAAAGATGTGGCGAAGAACACAACAAATCTAATTGTTCCAATCCGAATAATTTACTTTGTGTATTGTGCAAAGGAAAACACAGCGCTACTGACAAGGGAGCAGATTGTACAGAAAGACAAAAACAGGAATATATTAAAAAAGTTATGAATAATGAAAATATAACATATTATGAAGCTAATAATAAATATAAAAAATGTTATTCAACAGTAAGTAAAGACCAAGAAAATACTTCAAATAAATATACAATATCTAAACGAAAAAGATCAAGTAGTATTGATTCTAGTAGTGTAGATAAAGAAACAATGGAAGCACGCAGAAAAATTTTGCAAACACCAAGAATACAAAGTCAGCCTTGTTATAATTTTAATAATCCCATTTATTCTAACACAACACAAACACAAAACGATAATCAAAATAATATAGGAGAAATAATAGTAAACTTTATTTCAGCAACATTAAATCAAATTAATCACAATTTAGATCAAAAAACGTTGGAATTATTAAAAAACAATATTTCACAATTATTATTACCTCGTGATGGCTAACGTTTCATTTCTTCAATGGAATGCGAGATCAATTAAAACAAATAAGGGTTATTTAGAAAAATTCTTGTATGACAATAAAATAGATATAGGATTAATATCAGAAAATTGGTTAAAAAAAAGTAATTTTATTAACTTTACTGGTTATAATGTCTTTAGGAATGATAGAGATGATGGATATGGTGGAGTAGCCATCCTTTTGAAAAAATTAATAAAATTTTACAACAGTCCTACTTTTCACCAAATTAATGACATAATGTGCAATAGCATATCAATTAAAATTCAATCCGGAAAAAAGTTAAACATTTATTCAATATACGTAAAACCAAATCTTAAAATCACTCTAAATGAATGGAAAAAGTTTTTTAATAGTCTAGAGAAGCCTTTTATAATTGGTGGTGATTTTAATAGCCACAATTATGTTTGGGGTTGTAGTCATGGGCGCCCGCAGAGAGGGGCCAGGGGGGGCCGTGGCCCCCCCTGAGATTTTACTATTTTGTATATTTTTCTGTACTCAAACCTAAAAAGTTAATAACTTTACGTTGACATAAAAGGTATATTATACAAGTATATAAACCAAAAACAAAATTATGGAGATAATATTATATTAAACTTAGACCATGGTCTAAGATATTAGGGAGTTTTTGTTGCTACGTAACGTACGCATCTCCGTATACGTAAAGCCACTAACGTGTCGTAGAGGATGAACGTTAAAATAGGTAGTTTTTGTGACTGCCTTAACGTAACGTAAAGCAAATCGTAAAGTAATTTTTAAATTCCCTTGACATTAAAAAAATAAAACAATGTTCACACAATATACAATTAATATACAAATGTAAAAAAAGATAAATGAATGATGAAATTGTATGGTTTTTATTGCTTCTATTTAAATATAAAAATATTATTTTTCCTTAGGTTAAAATTTTTTTATTTTTGTTTATACCTACTTTTTAGTTGTAAATTATTGTACCTACATCAGAATTCCAGTATAATGTAAATAGTTTGTTCATATTTATTTGAAAATTTTACAGAAATTAGGTCATTTATTTATCAAGTTATTAATTGTGGTGATCACAGTATTTCTTAAATTAATACAAGATTTGTTTGTTTTGCTTTATTAATAGACAACTTGAAAACAATAAAATTTTAAATCTATTATGAAGTTCCAATTTCCAATTACAAACACAGAATAATTTTACTCAATTAGACTAAACCAATAACCAATATAACCTTAAATATTTATAAACGGGTAGTACGCTGATGAAATGTTCATTTGGTAGCCATTGGTAGGTAATCGCCAATCGGGCAAGATCCTCGCGTGCATTCGGTGACTTTCGTCTCGATAGGGATGCGTTCTCACGTACGTATCAGAGCGCTACTTTAGGTAATACGCATCGAGATACGGGAGTTCAACCATTAATGCGCAAGCGTATATGTCAAAAAGATGGGTTACGTTTACGTATTTGTGTGCACAAAAACTCCCTATTATTAAATATAATACGTCGAATACCTACGAACCTACGCGCCTTTTGAATGCAACCGGCAACGTCGTAGCACAAGCACAATCGCATGGTGGTGGTGGTGATGGTGATAGATAATCCGGCCACGCACACGCACCACCATTCTACCTGTTTTCGTCAAGCCGCTCAGAGTTCACAGCCGTTGTTTATTTTCTTTGCGTTGAGATTCGCAGTGTATTTTATTTTATTATTATCGTGTTAGCCTTACGGGCGGTTTCCGGTTTCTATCATTTAATACAAACACAATCCTTATCAGGTAATTTGATTTATTAACATTTTCCTTAAACTGCATGACTATAGTTTTGCTGGTTTATTCTTTAGAAAAAAATGGACATTCGAACATTCTTTAAAAGAAAAACAACCGCCCTCGAGGAAGTTACCGATTCCAAAAAGAATAAGGCTTCAACTCGTAGCCCTATCCCTAGCACAAGTAGTGACATAGCACGCGAAGAAGAAGGGGAACATGAACATGCAGTAAAGGAAGCAGAGCCTAGCACTTCTTCGAATAGAAATACTTTAGACTTTAGCGGAGACAGCAGATCAGCCTGATGTACAAGAAACCATTGCCCGAATATTTCCAGACGGTCAATCAGAAGACATTGGAAATTTTGTAAATTCCTCGTCGATTCAAGATAAACAAAAATACCAATACGATATATTAAGAAGTCCGTATACGCCGTCCCCTACCTATGATTTTAAGCAAGATGTTGATCCAAATAAAGAAATAAACGGCCGTTTGTACACAAATGGCTTCAACAATATGACTGGTTGGTTTATTCCAAAGTTCTTAAAGGTGCCCTTTGTAAGTATTGTGTGGTTTTCCCACCTGTTGTGACACACGGTAGTACCTTAGGCGCATTTATAACAAGGCCATTTATAAAATACAGGGATTTCCACACGCAGGCCAAGAACCATTCTAATTCTGCCTGGCATAAAGATTCAATTATCCGTTCCAAAAATTTTATTGATGTGATGTCCAATAAAAAACTAGATATATTGTCTCTGATTGATGAGGGAAAGCAAATAAATGTAGCGGAAAATAGAAAAAAAATTCTTCCAATTATAAAAACAATAGTTTTTTGTGGAACTCATGATATGCCTTTAAGAGAAAGCAGCAAAAATTCTGGAAATTTTTTGGATCTCTTAAAATTCAGGATAGACGCTGGTGATACAACTTTAGAGAATCACTTGTTGAACGCAGGTGGTAACTCTAAATACACTTCTCACAGGATCCAAAATGAAATAATTTCATTGGCAGGACATGTAATATTAAAAAATATTGTCGAAGAAGCAAATTCTTCCAAATATTTTAGTGTTATGGCTGATGAGACTGCGGACATTTCGGGACATGAAAAGTTATCTGTTGGTATACGGTATGTATACAAAGAAAATGAAAATTTTACGGTGAAAGAAGAGTTTCTTGGTTTTGTGAAATTAGATAAACTAAACGCTGATAGCATAGCTTATTCTATTTTGGAGTTTTTGGAAACATCAGGTTTAAACATGGACAAACTTGTAGGGCAGGGCTATGATGGATACTCAACAATGGCTGGTGAAATTCACGGGGTTCAGAAGATAGTACAAGATAAGTATAAAAAAGCATTCTATTTTCATTGTGCCTCCCATAGGTTAAATTTAGTCATAAACGACATTAGTAAAATAGTTGAAATTCGAAATACCATAGGTACTGTTAAAGACGTAATAGTATTTTTTAGAGAGAGTACTCTAAGAAGAAACCTAATTCCCAATATACCTTTGTTTTGTGAAACTCGTTGGTCAGCTAAATATAAATCTTTGCGGATTTTTGTTGAAAATTTTAAAATAATATTTAAAACACTTTTTGATATAAAAACTGGGCAAATTTTAATGAACTCTTCTACTACAAAAAGAGCAGCTCAGTTATGGGCTGCCTTAAATTCCTTTACGTTTGTTATTTGTCTAGTTGTGGCAAGTAAATATTCAAATATTTTAGAGCCCATTGCAAATACGCTACAAGGTATTTCAATTAATTTTGTAGATGTTCATCACCACATAAATTTAATTACCAGGACTTGTGAAAAACAGCGCTCAGAGGTTGATTCAAATTTTGCAGACATTTTTTCCTATGCATTATCTATCTGTGAGACCCTCAACATAGAAGTGGGAAAACCACGAATTTGCGGTCGACAAATTCATAGATCTAACTATGAATCTGATTCAGCAGAAGATTATTTTAGAAAATCTATATTTATACCATATTTAGATCACCTGATTCTTGCCTTAAAAACAAGATTTTCTAAAGAACATGAAGTCGCCTTCTCTTTGTTTAATATTTTACCAAAAAATATAAAATCTTTAGATGTTAAATCTTTCGCAATTAAGGTAGGAAATCTATACAACATTGAGAATTTGGAAAGCGAATTAAATATTTGGAGAGAGTATTTATCTCAATCTCAAATAGCTGAGAGCATAACCATTTAAGATCTTATTCAGCACTGTAAATTTTTTCTTGCTATCAAAGATAGCTGCATTCTTCTACTTACTTTGCCGTGTACTACCTGCACAATTGAACGGAGTTTTAGCACCTTACGCAGGATTAAAACGTGGATAAGAGCTACAATGGGACAAGATAGACTTGTTGGGCTAGCATTGTTGAGTATCCATCGAAATCGTCTATTAAATATTTCCAATTTTTCCACTAAAATACTAGACGAATTTTGTCAAAATAACAGAAGACTGGTTTTTAGTTAAGAATAAAATTGCATGCTATTTTGTAATACTTTTAGGTATTACTTTTATTACCTTTTAGCATTAATAACATTTATTATAATATTTTGTTTTGTATTTTTTAAGAGTTGCTTTCGTGGTTTTGTTATTTGTTCCTAAAAGAAGTTGCAATATTTTGTTTTCTTAACGTTTTAAAAATATAAGTATTACATACAACAGTTTTTTATTTTGCCCCCCCTGAAAAAAAAATCCTGCGGGCGCCCATGTAGATACTATATCCTGTAGATACTACTGTAGATACTACAATCCTGTAGATACTATAGGAAAAAATCTGTTAGAAGCTATTGAGGACTGTAATCTTGTAATTTTAAATAATGGTAAAGAAACTTTGATGCGTAGACCGAATAGCAATAATAAATCTGCAATAGATCTTACAATATGCTCAGCAAATATTAGTCATTTTTTCGATTGGGATGTTGTGGACGAGACATTAGGATCAAATCATTTTGCTATTATTATTAAGTCAAATATTAATGTTAATAAAGCGGAATGTGTAAATACAAAATTCCAATGGAACATAAATAAAGCGGATTGGTCTCTTTTCTCTTCTATCACTGATAATTTCATGGAAATAGATAATAATTTAAATTACCAACAATTTTTAAATAAATTAAACGAATATTGTAAGATATGTATACCGGAGAAGAGAACAGGGACTAATCCACGATTTAGAAAAACTTGGTGGAATGACAATTGTAAAAAGGTAATAGAAGAACAAAAACTAGCTTTACGCAAGTTTAAACTACAGTCTAATATACAAAATTATATAAATTATAATAAATGTGTAGCGAAAACCAAAAAAGTTGTATTAGAGAGTAAGCGTAATGCATGGAGAAATTTTTGTAAAACTTTAAACAAAAATACACCAATTAAAGATATGTGGAATCAAGCCAAACGATTACAAAACATTTTTAAACCACAAGTAAATCCAGTGACTGAAGGAGAATGGGTTGAGGAGTTTTTAAGAAAATTATGTCCAGATAATATATTTTCAAAAATTAATGTAATGGAAAGAAAAAACTCTATGCATCCACTTTCAATTCCATTTAGTTTCTGTGAATTAGAAATAAGCCTTAAGAATAAGAAAAATACTTCTCCAGGTATAGATAATGTACATTATATTATGTTGGCCAATTTACATCAAAAAGGGAAAGAAACACTATTAAATTTTTTTAATCAAATATGGTTATCAGAAGATATTCCAGATAACTGGAGAGAGTACCGGGTGATTCCTATTCTCAAAACAAATCGGAATCCTGATTCAGCAGAATCTTATAGAGGTATTTCATTGAGCTCCTGCATAACAAAAACACTGGAAAGAATGATAAAACTTAGGCTCGAAAGTTGGCTAGAAAAAAACAATAAATTATCACAAACACAATTTGGATTTCGAAAAAATCATTCTACTGTGGAAGCTGTGAGTCATTTGGTAACTTAATTATTTATATGGGAAATAAGCCACAATTAAAATGAAAAAAATAATTTTATTAACGTTTCGACGCCCAAATCGGGTGCCGTTGTCAAAATACAAAATATTACTAAAATAAACTAAAGTGTTGTTGCTAAGCAAAAAAATTCTTCTAATAATTTATTTAATCTCACTCATTTATATTGGCAATTCAGACATATATTATACATTTTAAAGTAGAAGACTTTAAAATGATATTGCCAATATTTATGAGTTGCGTTCCTGGGACGACTTACTGAAAGATAGTTCATTCGATTACATGAAATTAACCCCAACTCAAGAATATCCGTCATAAAAAATTATAGCATGTGATATGTCTTTAAAAAGACAACCAAATGCAACGACAGTAAAATTCTCGCGTTAGAGACTTCATAGTAAATCACAAGGGAAAACCAGGAAAAACCCTGTGATACTATCCCGACATCGTAAGTATTTGGTCTTACATTAATTTACTCTCAAAAAATAATACCAAATTCTGACTTGTAACATGTTTAAATTATAAATATTATTAATAATACTAGATATATAAGTAATACTAAAATATGTACTAGCTCGATATTATTGACTTACTAATCTTGGTATTTTCTTTCTATTGACTTCCTCTTTCAGTATGGGTAACCACATCCTACTGCATTCTACCGAGGAATTTGCGACACAATTGGTTTCATTTAGCATAATTAGAGCCGCTTCTTTGATTTTTCTCTTTTTACTATCTGATTCTTTCAGGACTATACTTGAATCTCTCCACTGAATTCTATGTTCATTATCCCATGCGTGTTGACATATTTGAGATCTCTCAAATTCTCTATTTTTAATATAAGATTGATGTTCACTTATTCTAACGTCTAATGGTCTTGATGTCTCACCTAAATAAAATTGTTCGCATTCACAAGGTATTTTATAAATGCAATTTTTTGTTCTTTCTTGACCATTGTTAGGTTTAGTTTTAGATAGAATAGATCTCAATGTGTTTGTTGTTTTGAATGTTGTTGAAATGTTGAATTTATTTCCTATTGTTTTAAGTTTCTCGGATAGTCCTTTTATATATGGTATTGATATTTTCCTCGTATTATTTCTGGTGAATGTTGTAGGATCCCGTTCTAAGTTGTTTTTTTTTTGCGAGAATTTTACTGTCGTTGCATTTGGTTGTCTTTTTAAAGACATATCACATGCTATAATTTTTTATGACGGATATTCTTGAGTTGGGGTTAATTTCATGTAATCGAATGAACTATCTTTCAGTAAGTCGTCCCAGGAACGCAACTCATAAATATTGGCAATATCATTTTAAAGTCTTCTACTTTAAAATGTATAATATATGTCTGAATTGCCAATATAAATGAGTGAGATTAAATAAATTATTAGAAGAATTTTTTTGCTTAGCAACAACACTTTAGTTTATTTTAGTAATATTTTGTATTTTGACAACGGCACCCGATTTGGGCGTCGAAACGTTAATAAAATTATTTTTTTCATTTTAATTGTGGCTTATTTCCCATATAAATAATTAATCATAAAAATGCCACAAGGAAATAGCTTCAGAACATCATTTGGTAACAGATATAAATTTAGCGTTTACGAAAAATTCTTCAGTAATCGCTCTTTTATTAGATGTTGAAGCAGCATACGACAACGTTAATTTAAATATACTATATAACAAAATGATACAAATAGGTCTGCCAGAATGCTTCTGTCAAAAAATAATAAAATTGTATGACTGTAGAAAAATTTATATATCGGTAAATAATAACACATTTGGTCCAAGACTAGCGATGGGTGGTTTACCTCAAGGAGGAATATTAAGCCCTTTGTTATATTTAATTTACACTTCTGATATAGAAAAAAATTTAAACTCAACAAAAATTTTACAATTTGCAGATGATATAGTTATTTATCAAGAAAACATTAAAATAGAAAATGCAGTCAAATCCATTGAAGAAGGAGACAAACATATTAAAATATGGAGTGAATTACATGGACTAAATATATCTGATTCCAAAACCAAATTATGTATTTTTACAAGAAAACGAAAAGAAATACCCAATCACATCTTAATAAACAATATATCCTATCCTGTACAAAGTTATGTTAAATATTTGGGTATTACTCTGGATAGACAGCTTCTCTGGAAAGAACATATAGACCATATAGTTAAAAAAACAGAAAAAGGAATAAACCTTCTTCGATTCGTATCACACTTACGTTGGGGAGCAGATCCAAATATTTCTTTGTTGTTATTTAAAAATAATATAAGAGCTATATTCGACTACGGATCAATATTATACAGTGACGCATCACAGTGTCATTTAAATAAAATAGACAAAATCATTAATAAATCCCTTAGATTGTGTATAGGAGCCCTAAGAAGTACACCGATAAATAATCTACAAGTTGAATGCTGTGAAATGCCGATGGATATAAGACGAAAAAAACTTGGCATCAACCTTTTAGTTAGATTGTATGAAAAAAAGGCAAGTTTAATTTCCAAAATACATCAACTGTTTTTAGCAGACTTGACAGAAAAATATTGGATAAAAAAGAAAACTCTAAATATGGTAGATTTATATTCAAAAATGACAATATATGATAAACAACTTTATAAATATGACATAAACCCAAATTATAATATTGACTTTAATACTATGGAACAAGTTCAGGTATACTTTTTAAGGGACTATAGCAAGTTGCCTATATCTTTAAGAAAATTAGTGTTTATCTCCGACAGTTCACAAATGTTCAAAGATTATTGTATGCTATATACAGATGCATCAAAAAATATTGAAGGTGTGGGATGTGCCTATTGGGATAGCAGTAATAAAATTAGTAAAATGTTTAAACTAAATTCTATTATGAGTATATACACAGCTGAATTAATAGCGATAATGGAAGCACTAAAATATTTATCTAATATAAATCATTCAAAGTTTATAATTTTTAGTGACAGTAAAAGTTCTCTTAGTAAAATTAGTGCTATAAATCCTAAATCAAAAGTGAACTACATTGAATTATATATCATAAATAAAATTAAAGAACTTCAGCAACAAGGAAAGTCTGTTAAGTTGGCATGGGTTAAAAGCCACTGTGGAATAACTGGAAATGAAATGGTAGATGAATTGGCTAAAAACGCGGTGACACAAGGAGTATTAACCCATTATCTTTGTACGCCAAAAGATATTGAATCAAATTTATTCAAAGAGATTAAGAAAGAATGGAAAGAAAGGTATATTGATGAAAACGTAAATACAGGAAACCACTACAGATCAATCAGAAACTATATAACGGATAAACCTTGGTTTTCTAAAATGGAGTCGACAAAAGATATGATAAGAATCATATGCAGAATGAGATTTGACCACTGTCTTACTCCATCATATTTATTTAAAATTAATATAGCTGATAGTCCACAATGTATTTGTGGACAGTTGGGCAATCTACAACACGAAATTTTGACCTGTTCTCTTATCTCTAATAAAGTTAATATGTTTTTAAATTCACTGTATTCTTTGACTGATGTCCACCATCCCATTAATTTAAATTATTTATTAACATTAGAAAATAATGAGTTGGTATACCGACTATTGTATAAACATATTTTAGATATTAAGCTTAAATTGTAATTGTAAAATATAGAGTAAGTATTTCTTGTAAATTGTTATATGTTAAAAGAAAAAGAAAAGAAAAGAAAAGAAAAAAAAAAGAAAAGAAATATAAAAAAAAATAATAAAATAAAAAAAAAAAAAAAAAAAATAAATAAAAAAATAATAAAAAAAAAAAAGAAAAAATATAAAAAAAGATATATAAAAAAAAATAGAAAAAAAAATATAATAATTAAAAAAATATAAAAAAAATATGTAGATAAAAATGAATGACGAACTTGACAGTCCATAGTAAAATAGCTTTCGAATGAAGTAGAGGGCTAAAGAAGAATGTTGCAGTTTTTGCTGTGGAACTCTGAGAACATCATTTGGAAAAAAATTAATAAAAATATATATATATATAAAAAATTATTAAAAAAAAATACAAAAATAATTATTTATTAGTAGAATTGTTTATTATATTAGTATTAGTTTTAGGATAAGATACGAAAAAATGACTAATAAAATAAAAAATAGTAAAATTGGCGAATGGATTTAGTGTCCGCAGTCATATAAACCCAAACAAACAACATACGAGCTCACAGCGTATAACGTGGCAAAAAAATCAGTTAAATCCAACATCATGTTTAGGAATTTCGAAACTTCAAAAATGACCAAATTTTTAGTAGATCGATTTTTTTGCACCTGAGTGTAGTTCTTCCACTTTAACTTTTCCTATTTTCACGAATCATTTTCAAACAAGTTAAATCAAAAAATAAAGTGAAAGGTACGTGCGTCGATGTGTAGTATCATTGATATGTCAGTCGTAATAATTAGGAATTGGCTATTATCCCGTGAACTTATTTTATAAAGTTATTTTATTGAAATGTTTAATCTTTTTTCACTATTGAGGAGATTGATGAGTAATAATTCTAGTTATTAAATGTGGTTATATTAATATGTAAAGATTGATGTGATAATAAGTGGTAATAATTAGGAAATTGCTATTATCCCCTGAATGTGTTTTATAAAGTTATTTTATTGAAGTGTAATCTTTTTTCACTATTGAGGAAATTGATGGACTCAACATCAAACATAAAGGTAAGACCTATAAAGCTAAATATAGAACGGTAATAAATAAATTAAAAAACAGTCACAACAATAAAGTTAATACTGTTAAAATGATTTAATATTATTTAAGATTGAGAAATACAAAACTATCGAGGGAATTACATAAATAAATTATTAATATTTTTAATATATCTTACCCTAAGGCAAGCCGCACGCCAAAGAAAGATGAAACGAAAAACACGAAACATGAAACGTGAAACATGTTTCATGAAAATAAAACACTGCTAAACAAATCTCAAAGTCCGCCTACCAATGAAACGAGCGTGATTCATGCTCATAACACATTTTTATTTTCGGAGAGTTTCATAAATGGCCGGACGTATATTTGTTTAGCAGTGTTTTATTTCCATGAAACGTAATTTACAAATTTTTCACTAATTGAGTTATCAACATTACGATATTTCCAATACTCGTCTTTGTCTGGGGACCCAAAAGTCAGTTTTGCAACTCTTTCTTTACTTAACTGAAATATTATATTTATTTTTTATAAATATCAAACCAAATAAACTTTATTGATTTATAAAACCAAATAAACCATTAATGCAAATAAACCAATAAACTGTCACTGTCATTCAAAATTATAAACGTCAAAATTCATAAGCTATCAAAGACATTCCGTATTAGTCCAGGGCCCATCTGTTTTGAGATGGACGTTGAGAGGTGACTCAAATTTTTTTGCAGAAATTGCTTAAAAATAACTCAAATAATAATATTTGAGTTATCCTCCCTCTCAGAAAGGTCCGGAACATTGTTTAAATAATTAAAATGTCAAAAAATGAAGGAAAAATTCGATTTTTTTCTTGGTTTTTTGATTATAACTTTAAAAGTATTCATTTCCGAGAAAAGATGTACTAACATAAACGTTGCGTAACTAAATTTGCTATAATATAGAATTAGTTAAAAATTTAAAAAATAGTCACCCTTGTTGCAAAATAGCAATAATTGTGAAAAAAACATACAAAAACAAGTATTCGCATTTTACGTTTTTCAACCATTTATGCTACACTTAGGAAATTTATATTTCACCCAGAAAAACTTTATGATACAGTAAAGTTATACTGTAAATTTCATTAAGATCGGTCCAATAGATTTTTCAAAATAAATTTTGAAATCCAGCTTTCGCAAAAAAAATTCAATTTTTCAAAATGTTACGGGACTGAAAATAAAGTAGATAGTAAGTTACAATTTTTTTTGCGTATAGCAGTGTACTGTACCTTTCATTTGCAATTTGTAAAATTAAAATTGATTAACTACCTTGATTAGCCTTACACCTAAAGGTAGAAAGGCTTAGGACTAAGTAAGTAACTACCACGGCGTCAGGAATTTTTTTAAATAAACATTAATTATTGGTGCTACGCGCAGGACAGCGGTGTTGGATTCACACAAGTTGATTTCCACCAAAATTTCTTTCAATCTTTATCTAATATATTATTTTCTTACTCTATATTTTGTTGTATTTTAATATTTTAATTCCACAAAAATCAAACTAATTTTATTATTGTTTGTGAAATATTGTTTAAACAATTGCATATGTATAAAAATAATAAACTTTTATTCTCTAAGTTAAAATATATGAACAAAGAAAGTTTTTGCTAAAAAAGTGTTATTTCAAAGGATAGAGTATGTGTTTTTATTTTGCAATAAACAAATTTATTTATTTATATCGAAATGTAATAAAAATTAAAATGTATCAATTATTATCAAAGGTCATTGGAATGCCCAATCAGAGCAAACTATCCGCTGTCCTGCGCACAGCACCAATAATTAATGTTTATTTAAAAAAAATACTGACGCCGTGGTAGTTAATTGATTTTAATTTTACAAATTGCAAATGAAAGGTACAGTGCAGTTCTATATGCAAAAAAAATTTCAACTTGCTATCTGCTTTATTTTCAGTCCTGTACCATTTTGAAAAAATTAATCTTTTTTGCGAAAGCTAGATTGCAAAATTTATTTTGCAAAATCTATTGAAGCGATCGTAATGAAATTTACAGTAGTGTTTTACTGTATTATATAGTTTTTCTGGGTGAAATATGACGGTCCTAAGTGTAGCATAAATGGTTAAAAAACGTAAAATGCGAATACTTGTTTTTGTATGGTTTTTTGTCAATTATTGCTATTTTGCAACAAGGGTGGCTATTTTTTAAATATTTTACCAATTCTATATTATAGGAAATTTAATTACGCAACTTTTATGTAAATACAACTTTTCTTGAAAATGGATACTTTTAAAGTTATAATCAAAAAACCAAGAAAAAAATCGAATTTTTCCTTCATTTTTTGACATTTTGATTATTTAAACAATGTTCCGGACCTTTTTGAGAGGGAGGATAACTCAAATATTAATATTTGAATTATTTTCAAGCAATTTCTGCAAAAAAATTTGAGTCACCTCTCAACGTCCAAATGTACTAATATTTTTACAGAAGCGCCCTGGTCTATATTGTTTATCCTTGTTTAACTTATTGTGAGTTCTATGAAAAAGCGGCTTAATTTTGCGATACTAGTTTCTGTTAAACCTACTATAAAAAGTAATGCGTGAATAATTTCATGCATGGAAAAAGATAGCATGGAAGAACTATACAGGGTTATTCAATAAGGATGTCCAATCTCTGAGTTAATTCTAGACGTCAAAATATTAAGATTTAACCTAAATCACTTAAATAAAATGTGCCTCGTTACTGAGTTAAAGGGTGTTTTATTTAAAAATTTAATAACTATTTTTACCCATTACTCTATTTGAAACTTTTAACTATTTGAAATATCCTTGTCATTTGCAGAAATGCAGAAAATTTAGTTACCGCACACCCTACTAAATTATGATAAACAAACGTTTCTGGCTACTACCAGAGGGGGTAGTGTACGACAGGGGATAGTGCGATAGTGAATGGTTTACCCTTCTCAAATTCTACGCTACTGGCGGAATTGCAATTTTAGCACAATATTTCCATTCTACAATACTTTCTACGTAAATAATATACTGTTTATTCGTAACGATAAAGTCATCAGTTTTCGAGATATTTGAAGTTGAAAATGAAACAGCACAGCTATATTGTAATGTATTGCGTTTTCTCATTTTTAACTTCAAATATCTCGAAAACTAATGATTTTATCGTTACGAATGAAGAGTAGGTTATTTGCATTGAAAGTATTGGAGAATCTAAAAATTATGCTAAAACAGTAATTCCATCAGTGGCGTAGAATTTACGAAGGTGCAACCATTCACTTTCCCCTGTACGCCTCTGGTAGTAGCCACAAACGTTTATTAAACATAAATTAGTACGGTGTACAGTACCTACATTTTTTAAAAGTAGGATAAGGATATTTCAAATACTTTTAAAGTACTAAGTACAAAATTTTTAAAAATTTTTAAATCAATGATCATCATCATCATATCATCATCATTTGGCTCTACAACTCTATGTGAGTCTTGACCGCGTTTACTATTTCCCTCCATTGTTGTCGGTCCTGAGCAGCTATTTCCCATTGCTGTACTCCCATTTTGCGTAGATCGCTGGCTACTGCGTCCTTCCATCTCTTTCTTGGGCGACCAACTGACCTTTTTCCATCGGGCCTTTCCCAGAATGTGGCGTTTAGAAGTCTTTCGTCACTTGATCTTAGTACGTGACCCGCCCATCGTATTCTGTTTGATTTAATGTAGCGTACTATGTTTTCATCTCCGTATATTGTCTGGAGTTCATCACTGTGTCTTCTTCTCCATTCTCCTGTTGTCTCTTCTCTGCAAGGCCCATAGATAGTTCGCAGTATCTTTCTTTCAAGTACCAGTAATTTTGTTGTTTCCCGCTGATTCAGAGTCCAGGTTTCGCTTCCGTACGTTATTGTGGGACGAATTATTGTCTTATATACTCTTATTTTTGCTGGTCTTGAGAGTATTTTTGATTTAAGTAGGGTCCTTAACGAGTAATATGCCCTGTTTCCTGCAATAATCCTGGCTGCCACGTCCTTTTCATAGTTATTTTCAGATGTTATGATCGCTCCCAAGTACTTAAATTCTTTGACGACTTCAAAATTGTATTCATTAATTGTTACGTTTTGTCTAACCCTTGGTCTTGGGTTCTTCGTAACCACCATGTACTTGGTCTTGTCCTCGTTGACCTTGAGACCAACTTCCTTGGCTCCGTTCTCGAATAGGGTGAAAACTTCTTTTGCATCTCTGGTGGATTGTGCAATTGTGTCCACGTCATCCGCAAAGGCTAATAGTATTTTTGATCCTTGGGCGGCAAATCCGTTTGTCAGTTGTGGCTGAGCTTTCCTTACTGCATGTTCCAGTGCGAAGTTAAACAGCAGGGGGGCGAGAGGATCTCCTTGTCTAAGTCCTGTGTCAATGAGGAATTCCTCCGACGTGTTGCTGCCAACTCTGATTCGTGCGGAAGCGTTCTCCGTGCTCACCTTTGCTAATCGTACCAGTTTTCCAGGTACTCCCATTTATACCATAGTCTCCCACAATGCTTCTCTGCTAACAGAATCGTAAGCTTGTTTGAAGTCCACGAAGATTTGGTGTACATCGCGGTTGAATTCCCAGTTTTTTTCCAACACCTAGCGTAGGACGAAGATCTGGTCTATAGTCGACCTTCCCGGTCTGAATCCGCTTTGGTAGTCGTCTATTATTTCCTCTGCGTACGGAGTTAATCTTCTAAACAGTATTATGGATATAATCTTGTATGTTGTATTAATTAACGATATTCCTCTATAGTTCCGACATATTTGTTTGTCTCCCTTCTTGTGAATAGGTATTATATGGCTTTCATGCCAGTGTTTCGGTATTTCTTCTCTTTCCCAGACTTCTCTTATAAGATGATATATCTCAAGATGTAGTTTGTCTCCCCCTTTTTTTAGTAGTTCCGCCTGTATGCCGTCTGGGCCTGGGGCTTTATGGCTTTTTAGGGACGAAATTGCGGACTTTACTTCAGCTAGTGTGGGCCCTGGTATTTCAGGTTCGGCTAACTGGTACTGTCTTTGTTGCCCTGTCGTTGTGGGGTTTTCTGTATTTAAGAGTTGCTCAAAATACTTTCTCCATTGGCGGCTTATCTCTTCGTCGTCAGTGAGCAATTGTCCTGCATCGTCTTTTATAAATCTTGGGCTGTTGATCGTGTTGCCCGTCATTGTTTTTATGTCCCTATAAAACTGTCTAGACTGACCGGTTCTATGTTCCTCCTCGAGTTGCTGTATTCGTCAATGATCCCTATTACATAAATATTAACTATTTGTATCCAGTACTTTAAAAGTATTTGTCATATCCTTATAGTATTTGGCCGAATGTGTAAGTACTGTACACCCTAATAAAATATGTTTAAAAAAATTCTGGCTACAACCAGAGGCGTTCGACAGGGAAAAGTAGATGGTTGACCCTTTCCCTATTCTAAGCCACTGGCGGAATTACTATTTTAGTACAATTTTTCTATTCTACAATACCGTTTATGTAAATAATACACTCTTCGTTCGTGCCGACAAAATCATTGGTTTTTGAGATATTTGAAGTTAAAAATGAAGGGGCACAATACATTAATCAAAATAGCTGTTCCGTTTCATTTTCAACTTCAAATATCTCGAAAACTAATGACTTTAACGTTGCCAATGAAGAGTGTATTATTTACATAAAAAGTATTGGAGAATCGAAGTATTGTGCTAAAAGTGCAATTCCGCCAGTGGCGTAGAATTTGGGAAGGGTAAACCATTCAATATCCCTCGTCGTACGCCTCTGGTAGTAGACAGAAACGTTTGTTTATCATAATTTAGTAGGATGTAAAGTACCTACATCATCTACCAAATATAATAAGGATATGTCAAGTAGTTTTAAAGCACTGGTTAAAAAAAGTTATTAAATTTTTAAATAAAACACCCTGTAACTCAGTAAGGAGCCACATTTTATTTAAATGATTTGTATTAAATCTTAATATTTTGAGGTGTAAAATCTACAACGCAGAGATGGGATATTCTTAATGAATCACGCTGTATATTTCCACCTACCTCTACCGAAAGTATACTTTTCCGGACCTGATTGTAGGGAGCAAAGTCGTACTTTTCCTCCCTAGGCAGTAAAAGTAAGAGTGACGTCATGGTATGTCATTGGTGAAATAACTTATTGACGCTCTATACAATATTCCATTATCTATTACGTAAGTATCTATACATTTTAACGTTTATTTATAGAACACCCTGTATTTGGCAGAATGGAAAAAAACAGTAAATGTTGTTATTTTGATTTAACAATGTTAACATTAATAATTCGACTTATATTTGACAGTTGACAGTTCTGCTGTACCTACTTGTTAATTTTAGTTCACTAATAAATTTTGTTAGTTACATAAATAAATTATTTAAAAATGAACAAATGACTTGTTATTTGAGGAAGGTGGAAAAATCATATGTATAGCATGGAAGTAAAGTGCCTTTTCCTTCCTTGAATGATTACTGCCCTCCGCTACTCTTGGGGCAGTAAACTTCGGGAAGAAAAGAAGCATTTTCCTCCCTTGTTATACAAATAGCTATTTCTTCCCTTTCTTTCTCGTGGCTCCGAGCTTTAGGTATTTGGTGCCCATTCCTGTATGTTTTAATCTTTTATCTTTTAATGGAGTGTCTCATAATTCTTCTTTGTTTCCATTTATAATTCATCATATGTTTCATCATCATCATCATCAACAGCTATTCCATCCATCGTCGGATGTAATTGACTCATTTCTTTTCTTTGTTTTTGCACCCATTCAGGACCAGCCATTCGCTGGTTTGAGGTTTCAGAAGATAATGTTAATCAGAAAAAAAAGAAAAAGACAATACAGAAAGATATTGTTCATGGTGAATAAGGGACTTAGACGGTGATGTAGCTTATCGCCAACATTGCTTAAAATCTATATAAATGAGGTCTTGAATAAATGGCGGAAATCATATTCTGGCAAAGGGATACAGTTAAATGACGACTCAACACTGTACACACTGCATTTTGCTGACCATCAGATGTTGATTGCCCAGGATAAAGATGATCTAATATTTATGACAAACCGACTGTCTCAAAAATACAAAAAATGGGACCTATACGTCAATATAAAGAAAACCAAATAAATATATGTGTACAGGACGACAGAAATATGAGTTACAACTAGAGGATGATATAGTTATCGAGCCAAGCTCTGTTCTATTCGAAATAGAGGAAAGAATTATGAAAGAAAAGAAAGTAATAGGAGCTTCAAACGCACTACTTTGATCAAAAACCATATCAAAAGAAAAGAGAACATAGAAGCGTGGTACTGTATGGATGTGAAACCTGGCACCTGAATAAGAGAACAGAAAAGAAGATACTCGTAGTGGAAATGGGCTTCTGGCGAAGATCGGCCTGCATCTCTAGAGTCTCACACATAATGAATGAATGAGTTCGAATAGGAAATTTTTTGAATAGGAAAACAAACCTTTTTCTTTTTTTAAATATAGATATTACTCTGTCTGTTTTTCAATGTGCCTCCAGTAAGTTGTCATTCCATCTTTTTCGTGGTCTTCCCACTGATCGTCTTCCTATTGGGGAACCGTCTCTCGACGTCCTTACTACTCTATTTGTTGTCATTCGGCTTATGTGGTCGTTCCATTCTACTCTTCTGCTTTTCATCCAGGTATTAATGTTGTCCACCTTGCACCTCCTTCGTATATCTGCACTTCTAGCTCTATCCCACAGCGTCTTACCATCGATTTTTCGCAATGTTTTCATCTCTGCTGTTTCTAGCATTCTTTTTGTCCTTTCTGTATCAGGACGTGTTTCTGCCGCGTATGTCATTATTGGCCTGATGACTGTTTTGTAAATTCTGCCTTTCACTTCTTTTCCGATATTTTTATTTCTCCATATTGTTTCATTCAGGCAACGTGTGCGGCTCTGTTTGCTTTATTTACCTGATCTTCCACTTCTGTTTCGAGTTTTCCGTAGCTGCATAGTGTGATGCCTAGATATTTAAACTCCATGACTTGTTCTATTATTTGACTCTCCAGCTCTAATTTACACCTTATTAGATCTGCTGTTATAACCATGCATTTAGTCTTTTTTGGAGAAATTAACATGTTAAATTTTCTAGCGGTTATATTAAATTCGTGCAGCATACGTTGTAAATCATCTTCACTTTGAGAGATTAGTATTGCGTCGTCTGCATAGCAGATAATTTTAAGTTGTTTTTCTCCCATTTGGTATTCTTTTTTTACTCTTACTTTTTTATTATTTCGTCCATGATCAGGTTGAACAACAGAGGACTCAGGGAATCTCCCTGTCTTATCGCATTGCCAGCTTCAATTGGGCCAGTTAGTTCTTCATCTACTTTTACTTTTATTGTCATGTTCTGGTAGATATTTTCGATAGTTTTAATTATTCCTAGAGGTACAATACTCTTGCGTACAATAAATGGATAACGTCCTTTAATTTGACCCAGTCAAATGCCTTCTTAAGGTCCACGAAACATAAGTATGCCGGTTTGTTCTATTCTAACGATTTTTCTTGAATCTGCCTCATTATAAATATAGCGTCGCTGCATGATCTTCCCGACCTAAAACCTTGTTGTTCTTCTGCTAATGTTATAATTTTATTCAGTTTATTTGTTATCACTTTGGTCGTTAATTTTAGTGTTGTGTTTAATAAATTAATTCCTCTGTAATTCTCCGGGTCCCATTTTTCTCCCTTTTTGAAGAGAGGTATTAGGATGCTTGATCTCCATTCCTGTGGTATTCTGTTTTGTTCTATTATTTTTTTGGATTAGTTTTAATAATTGTTTGGTCAGGTCTTGTCCTCCATACTTTAGGAGTTCATTCGATATTCTGTCCTCTCCTGGTGATTTTCTATTTTTTAATTTCCTTAATGCTTCCATTACCTCTGCTTCTTCAATATTTATTTCTTCGTTTGTTGTCACTTCAGGTGTTGGTGGTTCGTTAGCGTTACCTTTAGCAAACAGAGATCGAAAATAGTCTGCCCAAGTTTTCTTCTGAATGTGTTTCGTTTTTATTAGTTCGTTCATCTCTTTTATTTGTCCTCTGATCATTCTCCATATTTCCTTTGGTGTTCCGTAGAAGTCCTGTTCCATCTGTTTTGAGAAACTCTCCCAGCGTTCTCTTTTTATTTGTCTGACTAAAGTGTTTGTTTCCTTTCTAATTCTTTTATAGTGGTTGCATGCCTGTTGTGTTTGTTGTGTTCTGTATTGTAAAAAGCCTTTCTTCTTTTCTTCACATTTTATCTTCACTTGATCCCGAAACCATGGTGTTTTCTTTTTTGATATATATTGGTATTCGTTACTTTCCTCTCTCCAAGTGATTCTGTTGCTGCGTTAATTATGTTACTTTTGAGCTTTTGAGTTTAGGTGTGAAGCATTTCATGGTGATTCTAATTTTACATAATACTAGGCTGTGGTCACTACCTACATCTGCTGAGTTGAGGCATCTTACGTCAATTATTTTTGATGGATGTATATCTCTGTTAGTTACAACATAATCTATTATAGATCTTTGTAAACGGGTATTATTGAATGTATATTTGTGTTGGTCTTTTTGATCAAAAAAGGTGTTGTTTATTCGAAGTTCGTTATTCCTGCAGAAGTTTAACATCAGTTCTCCATTTTCGTTTTTGACATTCTCATTATGTTTTTGTTTAATTCCAGGTACTACTTGGTTGCCTATTCGAGCGTTAAAATCCCCCAGTATTATCAACTTTCCTCTAACTTGATCTACTACTTGTTGCAATTGATCATAGAATATTTCTCTTGTTGTTTGACGCTTACTATGAAAACAAACCTAATCGAAGAAATCCAAGAAAAACAATTTTGTTGGCATGATAATGTAAAAAGAATGGAGGAACGTCAACTCCCAAAGCTGATAATGGAATGGAAACTCCCGGAAAGAAGAAAAAGGGGCGGACTAAAAACAACCTGGCTAAGTGTAATCCAGAAAGCCATGTCTGAGAGAGATCTACGACCAGGAGATTGGACAGATCGACGCGGCTGGAAAATAGGAACCGGAAGGCGCAGGACGCTATAAACCTCTGTTATATATAGAAAGAAGAAGCTACATTAAACATCAATCTAAAAATAAATGAAGACAAAACAAAATACATGGTCGTCACAAAACAAGGACGACGGCGAATAAGGTAAAACATTACTATAAACGATCATAATTTTGAAGTGCTTAAAGAATTTAAATATCTAGGAGCAACAGTCACAAATCACAACATAATTACACTTTTATAAAAAAGAACTTTTTTATAGAAAACCTCCTAATTATTTATAGGAGAGAATATAAATTAATTTAGCGATATAAAATCCTTAAAATTCCAAAAATTACACTGTAATAAAACAGTACTTTTTATAATATCACGGTTTTGTTATTGTATATTATAGGACACAACATGTTTCGAAAGAATAATTAACTTAGAAAATATGAATTTTTGGTAGGTGTATTTTGTTATTTATAATTATGATTCCAAAAATTACACTAATATAAAATAGTACTTTTTATAATACCACGGTTGTTTAAAAAGGTATATATAATTTTAAGTATATAAACTTTTAATTATTTATTAAAACAGTTAAAAAAAGATACGCAACAGCCGGGTTCGAGCTCGGGACCTCTCGATCTGCAGTCTAATGCCACTGAGCCACCATCAAGTTTTATGTAGATATCGATTTATTAACGTACTTTAAAATATCATTGCATTAGTCACATTTTTAAAATAGTTTGAAATTTAAAAAAATCGATTTATCCATACAGTGTGATTGGTTAGTGGGGTAAAGCTCTGTAGATCAATTATAGTAATAGATAGTAATAAAAGTTAATAACAAAAATTGTAGACAACTTTGATTATAGATTGATAATCAGTAATCGTAAATTGTCAGTTTTAAACAATTCAGTCATGGCTTACTTAAAATTTGGAAAGATTTAGACCCGTAATTATTCATAATTTTGCTCTGAAAAATGAAAATATCTCGAAAACTAATAAATTTACACATAGGCAATATTAGGTATATAAAAATTAGAGTATGGTAATGGTACTTTTCGATGATATAAAATACAGGGTGTTCTATTTAAAATTACAGTGGAACCTCGATAACTCGGATTAATCGGGACCGCGGCCGATCCGGGTTATCGAAAATCCGGGTTAGCCGGAGAGCATGGTAAAAATTAATAAAATACGGTATAATTATAGATAAAGTCCCTTATAAGCCAAATAATATGAAATATATATGTACAGTTACCTATAGTTGTATAGAGTTTAGTATAGACAATATAGAGTATTATTCATTTCTAGGTAAAAAAACTCAGTCAGTTTGGTTTTGTCAATTTCGTCTGGTCTGCCATCGGAACGATGTTATGTCATTTAAGAACAGTGAATCTTTCATTGTTTAAAAGACCATTGTTTAAAAAACAATTTTTTAAAAGACAGTTGAAAATAAATAATGGAATAACAGGTGCCTGTTGTTTGCGATAATGAACGTCGCTCTGCCGCCGCCGTGTGCATGAGTCATTTTTACTATCATATAGTTCAAATTACACAGATACCCATTATCTCTCAAATATTATATTATGATTGAAGGGAAGTTTTATCAATGAAATTCGATATTTTTAAGACATTCCAGAAGCGGCTGCAGATAAAATGTTTTAAAATAATACATACATTTTTATTGTTAAAATGTTTGGCCGATGAAAATCGGTCCGGGTTAGCCGGACTTCCGGGTTATCGGGGGCCGACTTATCGAGGTTCCACTGTACTGAGAAAATAATTTACTTGCACTTTGGCTCACCCTGTATTCAATATAAAGAAAATTAGCAATATCAATCATTTACGAAAATTTAACATAAATTAAAGTAAATTAATTTAAAGTAAAACAATATGACGTCAATAATCCATTGCCCTTGTGCTTACTTTTATTTATACAGGAAGTTGAACTTGTTACGATTTTCATATAAAATTGGTTATAACTTTGTAAATACCCTGTATAACATACAAAACCTTTATATTTTTATAATGGAAAATTTATGAAGATCTCAAATATAAAATAAAATACAGGGTGTACTATTTAAAAAAAACATAAGTTTGGTCTGCCACTATGTTATCGACCACCCTGTAACATTCTAACTAATTTTTTAATGTGCAGCTCAAAGTTCGGTACAATTTTTGATATTAAGTTTTATCGCCATACATAACTATAACGGATCTACGGAGCTTTACCCCACTAATTAATCACCCTGTACAATAGCAGTTAAATATTGCATTGTTAGCTAGTTCTGAGCTTTTCTGAAAATTTCAGGTGCTTAGGTAGCCTAGAACTATTTTTAAAATGGATTACAAAATTTGCGGAGTCGGTGACACCAACGAAGCCAAGTATATAAAAAGGTTTTAAAAATAGAGCGAGAAGTTGAAACGCGAATAATGGCAGGAAACAGATCTTTCTTTGCAATGCAACATCTAAAGTAAAAACTTCTTTCACGAGGTGTAAAAATCCAGATATATAAGACCATAATACGACCAGCGGTCGAGCATGGAAGCGAAACATGGACGCTAACAAAAAGAGAAGTAAATAAATTGCTGGTGTGGGAACGTAAAATCCTTCGAATGATATATGGCCCTTGCAGAGACAGCGTGACAAACGAATGGAGGCGCAGATACAACAACGAGTCTCTATTCGGAAAGGAAAATCTAGTCAGATATACAGTGAGCACGTAAAGGTTGGAATAAATTCATTTTCTCCAGAATGGACGACTTTGGAAAAAAATCCCGAAATAGGTCAATTTTTATTTTTAAATTACGACTTTTTGGCATATATATCATACTAGTGACGTCACACATCTGGGCGTGATGACGTCATCGATGATTTTTTTAAATAGGAATAGGGGTCGTGTGATAGCTCATTTGAAAGGTAATTTAATTTTATATTCAGTAATATAAACGTTTACATCATTATTTGTACAGTGTCTAAAAAAAATTTGTTTAATCAAATTTATTGACATAAAAAGAAGAATGCATGTAATTTATTTAGTCCAAAATACATTTAACTGTACTCTCAGAAAAGAGAAAAATTTGTTTAATTGAAAAATAATTATTGCTTTTCGCTTAAATTAAATGTTCAAACTGTCACGAGGAAGGTGGGTGGCTGCTTTAATATTAATTTAAGCAAAAAACAATATTTATTTGTCAAATAAACATTATTTCCTGTTTTCTGATAGCAGTAAAATGTATTTTGAGTTAAATAAATTACACACATTCTTCTTTTTATGTCAATAAATTTAATTAAAAATTTTTTTTTTGACACCCTGTATAAATAATTATGTTAATGTTTATACTACTGAATAGAGAATTGAATTACCTTTCACATGAGCTATCACACGACCCCTATTCTCATTTAAAAAAATTATAGATGACGTCATGACGCCCAGATGGGCGACGTCACTAGTATGATACATATGCCAAAAAGTCGCAATTTAAAAATAAAAATTGACCTGTTTCCCGATTTTTTTCCAAAATCGTCCATTCTCGAGAAAATGAATTTATTCCAACCTTTACGTGCTCACTGTATAAAGGCCAATATACTCATATGGGCAGGGTTTGTGATACGTAGTAACGACAATCGCTTTATAAACAATGTGTTCTGGGAAAGGCCAGATGGAAAAAGGGCTGTAGGGCGGCCTAGAAAAAGGTGGAAAGATACAGTCTAAAAAGATCTGGAGAAAATGGGAGTGAGACAATGGAAATTAGTGGCACAGGACCGACAAACATGGAGGACAACAGTAAACGTTGCAAAGACTTACGAAGAGTTGTAACGCCATTGATGATGATAATATAGAAAGATTTTCTCTTGAATAATTGATACGCTACTGCATTTTTAAACATAAATAACAAGATAGCGCTTATCGTTTTTTGTAGTAATTAATTTATAAATATTATATATAATAATTCTTAGTAATTAAAATGGCGCTAGTTTTATTATTCCTCGTGTTATTTGTTCACATTTCCAGTGAAAATCTAGTTGATATTACATTCAGAAATGTCACATTTAACGGATATTTCGTATTTACCCCCAGATTCAAACCGACCATCCTACTTGGAAATAACTTGAAGGATTTTATACCGAATACCAATTTTGATAACATAGAGTTTATTGATCAGAAGATACCAATTTTTTACAAAGATGCCATCGCTGATATAGATAGACTAACTGAGTTGTACGTAGAAAATTGTAATGTAGAAGAGATCAGACCTGGAACTTTCAGAAATGTATCCAACTTAAGCAAGTTATCTTTTAGATGTAAGTTTCAGTAAAATTTAAATATTATTGCATTCAAGCTCATATACAGGGTGTTTGGTAAAGAATGGGCCATGGACCTTAGATTTCTGAGGTTACAATAGGTCGATTCAAGCTAACTTCGTAGTACGAAAGTTGATATTAACCGAAATACAGGGTGTCAAATTTAAACTTTTATTTTATTTATTCTTGAATATTTCCTAACAGGCATGGGATAGCAACACGAAATTGTGTAAGCGGGGGTTTTTTGGGATGAGAAATCTAAATTCGCCACCAAAACTGATATATTACTCAGAGGGCGCCACATACGCCTGTCAGCGCTCATTTAATATATTCAATTTTTTTTATTACGCACTCTACGTAATTTTTGAATCAAAATGTCTATTCTCTTTTACTTAAAAAAGGTATACTACCTTCATTTCTCTAAACTTAACCGTTTTTGAGATAAACGCATTTTAAATCTGTGAGGCACCATAATTTTTTGCATAATATCATTGTAGTTACACCCGAAAAATAATTTAAAACCATAAAAATTTACAAAAATGTGTCTCAAATTTCTTCAAATGGAATTTGCGATGGAATGACATAAATATGAGAACTGGCACAATGATTATGGTTTCAACTTTATTTTTCGGGTCTAACTACAATGATATGCAAAAAATAATGTTGTATCGCAGATTTAAAATGCGTTTATCTCGAAAATTGTTGAGTTTAGCGAGATGAATGTAGTATACATTTTTTAAGTATACATTTTAAGAGAATAAAAATTTTGTTTAAAAATGTATGTAGAGTGGGGGATAAGAAAAATTGAACGTATTAAATGACCGCTGAAAGACGTATGTGGCGCCCTCTGGGTAACACATTATTTTTGGTGGCGAATTTAGATTTCTCATCCCAAAAAACTTCCGCTTACCAAATTTCGTGTAGTTATCCCATGTCTGTCAGGAAATATCTAATAATAAATAAAATAAAAATTTAACCTTGACACCCTGTATTTCGGTTATTATCAACTTTCGTACTAAGGTCTTCTTTCTTCATTGAGTGCCTCTCCTATCGGAGCTTGGATATCATTAGGGCGATTCTAATTTTATTTACTGCTGTTTTGAACAATTCGTTAGTGGTACAGCCAAACTACTCTCTCAAATTTCTCATCCAGGACATCTTCTACGGCCTAAATTTCTTCGTCCTTGGATTTTTCCTTGCATTATATTTTGTAGGAATGTGTACTTTTGTCCTCTCATCAGGTGGCCTAAGTATTCAAGTTTTCTATTTTTTATATTCAGTAGAACTTCTGTCTCGTTATTTATTCTGCGTATTACTTCTTCATTTGTAATTTTATCCACCCAACTTATTCTTAGTATACGGCGGTAGCACCACATCTCAAAGTTTTTAAGATTTTTAATATTCCTCTGTTTAAGAGTCCATGACTCAACACCGTAGAGCAAAGTACTGAATACATAGCATTTTAACATTCTAGTTCGTAGATGAATACTAATATCACGATTACAAAATAATTTTTTCATTTTTATAAAAGTAGACCTGGCAATTTCAATACGTCTTTTTATCTCGTGATTTTGGTCACCTGTTTCATTGATAAATGTTCGCAAGTATTTGTATTCGTTTACTTTTTCAAGTTGGGTACCGTTTATTGTGATACTAGTGTCATTTATTATTTATTGGATTGTTACTGAAGGTCATATTTAGTTTTTTTGACGTTCATCCTTATGCTTCCGTTCTTGCCATTATCACAGTATCGTCAGCATATCGAATGTTATTGATAACTTCTCCATTGACTATTATCCTTTCGTTTGCATATGAGAGAGCTTCTTGGCATATTTGTTCGCTGTAGATATTAAACAAGAGCGGTGACAATATACAACCCTGTCGTACCCCTCTACGTATTTCTATTTCGTCCGATGTTTGGTCTTCTATTTTTAAATTAGCTCGCTGATTCCAGTACAGATTTAATATTATTTGTATGTCTCTGGTGTCAATGTTCTTACTCTCCAGGATTTCTTTGAGTTAACTGTGGCGTACTTTGTCAAAGGCCTTTTCAAAGTCTATAAAGCAGGCGTGTACCTCTTGGTTAACATCTAGACATCTCTGTGTTAGAACGTTCAAGGCAAAGAGAGCATCCCTTGTACCTAATCCTTTTCTGAATCCCATCTGTGTATCGTTAATATCGATGTCTAGTTTTTGATAGATTCGGTTGTGTATGACTCTAAGAAATATTTTAAGCAGGTGACTCATCAAGGAGATTGTTCGATGATCTGAATATTGCATTGCCTTAGTTTTCTTCGGTATGGTGACAAACGTAGACAGCAACCATTCTTGCGGTATTATACCAGTACTGTATATTGTATTGAATATATGCAATATTATGGTTACGGATTTATCATTCAAAAGCTTCAGCAGTTCTGTAGGGATTTCATCAGGTCCGTTTGCTTTTCCATTTTTAGCGTTTCTTATTGCGTATTCTACTTCTTCTTTCAATATGTCTGGCCCAGTTGCATTGATTATCTGAGTTAAGTTGTTTCTATCGTCTTCAAATAATTCATTCAGGTATTCTGTCTATCTTTTTATTTTATTCTCTAGATCTACAATAAGATTTCCATCTTCTTTAAGTTTACCTATTTGGCATTTCTTTATGCTTCCTGTTATCTCTTTTACTTTTTTGTTCATATTGAACGCATCGTACTTTTTCTCATAGGTTTCCATTTCTTCACACTGTTCTTTAATCCACGCCTCTTTGGCTTCTTTTATTCTCTTTTTTATGTGTTTGTTTATTTCTTTGTATTTGTCTAAGTGATTCTTCATCTTTCTTCTTTGTTCCATCAAGTCTAATATGTCCTGTGTCATCCACCCCTTGTTCTTTGTTGTCGTTTTTGTCCTACTAAGGTAAGTTGGCTTAAATAGAACTATTTTAAGGTTAGTAATATACGGTTAAGCTATGGCCCATTCTTTATTAAACACCCTGTATAGTGAGGGGTAAAATTATAAAATAAATCCATTTATCCGAAATTGGACGATTTTGGAGTATTTAAAAATAATTTTTGTTAATCAATTATTATTTCAATTATTCTTAAGCTCTGTTCAAAAAGAGGGTTAATATTTTTTATAAAACCAATGTTCTCCTTCGTGGTCTAGTTTTTTCCTTTGTTGTCTTGAAAATCATATTTTTTGTCCTCCTTTTGTGTATTGGCCTTTGGTTCATATGCTATAGCGGTGGTAGTATTTCCAAAACCCATTTTTATTTTCACTACTTGTATACTATACAGGGTGTCCTGTAATTAATTGGACATTAGCTAATGGGTGATAGAAAACATCAAAATATTAAGATTTAACCAAAATCGCTTAAATAATATATGCCTCCTTATTGAATGACAGGGTGTTTTATTTAAAAATATAAAAATTATTTCTGCTCAGTATTTCAAAACTATTCGACGTATCCTTTTCATACTTGGCAGAAAGTGTAGGTATTATATTATACACCCTATGAAATTATGATAAATAAACGTTTCTGGCTACTACCAGTGGCGTACGACAGGGGGCAGCGAATGGTTGACCCTTCCCAAATTTTAAGCAACTGGCGGAATTGCCATTTTAGAATAATTTTTCGATTCTCCAATACTTTCTATGTAAATAACGTACTCTTTACTCGTAACGATAAAGTCATTCGTTTTCGAGATATTTGAAGTTAAACATATAACGCCACAGATATTTTGATTAATGTATTGTGCCACTTAATTTTAAACTTCAAATATCTAGAAAACTAATGATTTTATCGTTACGAGTGAAGAGTACGTTATTTACATAGAGAGTATTGCAAAATCGAAAAATTGCGCTAAAATGGAAATTCCCCCAGTGGTGTAGAATTTGGGAAGGTTCAACCATTCGCTGTTCCCTGTCATACGCCACTGGTGGTAGCCAGAAACGTTTATTTGTCATAATTTCATAGGGTGTAAAATATCTATACTTTCTGTCAAATATAAAATGGATACGTCGAATATTTTTAAAATACTGAGCAAAAATAATTTATATATTTTTAAATAAAACACCCTGTAACTCAGTAAGTAACTCATATTTTATTTAAGTGATTTTGGTTAAATCTTAATATTTTGACGGGACACACTGTATACATATATTAGTCGCAAACTCACTGCTCCCCACGTTGTTAGCGTCTATTTTGATCAGTGTAAAGTAAAATTCTTCTTCATGTACTATGTCCTTTCAGAATGTTGGTTACCATCATAGCTATCTTAATTTTATTCACTGCCACTTTAAATAGCATGCTTGTATCAACCCCATACCAATCTCGCAAGTTCTTCAACCATGAGGTTCTTCTTCGTCCTACACTGCGTTTTTCTGCTAATTTTACCTTGCATAATATGTCGTAGCAACCATATGTAAGACCTCTCATTACATGTCCGTAATACTCCAGCTTTCTTTTCTTGATGCTTTTTATAATCTCAGTAGTCTTGCTGAGACGTTCCAGTACTGTGGAGTTTCGAATCTTCTCCACCCAAGAAACTTTTAAAATTCTTCTATAGCACCACATTTCGAAAGCCTCAAGATGATTTAGATCGATTTTATTCACAGCCCAGGACTCCATAAAGTAAGACCGAGAACTCGTAGCAGTGAAGTAGGCGGATCCAGTGTAACCAGTCTTGCCTTATTTTCATTATACAGTCTTGCTTTATTTCTTCTTTAATTAAAAAACAGTTTATGTTTCAATTCGGTTCAGAGCTGATGCACTTACCCATTCGTACGTTTCTGTCTCTCCAGACGTCTTCAGTGGGGCTACATGAACACTTCTGGATCTAAACCAAACGAAGCTGCCTATTTAAACAGAATTATAAAAATAATTCTGCGTATCGACATCTTTCTGGTAACATCCTTAATCTCCGACTTGTACAATTTATAATGCAAGGAGACGACGAATATACGTACAGAAGTACGTATGGGGATGGTGTGTCACATCTGAACCGAATTGAAACATCAGCTGTGTTTTTATTTTTCATTTTATTCATATTTTGAGTACACGGAATCAACTTTCGTTGGAATTTTTCCTAGACGAATAGCCGGAATGTGACTGCATATTGTAGAGTCCCTTTTATCTTCTTTATTCGTCGTCTCCTTGCCTTATAAATTGTATAAGACAGAGATTAAGAATGTTACCAGAAAGTAGTTCCACGAGAAGTTTCAGATTTATTGTTTAGATATGGGACTTCTAATTTCCCTTTCTTCTTTATTTTAATTGTTCCTTAGTAGTCTATATTGTTTAATTCCATCTCTTCAATAATTTTTTCCTCCTTTTAGTTTTTTATATATTTTTCTTCCACTAAGTTCCACTAGTTTTTCCCACCTTCCCAGGCAACCAAATAACGTTTACAAAACGTCGAAAAAACGTCATAATTATCACCAAACGACGTCAGTTTATCACGTTTTTTCGACGTCGAAAATCACGTGAATATGTCCCACCATAATTCACGTCATTTTTATCACGTTTTAAATACGTGATATGAAAAACATAGTTTTTACGTCGACTTGTCCCACCATAATTCACGTTTTAAATACGTGATATGAAAAACGTAGTTTTTACGTCGATTTTGCGTCGTTTTTAGATTTATTTTTCATTTTATGGTTTTAGAAATACACAATTATATGAATAGGTCCGCCACATGGTTTGTTTTTGAGAAATCAAAGAAAAAGTTTTATATTGTGATAATGGTGAGTTTATACATTTTAAAGGTGAGTTTGTATTTTGTATTTAAAAACTGTATTACTAACCCTTAAAATGTATCAACTCACCATTATCACAATATTAAAAATTTTTCTTTGACTTCTCAAAAACAAACCATGTGGCGCTTACAACCCGCAGGACAAAAAACACATCGGCACATTATCACTTTTTTTCTTTGACTTATTAGCTATGTGTATGCCAAATTTCATGTCAATCCAAGCGGTTCTTTAAAATTTAGAGGTTTTGCAAAATTTTACCGTTAATGAACGTACTATTTATGTTTATTTTTATTGCTAGTTTATTAAATTTGTTGTCGTTTTGGAACAAACCTTAACACGCTTTTCTTTTTAGATAACAAGCTTCGCCTAATAGAAAATGGAGTATTTAATCATCTGAATTTAACCACACTGGACTTAAGTTTCAACCAAATAAGTGTTATATATCCCGATGCATTCAATCACATGCACGAATTGTTTCACATAAACCTTGCCTACAACTTAATACCAACGTGGAATCCCAAATGGTTTAAGGATACACCAAACTTATACATGCTGTATTTCAAAGCTAATCTTATAGAGGAATTACCTGCTCACAGTTTTAAAAATTTAAAGCGAAGTAAATTATCGGTTCTTGAATTGATTTTCTCAAATAATAATATATCCAAAATAGATCCTCAAGCTTTTTCAGAAGTACGTCAAATAAACTTGCTTTCCTTAAGTAACAATAAACTAGAATCTTTTGATAAAGATTTGCTTAAAAACGTTGTAGTTTGGGATTTAAGACTTAACAATAATAGCATCAGCTGTTTCGATGGAGATCTAGATAAGTTGTTTAAAGCACCTTACAACTATATAGAGTACAATCCTTTCACATGTCCTTGCCTACATCGCTTAAAGCATTGGTCGAATAAAAGAGGCAAAGAGCTTGGTATTGCTGATTCAAAATGTACTGGTGGTGACGATGAAGAAGAAGAAGATAAGGTTATCGAAATGGAAGAAGTTTTTGAAGTAGAGAAAGATGTCTATGCTATCCAGAAAATTACTTTGGTATTACCGAAAAATTCCAAACTTAGAAATTAAATATAAAATAAATAAGAATTTGAAATAATTTTTAGCTTTTAGTAAAAATTAAATTTTAATTAAAATCGTTACTATGTACATTTTGTAGTATTGTTGTAAGAGGTTATTACTAACTTTATTTATATTAGTATATTATTATGTAGATATTACAGAGCCTATACCAGGTAATAAATAATTTGTTCAAGTTAGATCTTACTTATTTTTTTTTATTTTTTTTTTTATTTGTAACGAGGTAAAGATTAGTGTCAGCCAACAAGAGAGGATCTGTTGTATGGAATGGATCTGAACACAAAAAAAACATAAATCATGGAAGACGAAACCATCTACGTTAAAGGAAAAGCTTTAGAGAAAGTACCCAGATACAATTACTTGAGATGTGAGCTAAATGAACAATAGTACCACAGCCTTGAAACAAAATGACGTATTGAGATGACCAGAAGCGCTTTCATTAAGATAAAAACAGAATTATTCAATGGAAAACTGTGCTTCTTCTTGTAGTTCATATCCGTTTCGGATGTTGGTGACCATCATGGCAATCTGCACTTTGCACACTGTAGCCCTGAAAAGATTTGTGGTTGTTGTATTGAACCACGTACGTAGATTTTTCAGCCAGGAAATCCTTCGTCTTCCTGATCCTCGCTTCCCCTCCACCTTTCTTTGCAAGATTAGTTGCAGCAGTCCATATCTTTCACTGTTCCTCATGATGTGATCGAGATATTCGATTTTGGCTGTTTTTATTGTGATTAACAGCTCTTTTTCTTTTTGCATTCCCAGCAAAACACCCTGATTAGTAATGTGGTCGGTATAAGATATCTTCAGGATTTGATGACATGGAATCAGAATCAGATATCAGAATGGAAAACTGGGAAAAACAATTAGAAGTAGAATATTGAGATATTACGTATTCGCTCTCCTTTATACGGAGTTAATGCCTGGACAATTACGAACGCAACTAAAAAAAAAGACTTGCCCGCTTTGAGATGTGGTGTTATCGAAGAATGTGGATAACATCATACTCCACGGTAATAAGCTAGAAATAGACCATGTTCGGTACACTCAAAGATCCAGGTAGCTGACTACTTTTTTAGTTATTGTATACCTATATAGGATGAAAACCTACCTGTTTCCTGCCTCGAGTTTGCGTCCGTTTTTTAATTATTAACAATTTAGTGCAAAAATTGCGATTTTTTCGATTTTTTGCACCCCATTCAAAAGCTAAATAGTTGACATAAAATTGCAAAATTAAATTTTTTTGAACATTAAAAAACCTTCAAAATGCCGATTTTTGAAAATTAAAAAGTTAATTTGTTGCTACGCAAACTGAAAAATAATTGAAAATCGTTATTTGTTAATTACTTGTACTAAAACCACCTTAGAACTTTAGTGTTTCAGCCAAAGTTGGGTATTGAGATACTTAACAAACCCTCAAAATTTGAAATCGATCCATTAATTAGTTTAAGAGTTATTCTAATTGTTTTTCCCAGAGACCTTTATTTTGCAATAACATAAGACAGAAAATAATGAAGATAGGGCAATTCTGCGTATGCCAAATGAAAGTAGAAAACTGATGCTATCAAAATGTACTAAAAAAATATAAAAAAATTTCTAATATAGTCAAAAATCCTACTGTCAAATTTGTGAAATTTTGTAGTTGACTAGTCACCTAGTTTGTAGGTGACTAGTCGTGGTAAGTGAAGGGGGAGCTGGGAGCGACAAATGCATGAGTTCAAAAACTAAAAAAGGCAACTTAAAACTACTATCATTTTCTATATCTCGGAATCTACTGAATATATTTTGATCGTTCTGTATTTTATTTGTATGTAATTTTTCTGTACATTACAAATTAATATGCAAATTGTCTAGATATTTATTAATTAATAAACATTTTATTTGTTTAAACAGTTTTTGAAAAAATAATTTTTTCCCAAAAATCCATGATTTTAATCATACTATCGTTATTAATCATAGAAAAAGTTAAGGTATACTTTAATAAATAAATTATCTTCAATAAATAATTATCTAATAAAAATCATTTATTTATTAAAGTGTACTTTAACTTTTTCTATGATCATTAATGATACTATGATTAAAAAAATAGATTTTTGTAAAAAAAAATATTTTTTCAAGAATTGTTTAAACAAATTAGACTGTTTATTAATTAATAAATTTATAAACAAACTGCATATTTGTGTTGATCCGGATCAATTGACTTGATCCGGAGATACAGAAAATTATATTCGTTTGAAATTGCTTTTTCGGTATTTTAACTCGGTGGATTTGTAGGTTCCCCCTAGTAATCGTCGAGGGTGCTGTGAAGGTACAATGTTTGTGCAATTTTTTTAAGACAAAATTAAAATCCCATTCTTTAAAATGGCATTAATGAGATTCTTTAATTATTATAAACAAATTAGCTGTGAATTTAAAAAAAATATATGGCTAACTTTGTCCCAAATATAATCAGGCTAAATTAATTTTTTTTATTTGAAAATTCGTGTTAAAATACTTTTTTTTTGAATATATAAAAATATTGTTTCTACATGTTCTGCACAACATTTTTAAAGTTATTCTAAATGTTTATAAACTACAAAATTTCAAAAATTTGGCATTAGGATTTTTGACTAGACTGATTATTTTTTTAGCATTTTTTTAATACATTTTGATACTATCACTCTTCTACATTCATTTGGCATACTCAAAATTGCCCTATCTTCATTATTTTGTGTCTTAACTTATTCCAAAATAAAGGTCTCTGGGATAAACAGATAGAAAAACTCTTAATTAATGGATCGGTCTTAAATTTTGAAGGTTTATTAAGTACGCCAATACCCAACTTTGGGTGAAACACTAAAGTTCTAAGGTAGTTTTAGTAAAAGTTATTAACAAATAACGATTCTCACTGATTTTCCAGTTTGCGTAGCAACAAATTAACTTTTTAACTTTCAAAAATCGGCATTTTGAAGGTTTTTCAATGTTCTAAAAAACTGAATTTTGTAATTTTATGTCAACTATTTAGCTTTTGAATGGAGTGCAAAAAATCGAAAAAATCGCGATCTTTGCGCTAAATTGTTAATAATTAAAAAACGGACGCGAACTCTAGGCAGGAAACAGGTAGGTTTTCTTTCTATATATCTACAATAACTAAAAAAGTAGTCAGCTTCCTGGATCTTTGAGTGTCCCGAGAAAATCCTTATTACCCTGGACTATCATAGACACAACAGTTAACAAACACGGAAACATTAAGAAAGATAAAAACAGAAAAAGAAATAGTAACACTATAAAGGAAAAAAATTAGTTGCTTTGGTCACATACTAAGAAACGAAAAATATGAGTTGATGTGATTATGTAAACAAAGGATAGTGTTGACCTTTCCTTTATAGATATAACTAATGGATGAACGAAATAACTCATAACAGAGTGATACTACAATGAAAGCCGGTGTGACAAATGTAGAAAAAATATGAGTTTCTGAAAAAATTAAGGGCTTGTGGACTAGTGAAATGGCTGGTGAAATGACTAGATGGCTGGTGAAAAAACAGAATATTCTACTTATTCCGTCAGTAACTTTTGTATATGTCATAAGATCTATTTATCATGCATGAAGAATTAATAAGGCTGGTTTCCTATGAGTTAAGGTTTTGATTGTGTTTTCTTCCTCTTCTTCTTCTTTTTATAAGCAATTATGCTTGTTCATTGGCGGATAGACCTCTATGGAAGGATGTCACCTCATCTTTTGCGCGGCCGGCCGATACTTCTTTTACGGATTGGTGATTTATCTCTTGCTATTTTGACCACACGTGTCTCCCTTATTCTGCTTATGTCGTTATTCCTTTATTTTTTTCTATTTAGTGTTTATTCGTTTATACACTCTACGTTACATTGTCTCCTAATATCCTAATGTCTTCAGTCCTTTTTCGATCTCTCAGCTTATTTCCTGTAATTCTTCTGAGTACTCTCTTCTCTGCCGTTTCCAATAGTCCTTGTGTTGTAACTGTATCGGGTCTTGTTTCTGATGCATATGTCATTTTTGATCTTACACTGTCTTTCTAAATTCTTGACTTCATCTTAGTATGTCAGCGTTAATATGTCGGTTTCGCCATGTAGTGTTACTGAGGCATCCTGTCAATCTATTTGCATTCTTGTACTTGATTTCGAACTTCAATCTGATTATTTATTTACTGATTACTATTATTTTAGTTTTCTGAGATTAAATTGTCATATTGAATTCTTTTGCTCTTATGTTAAGTCTGTGGAATAATCTTTGAAGGCTCTTTTTATCTTGAGCTATCAATATTGCGTCGTCTGTGTAACAGAGAACAGAGAATTTTTACCTCTTTGTTACCCATTCTGTATCCTCTTCCTTTGTTGACGTTTTTGATGATTTCATCCATGATTAAATTAAAGAACATAGGACTCAATGAGTCTTCCTGCCTTATTCCACTGCCTATGTCTATAGGTTCTGTAAGTTGTATTCTGACTTCGATTTTGTTGTTTTGTTAGATTTGATGTTTTCAATAATTTTTATGATATCTAGGGAAACTTCTTTAATACAGAAGGTGGATTACATCCCCGAGTCTTACCCTGTGAAATGCGTTCTTCAAGTTAATCAGACAGAAATGCTGGGCCCAGCCCAGAGCACGCCAAATAGAATTCTATTTTGCTGACGTCACAAAATAGAATTTCATAATGGGAGAATCGACGGTTGCAAGGCAACGTGACGTTACTAAAATAGAATTCTATTTGGCGTGCTCCCACAGCTGGTCTATTATTCTTTAGGGATTTTTCAGTAATTTGCTTTATGACGAATATTGCATCTGCACACGATCTTCCAGTACGAAAACCCTGTCGTTCAGCAACTAAACTGATCCTCTGATTCACTAGTTCTTGTAGAATTTTAGATGTAAATTTTAGGGTAGTTTTTAACAAGTTGATACCTACGTAGTTTTCTGGCCGCTTTTTATCTCCTTTTTTGAATAGTAAAATATTAGTTCGTTCGTTCTCCATTCTTCCGGTATTTTATTGTGTTTTATGATTTTGTTAATTAATGGTATTAATTGTTCTGTCATTGCTGCTCCTCAATATTTCAGTAATTCGTTGGGTATTCCATCCTTACTTGCAGCTTTTCTGTCCTTCAGCTTTTCAAGTGTTTGTCTAACTTCCTGTATACTTATATTAGTATCTTCATTTGTGATAATTTCTGATGTTTCCGTTCTATTGTGGTTTCTAGAAGCTGAGAAACAGATGCTGAGATTTGGTTGATTTTTGTCTTTTTACTGTTCCACTGCCTCGCCTAATTATATAGAAACATTAATAATAGGAAATATTTAACGGTATTGAAGTAAGGGGTTCAATACGATACAGGTCCACTGTAGCCGTTGCAACGTTACATAATTTACAGAGTTAAATTAGCGTGATAACAATTCTGTTTTGTAAAACGATGGAAACGCCGTGTTGCTGTAATAAGATCCTAGATAAGGAAAAAATGAAAATCTGCAGTGTACAAAAAAGAAATAACATGGTAGCAGTCACGAAAACATCGCCAACGTGGTGGATTTCATCTGGAGTCCGAAGAAATCGAAGAAAGGCGAATTTATGTTGAGGACTCGACCTGAGGTGCCCGGCAGCAATCGTACAACCGTTTGCTAGACAACTCGGAATGTATTGCTTACAAGTCGACAACAAAAGGAAATATGTTTACCTGGGGTATGGCATATTTAATGACTTTTATTGTCTTGCCAATGATTAACGAATATTGTGTAGAACTAGATTTACTACAAGTAAAAGAATCTTTATATAAGTTTTTCTCCTCAAAAAAGATATAGAGGTTTTTTCAAAAAAGGTATCATGGTCTCTAGGATAGATAAAAAACTGAAAAATAATTGGGGTTTTGTTAGTAAAAATTTTTTGTAACGCCATCCATCCATTTTCAAGATAAAGGGCGTTGAAGAAACAAAATCTTACATGTTTTTAGCATTTTGCTGAAACTACTAGCAACATTTTAATGTAATTTTATACGAATAGGTATGTTTTGGAAACTGATTATCCCATGAATTTGTTAAATGACGTCCTTGTCCTCATATGACGAAAACAAAATGTTCAATGGAGTAACTAAACAAGAACTTTATAGCACGAACAGAATCGAAAATACCAGCATATTTACTGCAAAAACTTCTACAGGATTAGCAACTGTACAAATTCAATTGAAACTAAACGACCACATGAATTTATTTTTATTAAAGTCAAAGTTTTCAACATGATAGAAATATACAAAGGCAAAGGCAGATATCGAGCACTGAATTTATTTAATCTTGCCCAAGTATACTTTCGCTATCTAGAGCATCTTCAGGGGCATTTCGTCAATAAAGAGAAGGTATTATCCTCGAATGTCATTTAATATGAAAAAGTTTGGTGGCAACTTAAATCAACATATAACTACACACTTAACAAAGGACAAAACAGATAAATTTGAGTGCCTGGTAAGGTTCTACATTTTTGCAAGATGGAAGCAGATGGAATCATTCTGCTTCCATCTTGCAAAAATGCAGAACCTTACCAGGCACTCAAATTTATCTGTTTTGTCCTTTGTTAAGTGTGTTTAATTTAAGTTGCCACCAAACTATTTATTTCATATTAAATGATATTCAAGGATAATACCTTCTTTTTATTGACGAAATGCCGCTGAAGATATTGTTTGTTTGGTTTTATATGACTGTGGACACTAAATCCATTCGCCAATTTTACTATTTTTGAAGTTATACTTCTTTACGGGCGTAATGACGGTGAAATTTTATATGGGAAAACCTAGCGACCGGGCGCATGCGCATTATAACGTTGTTCTGATTGGATGTTCAAATGACATGACAAAAATTATCCAATATGGCAGCTGTGGCACAGCTGTGGGACTGTGCATGGTTTGGTTATAATGTATGCTTGTTGCGTTTTAAAATTTGTAGTAAGAGAAACAACAAACAAAAAGTTAGTTAATGGTTATACTGCCTTTTTAAACAGTTTTCATATTATATTTTTGGACTTATTTACATAGAAGAGATGATTGTTGCATGCCAATGTGAAAGCTCATCAAACTGTGCCTAGTATGAGTGCCGCAGATCTCGCTTATTCAAAGCTAAAGAATCTTTCACTGGTAAGTGTTTTATAAATAGTTGATCAAATTTTGTTATGATATTTGAACATAGCCACTTTGCACGACGCAAGTGATTGCGAAATTTATTAGTCGTTATACGGGCTCCGATACCTACCTTGAACCTACCAAAATACATAAGTAGTATGTAATACTTTTATTTACATAATTTGATTACCATCAAAATTTCTATCAATATTCACCTAATATATTGTCTTCTTACTCTATGTTTTGTTGTATTTTTTCAATTCTAAATCATTTCAATTCAAAATCAAAATAATTTGATTTACATAAGTTAAAAATGTCAAAAGGTTAATCTGTTTAGTTAGACGATCTTCGCACATAATGACAAGCTGTCTCTGTGGCGAAGTTTTAATGCGGGTGAATCCCAATACAACGCAAATACCAGCCGCGTGGTAAGTTGGTTCGAATCCCAATAGAAACTTTTATTTTTTTATTTTTTTTATACATTTTATGATTGTAAGTATATTTATTATATAATTTTATTTTCAGAAAATACGTATTTAGTTAAAAATTTTTCCGACAATTAATGTTCAGAAATCATTTGTGGCATTTTTAATGTGTTTTTTGGCACTGTTTTAATAAAAATGTTTGAGAAGTAGTAAGTATAAATTAATTTAATATTTAAATAAAATATAAATAAAAAGTATATTAATTTCGTTTATAATCATATAATCATATAATAGAAGTATAACTTCTTACGTGCGTACAAAGTACACATACATTCTTTTTATTTTATTAGTCATTTTTTCGTATCTTATTCTAAAACTAATACTAATATAATAAACCATTCTACTAATAAATCATTATTTTGGTATTTTTTTAATAATTTTTTATATATTTTTTTTATTAATTTTTTTCTAAATGATGTTCTCAGAGTTCCACAACAAAAACTGCAACATTCTTCTTTAGCCCTCTACTTAATTCGAACGCTTTTTACTATGGACTGTCCAAGTTCGTCATTCATTTTTATCTACATATTTTTGAAGATATTCTTCTTTAGCGGCGAATCGATTGAGGGTAAAATTTGATTGATACGCGCGCATGCGCACACCGACAGTATGGTATTAGTCGTTATACGGGCTCTGATTGGGTGTTGAAATTTTGAAATAATCTGTCAATAATTGTTCAATATGGAGGTTATTGGTAAACAAAAATATTGTATAATATTAGTTTTTATTGATGTGTGGACAGAAATAAAATCAAATTTATAATTACAGTGACTTTTTAAATAGTTTTGAAAAGCCGCAGGTACGTAATTCTAAATGTTTCAGTTGGAAATACCTAATAGTTTCAATACCTATCTATTTGGAAAATGTAAACAAAATAATGTAGTTACCTATTAGTAGGCAATGCTTTAATTTACATAATCTGATTACGAACAAACTTTCTACAAATCTTCATCTCATATATCGTTATCTTACTCTATTTTGTTGTATTTTATTTCGACAAAAATCAAACTAATAATTTTATTAAATTCATATAAATTTATGGTGTAAACGTTTAGTTTGTGTATATTCCCACATGACGTATACGCGAATGTGGTGCAGTTTGAAATGCCGTCAACTTTCGTACGGCGCGGTCGACGTGAAGTGGGTTGAAGCCCCAAGAAAGTTATTATTTTTTTATTTTTTTATAGATTTTATGATTGTAAGTATATTATTATATAATTTTTGAAGATATTCTTCTTTTTTGAAAGTGGTAGATAAGAAAGTTAGTTTGATTTTTAAATAAAATAAGTACAAATAACCTTTTAAGTATATTTACTTCGTTTAAATTACCTATTATATAATAGAAGAATATCTTCTTACGTGCGTACAAAGTACACACACATTCTTTTTTTATATATATTTTTGATTATTATATATTTTTTTTTCTATTTTTCTTATATATCTTTTTTATATTTTTCTTTCTTTTTTTTTGTTTTTTTTTATTTTTTTTATTTTATTTTATTATTTTTTTTATATTTCTTTTCTTTTCTTTTTCTTTTAACATATAACAATTTACAAGAAATACTTACTCTATATTTTACAATTACAATTTAAGCTTAATATCTAAAATATGTTTATACAATAGTCGGTATACCAACTCATTATTTTCTAATGTTAATAAATAATTTAAATTAATGGGATGGTGGACATCAGTCAAAGAATACAGTGGATTTAAAAACATATTAACTTTATTAGAGATAAGGGAACAGGTCAAAATTTTGTGTTGTAGATTGCCCAACTGTCCACAAATACATTGTGGACTATCAGCTATGATAGTCTAGATTGACTATCAGCTATGATAGTCTCAACCCCTGAAGATGCTCTAGATAGCGAAAGATTACTTGGGCAAGATTAAATAAATTCAGTGATCGATATCTGCCTTTGCCTTTGTAAAATTCATATATTCGAGCATTCAACCATTTCCTATATTATAATAGAAATATTAAAAATATTGAAACATATTGAAAATATTCCTAAAAGATATTTAACTGAAAACTTATTGGACCGTTTTCCTGGTAACACCTCAATGGCTTCTGAAAATTGCAAGCCAGATGGATGCTGAAGCGAAGAAGACAAGAGGGAATTCAAAAACTTACAATTCACGACCCCGTCTGTTCAGCTTGTAAATTCCAACGAAAAATGGACCTAGTTACTCAAAGGAGTAAAACTAATATAAAATAAAAATGTATACCAAAATGCTATACATTTTTATTTTATTATTTTTGTTAATTTTATTACGTTATAATCGATCGTTTTTCGTTTTAGGTCGGGAAGATCTAAGCACCGACGCTATATTTATAATGAGGCAGGTTCAAGAGAATTCGCTAGAATACAACGTACCGGCATACTTATGTTTCGTTGACCTTAAGAAGGCATTTGACAGGGTTTAATTAAAGGACGATATCCATTTAATGTACGCAAGAGTGGTACCTCTAGGAATAATTAAAACGATCGAAAATATCTACGAGAAAAATACAATAAAAGTAAAAGTAGATAAAGAACTAACTAACCCAATTGAAGCTGGAAATGGGGTTAGACAGGGAGACTCCTTGAGTCTCTATTGTTCTATTGTTTCAAAATGAAGATGATTTACAACGTATGCTGTACCAATTTAATATAAGCGCTAGAAAATTTAACATGTTAATTTCCTCAAAACAGACTAGGTTATAACAGCAAATCTAATAAGGTGTCAGGTAATAGAACAAGTTATGGAGTTTAAATATCTAGGCATCGCAATATCTAACATACGGAAAGCTCGAAACAAAGGAAGATCAGGTGAATAAAGTAATCAGAGCCCCAGGTTGCTTGATTAAAACAATATGGAGAAATAAAAATATGGGAAATGTAAGGCAGAATTTACAAAACAGTCATCAGGCCAATAATGACATACGCGGCAGAAACACGCGGCCGATACAGAAAGGAAAAAAGTAATGCTAGAAACAGCAGAGATACAAACACTTGGAAATATCGATGGTAAGACACTATGGGATAAAGCTAGAAGTGCAGATATACGACCGAAATGCAAGGTAGACAAAATTAATAACTGGGTGAAATAGAGAAGAGTAGAATGGAACGACCACATAAGCCGAATGACGACAAATAGAGTAGTAAGGACGGCGAGAGACTGTTCCCCAATAGGAAGACGATCAGTGGGAGATTACGAAAACGATGGAATGACAACTTACTGGAGGCTAGGGATGGACACAAGCTCGAGCTTAGCTCGGCTCGGCTCGAGGCTCGGCTCGTTTGACGAGCCGAGCTTCGAGCTCAAGCCTGTTTGTTTCTTGCGAGCCGAGCTTCGAGCCGAGCCAAATTTTTTTCGAGCCGAGCCGAGCTGAATTGGAAACGAGCCGAGCTTTCCTTAACGAGCTTGTCAATATTTTAGCTAATACTCTAATATTTTTTCTATTTATTTTTGATACCACTGATACTTTTGTTTGAGAATAAGTAATTTAGACGACAAATATGTATTTGCAATATACAGTGTGTCCGTAATGTATTAAATAAATGGGATATTTCCTAAACTAAAAGTCTTTTGAAAAAAATCTAAAACACGTCGATTTTTAATTTTAATGATCTACATTTTACAACCAAATTTAATTACACAGAGTGATACACATAAAGGTGATGACGCCATCGGATTTTTTGTAAATATAACAGCTTCATACACAATACCTGCAAAAGGTAAATATGTGGGCTAACAATTATCGGACCCTACTTTTCAAAGGTAATTGAAACGAGTCGCATAACATCAGTCTTTAACGGGGTATCTCGCACCTACTTTAATTTATTTATTTCCCAGTAGAATTAATCCTGGAGGTTTTGATGAAAGTTTATGGTTTCAATAGGATATTGCGCCTCCGCATTATGCTGTAGATGTTCCAAGGTACGTAGACGAAATTTTTCCGAACAGGTGGATTGGAAGACGTGGGAGTGTGAAAATTTAAGATAAAGTCATGTATCAATTACTGGATTACTTTCAAATTCTTAGATTAATAATTTGAAATCAATAAAATTTATTTTCATAGCGCATATCTTTGAAATTCTGTCCGTTAGACCCCAAGTATCATACCTTTTTAACATCAGCTCATTTTTTCGATCTAAAAATGTCACAACGTAGGTACAGAGTGTACATTTACCTCATACATATCAGCTTAATGTATATCACCCTGTATAATCAAATTTTATGGTAGAAGGTAGAACATTAAAATTAAAACTCCACGAATTCCAGATATTTTTAAAAAGGATTAAGGAAGTATCTAATTTATTACATATTTTACGGACACTCTGTATAAATTCCTTTTTAAATAATATTCTTGCATTTCGATTATCCCTAATATCGTCACTAAATATTTGAATAGGATTTATAAAATGCAGTTATGTACTTCTCATTTTTACTATAGTTACTCGGAAGAGGTAAAAATTTTAATGAACATATTTTTTTGTTATGGTAAAATGTAAATATTCGCATTCCTAGAAGTTAGTCTTTTTGATAAACAAATTCTTAAGAAGGTTACAAGAGGCAGTTTAAGTTTATGGAGGATTATAAAATTGGGATTCTACCTCGTACCTCCATACTTGAATGGTTTTGGACATAATGATATGAATTTAACAATAGAAATTTACTGTTAATCTGTACAGTTGAATGTTTTATTGTAACTTAATTCTCAGTATAAACTTTGCTAAATCTGTAGGTATTAAGAAAATAATTCCGATTTTAAGAAAACTAGCACGTTTGTATTTTACGGGTAGTAGGAAAGAAATCTAATAGTTATTACAATCTTTTCAGTCTTGAGAAAGAAGTTGAAGTTGCTGTTCGTCCATTTCTGTTTAGGAACCTAATTCCAAATTTTTCGCGTTTTTAAAATGTTTAATTACGATAGTGATGATAGTTTTATGGACACAAATCTTCCTTCTCCAAGTCCAAGTGAAAATAGTGAAGTGTCAACTAAGTCGACTGAAAGCGTTAGCGGCGATTATACTCTTGACGAAACTTCGACATTTCGGAGCAAGTTTACATGCTTTTTTGAGTTTAAAATTATTGACAAAATAAACAAATTAGCGACATGCAAATTATGTAACAAACGAAAAATTAAAAGTGAGTTTAAAGTAAAACTTTCCGTTACAACTACTTTAAAAAGGCACTTATTAAGTAAACATCCAAAGGAATATGGTACTATTTTTCCAAAGCTCTCTCAACCTGGAACTAGCAAAGCTGGACCACTTCATAATTTCTTAACAATTAAGGTAAGAACACATTTTACTATTGTAATGTCAATATTCAAAGTATTAACGCCAAAGTTTTCGATGTGCCAAAACAATGCAAATATTCAAAAATAATATTTTATTATTTTTTTGCATGATGTTTCAGTTTTTATTTATTATTGTTGGAAAAAAAGTGTAATAAAATTTTTTGTTCATAACCAGTTTTTTTGGGAATTTTCTTAATAAAATTTTGGTCGATGTAATAATCTGATAAATATTTGGCATTAAATAATTGCTTAACGTTAAACAATGTTGTCAAACTGAGTAAAATTATAAAATTTTAAGCTGTTAGTTTTCAGTACTAACAATTGCATTAATTATAATGAAAATTGATATACCTACTTAACCTAAAATGCAAATCCGAGATCCATTGTCTAGTCGCAACAGAGGGGGTCCCGTGGGAAAGTTCGAGCTCCCCGTGATTTAATGGTGGTATTATAAGTTTTTTGGGTCGCTGAATCCAATGGAAGTGGTCTGGAAGCCCAAATATGGTCCGTTTAATTGTTATTAACAAATTATGGTAAAATAAGGGCTTTATGAGAAGCCCTGTAAAGAAATTGATAGTATTAAGGTCTTTTTAGATTCTTTGGATAATTCTGAGCAAAAAAGGTCTCTTGTGATATTTGTCTAAAATTAGTTGTTGTCGAGTTATAAGCGATGACCTCTGCCAAACGTCATTTTAAAGAGGAAGGATGAATTTGCATTTTTTTATTATATTTTTTAAAAAACACTTTTAAACTTTAAAAGGTGATAATTCAATAGTAAATTTAATTTCGAACAATTTTGCTGTAGAAATGTATGTACTAAAAGGGCATAGAACTCATACTATGCACCTTAGTTCATAGGGGTTAATTCACCCCTTTCTCAAAAACGCACCCCTGTAAATGGAAGCACTCCGCGGTGTTTTCATATTTAGAGGTCCATTGACCATATGAAACAAGAAACAATAAAACCCCGTGAACGTTGTAGTTCCTTTTAGCCATCTTATTTTGAACATAATCAATAGCCTAATATATTCTCTTCTATTACATCATCATCATTATACATATTTGCCTTTTTTGTCTTGAGCCACATCAGAATAAATATTCTTTACCGCCATGTCATTCCTAACTTTACCATAACGGCTTCTTCTTCCTCTCTTACTAGCTCCAGGTGCGACACACATTTTCGCTTTTTGGATGAAATGGTACCTTTGCGCATTGTACGCGCCATAACCACCTTAAACTTATCTCATTTTATCTTTAATAATTGGTACCACACCCAAACTCCCTTTTATGTTTTTTACCATGTTTTATCACTTTCATTTTACTTTTATAAAACTTTTCCGTCTGCGACAAGTAATTCTTGCCGTTTTCGTCCATAATTTAGTTTTTAATTACTTCTATTTTTGTGTTGTTTGAAACCAAAGCTTACAAAAGTCTGAAAGGAACCAAAAATTAAAATATAAAATACGTAAAGAACATTTAACACTTAACAACCATTGTCTCCTTATTCTTGCTAATATTCTTGTTGGTTCAATTGCCGTAAAGTTGGTAAAAATAATTTTGTTTACCCGCTGGGCTGCTATAATAATTCTAAACAATTAGATAATTTCTCATTATCTATTACTACTTTTCTCAATGATTTAGTTTTTTAACAATGTAAATGATATTGACTTAAAGAACAAATAAAAGTTATAATTAAAATATTTTATATTTCATAATTTTCTAAAAGACTAGGTCAATTTAATTTGTTTATTTATGGAAAAACCAAAAAAAAAGTTCAAAAAATTCAGCGCCCAATTCGGTAATCCCTTTAGTGTGCAGTTCATTGTACCTACCCAACGACCTCCAATCCTATTTTAACTATTAGCGGGCTCTGGTAATTTAGTGTGAATTCATGTTGGCTGGGAAATAATAAATAGCAAAATAAATACAATAAAATAATAGCTTTATTTTAAAAATAATTCAAATTTACATTCAAATATCAAGTAATTTACACTCGTTTATGTTTATTGCAGAAATCCGTGAATGAACCTAAAGATGAAAACTTTATCGTTGATTGGGTGGCCACTAAATACCTACCTTTTTCGTTTTTTGACGACGAAGCAACAAGGAACTTCTTCGATCAAATCAAACCTGGAATAAACCTGCCTGGACGAAAAGCTTTAAAGAGAATGGTTGTGTCCCGTTTTGAACAGGATCAAAAAAAAGTTATGCATATACTACAACAAAACACATCAAGAATATCTTTTACCATTGATGGCTGGACGGCAATTAATGGAAAATCTTATTATGGGATCACCGCCCACTTTATTGATGACAGTCTGTAGTTATCGATTTCTCACCTTCACATGGGCTTCATACTGGGAGAGATATTGCCAAGTTGTTTTATGAATCTTTGCAGAGCTATGGCATCACATCGAAAATTCAAGGCATAACTGTTGACAACACTGCAGCAAATACAACGTTCATGCAGGAGTTAAAAAAGCTTATTCCTTCTTTTGATGACGTTAATCAACATTTTAAATGTGTAGCACATATTCTGAACTTGGCTGTTCAAGATTGCTTAAAATCTCTGAAAATAGAAGAAGACGTAGGAGGGGAGGCTGAAGATGAAGAAAGCAGTAACGTAGATGAAGAGGTTGAGTTCGAACACAACGATGTTCTAGATGAAGATATTCAAACACCAACTAACTGTTTGGATAAAATTCGTTATATATTTAAGAAAATAAAAAAATCTGAAAAATTACGGATCCGTTTTAAAAGTGCGTGCCAAACTGCTGGGGCATCTACACAGATTTCACCTATTCTGGATGTTCCAACAAGATGGAACTCCACTCATGATATGTTGGATGTCGCATTAAAGTTAAAAAAGGGGATCGACTGTCTATGTGCAAGCGACAGTGTCAATAAATTAAACAATTTTCGACTACACCAAAACGAATGGCAGATGTTAGCTTCCGTCTGTAAATTTTTAAAGATGTTTAAAATAGTAAGCGAAAACCTTGGAGGAGACAAATACGCAACGCTTCCATCAGTGATAGTCAGTTTAAATATACTGTTAGACAAAATCGAATTACAATCAAAGTTGCTTGACGATAAACCGAATCGTTCCTGTGTAGATGAACAACTTTTAACTGCATTTCAAAAGGCCAGAGATAAAATTTTAAAACATTACAGACAAACAAATTGGATTTACTGTGCAGTACTTATTTTAGACCCAAGACATAAACTTGAAGCATTTGATAACTCACTTTGGGGAAGGGACTTAAAGAACGAATCGTATTCAGTGTTTAAAAAACTGTTAAAAAAGTATGAAGGAAATCAGCAAGCTGTAGAAAATATAACGCAAAGTACATCTGAATCGTCGGTGGTCATGGAAGTACAAGATGAGCTTGAAATCAATTTCGAAAGCTATTATCAATCAAAGGTCATAACAAAACCAAAAGACTTAAGTACTGAATTCTATGACTACATAGCACTCCCGCAAAGTACTGGCAACGAAGATATTTTAAAGTGGTGGCAGGTAAATAAAGGAAGATTTCCTGTTCTTGCTGAAATGGCCAGAGACTTACTAAGTATTCCTGCTACGTCCGTACCATCTGAGCGATTGTTTTCGAAAGCTGGCTTAATTATTCGAAAACAACGCAATAGATTGACTAATGAATCGGCTAAGTGCCTCTTATGTCTAAACTCTTGGGTAGAAAACCCAATTTTGAAAAATGTGTAAAACAATTTTTTTTTTAATTTTAATCGTTTAAATTAGTTCTAGGTTTAATTTTATTTATTGTTGAAGTAGAGTCGTATATGTATAATTTGGTAAGAATAGAGTTATAATGTTATTTTTAAATATATACCTACACTTTCCTCCTTTCCTCTTGTAAATGATTTTTATTAACAATGTAATTTTTTTTAAATAGTATCTCCGATATAAAATGTTAATGGAGATACTATGTACCTATTTATAATTGACTGTAAGTGTACAAAAATATTTTTCAGGTGACACAGGTTTTTTAGTTACTTAAATTAAAAAAAAAAGAGTTACAACTCATCTGTATTAAGTTTAGTGAAAGATTTATTTTATGCGAATCTAGTAATATAAGACAATAAAATACTTGATACTTTTTATTTATATTTTTTATTTATTTATGCAGGCCTTTTAGGTGGTAGGTACTACATTACAATATTACCAATAGTATTATACAGTGTGGCAAAGCCAAATGGAATAAATTCATTATTTCGTGAATGAGCGATTTTGGAAAAAGATCTCAAAACAGGTCGATTTTTATTTTTAAATTACGATTTTTTGGCATATATAATACCTACATATATCATACTAATGACGTCATCCATCTGGGCGTCATGACGTAATCGATTATTTTTTTAAATGGGAATAGGGGTCATGTGCTAGCTCATTTGAAAGGTTATTAAATTCTCTATTCAGTAATATCAATATTAACATAATTATGTATACAGTGTGTCCAAAAAAAAATTCGAATTAAATTAATTAACACAAAAAGAAGAATGTATGTAATTTATTTAATTCACAATACATTTTACTGCTGTCAGAAAACATAAAAAAATGTTTATTTGACAAATAAACACAGCTTTTCGCTTAAATTAAATGTTCAAACTACCAAGAGGCAGGTGAGTGGCATCTTGAACATTGAATTTAAGTGAAAAGCTATGTTTATTTGTCAAATGAACATTCTTTCTGTTTACTGACAGTAGCAAAATGTATTTTGAATTAAATAAATTACATATACATTCTCATTTTTGTGTCAATTAATTTAATTAAAAAAAAATTGGACACCCTGTATATTATGTTAATATTTATATTACTGAATAGAGAATTTCATAACCGTTCAAATGAGCTACTATCATATACGAGTATATGCCAAAAAATTGTAATTTAAAAATAAAAACCGACCTGTTTCGGATTTTTTTTCCAAAAGCGCTTATTCCCGAAATAATAAATTTATTCCATTTGGCTTGGCCACACTGTATGTACATATGAATATTGATATTTAAAAAAATGTTTTCATAAAATATGCTGCTTTTTCCTACTCCGATTATTTATGGATTAGTCTGGTCGTATTAGACTTTACTTTTTATTGTTATTTGTATTATTTATTATCACTACACTATACGAAATCCGGGTGTTATCAAACAATTCATCCACTATCTTGTCATAATACTTAATACAAATATGCCATCTTATTTGAAATTTATATTAAACTATCGTAATATATCTACCTATATAGTTTCTCAGCGATAAAACTATTTTCTTGGCTTCCTTTAAATCCGGTTATTTTAAAAAGACTGACATTATTTCAGGACGAACACTAAAATCATACATTATCATAGTTTTTTAAACAGAAATTAAGACAAACTGTGAAATAAACATTTTTAATTTCTCCTATTTGTTCATTAATCTAAGAAAAAAAATATCTCGCTCTTCTTGTCTCCTAACGTTACTATGACAGAGTATGTAGCTATTATGTGAAAAGCATTTAGTGAATTTCTTATTATTTCTTATATTTGACTATTATAAGTAAAAAAAATTACTACGAATGTTATATTTTACATTCATTATTATGTTTTTGAGCTCGGCTCGGCTCGGCTCGAACTATTCGAGCCGAGCCGGCACGAGCCACGAGCTCAACCTGCAAGCTCGAAGTTCAAGCCGAGCTTCTATCTCGAGCTCGGCTCGAAATTTCGAGCCGAGCACAAGCTTTTCAAAAGCTCGGCTTGGCTCGGCTCGAGTCCATCCCTACTGGAGGCACATTGAAAAACAGAAGAGTCACATCTACACAAAAAAAAAAGAAGAAGAAGAACTATGGAACGAGTAGATAAATTCTGAACATTAACAACTATAATCGTTGTTTTCATGCACTGCATACATACTTTATTGAAATATAGTATAGACTTTTTCGATATGGTGTATGTCTACACTGGATAGTACGCAACACAAATATATGCAGAAGAGTTGCCTAAGCTCAAATTTGGGTACAGTACGTTAAGAAGAGGAAATTGTTTAATTGTACGTAACAAATAAGATCCTATACATACATACAGTAGGAAACATGAGAGATTACGAACATATTAGTCCTGTCGCCAGGGGGGGTACAACGGCCTCTTTAATTCAGATGGACTTACCCAAGTTTTTTTTATATATTTTGACCCGTAGAATACGAATTTTTTGGGTAACAGTTGATCCGGATGTCGATAAGATTGTTATAGACAAAGAACTTGAGGAATTACATAACAGCGATTTCTCGCAAAACAAAACATCTTTTTGTATTTTTTGGGTCATTTTAAGCAAAAAATATTCCTACAAGTTTTTTCGTAGAATGCATAGTTTTCGAGATAACCGCGGTTGAACTTTAAAAAAATCGAAAAATTGCAATTTTTGAACCCGAATAACTTTTGATTAAAAAATAAAGTAGCAATTCTGCTTACCGCATTTGAAAGTTTAAGTCAAATTATATCGGTTTTGATTATTTGAATTGCTAAGAATTAATTTTTTTATTGTTAAACAAATCTATAAATACATAGTGTTTCCCGTACCTAATACATGCGTTTTAACGCATGCTACGTAGAAATTGCCTCGCTTGCACTTATAGCTACTCTACCTACTCGTTCGATTTTAAATGAGAAATCATTGAAAACATCACTCACATACTAGGTGTTTATAACTTTGTTTAACAATAAAATAATAAATTTGTAGCAATGCAAATAATCAAAACCGATATAATTTGACTTAAACTTTCAAATGCGGTAAGCAGAATTGCTACTTTATTTTTTAATCAAAAGTTATTCGGGTTCAAAAATTACAATTTTTCGATTTTTTGAAAGTTCAACCGCGGTTATCTCGAAAACTATGCATTCTACGAAAAAAATTGTAGGAATATTTTTTGCTTAAAATGACCCAAAGGATACAAAAAGATATTTCGTTTTGCGAGAAATCGCTGTTATGTAATTCCTCAAGTTCTTTGTCTATAACAATCTTATCGACATCCGGATCAACTGTTACCCAAAAAATTCGTATTCTGCGGGTCAAAATATATAAAAAAAACTTGGGTAAGTCCATCTGAATTAAGGAGGCCGTTGTACCCCCCCTGGCGACAGGACTATATAAAACACGCTGTGTTTTTCTGTCATCGGGTCACAAAAAAAATTGGCCAACGTAAGTACAGTGCAACCCCGATAAGTCGGCCCCCGATAACCCGGAAGTCCGGCTAACCCGGACCGATTTTCATCAGATAAACATTTTGATTTTCAGTACATTTGTATTTCGACGGCACCCGATTTGGGCGTCGAAACGTTGATAAAATTATTTTTCAATTTAATTGTGGCTTATTTCCCATCAAAATAGTTAATTATCAGATAAACATTTCAACAATAAAAATGTACCTATGTAATATAATATTTGACAGATAATTTGTATTTGTGTAATTTGAACTATACAATAGTAAAAATGACTCATGGCACACGCCGGCAGAAACAACAGGCACCTGTCTCTAGTATTCCTTTACATATTTATTTCAAACTGTCTTAGCATCGTTTAAAAAAGACTAAAAGACAATTAAAAAAAAATCTTTTTCAAAGAATGGTCTTTAGTTTTCACTGTTCTTAAATAACATAACATCGTTCCGATTGTGATGACTGTATTGTGTGTAGTATAATCTTCTATTGTTCGCTCTCGTTTGCTTACGTTTGTGTTTGCCTGTTTTTAGTAATTTAGATGTGTAGGTTAGTACTGTGCATATTTATATATATATTTCATGTTATTTCAATTCTAAGTATACCGAGAGTTTATCTGTAAGTATATCGTATTTTATTAATTTTTACCATATTCTCCGTCTAACCCGGATTTTCGATAACCCGGATCGGCCGCGGTCCCGATTAATCCGAGTTATCGAGTTCCACTGTACATGTAATACTTATATAAGCTGTTTTTAAAGTACTGGTACTAGTTCATTATTTTCTGGAACAAAGAAAGATATGTGTTTAATATGATCGCTCATGGGTAATCTTTTATTTTTCCTATTTTATATTATATTTCTTATAGGCGAGCGTCATCAACCCTTAAAATTACGTTATACCGACCACGAAAATCAACTTTAAGGTGAATGACCAATTCTGGTGTTTCTTTATGTTTTTGAGGTCGCTGAATCTGAATATGAAATAATGCAAAAATGCAAAAAATCAATTTTGATGATTTTTCAACTTTACCTCGCTGTATCTTTGGTAGCTGTTAATATTTCCTCTTGAAAATTTCATTTTGTCATTTATGAAGTATTTAAATAACAACGAGGTTTGTACAAAATATTAATACGAATTAAAAGAGGAGTTGTTATTATTAAACCTTTTGTCGTCAGATTTCGTTAGTTTCATGTTTACTTAAAAAATTCAATTGACAAGCTTTTTAGCATATAATTTTAACCAACACAAAAATAAAACTTAATTCATAAAGAAGTTCTCTGGAATATTACAAGTCAAAATGTGCAACAAAAAAAAGTTGTGATTTTATAGACGTGCGGCACACCACAAAAAACGCTTATTTCTCGAGATACTTTGTGGATTGATGACCACGGTGTGGTGAATGGCTAATTTTGTTCATACTTTATGTTTTTGATGGTGCTGAAAACAAAAATTAGGTTTATTTTGAATTTTACGTGGGGTAACACTGGCAAAATCGCAATTTTACCGTAAAAATAAAAAAAATGAAATCACATTTTTTGCGTTTAATAACTCTGTTTCATTTTAATATTTGGCTTCCGAAATTTTTATAGTATATATTTCTTACCTGTCTGAAGTACCTGTTTCAATCTTTCTGCCTCATTATAATAAAAGTTTAGTATTGTTTAAATTGAGTTTATTGTTAAAAAGTTTAATCACAAAAGTTGAGTGAAAAAATTTAAAATTTAGCTTTTTAATTAAGTTTATGTTAAAATATAGGGTACAGAAAATAAAATGTTTTTCTACAACCGTGTTAAAAATGCAATTTTTAGCACTCCATACGAGCGTTAAAAATGCTACTTTAAGGCACTAGTGCTTTAATAGTTATTTATGATATTAGTGTTAAAAGTACACGTTTAAGGCACGCATGTGAAAGTTTGCAGAATGAGCGAAAGCGAGTTCTGCAATTCACATGAGTGCCTTAAAAATGTACTTTTTAACACGCATGTCATACAATATTTTTTCTACAAACGTAATTACAGGACAATATCTAAAAAAACTCTTACTTATATTCCATTTTATATTTTTTTGACATAACAGCAAAATTGCATATACGGCCAATACAAACTGCAGTGCCTTAAAATTTTTTTTAAAGCACTAGTGCCTTAAAGTAGCATTTTTAACGCTCGAATGGAGTGCTAAAGATTGCAATTTTAACACGGTTGCAGAAAAAATATTTTTAAGGCACTGCAGTTCGTATTGACCGTATACGCTGTGAGCTCGTACGTAGAGGCATAGCCACCTTTACTTTACAAGCCATGAAGAGAAAAAGGCAACGTCGCAATTGATGACGTCCTTAGTCCGACTTTCGGACTACCGCTTTCGAAACTACGATTTTAAAATACAAATTCTGGTAAAATTTATAGTATTTTTTGAGTTGAATAAGAAAATATTATTAATTAGAAGTTTGTACAAAATAGTGTTAAAAGTAATTTCTTGTAAGTAACGTTTATTATACAAAAAAAAAACAATAACAAGAATATAAACAGGATTCATTTTTTTCGAATCCTAAGAAAACTAATAAGTATTTTTGAAAAATTTAAACGCAGAATGAAAGATTGCGTTAGGACTGAGGGCCAAAAGTCCCTGAAAACTTCTATGTTTATTTTAATAAGTTACAGTGGTGAAAAATTAAGAAAATTTAGTGTGATTTTTAGTTTCAAATATGTCATTAAAAAAAACATTTTATTCATTCTAAGGGACTTTTTGCCCTCGGTAATAAAGTAATATTTCATTCTGCGTTTAAATTTTTCAAAAATACTTATTAGTTTCCTCAGGATTCGAAAAAAATGATTACATTTAAAATACAGGCGTCAAAATTTTACATTTTGTTCCTTTCCACTTAAAGTTTGTCGCACTTATTTAGAAACACCCTGAATTGATAAAGAACAAATCTAGTTGTTAAACATAAGCGAATTGATCAAAAAAACAGAATGTTAAGAAAACCTGAGTCTATAGTTGGGTTTTAATTTCAGTATTTTATAAATGTCCGGTACACCATAAAAATTTAGCTGGTTAGCCACAATATTATTACAGCGGTATTGTAAAAGAATTAGGCTATAACATATTAAAAAAATCACTTAAATCTGCCAACAGATTTAGGAAATATAAGACATTAAAAATGACAAAATTTTTAAGTGGACGGATTTCTATATGCACGCAAGTTTATATAAAAATATATTATATTGAACTAAAATAATCTTAATAACATACCTTTTAATGTTCTTTATAATTTGGAGCACGAAATATTGTAAAATATTTCAGTTTCTCTGTAAATACAGTGAAAATTATTTAAAAACAAATGAGAACTGTCAGAATTAATCGGTCTACCAATAGATGTTGCCAAATTTCAACTTCATGGCTTGTTAAGTAAAGGTGGCTATGGTAGAGGGGATATTTACAAATTCGCGAGCGCCAGTAGTGACAAGTCTGTAAACGTTTACCGGAAATTTGACATAAATGTCAAAGTGATTAATTTAAAATTAAAATTAAAAACATTAATTATAAAAAATATTAGTTGGTCAAAGCTATGGTATATATTTTTACCTTAAATATACTTACGTTTTAAATACTGAATTTAAGTTTTTTTAATGTTCCGTAATATATAATTATAAATTAATCTATTAATCTTCGCGCCATCTACACGATAATTGTGAAAGTTTCCCAAGTAAGAAATTCATATTTTATCAATAGGACGTCAAAATGATTAGCAAAATCTTAAAAAAATCGATTACAATTTAATTGCTTTTTTGCGTTGTAAATATTAAGCCATAACAATTAAATAATAAATTTAAAAATTACCGGTGAAAGTTGAATTAGTTATCCGCTAGGAGCGACACCAGCGAAGCTCAGAGCGTATACGCTGTGAGCTTCGCTGGTGTCGCTCCTAGCGGTTAATAATTCAACTTTTACCGGTAATTTTTAAATTTATTATTTAATTGTTATCGCTTAATATTTACAACGCAAAAAAGTAATTAAATTGTAATCGATTTTTTTAAGATTTTTCTAATCATTTTGACGTTCTATTGATAAAATATCAATTTCTTACTTCGGATACTTTAACAATAATCGTGTAGATGGCGCTAAGATTATAATAGATTATTTATAATTAGATATTACGGAACATTAAAAAAACTTAAATTCAGTATTTAAAACGTAAGTATATTTAAGGTAAAAATATATACCACAGCTTTGACCAACTAATATTGTTTATAATTAATGTTTTTAATTTTAATTTTAAATTAATCACTTTGACATTTATGTCAAATTTCCGGTAAACGTTTACAAACTTGTCACTACTGGCGTTCGCGAATTTGTAAATATCCCCTCTACGTACGAGCTCACAGCGTATAGGCAATTTTGATGTAATGTCAAAAAAATATAAAAATGGAATGTCAGTCAAGTTCAAGTAAAAGTTTTTGCAGATATTGTCCTGTAATTACGTTTGTAGAAAAAATATTGTATGATATGCTTGTTAAAAAGTACATTTTTAAGGCACTCATGTGAATTGCAGAACTCTCTATCGCTCATTTTTAAATCTCTCATCACTTATATTTAAAAACTTTCACATGCGTGCCTTAAACGTGTACTTTTAACACGTATGTCATAAATAACTATTATAGAAAAAAAATAATGCATTTTTAATTTTAAGAAAAACATGATTTCATTTTTTTTATTTTTAGGGTAAAATTGCAATTTTGACAATGTTATTTCATCTAAAATTCAAAATAAACCTTATTTTCATTTTCAGCACCATCAAAAATATAAAGTAAGACCAAAATTAGCCATTCACCACACGGCGGTCAGTATCTCGAGAAATAAGCGTTTTTTTTTGGAAGAGTGCCACTCGTCTATAAAGTCACATAACTTTTTTCTTATTGCATATTTTGACTTGAAATTTGCCAGAAAACATCCTCATGAATTATATTTTATTGCTGTGTTGGTAATGATTATAAACTAAAAAATTTGTCACTCAACTTTTTTAGGTAAACATGAAACTAACCAAATCTGACGACAAAATGTTTAAAAATTAACAACCCCTCTTTTAATCTATTTAAACATTTTGGACAAATCTCGTCGTCATCTAAATACTCAAAAGATGATACAGTAAAATTTGCAAAAGGAAATATTTACAGCGACCAAAGATACAGCGAGGTAAATATGAAAAATCATCAAAATTTACAATTCTAGATAAAAATAAACTTCATATTCGGATTCACCGACCTCAAAAATATAAAGAATGACCAAAATTTGCCATTCACCTATCATAGTCGCTTTTTAGATTTCTAGGCCTCAAATTAGGGATGTGCCCCTCGCCTATTAATACAATTTTTTGTTCAACCAAATAAAAAGTAGGTGTAAAACCTACGATATTTAAATCCAGCTATTCTGTTCTAAGCACGAACTTATCGTCTTGCCCCCATAAACTAAAAGTACGAGACATCAATATATTCGCGATAGTCGATCTCCTGTCACATATTTGCTTAAACGGTCTCGATCTTTCAGCCCAAGAGCCAGCCAGCGCTGGCGTAATATGGTAGCCTTCACATAATTCTGCTGATAAAGGGACTGGAAGTGAAAAACACGAAAGTAAAGTGTCCGTATCTGTTGAGGATCAGATAGATCTTTTCACTCGTTGGAGGCAAATAGGAAAAAATGACTCTCGCTGGTGTGCCTTGACAAATTCTGAGATGGCCGATTAGGAGTGCTGAAATAAAATAAACGCTACATAAACAAAGATAATATACATGGAGAGTTACAACTATTAAAGTACAGACAAGGATTAGTTTACTTGGACCAAAATATAGCTACTGCACTAAATATTACTTAATAAAATATTACTAGCGAAAAAGATACAGTAAAGTTGATTAAAATTAAAGTAAATATGATTCAGATTTGATTACAAAACACTTAGTAATTCAACAAGTAATTCGGCTTTAACTTAGCCTCATCAGAGCACCTGTGTAGAGGCAGTGAACGGGAATCAAATATTTTCATCTCTTTGGTGTAATTATTAAAATAATTACCAAAGATGCAACTAACGCCATCTATGGATAGTGGATAGTAAGTTAAAAGATGCAGGAACTAAAATTCGAATTGTTATTCTCTCCGCTTTTTATAATGGAAAATACACAGCAGAATAGAGTGGTGAATTCAGCAGAGTCGACAAGGGATCTATAATTGCATCCACAACTTGTCGTTCACCGTGATAACAATCTTTAGCTAACTAGTTCCTTTGATATCCACAGAAGTGAATACATTGTACGGTATGCGGCAAAATAAACAGTACTGAAATACTCAAATTTTTGTGTGATGCGCCGAAACGTATTTCGTGGTTTCCGAATGTCGCCATAACGTATGTGAAGGTCGTGTTAGTGTTAAGTGCTTCAGGATGGTCCTCAATTTTGTAGAAAAATTTTTTATCGTGGAGTACTATTTTCGGTAATACGGAAAACGTCGCGAAAACGGCCCAAGCTTACAATCAGCAATGGTTTCAGCAGAACGGGACAACCTGTCACACTGCCAGGGAGTCTCTTCAAATACTGCGCGATTATTTTGGGAGTTGCCACTCACCAGAACTAACGACACCAGATGCTGTAAGGGTGCGTCCCGTTACTCAAGTTTTTAAAATTCTCTAATTATTTTCCCTTAATCTCTTTACATTCACTCCAACAGAAGTCTCCTTTTTTGTGACATTGGCGCCCAACGTGGGTAGGGGTAGTTCCTCCAAGTAGAAGGGGGTTGTAACGGTGCGTCCCGTTACTCAAGTTTTTAAAATTCTCTAATTATTTTTTATAATTATTTTCTCTTAATCTCTTTACATTCACTCCAACAGAAGTTTTCTTTTTTGTTACAATGCGTACATATGGGGATTGCTGAAGGAGTCAGACAGATCCACTATCTGCCATTTCGCATTTGCGGACTAGAATTAAAGATTTTTTCGTGCCAGATTCAGTGGCGCATCTAGAAATTTGCCTTGGGAGGTGAAATTTTCCTTAGGGGAGAACTTCCAATGAAAAACCAACCAAAAGACATAAAAAAGATAAACTCAGATTACATAAAAGACATAAATAATAACTCCTATGCATTACGTTCCCTTAATTTTCCTAACTAGCGTGTCTATTGGGTTGAATTTGTCTTTCTGTTGTTTCGGTTTCATGTCAGCTAATATATTTTTATGTTTAAACCACTTTTTTTCTATAATTTTGCACCTTGTTAGAGGGGGACATTTGCTCTTTTCCCCGTAGATCCGCCACTGGCCAGAGGGCATCTTTAACATCAGTTTTATCGGGAACGTGTGTCGTCGTGAATAATGTTTGAGAGGCTATATCATGTATAATAGATATATAAATAATCATAAACCTTTCAATATTAATTTCAGTACTGTTAATTTTACCGCATACTATATTTCATAGGTATTGCTGACAAGTGTTTAGTCAGTATATTTTATAAAATGCATTGTTTTCCCATTATTTAAGCTTGAATACTTAGATTTGAGTACTGACTGAAAAAAATATAGTGACATTCAATTACCTCTAACTCATATTGAATTAATACTAAAAGATTTTTCAGCTAAGGAATTTATTCGATTTTTTATTAACTTCAATTTTGGGTAAAAATAATTTTTTGTTAAAAGCTTGTAGTTTATGAGTTATTTATGAAAAACTGATTTAAAGGCATGTTGTCGAGTCGGCTAAAACCCACGAAGGGTTGTAACGCCACGGAGTAAGTAAGTAAGTAAGATTTAAAACATGTATTTTTTTCACGAAAAATTAAAAATTTTGATCTCTAATAACTCAAAAAGTGTTGGTTAATTCTAATAACTGTATATAACAAATTTTGATTAGAATTTGTCCCTCTATCGATTTATGTGGTTATTTTTAATACAATATTTTTGATCCCCGAGAAAGGGGGAATCCACCTCCAAAGAGTTGACACCATGTCACTTCTGTTCCTTGAGATATCTTCTAACCACTCACCAATTTTCATAAAAATCGATGGATGTTCACCGAAATCGTAGGTAGTAGTGTTGATTTTTACGTTCATTCATTGTAGTATCTTCGTCAATGGTGAAACTGCACATTAGACAAAAAATATATAAGATACAAACTAACGCCTTCTTGTAAATGACAGCATTATAAGTATAAGCACACTGTACTCTTCTCGAGTAATTAATCTCCTGTATCGAAATCTTCAAACGTTTATACAAAATACTCCAACACAACGTTACATTACGATTTTTTGTCATATTTAAATTTGTTTAATCCATCACTAACCACTGAAGGATGAGAAAAATCGCGCGTCACTCATTTGTTGTCATTTAAGTTGGTGTTCTGTGACAAATTATAACAAATGGATAGACGCGACCCGTTGGTGGCAACAAAAAGTATCATCATACTCGGTTAACAAAATGGTAAAAGATTTTTTTTAACATTTTGATAAATTGTTATTCCTTTAAAAGTTATGTATGATGTCATATTTAACAGAGGTCACTACTAAAATGTGTAATGTGTTTTAAGAGTTTACGGATATATTGTAATTAATTTGTCCCAAAAGTTTTGTTGCCTGATTTTTATAGTACTTTTTACACTGGATTCAAAAATGATAAAAGTTTCTTTATCTACTCTGTCATATTATGTACAAGTTTTTAGTTTGTGAAAACTGTCATTATAGATAGGAGTGCGTGAAGGATTTAAAGTGTGCGTGAAGTAACAATGTATTTTAAATGGGATTTAAATTTTCGCATTGTTTTAACCTTCGCGTTGTCATGATGACAATCCTTAACTTTCGCGTTGTCATGGTGATGACAATATGAGCAATGAATTACAACAAAAGTTTTGACAGTTTTGTGGTTTGAAAGTAGTTAGAATTTTTAAATGTCAAACTTCTAAAAATTGTAGAAGACAAATGAATTCCAGTGACGAAGAGTTACAGCTTTTTTATTTGTTTATCGTAGATAAAATATTGTATGAAACTGGGCGTGAAGTACTTTTTGCGAACTTACGCGATAATTTATAAGACTACATAGATATATTTTCTATTATATAATTATTCTATTATACATATAATTTATAAGACTACAAATCAAAGAACATACCTTTTTATAAATGAAATAAGCACAATTGATTTGTTTCTATACCAAATTACGATGACGATTCTGACAACTGTCAGATTTAATTAAAATGTCATGCTATGATTCTCGACATTCTTAAAATCATATATTACGTCATTAATGACACACTGAAAGACTGAGAAGAACTTTGAATTACAGTCGTCTAGATTGGTAATAGGTAAATAATGGGTATTCTTTTTCTCATAGGTATCTTTTAGTACGTCACAGTTTTTCGATTTCTTTCTAACGCATTAAATTGTATGTGACAGAAAAAAGGCACGTCCGTGATTAAAGACATTTATAACATTTATTCTAGTTGTTGATAGATGGCGATATAATCTAAAAAAAAAATATTTACGAAATATACAGGGTGTCCAGAAACTATACCGACAAACGAAGACAGTAGATTCCTCAGATAATTTTAAGACAATTTAACTAAAATGGCCTGGTCCGAAAATGCTTCCTAAGGGAGCTAGAGCTCTTTTAAGATGGCGTCTGGTAATTAGTTTTTCTTAAATACCTCCAGAACGCTTCTATTAAGAAAAACGAAAATTGATACACATATTTACCTTCCAGATATAAATCGATTCCATCCATTGCAAATTTCTAGCATCGGTTATAGGCGTCTGTTTTGGGTAGGGCAACAGTTATATTATCGCATAATTTTTTGTTTTTAATTTTTAAGCATTTTTGAGTCTGGATTATTAAAATGTACTAAAAGGTGCTCTTACTTTAAGTTGGTAAAATCGATAGGTAAAGTCGATAAGATACACCATTTTCTAGAAAAATAGATGTGCAATTTTTCGTGTTTTGAATATAAAAAAAAATAAAAATAAAAAACTATTTAGAAAAACGAAAACTGGTACGTTTATTAATATTCCAGATATGAATCGATTTCATTAATTGCGAATTTCTAGTACCGGTCATATGCGTCCGTTTTGGGTAGGTCAACGGTTATTTTATCGCATTCCTTTTTGTCTTCAATTTTTAAGAATTTTTGACACTAAATTATTAAATTATGAGGTATTCTAGTACTAAAAGTTACTCTTGCTTTAAGTTGGTAAAATACATCGCTTTTTTTTGAAAAAATTTTTCAATTTTCTTTAAAACTCAGGAAACGAAAAAGTTTCAAATCGTTTTTTCTAGAAAACGGTGTGTCCTACCGACTTAAAGCAGGAGTACCTTTTAGTACTAGAATACCTCACAATTTAAAAATCCAGTATCAAAAATTCTTAAAAGCTTAAGTCAAAAAAGTTATGCGATAAACTAACCGTTTCCCCACCCAAAACGGACGCCTATGACTGGTACTAGAAATTAACAATGGATGGAATCGATTTATCTCTGGAAGATAAATATGTGTACCAATTTTCGTTTGTCTAACTAGAAGCGTTCTGGAGGTATTTAAGAAAAACTAATTACAAGACGCCATCTTCAAAGAGCTTTAGCTTCCTTAGGTAGCATTTTCGGACTAGGTGAATTTGATTAAATTGTCTTAAAATTATCTGAGGAATCTCCTGTCTTCATTTGTCGGTAGTGTTTCTGAACACCCTGTATAATATATCTACAAATATAATCTGTACAATTTATAGGACTATACAAATCAAAGAAAATACCATTTTATAAATGCAATAAACACAATTGATTTATTTTTATGTAAAATTGCAAATAAAATGTGACAACTGTCAGTTTTAACTAAAATGTTATGTTAGAATAAATGTTATAAATGTGTATTATCACGGACTTACCTTTTTTTCTATCATTTGTGACGCACTGAAAAATGCCCATGAAAAGGACTTTAAATACCTAAATAATTTCTTTTCCGATTATAGGGCCATCTATCAACAACTGGAATAAATATTATAAATGTGTATGTATCACGGACGTGCCTTTTTTTCTGTCACTTGTGTCGCACTGAAAAATGCCTCTGAGAAGAACCATAGTTGTCAGGTTTATGGTTTTCTAAGAAATTTGTAACCACATTTTTGACACAGGTCCATGCTCTTTTTTCTAAGTCATTAATGCCTGGTTGCACCAACAGAACTTAAGCTCTAGCTTAGCTAAGCTCTGCTTATAGATAGGACCACCGGAAGTATCACTTACGTTGCACCGTAATTTTGAATTCTTACCTTGTTATTAAGTATATCTATTATTATATTATAATATTCCTATTATATTTTATTGTAATTATATTACATTAATTCTTATGATATTCTCGGCTTAAGCCTAAGATCTGTTGGTGCAACCAGGCATAAGACTGCTTTCGGAATCATTATCTTTCATTAAACCACTTATTTGTGGACCTACAAAGATTGTCTCGTTGATTTTAGCATCACTTAATCTAGGAAACTTTTCTTTAAAAATCTTGTTCGGATATTCTCTAGTATATTTTGACTTATTTGTAATCCATTCTTACTTGTAAATAATTCCATTATAATATGGAATAATTACATTTTCAACCATTTTCAAACGATTTTTTGCGAATTACAGTAGAACCCCGATATGTCGGCCTCCGATAACCCGGACCGATTTTCATCAGACAAAACAAACATTTTTTCAATTTGACTGTGTTTTTTAATAAGAAATGAACAATACTGTATACAACTGTACGTAATTTACGTAATACAACTGTAAGTATAATGTATTTTATTAATTTTCACCATATTTTCCGGCTAACCCGGTGTTTCGATAACCCGGATCGGCCGCATGTCCCGATTAATCCGACTTATCGAGGTTCCACTGTACTATGTTTATGTTGTCTGTATCCCCAATACATACAAGTATACAAATAAATGCATTTTTCTTGGAAAGCTTACATTAGTTTACATTCGTACTTGAAAAAATCTTTGCCTTTATTTTTTATAAAAGTTTCTATAAAACAATCCTATGAGAGTTGTGTCAAAAATATGGTTTTAAAAACGTAAAAATTACTTCCTAATTACCACCCCAATTAAAAATAATCGTTATCCCTTTACAATTCACTTTATTAATCTATGTACTTAAAGTTTGCACGAAAAGTTTAAATGGATTAAAATGCTTACTTTTGAACAAAATTGAGTTTAAAGTGAGAGGAGGATTATGGCATTTTACAAAAATTCCCTGTTTTCTAATAAATCGAAAACTATTAGAGATACGCAAAATTTTGTACTGTACAAAATTGTAGGTTTTGCTTTTCTATTGTAGTTCTATACGTTCTATTCCCCACAGTTGTCACCACACAAATCATAATAGATATACAATAGTTTAAAAATATCGTTAGGTATCAGCCAATAAAGATAAAATATTTTATTGCTCTACACGCTTAATACATTTTGCTATAATTTTTATTTCTGCCATATCCCAGTATCGCAGCATGACCAACGCAAAGCACCACACTTCTTATAAAGAGATATATCCCGGAGTATGTCACCTTTCACGTACAATACGTCTTTTCTATGGTACAACCGTGCAGGAGACATACGTTGATAAGATAAAGAGCAAACTGTTGTATTAAGCCCTAACAAGAGAAAGATATCTCGCTACGTAAATCATCCATACACGGCCATATACGGAGCAGATGTGAAACGTGTCCCCCGATGCTCTGAATTTAAAATAGTTTAGTAATGGCACTCCTTTTGAGTTATAGAGGGCAATTCAACGAAATTAGACCATTTTTTTAAGTATTGCTGCTGTTATATTTGCGTCCATTTGACTTTATTTAAGCTTTTAAGCAGTAGAGCCAATCTAAAACCTACAAGTAAAAAATATGAAAAAAAAATTTTTAAGAAACGCTTTTCTTTAGTTACGAGTAACTAAAATTAAAAATATTATAAAAAATTCAACTAAAAAGCAAAAAATAAAAACAAATTGAAAAAATCTAACACATCCGTCAAAGAAAAGCGTGGCGCGTGTTCATCGAATAAACGGTTTTCGCCCCACGCTTTTCTTTAACGAATGTGTTAGATTTTTTCAATTTTTTTTATTCTTTGCTTTTGAGTTGAATGTTTTATAATATTTTTAGTTTTAGCCACTCGTAACTAAAGAAAAGCATTTCTTAAATTTTTTTTTCATATTTTTTTATTTTTTACTTTTTAGTCTTACACTTTTCAAACATTAAAATATATCGTCATGTTTATTAAAATATGTATAAAACATATTTGACAAAAAATTTGAAACTTTATTGTTTATTAATGAAGCATAACGTAAACAATTAACGTAAAAAGTGAAATTATTCTTGTTCTCATGATCATTTTTCAGTGCGTCACAGTTTTTCGATTTCTCTCTAATGCATTAAGTTAGATGAGACGAAAAAAGCGGTAGCTCCGTGATTAAACACAAAAATAATGCAGCATTACAATGGTTATATACATAAGATGTCTATTCCTAACCTACGTTTGATTCGTTGATATTTAGAATGCGCGTTTTTTCTAGCCAATCAAATACACGTATTACGAACATTTGGCGAAAACTTCGTCCATTTTGGCCATTTTTTAGAAGTGTCAAAGAGTCAAGTGACGGTTATTATTCAGGTCAGTATTTTGTGTACCTGTCATTTTGAAATTTCGAATTCGACTTCACTTGTGTTTCACAACGTCTTTGTGCATTATTTTGTGTTTTGGTTTAGAATTTAGTTCGTTAAAAGTTGTCATTGGCGTGAGGAGACTAGAGACATTCGAGATGTACCGAAGAGTGCTAAATATCTCATGAGTAGATAGAATAGCCAACGTGGAGGTAATGAGACTTACGCATAAGGAACGAGAACTAACAAATAAGAAGAAAACTGAGATATATGGGACATGTGATGAGAGATGTATATCTAATACTCCAGGTCATTATGCAAGAAAAAGATCCATAGTAAGGAGACGTAACTCATGGCTGAAGAACCTTAGGAACTGGTTTGAATGTAATAACAATGAATTATTTAGAGCCGCGGTTTCAGAAATAAAGATCGCTCTGATGATTACCGACTTTTGAAGCGGAGACAGCACCTAGAGAAGAAGATAAAAACACAGTTTATGGATAGTTTTGTGTCATTTTTTAATGTTTCCATATTTATAAATTTAATTAACAATATTGTTTACTTTTTAATTTTATTCCCCTTTATAAAAAATACCTACATGTTAACATATTGTGTAAAAATCAAATCTACTAAATTACTAATTAGTTTAATTCCACAAGCTTTTCACCTATGGCTAAGTACGATTGTGGCATCTGTCAGATTCGTCAATAATTACATGAAATAAGTCTCGACACACCCAATACAGTATATGACGTCATAATTAATGACGCACTGAAAAATGATCATGAGAACAAGAATATGTATTGTTCATATCATTAGCTATACAATCCGTAAAAGTTTCAAGTTTTTACGTTGTAAAAAAACAAGAGAATTTAAGCGTTTTCTATTAAAATCGTTTTTCTTTATTTAAACAATTAATAAACATAAAATCATTTTTTTTTATTGACTATTCGTGTATTGTTCTCGCGAATACATATGTTTGCAAATTTTCATTCATTTCCATTGAAGAAAATACAGTCAAATTAACGTGTAAATATTTGACGCAAACTATTGAACTAAATAAAAGCGTTTAAAAAGGTTGTAATTATAAAAAAAAAAACAAATCGACAAGCAATAATTAACAAAGAATAATTATTATAGATGGAGTAACATCTCATAACATATTAAAAGTAACATATGTTCTGGTTTTTAATCATCAGGTTCAGTACTATGGCGGTCCGATAAGTACTTAGCCTTCAAAAGAAAAACGAAAATTTTAGAAAGAAAAGTGGTGATTTATTTCTTAACTTGGGCTCCTTTTAGCTCGATTCACTTGACCCAACAATACCTCGCCTTCTTTAATCCGGCTAAAAAATGCGTTTTTTTTTTTGAGGTCTGCAAAGTAGGCTTCCTTGGTGGTTATGAACTCCTCATTCGACTTAAATTTCAGCACGGTGAGAGACTTTTTCAAGTTAGGAAACAAAAACAGCAACAGGGACAAAAACAGGAGCAACAAATAGGGACAAATCTGGAGAATACGGTGGATGGGACAGCATTTCGTAGCCTACTTCAACCAATTTGGGCATGGCAACGCCGGAGGTATAAGCCGGTGCGTTGACATGGTGAAAGAGTAGCTTTTTATTCCCCCATCAACCTTATGGGTGCTGTTTTTTCTGCAATTCGGTATCGAATCGGCCCAATAATACGGCATAGTAAACACTGTGACTATTTTGCCCTTTTCCAGGAAGTTGATACAGATCACACCTTGTGAATCTCAGAAAATGGTAGTCATCACCTTTCCGGACGATAGGACAGCCCTTCTCCCTCTTCGAAGCACGTTCGTGCGAAGTGACGTCCACTGTATCAACTGATCCTTAGGTCCTTAGCCTTTGGTGTATACCAGTGGAACCATATTTCGTCGAGGATTATGAGACAATGTAAAAACTCCTTTGGATTTTGTGTAAACTGCCTCAGGCATGCTCTGAACTCTACAGAGGTCTCATCTTCTTTTTCGTCTTTTTGTATAGACATGACTGTCTGTTTTTTCCATGTGCCTCTAGTAAATTGTCATTTCATCGTTTTCGCGGTCTTCTCACTGATCGTCTTCCTATTGGGGAACCGTCTCTCGCTGTCCTTACTACTCTATTTGTTGTCATTCAGCTTATGTGGTCATTCCATTCTATTCTTCTGTTTCTTACCCGGTTAATAATGTTGTCCTCCGTCGTATATCTGTACTTCTAGCTCTGTCCCATAGAGTCTACCATCGATTTTTCGAAGGGTTTTCATCTCAGCTGTTTCGAGCAATCTTTTGTCCTCTCTGTGTCGGGTCCTGTTTGTGCCGCGTATGTCATTATTGGTCTGATGACTGTTCTGTAAATTCTGCCTTTCATTTATTTTTTGATATTTTTATTTCTTCATATTGTGTCATTCTGACCTGCGGCCCTGTTTGCTCTATTCACTTGATATTCCACTTCTGTTTCGAGCCTTCCGTAGCTAGATACTGTGACGCCTCCTTCTTCTTCATGTACCATGTCCTTTCAGAACGTTGGTTACCATCATAGCTATCCTAATTTTATTCACTGCCACCCTAAATAGCATGCTTGTATTAACACCATACCAATCTCGCAAGTTCTTCGACCATGAGGTTCTTCTTCGTCCTTAACCGCGTTTGCCTGCTATTTTTCCTTGCATAATATTTTGTAGCAACCTATATTTGGGACCTCTCATTACATGTCCGAAGTACTCCAGTTTTCTCTGCTTAATGTTTTTTATGATCTCAGTATTCTTGCTGAGACGTTCTAATATTGTGGAGTTTCGAATCTTCTAAACCCAGAAAACTTTTAAAATTCTTCTATAGCACCACATTTCGAAAGCCTCAAGGCGATTTAGATCGATTGTATTCACAGTCCAGGACTCGACACCATAAAGTAAGACCGAGAACACGTAGCAGCGAAGTAGGCGGATCCTCAATGCCAATTTTAGGTCTCTGTTACATAACACCTTGGACATCCTTCTAAAAGCGGCTCTAGCCTGCTCTATCCTAAACTTAAAGTTTGGTATTATTTACATATATAGACGGTTTTATATGCTGCTGTTTACTTATTACGAGTATTTTGGTTTTCTCTATGTTCAGATTCAGACCTGCCTCCCTACAACTCTCAACGACACTACCAAGTAGTATTTTCAGATCTTCTTGACTAGAAGCTAGAAGTACTGTATCGTCCGCTTATCGCAAATTATTGATGACTTCACCGTTCACAAGTATTCCTTCTTGTTTTTCAGAAAGAGCTTTTCTGAAAATTCTTTCGGAGTAAACGTTGAAAAGCAGTGGTGACAAGAGGCATCCCTGTCGTACTCCTCTTTTAATATTAAGAGCCTGTGATTCCACACCATCTACTAAAACCGATGTTGTTTGATTCCAATATAAATTTGCAATTATTCGAATATCTCTGCCGTCCAAGCCTATGTTATTTAGAGCTTCGATCAATATAGAGTGCTTAACACGATCAAATGCCTTTGGAAGTCAATAAAACAACAGTATATGTCTACAGATATATCTCGACATCTTTGAGCAAGTACGTTCATTCAAACAATACCTCTCTCGTTCCAAACCCGTTACGGAAACCAAACTGTGTGTCATCCAGGTATTCCTCGCATTTATTGTAGATACGACCATGTATTACCTACCTGTGACGCCTAGATATTTAAACTACATCACTTGTTCTATTATCTGACCCTCCAGCTCCAATTTACATCTTATTGGATTTACTGTTATAACCATGCATTTTATCTTTTTGGGGAAATTAACATGTTAAATTTTCTGGTGGTTATGTTAAACTGGTGCAGCATACGTTGTAAATCATCTTCACTTTGAGAGATAAGTATTGCATCGTCTGCATAGCAGATTATTTTAGTTGTTTTTCTCCCATTTGGTGTACTTTTTTGTTCTTATTTTTTTATTATATCATCCATAATCAGGTTGAACAATAAAGACTCAAGGAATCCCCCTGTCTTATCCCATTGCCAGCTTCAAATGGGCCAGTTAGTTAATCCTCTACTTACACTTTTATTGTGTTGTTCTAGTAGATGTTTCCGATCGTTTTAATTATTCCTAGAGGTACCTCTCTTGACTATAACAAATGAATATCGTCCTTTAATTTGACCCTGTCAAATGCTTTCTTAAGGTCCACGAAACATAAATATGCCACAGAGGTCTCATGGTTCGTTATAAACGCTCAAAAGCAGACAAATAAATCAAGAACAAACCATGGGTGACAGAAGAGATAAGAGAATTTGTGAAAAGATGAAAGGCAAAAATAACGCAGGCAAATATAAAACAATCAATATTTTTATAAGAAGGAAAATCATAGAAGCGAAAGAAAAAACAGCAATGGAAAGATGCGAAGAAATTGAAACTACAGTCAAAATTCGATAGTCACAATATACATAAGACTATTAAAGAACTCACAGGAGGACAAAGAGGAAGACAAAAAAGCAATCCAACTGATGCTGACGAAAACATCATCTTCGACAAACAGAGTAAAATAATAATGTGGAAGAATAATTAGAGAAACTATTAGAGAAACTATTTGAAGACCAAAGAGATAATATCTTTAACTTAGAAAAATAATGATGTACCAAAAATATAAGAGCTGAAAGTTTATTCTCCAATAACACAGATAAAGTATGGCAAAGCAGCAGGGCCCAATAATATACACGCAAAACTACTCAAACTAAGGGATAACTACAAATCAATAGCAATAATCACAAAGATACTCAATAACATAAACAACTCTGACTTATACCAAGAGAATGGCTAAAGTCTGAGTTTACTGCACTTCCAAAAATCCAGTAGCCAAAAAATGCGAAGAATAGGTACTCCAAAGATTTACGTGTTTTGTACTGTTATGTGTAGCAAAATCATGGACCAGAAGAGCCATGTTTAAAAAATCAAAGTTTTCGGGATGTTGTGCTACACAAAATATTGTGATAGGAGAGTACCATATTAATTTCAATGGAGAGAGATAAAGAACTCGTACAGATCTTTAAAAGCACAAAAATTACCAAATTTTGTTCATGTGATGATACATATAAATAATTACACTTTTATAAAAAATAACTTTTTTATAATAAAACCTTTTTATTATTTATAGGAAAGAATATAAAATAATTAACCGATAAACGATTTAACGATAAAATGCTTAAAATTCCAAAAATTACACTCTAATAAAAATAGTTATTTATGAAACAGTTCGTGAAGTATGCTTTTTGCGAACGCACGCGATTTTTAGAGCACGAGCGACAACGGAGCGAGTGCTATACATCGCATAAGTTCGCAAAAAGTACTTCACGTACAGTTTCATACAATATTTTACCTTCGATAAACAAATAAAACAACTGTAACTCTTCGTCACTGGAATTCATTTCTATTCTACATTTTTTAGAACTTTGACATTTAAAAATCCCAACTATCATACTTTCAAATCACAAAACTGTCAAAAATTTTGTTGTAAGTCATTGCTCATATTGTCATCACCATGACAACGCGAAAGTTGATCATATGAAAGTGTGCCAAAAAACCCATTGAAAATGTGCGAAAAAGTAAATCCCATTTAAAATACATTATTACTTCACGCACACTTTAAACTCTTCACGCACTGCTATCTATAATGACAGTTTTCACAAACTAAAAATACAGAAGTAAAAACTTCGTTTGTACACGACTAAAAAAAGATACGCAACAGCCGGGTTCCAACTGGGGACCTCTCGATCTGCAGTCTAATGCCACTGAGGCACCATCAATTTGTAGATATCGATTTATTAACGTACTTTAAAATAGGCATTAGTCACATTTTTAAAATAGTTTGAAATTAAAAAAAAATCGATTTATCCATAGAGTGCGATTGGTCAGTGGGGTAAAGTAAAGCTTTGTAGATCCGTTATAAGTAATAGATGTACCCCATTCCACGAACATACGCCTGTTTTGGATTACTTCGACAACGAATATTTTACTGTACAAAATAAGAAGAACGAAAGTAAATTGCAAATTACATTGTTGTTTATTGGAATAATTATTAGTGCCATTTACTTTCGTACTGCTTATGTTGCACAGTAAAATATTCGTTGTCGAAGTAATCCAAAACAGGCATGTTCGTGGAATGGCCCATAGTAATAAAAGTTAATAACAAAAATTGTAGCCAACTTTGATTAAAGATTGATAAAATCAGTAATCGTAAATGGGGAACTTGCACATTTTTTTTAATTACATAATAATGTTCAGTTTCGTATAAAAATGAGATTTCCAAAATTTCCCGCTTCAAAAACTCATAATAACTTAGAAATACAAATTTAAAGTCTTCTTTATTTTAAAGTAGTTCAGACGGCCTGTGACGTCACATAGTTTTACATTACTTTTTTATATGGTTATATCAGTGATGTGGGAGGGTTATATGTAAGTATATTCTTCTTCTTCTTCTTTAGTTTATTGGCCTCCACCTACTTGGGTATTTGGCCACAGCATCGTCGCGAAATATGGGAAAATATTTATATTGTAATGACATTTTTTATCGTATGTCATTGTAATAATATAAAAAATATACCAGTTTGTTGGGATTGGAGTTTACAGTTTTTGAAGGAAAAAAGAGAAATATTAATATGGAAAATAAAGAAAAACTTTATAAGTATTGTTTAGTGCCATTCTGTACAAGTACAAGCATTCAAAACCCCAATAAAATATTTATTATTTATTATAAATTATCAAATATATTTATAAAACTTAGTGTCAGTGTCAAAACGAATGCCAAACCTATGAGGGAACTTACACATTTTTTATTACGTAATATTATTCAGTTTCCTTTAAAAATAATATTTCCAAACTTTCACGCGGTAAAACCTCATAATAACTTAGAAGATAATTTAAAATCTATATATTTTTTTCTGTTTTCTGGCCTTGGTTTAGAAGAACCCTTAGCCAATGTAAAATAGTTCAAACGATCAAAAACGCTTGTGACGTTACATAACTGTATTTTCTACTGACGTTTATAATGTCTAATTTAAAATTATATACAATGGGGAACTTGCACATTTTTTTTTATTACATAATAATGTTCAGTTTTGTATAAAAATGAGATTTCCAAAATTTCCCGCTTCAAAAACTCATAACAACTTAGAAATACAAATTTAAAGTCTTCTTTATTTTAAAGTAGTTCAGACGGCCCGTGACGTCACATAGTTTTACATTAGTTTTTTATATGGTTATATCAGTGATGTGGGAGGGTTATATTCTTAAGTAAGTATATTCTTCTTCTTCTTCTTTAGTTTATTTTCCTCCACCTACTTGGGTATTTGGCCACAGCATCGTCGCGAAATATGGGAAATATTTATATTGTAATGACATTTTTTGATCACTATACTTAATATGAAGTGTGTACCTACTAAGTTTTATCGTTAAATACTTATGAGAATAATAATCAGAATAAAATCACAGTATAAAATTAGTAGGTATAATGGGAGTATAATATACATAATATATGTACTTACTTATCTGCTTTAACTCCCCGAACTTCTCCGACGGAAAAATTTTCACTCTTTTGAAAATATGTAGCCACCATACACATATCAACTATAGGTAAGTTATCAGACTGCCCTTTACAAAAACCCTCTTCGGTCATTTTAAAAAATATATCTTAAAAACACTCAAATATATCAGAAATAGAAATTATCAAATATATTTATAAAACTTAGTGTCAGTGTCAAAACGAATGCCAAACCTATGAGGGAACTTACACATTTTTTTATTACGTAATATTATTCAGTTTCCTTTAAAAATAATATTTCCAAACTTTCACGCGGTAAAACCTCATAATAACTTAGAAGATAATTTAAAATCTATATATTTTTTTCTGTTTTCTGGCCTTGGTTTAGAAGAACCCTTAGCCAATGTAAAATAGTTCAAACGATCAAAAACGCTTGTGACGTTACATAACTGTATTTTCTACTGACGTTTATAGTGTCTAATTTAAAATTATATACAGTTTTGTTTACTTTGTTGGTGCAGAATGTACATGCACAACTATATGACGTCACTATGCGTTTTGGACCACCTGTTTTAATTTGAATTTTTAATCGTCTTTAGGGGCCAAACCAAAGACAAACAAAACTTTTTTTATCTTTGATACATGTTTTAAATTATGTTCTGTTGTGATTTATAACATTTTTTTCGAATTTAAAAATTTATGCAAGTTCCCTATTTTGTTTACTTTGTTGGTGCAGAATGTACATGCACAACTATATGACGTCACTATGCGTTTTGGACCACCTGTTTTAATTTGAATTTTTAATCGTCTTTAGGGGCCAAAAGAAAGACAAACAAAACTTTTTTATCTTTGATACATGTTTTAAATTATGTTCTGTTGTGATTTATAACATTTTTTTCGAATTTAAAAATTTATGCAAGTTCCCTATTGTAAGTTTTAGACAAGTATTCAGCCATGGCTTACTTAAAATTTGGAAAGATTTAGCCCCGTAATTATTAATAATTTTGCTCTGAAAAATTAAAATATCTCGAAAACTAATAAAATTACACATAGGGAATGTTATACAAAAATTATAGTATGGTAATGGTACTTTTCGATAATGGTATAAAATAAGGGTGTTCTATTTAAAATTACTGAGAAAATAATGTACTTGCGTTTTGGCTCACCCTGTATTCAATATAAAGAAAATTAGCAAAACGAACATTTACGAAAATTTTGACAATAAATAAAAAAATATGACGTCAATAAACCATTGACCTTGTGCTTGCTTTTATTTATACAGGTAGTTAAACTTGTTACGATTTCCATATAAAATTTGTTATAACTTTGTAATTACCCAGTATAACATACCAAACTTTTATATTTTTGTAATCGAAAAGTTACGAAGATTTCGAATATAAAATAAAGAAAAGGGTATTCTATTTAAAAAACATAAGTTTGGTCTGCCACTATGTTATCTAACACCCTGTAACATTCTAACTAATTTTGTAATATGAAGCTCAAAGTTCGCTACAATTTTTGTTATTAAGTTTTATCGCTATACATTACTATAACGAATCTACGGAGCTTCACCCCACTATATAATTAATCACCCTGTATAATAGCAGTGAAATATTGCATTGTTAGCTAGTTCTAAGCTATCCTGAAAATTTCAGGTGTCTAGGTAGCCTAGAACTATTTTTAAAATGGATTACAAAATTTGCGGAGTCCGTGACACAAACCAAGCCAAGTATATAAAAAGGTTTTAAAAAGTACAGCTTGTTACATCTGGTGATATGAGGAGAAATATTTGGAAGACGTCTAGAATCAGGAATAGCATAGCCTAAAAACCATAATAAGAGAATGAACAGATAATCGAATTTCCATTTCAATAGCAATTACTAAATTTATGACGATCAACATGACAACTAACTTTAGCTCAACAGCACTCCAAGAATAAAATACATTACATATTAAAAAAAAGACTAAAGAACCTCCCAAAGAGTACAAATACAGGGTGAGTCATAACTATAGGGACATAGACTAAGGACAGATTATTTGGACCAAAATATGGCTATTGGGCCAAATATGCCTTAATAAAATGTTGCTGAGAAAAAAGATACAGGGTGTTAAAGTTAATTTTTGTTTTTCGTTTTTTGCTAATAGTTTCCCTGTATATTTATAAATTGCTATCAAAATTGGCACAGAGGCATAATCTTAGACAAGAAATAGTATTTTATCTACAATTTTACGTTTTGTCATAGAGGGCGCTCCGTGGATCATTCTTGATGATCAAATTGAGTCTAAACTTTTTCTGATGAAACTTTTTAGTAATTTTTATTAGAAAATATGACGTAAACATCATTTTTACGTAAAATTGGTACTCTTGTTTAAACATGATAATTTCAACCGTTTTCGATAAAAACGCAATTGAAGATTTCAGGAACTCAGAAGGAGATATCAAATACCAAACTAATAAACAAAGTTGCAACTGAAATGATTGTGACGAGGCATTTCAATCAAAAAAGTAATGATTACTTTTAAAAAATGCAACACTATACTACACTGTCACATCAAAAATAATTTACTCTGAACAAATGACATTTACCAACAACAATTATCTGACAGTCCAAAGCATACTTTTCATAAATGAAATAATATTTGAAATCCTTTTTTAAGACTCTAAGCAGTTCGACTGCGTTTTTATCGAAAACGGTTGAAATTATCATGTTTAAACAAGAGTACCAATTTTACGTAAAAATGATGTTTACGTCATCTTTTCTAATAAAAATTACTAAAAAGTTTCATCAGAAAAATTTTAGACTCAATTTGATCATCAGGAATGATCCACGGGGCGCCCTCTATGACAAAACGTAAAATTGTAGATAAAATACTATTTCTTGTCTAAGATTATGCCTCTTTGCCAATTTTGATAGCAATTTATAAATATACAGGGAAACTATTAGCAAAAAACGAAAAACAAAAATTAACTTTAACACCCTGTATCTTTTCTCTCAGCAACATTTTATTAAGGCATATTTGGCCCAATAGCCATATTTTGGTCCAAATAACCTGTCCTTAGTCTATGTCCCTATAGTTATGACTCACCCTGTATAAATAAGTATTATTCTGAAATCAATTTTGTTAAGCTGTTTGTTGAGAAAGGAAGCAGTAAAACATTAATAAAGTACCTATAGGTAGGTAAGGTACTACTTGTCATGAAAATAACTGAAGATATTTCAGTTTGAAGATAATGCCATAGTAGGTATTGTCAGATACACAATGCTACTTAGAAAACAATACTCCGTGTGTAACTTTCCACAACTCTGTAGAAATACAATATAATATGTGGAAAAAAGAAACTATTTAAATAAACAATACAACTAAATGACAGCTAACCAATACATTGTATCAATAATTAAAATATGTAATGACTAAATGACTACTCCTGTAGGTTGTTTACTAACAATCCTGCCACTAAATCTACAACTTTAGAAATTCGCTCAAACTAATTGGCTAACAAATTACAATTCACGCGTGAATGATCTGACAGTGTATGTTCGAGAGAAAACAATTATAATCTAACAGTTGACAATAAACATTCCAAAGAAAATGACTTTGACTTAATCACGGCAAAAATTTGTTAGTGTATACTGGATGTCTTCACTCAACGAAAAAGGTACGTAATATCAATAAAAAATGTTAATTCAGACAACAAACGCAATACTTAAAATTTGTCCAATTCTTGGTTTTATTGGGACAACAAAACAATGTTCATCAATTCATTATTTTCATTCGTTGAGCCAATACATTAGGTTTATTGAATGGATGAACATTCATTATGTATACCATAATATCACTTTATAGGTATTACAAACTCTGTTCACTGAGTCAACGAACACTATTTATTGATATTACGAACTCTGTTCACTGAGTCAACGAACATTATTTATTGAAACAACAACGTCGTTAATTGACTGACGAAGACTATTCGTTGTGTCAATAACAGTGTTATTTCTCCTAACGTATTTGGTTTATTTCTACAATTATTTCCGTTTATTGTTACAATTAATTCCGTTCATTTCCATAATAAATACACAAGCAATTCTATTCATTCTTACAATCAGTTTCGTTCATTCCTACTATGAACGTATTTTATATTAATAAGTACTGAATGCAATACCCCAATGTATGATATTAAATGATTAATAATAATTTTTTAAATCCCCCTTTTTTGTCCTTAACCTAAAGGACTTTACACTGTGTGATTTTTCATATGATTTCACTTATACAGTGTACTGGAATAAGTGTTATTAACTTATTTAACTTATTTATTTTTAGCACATAAGCAAAACGCTCGAACAGGTTGATTTTTAAAATAATCAAAGTATATTATTACATCAATGTTTCGAACTTTACACGATCCCTCTTCAGGTGACAGACGCGGCGTGACTTTGATTTTTTTTAATGAGAAAGTACGTCATGTGACAGCTTATTTAAAAGCGTTTGAAATAGTGATTCCAAAAATGTATAACACTTTAATCCTTTTTGAGAGCGCTGGTGCAAAATTTCGATCGAATTATTTTTAAACGCATTCACTTTTTTGGAATTCTGAGAAAACTAATAAGTATTTTTGAAAAATTTAAACGCAGAATAAAATATTATGGTAGGGGAGAAAAGTACGCTAAATGTGCAGTCACTCGAGCGCTTTGGGGACCTATTGGGTTGTGAAGAGTAGGTCCTAAAACCAAAAAAAGTTAAGTAAAGTTTTCCATTTTAGTGGGCGCTTGCCATTTTTTAATTTATTTTTCCATTTCCAACAATCGTTTTTTCCGATTATAGCACCATCTATCCATAGTTCAAAAAAATGTTTCGAATAAAAGTTACTTATTTTTACGTAAAGAATCCAAATCTGGAATAAAAATTTGGGGCTCCTATTTAAGATTTTAAGGTAACCCCCCACCCCTCCTCCGTGGGTGGTCGTGTTTAATACCATTCGATAGATTTTTCAAAAATATTGATTAAGTGTATTTTGCAGTTTTTCGATCTAATGTTTATTTTGCGAAATATCGCGGGATTTGTATCTAAAATTTTAAATTTACCCCCCACCCCTCTCCGTGGGGTGTCATGTTTGGTATCATTCGATAGATTTTTGAAAAGTATTGAAAACGTATTTTTTAGTTTTTCTATCTAACGTTCATTTCGCGAATTATTCGCTTTTATTTTGTGAAAATTTTTAACTCGCCCATTTCCTTACGCCCCGCTCAAATCGTCAGATTTTTTAAATACACACTCTTTTGCATGTACTTAACTTACCTTATCTTAATCTGGAAATTTCGAGTATTTTTAAGCATATATTTTTTTTTCGGGCCCCTGCTTAACGAACTCCCCTGTATTAGGAGCCAATATATGTTAGAGGTACATCTGCAGGGCACCAGGTTTCTCCCCATATGATAATCTGACGCGCTCGAGTAACTGCAAAGATCCCCGCTTGGGCTCCCCTACCATTACATTATTACCGAGGGCAGAAAGTCCCTTAGAATAAACAAAAAGTTTCTGTGGAATGGTATGCCTATTTGAAATTAAAAATCATACTAAATTTTCTCTTTTTCACCCCAGTGACTTATTAAAATAATCATTATAGAGGTTCTCAGGGACTTCAGACCCTCGATAATACTGTAATATTTCATTTTGCATTTAAATTTTCAATAATAATAGTTAGTTTTCTCAGAATTCGAAAAAAATGAATACATTTAAAAATAATTCGACCGAAATTTCACGATAATAGACACACAAAAACTTCCTTCTACTACGGACTACACTTGAAAACGAAATGCAATTATTATTCGGCACTTCGGTAACACAGAGAAGCTAGGGGTATCACGATAAGGAAAAGCCGTTAACTTCAAATGGTCAAGCAAAACATTTATTGTCTCAACAACTACGATTATTGTCACAATGAACGCATTGATTGTGGGTATTAAATGCAGCAGTAGATTGATTAATGCATTCGTTGTCACAACAGTCAATTTACATCTATTCAATAATCATATATTACTCTATATTAACAACATTTTTACATTGTTTTAATGAAATCTGTACGTTGTCACAATAAACCAAGGTAATTGCTTGTCATCTACGAAATCAAGAACGTGAGTTGCTGCCAGAATTAACAGTATTTATTAAATATACGAAACTAACTTATTGGCTGAATAAATTGAGTGTTATTGATTAATGTACTCTAGTTATTCTCAAAATTATTATTCAATCATTGTGACAATAACCAAATACATTCGTCAATATCTAAAAGTTCGTTGAAACAACAAATTAAATTGTTGTGACAACGAAATACTATTCAGTAATCACTGTTAATCAATATTACGAACTAAATTTTTGAAGTTATACTTCTTTACGGGCGTAATGACGGTGAAATTTTATATGGTAAAACCTAGCGACCGGGCGCATGCGCATTATAGCTTTGTTCTGATTGGATGTTCAAATGACATGACAAAAATTATCCAATATGGCAGCTGTGGGACTGTGGTTTGGTTATAATGTATGCTTGTTGCGTTTTAAAATTTGTAGGAAGAAAAACAACAAACAAAAAGTTAGTTAATGGCTATACTGCCTTTTTAAATAGTTTTCATATTACATTTTTGGACTTATTTACATAGAAGAGATGATTGTTGCATGCCAATGTGAAAGCTCATCAAACTGTGACTAGTATACCTGCTGCAGATCTCGCTTATTCAAAGCTAAATAATCTTTCACTGGTAAGTGTTTTATAAATAGTTGATCAAATTTTGTTATGATATTTGAACATAGCCACTTTGCACGACGCAAGTGATTGCGAAATTTATTAGTCGTTATACGGGCTCCGATACCTACCTTGAACCTACCAAAATACATAAGTAGTATGTAATACTTTTATTTACATAATTTGATTACCATCAAAATATCTATCAATATCCACCTAATATATTGTTTTCTTACTCTATGTTTTGTTGTATTTTTTCAATTCTAAATCATTTCAATTCAAAATCAAAATAATTTGATTTACATAAGTTAAAAATGTCAAAAGGTTAATCTGTTTAGTTAGACGATCTTCGCACATAATGACAATCTGTCTCTGTGGCGAAGTTTTAATGCGAGTGAATCCCAATACAACGCAAATACCAGCCGCGTGGTAAGTTGGTTCGAATCCCAATAGAAACTTTTATTTTTTTATTTTTTTTTATACATTTTATGATTGTAAGTATATTTATTATATAATTTTATTTTCAGAAAATACGTATTTAGTTAAAAATTTTTCCGACAATTAATGTTCAGAAATCATTTGTGGCATTTTTAATGTGTTTGTGTGTGTTTTATTTTTTTATTATTTTAATTTTTGGCACTGTTTTAATAAAAATGTTTGAGAAGTAGTAAGTATAAATTAATTTAATATTTCAATAAAATATAAATAAAAAGTATATTAATTTCGTTTATAATCATATAATCATATAATAGAAGTATAACTTCTTACGTGCGTACAAAGTACACACACATTCTTTTTTTTTTGAGTGTTTGTATGTATAGCTTCGGGTTAGAACGTCCTGCGACGTTGTCCGATGCCCGATTGCCAACGCGTTCTATCAGTACAATCTTCTTCTCTCAATCCTCGTCCGCTCATTGATCTTCTAACTCCTTCCATCCACGACTTCTTTGGTCTTCCTTGTTTCCTGTGTTCCGGTGGTATCCATTTAGCTACTATCTTTGGCATTCTTTGAACATGCCCATACCATGAGAGCTGTTTTCTCTTTATGCAGTCAGTCACAATTTCTTTTAGACCCAATTATTCCTTTATTGTGTTGTTTTGAACCCTATCAAGTTTCATTTTTCTAGCTGCTCTTCTTAATGCATCCATTTCTGTGGCTTCTATTTTCCCTATTTGATATATTTTAAGACGCCATGTTTCAGATCCGTACAGCAGTACGCTGTACGCTTTTTATCATTGTGTCATATATTGTCAATTTTCCTTGTTTTTCTATTTCAGTACTCCTTAATATTCCATTCAGAGATTTAATTAATTTTTTTAGCTTTATTTATTCTACAGTTTATCTCTGTGTCATCCATTATATCCATACAATCTTTACATCGTTTTATTGTTTTATTCTTTTCCAGTTATATAGGTCAGTAGTTTCCTCTCTTACGCAGAGGTACAACGTCGTTTTCATGCTCATTATCAGACCCCATTTTTCCAATTCCTTATTCAATTTTCGAGTCATGTACTCGAAATCCTATTTGTCATTTTAGTCCAGGGTAATAAGGTTTTTCCCATGACACTCGAGCAGCCAGGGTACTGAAGCGTTTTTTCGACAGGTAATGCCTATAAGAGTAAATTGTAACTATTTCCTGCGTAGGATCTGGCGGCCATTTTTATTTATAAACAATTAAGTGTCAAAAAATGGCATTTTCCCTTTTTTTTTCAAATCAATGGAAAACAGTGAAACTTATGGTTTTTTTAGTACAAATATCTTTAAGATTATGGAAAAATCTTCAAAATGACGTATTACAAAGTTTGATATACTCATTTATCTTTCATATAATTGCGAAAAAAGGTCGGAATTGCAAAAAAAATTAATTTCGCAATATCTATTGTAAAACTTAGTGTACAGCTTTTAAATTTTTGTCATATAAGTGTTCTTTGATGCTTAATATGTGATAAAAATTTCAAAGCGCTTTACTCAATTGTTTAAATTTTATTCAAATTGTTTATCCCATAGAGCATTTTTTTTGCAATAACATAAGTCAGAAAAAAATGACGTTAGAACCATTTCACAGCTGTTAATGAAAGAGCATGAGCTATATTTTCAACTTGGTTTAAAAAAAGCGAATAAAAAATGCATTTATTAGTAATAAATAATTATGCAAAAGTATCGTAAATCTTTCCTTATAAACTTTTTATTTTGTTATATGAGAAATTATATATATTTATTACAATTTTTTATCAATTATGATATAAATAACATTACTTGGTAGTTGTGCACTTAAAATAGGGTATAAAAAGTTAATTTTTTTGGAAAAAGTTATCGAAAAAGTTAAGTTTATAAGGAAAGATTTACGGTACTTTTTCATAATTATTTATTACTAATAAATGCATTTTTATTCACTTTTTTTAAACCAAGTTGAAAATATAGTTCATGCTCTTCCATTTGACATCTGTGGAATGGTTCTAACGTCATTTTTTTCTGACTTATGTTATTGCAAAAAAAAATGCTCTCTGGGATAAACAATTCGAATAAAATTTAAACAATTGAATGAATCGCTTTGAAATTTTTTTAACATATTAAGCACCAAAGAACCCTCATTTGACAAAAATTTCAAATCTGTACACTAATTTTTACAACAGTTATTGCGAAAATATTTTTTTTTGCAATTCCAACCTTTTTTTGCAATTATATTAACAATAAATGAGTATATCAAACTTTATAATATGTCATTTTAAAGCTTTTTCCATAATCTCAAAGATATTTGTACTAAAAAATCATAAGTGTCACTGTTTGCCATTGATTTGAAAAAAAAGGGAAAAATTACATTTTTTGACAGTTAATTGTTTATAAATAAAAATGGCCGCCAGATCCTACGCAGGAAATAGTTACAATTTGTTCCTATAGGTATTACTTGTCGAAAAAACGCTTCAGTGCCCTGGCTGCTGAAGTGTCACGAAAAGGGTATATTTTTGTCTTATTACCCTGGCCTATTTGGACATAATATTACTTGATCATCGGCAAAGTGGAGGGTATACAAGCAAGTGTCATCGTCCACCTGTATGCCCATATTGCCCATTCCTTTGCATTTCGATTTCCACTGGTGGATAGCTTTACCAACATAGATTTTAAAAAGTGTGGGTGATATGCAACACCCCTGTCGTAGGCCTTTATTGACTCTGAATGGTTTCGATATTCTGTTGCCTAATTTTATCTGGGCTTCCATGTTGTTGTATATATTCTGAACAGCTTGACTATTATTCTTGACTTGTAGTATTCTGAACAGCCTTTATGAGTGTATGATTGATTGAAATTTCCTGGACTACCTGCCATAGTTTCGAGATAGGGATATTATCCTATACTTTTTCTAAATCTATGAATGTAAGGTGTATTGATCTATTCGGTGCTAGTTTCTTCTCTATAATTTGGTTTAAGCAGAACACGTTGTCTGTGCAAGATCTACCAACTCGAAACCCGTTTTGTTCTTCTCTTTCTTGGTTTTTGTATTCTTCTTCGATCATATCTCTGATTATTCTTATTATACATTGGTAGTTATTGCAGTCTAATTTATTAGCTTTTTATGTATCGAGGTTGTGGCTGTTTTTCACTCCTCTGGGATGCTTTCTCCGTTGCCTTGTCTTTGTTTGGGAATTTATTGCACCGTAAAAATGCTGAAGTGCGACACCACTCTGTGTGGCAAACGTTGGCACTTGTTTTGACAGAGAAGTGTATTCTGTTCATTGTTGGTGAATTTCAAGCAAAATATCTGATTATTTGCCTCATTCGGTTGAGTTAGGACTTTAACTTTAATCAATACAATGAAAAGATTATTTTTTTATTAAAAAATATATATACAAGGTGTATAAAAAGAATCGGGTCGGTCGAATATTTCGCGAAATGAACATCGGATCGAAAAACTGAAAAGCACGTGTTCAAAAATCTACGGAATCACACCAAACACGACCCCCAGCCATACCACGTAGATCGGGTGGAGGGCAACTTTGAAATCTTAAATAGGGGTCCTCATTTTTTTTACTTCATATTTAGATTTCTCATATCATTCCTCAGATACCTCATAAAAAATAAGTAACATTTATAAGAAACATTTTCTGATTGTTCAAAGATGGCGTGATAAGCGAAAAAAAAAACGATTTATCGCCATATTATAGGTAAATTATAGAAACGGTCTAAATGTATCTCGAAAAATACACTTCTAAGTGATTACCCAAGAAACGCGTTTTAAATATTTTTTTAAAATCTATCGATTGGCAAAACACGACCTCTCACTCTCACCCTCTGAGGGTGTGACGAGTGACAACTTTAAAATCCTTAATTAGTCCATGGTAATAAGGTTTTTTCCATGACACTCGAACAGCCATAGTACTGAAGCGTTTTTTCGACAGGTAATACTTATAAGAGCAAATTGTAACTATTTCCTGCGTAGGATCTGGCGGCCATTTTTATTTATAAACAATTAAGTGTCAAAAAATGACATTTTTAAATTTTTTTTCAAATCAATGAAAAACAGGGAAACTTATGGTTTTTTTAGTACAAATATCTTCGAGATTATGGAAAAAGCTTTAAAATGACGTACCTATTGCAAAGTTTGATATACATACTCATTTATTGTTAATATAATTGCGAAAAAAGGTCGAAATTGCAAAAAAAATATTTTCCCAATAACTGTTGTAAAAATTAGTGTACAGCTTTGAAATTTTTGTCAAATAAGGGTTCTTTGCTGCTTAATATGTGATAAAAATTTCAAAGCGATGCATTCAATTGTTTATATTTTATTCAAATTGTTTATCCAAGAGAGCATTTTCTTGCAATAACATAAGTCAGAAGAAAATGATGCTCGAACCATTCCACAGATGTCAAATGAAAGAGCATGAGCTATATTTTCAGCTTGGTTTAAAAAAAATGAATAAAAAATGCATTTATTAGTAATAAATAATTATGCAAAATTATACATATTTATTACAATTTTTTATCAATTATGATATAGATAACATTACTTGGTAGTTGTGCACTTAAAACAGGGGTTAATTTTTTTGGAAAAAGTTATTCAAAAAGTTTATAAAGAAAAATTTACGATACTTTTGCATAATTATTTGTTACTAATAAATGCATTTTTTATTCACTTTTTTAAACCATGTTAAAAATGTAGCTCATGTTCTTTCATTTGACACCTGTTGAATGGTTCTAAGGTCATTTTTTTCTGACGTGTTATTGCAAAAAAATGCACTCTTGGATAAACAATTTGAATAAAATTTAAACAATTGAATGAATTGCTTTGAAATTTTTATAAATATTAAGCACCAAAGAACCCGCACTTGACAAAAATTTCAAAGCTGTACACTAATTTTTACAACAGTTATTGAGAAAATATTTTTTTTGCAATTACGACCTTTTTTCGCAATTATATTAACAATAACTGAGTATATCAAACTTTGTAATACGTCATTTTAAATCGTTTTCCATAATCTCGAAGATATTTGTACTGAGAAAATCATAAGTGTCACTGTCTTCCGTTGATTTGAAAATAAAAGGGGAAAAGCCACTTTTGATAGTTAATTGTTTATAAATAAAAATGGCCGCCAGATCCTACGCAGGAAATAGTTATAATTTGTTCCTATAGGTATTACCTGTCGAAAAAACGCTTCAGTACCCTGGCTGCTGAAGTGTCACGAACAGGGTATATTTTTGTCTTATTACCCCGGCCTAAATGAAAAACCACATTTTTCATTTTCAACCGCAGATTAGGGTTCTACGTGAAAAAGTAAACAAATTTTATCTGGACTTTTTTCATCGAATCGTGATAGATGCCGCTGTAATCACAGAAAAACCTTTTTCTACGACCGTTTAATAACATGCTCATTATTCGCTATTTTTTCATAGATAATAGCACCCATTACTGTACCCGTGAGTAATAAATCATTACTCACGGGCTGAAGTTACTCATGGGTCATTACTCACGGGCTGAAGTTAGATTCAAGTGGCGCATGCCACTTTTAAAATTAATCGTATATAAACTGCAAATAAAATTACTTAAACTTGTTTATTTAATACAATAATTATTGTAATTTATACCAATAATTAACTCCGAAAAATTTTTAAAGGAATTTTAGCTGTAACAATGTCAGTATATTTTTTACGTTTATATCTTGTTTACTAAAAATTTTGACGTTTATTATTTAATTTAGTGACAGTGACATTAGCGCATTTTGTTTATGTTAATTGGAGTTTATAACTAATATTGTGTTTGTTTTTCAAGTTATATTGTGTTAAATATATTATATTTGTTATATTATTATATTCTAATATATAGTTAAATGTAAATATACATTATAAATATATATGAAATACGTCCACCGACAACAGCCATTTCCTATTTATTAGATTCACTGACAGTAGGTACAAATTTAAGCTTATAATTTTTCGGAAACGAATAGAACTTATATTGACTATTTCTAGTTGTATTTTTACAATAGGGCTTTTCATTCACAGTCACTTGTTTCGAGCTTCTGTCATGTGTCACATAATATTAATATATCTACGTCATACGTTATTGATATAGCCAATGATACAAACAAAAGACGTATGGCGCAGATATATTAATATTATGTGACACATGACAGAAGCTCGAAACAAATGAGAATCGATGAAAAGCCCTATAAATAAAAATTTAGTAATAGTAGGCAACCAATTATTCAGCCACGTACTAGGGGTAAATAGCATTTAGGTATTTTTGTAAATTACATATTATAATTTAAATCTCGACTAGTTGATAATTAAATTTTTTACTAATTAAAATAAAAAAAAAGATCGTAGAAAAAGTATAGTATTCTACTCGCATGTAATGGCTATTAATCACTCTGATGAATTACGACACTCGCCTACGGCTCGTGTCGCAAACTTCATCATCGTGAGTAATAGCCATCATTACATGCTCGTTGAATAATATACTATTATGCAGATCCGAAGTCTGCAAACCAGTTTTTATTATACTGAATACAGTTTTTTATGAATATTTTGTAGTATCAGAATCTGCAATAAAAATTGGGTATTTATTTTCAATGTTTACCCCCACCCCACCCCCAGGAAGCAGTGTAGAGTGTCATGTTTGGTGTTATTCGATAGATTTTTGAAAAATATTGAACACATGTTGTTAATTTTTCATTTAGAAGTGTATTTTTCGAGATGTTGGATCGTTTCCATAATTTTCATTTCCATGAATTGTTTTTTTTTCGATTATTAGATATTGATAATTCGAAAAAATGTCACGAATAAAAGTAATTTATTTTTGCATAAGGAATCCAAATCTACAATAAAAAATTGGGGTTGCTGTTTAAGATTTTAAAATTTCCCAGAAATTTTAAAACAGTGCAGAAAATACATGTTGGGTGACTCTAATAAAAACGTATCCTAATTTCTTACTTATACATATACTTGGAATATACAATTGGAAATGATTAGCATGAATGTTTTCTGATTTCTGTTTATCTCGATTTCAATTGAAGAAATGAAAAGGAGGACAATTACAAAATAGGAAAGAAAATAATCGTTTACGTTTTGATTCAATTCGAGTCTCTTGCCATCCTCTGACACCGTGTTTCGGGGTCCCTACCCCTTATCAAAGAGGCTATCCAAGTAGACTGAATTGAATCATCTCGAAACGAAGAACTGCATATATTAAAATATCTGCAGCAGAGTGTGGTTAGACTGTCATCTAACGGGGAATGACAAAATGAATAAAAATTACAAAATGAATAAATTACAAAATAACTTAGATTTTATCATAAAATATACTAGGGAGAATTTTTTTTGCAGACCTACACAGTTTATTGTAAAATAAATAAGCTAAGCCGGCTTTATCGACGAATGAGCTTAGAAATTATTACTTAAAAAACTTTTAAAAAAGAGGTAGATAATAATCACGATTATAATGATGGCAACGGAAATATCTGCGATGATGCAGTTAATAATGGTAATAGTTATGATGTTGATAACTAGTCATCTGTTTCTTGTTTTTATATCTGTAAAATCTAATTTTACCCTATTACTACCAGAATACAAATTAATGTAAAATCAGTATGCCGATGATATTAACATAATTAACAACAATGATATATCAAGTTTCATTTGTTAAAATTTTCCGAAGCTAATAAAAGTGCCAATTTATTATAATTTCCAGTATTGAATTTATGAAAATACATATATTACTAACAAAGTATGTGAGACATCTGGTATATACAAGAAACCTAACCAGCTTGTTGATCATAATTTTTACCATCCGAACAATAATATGTAAAGCCTTGCCTTACTCATGTACATACGGCTATAGAATATCAGAATGTGATTATTTTTAAGAATGCCTTCATTATCACATAATGTTATAAGGAATTGCGGTTTAAATGGTACAAGCGAGACAGAACAAGCCACTCTCGACTTATCTCTTCTGGTTTTCTATGGGCTGTATTAAAGGCGTGCGAAATAGGCGCCAAAAAAGGATTCTATTAATAATAATTTTAAAATCAAGAAGCAAAAACTACATTTTACTCACCATCCAAATTTTTTTCAACAAACAAATCTAGTTTAAAGCTTAACAATAGATATATTTTCAAACACAATGTTTTTTCTTTATACATCACGTAAAAGCTATAGAATGTTGTAAAAATTGTTTCCCAGTTTTTTAAAAAACAGCATTTTTCTAGCTGGGTCACTTTGCTCCTTCCGCATTACACTCCTGGGGTGACACTGCCTGGGGTAATTGCGGGGTGGCTCGAGTAGCTCTGTTGTTACCACAGCCGGTCCCAAGCCCGGATAAAATGTGGAGGGTGATTGGCAAGGTTAGCAACCTACCAATCGTAAAAAACGAATACTGCTCAAAGAAACAATGTGTAGCTTCGAAACCGGATTGATAATATGAAGACGACCACGGCAAGAAATAAGGACACGAGAAAAGCCTCCAAAACCCAGATGAGAGTAATTACTTGGAACATCAGATCGCTCAACACTAGAGATCAAGAAATAACCCAAGAGCTAATAGAGAAACAAATAGATATATGCAGTGCCGGTGCTAGGGTATAAGGCGCCCGCCTGCAATACTAGCTAAGGCGCCCTTCGGTTTAATTAGGTATTTACCTATATTTAGATATTTTATCTTCTGGCAATGGTACAAAATGTAATTAGGATGTAAATCTCTTATTTAATTCTTATTATCTAAAAAAATTATTTTCCGGATCAAAATTTTTAATTTTAAATTTGGATTTTAAATTTTAAAATCCATAGCATTTTGAAAATGAGTGTTTATCACACACTACGCATACTGGAGCCGTGAATAAAATTCTATTGCATTGAAAATTTTGAAAGAAAATAATTTTTCTATGATTTTTTGTAACACCAGCAGAAAAAGGTGCTCATTTTGGCGCCCCCCAAACAGGGTCGCCCGCCTGCAATGCATCCCTTGCAGGCCCGTTATCGCCGGCCCTGGATATATGCGCTCTAGAGGAAATTAAAAAGAAAGGAAAAAGCCAGTCAAAATTAAACGAATATATACTAATCTAAAGTCGAGTAGCAAAAGAAAACAGGGTCGGAGAGGGTGTAGCCTTACTGATACACCAAATATACCAAAATAACCTCAAAGAGTGTCAATACGAGGTCGTCCACGTTTTCTCAACTGTCATCAATACGACTAACTTCACGCGTAACTTTGATACGAGAATTATAAAAAAAATATGCATTGAAATCCAGATCCCGTAATTTTTTGAGCATTATAAAGTGAGTACAAAGACATACATATTTCTTTTTTTGTAATTACAGCTTCAATTTACCGTACACATCTCGTAGACTCTGAAGATAAGGTAGCGTCGTGTTGAGAAAACCTGGCGTGCCCGTCAATACGAATACGTATCAGAAAGGTTATTCGCAGGAAAAATAAGAATGGAAAAGGAAGACCTGAACATCATCGGAGTCCACTACGTCTAGCGGTGTATGTATACCTCATATCTGGGAAAATTGGAATTTTTAAGTTATAGACTTTAGAAGTATGATCAAATCATTCCTGTAATACCTTCAGTTATCATACTTGACCTTGGAATCATCACATACTACTTGTCAATATGTTTCAAACTCATGTTTAGTGGTTAAAATCGGTTACGCCGTTTAGAAGTTATCGGGCTCCAAATGTATAATCTATTTAACTGTTATCGCCGAAATGTTTTATGTAGTTGTAGTGGTTACGACACTAAATTTAATTGGACGTGCCGCAAAAAGGTAAATTTGAAGTAAAACGTGCCACAAAAAAGCTTCAAAATGGAATCTGTATCAAAATTACTCTTTTGTGGCGCATTTTACTTCAAATTTAGCAAATACCTAGTATTGAAAAATCTTTCAAAATAAAACTAGGATTTTATTTTCCATCAAAATGAAGAAAATACATTTTCGCACCACGTAATATTCATATCAGCTCTTTTGTAGCTGGAATATTGTATGCGCCACTCATTTTTACGGCGTATAGCGGCTTTTCATTCATGTTAAAGTATTTGTACAATATGCAATTGCTAAATTTCTAACCAATAATTTCCAAAAGCCCTTCCTCTTATTAAGAATCATCAGCCACAACTTGCAACTGCTCCATCAAAGTTGACATTTCATTATATAATTAAATTTTTATTTATTAATACATTCAGCGCATCATCATCGGCACTAGCACACTATAGCAACATACCTTGGCTGTTGGCCTTAATAATCAAGACCCTTTTATTTGGCCCGAGGCGCCGCCGAGCTGCTTAATTGGATGGAGTTGCTTATAAAAGAAATATTAATGCAATTTTTCAAACCGTCCACTCTTAAAGAGCCATCTTAAATATGTCAACTCTTCTAATATATCTCTACAGCGCCGATTACGTTTAATTAACATGCTACGTAGCCACGTGAGAAACTGTTCAAACTGAAGAATGAAACCATATTATACACTTACTAGTTTACTTATTTCTCTTAATACCACCAATCATCTCTTCAAAATACTTGGATTCCTTGTCTACGCCTGGTTATTTTTAATTTTTAAAATAGTACCTGTTTTATTCCACCGTTTATTTTTCTATTAGGGTTTTCATGTTTCCTAGATGATCGGTTAATCCATAACATTTTCAAAATCCTGCCTATTCTAGGTCGATCAGCATCAACTGTTTTGAGTCTACTGCTGGACATAGGCCTTCTTCTTCGTAACGTGCCCTATCAAGTCCCCTTGACATTGGCGATTAACATGGCGAAACTGTCTCTGTCTCGAGCTATTATAAATAGTTGTTCTGCTTTCTTTATTCCTGCCCACTCCCTGATATTCTTCAACCAAGAGGCCTGCTTTCTACCAATTCCTCTGCGTCCTTCGATTTTACCCATCATAATAAGTTGAAGAATATTATACCGGTCTCCCCTTACTACGTGTCCAAAATAGGCCATCTTTCTTTGATGTTATCAAGCAGCTGGCGGGCAGCATTTGCACTCTTAAGGACTGCCACATTTGTCAGCATAGCCGTCCATGGTATTTTCAGTGTACGTCTGTGCAGCCACATTTCAAAGGCCTCCAAACGATTAATGGTGGATATTTTTAATGTACATACTTCGACACCATACAAAAGGACTAACCAAATGTAACATTTAATCATGCGCTTTCGAAGTTGAAGTTGCAAGTTATCATTACAGAAGAATGACCTCATTTTTAAAAATGTCGTGCGGGCTATCTCGATTCTACATTTTATCTCTTTATCTGGATCTAGTTGTTCAGTAATATGGCAACCAAGATATTTATAATTGGGTACTCTTTGAATTGCGTTGAAACATATAACCATGAATATTGATGGGCCAAGCGGCTAAATACCATATATTTTGTTTTTGAACAGTTTATGTTTAGGCCAAACTCTCTTCCCACTGTGTCAATGGCATTCATTTAAAAGGTGTTGTAATCCATTCATATCATCATTTAAAATAACTGTATCGTCTGCATATATGATTGTATTTATCAGAATGCCATTAACTTTCACACCCCATTCCAAATTATGCAGCGCTTACTTAAATATTCTATCTGAATATAAATTAAATAACAGTGGGGACAGTATACAGCCCTGTCTGACACCTCTTTGTATTTTGCATATTTCTGTTGATTTTCCATTTATACAAGCTGTCGCTGTTTGACGCCAGTATAATTTTTCTATGATTCGTACATCTTGACTATAAACTCCTTTATCCTTTAACATTTTAATTAATTTGTGATGTTGTACTCGATCAAAGGCCTTCTCATAGTCAATAAATACAGCAAAGACGTCTTTCCTTTGATCTCGGCATTTGTGCAATAATACATTTAGTGCAAAGAGTCCGTCCCGGGTTCCCAGTCCATTTCTGAAGCCAAATTGTGTTTCATCCTGGTCTTCTTCACATTTGGATACAGGCCTTCCGTAAATAATCCCATTGTATCCCATATTGAGCACCCTGAATCCGGTTGTGATGGATGTGCTTGATTTCGGTCGACCACCTTGTTGGAGGACATCCTTAATTACGATAAGCATCGTGTCTAAGTCTCCATTCTAGTATTTTCGTTGTCCATCTTCCATATTTCAATCTGGCAACATTTCCAGCCCAGTTCCATTTCAGCGTTGTAATTCTTTGAACTGCGTCCGTAACACCAGTTTTTCTCCTAACTATTGTATTTGAAACACTGTCTCTGAGGGGTGTATTCAACATTGACCTCACCATTGCTCTCTGCGCCCTGCGCCACTTGTATTCTTGTATTTTATTGATTTCTTTTCTTGTAAGGAAAACTGAGGGAAGTCTTTGGATCATATATTCCTATGTGCTTGAAAAGGAAGGTATTTAATCAATGTATACTACCAGTAATAAAGTACATCAGTGTGTACATAGAGTACATCAATGTGTACTTCTTTAGTACTGGGAGTATACATTGATCAAAGACCTTCCTTTTCAAGCACATGGGAATATCTGTATCCCTCAGTTTTCCGTAAGCCGCCCATACCATTCCCAGTCTTTTGTTTAACGCTATTGTTTGATTATCTCTTTATAATTTAATCTCGTAGCCCAGACATTTATAGCTATACCCTTTTTCAATTTGAGTGCCGTTAGTTAAGATGGTTTTGGCCAGTACAATATTGGCCATGTATTGTGTTTTGGAAAAGTTAATTTTAAGTCCAACTAGTACATACGAGCTAGCTCGATAGGCCTCCAGTATTTCCATTCTTGTTTTAATATTTAAGGGTAATTAGAATTCTAATCTATGTTTTGCGCCATTTGTTATTTCCTCCTCTCCGTATATAGTCAGACTTTTTTTAAACAATTCTTGATGCATAACTAGACGAAAAACAAGTGTCCATATAAAATCCCTATCTTATCCATAACGGGAAGCATATTATGAGAAGATCGCTTGAAGGATAGGAAAAGGACATCTCAGTAAATGGCCTAAAAATAAACAACCCTTTTTACAAATAGTCAATCAAGGAAGGTTAACTGATCTCATACGACTGGTTGAAAACTAAAGTCAAAGAGGACAAAGAACATGATAGTGGATAAACTAGATAACAACCATTCACAGGTAACCACGACTGACCGGTTTGAGTTTGTGAACTCAGACTTATATATGAGATCATTGATCAGAGATAGCTACATGATCACTACTACTTCTTCTTGTAGTTCCTTCTCCTATCGGAGATTGGCTATCATCAGCTATCCGTACCTTATTGGTGGCTGCTCTGGCGGCTGATGATCACCAGAGGAAGAAATAAAATGTAGATGTGATGTAGCACTACGGACAGCAATGAAATCAAGTTTAATAAAATCAAGACAAAATCAGTTTCATTCAACAAGCATCTAGATTCAGTTACTTGTAGAAGATTGGTTCACCATCCGCTCTAATGACCACCAAAAATGGTAATGATAAATGGAAGATCTGTTCAACAAAACTAGGAAGATTAACAATAAATTAGGATAGCGATCTTACTACCATTTAGAGCGTAATAAGCAATGTAATAAATTATAATTGTCAAAGATGTCATCTAGCAAAAGTCGCCGTAGGAAAGATGACCAAAATATAGATTACATATTCCTAACATATTCTCTTAAAACTCCTAATAATGACATACAGATGTGAATCTTGGACTCCAAAACAAGCGGAAAGAAGAAAGATAAATGCCACTAAAATGTTCTGCTTGAGAAGAATGGTACGAATTCTATGGACCGACCACAGGCCAAATAATTCAATTGTAAATGAGCTAAAAGTCTGTAAATGGCTATCCAGCAAAATACATCTTCAACAATTAAAATACTTTAGACATGTTATGAGAGACGACACAGAAAACATGAAAAGACTTATTATCCAAGGAAAAGTAGAAGACAGCAGACCACGAGGAAGATGCCAACAAGATAGAGATAGCATCTACCAAATTATAGACAGATTCAAGCATTTATGCATGAGTTAAAAGAAATTATCAGAGACAGAGGGACAGATATTTGGAGACGGACAAATCACGATGACCACTACTCTCTCTCCAGAAAGAAGAAAGAGATCATAAAATCTTATACCTTTTAGTGAGATGTCATATTTCTGTTGCCACTGACCATTGCAGTAGATCGATGAGTGGTACTAATGCTTCTTCTATCTTTTTCCCTGTTTATAAGGCTTATTATTCGGCAGTTTTCACGTTTTTACCATTGGATTTTTAGGCATATATATTATAATAAAATAAAATAAAAAGAAATGAAAATAATAGCATAAAATAAAATAAATGATATAGGTTTTGTTTTCTTCTTAGAAATCTCCATTAAAATTGTCTATACGACAATGGATTGTCTTATTTTAATTAATTTTAAAATATAATAAAGTATAACTTTCCTTACTCTTAAACTCCATCCGGAGTTCAAATTAAGTCAATTGAACAAGTGTCGCGTCTGCTAATCAGACAGTAGCAATACCTAAGTGAGTAACTATCCTCTTGCAACAAAATTGCTTGCTTATTAAAATTCTTCACAATAATCTATCCTTGGCGGTAATGTGAAATATTATCACAAAGAAAATTTTACTTTATATTTATAAATTGTTATTAAAATTTATAACTTTAATAAATCAGGAATAATATTTTAATTACTATTTTACATTTCTTACATGAGACGCCACGTGGATGATTCCTAATGATGAAATCGAGTTGGTTAAAATATGACATATGATATATGACGTAAACATTTTCGAAGATATATGACATGTGACAAAGACTTTTCGAGAAAAAATTTAGAGTGTGAGGAAAGAATTTTAAAAAAATATTATTTTAATTGTGAGTAGTGTGCTATGAAAAACACTGACGACCCTAGACGTATGACTACCTAGACCAAATTCGGAAATTTGACAAAGAGAACCAAAGTGCGGAAATCACTAGAAGAACAAGACTAAAATGAGAAGGATTGGGAAAACTCAGTTGGATATTTAAGAACTGCAAACTACCTTAATGTTTGAGGAGCAAAATGTTAAACCAGGAAGAGGTACGACTGAGTAAGAACAAAAACAGAAGTCGAGAAAATCATAACATGAATTTCCAAACTCAAATGAAAAATATTTGAAATAATGAAATAACAAATAATATCAAATCTGTTAAGTATTTCAGTCCCTCTTTGCATTCTTTTGGCAGTCCTTGTTTGGTCCATATTATATTCAGAAGTTATATTCAGAAGCATATCTATGGTTTGTTTAATGTTTGCTTTTATCAGGTCGGTGGGTACAGTAGTATCTTGCTTTTTCTTGTCTTGTAGATCTATGCTTTTTCTTGTCCTGTAGATTTGCCATTGTTTAATAATTTAAGTTAATTACTGGGGTAATTTCTTCTCTTGTAATTACCCAAGTGTTAACCTCTAATTATTGTATTTCAATTTCATCATCTAATTCTGGGATTCTGTCATGTTTGGCATATATTTCTTCGAAGAATTCTCTCCATCTTTGAGTTATTTCTTTTCCAGATTTAATTAAGGATTTCTAATACCTACTAGTTTAAATTTTTCCGATTATTTCATTCGTAGATATTCTGACCAATAAAAACCTACAATAATAAAAATTACAGCGAAAGTTACACTCAATCATTTTTTTACTCGACAATTATCGTTTGATTACAGGGATTATTTCATTCATAGGATATTCTGACCAATAGAAAGCTACAGAAATCTAAATTAAATCGATAATTTTTGAAAATTTCCCGTCGTCAAGTATATTACATCAGATGCCCTTCGTTGCTAGGAAAAAATACATTCAGTGACATTAATGACAATTAATGTTTTAATAATTATAAAAGTGATGACTTTCAACCGTGAAATATTTATAACAACTGTGTGTTTAATTGTACTAATTTGTGCACTTACATAAATAAATTACAACAAAATTTTGGTTTTGAACAGTTTTATTCATGAAATAATCTCAACAAATTGCACTCGACCTCTGAAATTAATATAGAATTTTTGCTCTCGTGACACTTTGACATAATTTCACTCGCCTTCGGCTCGTGAAATTAAAACTGTCAAAGTGTTACTCGGGAAAAATTCAATAATTTCAGACCTCTTGTGCAATTACTACTGATTATTTCATTCATAGGAGATTCTGACCAATAGAAAGCTACAGAAATGAAAATTAAGGTGATAATTTTTGATAATATCCTGTCGTCAAGTATATTACGTCAGATGCCCTTCGTTGCTACGAAAAAATACATTCAGTGACATTAATGAAAATTAATGTTTTAAAAGTTATAAAAGTGATGACTTTCAACCGTCAAATGTTTATAACAACTGTGTGTTTAATTCTACTAATTTGTACTTACATAAATAAATTAATTACAATATCATTTTTGTTTTGAACAGTTTTATTCATGAAATAATCGGAACAAATTGCAATCGATCTCTAAAATTATTGTCGAATTTTTGCCCTCGTGACACTTTGACATAATTTCACTCCCCTTCGGGTCGTGAATTTAAAACTATCAAAGTGTCACTTGGAAAAAATTCGATAATTTCGGAGCTCTTGTGCAATTACTACTGATAATTGCATAGTAGAAATCGAAACACTGTCATGTTTTAATTGTTGAATTTGACAACCACATACTAAAAAGAATTCTTAGGAATATTGGAAGAAATCACGATCCTCAGTAATGCGGAAACGACAAGAGAGAGAGAGAGAGAGAGAGAGAGAGAGAGAGAGAGAGAGAGAGAGAGAGAGAGAGAGAGAGAGGGACAGACAGACAGACAGACAGACAGACAGACAGACAGACAGAGAGAGACAGACAGACAGAGAGAGACAAACAGAGAGAGACAAACAGAGAGAGACAGACAGAGAGACTAACAACAGCTTTGTTTATTTAAAATGTCTTAGTTGTACCAAAAATTTAAATTCCGATCCAAAGAAATCGGAAAATAATGTAAACAATTATAATAACTGTGTCTTTAATAATTAATACTTTTTTAAGATTGGGTTTTGTTGTATTATTAAATTAATTGTTTAGAAAATTATTATTTCTTCCCTAAATAGTTTCACTTTCTTCGTATAATGTTCTCCCTACAAATTTACACTCGTGCATCTAAATAATCAGATAAGTTAGCTTTCAAGTGTATTGCCTTTTCGTTCATTTTGACATTTTGGCGAAATATGAAAATATGAAAATATATTTATCTTTCGCCAAAATATGAAAATGAACTCTAGTAGTTTTTAGGCAATACGCTTTCAAGCAAAATTATCGAAAATTTTGATGCACTTGCGTAATTACCCCCGATAATTTTTGATAATTTCCCGTCGTCAAGTATTTTACGTCAGATGCCCTTCGTTTCTACGCAAAAATACATTCAGTGACATTAATGACCATTAATATTATACAATTTGTCACAGAGAACAACAAGAAACAGCTTCAGCAAATATTCAGGCGAAGATATCAATAAAATATTAGTTAAAATGATTTAAAAGACAGTTTTATTCATTAGATAATCTTACCAAATTATTCTCGAGCTCAAATTATCGATTTGTTTTGGCCTCGTGACACTTTGACAAAAATTCACTTCCCTTCGAGTCATTCGAGAAATTAAAACTGTCAAAGTGTCACTTGGTATACAAATCGATAATTTAGAGCTCTCGTGTAATTACTACTGATAATTTGTGAAAGAAATTTCTATGAACCCGAAAAAAATTGAGTCCAGTTTCTTTTATTGATTCAAGTAATAATGAATGAAATTTTTTTACAGCCTTAAAAAAACATGTTTGTCAATAAAATCTACCTTGTTACGTCTAATATAGTATATTATTCAACGAGCATGTAATGATGGCTATTATACTCACGATGATGAAGTTTGCGACACGAGCTGTTGGCGTAGTACTTTTTCTACTACCTTTTTTTTATTTGGATTAGTAGAAAAATATAATTATCACATTATTTAAAACGAAATATTTTATTTTTCATAAGAAAATATATTTTATATAACTATGGCAACACTGTTAGAATTACATTCGTTGAGATTATGAAACAATCAGTTGTCATTATGTCATGGAATGGCGGTGGCTTTTAAAAATAAGATATATTTTAAGGAAATTATATGAAAAAGAACGTGTGCTCTCAATTAAAATCTATTGTACAATGAACAGTAAGTAAAACAGAATTCATTGATATGAATTTCATATCCGTAAGTCCTTTTACGAAATTAATACCGATTGTTTGTTTTTTACCTTTTAATAACGTCAATCTTAAAATGTCAAATGTTGAAATTTAAATGTAAATATATACTAACCCATTGTTAAAGTTAAACATCCTTTAAACATTTTTCAAATTTAATTGTTCATATAAATTACAATGATTATTTTATTAAATAAACAAGTTTAAGTAATTTTATTTGCTAATAGGTATATTAAAAGTGCCATGCACCACTTGAATCTAACTTCAACCCGTGAGTAATGACCCGCGAGTAACTTCAGCCCGTGAGTAATAAATTATTACTCACGGGTAAAGTAATGGGTGTTATTATCTATTCAAAAATAGCGAATAATGAGTATATTATTAAACGGTCGTAGAAAAAAGGATTAACCTGCGTAACTTTCCAATAAATAAGGCGAACTTTTGACACTTTTGTATAGTCGCCTACCTACTTAGTCGCGTCGCCTATCTATGGCCGATATCGTACTAAAAATAATCGATTGCGTCATCTGATTATGGTTTACGACCCGTCTAACGCTTTTAATCTAATTTGAAAACCTATAAAAAATCTAGCGAGCCATGATGATGTGACCCAAGTCTAACTAAATCCACTAAGCAATAAATTCATTTAAGACATCCCGGACATGGATAACTAGATGCTCACTTATCTCGCTGGCGGAATTTCATGTTGACAAATGAAACGAAGCGTGCCACTAATCATCCCATTTTATTCCACCAATTGTCAGGATAATTTTTTGATTAAAACAAGTAATGCCTAGACCATTAGAACATGCTTTATTATAGTACAGGTCATTAGCGATGCGAAAACAAAAGGATCAACGGCCTTTTGTAACGTTTTACTCAATTGGAAAGTTTATCTTTACGTTAATAGTACCATTAATAACGTTTTTTTCTGCAAGTTCTTAATAATACAGGCTCTCTTGTTTGTCAATAACAATGAAAAGTTTAGTTTCATTCAAGACCGCCACTTTATGGCATTAGCGCGTTAAGGGGTGCTAGACGGCATCCCTTTTTTTTCCTGGAAGCCGTCCGTGCATGCACCCCGGTGGCACTTCAGCTTTTCATCTTATTGTGCTTTCTTCCATTTGTTCTCATGACACCCAATCTAATATAGCAGTGCCCTTCACTAGCCTGTAAAGGTCCATTGGGTTAGTACCATACACTGTCGGACTTGGTTTGCAGTCTCCATATATTGCTCGTCTCTTACGGTCCAGCGCCTTGCAATCGCACAATAAATGTCTGACTGTCTCGGTCTCTCTATTGCATAGTCTGCAGCTGAGATCTCCGTTATTATATAGTCCTATCGTGTGTAGGTCTCCTTTTACTGGAAAGTGTCCAGTTAAGAAACCTGTAGTGATTTTGAGCTGATTCCTGTTCATTTGGAACAGTTCTTCAGCTCTTTTTGCGCATGTCTGAGGTATAAATCTCTTCGCATGCTTTTGCGTGGGAATTTCTTCCCAGTATTCTTTGTGCTGTCTTTGTATCCAGCCTCTTATTCGGTCTCTGATTGTGCTTTTGGGCACTCCCAGTGCCAGCTCTGGACCGAAGTATCTTGTTGCTGATCCTCGTCTAACAAGCTCGTCAGCTTTTTCATTACCAGCGATCCCTTGATGTCCAGGCACCCAAATGAGTTTTACCTCATTATGTTCCGCCAGGGTGTCAAGTTCTTCGCGGCATTCCCATACAAGCCTTGAGGTTATCCTTGGGTTCTTTAAAGCCCTCAAGGCCGCTTGGCTATCTGAACAGATATTGATTCTCTTATTAGTATAAGACCTCAATCTGTTTATCCGTGCACAGTGCAGGATTGCATATACCTCCGCCTGAAATACAGAGGTATATTCTCCTAGTGGATGGAACCGTTATAGTTCCTATACTTACTATATACTCCTGATCCCGAATTATCTTCTGTCTTGGACCCATCTGTATACCAGGTGTGGCCCTCATACTTCAGATGTCTGCCAGGATCTTCCCATACCTCTCTGGAGTGTATTTCTACCTGGAAAGGTATTTCCATTTTATATTTGGGTATAGAATTGTCTGTTATCATATCTCATAGCGGATCCCCGCATATATCTTTGATGCTGCAGTGTCCTTTGCCCACTGCAATTTTGCTTTGATTTCCCTGCAGTCTATGTAACCCCATCCTTGCCTCGCCCTTCACTGTGATGTGTAAGGGAGGAAGACGGCACCCCTTATCATAATACCTATTATCTGATAAAGGGTTGGTCCGTAGACGGCATTTAAAGAAGAAGGTACCAACTGAATTACAGAAATATTTACTCGTGACACAGTGTATTAACCTCGCAAATTGCTCGGCTTTTACACTAAGCATTTTCATTTCACTAACTTGAAGGGTTCTGTTCTCTTTGAGGTTTATTTCTATATCTGTATTTTCAGGAGTTGGATAGCCTCAATATTCACATGTTAAAGTAGATGTTGCCCATGTCTGCTGACACATTTGACAATTATTTGTTTTACCATCTCCATCTTCAAATTTCGGCGGATGCAGCTGGTTTTTACGAACCATGGAACGTCAACGCTGCTCCTTAGTACCTTATTCTGAAACTTCTGTATTACTCCGATGTTGTTTTTACTGGCACATCAACAGAGCTGTGACATGGGCCACATGTCCATACTAATCTTAGTCTTCTTCTTTACGTGCCATCTCCGCGAAGAAGGTTGGCAATCATCATTGCTATTCTCACTTTTGTCACTACAGCCCGAAAGAGTTCAGTTGAGCTGCATCCAAACCATTCTCTGAGATTTCTCAGCCAGGACATTTTTCTCCTACCTATGCTGCGCCTTCCTTAAATCTTCCCTGCATAATTAATTTTAGGAGTTCATATCTGTCACCACGTGTTATATGACCCAAGTATTGAAGTTTTCTTATTTTAATGGAATCCAGTATCTCCCAGCTGTTCTGTATTCTCCTTAGTACTTCCTCATTAGTTATTCTGTCTGTCCAGGAGATTCTAAGCATTATTCGATACGTCCACATCTCAAATGTTTCCAATCTATTGAGGCATTTTTTATTGAGAGTCCATGTCTCCACACCATATAAAAGAACAGAAAATACATAACATTTTAGTACTCGCTTTCTAAGATTTAGGCTGAGGTCTCTACTACATAATATTTGTTTCATATTAGTGAATGCACTTCTAGCCTTTTTTATTTATATAATCGTTTGTTTCACTAATGTTTGTCCCTAAATAGTTATAATTCTGAACTCGTTTTATCGTTTTCTTATTTACGTGTAGATTGATGTTTCTAATATTTTTCTTTGATATATAGTCCATTCTTTCACGGTTTTTGCTCTAAATTTTAAAGAACCGCTTGGATTGACATGAAATTTGGCATACGCATAGCTTGCATGTCAAAGAAAAAAAGTGATATTGTGCCGACGTGTGCTTTTGCCCTAGGGGTGACTTTCACCCCCTCTTGGGGGGTGTCCCCACAACAATAAGTCCAAAACAACTCCGGAAATGGGTAAACTGACTAATTTTAAGTAACTTTTGTTCTATAGAGCTTTTTCGCCAAGTCAACACTTTTCGAGTTATTTGCGAGTGAATATGTTCATTTTTCTACAAAATAACCACATTTTTAGACGGTTTTTCGCAAATAACTCAAAAAGTAAGTATTTTGTCGAAAAAACAGTTCTTAGCAAAAACATAGCCTATAAAAAAGTAAAAAATGGTGTACGCGTTAGGTCTCTGGATCTCGTAGAACCAGAGTTATAGCCAATGAAATATAGATTCATATTCGCCAAATTTCAAATAGAATATTTCGACGTGAAATATCCAAAAAATTAAGCACTTTTTGGGGAAAACCCATTTTAACTTTTTTAAAGTGTTTAAAAAAAGCTTTATTTCTGTTTTTACGAAAAGTTTTCAGCATTAAATTTAAGCAAGTTACGCTCAAAATAAAGTTGGTCCCTTTTGTTTTTGCAAAAAAAAATCGGGAAGAGCACCCCCTAATTAGCACCTTAAATGAAATTAATCGTTGCCGCTCCATAAATTATTTTACTTATATTGTGTTTATATGATCTGTAAGTTTCATCGATTCAAAGTGTTTATTTTTGAAAAAATTTGGTTTCAAAGTAAAATTTTTAAAAATTTAAATTTTGAAAAAAATGCTTTTTTTCAAAATAACTTAAAAATTGTTAGAGATACCAAAAGTCTCGAAATACAAAAAAAGTCAGATTTGCTTTTCTGAATATCATGTATTTTTTTGTTTTTCTGTTAGACAAAAATTGATCAAGATTTGGTGTTTCTAAATTTGCAAACATTCGTGATCTGTGACTCGTTCAACCCCTTTTAACTACAGCCGTTTCAATAATAAGGACTTTGAACCGATGAAACTTACAGATCATATAAACAATATATACACGAGTCAAGAAAATTGTGAAGTCGTTACGATTAAGTTCATTTAAGATACTAATTAGGGGGTGATTTTCTCGATTTTTTTACCAAAACCAAAAGGGACTAACTTTATTTTGAGCGCAACTTGTTTAATTTTGATTCTAGAATTTTTTTTTATAAAACAAAAATGAAGCTGTTTTTAAACACTTTAAATAAGTTTAAATGAGTTTTCCCCGAAATGTGCTTCATTTTTGGTTATTTCACGTTAAAGTATTCCACTTGGAATTTGACGAATATGAACCTATATTTCATTAGCTATAACTCTGCTTCTAATAAATAAAAAACGTGCTATATTCGCTATTTTTTTAAATTTTTTATAGGCTAAATTTTTGCTAAGAATGCTTTTTCGACAAAATACTTACAATTTGAGTTATTTGCGAAAAATCGTCTAAAAGCGTGGTTATTTTGTTGAAAAAATGAACATATTCACTACCAAATAACTCGAAAAGTATTGACTTAGTGAAAAAACTCTATAGAACAAAAGTTACTTTAAATTAGCCAGTTTACCCATTTCCTGACTTTGTTTGGACGAATATTTTTTAACCCCCAAGAGGGGGTGAAAACCACCCCAGGGCAAAAGCACATATCGGCACAATATCACTTTTTTTCTTTGACTTGTTAGCTTTGTGTATGCCAAATTTCATGTCAATCCAAGCGGTTCTTTAAATTTTAAAGGTTTTGCAATATTTTACCGTTAATGAATGGACTAATAACCATGAATATCGTTTTCTTTATGTTTAGTGACTAGTGACTAATCTTAGTATTTATTTCTAAATCAGTAGTTTGTTATAAATTCTTCTTCATCTTGATGTGCCTATCCGTGACGAATGTTGGCGATCATCTTCACTTTATCTTCAGAAACACGGAAAAGCTGCACAGATGTTGTGTTGAACCAGGTTCTGAGGTTCTTTAACCAGGATGTTCTTCTTCTTCCTGGACCTCGCTTTCCAAATATTTTTCCTTGCAGGATGGCTTGTAGGAGGGCATATCTGAATTCATTTCGCATAATGTGTCCAAAGTATTGCAAATTTTGAGGTTTGATGGTGGTTAGTACCTCTCGGTTCTTCCCCATTCTTTTAAGGACCTCCTCATTTGTGACCCGATCTCTGTGATCTTTGTTATAAATTAATAGTTTAGAATTTTTTCCAAGCATACAAATTCATCTTTCTCTTCTTTTTAATGCGAACTTTCCAACACAGTCTCTTATCTAAATGTCTCCCAAGGTATTGTGCAGAATCTACAGTAGGGATCTGAATGTTGTTTATTGGAGTCTGATATCGCTCTCTTTTATAAGTTTTATTCACTGAAATCTTGAGTTTTCTTGCATCTTCTTCATAGTCTTCACCAACTGATCCGATAGCTTGATCTTTAGCGAGAATGCTTATTATATCTTCTTCAAATTCTAAAATATTATTAGTGTATAATAGGTAGAATAGGGTCATAGCACACTACCTTGCTGTACCCACGCCTTAATTGAAATGACGGGGATGGAACCAAGCATATAACAGAAGTGATAGTGCGATACTACCCGAATAGCAAGAGATTTAAGTCCAGCATACACCAGAACATCAGGAAAGATCTTTAAAAAGATGACCGGATAGCTGACAATTAACATTACAAATACTACAATAAATAACTTAAGATCGGACAAGAATAGGCCTAAAATTGTCAACAGGTTTATGTTCTCAAAAACTGATAGTGTGTAAAAAATTTATTAAAATGAGCTAAGTACTTTCGAAATATCAAATGTCATCATCAGAGCTTCGTCTTATAGTTATAAAAACCTCATAGAAGAGTAATATTGTTGACAAACAATACATTAAAACTACTCTTCTATCAACAATTACTCTTCTATGAGGTTTTTGTACCTATAAGATGAAGCTCTGATGATGGCATTTGATATAATATAACATCATATAATTTTTTACACACTATAGTTTTTGAGCACATACACCTGTTGCCGGTTTGACCTATTTAGAAGTGTGTACCTACTAGTTATACAGTCTTTTGCAATTTAAAATGTGTACCATAATTTTTAATTTGTATAAAATATCTTAGTATGTATTAACCAAAGCAACAAAAAGTAAATTAGATATACAGAGTGAGTTTTATGTATGGAAACACTCAATTTTTATAGATTTTGGTTGGTAGGGGTTTTCTAATGCGAGCGATATTATAGTTCTAATTACATTGTTGTCAGATCTTCCGTTTTTTCTGGAAATGTAATGAACTTTCTTATTTCAAATGAAATACCCTTTATATTTTTTGCGTTTTGAAGTCCTTAAGAAATACTGATTATTTTTCATGTTACATTCCCTACACCAAAATGCCATAATTTCGGAGATATTGCTACATTTATTAAAAAAAATTTTAAACAAATTATAAAAATCAATTTTTGTCTGCCCGGGTAGACATTATTTTAGGTTTTTTGAAATATGGCGAACAAAAAAGTTTTTTGTAATTTTTCTGTAAAGTTAATCGTTTTCGAGTAATAAACAATTTAAAACTGAAAAAAAAATCGAATATTGACGATTTTCAAGGTTCAAAAACACAAGTAAAAAATATAATTTTTGAAATTACATAGTACCTAAATTCAAGTAAAACTTTTCTTCTAATAGGTTGCCATAAGATTTCTTGGCTCATTTTATTCTAAAATATTACTTTTTAATTTTTATTGAAGTGCATAGTATGAGAAGACAGGCGATCGGGCTGCACTAACAACTAAAAATCAATGTTTTAAAATGAAACAATCTCAAATTACTTATCGGTGGCTGATAAAATAAGGCTTGAGCTTGAATTTGGTTACTTCTTGTTAATTTGTGCTCTTGAACCTTGAAAATCGTCATTATTCGTTTTCTTTTTCAGTTTTAAATTGTTTATAACTCGGAAATGATTAATTTTAGAGAAAAATTACAAATGATCTTTTTTGTTCCCAATGATCCAAACAACCTAAAATAGTAATTACCATAGCCAAAAAAATTGATTTTTATAACTTGTTTTATTTTTTTTTAATCAATGTAGCAATAACTCCGAAATTATGGCATTTATTTATAGGGAATATAACATGAAAAATAATCAGTATTTCTTAAAGACTTCAAAACATAAAAACTATACATGGTATTCTATTTGAAATAAGAAAGTGCAGTAGATTTCCAGAAAAACGGAAAATATGACAACAATGTAATAATTAGCACTATAATATCGGCCGCATTAGAAAACCCCTATATACCAAAATCCATAAAAATCGTGCAAGCCGTTTTCGAGTTAATTGAGTGTTTCCATACATAATACTCACTCTGTATTAGTTTAGTTATATTAGAAATATTACAAAAAATATAAATAGGTAAATATATTTTTTTCATGTACTTTCTTTTTTCCAAAGCTAAACAAAGACTATGTCTTCGAATTATAAGATGTTATTTCCGATAAACTACTAGGACAGTTTTCTACTGAACTGGAAAAAGGAACACCCAAATGTAATGGTTTGTTTTACACGTATGTGAATGGAGCCAGGTTGATAATAACAAAGGTGTTGATGTTAACAGCTCCACGAGAGTGAAATTGCTATATTTAGCCATGTCACTCACAAAATATTCTGATATAGCCGCTAAAGGCGTGTGATGACCGCCTAGCCGCTATATAATTATCGTAATAACTATTTTTTACGTTTTGTACATATAATCAAGGGTCAAGAGTCAATAATTTTAGTAAGTACGTTAACCCTTTGGTTTTGCCGTGCTTTTATTGAATATTTGATTTTCAGGAATGTAATAACAGTTTATAAGTCCTGTTCGTACAATGTTAAAACTTTGCATTAAAATTTGATAATTGTACATATTAAAATGTACTTCGGTAACAATTGCAAAAAATAGTTACCTATGTAAAGGCTAAACCTAAAGAAATCCTATATGGGTGAAAATGGTTTGTCGAAAATGGTTTTCATACCCGGAAGCTGCAACTTGTTCAAGTCGATTTATTAGTATGCCAATATGCTATTCAAAAGTTTACCAACATTTTCCCACAAAAAACTATTTATTTATAACAATTTTTAGACAAATTTCCTAAAATTGGGTGAATTTGCCAATTTCAAAATAGGTACCTATAGTTTTTTATAGTTACGTGCTCGGCAACTATGCCCACCCGCACGGGGGGCGATTACAAACAATATTGCAAGAGGTATATATAATAGCATTAATAAGTTCTTACTTCACTGAATTGATGATATTTGACATGCAAGTGTTTCACTGTTATTTCGCACTGACATGTTTGATAGATAGACCGAACATTCTGATGTCATCAGGAAGCTGTGTGTTAGCTTGGCGTGGGCTTTACGAATTTTTCGTACAATTTCAAGGCCTTGTATAGAGAGTCCCATGTGGTCAGCATAAACTAGCTTATACAAGGTTTAAAGTGCTGGATTGTACGTAAGGACGAATTTAAGGAGCTCCAGTGGGTTTGCCATAATCTTCAGGTGAATCTGTACGTTCTGTTTTTAAATCTGTGAAAATTTGGATGTGAATTGTTGACGTGGTATCTGTTGAAGCTGAAGCTGTTTTAGCGTGCTCATCTGCGAGTTGCCAGGTGTACCAATCTGAGACGAGAGACGTGAGAATTGATATACAGTAGGAAAAATGAAAGAATACCCATGAACGAACATATAAAACACGCTGTATTTTCCTGTCACCGTGTCACACAAAAAATTGGCCAGCGCAAGTACATGTAATAATTATTGTTACATGTACTTGCACTGGACAATTTTCTTTGTGACACGGTGACAGGAAAATACAGCGTGTTTTATATGTTCGTTGATGGGTATTCTTTCATTTTTCCGACTGTATATGTAAAAATAAGCTTAGCGTTAAATGTAGAAAGGTAATCAGTTGACAAGGGGATGATCGGTAAATAATTCCTGAATGCATAAAATGGAAGCTAGAGAGTCTATACAAATTGCAACATTTTTGTTCTGGAGGTTAATATGCTTAACAGCCTGTAAGACACTATACACTCTCCAATATGTACTCTGCACAAAAGAGAAATAAGAGAAGCACAAATTAGATTGTTTTTAGAAGTGACTGAACAGCCAACTCCCAAATCACTTTTGGAACCATCGCATCGGTTATTGTGTATATTTTCAAAAAATGCTATGAGTTCTTTAGGTGTTTCGTGTTTACTGAATTTAGTTAAATATGTTTTAGTTTGGGGGGGGGATGTATAATCCAAGGAGGAATTGGATGTAAGGGAATGGGATTTGCGAGAGTAAAGTTTATGTATACAGGTTTTAGTACTGTAGAGAGGGGGTATAGGTTGTTATGAATAAAAAGGCGCGAGTGAAATGTTAAACCCGATATTTTCCAATAAAGATACGGCTCAATCCACAGAGAACGGCAGTTCTCACCAGTGGCGCACAACACCCCTACATGCGACACTATATATACACGAAATTTTCGATTTTCTAAACCTGACTGAATTGAAAATTGGGCCAAATCCCATCTTAAAGTTTAGGAAAAGACTCGTCCATTCATATGTCAACCATCAATTTTGGTCCAAGGGTGTGGATTTTACGGCCCTTCCCATTTAAAGCCTGTTTTTCGTTCTCGTCCCCAAAACTCCCAAAAATTTTAAAAATTTAAGCCCGACCTTTGCGGCTTCTGATAGCACAGATAATTACCTTTCCAACGCATGTTAAATTTTGAAAATCGGTTATACCATTCAAAAGTTATCGAGCTCAGAAATATGACTCAATTTTTATTTAAAAAATGGAAAATGTTTGTGGATATGTATGTATGTATGTATGTATGTATGTGTGTGGAAAAGTTACACCGATCTGAATGTTTTTTTCTGTGTTTCAAGAAGGTGTGAGGGCCGATTCAGAACCGTTCTAATTTTTGACTTCTGACTACCCTTAAGCCAGCTAGAGGGCTAGGTAGATACAAAGTAGCATATTTTTTGGGCGTATATATCTTAGGTTCAAGGAAAGGCAGGAAAACCGCAAATACACCAAATCAATAGGGTTGAGTTAAGCTTTCAAATGGCGCCTAAGCAATCAAGCTGAGATATACACACTGCTCACCATAGCCAAAAAACTGAAAAATTAAACTTTGAAAATGTTGGTTTTTCGACAATTACTCAAAATTTCAACCTACGAATTGCGCCAATAACTGAGAGTTTATAGAAGGACTCAGGACGCGTCTAACGGTGTATACCTCATATCAGGAAAAATTCGAATTTTTAAGTTATAGGATTCATAAATATGATCAAATCTATTTCTTATGGGAAAAACTGGTTTTCAAATTCAATAATTCCTGTAATACGTTCAGTTATCACACTGGATCTTGGACGCATCAGATACTACTTGTCAATACGTTTCAAACTCATGTTTACTGATCAACATCAGGTAAGCCGTTCAGAAGTTATAGAGCTCCAAATGTATAATTAGTCCAGGAACTGAAAATTTTCACTTCGCAATTTTTACAGAAAGGATAGATTTGCTTGAAAATTTGACAATAAATAGTAGATAGTCCAAGGACAAAAATCTATATGATGCAGAAATACGCTTTTACCATGGAGTGGTTGCCACCTCATCTCGAGGGTGGAAATTTTTTATTATATTTTGACCGCAAATGCTGGTAAAATCATTAATTATAAGCAAAAAATGTTCATTATACATTTTTTTTGATAAAATTAATAGTTTTCGATTTAGTGGTTATCGAAGCTGTTAGTTTTATATCGAAAAAATTATCAGAGAACGGCAGTTCTCGCCAGTGGCGCAGAAATACACCCCCTACACGCGACACTATTATATGCACGCAATTTTCAATTTTCTAAATCTGACTGACTTGAAAATTGTGCCAACTCCCATCTTCAAGTTCAGAAAAAGACTCACCCATTCATATGTCAACCATCCATTTTGGTCCAAGGGTGTCAATTTTACGGCCCTTCCTATTTAGGGTCTGTTTTTCGTTCTGGTCCCCAAAACTCCCAAAAACTTCGAAAATTTAAGTCCGACCTTTGCGGCTTCTAACAATGCTGATCATTACCTTTCCAACTCATGTCTAATTTTGAACATTACCAGAGAACGGTAGTTCTCGCCAGTGGCGCACACCCACACCCCCCTACACGCGACAGTATATATACACAAATTTTCGATTTTCTAAATCTGACTGAATTGAAAATTGGACCAACTTCCATCTTAAAGTTCAGAAAAATACTCAACGATTTATATGTCAACCATCCATTTTGGTCCAAGGGTGTAGATTTTACGGCCCTTCCTATTTAAGGTCTGTTTTTCGTTCTCGTCCCCAAAACTCCAAAAAACTTTAAAAATTAAGTCCAACCTTTGCGGCTTCTAATAGAACCTGACCATTACCTTTCCAACGCATGTCTAATTTTGAAAATCGGTTATACCATTCAAAAGTTATAGAGTTTAGAAATGTGACTCAATTTTTATTTAAAAAAGGGAAAATGTTTGTGGATATGTATGTATGTGTGTTTGAAAGTTAAACCGATTTGATATTTTTTCTCTGTGTTTGAAGAGGGGGTCAGGGCCGATTTAGAACTGGTGTAGTTTGTGACTTTTGACCACCCATAAGCCAGCTATACGCCTTGGTAAGTACAAAACGGCATATTTTTTGGGGGTATATATATTCGGACCAAGACGAGGCAGGAGAACTGCAAATACATCAAATCAATAGTGTTTATCAATATTTCAAATCGTGTTTAAGCCGTCAGGATCAGACATACACACAGCTCAGTATAGCCGAAAAACTGAAAAACTAAACTTTGAAAATTTTGGTTTTTAGACAATTGCTCAACATTTCAACCTACGAATTGCGCCAGTAACTTAGCGTTTGTAGAAAGACTCAAGACGAATCTAACGGTGTATACCTTATATCCGGAAAAATTCGAATTTTTAGGTTATAGGCTTCATAAGTATGATAAATATATTTCCTGTGGGAAAAACGGTTTCTCAAGCTCAATAATTCCTGTAATAGGTTCAGTTATCATACTTGACCTTAGATCCATCAGATACTACTGGTCAATACGTTTCAAACTCATGTTTACTGATCAAAATCGGTTAAGCCGTTTAGAAGTTATTAAGCTACAAAAGTATAATCCAATTAACGATTATTCCCGAAATGGTTTATGTAGTTGTAGTGGTTACGACGCTAAATTTGATCTAGCAACGGGCAATCCGATTTCATTTACTGGCCATCTCAATATTTTTGTTTCAATCTATTTCGAATAGAAAAAAATCTAGTGTACATTCGATGGACACTAGATCATTTGGGATATAATGCAACAAAGGTGACCATTTATAAAGCTTGACGTGTAATAGGGGAACATTGCATTTTACTTCATACATTTAATTTATAAATAACTTTGAAAAACTCCTGGTACAAGAATAAAAAACCGCTAAACGCCGTAAAAATGAGTGGCGCATAAAATATTCCAGCTACAAAAGATCTGATATGAATATTACCATTGATTAAAAAAACCCATAGATAGCTCACCTCTTGGTAACCGAAAGACGTATCAACAACTAGATGGCGCTACTCGAAAACCGTATCGAGATTTCTCATTCTCTCTCTGACTTGCGAGGAGGTAGGAGTAGTGTCAGGGCCGAACTTACCCTATAGGTGTATTATCTGTGACAGGCAGGTGTTGTGACAAATTAGAGCGGAATTTTATAAAAAAAGGACTCATATTTTAGACAAAATGGCCTCTGTAACTCATAAGTGTGTTTACGCGGGATGTTTTGAAAGAAACGATGGAACAAATAATAATATATCTTTCTTTAAATTTCCACTGAAAGACGTAGAGCGTACAAAAATTTGGCAAAAAAACTGCGGGAACATTGATATTTTATTGATGGATATCACTGACCTTATACAGAGGGTAATTTGCCAGCATCATTTTGCAGTGGAACATATTTACCAAAGTGGCCAAAGAAAGTTATTAAGGAAAAATGCTGTTCCTCTAAAATTTACACAGTTAACAACTGATTTAGGTGAGTACTCAATTTTATAAATATTTTTATGTTTGCCTAATGCGCTTTGTCAATGAGAATACTACTATTAAAATATATTTTATATAAAATCAGTGGATATTGAATGATTTAAATATTTTTATACAATTAAATCAAAAGAGATTTTTTTTTTAAATATGAATGCGTTGTTACTATCACTCCAGAAATAATGATGATGCTTGTTTTGCTTTAATTAAAATTACACATACATTTCAATGATTACACCTATTTTAGGTGATATCCCACCAGTATGCTCTACATACGTTTATTGCGGTACGAAACGTAAAAGATCTACAAGTGACGATTGTATGGTTAGGTCAACTCCATCGCCTAAGAGATCAAGTAGTAGTCTCAGTGATATTTCCAGTTTTGAAATTAATTTGCCCACAAAACTTGAAACTGAATTGACGGAGAAGGTAAAAAAATTGGAGTATCAAGTAAATGCTTTAAAGAAGAAGTGCCGTCAGAAGAACAGTCAGCGTTGTAGAAGAACAACAAAAAAAAAATCGGCAACCAAATTCATGTTACAGGTACTGTTAGAAAATAAAAGCAAATACGTGCACACATTTGTTAATATGCAGTTTTCACACAAAACTCGTTCACAATGGAGTCACAATGAAAAGGATTTAGCTCTGGCCATTTATTATAAGTCTCCTAGTTGTTACAAATTTTTAATTAGATCTCTTAACTTTATATTACCTTCAGTAAAAACAATTCAAACTTGGTTGCGTGTCATAAAATTAAGAACTGGTTTAAACACTTCCTTAATTGACAAGTTGAAGAAAAAAGCAGAGACAATGGATGAGTTGGAAAAAATTTGTGTGTTAATGTTTGATGAAATTTCTTTGAAAAAAAAATTGGAGTACAATAAATTAGATGACATTATAGAAGGGTTTCAAGATTTAGGTGCTTTAGGAAGAACAAACAAACTTGCCAACACAGGTCTGGTTTTCATGATGCGCGGCTTGCTACATAACTGGAAGATTCCGATTTGCTATTTTGTTACAGGTGGTCCAATACATAGCGACAACTTAAAAAACATTGTAGTTGAAGTTGTTTCAAAATTACAAAATATTGGGTATATACCAAAAGTGTTAGTGTGTGATCAAGCATCTAATAATAGAGCTTTATTTAAGCTGTTAGGCGCATGTAAGGATCAGCCTGCAATAGAAATAGGAAATCAGAGGATTTTCACTGTTTTTGATACACCCCACTTATTAAAAAGTCTAAGAAATAATTTTCTTAACAAAAAGTTGACGTTTTTTGCAGATTCTAACCAGATATCGTGGCAAGATATTGAATACACATACAACATCGATAGAACCAATGTGAGAGCACGATGCATGGTGAAAATAACAGACGTTCACATAAACCCTAATAATTTCCAAAAAATGCGTGTAAAATTAGCAGCCCAAATTTTTTCCAACTCAGTTGCCTCAGCAATATCAACAGCAAAATCTGTAGGCCAGTTACACACCAAAACGGCTCCTTATACTGCCGAATTTTTAAAAATTATAAATAATATTTTTGATGGTCTTAACAGCAAATATTGTAGTGATAGTAACCCAAACAGAAAGCCAATGTCAACTTTAAGCAAGTCAACTGAAAACTTAAAAGCAGGTTTAGAATATTTTAAAAAAATTAAAGTTTTTGAAAATCAGAAAGAGAGAAATAATATTCACTGTCTACACGGCTTTCAGTGGACAATTTTGTCAGTTTTATGTTTGTGGGAGGAACTTCAAAAATATAATGTGTCATATCTTTTAACATCTTTTCTGAACCAAGATCCTCTAGAAAATTTTTTCTCTATTGTGCGCAATCGGGGTGGTTACAATCCAACACCTAGTGTTAGTCAGTTAAGAATTGCCATTAAGCATAACACAAATATTAAACTAAAAATTGCTTTAGACAATGGAAATTGTGAAATAGCACAAACTGATAATTTAGATTTAACCCACGAAGTAACCAGCGTCGAAATATCTGACGAGTCCATTGAAACCCAAACAGTTCATGTAGAACAATCTTTAGACATGCAAAAGGAAAATAATGACAACCAAATTTTAAGCACGGCACATTCCAGCAAATGTAGCATAACAAATTTAGAAACGTGTGCTGTTACATATGTCGCTGGTTATATTTACTATAAGATTATAAAGAACTTGAATTGTGGTAAATGCCAGGAAGACTTGCTAAAAGACAACAAAATTCTATTACAGAAACACGAATTAATGTTACTTTTCAGAGATTATGGCGCAAATGAAGAAATAAAGTTTCTTCAGAGACCATCAGATTTGTTTGTTACTATTACTACAATATTGTTAGAAAAGTTTCACGAGGCTTTTAATTTATTTAAAGTAGATAATGCAGTTTTCGAAAAAATTGAAACCTATGTGACTAACCATATTTTATTAACTACTAATTGGCTTAAAAGCTGCGAAGACCATAAAAGGAAAATTATAAAATTTTTGGTAAAAATCAAACTTTTTAAAACTTGTCAGTGGTATAACGTTAATGAAAGCAAACAGAAAACTAAAAGGGAAAAGATTCACAGAAAATTACTTATTTTCGATAAAAGTAAAGGTAAACAAACATCAAAATGCAAAAATTCGACAAATAAACAGCAAAAAATTCAACAGACTGACAGCCACAAAAGTAAACAAACCAGAAACGTCACAAATTGTATTTAAAATGTGAAAACGTCTTTTTTTCTACCTAGATCTTTTCAATGTACTGAGTTTAGTGCGTTCATAAAAATAACATGTGTTTTTACTTAATAACAGGCGGTAGCTGGTTTGTCTTTAGTTTCATGCGTGGAAGAGAATGATGCTAGATAAAAAGTATATGTTTTATCTCGCCGGGTATGAATGACGCACGGGTAAATAACCGTGGACTTAACTGTATGTTAAACTACACTATCAGCTTTAGTCTCTATATACAGTAGATATTAACAAGTATTTTATAATATCAGGAAAACAATACCAGTATGTCTTAAAACCTTGGAATCATATAGAAAACTTTTTTATTAAGTTTAGGGGAAAATGTATTATTGATAAAAACTTGCATGTCTCAAAACTAAAAATAAAAGAATCAGATGTCAGATATTATGAGTCGTATACCAAGTTTGTTAAAAAATATTAATTCTTCTCAAGAGTCATATACCTTCATTTTTAAAGCACTTTCATATAAATATTAACGTGGTTTTTAATTGTTCTCGACTTTTAATAATAATAAAATGTTTCAATATTGTCAACAATGAAAGTACTTCTTCAGAAAAAGAAATAATAAATATATATCTTTTTTTCCCAATATTTTAATTTTACAATCTTATCACAGTATATAGAGGTTCCCTCTTTATACTGTGATCTTAGTTTGAAAAGAATTAACATTCAAATATACTTATTTACTTTGTTTTTAAATATGATCTCATTAGTGATGTTTTAAACTTTCTAATCCTGTCTGTTTAATCCAGCTTTTACCTATTGTTCCTAGGCAAATGGCCTTCAACTATTTATATGTTGGAAATTCCCTGTCACTTTATCAAGATATGTATGTACTTACATTATTCATTTTGAACGTTGGGAATTTGTGGTATTTTTTCAAAGAAAGATAATAATCTATTGTATTTGGTACTCACCACTACTTTTTTTTAAAACATCGATGTCTTAATTCTAGAAAGTCCTTAGATAATTTTTAAATGTAAAAAGTATGCGATCGAACAGTAAATCATATTGATTTTAGTTCACCTCTGTACAATTTCTTATTTTGCACAGACTTCTATATTGCCTTTTCTAGATAAATTGTCAATTTTTTGTAGTAGAATGTTACTATCAGAACAACATTTATATCCTCTTCTTCTTGTCGAAGTTCCTTCTCATATCGAAGGTTGGCCATCACTACAGCTATCCGTACCTTATTGGCGCCTGCTTTGAAAATATCTATTGAGCTGCAACTATACCACTCTCTTAAGTCTCTCAGTCAGGAAATTCTTCTTCTACCTATGGATCTTTTACCCTTAATTTTACCTTGCATTATGAGCCTAATATCTCATATTTCGCTCCTCTGGTAATTTGGCCTAAATCCAGCTTTCTTGTATTGATGTTCTTTATCACCTCGCAATCCTTTTGTAACATTGTAACCTTCTTAATACTTTTGCATTTGTAACTCGTTAGATCTAGGTATTTTCAAAATCCCTCTATAGCACTACATCTCAAATGCTTCCAACTTATTTATATTGTCTACTTTTAGTGTCTAGCTTTCCATTCCATGTAACAAAGTCGAGAACACGTAGCATCCTAAGGCTCTTATCCTCAGCTACAGAGGAAGATCTCGATTAACAAACATTTTTTTCATTTTTATAAATGCTTGTCTTGCAATTTCAATGTGTGTCCTGATTTCTCTAATAGATACATTTTGGTAATCGTTTTTATTTACCCAGGTTCCTAGATATTTGCAGTTATTTTGTAAAAATTTATAGCTATATATTAGGTTTTATTTTTGGTAAATTAATAATGTAGATATTTGAATACTTCAACTATTGCGATTAATTTAGCTGTAGTTATAGTAGTATTATTGTCTAGTTTTATAACATTTTTATTTATTTATTTAATTGGAATTGGTAAATGCCATACAGCCAGTCACAACATGATACAATTTTCTAAATATAATCTTAACTATTATAAAACTATAGCTAAAATTACAGTAGAAAACTATAATAGAAACCAATAATACCATTGAATCACGGTTTTTACTCCAAATTTTAAATAACCGCTTGGGTTGACACGAAATTTTGGAATACATATAGGAAAGAAGAAAAGTAATTCTAAGCAAGTTAATACTTTTCGAGGTATTTGCGAGTAAATATGTTCATTTTTCAACAAAAAAAAAACACTTTTTAGGTGGGTTTTTGCAAATAACTGAAAAAGTAAATATGTATTTTACCGAAAAAAAGGTTTCCAGTAAAAATATAGCTTCTAAAAAGAGAAAAAAATGGTGTATGTATGAACTCTCTAGACCCAGTAGAAGCAAAGTTGTAACTAATGAAAAATAGTTTCATATCTGTCAAATTTCAAAGCAAATATTTCAACGTGAAATAACCAAAAAAGTTTACACTTTTTGGGGAAAACTCAGTACGACTTTTTTAAAGTGTTCAAAAAAATATTCATTTTTGTTTTTTAATAAGTTTCTAGCATAAAAAGTAAGTTACGCTCAAAATAAAGTTGGTCAAAAAAACTCGGGAAAATCAGCCCCCAATTAGCATTTTAAATCAAATTAATCGTTACCGCTTCCCAAGTTACTTTACTTATGTATTATTTATACTGATCTGTAAGTTTCATTTGTTCAAAGGGCTTATTTTTTAACAATTTTTTTTATTTTGAAAAAAATGTTTTTTTCAAAATAACTTAAAATTTATTAGTGACACCAAAAATCACAAAGAGTAAAAAAAATGTAGGTTTTGCTTTTCTGAATATTTTGGATTTTTTGTTTTTCTGTAAGGCAAAAATTGGTATAGATGTGGCTGTTCAAAATTTGCATACACTCGTGATTTTTGACTAGTTCAAGCCCTTTCAACTAGAGCTCCTTCAAAAATTTCCACTTTGAACCGATGAAACAATACATACACGAGTAAAGCAAGTTGTGATCTTGTGAAGTTGTAACGATTAATTTCATTTAGGATGCTAATTAGGGGGTGATTTTCACGATTTTTTAACAAAAAAATAAGAACCAAATATATTTTGATCATAACTTGCTTACTTTTGACGCTAGAAACTTAACAAAAATAATATAAATAAACCTTTTTTAAACACTTTAAAAAAAGTTGTAATGAGTTTTCGTCGAAAAGTGCTTCATTTTTTTTATTATTTCACGTTGAAATATTCAACATGGAATTTGACGAAAAAGAACTTATTTTTCAATAACTCGAAATAAGTATTGACGTAGTGAAAAAAACTCTATAGAACAAAAGTTGCTTAGAATTAGTGATTTTAGGCACTTCTGAACTTATCTTGAACATATATTTTTTCACTCCCGAGAAGGGGTGATACTGAACCATAGGGCCAAAGCACACATCGGTACATCATTTGTTTTTCTTTGACATCTTAGCTAGGCGTAAGCCAAATTTCATGTCAATCCAAGCGATTCTTTAAAATTAGGAGGTTTTTTGCAATATTTTACCGTGAGTGAATGGACTAAATCTGGAAATAAATTATGTATCTTAGCTTGAAATATTTTAGTTTGCATCAATTCTGGAAATTAATTTGTTTGAAAAGTTACAAAAAAGTAATTTACATGACATGTAATTTATCACTGCTAATTTTATTATGTATTTTATATTTTGTTATTCCTTTGTAGTGTATTGATAAATAAATAATTTTTAAAAATCCTCTACTGTTTTCATTAATCAATTTTTAGCGTTTTTTCTGAAGTAAAATCGGAATTCCATAATATAGATTACAAGCACGTTAAAATTATTTGTGAAAATGCTGAATGCCACCCTTATATTGTCGTCTATTGCACTGGACAATGGCTGGAGCAGGTAACTCAAATTTATTTTTCAATCTTGGCAAAGATTTCAATTAATGTCGCCACCATACAGTCAGGTAGTACTTAGGCTTGAGGGGTAAAGAGGTGTAAGTAGGCGGAGTTTAACACTGAATTCGTTTTTACCTTTGAGTGAGGTATCTATGTGTGTGTTTATAATCAATGATATTACGTGGCGCGAAAATGGATTTTCATTAGATGCAAAACAAAATTCTAGTTTTATTTTAAAAGATTTTTCCATAATATTTGCTAAATTTGAAGTAAACGCGCCACAAAAGAGTTTCAAAATTTAAACTGTATCAAAGTTACGCTTTTGTGGCGCGTTTACTTAAAATTTAGCAAATATTATGGAAAAATCTTTTAAAATAAAATTAGAATTTTGTTTTGCATCTAATGAAAATCCATTTTCGCGCCACGTAATATTCATATCAGATCTTTTGTAGCTGGAATATTTTATGCGCCACTCATTTTTACGGCGTTTAGCGGTTTTTTATTCTTGTCTTCCTTATACGGGAAGATAATTAAAAGGAAAAATAAGTAGAAAGTCTGGAGAGATAATTAAAAATATTGGAAATATTGGATAATGGACAGTTGAAAATGAAAATACCAGATGCCAGGTAACCTAAATCTAAGTTCAAAAAGCCACTTACTGACTCTTTTCTAAGAAAAGACTAAATGGAGTCGAATATAACGAATCTCATAATATCAGATGAAGCTGGTAAACTGAATATGATCTAAAACTGAAAAAGTATAATTGTTGAACATCTTGACATTAAGAATGATGCAACAGAAACTCTAAAATCAAACAATAAAATAACCAAAACAAGTAAAGGTAAAGTAAATAAAGTTTAAAAATAAAAGAATGAAATTAAACAAACGAAACCAATAAACTCAGAGAGTGATGAAAATATTAAACCTAATAATCAATATCTAGTGCATATATAAATAATGGTTTTTGTATTTATTTAAGATGTCTATGTAATATTTTGGAGAAAAAGGTGTGAGCCAATTTATCTTCGTTTAAAAAACTGCAATAATTCCCACATGTTGCGTGCATCATCGTTCGCCGTGGGGTCAAAGCATTACAAAACATTTAATTGCGTCGAGTATCATCAGTAATTAATAATTAAATTGGAGGTTGTGGCAGTCTCCTTCAGAGAGCATCGTCTCCCCCACGTCCCTACCTGGTGAATTATGGGCCGGTCTCGTTACCGCGGGCAATACACCTCCGAAACGAATAAATAACCTGCATTTCTTCTTCTTCTCTTCGACCGAAAGAGGATGTGAGAATTTTTATCGTGTCAGGAATTACGTCAGGGATTAATGTTGCTGAAGAGTTGTTGATCTGATGGACATGATGAATTGGATGGGTTGCGAAAAGGTATCAAGAGCGTATTGCACTATACATAATTTTCTACTGCTCACTAATTAAAAATGAAATCATGCGGTATCTTTAGCAATATGATCTACTACAAAACATTTCTTAAAAAATTTAAAAAAAAAATCCTAATTATGAGTTTGGATTATTATATTCTTTTAAATAAAAATATTATATAGGGTGAGGCAGATAACTGGCCTATTAGAAATATCTCGAGAACTAAAGGTAACAGAATCATGAAAATTGGAATAAAGGGGTTTTGAGGAATGATCTATTAAATGAAAATATTTTCATCTCTTTGCAACTTCCAGTTATACCGGAAGTTGCTTATAACTTGGTTTTTTTAAATGGGACACCCTGTATATTTTTACATTTTTGGATTCTCCTCAATATCTTCTTTCTTAAAATATGAGATTTTGTAATACTATACAGGGTATTCACACCCTGTAGAATTGTAATACTTTGACATTAAAAACTCTGCTTACGTTCAAGTGATTTCTAATATAGTCTATTATTGCTAAGAATCATTAGTATAGCTTATTTTGAAATTTTAGTATACAGGGTTGGTCGAAACTCGGAATGAATATTTTCTGAGTTTTCTTGAATAGAACACCCTGTATTTTAGTATTGTAATGAAATGGTATTTCATAGTACTTTTTAATTTTATAAGTATTCCCTATACCTAACTGCTTTAATTTGTGAGTTATTGGTGATTATAGCTAAACATTAATTGCAACAAAAAATACGTAAAATTTTATTAGGTTGGCCGTGAAAATATTCAATTACAAATAATTTTTCAGAAATAAATACATATTAATCCAGACTGATCCTTAAAATTACCAATAATGGTTTAGCTATCAAAATACCTACGTAATTAAGATTGTTGGTGCGACTAACAATTAAGCACAAATTAAAGCAGTTAGGTATAGGGAATGCTTGAGAAATAAAAAAGTACCATAAAATATCATTTCACTACAATACTAAAGTACAGGGTGTTCCATTTAAGAAAACTCAGAAAATACTCATTCCGAGTTTCGACCAACCCTGTATACTAAAATTAAAAATTTAGCTATACTAATGATTCTTAACAATAGTAGACTATATTAAAAATCATTTGAACGTAAGTAGAGTTTTAGTTGTCAAACTACTACAATTCTACAGGGTGTGGACATTGCTACGAAATTAATAAAAAAACGTAATTATCTTTTAAAATACCCTGTATAACATTACAAATCCTCATATTTTAAGAATGAAGACATCGAAGAGAATCCAAAAATGTAAAAATATACAGGGTGTCCCATTTAAAAAAACAAAGTTATAATCAACTTCCGGTATAACCGGAAGTTGCAAAGAGATGAAAATATTTTCATTTAATAGATCATCCTTCAAAACCCCTGTATTCCAATTTTCATGATTCTGTTGTCTTTAGTTCTCGAGATATTTCTAATAGGCCAGTTATCTGCCTCACCCTGTATACAGTTAAGAAACGAACAGGAAGGCAGTTTTAAAATTTCAGAACTTACCTGTATTACCGTAATTAATATAAGAAATAGGCAATGCTGGTATATTTACAGGGGATTTTTAGTGAATATTGCTAACCTTGATCATGTCATAGTGGTTTCTGCGTTGTTATAAATAAAAAGAGAAGCTAATGGAGAACAAAAAAAATGGCATACCTCAAGGAAGTGTTCTGGTATGCTTTTTCTCATGAGGATCTTTCAGTGCGTCACAGTTTTTTGATTTCTTTCTAACGCATTAAATTGCATGTGACAGAAAAAAACGCACGTCGGTGATTACATTTCGTCGGTGACATTTATAACATTTATTCTAGTGGTCAATAGATGGCGCTATAATCGGAAAAAACATTCTTTACTAATTATATAATATATCTACGAATATAATCTGTACAACTTATAAGACTATACAAATCAAAGAAAATACCATTTTATAAATGCAATGAACACAATTGATTTGATTGTATGCCAAATTGCAAATAAAATGTGACAACTGTCAGATTTAACTAAAATGTCATGTCCCTAAAATGTATATTATCATGGACTTACCTTTTTTTCTATCATTTGTGACGCACTGAAAAATAATCATGAAAAGAAGCATACCGTCTCTATTTAAACTCTACACCAACGAACAGTCAATGCACCCCCAAACTGAAAGATCTGTTTACGCTGACCACTTTGGTACCGCCGTAAAGGGAAAACTCTCACACAAAGAGAGTGGAAAATGAAATACGCTTTAAATATTTAGATTTTTGACAGGCCCTAGTAACAGGATCCACTGTCAGAGTACAAGACACCAGGTTACTAAGAGAAACAACCTTCTCAGGAAACTTGTAGGGAGCAAATTGGGTGCAAACCCAGAGGTCACCACTGGATTAAATGAAACGTATAGAATACCAACCGGCTATATGAGATCTACTCATCTATCCCTACTGTACTGGGACCTGGATTCACATCACCAGAAGACAGTAGATGCGCCTAGCAATATGTGGAGAAGTTAGCATCAGCACCAATTATACGAGTTTGACGAACCGCCAGGAACCAACTGGATTAAATCAAGGAAAAGATTTATGAGAAACGTTTTTAAAAAATTATGGATTAAATAAAGGACACAAATAATTATGTAGAGTTTGTTAAAAAAAATTTAACAAACACGCATTTTAATAATACCTCCAAACGAGTACTACATATACAATATATGGTATATTTGTTTTAACAAGATTTTTAAGAGATTTACAGATCGTAAGTTACAAATACAAAAAAATATAACTGTGTAAAAAACACGCCAAGCTCGGCAATAAACTTGAACTTACTGAATCGAAAATCAAAGCCATATATCTGTCAAACGAGCGTATGCTGCTGATATAATCTCTTTATTGCTTTAATATACGGTTTTGACGCGCTGCCGAGTTTCACAATTTTTTTATAATAAATTTCGGTGCAGTAGCTGTTCCTTAAGAATTTGACAGGATCGCTGACAGACTACTTGATAGGCATCTCTCTCGCTTGGATGAAGCAAATATTTTTAAGAGATTGTAAGTTCGGTTGAAGTCTATTCGGAAGTATTTTAAAAACTATAATCTGGGTGATGATTCCAATACTCGTTCTTTTTCATTGGCTATGTGTTGTTACAGAGTTTTTTGTTGATTTTTAAACGCTTTTCTTTAGTTCAATAGTTTGCGTCAAATTTTTAGACGTTAATTTGACTGCCTTTTCTCCAATTCAAATGAATAAAAATTTGCAGAGATATGCACTCGCGGGAACAATACACGAATAGTCAATAAAAAAAATTTATGTTTATTAATTGTTATGTTTAAATAAAAAAAAACGATTTCAATGGAAAATGCTTAAATTCTCTTGTCTTTTACAATGTAAAAACTTGAAACTTTTACGGATTGTAGCTAATGATATGAACTATACATAATTTCACTTTTTACGTTAATTGTTCACGTTTTGCTTCATAAATAAACAATAAAGTTTCAAATTTTGAAAGCTCATATATTTATTTATAAGTATAAAAATCGGCGCTTATTCGTGTCAAATTTCAATACGATACGAAATAAAGCTTCAACCAAAACTCGAATTCAAAAAATTCGTGTTTTTATCGTAGTCTTAGAAAAACCACCGGTAGAGACGTTTTGTGCTGCAATTAATATTAAAAGTTGTTTTGGCGTATTAATTAAAAGCTTTTCTTTAGCTCAATTGTTTGGGTCAAATCTTTAGACGTTAATTTGACTGCCTTTTCTTCAATGTAAATGACTGAAAATTTACAGACATATGCATTCGCGGGAACAATACACGAACAGTCAACAAAAAAATTGTTTATGTTTATTAATAATTGTTTAAATAAAAAAACGATTTTAACGGAAAATACTTAAATTCTCTTGTTTTCTACAATGAAGAAACTTGAAACTTTTACAGCTTGTAGCTAATTATATGAACTATACATAATTTCACTTTTTACGTTAATTGTTTACGTTATGCTTCATAAATAAACAATAAAGTTTCAAATTTTTTGCCGATTTCGACTACTTTTCATGTTAGTACATCATATTATGTTTTATACATATTTTAATAAACATGACGATATATTTTAATGTTTGAAAAGTGTAAGACTAAAAAGTAAAAAAATAAAAAAATATGAAAAAAATTTTTTTAAGAAACGCTTTTCTTTATTTGCGAGTGACTAAAATTAAAAATATTATAAAAAAATCAACTAAAAAGCCAAACATAAAAAGAATTTAAAAAATCTAACACATTCGTTAAAAAAAGCGTGGGTCGAAAACCGTTTATTCGATGATGACGCGCCACGCTTTTCTTTAACGAATGTGTTAGATTTTTTCAAATTTTTTTATTTTTGGCTTTTTAGTTGATTATTTTATAATATTTTTAATTTTAGTCACTCGCAAATAAAGAAAAGCGTTTCTTAAAAAAAATTTTTCATATTTTTTTATTATCATTAAAGAGGACTCCATTAAGCAAAAGTAGTCACACTAAAAAATAATAGACTAATATAAAACGTTACGGAGCAGATACATGGAAACAGGACGAAAGTAAAACTAAAAAAATGTAAACTTTTGTAAACAAATTTTTAAGAAAAATCCCAAAAATATACTGACCCAACAGAATAACTAATACAAAACTATTGCAATGAACACAGTAAATCTACTACAATCGAGTAAATAAAATGAAAATGGATTGGCCATATTTTAAGAAAAGATCAAAGCAACATAACGAGACAAGCACTTGAATTCCATCCAGAGTGAAAAATAAAGAGAACAGATAAGACGGCCAAACAACAGTTGGAAAAGAACTACAACGGTAGAATACGAAAAAATTGGACTACGATGGGCTAAGTCAAAAATAGAGCAAGAAGTAGAAGTGAATGGAAGGAACTAGTACACAGTTTATCCAGAGAAGAAAGATGATGCGCAGTCAGCAATCTTACTTAGAAAATGGTTGAACACGTCTGTGCAGCTTTTACACGCTGCTTCAGATAAAATAAAGTTTGACATGATGATCTCCATTCGCCACTAATACGCACATCAAGAAGAAGAAAAGAAGAAGAATAAGGAGGTGATCGGAATGCTTCTTATCCATTCGTCGTCTATTCTTGTCTGTTAAATTTTCAAGAATCTTCCATTATTCTTCGTATAATTATTCGTATTCTTCATAGCATACAGTAAGGTGCAAATGTCTGGAATAAATTCGATATTTCGTAAACCTGCCACTTTGTGGAAAAATCCTGAAACAGCTCGATTTTTACTTTTAAATTACGATATTTTGGAATATTATATTTCATACGAGTGACGTCATCCATATGGACGTGATAACGCAATCGATGATTTTTTAAAATGAGACTAGGGGCCGTGTGATAGCTTACATGAAAGAGTATTAATTTTGTATTCAGTAATATAAATATTAACATAATTGTTTATACACAGTGACTAAAAGAAATTTTTTTAAAGTAAATTAATTGACAAAAAAGAAGAATGTATGTAATTTGTTTAATTCAAAATACATTTTACTATTATCAGACAACAGGAAAAAATACTTATTTGACAAATAAGCATTTGTTTTTCGCTTAAATTCAATGTTCAAACCAGCACTCGCCAACCACCTGCGTCTTGGAAGTTTGAACATTTAATTTACGCGAAAAGCAATCCTTATTTGTCAAATAAACATTTTTGAAGTTATACTTCTTTAGGCGCGATGGGAGTGAAATTTAATATGCGCGAATTCATAAAAAACCTTGTTCCCCGGCGCAGACGCATTATACCTTTGCTCTCGTTGGGTGTTTAAATGCAAATGACATGACCATAATTGTTCGATATGGAGGTTACGCATAAACAAATATTGTATATTAGTTTTTATTGTTGTGAGGACACAGACAAAATCAAGTTTATAATTGTAGTAACTTTTTAAATAGTTTTTAAAAGCAACAGGTACGTACTTAATTGTAAATGTTTCAGTATTGTAATAAAAAATTACATAGGTAGGTACTTACCTATTTGGAAAATGTATGTACCTATCTATTTATAGTAGGTAATGCTTTGATTTACATAATTTGATTACCAAACAAAATTTCTACCACTCTTCATCTAATATACCTATTGTTTTCTTACTCTATGTTTTGTTGTATTTTAATATTTTAATTCCCTTTGTGAACACACACACACACACACACACACACACACACACACACACACACACACACACACACACACACACACACACACACACACACACACACACACACACACACACACACATACAAAAATCAAACTACAGTGGAACCCCGATAAGTCGGCCCCCGAAAACCCGGAAGTCCGGCTAACCCGGACCGATTTTCATCAGATAAACATTTTGATTTTCAGTAATTTGTATTTTGACAACCACACCCGATTTGGGCGTCGAAATGTTAATAAAATTATTTTTCAATTTAATTGTGGCTTATTTCCCATCAAAATACATACATTGTAGTTAATTATTAACCCGGTCTATATAGACATTTCAAATAACAAAAATTGCCACAGAGCCAAATTTTGGTGGAGAGCTAGGGTATACCATAACAAATAAAGTTTAAAAAGTCCCCATCGATCCCATGTGTGCGTCAAAAGTTATTCGGGGTCAAAGGTCAAAATTTGAGATTTTTTGGATTTTTTTCGAAAACGGTAAGTTTTATCAAAAAAAAACCTTATACCAAAGTTGTAGATCTTAAAATTCTCTACAAAAATAGTCTTTACTATTTTTTTCCTAAGAGTTGCCATTCCTGAGATATCGCGATTCAAAGAGTCACATTATACATGATATGCACACGTTTCCACACCACCTGTGAGGTAGTGTGCTCGGCGCGTTTTTTTTACCGTGGTTTCCCCTGTAGGCCTACTCCACTAACTGTTTTGACAATTTTAGGATAATTTAAGGAAACAATACCGGTCAAGTTCTAGATATTACCTTATTACTGATATTGATTATTGATATTGAATATATTTTATTACTATTGATTATTAGGTTAAGTATTGTTTTGATTTCTTTAGATATTTTAATCAGATTCATATTCTTGAAAGTCTACTTCAACAGTTAAGTCTTCTTCGATTTCATCTTCTTCCTCTTCCTCTTGCTGGATGTTCAAAAATTGTTCAAATGTGACTGAGTCATTGGTCTCTTCATTAAAATCACAGGAGTCTTCCTCTGTTGTACTAAACTGGACATTTGAGCAAGACTGACCTTGGCAGTTGGTACACACTAGAGAACACAGCAACCCGACTTTTTTACATCCACATTTGGCACTACAACCTTTTTTGCAATTGCAAAAAATACTGTTAAGGAGTTTTTCTGGAGCAGGTGGGAGTAAGGTTTTAATCGGTTCCAGAGTATTATCTATTAATTTCCAACCCCAGTCTTCTGGATTCAGTTCATTGCCTAGCCATATTTGAACTTGATAATATACTCGATACAAATGTTGAAAAGCAGATGCTGATGTTGGAGGAAGACATGATAGTTGTACTTGTTTCTTGTTTCGCGTATTTTTTACAAAAGTTAAGTATCGGTATTTATCAAGACAAATAATTTTTTTTGGAGCTCCATAAACCGCAAGAAGAAAGCGAATTCCTTCCGTAATTATTGTTTGCGGTGTAGAATCAAGTTCTGTAAAAACTTTACAGCAGTCAGTCAAATCTTTTTTTTTCGAATAATTTAAGTACTGACGTTTTGCCCCTCCTGTACATTGCGGATGTAGTGTCGCAGCCGGTTATCGCATGTAAAAATAAAATGTACTTTTGGCATTTGGGATAAGCCGATAAACTATTCGAAGAATATATTTCTGTTCGCTGTTGAGCCCTTCCAGGTTTCAGAAAATAAATAACTTTATCTACTGGAGTCCATGCAGTAATCAGTACCAACAAATTAACATCTTCACCAACTACAATTGTTGTGTTTGTTGCCTTAAATTTTTCAATTGCTGTCTCAATTATAAGGACATCTGCGTCATTTTTAGCTTGTTTCACTTCAATATTCGCAGCTGTTAATTTGTCAGTTAACATGGAAATGAAACGAGATTTATTATTAATGTTGGCGAAAAATTGTTGTTGATTCGCTGGAACTGTTATATTTTCATCAAAGATAATCTCGGAACCCGATGATGTTTTTGTAGTTCGTCGACGTTGTTCTGCAGATTTAATATTCTTTGTCGAGTCATTGTAGCCGTCAAATACCACTGTCACTGTAAGCCCGTAATGTCTGCGTAGATACTGAACATATTTGTCAAAAATAACGCTAAAGGTTTCTTCTCGATCCCACACAACGTGATGTAGTAGGTACCCTCCATCAATAATGTAAGTAGCGTTTCTACGATCAACCTCAGTATTGACCGATTCAAAGCAATCATAAATTGCTGACTTTGTTGTTTTACGCATTCCAGCTGCATCGAAAAGTGATAAGGGGTAAGGAGCTAATTCATACTCAAAAAATTTTTCAATCTCATCCTCAAAAGCTTCAGTGATACTCATGCGTTGAAATAATAATACAGGATCTATAGCTACTTCTTCTTCATGAACTTTCACGGTGCTACTCGCAGCTAAAAGAGGCAGTACTTTTTCAGAGCGTTTTAATTTTATATTATTAAATGTTTCACCTGTCATTTTGGCCATTGAAGCAATCCCAACTTCACGAGCTTTATGGCAATTAATCTTATCATCACCAACCACTCCAGAAGCAATAGATATGATTTTATTAATTTTAGGAAAAGGATCATGTGATGAAAACCAGTCTAGAAGTTTTTTAATATCTTTAGCATCTTTTATGAGCCGCGAGTCACTTGCATCTACATGCTGATCTGTTGTGTCCATTCGAACATTAGCAAGAACTTGCAACCCCTCACACACAGTATTCATTGCATGCATTCCGTAAACCCATTTACTTATCACACTTTCTTTCGTACTTCTTCCTCGAGAAATGCCCCCATGTGTTTTCATAGATTTCATCATCGATTGTTCAATAATCATATCTGTTGAAGTTCCACAACAAAGTTTATCAGAACGTCGAACAGTAAAAAATCCTTCTGTAAACATTTGATAAATACTAGGATCCATTACCTCGTTCAATTGAAGCATGTCTTGTAAGTACAAGTGCGCAGACTTAGCATAAGATAAATGTCCAGATGCATGGAAATAAGGCAGCATTTCTTTAACGCAGTTCAAATGTGCTTGCCAATCTCCCATACGTTCTGCTCTTATAAACTCCTTTGCGATGGATACCATCCGAAAGTATTGTACCCATAATTGTGCGGTTGGCCCTCGTTTCTGATAATCAATTAATTTGTTATTAAACTGATCAAGTAATTTTTTACATATTTTATCATCTTCGATGTCATAGTATGAAAGAATGTTATTTAAAATATTTTCAAAGGTAATAATAAGATTTGCATCCATTTCATCATCAATAGTGAGTTCTTTTAATATTCTTAATGCTAAAGTGAGTTGAAGTATTGTATGAGATCGAACTGCTCTCGCGTAAGCATGGCCATTAAGCATTTTCTCTAAAGATTTCAGTGCATAAATTTCAGCGAGTACTTCCTTTAAACCACTTCCTTGCATAATGTATCCGGTTGCTCCAAAAAATGACATAAGCAAATGAAATCCTCCTAGTCTTATTATTATATTCGATACTTCAGATCCTTCAGGCGCAGCAGATACAATCTCACGAGCTTTCGCATACAGAGGTTGATCAAAAGTAATTATACATACTTTGTGGTTATAACGTTTAGCATTCTCTAAAGGACAAAGTAAAGTTGTGTATATTGTATTGTAATTACTTGCTGGTTGATGAACAAATGGCAAAAAAGTAATTTTTGACTTATAAAAATCTATAATATTACTCGTCACGCATTCAATGTAACCATTCCAACCAGGTAGAGAAAAATTTTTGTATTTGCCATAGAACCATGTCACATCAACTTTTTTCAAAAAAGATACTTGAGATTCACATTCATAATCAAAATTTCGCATATTTATTTTGCTGTACCCAACCACACCAGAGTTTTGATAGACCTGTATAGGTACATGGGCCTTTGCTGCAAAATCTTTTGCCGAAAGAACTTCAGTTACTCGTGGCATCGGCTCTTCTTGTAATACTGAATTTTTGGGAGTCACAACTTGGATAATACCCATTATATGAAGCGTATCATTGCCGTCCAAAGTATTTACGTTAATGTCAGCATTGTTTGCAACATATTGGATGAATGTGCCTGTTTCTGGTGGTAAAATGTGAGGTGGATGACTGAGAACTGCTGCTGCTTCATAGTTCATTGTTTCACTGTAAGAGGCGCATAAACCAAGAGACGAAAAAATTTGTATGAGACGTTTCGAAACAAACCGCCGATGAAAAAAAACTGAAAGACCCAGCTGTAGTTTAGATTTAAAGGTTCTAGGCCGAACAGCTGTCATGATGCAGTGGCTAATATTCGTACAAACTAATTTTAGATGATCTAAATTATGACGCTTGTTTTTTAAGATGACTTGTTCCAAAAAATATGACAATGATTCGGGAATATCGTTATTTATATCCTCGAACATTCTACCTGGTGAGGGGTACATAGTATTATCGAAAACACAAGATTGAATATCTTCACGAACAATTGCTGCTGCGGCTTTCAAAGTTTTTAACCGCTTGTCTTTTTCATCCAAGTCTTTTTTATCAGACCAGACTTGACTTAAAATATCTTGGTAATTGTCAATAAAACAAATAAATGTTAATTTTCCAGGCTTTTCTGTAATAATAATTCTACTACCATACTTCAATTTCAATCGTATTTTTATAGTTCTGTCATCTAAGACTACATCTTGACAAACATTCCTTAATTCATCCAACGAAAACTGGCAATCATCACTAGTTTCTATGAATTGAAACATTTTCTCCATCGCAGAGTTTACAGTTTCATCTTGTGGACGGCCAATTTTACGACCATTATTAGGTTTTAAGAAAGATTTGTAACAACTGTCATGGTATTTTGCATCAGCAGCGACTAAATCATACTCAAAATTAATACGTTCAAGAACAGCCTTCGAAACATCATCAGAACGATCTTTAGCTAATTTCAACAGGGATTCTTTGAATTTTAGTGTAGTCACGTTACGAATTATTTTTCGAAGATGCTGTGCTTTCTTTGTCTCAGATTCTTCATTGGCTTCATTGCCACAAAATAAACAGTATTTTTTAAAACAAAAATGTGATTTACTTACTCGCGTTCTAGTATGAGGTGGACTTACTTTTGAAGTACTAGCCTGTTCCTCCTCACGTTGTCTTTTCACTGCAGCGATTGAAGTTTTCCGAATGTATGATTTTCTGCAATTCACGTGTATTGTAACGGATTTTTGAGTTCTTAAATACTCAATAAACTCATCACCTCTCTCGACACTAGCCTCGATTAAATTTGGCATTCCACGATCAACCACAACTGTTTTAGTTTCACTTAAAAGTTTATTGCAAATAAAGCAAAACTGAGACATTTTTAAAACTATAAAATTGTACAAACAACGGTAACAGTACCAAATGGTAGACGCTTGTAATAAGTACTTATATTCACTTGAACTGAACCTTTAGCACTAAAAGAAACAGATAATATTATGGACCAGACCTGCCAACAATATTGCAGCCTATAAAAGACAATCTGTTCTTTTTTAAGCAATGGTATAGCCAAATGTTTTTCAAGGCCACGTGGATAGAGGAAATTCAGTTTGGGACTGATTACCTTTTGAAGAAATATTTTCAGAATAGTATAATATACTATATAAAAGAGACACAAATAGGCATTTACACTTAAGGGCCACATATGTATATACGTAGCTTATATTGCTTGGTGAGAACATTAGTGACGTAACTTCAAAAACGTTTTGTAGTAAAGTGACTTCAAAAACGTAGTTTGTAGTAAAGTGACTTGCGTCACTAATGCATGCAGAAGTGGAACTAAAGTCAAAGAGTATTACTGACGTATCGAGACTTCCGTCATTAAAGCATAATATCAAGTTCAATATTAGGAGTATGTTTAATAGATTAAGTCACAATTGGTATTTTTTGAGTTACGTCACTAATGTTCTCAGCGAGCGTCACATATAATGTATAAAGTAACTTTTAAAATCGCGATATCTCAGGAATGGTAACTCTTAGGAAAAAAATTGTAAGGACAATTTTTGTAGAGAATGTTAAGATCTACAACTTTGGTTTGAGGTTTTTTTTTTGATAAATCTTACCGTTTTCGAGAAAAATCCAAAAAATCTCAAATTTTGACCTTTGACCCCGAATAACTTTTGACGCACACATGGGATCGATGGGGACTTTTTAAACTTTATTTGTTATGGTATACCCTAGCTCTCCACCAAAATTTGGCTCTGTGGGAATTTTTGTTATTTGCCAAGCATTTTGATGTCTAAGTTGACCGGATTATATCAGATAAACATTTCAACAATAAAAATGTATGTATGTAATATAATATTTGAGAGATAATGTGAATTTGTGTAATTTGAACTATACGATAGTAAAAATGACTCATGGCACACGCCGCGCCGGCAGAAACGACAGACACCTGTCTGTAGTATTCCTTTATATATTTCAAACAGCATTGTTTAAAGACTAAAAGACTATTTAAAAAATTCTTTTTCAAACAATGGTCTTTAGTTTTCACTGTTCTTAAATAACATAACATCGATTGTGACTGTATGTATTGTGTGTAGTACAGTCTTGTATATTGTTCGCTTTCGTTTGCTTACGTTTGTGTTTGCGTGTTTTTAGTCATTTAGATGTGTAGGTACTGTGCATATTTATATATATATATATTTCATGTTTTTTCAATTCTAACGGAGTTTATCTGTAAGTATACCGTATTTTATTAATTTTTACCATATTCTCCGGCTAACTCGGATTTTTGATAACCCGGATCGGCCGCGGTCCCGATTAATCCGAGTTATCGAGGTTCCACTGTAATTTGATTAAGTTCAGAACTGCCAAGCAGTATAACGTTCAGTTAGCCTACCTTCCCACATGACAAGTACGTGTTAGTGGTCAAGACGGGTGTGTGTAAGTGGATTTCATGTCTAAGCACGCGGGTTCGAATGCCAATGCAAGTTTTTATTTTTTTTTTATTTTTTTTTACATTTTATGATTGTGAATATATTCGTTATATAATTTTTTTCAGAAAATGCGTATTTAGTTAAAATCTTTGCCAACAATTATTGTTCAGAAATCATTTCTTTGGTGCATTTTTCGATGTGTTTGTGTGTGTTTTATTCTTTTATTTTTTTTTTATTTTTGGTATCTATTGCTTTAATAAAAATGTTTGGAAAGTAGTAAGTATTAAAATTAGTTCAATATTTAAATGAAATACAAATAAACCGTTTAAAGTACATATATTAATTTCGTTGGAATCATATATAATAATAGAAGTATAACTCCTTACGTGCGTACAAAGTACACACACATGTTTTTTTTGCTGTTTTCTGACAGCAGTAAAAGGTATTTTAAATTAAATAAATTACATACATTCTTCTTTTTCTGTCAAATTATTTAATTTAAATTTTTTTTGGACACTGTGTATAAACAATTATGTTAATATCTATATTACTGAATACAGAATTGAATACCCTTTTAAATGAGCTAGCACACGATCCCTAGTGCCATTTAAAAAATCATCGATTACGTCATCACATCCATGACGTCACTCGCATGAAATATATGCCAAAATATCGTAATTTAAAAATAAAAATCAGGAATTTTCCTTGTAGTCGCCGGTTTACGAAATATCGAATTTATTTCAGACAATTGCACCATACTTTATATTGCATAGGCGTAACCAGGGGGGGTTTTGGGGGTTATAACCCCCCCCATTGGGATGTACTTTGAGCTCTATATGCTTAACACCATTACTATTCGATACCCCCGGAGACCATCAAGTAGTTGAAACCCCCCCTTAGGCTCATCCTGGTTACACTTCTGGTACCTATATTGTATAAATATATGTATTGCATAATAGCAGTATTTTCCTGATTTTTAAAATTTTTTTAATCTGGTTTATTTATCCTTCTAAAATGCTCCTTTTGCTATTATTTTTATATTGTTTTTAATTGTTTTTTAAATATAGCTAGATACCTTCCTACTGTATAAGTTTTTGATTTAATCTGGACTAACAGAGGCTTATGACAGACATATAGAGACCAATGGACATATAAGCAGTTTTCCGATGTTAAATTTTATTGACTTTTCTTCACTATTATTTTTATGGGATACATGTAATAAATGAAAATAATTTCTATCCTTGTGGTACCGGTACTTCGGTACTCACCGGATGGTGAGGCATAAGCTAAAGAAAATATCCTGGAAAATATTAAAAAATATAACATGTTATTGCAACTAACAATAGTCTAATAAAACAAAAAATTATTTCCCAATATATTATGATAATTTACATTTAGTGGATGCTCTTAAATATTTAAATCTTACCGTTCATCTCTTTTATTACATTTCTCGTACTTAAAATACTCTCATCAATCCTTTTGTCCGTTCATATTTCTACGTTCTCACGTCTTTCAGTATCAAGAAAAGTCCGGGGATTAAGAAGTTGACGAACTTTACGAAAAGCAAAAAATAAAATGGTAACGTAGCGTTGTCCTGAGATATGGAATTACTCTTAGAAAGAACGGACTTTTCTCGTCACTCTTCGAGAAGATAATTAGCAGGTATCGCTAATTGGTAATTGAGCGTGTAATCCGGAGCAGAAATCCAGTAGCTATGAATCCGCCTTGACGTATAAAAAATATAGTCCAGTTAATTTCATATAATTTTAATATAACCATAGAGTAATAATTATTACTACTACTAAAAAGACTTGGTTTTTGAATTATTATTAACTCCAACATTTAGATTTTATGATTCAGAGAAACTATTAATTCAAATCTAATCTCATTACATGAAGATAATCTAGGTGGGACTATTTCCAAAGTGTTACTTAAATTTGGTTGCAATAGGGTATGTTTTTGGTCAGCTGGCTGAGATGTGATTCAGGGACTTTGATATCATTGTATCTGTAGAGTAGAGATGCTGGGTCAAGTCCCACAGCACTTAGTCCACAATTGCTATCCTTGTTTTTTAGTTCTCATGGAATTCCGATATTTTACTACTTTCTACATAATCATGACAAACATAACAATGGGTATCGTCACTAGTTACGTTGTTAAATGAGAAATCCTCTGAGTCAAATACAACTATGTTTGTATGAATATCTTGCAATCCATCCTAATGAGTATATTTTTGCTGTTTTTTTTAATACCAGAGTCTTTGTTATTTTATCATGTTTGGTTATATTTATTTTAAATTTCTTCTTCTTCTTCTAGTGCCGATTCCACTAATGAAGATTGGGCTATAACTTTTACAATTTCGTATCTATTTTCCGCTTTTCTTAAAAGCCTCTGTGTGTTTAATCCAGTCCAGTTGCGAATGTTTTTCACCCAGGATATTTGTCGTCTACCAGGATCCCTTTTTCCTTCGATCTTACACTTCATAATCAGCTGCAACAACTCGTAGGTACTTATTTTTCTAAGTATGTGCCCATAATATGCTGTCTTTCTCCATTAAGGGTGGTCAAAAGTGCTCTGTCTTTTGTGCAACACCATTTCGTTCGTAATATGGACTCTTCATAGTAGGTATTTTCACAATTCACCTAAAAAACCACGTCTTAAAAACTTTCCAGCTTTCCCGTTATGTCAACATTAACAGTCCAAGACACGGCTCCATAAATAAAAATTGAATGGATATAACAGTTTACCATCCTATATCAGATTTGCAGATTGAGTCTTTGGTTACTCAGAAAGGACCCTGCAACACTCCTTATGGAAAAGTGGTCCCGGTCAAATTTAACCAAACTTTGGTCAATGATACTTCTCGATGTGTAGATTAAAAAAGTCCATGGGTCCTGGGTCTGAATAACTACCATTCTCGAGCTACAGCCTTTTGAAGTTATTGGATTCGAGTGCTCGGTTTACGTTAAGAGCACTAATTCACGGTCAAGTGAACGAAAATATTTATTATTGGAAGAAGAGAGACTCATTTTCTGCATGCATACTTGCGTCTTGTATATGAATTCGTGGTCAAAAATAGATGCATCGTAAGTCATCAGGAAACCTCCGAAAAGTCCTCAGAATACTAAAGAAGTGCGATACTAGAGCGATATAAGAATTATCGAGTTTTCATGAATGCTTCACAGGCATGCATTACCAGCAAAGCTGCAGTTCCGCCTTATCTTTATAATACTACTGAACAGTGGAGGATCTAGGGGAATGGGGAAATTCCTCCCGTAACACGGTCCAGAACTAAAGAAAAGTTGTCGAAACATAAAAAGACATTAGCAGACATGAAAAGTACCTGGTAGTCAGTAAACGCTACATATTAATTACAATTGTCTATGGAAAAATCGGGTTTAACTCATCTTCGATTGTCTGTACGTTAAGATTTTGCTAATTTCGCATCATAATATGTCGTATTAACTAACGACCTATCAGGATAACTAACATTGGGTTGATGTCTTGCAAAGCCTAAAAACCATAGCACGCTAGTTATATGAGCACAAGTACCCACAGTTCTCGCACTATGACAGGTACAAAACTACCCGCTAATCGGTTCTTCTGCAGGCTCATCTTCATCAACCGTGTAGGAAATGAATATTTGGTGTTTTGTAGCTTACCGAAACCTAGAAAATATTCGAACACTTATGAATCCCGTTTCATCCATATTCTCATCAATTTGAAACTCTTCGTCATTGTCTCTAATTATTTTATCTAATATGTAAGATAGTGCCAATTTAATTTGATACATCTCAATCGTAAGGTCTTTTAGTTATTATAAGTCGAAAACAGGAAAGTTGGCAAAATCATTATTACGAAGCCTTCTCCTTTGACCATTTCTTCTAATCAGATTATCACTCTTAACTCCAGCTTGTATAATATTGGGAATTAATAACCTCTGTAATAATTGCTGAGCATCTTCAGCTGTAGCACCTTCCATTGTACAATATTTTATATTAAAAAGTTCATCATCACTGGCTCTAGAACCCCTGGTGGACCTCGGCCTGTTCAAGAATCAGCTTCCATTCCTTCCTATCTTTCGCCTTGGATTTCCAATTTCGTACTCTTAACACCCGTAACTCGTCTTCCACCTGGTCCTTAAATCGTACTCTGGGCCTACGTCTTTTCCTCACACCATCCGGTCTTTGGTTATAAATGTGTTTTGACGGCTCCATCTCGTTCATTCTCGTTAAATGAAAAACAATTTTTTCTTTAATTCTGGAGCATGTTACGGGTGGAATTACCCCATTCCCCCTAGATCCATCACTGTTCAGTAGTACATATTCTAAAGATAAGGCGGAGCTGCAGCTTTGCTGTTATTGCATAACTGTGAAGCATAAATGAAAACATGATAATTCTTATATTGCTCTAGTAGCATATTTTTTATCGCATTTCTTTAGTTTTCTGAGGACTTTTCGGAGGTTTTCTGAAGACTAAAATACGATACATATATTTTTGACCACGAATTCATATACATACAACACGCAAGAATGCATGAAGAAAATGAATTTTTCTTATTCCAATAATAAATATTTTCGTTCACCTTACCGTGAGTTAGTGCACTTCACGTAAACCGAGCACTCGAATCCAATAATTTCAGAAGGCTGTAGCTCGAGAATAGTAGTTATTCAGTCCCAGGTCCCATGGACTTTTTTAATCTACACATCGAGAAGTATCATTGACCAAACTTTCGTTAAATTTGACCTGGACACTTTTCCATAAGGAGTGTTGCGGGGTCCTTTCTCGATCTTCTGAAGATTTTAAATTTAATTAACAATTTTACCAATTTCTTTGGCTAGTGGATATCTTAATTTCTTCTCTAAATAATTGAGGCCATGAGAGCCAGAGTGGCCTAACTGATTTTAACATTACTTTACATATAATCAAAGAAAATGATGAGAAGCTATCAATATCCAATTGTTTTATTAATTGTATGTTGACCAATAATGATTCTTGGTCAACATAAAACTACTAAAACAATCGGACATTGTTAGCTTCTGATCATTTTCTTTGATTATGTAATGTTAAAATCAGTTAGGCCACTCTGGCTCTCATGGCCTCAATTCCTGTATTGTCCTTAATACAAGGTATGGCACTGCCATTTTAGTATATGTTACTGTTGATAACTGATACTCCTTTATCGGTTCTTTTACAGATTCTCTCCATAATATCTTCTGTTAAACTTGGTCCTCTTTAGGTGTTTAAATAGTTTCTATAGATCTGCTCCATATGCTATTTTATGCATCCTCCAAGTTATTAATATATGTACCTACATATTTGTAAGATCTTGTTGCAAACGGGGTGCAGGGCACATTATATCATTTTGACTGATTCCTATTGAAGTTTGAAAAGTGAAACGCAGCCCTTTATTTCGTTGTGCTACTATCTTATTTTATTGTAGCATGATGGGGAAGACAATGTTCTTGTTTATATCCAGTTTCTTTTGCATTTTACTTCATGCGACCTAGGTCTTCATATCCCTTTATAAATTTCCTATACTCTTTTTCTAGTTTTCCGTCCCTTTGGAATTTGTACTCTAATTGTAGCAGTCTTGGATATGCTTGCTGTTTAGACGTCCCTGAATTGAAAGGTAGTTTAACTTCAAATTTTCTTTCATTATCCCTCTTTACTGTTCTTTATCTTCTTTTTCTTGACTAGCTTTACAACTCGCGGTGATTCTATTCTATTTTCCATTGTTGTACCTTAATCCTAGATAAATCGGCTTCAACATCATCCTTCCATCTTTTTCTGGGACGGCCTACTGATCTTCTACTGTCTGGTCTCTCATAATACTTTGTCTTCCTCGAACCTTACCACATGACCTTTTATATGTCTGACGATGTTTTCAGTACTAGTCAGTCACCAATTCAGCATTACGGCACCTTCTCCACTCTCCTGTCATTTCATCTCTTTTTAGGACCTGAGAACCTTCCTTTTAAATACCAGTAGCTTTTAATATTCATTTATATTTATGCGCTCTTTTTCGTCTACTGAAAGAGAATTGCTTTTAGTCCAGAAAGCCACTGCGCATCCGCTAGGAAAAATATTCTAATTCGGATTTTTTGCACAATCTTACTCAAAAAGGACTCCTTTTAACAAATTTGCGTGTTGCCAGGACCAAAAGGTGGTCAAAAATTTTTTAAACGTTTTTTTTTTCCTAAAATTGTTTTTTTTGCATGGAAAAAAGTTTTTTTGGGTTTTTTGGATCATTCCAAACAGAAAAGGTCTTTAGTGACTTTTCTCTAAAAATGATAGTTTTTGACATATAAGCGATTAAAAATTGAAAAATTGCCAAATCGGCCATTTTTAACCCTCAAAAACTATGTGAAAAACTGAAAATTTGAATGTTGCCAAGCTAGGTAGATATTCTTTAAACATAGATTGATGAAATCCCGAAGAGCTTTTTGCAATACAATATTCAAAACTCCTTTGTTCTTTAATTACTAATCAAGCGTGCGCGACACTATTTTCTACCGACAGTATGGTGCAAATGAAAGGAATAAATTCGTTATTTCGTAAACCGGCGGCTTTAACGAAAAATCCCGAAATAGGTCGATTTTTATTTTTAAGTTATGATATTGTGGCGTATATGGTATACTAGTCACGTCATCCGTCTGGGCGTGATGACGTAATCGATGATTTTTTTAAATGAGAATAAGGGTCGTGTTGTAGCTCACTTGAAAGGTTCTTCAATTCTCTATTCAGTAATGTAAACATTTACATAATTATTTTTACAGGGTGTCCTTCTACTTCTTTTTTTGTCAAATAATTTAATTTAATAAAAATTTTTTGACAGGTAAAAGGGGGAGAAGTGTACTTTTGAAGTGTGTAAAATTAATAATTCTTAGCTGAGCGCTTTCGGCTTATAAAGCCATCTTCGGAGCTATGGTCAAAAAGGTCAAAATACCACTATGAAGAGAGATGGGTTCCATTTATGATATGAAATACTTCTGTTTCTTATGTAGTTTTTTATTGGTTGGAAAAAACCTTGTCTGTCTGTTTAAAAAATTGTTCAATTTGCTGCTGGTTAATTTTGTATCCAGAAAAGTAAAACATCAAGAACGAGCACAAAGGACTTTCACACGAAAATTACATTATATATAAAACGAATATTTGATCATGGTAAGGTCAAAAAGACCTTACCATTTGAATACTGAATACCGCAGTATTCAAATGGTAAGGTCTTTTTGACCTTACCATGATCAAATATTCGTTTTATATATAATGTAATTTTCGTGTGAAAGTCCTTTGTGCTCGTTCTTGATGTTTAACTTTTCTGGATACAAAATTAACCAGCAGCAAATTGAACAATTTTTTAAACAGACAGGCAAGGTTTTTTCCAACCAATAAAAAACTACATAAGAAACAGAAGTATTTCATATCATAAATGGAACCCATCTCTCTTCATAGTGGTATTTTGACCTTTTTGACCATAGCTCCGAAGATGGCTTTATAAGCCGAAAGCGCTCAGCTAAGAATTATTAATTTTACACACTTCAAAAGTACACTTCTCCCCCTTTTACCTGTTGTCATAAGTGTGTACAAAACTTTTTCAGTCTTTACATTTGTAAAAATTTTTTGGACACCCTGTATAAATAATTATGTAAATGTTTACATTACTGAATAGAGAATTGAAGAACCTTTCAAATGAGCTAGCACACGACCCCTATTCTCATTTAAAAAAATCATCGATTACGTCATCACGTCCAGATGGATGACGTCACTAGTATACCATATATGCCACAATATGATAACTTAAAAATAAAAATCGACCTGTTTCGGGATTTTTCCTTAGAGTCGCCGGTTTATGAAATAACGAACTTATTCCTTTCATTTGCACCATACTGTCGGTGGAAAATAGTGTCGCGCACGCTTGATTAGCAATTAAAAAACAAAGGAGTTTTGAATATTGTATTGCAAAAAACTCTTTGGGATTTTATCAATCGATGCTTAAAGAATATATATACCTTGGCAACATTCAAATTTTCAGTTTTTCACTTTGAGGGTTAAATATGGCCGATTTCGCAATTTTTCAATTTTTAATCGATTATATGTCAAAAACAATCACTTTTAGAGAAAAGTCACTGAAGACCTTTTCTGTTTGGAATGATCCAAAAAACCCAAAAAACTTTTTTCCATGCAAAAAAAATAATTTTAGGAAAAAAACAAAAAAAAAACGTTCAAAAAATTTTTGACCACCTTTTGGTCCTGGCAACATGCAAATTTGTTAAAAGGAGTCCTTTTTGAGTAAGATTGTGCAAAAAATTCGAATTAAAATATTTTTCCTAGCGGATGCGCAGTGGCTTTCTGGACTATTTGGTCTTTTAGATAAGACAATAAAAAGAAGATACAGATTCCCTCGGGATCATCAAACATCATTTATTTTTTCTTTAAATATTATAGACGTTTTTCATTTTATTTTAAATATTTCAAATAATTATTTAAATAAAACAATAGTTTGGCTTCACGAAATTGTCGCTTTTATTGCCTGGGCTATTATAATACTGTGTGCGCTGAGGTAGGTAATTTTTTATCCTGTATTAAGCAATCATTGCTTTTTACACTTCAATAGGTATTTATCTTATTTCATTTGGTCGTACGTGGTTGCTATTAAACACTAATAATATAAGATTTAATACGTTTGATTCATTTCCAATAATAACTGTTCTTACTTTGCACATCGTCTAGTATTAGAACTACTAAAAGCGATCTAAATTGCCATAAAACTGATAAATTTCAATACTTAATATCCTATTTACTTTTTTTGCATATTAACATTGCCGAGTTTATTCCATTTATGTTATAAGAAAAGAGATGCCATTTTTATCAAGTATTGAACACTGGTCCATACAATCCTCGCTAATAATTGGAAGGATGGACTATCGATACACAGAAATGTTGAAAAACATCTACGAAAAAGCAACAAGTAGAGTAAAATATTCACACCCAAACCCCAAATCAATAAAAATAAATACATAGAGGAATTAGGCAAGTGGACACAATATCACCAAAATTATTTTCACAAGCACTAGAAGATGTATTCAAAAAACTTGAATGGCACAACAAAGGACACAACATCAATGGACAACTGCTGAATAACCTGAGATATGCGGATGCGGATGGCATAGCGGTGAAATCAGAAAATAAGAAAGATCTTAACGAAATGATGACACAATTGGACAAGGAAGCAAACGAGTTAGATCTAAAAATGAACTACACAAAAACTAAATATATGACAAACGTAGAAGACGACAACGAAACCATACAAATAGGAACAAGTACAATACAGAAAGTCAAGGAGTACATATACCTTTAGGGAAAATAATAAAATTGAATAAAGAAAATCAAACAACAGAAATAAAAAGGAGAATACGACTCGTATGTGTGACATTGGAAAAATGAGCTACATCCTGAAAAACCAGAAATATGCCAAATACCTCCGCACAAAAGTTTATGATTAATGTGTTCTACCAGTACTTACATACATGGAGCACAGACATGGACCTTCACAAAGGAAAGCAAAAGATGGCCAATACTCAAAGGGCAATGGATAGGCGGATGTTGGGTATCAAGCTAAGTGATAAAAAGAAAAATACATGGATCAGAAATAAAGCCAAAATGAAAACCGTAAACAAACATGCAGCTACTCTCAAATGGAAATTTGCAGGACACAACAGCAAACAAAGGGACGGATTATGGAATGAAGCGATAACCCACTGGAGACCTTGGTACTACAAAAGAGGAAGGGACAAACCGCAGATGAGATGGTCGGATGACCTAAAAAGATACGCAGGGACCAGATGGACAGGATTAGCACTGAACCGAGAAGAGTTGAAAAATAAGGGGGAGGCCTACGTTCAACTTTAGACAAATGAAGTGCAATATATAGATAGATAGATTGAGCCTCTAATTTAAAAAAATTATTTGTCTCAGTTGAGGGCGGGAAAAACCGACCGGGTATAACCTAAAACCGCTCTTACTTCGCAATAATCGGTTTTTCCAGTTTTTTTGTCTCGGTGATAACCAATTTTTTCTTTTTAAACTAATAATCGGTGAAAAACCGAATAAGTTATATACCTCTGGAGAAAATAATGAATTCTTCCGTATCTGAGTGTGAACGTGAGCCATGGTGTGTGATCGTGACTCACGAAAGTTTGCGATTGGACGGTTCTTCCATTTGGTATCTTTTTTTTTGTGAATTTGATGGCCTTGGTCGAGCCAATTAGCCAGACATTTTGTTATTTTAAAAACAAACAAATTTGTTTTTTCAATCAGAGGAATTTTTTCTGTATTTCTATCTCTAAATACATAACAAACTAACATATCACAATTATTATCTAAATAATACACTGTTTTTGTTGTGAATATTTTTGTATATATTTATTTTTTTTTTGTATTTTTCTTATATCTTTAATTTGTTTTTTTTATTTTTTTTTTATTATTTTTTATTAATTGTTTTTTTTACTACGTTAAGACATAAACCCAGTTTACATCTTCTTATTTTTTTTTCTTTTTTTTTTGTTTTTTTTTTGCTTGTTTTGCTATTTTTTCTCTTTTTTTTTCTTGTTCTTTTCTTTTTTCAATTATAATATCCAATAATTACTTAAATCTACAGGGTATAAAAAAATAACAACCAAACAAACATGTTTGTTTTGTTTTAACAAACATGCCTGCTTTGTTTTAACAAAATTACTTAAATGCAGGGTAAATTTTATTGCTACAATCTATATTTACCGTTTATGATATGTTCGTAAATTGTTTTTATTATTGTATTAATATCTTCAGAAAATATCAAATTGTTCAGATAAACGGGAAGTGGAATTTTGAAAATATGAATATTAAGATTAACATAAAATTTGGTTATATTTACTGATTGTTGTGAACATTCGAGCAGAATATGTAGTAGATCACCTTCTATTCCACACTCACAGTTAGGTGACTCTGTGAGACCCAAACTGTACATATGGAGGGGGGTAAGAGCATGATTACATCTCAACCTATTTATAACTCTTATGAAATGGCGATTTGATACAGAATGAAACCATATTTTAATTGGAATTTCAGGATGAATTCGTTTGTAATTACTACCAGTTCTAGTGTTTCGATAATACCTTTGCCAATTTTCTTTTTGGTGTCGTCTACTAATAATATCAATATCCGAAATGGGTAGTAAGTTCATGAGAAGTGCTTCGCCTATTTCTAATCTTTTTTTTACTTTTCCTATTATTTCATCCATGATCAGGTTGAGCAATCCAGGCTTAGGAAATCCCCTGTCTAATTCTGATTCGTTTATAGCGGCATCTTTTGTATTTTATATTGTAAAAAGGGTTTCTTATTTTCTTCACTTACAAATAGTGGCGGTGTCTTTTTTGATACGGTGAAACAACTTTTCACACTTTTTTATTTATGACAACAGTATACAGTGACAACTTCTTACATTATTAAAATTTGTGGCGGCTCTAATTTCGATTTTCGCATAATTTTAGCACGGTTATTACAGGACTTGTCTTGGAAGTCCTCACTTTATTTTCGTTTGATAAACTTTTCCCATTTTTTTAAACGATTGATGATATTTCTAGAATAAAAAATCCTCCTAAATCTTTATATACTCGCATTAGAATTCGAAATATTTTTATGTAAAATATACTTACCTATAAAACTAATAATAATCTATTTTTTTCAAATAGCCCGGCAACTTATTTCTATTACACAAAAATATAATAATTTAATTATAAACAAACACTACTTTACTATGGATCAAGACTAACGAATTCCAATCTCTTAGAAAATAATACAATGCTGCACTGAACAGATATCCATACAAATAACAGAACAGATAACAGAATCGTGCTATTAGGTACACTTAGAAAACCGACGTAGGTTTGTTAAAATGACAGTGACTATTTCTCTATGTTGCCTAATCAGTTATTAAGTAGTTAAAAGATTTTTGATGTCTTGTTACAGATAATCAATTTTATTAGTTCCAATGTAACACAAAATCTAGGTATGGGATAAAAAAGTTTATTTGAAGAAAGTTTTTTTTTTGTTCTTCTTAATGGCGGTACAGGCTCGATTTTGTAATATTTTATTTAATTACAGACTAATTTCCACATACTAAAATATTTCTCAAGTTGGGCTCTGTACCGCCATTCTTTACTATATTAATAATATATGTGTCGAATATCTCAACAAAATATTCAAAATTAAAGCTGCAATCTTGGAACGCGTTTTCTGCTTTGATGACGCGCTGATGTAGCCTTTTAATGATACGTCAAGTACCTACAATTTGATTTCGGCATTGTTGATTTTGACCAATACCGTATGTATATTAAGTGCTGTTAAGAATGTCGCAAAGTTTAATCTGCCATTGCCTTTTACATCGGGATCATAATTTTAAGTCAGTCGACTGGTTTCAACAGGAGGTTGTCTAGCCACTGTCGACGAGTGCCACCCTCGCTTTGCCACTGATTGTATTCTTTACAGGCGTTTTGTAATTCTTCAGTTGTAAATTCTGCTTTATCTCAACTGAGAAATTTTGTTACCTTGAGAATGTGACTGTGCAGAATTTTTGTCAAAGATTCACCTTTCGATACGCTAAATAATTCATGATGCAGCTGCAGTTAAATTAAAAAAGGTACAAAAAATACAAAAAAGGTATTTTATTTTTATCCTAATCCAAAAGTTGTGCTACGTGTTTTTATACATTATTTTAGAAATCAATAATTTACTCTTTTTCAGATTTCAGTATATTTTTATGTAATAAATTATAGTAAAATAAATAATTTACGTGTTTCAACGCGTAAATTACGCTTCAATTTATTCAAGAATATTGTTATTCGATTTGATTTGACTTAATAATAATAAATTGCTACAAAAAACTTTATAATCTCTAAACTTTCAAATACAAGTGAACATATTTCGACAAGGTCAGATAGTTTCTTTCCTACTGAAAAGATGGACCCAAGGCGATCAGTTTGCCCCTGAAAAGACATTTGGAAAATTATTTTTTTGCATTCCACATTCCACCGCACCAATTATTTTTTAATCGATTCTATATTTTTTAAGTTTAAATAAAGCTTTAATATTTTTAATAATGTTTTAATGTTTTTAATATTCAAATAAAACTTTTTGTAGAATTGCAATTTATTTTGCAACTTTTTAGAAAAAGATTCCCAAAAGTCACTAATTTACAGTATTTCTCATGATCATTTTTCAGTGCGTAACAAATGATAGGAAAAAGGGTAAGTCCGTGATAATACACATTTATGACATTTATTCTAACATGACATTTTAGTTAAATCTGACAGTTGTCACATTTTATTTTCAATTTGGAATAAAAACATATCAAAAGTGTTTCTTGCATTTATAAAATGGTATTTTCTTTAATTTGTATAGTCTTGTAAATTATACAGATTATATTTGTAATATTATTATCTAATTAAAAAAAATATTTTTTATTATGGCGACATCTATCGACAACTAAAATAACTAGAATAAATTTTATAAAAATGTCACCGACGAAATGTAGTCACCGACGTGCCTTTTTTACTGTCACATACAATTTAATGCGTTAGAAAGAAATCGAAAAAATGTGACGCACTGAAAGATGATCATGAAAAATACTGTAGGTAATTCTCAACCAAAAATTGCAAATAACTCAAAGAAGCAGCATTTTTCGAAAAATTACCAAGAAAAAAATTATTTATTTTTATGAAATACGCCTAAAAAATATACTAACCTTTCTAACGATATGACATGCAGCTTTATACGATAAACTGTATACGCTGTGAGCTCGTACGTAGAGGGGATATTTAAAAATTCGCGAGCACCAGTAAAGTAAAAAAAAACATTAATTATAAAAAATATTAGTTGGCCAAAGCTGTGGTATATATTTTTACCTTAAATATACTTACGTTTTATATACTGAATTTAAGTTTTTTTTAATGTTCCGTAATAACTAATTATAAATTAATCTATTACTCTTAGCGCCATCTACACGATAATTGTGAAAGTATCCGAAGTAAGAAATTAATATTTCATCAATAGAACGTCAAAATGATTAGCAAAATCTTAAAAAAATCGATTACAATTTCATTACCTTTTTGCGTTGTAAATATTAAGCGATAACAATTAAATAATAAATTTAAAAATTACCGGTGAAAGTTGCATTACTAATCCGCTAGGAGCGACACCAGCGAAGCTCAGAGCGTATACGCTGTGAGCTCGTACATAGAGGGGATATTTATAAATTCGTGAGCGCCAGTAGTGACAAGTCTGTAAACGTTTACCGGAAATTTGACATAAATGTCAAAGTGATTAATTTTAAATTAAAATTAAAAACATTAATTATAAAAATATTTGTTGATCAAAGCTGTGGTTTATATTTTTACCTTAAATATACTTACGTTTTAAATACTGAATTTGCGTTTTTTAATGTTCTGTAATATGTAATTATAAATTAATCTTGGCGCCATCTACATGATAATTGTTAAAGTATCCGAAGTAAGAAATTAATATTTCATCAATAGAACGTCAAAATGATTAGCAAAATCTTAAAAAAATCTATTACAATTTAATTACTTTTTAGCGTTGTAAATATTAAGCGATAACAATTAAATAATAAATTTAAAAATTACCAGTAAAAGTTGAATTAGTAACCGGTAGGAGCGACACCAGGGTTGTAGGGTTGTGTTATAGAGGTAGCACCTTTTATCGGAACGACCACATCAAGCGTCATAGACGGGAGATGGTTCTTGATAACTGGTCCTCATAAGACAACTAACTCTCACTTATGGCTCCACGTGCCACACCCCGGGCAACTGCATTGGTCTGCAGGCTAAACTAAGTGAGGGTAGCCAGATATGGCGATAATTTCACCGAGTGATTGCCGGTATAAGCAATCTCCCACTTACCGACCAACGGCTTCGGGCGGATGAGTTAGTAAGTGGTAGGGCACTCTTTTGTCCTGGGGTTGAGAAATCGGCCTCGAAGGCGGATGAACAAAAAAAAAACGGTCAACGGCATAAGGATGTAGAAGGCAAGGGGAAACCACTACATTAAAGATCATATACGGATATCCCTAGTACAATTGTCATGGCTGTACAAAAAAGTAACTCTGTTACTGATCATGGATATCGGAGACCAAGATCCGGCAGGGGAGGCAAATCACAGATAGACCACAGGGCCTCTCAGGTCGATATCAAACGAAATCCCTGTGAAATACCCATCAGTAACACATCGTCCAAAAAGAAGACTAAAATCGACAAAAAGTGCATGAAGGTAGGCACGTGGAATGTTAAGTCAATATACCAAGCAGGTAAAGTCCATAATGTCATTCAGGAAATGGAAAGACTTAACATAAAAATATTAGGATTAAGTGAGACCAGATGGCCCAATTCAGGTGACATATTAGTAGGCCAAACAAAGATATACTACTCTGGTAATGACAATGACCCAAATCACTGGAACGGGGTAGCGATATTAGTTGATAAAACCACCCAGAAATTTGTAACTGGCTTCTTACCCATCTCGGATAGAGTTATGATGGTAACACTCAAAACAGCCCAGTCTAGAGTCAATATAATTCAAGTATATGCTCCCACAGCAGATAAATCGGATGAAGAGCTCGAACAGTTTTATAACGAATTACAACAAGCTTTAGAAGTAACCAAGTCTAGAGACGTTACAATAGTAATGGGAGATCTAAATGCAAAAATCGGTAGAGGAAGTCAAGGTGATTTTATTGGAAACTTTGGACTGGGCACTCGTAACGAGAGAGGAGAAAGATTGGCTCAATTCTGCCAAGAGACCGATTTTATTGTCACGAATACTTATTATGATCTGCCGACCAGGAGACTCTATACATGGAAATCACCAGCAGACAACCAACATAACGTCATCAGAAACCAAATTGACTACCTTCTCATCTGCAAACGATACCGAAATTCCATAAAATCAGTAAAATCATACCCTGGAGCTGATGTGAGATCAGATCACAACCCAGTTGTAGGAAGGTTTAGAATTAATCTAAAGAAGCCTGTGGTTAAAACTAAAGTAGAGACGATACAAGTATCTCGTTTGAGAGATCCATCAACAAAAGAGCAAGTCACACTAAAAATTAAAGAAGAGCTCACCAGAATAGAAATTATTCCTACTGAAGATGCGAACAGGAAATGGCACATGTTAAAAGATGCTCTTATCCGCACATGTGAGACAACACTTACACCTAAACTAATTAAGAATAAAAATGAATGGATGACCGAGGAGATTCTAGATCTCATGGAAGCAAGGCGATCTTATAAAACCAAAGACAAAAACATGTATAATATTATACACACAGAAATAAGGAGAAAGATCAGAGAGGCAAAGGAAAGATGGTATAGTGACAGATGCGCAGAGATTGAACAGTTGGTAGAGAAACATGATAACTTAAACCTTCATAAGAAAATTAGTGAAATAACAGGCACTAATATTAAGAAAAAATCAAACATACTGCTGGATAAAAACGGAAAAATAATTATAGACGTCGGTGAAAGGCTTAAAAGATGGCAGGAATATATTCAAGAGCTATTTAAAGACGAACGGACTGAAATAGTACTAGAGCAGGAAAAGTTCGACAACGGCCCAGACATAACAGAAGATGAGGTACTAGAGGCGATAAAGCGAACAAAGAACAACAAGGCAACAGGTCCTGACCAAATACCTGTAGACATAATACGGTTAATAGAGGACCAGCAAATTGGAATATTGGTCGACTTATTTAATACAATATACAGTACAGGAATCATTCCCAGAGATTGGCTGCTGTCAACGTTCATAACACTGCCAAAAAAACCAAATGCAAAAGAATGCCAAGACCACCGGATAATAAGTTTAATGAGTCATACACTCAAAATATTTTTAAAAATTATACACCGGAGAATACATAACAAACTTGAGCAGGACATAAGCGACACGCAATTTGGATTTAGAAATGCAATGGGAACGAGGGAAGCCCTGTTCGCTGTAAATGTACTTGTGCAAAGGTGCATGGATGTTAATCAGCCAGTATATATGTGTTTCTTGGATTACAACAAAGCCTTCGATAAGGTCAGACATAACCGCCTTATCGAATTACTTGAAAAGAAAAACTTAGATATGAGGGACATCAGGATCATTAGTGCTATCTATTATAATCAGATCGCTGTGGTAAAAGAGAACAACGCCTTTTCAAATGAAATACGTATTGAGAGGGGCGTCAGACAGGGCTGTGTCCTGTCTCCTACTTTGTTCAATTTGTATTCAGAGGAAATAATCCAGGAAGCACTAGAAGACCTAACCACGGGAATAAAAGTAAATGGTCGACCAATCAATAATATACGGTTTGCCGACGACACTATTTTATTAGCCGAATGTCTTGAGGATTTACAACAAATGGTTGACAGAGTGGTAGAAGTCAGCCAAGAAAACGGACTGTCCCTAAACACAAAAAAGACACAATTTATGGTAATCACAAAAGTTCAACAGCGCCAAGAAAGCATAACAATACATGGAGAACAAATTAAAAAGGTTGAAAAATATAAATATTTGGGTACAATAATTAATGAAACTAATGAGTACACAGAAGAGATTAAAGCAAGAATAGGACAGGCAAGAAATGCTTTCAACAAACTAAAAAAAGTACTCTGTAGCAGGGACATTACAATTTCTTTAAAGATAAGACTTCTGAGATGCTACGTGTTCTCCGTATTATTCTATGGGTTGGAGGCTTGGACATTAAAGAAGGATGTTTCGGACAGATTAGAAGCCTTCGAGTTATGGGCCTACAGAAGAATATTAAGAATAAGTTGGGTGGATAGAGTCACGAATATCGAGGTGTTGAGAAGAATGGGAAAAGATAAAGAGGTTTTAAATACAATTAAAGTCAGAAAACTGCAATATCTGGGACATGTTATGAGGGGCGAGCTTTATAACTTGTTACAATTGATAATGCAAGGAAGAATACAGGGTAGAAGGAGTCGCGGAAGAAGACGCATCTCCTGGTTAAACAATTTGAGAGCTTGGTTTAATTGCACTTCTGCTGATCTCTTTAGAGCAGCGGTATCGAAAGTGCGAATTGCCGTGATGGTTGCCAACCTTCTTAGAGGAGATGGCACATGAAGAAGAAGAAGGAGCGACACCAGCGAAGCTCAGAGCCTATACGCTGTGAGCTCGTACGTTGAGGGGATATTTACAAATTCGCGAGCGCCAGTAGTGGCAAGTCTGTAAACGTTTACCGGAAATTTGACATAAATGTCAACGTGATTAATTTAAAATTAAAAGTAACAACATTAATTATAAAAAATATTAGTTGGTCAAAGCTGTGGTATATATTTTTACCTTAAATATACTTACGTTTTAAATACTGAATTTAAGTTTTTTTAATGTTCCGTAATATGTAATTTAGCGCCATCTACACGATAATTGTGAAAGTATCCGAAGTAAGAAATTAATATTTCATCAATAGAACGTCAAAATGATTAGCAAAATATTAAAAAATCGATTACAATTTAATTAATTTTTTGCGTTGTAAATATTAAGCGCTAACAATTAAATAATACATTTAAAAATTACCGGTGAAAGTTGAATTAGTAATCCGCTAGGAGCGCCACCAGCGAAGCTCAGAGCGTATAGGCCTACTCGTCTCGGCACTGCACTAGAGATGTTGAAAAAGTATGTATTCGTTACAAAGTACTCGTTACTTACGAATACCGAAAGTAACGATTACTACACAGAGAGGCAAATCGTTACTTTGATTACTTTGATTACTCTGATTACTTCGTTACTTCGTACTAATCGTATAAGAGCGAGTAACGACTATTGTATCTACTTTGATTTATTCGTACCAATCGTATCAGAGCGAGTAACGACTATTGTATCTACAACCAGTACACTTGATTACTTTCTACCAATCGTACCCCAGCGAGTAACGAACGGGACCGGTATTTTACGAGTGTTATCGAATATCATTATCGGTATGAAGCGTTTTAAGGGTGTGAGGGTGAGGACTGCGAAATACGATTCTCGATATGATTACCGGTACTGAAATACAAAAGTAACAAAAGTAATCATAGTAATCAAATCATTTTTATCCCTTAAGAGGAAACAGTAGCGATCAACAGGTAGCAAAAACGCGTTCCAAGATTGCGGCTGTAGTTTTGAATATTTTTCGAGATATTTGGTACACGTATTCGTAATATAATAAAGAATGGCGGTACAGAGCTCAATTTGAAAAATAGATTAATATGTGGAAATTACTCTGTAATTAAATACATTATTAAAAAAACGAGCCTGTACCGCCATTAAGAAGAACAAAAAATACACATTCTTCAAATAAACTTTTTTATCCGATGCCTAGATTTTGTGTCATTTTGGAACTACTAAAATTTTTTATTTCATTAGTAGTTCCAAAATGACACAAAATCTAGGCATCGGATAAAAAAGTTTATTTGAAGAAAGTGTATTTTATTGTTCTTCTTAATGGGGCTACAGGCTCGTTTTTTTTAATATTGTATTTAATTACAGAGTAATTTCCACATATTAATATATTTTTCAAATTGGGCTCTGTACCGCCATTCTTTATTATATTACGAATACGTTTGCCAAATATCTCGAAAAAATATTCAAAATTACAGCCGCAATCTTGGAACGCGTTTTCGCTACCTGTTGATCGCTACTGCTTCACCTTAAACAGATCGGTGAAGGTCGTTGTTATATCGGAATACCTCTATATAAAATATCTACCTACTGAGAAATACGATTCTCGATATGATTACCGGTACTCAAATACAAAAGTAACAAAAGTAATCAAAGTAATTAAAGTAATGACTACTTTATACAAAAGTAATGATTTGTAACGAATACTCGAAAGTAACTATAATCAACATCACTACATTGCAGGTCTAAGGCCCCTTTGGGTATCAATTCTATAACTCTTAACCTTCTATCTGCCTAAACATTTAGGTTGAGATTGTATACGCTGTGAGCTCGCACGTAGAGGGGATATTTAAAAATTCGTGAACGCCAGTAGTCACAAGTCTGTAAACGTTTACTGGAAATTTGACATAAGTGTCAAAGTGATTAATTTAAAATTAAAAATAAAAACATTGATTATAAAAAATATTAGCTGGTAATATTTTTGTGGTATATATTTTTACCTTAAATATACTTACGTTTTAAATACTGAATTTAAGTTTTTTTAATGTTCTGTAATGTGTAATTATAAATTAATCTATTAATCTTAGCGCCATCCACACGATAATTGTTAAAGTATCCGAAGTAAGAAATTAATATTTCATCAATAGAACGTCAAAATAATTAGCAAAATCTTAAAAAAATCGATTACAATTTAATTACTTTTTTGCGTTGTAAATATTAAGCGATAACAATTAAATAATAAATTTAAAAATTACCGGTGAAAGTTGCATTACTAATCCGCTAGGAGCGACACCAGCGAAGCTCAGGGCGTATAGATAGATTGTAATAAAAGTTGGGTTAATAAGAAAACTTCTTTAGTAACATATAAGTTCTCTCCTGTCTTACATTATTTAATAAAGAGGATAAAAAAGAGGACAATGCGGCACGTAAAAAAGATTTGACAAACGATTTGCTAGACACGAGTTGACTAACCTGAAATTAGTGAAGACAGTACATAATAAAAGAAGACGATTGGATTGGCAAGACGATTGGCAAGAAGTCACAGGCGACATTTGACAGATGACACTATTTTTAGTCCATGAAACCAAATACTATTGACTGTAATACATCCAACTCCCACAGAAATCTGGAAGCACGTTGCCACTAGCGCCACTGTCGGCTTGAGTTGAACTACGTTTTGACAACGTAAAATTTGACGTAAACAGTCAAATTTTAATTTTATAAATTTTTGAATAACGAGCTAATTTTGCTAAATTAAATTAAAATAAAAATAGTTCAAACACTTACACAAAAACAATAATAAAGCAATTTTATAAATGTAAGGTTAGATTGCTCTTGTTATCCTACTTATACCACTAGATTGCGCTATTTTTTGCTTCCTCAAAATTAATGGGAAATGTCAAGAGTTGTATGTATTACAGTCTATATTATATAGTATTTGATGAAACTATAATAAGACTAGAAAAGGAGCTTACAATATTATTGAGTTATAACTTTTTCCCACACTCAACTGACGCAACCTCTGCAACAATGACATCCATATATTATGATGGGAAGGATGCACTGGTTGAACATTTTGCTCCTCAAGTATTGGGGTATTTTGCAATTCTTAAGTATCCAATTGAGATTTCCAAATCTAATCCATGCCAATCTTGCTCTTCTAGTGATTTGGTGCACTTTGGTTCTTCTTGGTAAGTTTCAGAATTTGGCCTAAGTAGATATATTCTTGGACTTATTCTTCCTCATTGCCATTTATAGTTATACGTCTAGGGCCGTCGTTTTTGTCTTTGTTTTTATTTTTGTCATATTCATATTCATAAATGTAGTCCGATGTAATGGAAGTTGTCTACGAGCTCCTCCACCATAATTTGTAGTTCCTCGAGGATCTATAAAATCACCATCAGAATTACTGCGGAAAATAAGCAGCAATTTGCTTTGAAACAGCCTGTCCACACCTGAAACAGTCAAGCATATTTTGCAAGACTGCGAGGTCATGCAATTACAGGCTGCAGACACTTTTTGGAGACTACCAATTGACTCCAAAAATATTTGAAAAGAAAAAAGAAGTGTGAGACTCCATTGAAATTACGAAGTAAAATCTGATATAGAGACGAGCAACAAATCCTTAAACTTTGGTTTAAATAAAAGAATACTAAAAACTTGTTAAACATGGGATATACGATACCACGGTATGTTACTTTCTGAAGAAGTATCAACACCAGAAAGTTATTTTAATTATATTTTGTTACTAAAAATCCTTTAGATTTTCCCTTATAATTATGTGTTTGTTATAAAAACATCTCATAACAACTTAAGGGCATAGACGCAAAATGTCGCCTGTCAAAATGTTTAATGTGTTTTAAATGTATTCATTTTTTTTTTCGAATCCTGAGAAAACTAATAAGTATTTTTGAAAAATTTAAACGCACAATGAAATATTACGTCATTACCGAGGGCCGAAAGTCCCTGAAAACTTCTATAATGTTTATTTTAAGAAGTTAAAGGGGTTAAAAGAAGAGAAACTATAGTGTGACTTTTAATTGCAAATATCTCACTCAAAAAAAAATTTGGCTATCATAAATGACTTTCGGCCCTCGGTAATAATGCAATCTTTCATACTGCGTTTAAATTTTTTAAAAATACTTATTAGTTTTCCAGGTTTCGAAAAAAAAAGAATGTGTGTGTACGTTGTACGCACGTAAGAAGTTATACTTCTATTATATGATTTCAACGAAATAAATATATGTACTTAAAAGTTTATTTGTATTTTATTTAATTAATAAACTAATTTTAATATTACCACTTTCAAAAATTTTTGAAGTTATACTTCTTTACCGGCGATAGAGGCTGAATTTTTTATATGGTAAAACCTAGCGACCGGGCGCATGCGCATTATAACTTTGTTCTGATTGGATGTTCAAATGATATGTCAGAAATTATCCAATATGGCAGCTGTAGCATAGCTGTGGTTTGGACCGGTTTTGGTTATGTCGTTGATTGATAAATATAGAGTGGTTGTTATACTGCCTTTTTAAATAGTTTTCATATTATATTTTTGGACTTATTAACATGCTTGTTGCATGTCATTGTGGAAGCCCAAACTGTGTGAGTGCCATTTTCAATCGCAAAATTACTGATAAAAACCTATTCGCTCGAAGAGGTAGAGTGTGGAGAACTGTTGTGGATAACATCAATCAACCCGGAACGATTTACGATCTCACTTATTCAAAACTAAAGAATCGGAGAATCCAGTTATTACTGTCAATGATTACTGGTAAGTGTTTTAAAAATAAGGTGATAAAATTTGGTTCCTACATTTGAACATAGCCACTTTACAAATTGCAGCACTTGCAGCAAGAACTTCTGCAATCAGTTGCAACCTGCAACTAGATTTCTGCAATAAAATGATTACAGGGTACAAGTAATTGCATAAGCTGACATGAAATAGACAGAAACTTTGACCTAACCATAAATTTTAGGTTATGTTGTTTTTATAAATTAAATGTGATTTTTTAAGTAGAGTTATCAGATATTAGATTAAAAAGGTTAGATTATTGAGAAAATTATAATATGTGTTATATATAACAATTGCAGAAAAAATTGCATGAACATGTTCTATTTAGCTGCAACTTCTTGCAGCAGAACTGCAGACTGTCTCCTTATATGCAATAAACCATTAGCTCATGTGATGCTCCAGCTACAATTTGCTTAACCCATATTTTATAACTTTTCCTCAGCTTTTCGCTTTCATGTATCACATTGTTGTTAGCATTAATGGTTCTGATTTAAGTCGGGCTGCAATGCCACTTTTTTTGAATAGCGTAGTTAACCATATATTATCTGGTTAAGTATCCAAAAATGTTTCTTACGAACTTGGTGTCAGTGTTCTGCTAACTGCAAATTATATTCATATTTAACAGTTTTACGTGGACTCATTTAACTTTTCTCTATTGTTTGAGAATAGTCCGTCCGCTACAACTTTTCCCATGTGGTACGATTCATTTTCAATCAAATTAAGTCAAAACAGGAAGTGGAACGTATGCCGATGTGTGTAGTATATAGTATACAGTATACAAAATGTATATACACATCGACGTTCGTTTCAATTTATGTTTTGATTTAGTTTGATTGAAAATGATTCATACCGTATGGGAAAAGTTAGAGCGGACGGACTATATCTGCATAAGTATGCTCTACAAACTCTACATAAATCACTCTGTTTATAATGATCAGCTATTGCCCAAAAATTATTAAATGAATTGAGTCATTCTTTTTTTATATAATTTCGATTTACATTTAATGTTACATTTATCGTTACATCGAGGTCCCAATTCTCTCATTTACGTTAATTTTACAGTTTTTCTAGTGTATTCTTGGTCAGAGTTCCTCAGTTTCTTCAAAATATTAATTTTGGAAACACTTTGATCTCTTTGTCTCTCCTTTCCAAGATTTTTCTTCTTTGGAAATTTTTCCTTAGCAGACGTATCTAATAATAAAACTAATGCCTTTGATGCAGGAAGGGGTTTCCGCTGTTGTAATTGAACATGTAATCCACTGTGAACATCAGATATAACAGTGGAAGTTAGTTCACTCGTAAATTATATAGATGTTACAATGTGTTTATAAAAATATTCATCAATAATAGAAATTTATAGTATTGTAACATTGGTTACAAAGTTTTTTCCACTGAGTGATTCAAAATTTGCACTTACAATGAGGTTATTTTATTAAAAACTTTATATTTAGGTACATAAGATAGGATAAAAGTTTTTAGATCAAAATGAAAGTTGTCCTTTATAGAAATCATTTAAGCAATAGTTGAAAAACATTATAAGTGGAGTTACAATGTTATTCATATCAGGTGTAGTTGTGATCTAAAATTTAAATTGGATTAATTTTTTTTGTAGGCTATACAGATAAATCAAAAAGTAAACATAGAGGACAATGATGCATTAGAGACTGGCATATCATCTCATACGGACAACACCGCAGGAGAGTTTTTTTATATTTGAACAATTCAGCTTCGCTTCAAAGAAAGTTGGACGCCTTGAAAAAAAATTTAAACTCACCGTTTGGACTTACGGAAGATATTGAAAATGCTATAAAGTAGGGATATTATACGGGATTTGTATATACTTTTGTAAATAATATATTGTATGATATTTTAAAAGAAAATAATGAGTACCACCAGTGTTACTACAAATGGCTAGTGAATTTAGTAAATAATTTTGCCAATTTTGTAAAGTTGGCAAGAAAATAATTACTAAATAGTTGGTAATTTTGCCAATTTTCGCAAAATTGGCCAAAAACAAAAAAAATATCTACTAAAAACACTAGCCAGTTGTGTCTGAGTTTAGCGAACCGACTATAACTCTTGTTAAATTAAGGTTGAGTTTATACTTTTGACTTGCCTACAGATTTAAAAATATTTTTGTCATAATATACAGTATGTCCCTGTAAGTTGGAACCATAATATGGAAAACTTTTTTATTATTCATTTTACGAAAAATAGTTGTTCTACATAAAAGGTTCTGCAATATCTAGAATCTCTGATTCAACCATCAGATAGTAAATTTTTATGGGTATTACACAGGGTATGTCAAAAAATATGAATTTCACTCAAGAGAAAAGTAGCTTCATTTTTACAATACTGAACATTGTTATTATGAACAGTTAATTGGAATTAGAACTATATTCTAATATGCAATTATATCCTTCTAATTGAAAAAGAAATTAAAAATTTTTCTCGGCATATATCATCAACATTATTTTCTGTTATTTCAATTATGAAAACTTTTGTTATTAATTTTACGAAAGAAAAGTTATAGAATGTTCTGCATGATCTAAAACCTAAAATATAACCATCTTATATAAAATATTATCGATTTTGTATGAGATATATAAAAAAACTGTTTTTTATGACGACAAATAAGTATAACTTCTTACGTGCGTACACAAGTACACACACTCTTTTTTTTATTAAAACAACACCAAAAATTAAAAAAAAGGTCGGTAACAATCGTCGGTGTTAGGATTTGAACCCGGGACCTTCGCGTTATGTAGTCGAATGCTCTACCAATAACCCATTAGGGTTTTTTTTATTACGGCTTCTGGGACGTAATTACAAACGACGGTGACAAATAGATCAAGTGAAGTATTAAATATAAAAATTTTTAAAATACTTATTATCTTACTCCCAAGAAAGACAAATCAAAAGACACAAAAATTATAATAAATATATTTACTAAAAACACTAATATATTATTTTCAAACCTTAGTTGCGCTGATACATACATAAATTGGATGATTTAGCAACTAACAACATACTGTCGGTGTGCGCATGCGCCAGGGAATGTAAAAATTTACCCTCGTGCCTAAAGAAGTACAGTCGAACCCGCTTATTAGAATACCGGTTTAAGGAATAGAAATTTGAGATCCCGAAACGGTTTTACTAGCCACTAATGATCGGTTATTAGAATATTCCGGTCATAGGAATACTTTTGCTTGGCACGAATGCTATACCAATAAGCAGGTTCGACTGTATAACTTCAAAAATTAATACATTTAAAACACATTGAACATTTTGACAAGCGACATTTTGCGCCTATGCCTTTAATATTTAAGGGTGCTTTAAAAATGTGAATAATAAAAAAATCTAGCTGTACGACAATTATCCAGAAGATGATATTGTTATTAAAAAACCATTTATTAATGGTTAGATATTTCCCGATGATATAAAGACAAATGAAAAAACGAATGCGAACGAACAATGACGTCGTAATTTTTGAGCAAATCGCGTATCAAATGGCAAATAAATTCCTGGTTACATAATAAGAACTCGTCCGTTATAGTTGAAGAAAGAAAAAGATAGCCATATTGGCCGGGATTTCGCCCGTTCTTGCAATTAGCAGCGTGCCGCCTGGGTCGTCAATTCAACTCCCAGCTCCAATATCTTGAGTTAGTGCGTCTTTTCGCATCGAGCCATCGCCATCGTGCGGCTCAAGTTTGCGGTAAAGACAGACAAACGATATCTGCTGGTTTATGGGACCAAGAATCCCTATGACTAAAATACGCGCCACAAATTAAGATAAATGAGGATATTCACGTACACAACACTGTAAGTTAACTCTTGTCTCTTGCTCTGACAGCTCGAACGCAAGTTAGAGATTGTTTGCTTGTAGCTGTTGTTGTTTAAAATTATTAGAATATTGAAAAACACGTCAAGATTGTAGTATTTTATTCTTTTAGTGAGTATATTCCATGTAGAAGACATTCAAAGTGAAAGTATTCTTTTTCTTTCTCTTATTATCAGAGCTCGGATTTATCGGCAACAAAAATTGAAGAAAAATCTTAACATATAGGCAACCTATAGGCAATATAGGCCAATAACATAGTAAATTAACTTAATTTTCACTTCTTCTTCTTATTGAGCCGTCTCCTTTGGAAGGTTGGTGATCCAAATGGCAACTGTAGCTTTGGAAACTGCTGTACGAAAAATTTCTGTAGATAAGTGGTCAAACCATCCTATCAGGCCCTACAGTAAAATTAAAAAATCAAAATTTTACAAAATTTACCTAATGAAAGGGCACTGGAAATCCAATCATCGTATTCTTTATAAAATTCTGCGCATATTTGATTTCACAAGTCTACCTTTGCAAATAAGAGGTGGGGTTGAGTGGAAAACTTCTTATGAAAAAATGGCTGTAAGTCCGGTTCTGCTAATTCGAATTTTTCATACTTGATCTTGTTGAAAACAACTCTTTTTCGTCAATGTAAGTATCTTATTTTCGAAATAGCCTAGTAAGTAATATGCAATCTAGGAGGCGTTATTTAATTATTTTCAGAGATCTAGTTATCTTTGGAAAATATTAAATACAAGTATGCATTTTTAATCCTGTATTACAAAATTACACTAAATTAGCAACATAATACCGAAAACCGCATGTCGATACCTTTTTTCTATCTCAAGATATCTTAAGAAATGTGTAAATTTGAAACATAACTGTTACTGTCACCGGTAAATGAGGTTAAGGAAAAGTAGTGTGCTATGGAAAAAACAAATAAATATTTTCCAGATGTGAACGAATATAATTAATTAAAACAACAATAAGACAAACAATACTATAAAATATAACAAAGAAATAAAAGCAACTACTTACTTAGTCTTAGTGACGACCTAAATGTTCAAATTGTTGCCCATCATTTTCGATGCAAGCATTTACTCTTTCAAGAGTAGATTGAATAGCAACAGATTTAACTGTTTTAGACTTTTATTTATGGGGACGGATTAAAGACCTTGTTTTTGCCGCTAGGCCCACTACTCGAGAAAACATGATTTAGAATCTAAAGAATACGAAATGCCATTCAAAGCATTGCGAAAGAAGAAATTGAGACTGCTGTTCAATCTACTCTTGAAAGAGTAAATGCTTGCATCGAAAATGATAGGCAACAATTTGAATATTTAAGTCGTCACTAAGTAAGTAGTTGCTTTTATTTCTTTGTTATATTATATAGTGTTGTTTGTCTTATTATTGTTTTAATTAATTATATACGTTTACATCTGGAAAATGTTTCTTTGTTTTTTCCATAGCACACTACTTTTCCTTAACTTAGTTTACTAGTGACATTAACAGTTGTTGAAAATTTACACTTTTATTAAGATATCTCGAGATAGAAAAAAGGTATCGATATGCGGTTTTCGGTATTATGTTGATAATTTGGTATAATTTTGTAATACAGGATTAAAAATGCATACTTCTATTTAATATTCTCCAAAGAAAACTAGATTTCCGAAAATCATTAAATAACGCCTACTAGCTGGCATATCACTTATTAGGCTATTTTGAAAATAAGACTCTTACATTGACGAAAAAGAGCTGTTTTCAACAAGACCAAGTATGCAAAATTCGATTTAGCAGAACCGAACTTACAGCCATTTTTTCATAAGAAGGTTCCCACTCATCCCCACCTCTTCTTTGCAAAGGTAGACTTAAACTTGTGAAATTAAATATGCGCAGAATTTTATGAAGAATACTATGATTGGATTTCCAGTGCCCTTTCATTAGGTAAATTTTGTAAAATTTTGATTTTTTAATTTTTGATATTTAATTACGCCCCCTAGCTGTGGACCTAAAATTATGAAAATAATTTCCAGGCTTTTCCGGAGGCAACTTTTTTTGTTATAAATATTTTTTTCTCAAAGCTGTACTATAAACAGTTCCTGAGATATGGCCGAGAGCCATTCTTATTGGAACACCCGTACATCTCAAAGGCATTCTCTTTTATGTTTCAGAGTCCAGTTTCCAACTTTCACTGCCATACAAAAAAAAAATCACAAAAATGTGCTTGAAATGTTGATTTCAAACCCAACGCCCTTCTTAACCCTCGTAAGGCGGTGCGGGGTGCACCTGCACCCCAGACCTCCTTTTTCTCACCTATCTTTTTTAATACATTTTTTTGATTTTTGTCCATTTTTTTATTCGTATTAAATTCAATTCTAAACGTATTCCACCCACTACAGCATTTAAAACTCTTTGTGTTTACATGCTTTCTTGAAAAAAATGACTTTTGGGTGCAAAAACATGAAAATTTCGTATTCTAAATAGGACTTTTCTGATGTTCCACCTGGAGCTAACAGAGCTACGGGGACAAGGTCGGTGTTACTTATGTCAGAGAAAAGAGACCGAAAGTCCCGGCATAACTGTATTGTTTGTAAAAACTTTGTGTTGCTTATTGTATTGCTTATTCTGTGAAAAAAATTTTTAAGATGAAATGAGTACTTTTTTGTAAAATTATGTTTCGTACTATAATAAATAAGTCCTAATTATCTTTCAAATTAATTTCCCCGACGTTCACATATAAAAAAAGGATATACAGATGGGGTGCAAATGCACCCCGCACCGTTGTTTACGTATTAACCTAAGCACCGCCTTACGAGGGTTAAGGATAACTATGACAAAATTTTGATAGGCAATTCATGCATGTAATATTGGTCTGTGTATGAAATTTAATAAAAAAAAATATTTCATCCGGAAAGCAGATGGGTGAAGGGTGAAGGTCAACCTAGACTGGGATCTTAGACTATGAGTAGAGTTTCGTTATCGCCTTTGATAGCCAAGTGAGATGGTGTAAAGGAATGTGTTATCTGTTTTATTTTTTACACATATCTCTAGTCTCAGTTTTGGTTTTATTTCCATGCAGATTTTGTATAAATGTGTGATCTTATCCTTTTTGAAGAGTCGTTTCACTTGAGCATTTAGCGCCGACGTTGGCAGGTAGTTAAACTACCTTTAAAATGAGGTATTACTCAACCCCCATGTTCATTAAAAATGTTGGTTGTTGTATCCGCTCTTCGCTAGAGGTTTGATGTAATTCAGTAAAACTGGTCTACAAAATGTCCCACACACAAATAAATTTAATGTGTTTTTGGATATTTTTAGATTTTCTACGGGGTGATTGATTAGTGGGGTAAAGCTCAATAGATCCGCTATAGCAATAGATAGCAATAAAGTTTAATAACAAAAATTGTAGACAACTTTGAGTTTCACATTACAAAATTAGTTAGAATGTTACAGGGTGTTTGATAACACAGTGGCAGACCAAACTTATGTTCTTTTAAATGGAACACCCTATATTTTATATTATATTCGAAATGCTGTTAACTTCTTCATCACAAAAATATAAAGGTTTGTTATGTTACACAAGGTAATTACAAAGTTATAACCAATTTTACATGAAAATCGTAGAAAGTTCAACTTCCTGTATAAATAAAAATAAGCACAATAGCAATGGTTTATTAATGCCATATTTTTTAATTTATTGTCCAAATTTTCAAAAGTTATTGACATTGTTAATTTCCTTTATAACAAATACAGGGTGAGTCAAAACGCAAGTACATTATTTTCTCAGTAATGTTAAATGGAACACCCTATATTTTATATCTCTATTGAAAAGTACCATTACCGTGCTTTCATTTTTATATAACATTCCCTACGTCCAAATTTATTAGTTTTCGAGATATTTTTATTTTTCAGAGAAAATTATTTTAGGTGTCTAAATTTTCCCAAATTTTAAGTAAGCCATGACTGAATTGACAATTGACGATTACTGATTATCATTCCGGTAATCAATGTAACAATGTAGCAAATAAAGAAAGAAAAATAATTTATTAGTAATTTACATTTTACAAAAAAAAAAACACAACCACAACATGCAACATTTTTGAAACAATTAAAAACTACTTTTGTATGTAAATGTAACAAATAAAGAAAGAAAAATAATATATTAGTAACACATTTTACAAAAAAAAAACGCACAAACACAACATACAATATTTTGTGAAGACAATTAAACACTATTTTTTATGTAAACGTAATAATGTAACAAATAAAGAACGAAAAATAATTTTATCAGTAATACATTTTGGAAAAAAACATATTTGAAAAATGAAAAGCCACTTTTAGTAAAATATTTTTAATATTTAATTACATAAGGCGTTCAAAATTACCTCCTAACACATTTATGCACGCCTAAAAACGATCGTTGAATGAGCTATTTACACTACGAAGCATTTGTAAATTAACACATCGAAATACACTTTGTATTCTATTTTTTATCTCGTCCCTTGTTGTTAAAGGTATTTTATAAACTTCATTATTAACGTAACCCCAAAAAAATCAGTCCTTTTTATTAAATTCTGGTGATCTGGATGGTCACGCTACTGGTCCATTGAAAAATGAAAATATCTCGAAAACTAATAAATTTAAACATAGGGAATGTGATAAAAATGAAAGTACTTGTATTTGATATAGAGAAAATTAGCAATATCAATTATTTTTGAAAATTTTGGCATTACATAAAAAACATGGCATCAATAAACTATTGTTGTTGTGCGTATTCTTCTTTATACATGTAGTCGAACTTGTTACGATTTTCATATAAAATTGGTTATAACTTTGTAAATGCCCTGTATAACATAACAAACCTTTATATTATTTTTGTGATGGTGAAGTTAACAGGATTTCGAATATAAAATAAAATATAGGGTGTTCCATTTAAAAAATCATAAGTTTGGTCTGTCACTGTGTTATCAAACACCCTGTAACATTCTAATTAATTTTAAATCTCAAGCTCAAAGTGGGCTACAATTTTTGTTTTTAACTTTTATTGCTATCTATTACTATAGCGGATCTATTGAGTTTTACCCCACTAATCAATCACCCTGTATAGAGACCAAATTACAGAAGTTGGTACCTTTTCAAATTGACACACTGTAGGGATTATTCAAGATAATGTCTACCGGACAGGCTTTCCGCGAACATTAAGAAACAGGAAGACAAATGTTCGCCTGCTTATTTGGTATTTTGAATTATTACTATTTTAGGCCCATCCTCTAACTGGTTCTCATAAAATTGTCAAAGTTTCAAGTACTTAAATAAAAATTAACTAACACAAGATGTATGGGCAAGGCGGAAAATAAGGCAATAATACTTCTTCATCTTCATTCCATATAAGTTTCTTCAGTCGAACATAATTATGAACATATGCAAATTGAAGCCTCATTTATTATTATAGTTCAGTTGTACGTATATAAGTACCTGTTCCAACCTGTTAAAATATTTGACACATCCGGTCTTAGAAAGAAATCGAATAAACAACCTGTTGGTTCTTTTGTTCGAATGCCATTTAATAGTATTTGATTGATTATCTAATTTAGTGGAATTATTTCGAATTATCTTCAATTAGAGAAGAAAAAACAATGCGCCTATTAGAGAATTGAAGTCGTTAAATTCGCGTTTGTTTTTCTAATGGCCGTGTGAACTTTTTTCGTTTGATAGTCTGACCCTATTCCAGTGACAATTTCATGGTCAGGTGGGTAAGGCATCTCTGAGCTATTATCATCCATTTAGTAATAAATAAGATTCTTGTATTAAATTCCAGTTACGATTAAAAACAAACTACTTTTTGTTCGATTAAAATTGATATTTAATTGTTCTCTTATTAATAAAGATTTTCAATAAAAATATTGTATAGGAGGTAGCCAAGCTCAGGGATAGTCCAAGCCATTTTTCAAAATTGAAAATTTTTCGCTAGATGTCATTAAATACGTATTAAACACGTGTACAAAAAAGTTATTAAAATATTTTTTACAGAAATTTTTTTATGTGATTAAATAATAATACTCAGCACCCTCTCACCATTACCCTACCACCAAATATGTCATTTTTTCGTTTTTATTTATTTCGTTTTCTCGGTGAGTTGCAATAAATGTAAAACTTTAAAAAAATTATTTTTTATTAAACTTTTCTATTTTTATAGACCCGTATGTTGAGTGCACATAATTTAAAAATGGATTTTTTCCGCAAAAGGCATATAACTTTTGTTTGTAGGCAGAAAATAACTAAAATAAATAATGTGATAGTTCTTTATCATCTTCATGCAAGTCTAATTATTTTTATTTTGTGAATTTTATCAATAAATATATTTCTGATTTTTTTTCAGATTTTTCCGAAAGATTTTTCCGAAGGTGCGTCACCTTCAAAAATCCGGAAAACTGGTATTATGTTTTAGGAGTTTAAAAAATAAAAATGAAAAAAAATTATGTTTTAAGGATTAGGGGAGGACTATGGTATGCTGAAATTGCGCAGAGTCTTATTTTTTAATCATATAGAACGTATGGAAAATAAAATGAAAAATGAAAAAAGTTGAATTCTGGGAGTGAGGATATTTTGTCAATTTTAACGGGGCTACCCTTTAAATATTAAAATTTAAACAAATGTATTTTACTTCTTTTGATAATTTTTTAAAATTTGCTGAATAATTATTGGTGGCAGCATTTCTCAGTAATTTTTTGAGATGCTAGTTAGTTATAGTTAATAGATACTAATCGGTGTTTGGATTTCACGAATTTTAAAGCTGCACAAAATAATTCGTATAAGTACGTTGTTATGAATAAGGAAACAATTCGACAATCAGCCTTTTTTTAATTCAGATGCCTTCGATTCTGGTACAAAATACTAGATATTCTTGCCTCTTCATTTTAATTCTCCAGATTTTTTTGGGTTATAATTGTATTGGAAATGGAAAACTCCTTAATTATGTTAATTTTAAATCGATTCAGAAAAAAGTTAACAGACGATTTAAAATATCTAAAATCTTGAAATCCAATTTGGAATCCCGTCAATATTCCCTGTAATTTTTATATACTCGTTTTTCTTGTAATATTGGAACTTTTTTTTTAATTCTAGAAAAATGACAAACTGTTTTATTTTTAATATAATATTCTTTCCATGTTCGTATTTGTGTTTCGTTGTCTGCTCATATTATCTGCCTGTTGCCGTCAATTAGTTTATTTTCATGCCTGTGAGCTTGCGGTGATTTCTCTAATCTTCTATTTATTAAATAAGTCGTGTAATTCTTGTAGATTTCTATTTCAAAACATTTTTCATTCAATCAATTTTCCTTTGCTTCCCTTATTTTCGTTTTTCTTTTTCTTCTTATTCTGTTCTTCAGTAACTTATTTATTTCATCGGTCATCCATACTTTTTCTTTTTCTGGAATTTTTTATTTATTTTATCTTAATTTGTTTGTAATATAATGTCTTTTAAATTCTTCCATTGAATGCTTGCTGTCCTTTCTTGTTCTTGATTTATCTTTTTTCAAAGTTAAATTACTAAAAACTTTGTTGTGAAAAGCTAAAAAACTGTGTTGTGATTAAAAGTAGTGTCGTCACCAGCTGGATCAAAGTAATTAGTAAGATGCAAAGTTGATATTGAAAAGCAAAAATGATAGAACAAGTAATCAAATTTAAATATTTACGAATAAATTTATCCGTGGTCAATAACATTGAAGATGAAGTAAGGGAACAAACGGCAAAAGCAAGCAGAGCAGAGGGATTCCTCTTCCTCTACGATACAATATAGAGAACTACACGTGAAAAACGATACCGGAAATAAAAAAGCGAATATACAATTCTGTCATCTGACCTGTTATGACATACATCTCAGAAACAACTCCAGACACAAGCATGACAAGAAAAGATTTGGAGAAAAAAGGAAATGAGAACCACTACTAGACAGAACAATTAAGGAGTAATGAGATAAGTGACCGAACAGGGCCCCCGTAACCGGGCGTGCAACGCGTGCGGCGCACGCGGGCGTAACCCCAAAGGGGCGCCAAACCGAAGGTTTGGTAAATAAGAAATATTTATTTTAAATGAGATAATCATTTTTTATATACAATTTTAATTATTTCATGAACAGGAAACGAGAAATCTCAAAAAATCAAATATTGTGTTATTACTGAAAAATAATTATTCCCGTCCTGAAATGTTGAACTTACTCCGTCAAAAATATACTACATTTTGTTGTTCCTTCCTAATTTTTTTCTTTGAAGTAGATTGAATTATACCGCATTTACACTCAGTCCTGTTGGACAGGGAATTGGCAGGGAAGTGCTATGCTCATGCTACTGCCATTGCACGGCGCTCCCTCAAAAGTCGGTTTTCGAGATGGAAGTCAAAGGACTGGCAGCGCGAGCGCGAGTGAGTATTCACATTCAACTACTCTCTCTCTCACTTGCCGCCGGAAAGCGGCAAGTGAATAAGGGAGCAAAATGATACTGTCGTCACATTCCATTCTTGAGAGTCGTTCGGTAAATGAGTTGTGAACACATTGGCGAGGAACTGATGTGAACACCTCACTCGCGTCGATATCGTATTTCGGGCAATATTTCCGGCAGCAGCAGCAGTGGCAATGGCTGAGTATAAATCCGGCATTACGCTTGGCATACCATCCAATCGATTTTATGTTGTACACTAAAGCGAAGTAGAAACATAAATTAACACCCATAAAAAGCAACTTAGCAGTTTCACTCCAACAAAACACAACTTGCTGTATCAAGCAGTTTTACTCGTATAAAGTGAATATTTTACTCGAATTTACAATAATTACCCTTAAGTAAACACATACTCTATGAATTATGATTATGTATTTGGCTTGAGTATCTTTTCCCTTCTCGTCTATGCGTTTATTAGGCACAAACATTATTTACTGTTACTGGTGAACGGGTGGTTTCCTACAGTGAAAGGTTTAAAATTTTATTTTATATTGGTGTTAATAATTACCTACGAATATTATTGCAATATCCGTTGGGTTTGTTCTGCCCTGATTTTAAACTTTTGTTTTCGTGTTAAAAATATTGGACAATCTTTTTATTTGTTGTTATTTTAAGTGGTGTGGAAATTAAATTAATTGTGAAATTTGTAAGTAATATCATAATCATTGCATAGAATAATAATAATTAATTTTAAAATAGTTATAATCGGGTTTCCTCTAATAAAATCCACAATTTACAACAATTTATTTTGAAAAAAAAAAATAATGGAGACATTGTGTCTGCGTAACTTGGAACCATATGGGAAACTTTTTTATTATTAATTTTAAGGAAAAAAAATTTCTTCATAAAATGCTTTGCATAGTCTAAAAACCAAAATGCAAGCAAATATAAAATTGTGTCAATCTTATGTATCAGAAATATGAATTTCGATAAAGAATACCTTATATTTCACAATATCGAAAATTATTATGATGAAAAGTTGTTTGGAATTAATTTAATACCATGTTTTAATATGCAATTACATCCTTTTAATTGAATTTTTTTTCTCAATTTACAGATACCCAACGCCTTTTCATTTATTACGAATAATGCGATAACTCTTTTATTGCTATTGATTAATTAATTAGTAATAATAAAAGAGTTATCACATTATTTGTAATAACTGAAAAGGGTTCATTATTAATAATAAAAGACATCACATTATTTCTAATAAATGAAAAGGGCGTTGTTGAAAAGTACAATTAATTTACGATAAAAAGTTCTTTTTAAAAAGCTTTGCATGGTCTAAAATCTAAGATGCAACCATGAAATCCTATCAATTTTTTTCAATTTTATATGAGATATAATATGTAAAAAAATATGAGTTTCGATCAAAAGTAAAATGCCTTTCTAGATCACAATATATTTCAATTAGAAGGATGCAATTGCATATAGAAACATAGTTTTAAATGCTGAACAACTTTTCATAATAACTCTTCAATATTGTGAAAACTAAACGTACTTTGTTTGCTCTTGACCGAAATTCATATTTTTTGGCATATCTCGTATAAGATTCATAAAATTTGATATTTGATGGTTGCATTCTGAGTTCTAGATAATTCAGAACTTTTTATGAAGAATAACTTGTTTTTCGTAAAATTAATAATAAAACAGTTTCCCATATGGTTTCTAGTAATGTAGACATCCTGTATAAAATTTGTTTGGAAACTTTGAAACGACAAAATATTATTGTTTATTTACTTAAATGTATATTTTTAATTTAATATGCAGGGTACTTCATTAATGATGAAAAAAATTTAAGGGGAAAGGCGCAATTTTTTTCGAATCCTGAGAAAACTATTTTTAAAAAAATTAAACGCAGAATGAAAGATAACGTTATTGCCGAGGGCCGACAGTCGCTTAAGATAAATAAAAAGTTTCTTTTGAATTAAATATTTGCAATTATTAAAAATCACACGAAATTTTCTCTTTTATTTGCACCCCTGTAACTTATTAAAATAAACATTATAGAAGTTTTCAGGGACTTTCGCTTTCGGCCTCAGTAATAATGTAGTCTTTCATTCGGGGTTTACGCACCAAGCTTTAAGACTGTATAATATAGGTAAAAATAATCAAAAATAACTCCTATGTTGTTATTCGATTTTCATTTGTTTCCGAGATACGGGGTGTTAAAATTTTTCTTACAAACTGACGATTTATTTATTGCTCTAAAATCGGTTGAGGTGTGGAAATGAAATTTGGTGGGTTTTAAGACATAGTTATTGCGCATGTTTTGGCATACCATTAAGAGTTTTATATTCACCATTGGCGCGCGTGCGGGTAATAGTCTGAAATTTTTTAAACATAAAAATGAGATATTTCAAATTAAAAATCTTTCTTGAATTCCTCGTTCAATTTGTGACAAAAAATCTAGTTTCCCTTTTTTCATGCGACACTTCGTTTTCATGCAAAAAATAAAACATCTTAACTCTTACAAAGTTTTCGACGAAGTTTCTATATGAATGTGTAGAAACTTATTTCTAATAAAAGACTAAGTTTTCAATCTAATGGCATATAAAACAACATAATGTTGCTCTACATCCCACTAGACTGAAAACAATGGGAACCTTCTCTGGTTACACCTCCGAGGCTTCTACAATTTGCAAGCCATAACGGATGCTGAGACTAAGGAAGATGAGGGAATTCTACAATTTACAATTCACGTCCCATCTGCTCAGCGCGGTAAAGTTCCAACTAGAATGGTTCCCTTCGTACTCCAATCAGAGTAAACATGTAAATCAAAAATGAATAACCATTTTCAATTTCGTTGCAAAACGAAAATACAGCCGCATCATATTCTAGTCCAATTTCGAATACTTTATAAGCGTTAAGATATTTTATTTTTTGCATGAAAACGAAGCATCGTATGAACAAACGTGAAGATAGATTGTTTGTCAGAAATTGAACAGGGAATTCAAAAATGATTTTTAATTTGAAATATCTCAGTGAGGTACTATTTTTTTTTGTTTCAAAAATTATAAACTATTACCCGTACGCGCGCCAATGGTGAATATAAAATTCTTAATTGTATGTCAAAACCAACTATGTCTTAAAACCCACCAAATTTCATTGGCACACCTCAACCGATTTTAGAGCAATAAATAAATCGTCAGTTTGTAAGAAAAATTTTAACACCCCGTATCTCGGAAACAAATGAAAATCGAATAACAACATATGAGTTATTTTTGATTATTTTTACGTATATTATACAGTCTTATAGCTTGGTGCGTTCCTTCCCACTCACCCTGTATAGTAGATTTAAAGGGCGCTAAAATATGTCCCGCACGCGGGCGCCAATCAGTCTTGCGGGGGTCCTGTGACCGAAGCAGAATAAACAACATTAATGAATGAGTGCAAGGTAGAAAAAATTGTCTGCGCAAAAGATGGAAGGATAATATGCCACTAGAATAGTAGGTGATGTCGAAGAAAACAGGCAATTTGCCAATACATAAGAGTGAAAGAAGAACTGATTTAACAGGCAAAAATACATATACAAACAGTTAAAGAATATCATTCTCAAGCCATATGAGCTATAAGACTCCCTTCAATCTTGACCTCCGGTAGTGGTCCACTTGTCCAATTCATGGATAGGTAGGTCTTTTACATATCCCTGCACTTTGATCGATCCATCTTGTTGGGGATCTTCCTCGTGATCTTCGGCCTTCCACCTTTCCTTGTATAATGAGTATTTCCAAGTTTTCTGTATAAGATTATAAGATTTTAAATTTGCTATTAAATTCTTTTTTACTGGTATTCTTTTTCTCATGAGCATCTTTCAGTGCGTCACAGTTTTCGATTTCTTTTTAACGCATTAATTGTATGTGACAGAAAAAAAGACACGTCGGTGATTTGATTACAGACATTTATAACATTTATTCTAGTTGTCGATAGATGGCGTTATAATCGAAAAAAAATTATTTAGAATTATATCTACGAATATAATAAGACATATACAAATCAGAGAAAATACCATTTTATAAATGCAATTAACACAATTGATTTGTTTTTATGCCAAATTGCAAATAAAATGTGACAACTGTCGGTTTTAACTAAAATGTCATGTTAGAATAAATATTATAAATGTGTATTATCACAGACTTACCTTTTTTTCTATCATTTGTGACGCACTGAAAAATGCTCATGCAAAGGACCATATATGAAAAATGGCAAAATGTGCATTGCTCGACATATTAATTTGTTAAAAAAGTAAACTTTTTATAAAAAATAGCCTGATTCTTCCGTTCGAAATCGGATTTCATTTTATATCTTTTCATATTTTTGCGTATTTTTCATTGTATTGTCTCCTTCTAGACATAAACTTTTACCAGGCCCCATAACTACGTTGTATGCTTCTTTAAATCGTACTCTTTTAATTAAGAATGTAAATGAATTGTCTCTTGAGTCATTAATGCTGAAATATTAACACAATCGATACCATTTTAGGCTGTATAAGAAATATTTTTATTAACTGCAATATTTTTAGATATAGGTATACTTCAAATAAATTGCAAATGCATGAAATTTACAATCCTGTACTTAACTGAAATATTATAGGCCGACAAAAGATCCTTTTTCTTGATATGGTTGCTATAAACCGCCCGAAATTAGCTCATAAATAAGAAAAACAATTTATTAAAGTTATTGAAAATACTAATTGTTTTGAGAAATATTTCCCTTCTGTCGGCTCTTCTGCTTTTAGGTGGACATAAACTGTGATTTTTTCATGTCTGTTACTCAAATGTGAAATAAAGATGTATAGCGATTTTAGTTTATTGGTAATTTTTAGATATTTTTGATGTATCCAAAAAAATAATTAAAATTCCAAGAGTACGCGTTCTTTGGCAATTTGTCATTTAAGCGACTTCGAAAAAGGTAGGGGGTCGACAAGACAAGAATTCTTGTCTTGACAACTTCTTGTCTTGTCTTGAGAAAAAATCAAGAAATTTAAAAAAATCTTGTCTTGACGTTTCCTTGACATATCTTGTCTTGACTCAAGAAATTTCAAGATCTTGAAATTTTTTATTACCCGGTCCGGTGATTCCCCGGCGACCTTTTTTTGCGTTGCGTGCTAACACGGCCACTGGGGGAGTCCCGATCGAAAATCTAGATAAATGCAAAATATTAGATAAAAAATTTATTCTGATCAGTAAATTTTGTTAGTATCTGAGAAGCTTTAAAACACTTTCTTCAATACTCGAAGGCTCGAAGGGGAAAAATATTGCACAATCCCATTGGTCGTAATTGGAGTAAACTTAATTTTAGACACACTGGAAATATTGGGCTCATTAACTAGATAATTAAATTGATAGAGACACTACTGACGAGTAATTAATTTACTTCATTCAAGCTGCGAGAGATACAATACTGAAACACTGTAACAAAACTAATTGGATATACTGTATAGTTCTTATTTTGGATCCTCGGCATAAAGTAGAGGCATTTTCCTCTTCATCTTGGAGAAAGCTTCTACAATTGAGGGCAGTACAAAAATTTGAAGAAATATTTAAAGCTTACTATTTTAATAAATCACAGAATGATCTACATATACATAATCCAATACCAGAGCCAGCATTTAGTCTGAAAAAAGAAGATAACGAATTTGATTTAGAAATTACTTACCTGTTTAAGAACGCTGACAATGATAACTTACAATCTTGGAAGTATGAAATTGAAAAATGCATAAATGAGCCTAGGTCAGAATATGCTGGTCTGAGAATATACTTGATTGGTGAAGAAGACACGAAAATATCTAGCCGTCATTATCGAAAATGGCCAAAGATTTTCTCGGAACGCCAGCAACATCTGTACCTGCGGAAATGCTATTGTCAAGAGCAGCTTTTACAATGACAAACCCAAGAAATCTGCTAGGCGTTGACTCCATGAGAAGTGTTATCTGCTTTAATTCATGGCTTATCAATTCCAATTTAAAAATGTGCTAAATTTGTTATTTAAAATAAAATCTAGTTTGCAATTTTATTTTCAACAGAATTAGGTAAGTATCATTAATTATTATTTTTAATTTACATTTTTGTAAATCGTTTTAGCAAAAATAGTGTTCAATAAATTAAAATATTGTTATATTCCTAATTGATATAAGAAATAAAAGTTTATAATTATAAATTAAAGTCAAATTAAAATAAAGGTTTTCATTTTTCTCGACCACGGGCATGTAAATTTGGAACACCCTGTATAAAACAAATTATGTGTAGGTAGATTTTAAGAGAGTGATTCGGAGAAGTGTTTACGAACTTCGGAAACAATACGACTCAAGTAAACAATTAGAGTGATGTGTATAAAGAAAGTGTTCGCGGAAGGATTTGTCATTAACCACCGCTAACTAATACTCTAGTGAATAAGATAATAGGTCATTAAATTTGTAAATGTTGTATTAATGTAGAAAGTAAAATTGAAATGGGGAATATTATTTTTTCTTGAAATCCATTAAGATATTTAGAAAAAGGAAAGTTTTGTATTGATGAATAGGGATAATTGAAAGTTGCTTGGGATTGGTTGATTTTTGAATGCTGGAAGGGGTAATTTGTAAGTAGGAGAATGGATGACAAATGTGAAGGTAGAATGTTTTGAGCGATCGAAAGGCGAAGTCCAGTGTTCGAGAAGAGTGTACAAAAAAGTGAAACGCCGGTATAGTTAGTTTGTTGTTGAAATTTAAAAAGTAAGATATCGTGGAACGAGTGTTAGGCCGAGTCGAGATAGGATATAACTCCTTGAGTCTAGAGTATCTCGGTTTTTGTTGAAGTGTTTGAAAAAGGTAGAACACGGCATCAGGAGAAGGCAGAAAGGAGGGCGGTACGAGGCGTAGTTTTCAGAAAGGAGCAGAGGCTTTACTGGGAAGCTGGTACGAGTCGTTTGATCGCAACCCAAGATAGGAGGAAACGTGTTTTGTGTGAAGACATTGTCAAATCATCAGTAAAGGTCAGTCTATTTTGTTATGACATGAATGTATGGTTTATGTATTAAATACCACATTGAAAATTGAGGCACACAATCATTATTAAAAATTTTTCATCAAACCTAAATCAATTTATTACTGATAAATCATAATAGTTCAATTTAAATAAAATAACTTTGGAGACAAAAAGAAATAAGATTCCCATGTTTGTAAATGTTATATTAAATAAAGATAGAAAGATAAGATATAAGAAATATTAAGCATTGAATACCTTTTAGATAAAATAAACGATTTTATAATTTCTAATTAAAATTCATATGTGTGTATTATTTTACTCTCTTTTATCTATCCCGATTAGGAATCCACTGAGAAATATTTTGAAGCCACGAAAGTAAGTAATTGATATTATAATTTAGCCCTGAGATTGACACTATATTGGTATTTGATCTGTTTGATTAATGAGATAATCATTAATTAATTAATTAAAATAAATTACATCTGAGAACAGCATCAGATTTCAAAAATAAGATCACAACAATATGTTATGTTAAAATAATGTTATCTTTTTCACCAATAAATATGTTTTAGAGTTTTCATGGCACAATAATTAATCACACAAACGATTACTCCAAAGAAATCAAAGTTCGAATAGAGAAAGCAAGAACAAACTTCAATAAAATGAGAAAGGTAATTTGTGCAAGAGAACTGAAATTAGACTTGAGAGTTAGGCTGGCAAGGTGTTACATTTTCTCGACTCTGCTTTACGGGATAGAAGCATGGACTCTTAACGCATCGACTACTAAAAAGTTGGAAGCATTTGAACTGTGGGTGTATAGAAGAATCCTGAAGATATCATGGACCGAGCATACAACAAACAACGAAGTCATGAGAAGAGTCAACAAAAGACTGGAAATATTGGAAACCATCAAGACACGAAAGCTGCAGTACCTGGGGCATGTTATGCGTAATGAGAGATACAACATACTTCAGTTGATTATACAGGGGAAAATCCAGGGCAAGAGAAGTGTAGGGAGGAGACGAATTTCGTGGTTGCGTAACTTGAGGGAATGGTACGGATGCACAGCAACCGAACTGTTTAGAGCAGCAGCATCTAAGATCAGAATAGCCATGATGATTGCCAACCTCCGTCGCGGAGATGGCACGTGAAGAAGAAGAAGAAGAAGAAGAAGAAGAAGAAGAAGAAGAAGAAGAAGAAGAAGAGTTTTCATTATTAGTCAAGATATTTCAAGATTTCTTGTTTTCTTGACAAGAAATCTTGGTATTGATATAAAATTTCTTGTCTTTTCTTGAAATCTAAAATTACTTCTTGTCTTGATCTTGGCTTGAAATCAAGATAAGATCAAGACAAGATCTTGATATTTTCAAAAAGTTGGCGACCCCTAGAAAAAGGACGCATTGTAGGCATGAAATAGCCGGTTTTGGTTTACGGGAAATTTGACGAAGAGTTGAAGCTAATCAATCAACTCTTGTTAAGAGTTCAGAAGAGACGGTCCAACGAGATGAGACTTATCTGCGTCTTGGAGAGTATGGACGCCCTAGAATTAGGCAAGGCCGTAATTTGCACCATATTAGACTTCTTGCTCTCAGAAATAGGCGGGACAGTGTACATTAAGTAAGAGATGATTTAGTTAAAGCTACAGGAAGGGTAGTCTCAAGAAGAACAGGTTCTTATTAACAGCTCGACGATCTATTGGTGGAGTACTAAAATCTGTTGCAGTACTTCAACCATTACAAATGCAATTTTTCAACTGGATTATGGGTACAGAAAACGGGCAAGAAATCATATTGCCTGTGAAACCATGGAATTCATGCAAGAATTTGGTATAGAAACTTTGGAGTGGTCATCAACATCACCTAATTTGTAACCCGGCGAACATGTGTGGGATATGGTAGGTCGAAACCTAAATCGACTGCCACACCATCCACCAAACTTAGAAGACGTATGGTATGCCATAAGGAGAATCTGGACGAGTATTCCACTATATGATATAGACCACTTAATTCCATAAATCCCCTTAGAGTAACTAGGTGTATAGAAAATCAAGGAGGAGCAATTGTTCGAATAATAATTATTCGAACATATAAAAAGATTGAAAATATTTTTTAAAGAGAAGTCTATCTTTGAAATGCAACATTGTCAACAGTGCGAATGTAAGGACAAGTGTTTAGTTTTTAATGTGTGTATGCCTTAAAAGACCATGTATTGCAAAAAGAACTTTCTCCTCAAGACAGGAGAGCACCCGCTCTCACCCTCTCAGTGGGTCCTCAGCCGAGATCAAGGCAACATCCCGTTGTCTAGCCAGTCAGTGTCGCTCTCTCAAGAAATTTTACAGTGTCTCAGTACGAGATCTCAGCAATACACCTTTGCCAGACTCGACTCTCAAAAAAGAAGGTTTCGCCAAGGAATCAGCACTCACCTGTTCCCAAGCTTAGTTGAATCAACGTTGCTTTCGACCATACCGTTGCCACATCGTCTGCTCACCCTGGACAGTGGTGGGATTTTTGACAGGCAATATATGTATGTAGTGCCTACAGGGACTTTAGACTGAAAGACTCATGGTAGCTTGTAAGTACTTATTCTAGTTATATGTAGTAGTTTTCTCTCGATCAACACTAGTGTTGCATCCATCAATTTTGTTTAAGTATTTTGCTCTCACTCTCTTTCTCTTGATCAACACTAGTATTGCATATAACCGTTTTGTTTGTATGTTTTGTTTTACCTTTCCCTTAGGTCTGTTTTTTGTTATATTTGTAATATCTCCTCTCAATAAATAGTTAGTACTCGTTTGTAAAAGCTCCTTTAAACATTAGTGTTTAAACATCCCTCTCCCACCCCTTCTATTACAGGTACAGGTAGATATCCTCATATATTGTATTTAGAACCAGCATCTGTAGTAACTACAGTCTCTCTTTTTGTCATTGTCATCTCTATTGTCATGATGTGATAGCTATTATCTCAACAGCAACTCATTCTAATAAAATAATAAGAATATTATAATGTATACTTCCATAAATAATAATAATTATTAATTTTAAAACAATTTGTCCATCTAGGCGTTTCATTGTTTGGCCAGATTTTGTCTATTGCTAGATGCTGCTGTATCCTCAGGTCCTGAATTGTGTTCGGAAAGTCCTGAAGACGTTGGAATACACTAAATCTTTGCAGATATCTTAAACTATGAATTCCGATTCCGAACGTTGTTTTTTCAGTATATTTGAGTGATTTACCAACTTTACACAATTAACTATCATAACTTCATATTAGTCCAGGCTGTATCATCGCCACCGTTAGATAAATTAATCCGATTCGATTTTTTTGCACAAACTTACTCAAAAAGAGGTCCGTCCTTATAACAAATCCATAGGATGCCAGGAGGTACCGTGGTCGAAAAATTGTTTGAATAATTTTTTTAAACAAATTCACAAAAATTATTTTTTCACTTAAAACAATTTTTTTTTAGATCATTTGGTATTATGCGGCCGTCAATTGTGAGTGCGAAAGAGATGCACCATTCCGGCCGTTCAATGGTGCATCTCACTCGCACTCACATTGCCGACCGCCTCAATACGCTCTTAGCAGTCACTGTTAATAATTAAAAATAAGAACTTAGTAATAAAATAATGACAAAAATGTCTTCAGGATCTTGTAGAACAAAGGCTTTAGACTTTGCTTAGGCCACTTTCTAACTTTCATAATAATAATTTTTAACCGAGTTATTAAACCTAAAAAATAGTCATTTTCGCATTTTTTTCAAATTTTAAATCGCGTATAACTCGACAAAAATCAATTTAGAGAAAAATTACAAGAGACCTTTTTACTCAGAATGGCCCAAATGATCTAAAAAATTTGTTCTAAGTGAAAAAGTTGTTTTTGTGAATTTGTTTAAAAAAATTGTTTAAACAATTTTTCGACCACGGTACTGCCTGGCACCCTGTGGATTTGTTATAACGACCTCTTTTTGAGTAAGTTTGTGCAAAAAATCGAATCGGAATAATTTACCTAACGGGGGTGACGATACAGCCTGGACCATATAGCAACCAGGTCAAGATACTAATAAGTTTTTGAAGTTATACTTCTTTACCGGCGATAGAGGGTAAATTTTTATATGGGAAAACCTAGCGACCGGGCGCATGCGCATTATAACTTTGTTCTGATTGGATGTTCAAATGACATGTCAAAAATTATTCAATATGGCGGCTGTGGCACAGCTGTAGTTAGATTATTTATGGTTGTTGCGTTTTAAAATTTGTGTGAAAAGAAACAACAAACAAAAGTTAGTTAATAGTTATACTGCCTTTTTAAATAGTTTTCATATACCTATGTTTTTGGACTTTTGGACTATTTTGGACAAGGAAAACTCATTCTAATTTGGTAAATAGTTTTTATTATAATCATATTGTAATTATACATTTGTATTAGGTTGAAATACATACATTTATTTTCTCAAGAATGCGGATTTTAGAGAGAAATCCCAAATTAGGTTCGATTTTTATTTTTAAATTATGATTTTTTGGTGTAGATTTATTTATCTAGTAGGTATGTAATGCTTTGATTTACATACTTAATTTGATTACCAACAAAAGTTCTACCCATCTTCATCTAATATATTGTTTTCTTACTGTTTTGTTATATTTTTATATTTTCTTCCACAAAATTTAACCTACATAATTTAATTTTCAAAACAACTGTCAAACAGTAAAACGTTCAGTTACCGTATTTTTCCACATGATAAATAATGTGGGATTGGACGAGTGAGTCTACGCTTCGATTACGAGTCAAAGCGGCACGAAATTCAAGGGTTCAATTCCCGATGCAAGTTTTACTTTTTTATTTTTTTATGCATGTTATGATTGTAAGTATATTTGTTATATAATTTTTTTTCAGAAAATGCGTATTTAAAATTTTTGCCAACAATTATTATCGTTCAGAAATCATTTTTTCTTTGTGGCATTTTTCAATGTGTTTGTGTGCGTTTTATTCTTTTATTTTTTTTTAATTTTTGGTATTGTTTTAAAAATCACATAATATGTAGTAGAAGTATAACTTCTTACGTGCGTACAAAGTACACACACATTCTTGTTATTTAATTTAGGAACGTCCTAAAGTCCAGGTCACAAAAGATTTTGTTTATTTTTGCACAATTTTTTTATCATCAAGCAAATACAATGGAGTAAAAAATAATCAGAATAATATATAGTTTTTAAGCTCAGGTAAAATAATTTATAGCTCCTTAAACCAAATAAGGCGTTTGTAGTTTAAAAAAAGTCACGAATAGCTATTTATTACATGGTTTCAACCGGTTTTAGAATTGGACAGATCAGCTTGGTAAATGTAGTAAAATGGTTCATTAAAAAACTTATTTATGAGGAAATAAAGTTGAAATGCACGTCGTCTTTCACCAATCTGTCGAGAATAATATGTTCTTGTAGTTTTACGGATTCAAATAAAATTAATACGAATCGAGGTAGACTGGGAAGTTATAAAAATAGTTGCATTCTGCATTTTATACTGATCATAAATTGATGAAGTTGCTAGTAAACTATTTATTTTAAGTCGTATTTACCTAGTCGTATAAAATAAAATAACTTTAAGGTTTACTATCGAATTTGTAAAATATCAAATAGTCGCTCAGTGAAAAACAACATCAAAATCACAATTTTCACGTTAAGACAGTGTTCATCTATAATTACATACCAAATTACCTTACTGAAATTTTAAATTTCTCATCACCCAGCCAGTTGGTACACTGCTGGACATAGGCCTTTATGAGCTTTCGTAAGTGCTCACTATGTTGCCATGTAAATCCAGTTGCAAACGACAACGTTCTATACGGGATCTAGGATAGGATTCTTTAACACATTAAGGTTAAAAGAGAAGGTCAGGACGATGATTATCCTTGCATGCACCAGGAATGACTTCAGTTGGTAATAATCCAATCGTATACAAAAAAGATAAAAGCTAAGGCCTCGTTTTTTAAAGTCAAGTGCGTTATTAGGAAGGGGGAGGGCAGAGGCGGCTCTAGCCCATGTAGCGCCCGTGTGCAGTCAATGCCCTGGCGCCCTTTGGTAGACGCGCAGTCAAAATGGAATACTCGAATAAGTACCTACCTTTTTTCCTCACCTTTAAAGAGGGAGGGTCTGGAATCTTTATCTCAGACATGGGAAGACATCTCAGTTTAGAAGGCCGCCTGAGTAACCTTAGTGCAGGATTCATTTTTCGTAGCCCTAGCAATAGTTCCCGAGGTACTTTAAAACGCCCTCTCGTCGCCGAGGCTATGCCGAATGCCTACCTGCCAAACCAGACCCTCCTCTGTCATCCAGCGCTCCGAAAGAGGAATGGCCGCTGCAAGGTCGACATCACTTCCGAAGCACTTTACCTTCATTACACTGTCACAAAATTTACACCTGCCTCTCTTTCCATTATGTTCCTTTCTACTATCCATCTGTTGCACTCTAGCATCGTATGTGTAACAGTGTCCTGGTGTCTGCAGTATAGGTATTCATCAGTGTCAGCCTTTCTGAACCTAGAGAGGTAGGCTCTAAAACACCCGTGTCCTGTGAGCACCTGCGTTAGGAAATAATCCAGGCGCCTGTGACTACAGTCCACCCAATATTTTGGGTTCGGGAGCAGCATATTTGTCCACTGTGCCACATGCTCCGTGTTGTTCAATTCTTCTTGCCATCTTTCAATTGTCCTTTCTCTTTCCTGTCTTCTCTCGGCCATAGTGAGTTCTAGGTCTCTTCTCCCATACAGTTCTTTTCATTCCAGACTGGTTCCGCGTAGAGGACGATCGACTGCACAACGCCGTGCAAGGCCCTATTCCTTTCGGATTTGGGTCCCCCAATGTTGGGCATCACCCTCCCCAACGCAGCCGCACTGTTTGCAGCCTTCTGGGTCACCACACGCACGTGCTCCCTCCACTTTCCGTTCTGGTCCAACGTCACTCCTAGGTATTTTAAGTGTTTCTTGGGTATTAGACACGCCCCTGCACATTGTAGTTCCACACTTTGCCTGTTTCTTTTCCCTGTCAGAATGATGGCTTCGGTCTTCTCTGCTGCAAGTTTCAGTGCTTACTGTATCATCCATTTCTTCACAACGCCGCCTGCGTTCCGTACCCGCTATTTAAGATCTGAAACCCCGCCACTACAAGCGAGGTCGTCCGCGAATGCGAAGGAGAATCGTACCCTCTCCATATCCACAGTTCATCATCCCGTCATATGCCAGGTTCCATAGCGTCGGGCCCAAGACATATCCTTTCTCCACCATAATTCTTCTCTCAGAAAGATAGTCCGCTACCACGTTCATCAGGTATCCAGGACATTTTCACTTCTCCATTACCTTCATTACCTCGTTCCATTGCTGCGCATTGAATGCATTTCTAACATCGAACAACAACAGTGTTGTTTCTAACATCGAACAACAACAGTGTTGTTTCTAACATCAAACACCCAACGGTGTTCATCCCCTCTATTGCGCAAAGTGTCGAATAGACTCAACATGCTTTTCCCTTTACAAAAACCAAATTGCCTCTGGAATAAGCCTCCCGACCTCTCAATCTTGCCATTGATACGTCCCCGAAACATTATTTCATGGCGCATAAGCGCCATAACAGACGGGCGACTGTGGCCGGCCACTCTGTGGATCCACAAAAGTAGTTTCCGATGATTGACCGTGGGTTCTTATGTGGAGTGGACGTTGCATCACAGACGAGCGACTGTGGCCGGCCACAGAAGAACCGGCCATAAGAACCCACGGTAAACTACTTTTGTTGATCCACAGAGTGGCCGGCCACAGTCGCCCGTCTGTTATGGCGCTAAGTGCCAATGTAATTTTTCATTAATCGTTTTAAAGCATATTTTATGTTGAAACAAAGTAAACGACCCGCTCTTTGGCGCTCGGCGCCCCCAACATCCCGGCGCCCGTGTGCACCGCACACCCTGCACAATAGGTAAAGCCGCCTCTGGGGGAGGGGTAGAAATAAGACTAATAGAAAAATAACAAATAAGAATGAGATGCTAAGAATGAGGGCTCTGTCCCATCATACAGCTGACCGACTATAATAACTTTTATTTATATTCAATTTAGAATGTGTGTACTGATTTGCAGCCTTAGTAAATGGATTTAATTACCTTCGAAGGAAAGCAACTTTGATACCCTCTCAGTAACCCCTGTTCTACGTTTCGCTTGACCGACCGCAGTATGTTTCTCTACACAACCACAGTAATCAACTGTGAAAAATTTAGCTTTAGTAAATTCAAAGAGATTTTTCAGCGCTGCCTCTCCGTCTATGACATTACCAGTGGCGGAGCCAGAATAAGTTGATTTAAGGTAAACAATTAAAATAAAATGAATCTATTTGTAACAAAATGTAACGAAGAAATTGTAGAAAGAAGCCTTTTTAATAAAATTATGTTAACATTATTGAGTTTAGGAATTGCTCTTGTTTTTTGCGTGTCATTAAAATTTTACATTTAGAAAATCCATGTGACATTGTGAATTACAGTTTTACAATTTAAAAATTAAGGTGGAAACTATTCAATGACCGCAGCTGTACAGTTACGCGTAGTGGAGGTGCGTTAATTTTGGAGAGTAGTGTATATAACGAAGGCAATGTTTAGTAGTACATATATCAAAATATTTTAATTTTTTTATTGCGTTTCTTAAATTTTAATTCTTTTCTACTGATTTATTTCTATTTTTATTTTTGTTAGTTTTTAATTTATCAATAATATATGTATCCTAACAATTATAAAATCCATAAAATACAAAATAAAGATATTAATTTATCCTTTTAAAACTTCTTCCTGTCGATTCAATTGTTAAAAATATTCACTTAAACCATAATTTCCTTTCTGGCATTCCTACTTCTTTGCATGAACAATGTTCAATAAGTCACCTGGCTGATTTATGGAGGTGTACATCAGTTCCTTATAGACAATAATTGCATTGTAATGGGGCGAACACTCTCTGCTTGCATACAAATAAATTATACATTCAACTTTTGTGTCCACCATATGGACCCGAGCAGCATGACACAAAAGAAAAATGGATCGCATAAAATAAAACCAAAAGACGAGAACTGAATTGAAGGAGTGCGACGGTCAAAATAATCTAAAAAGAAAAAATTAAAAGTGTTCAACTGTTTAAGGTATTCAAAAACTCTTTCTCCGTAGATTTGTATCTTTCTCTAAACTTGTAAAAAAGTAGCTAATTGTAATAATAATAAATTTAAACTTAAAGAGCCATAATATTTATTTTTATTTAAAGGCAAAGTTTTCAACGTAATATAAACATTAATAATATTGAAAAATATTAAAAATATTCTTCTTCTTAACGTGCCCTATCAAGTCCCATTGACGTTGGCGATTAACATGGCGAAACTGTCTCTGTCTCGAGCTATTCTACATAGGTGTTCTGCTTTCTTTATTCCTGTCCACTCCCGGATATTCTTCAACCAAGAGGCCTGCTTTCTACCAATTCCTCTGCGTCCTTCGATTTTACCCATCATAATAAGTTGAAGAATATTATACCGGTCTCCCTTTACTACGTGTCCAAGAGAACTGACCAAATGTAGCATTTAATCATGCGCTTTCGAAGTTGAATTTGCAAGGTATCATTTCAGAAGAATGACCTCATTTTTAAAAATGTCGTGCGGGCTATCTCGATTCTACATTTTGTCTCTTTATCTGGATCTAGTTGTTCAGTAATATGGCAACCAAGATATTAAAACTGGGTACTCTTTGAATTATATGACCATCAACATATAACAGTGAATCTTGATGGGCCAAACGGCTAAATACCATGTATTTTGTTTTTGAACAGTTTATATTTAGGCCAAACTCTCTTCCCACTGTGTCAATGGCATTTAAAAGGTGTTGTAATCCATTTATATCATCACTTAAAATAACTGTATCGTCTGCATATCTGATTGTATTTATCAGAATTCCATTAACTTTCACACCCCATTCCAAATTATGCAGCGCTTCCTTAAATATTCTATCTGAATATAAATGGAATAACAGTGGGGACAGTATACAACCCTGTCTGACACCTCTTTGTATTTTGCATATTTCTGTTGATTTTCCATTTACGCAAGCTGTCGCTGTTTGACGCCAGTATAATTTTTCTGACTCGTACATCTTGACTATCAACTCCTTTATCCTTTAATATTTTAATTAATTTGTGATGTTGTACTCGATTAAAGGCCTTCTCATAATCAATAAATACAGCAAAGACGTCTTTCCTTTGATCTCGGCATTTCTGCAATAACACATTTAGTGCAAAGAGTGCGTCCCGGGTTCCCAGTCCATTTCTGAAGCCAAATTGTGTTTCATTCTGGTCTTCTTCACATTTATCTCTGATTCTACTGTGAATGATACGTAGAAAGATTTTCAAAGTGTGGCTCATAAGGCTTTTCATTCTATAATCGCTACAGTTTTTTGGACGTTGTTTTTGGTAGGGTTATGAATTCGGACTTTAACAAATTTTCAGGGATATCACTTACTAGTCGAATAAACATCATTGAAAAGTTTGACTAGTATTCCAATGTTTTCCTCATTTATGAGCTTTAACATTTCTGTAGGTATGTTGTCGGGACCAACGGCTTTCTTGTTTTTTGCCAATTTTATAGCATGTAGTATTTCTGATTTCAGTATTTCTGGTCCTTCACCTTCATGTAAAGTCTCCAGTTCTTCGGGTCTATCATCATTATACAGTTCATTTATATAATTATACCAGGTAGTTCGAATTTCGTGTTCGTCTATATCATTTTTTTCGACGAATCGGTTATAGTATGTGGAGTTTTCTTATGATAAAGACCAGCTACTTCTCTAACTTTTTTAAACATATTAAACGTAACATGTTTTTCATTCAACTTTTCTAATTCCTTGCATTTATCCTCCATCCATTTTTCTTTAGCTACCTTTATCTTTTGTTAAACTAGTTTCTGTTTTTCTTTGTGTTCTGTTTTGTTATCTTTCAGTTTTCTTCTCTGCTCCATCAATTCCAGGATTTCATCAGTCATCCATAGTTGTTTTTTGTGCCTCTGCCTCGTTGTTGTACATTTTTCCATTACTTTCCAGGTAAGATCTTTAAACGTGTTCCATATTTCTGTATTGTTTTCATTTGTTGAATTCTTTAGCTGCTTATTCAGGTCATTTTCTATTAGCGTTTTGTTGGATGCTGATATATGTAATTTTGGTGTTTTGGGGCTTTCTTCGACTTTTTTGAGCTTCACTTGGATGACAAAACCGTCTCATTTTTCAGTTAGATCAGGGAACGCAAACCAGCACTCTAAATCGACGATTTTCGACTCGGTCGTTTTTGCCTTCGCATTTCAATTGAATAAAAATGGAATTTTTATTTTATTTTTATATTGGTCTTTACTCCTTTGAGTAACTAGATCCATTTTCCGTTGGAATTTACCAGCTGAACGGACGGGGTCATGAATTGTAAGTTTTTGAATTTCCTCTTGTTTTCTTCGCTTCAGCATCCATCTGGCTTGCAATCTTTAGAAGCCATGAAGGTGTTACTAGGGAAATGGACTAATAAGTTTTCAATTAATAATTTTTAGTAATATTTTTAATATTTTTCAATATTATTAATGTTTCTATTAGATTGAAAACTTTGCCTTTCAGTTGCCAGATGACGGTAGTCACCTACTCCATAAACGTCAGTTGCAATGGGGGTTAAGCTTTCGTAGTTTTGTTACTTCGGGCAGAGAGTAGCAAACCTACGCCTCTCTGATGATGACTCCAATTATTAGAGTCGAAAGTCGTCGATTTAGAGTGCTGGTTTGCGTTCCCTGTTCTAAGTGAAAAATGAGACGGTTTTGCCTTCGCATTGCAACTGAATAAAAATGGAATTTTTATTTTATTTTTATTGTTATTTATCTATTAGCCGATTATCTAGGCTAAAACGAGAGAATAAAAACAGTTAAAATAAAATTAATGAAAGACGAAACGTCGGCAGTAACAATAGTTTACGACGAAAACGAGAACGCAAGAAAAGAAGAGAAACACAAATTTTTTGAAGAGCTACAATAATAATTATAGATTGATAACGTGGAAGATTTCATTATAATGGGCAATTTAAATGGGACAGTTGGAAATAACAACAAAGGATTAGAGGAATGCATGGGAAAGGAAGGCAATGACGTAGTTAACGAGAAGACGACAGATTTCATAAAAAAAGAAATATGTAGGGAAAACACACAGGTCATTGCAAACACAAAATTTAGAGATAAATACATACACAAATATATCAGAGTAGCAAAGCCAGAAACGAAAAATTTATAATTAGTGCAGTCACTGAAGGTTTTCACCTCCGATTTCGTTGAACCTTCATCGATTTTCATGAAAATTGGTGAGTAATTAGAGGATACCTCAAGGAACAAAGGTGACATGATGCCAACTTGCGCTTTTACCCTGTGGGTGGATGCCACCCCTTCTCGGGGGTGAAAATTATTTTATTAAAAATTATACCATAAGTCCATAGAGGGATAAATTATAAGCAAAATTTGTTGTATAAAGTTATTAAAATAAATCAACACTTTTTGAGTTATTAAAGACCAAAGATTTTATTTTTTCGTAAAAAATGCATGTTTTAAATTGGTTTTTCACGTAGAAATCAAAAACTGTAAGCTTTTACAAAAAAGTTATTATAACTTAAATTAAATGATAACAAAAAATTGAATACATTCCTCACATAAATATCTAAACTAATGTTAGTTCAAAGTGAGTTATTGGCAATTGAATGTATATTTTTTTCGACGAGTACTCAAATCTAAGTATTCAAGCTTAAATAACGGGAAAACTATGCAATGTATAAAATATTCCTGCTAAACATTTGTCAAAGTACTTCGGAATACCTATCAAGTGAGCTTCAGAATACGGTAATAGCGTCAAAATTAAGCAAGTTATAATGAAAATAAAAGAACCGTTTCGGATTTTTTAGGAAAAAGTGAAAAATAAAACATACGCCATTTCCACAAAAATTAAAATTTTGCTGTGGGAACCATGCAACCGGCGTCATTTATCCTTTTATTTTTTAAAGAAGTAAGGGGTTTAGAAGATTAGATTCAACGTGCTTAAATAGCCCTTGGAATAAGCGTTCAAACAGTTTTTAAGTGAACCTGATATAGTAAACACGAACGGAGTTATTAAGAAAAAACAATAACATTTTTTGGTAAAATTTTTAAAAGATAAATTTTGAAAAAATTTATGAGCATAAATTTTACCGCTATCAACATGTCCGGGAGCTCATTTAATAGATATTTTTAAGTACTTTGACAAATGTTAAATAAGTTTATGTTATAAAATGCATCAATTTTCCGTTATTTATCTTGAATACTTAGAGTTTTTTACTCGCCGAAAAAAATATACATTCAATTACCTATAACTCACTTTTAGTTAAAAATAAAAGGTTGTTCTAGTAAGGAATTTATTTAGTTTTTTATTAGCTTCAATTTTGGTAATAATAACTTTTTTGTAAAAATTTACAGTTTTTGAGTTATTGATGAAAAATTGGTTAAAAACATGCATTTTTCTCAAGAAAAATTAAAATCTTTGATCTTTAATAACTCAAAAAGTTTTGATTTATTTTAATAACTTTATATAACAAATTTTGCTTGAAATTGGTCCCTCTATCGAATTATGGGGTTATTTTTAATAACATAATTTTCACCCCCGAGAAGGGGTGGCATACACCCCCAGCGTAAAAGCGCAAGTTGGCACCATGTCGCCTTTGTTCCTTGAGATATCCTCTAACCACTTACCAATTTTCATGCAAATCGATGGAGGTTCAAGGAAATCGGAAGTAATAGTTCATATCCACCTTCAGTGACTCCACTAAATATACTATTTTCTGTCTATAAGATCAAATCATTCGAGTACCTGTAGACCATTTTTAATATTTTATTTTTGATACCACTGTTTGTGTTTGCAGATACATAATATATGTTAAAGAATATTGTTTTCACTTTTTGTTTTTCCGCAGCCTGTACATAATTGATGCAAGTCAGAATCATTTTTCAATGAATATAGTGCTCTTTAATTTAGAAATTCCTTTGTACAATCAGTATTTTTTCGAAGATATTTTTGATTTTTCATCAATATAAATTTTAATTCAATTTATATATTGTTTGAAAAAATTGAAATTAATATACATTATTCATTAATAAAAAAAACTCCATCAATAAACGGTTGATTTTACATATACGAGTATTAGGTAATAAGAATAATAGTCTAAGTATTCTTCACGCTATTAAAGTAAAATATATTCGAATTGTGAAATATACGTTAGCGCCATCAGAATCAGAATGTACGAAGAGCTCGTTGAATATGTTGTACATTATGTTATGTATCTCGACTGCGTCTACAATAGAATCGTGAATGGGCGGTATTTTTGATTGATAATTCCACTCGGCAAAACAAGAAAAGGAAAAAACTCACACAGACATAACATGCGCCAGGATAGCTGCATAAACTTGAAAATCTGTCATAATTTTATATATGTACAGGACCGATTCAGGCACTTTTGTAAGGTTGTAATTTTAGCTAGTAGTAGTTCTGTTTAATATTATTTATACTTCCATATAATATTTGGGAGCAAATATCAATATCTAGTGTCATCATCATCATCATTTGGCTCTACAACTCTATGTGAGTCTTGGCCGCGTTTACTATTTCCCTCCATTGTTGCCGGTCCTGAGCAGCTATTTCCCATTGCTGTACTCCCATTTTGCGTAGATCGCTGGCTACTGCGTCCTTCCATCTCTTTCTTGGGCGACCAACTGACCTTTTTCCATCGGGCCTTTCCCAGAATGTGGCGTTTAGAAGTCTTTCGTCACTTGATCTTAGTACGTGACCCGCCCATCGTATTCTGTTTGATTTAATGTAGCGTACTATGTTTTCATCTCCGTATACTGTCTGGAGTTCATCATTGTGTCTTCTTCTCCATTCTCCTGTTGTCTCTTCTCTGCAAGGCCCATAGATAGTCCGCAGTATCTTTCTTTCAAGTACCAGTAATTTTGTTGTTTCCCGCTGATTCAGAGTCCAGGTTTCGCTTCCATACGTTATTGTGGGACGAATTATTGTCTTATATACTCTTATTTTTGCTGGTCTTGAGAGTATTTTTGATTTAAGTAGGGTCCTTAACGAGTAATATGCCCTGTTTCCTGCAATAATCCTGGCTGCCACGTACTTAAGTACTTAAATTCTTTGACGACTTCAAAATTGTATTCATTAATTGTTACGTTTTGTCTAACCCTTGTTCTTGGGTTCTTCGTAACCACCATGTACTTGGTCTTGTCCTCGTTGACCTTAAGACCAACTTCCTTGGCTCCGTTCTCGAATAGGGTGAAAACTTCTTTTGCATCTCTGGTGGATTTTGCAATTGTGTCCACGTCATACGCAAAGGCTAATAGTATTTTTGATCCTTGGGCGGTAAATCCGTTTGTCAGTTGTGGCTGAGCTTTCCTTACTGCATGTTCCAGTGCGAAGTTAAACAGCAGGGGCGAGAGGATCTCCTTGTCTAAGTCCGGTGTCAATGAGGAATTCCTCCGACGTGTTGCTGCCAACTCTGATTCGTGCGGAAGCGTTCTCCGTGCTCACCTTTGCTAATCGTACCAGTTTTCCAGGTACTCCCATTTCTACCATAGCCTCCCACAATGCTTCTCTGCTAACAGAATCGTAAGCTTGTTTGAAGTCCACGAAGATTTGGTGTACATCGCGGTTGAATTCCCAGTTTTTTTTCCAACAGCTGGCGTAGGACGAAGATCTGGTCTATAATCGACCTTCCCGGTCTGAATCCGCTTTGGTAGTCGCCTATTATTTCCTCTGCGTATGGAGTTAATCTTCTAAACAGTATTATGGATATAATCTTGTATGTTGTATTAATTAACGATATTCCTCTATAGTTCCGACATATTTGTTTGTCTCCCTTCTTGTGAATAGGTATTATATGGCTTTCATGCCAGTGTTTCGGTATTTCTTCTCTTTCCCAGACTTCTCTTATAAGATGATATATCTCAAGATGTAGTTTGTCTCCCCCTTTTTTTAGTAGTTCCGCCTGTATGCCGTCTGGGCCTGGGGCTTTATGGTTTTTTAGGGACGAAATTGCGGACTTTACTTCAGCTAGTGTGGGCCCTTGTATTTCAGGTTCGGCTAACTGGTAGTCTTTGTTGCCCTGTCGTTGTGGGGTTTTCTGTATTTAAGAGTTGCTCAAAATACTTTCTCCATTGGCGGCTTATCTCTTCGTCGTCAGTGAGCAATTGTCCTGCATCGTCTCTTATAAATCTTGGGCTGTTGATCGTGTTGCCCGTCATTGTTTTTATGTCCCTATAAAACTGTCTAGACTGACCGGTTCTATGTTCCTCCTCGAGTTGCTGTATTCGTGCTTCTAGGTACTGTTTCTTTTTTCTTCTCAAAAGTCTTCTCGTTTGAGTCCTTACTCTGTTGTAGTCTTCCCTGTTCTCTTCTGTAGGTCGCGTTAGTAGCTCCAGCCTCTTGATTGCTTTCTGCTGTAAGCTTTGTTCGCACTCCTGGTCAAACCACTGGTTTTTCTTCTTGTTATTCTTTTGTTTCCCTATCGTTTCCGCTGCGGCGCTTTCTATGGCGTTTGTTATATTTTTCAATTTCTGGTCTATGGTCAATTCTGGTGTTGATGTCTCTTCTTCTTCCATTGTCTGCAATTTATTTTGGATCAGTGACTGATATTGGCGTTCATTATCAGGTAGATCGAGCCTTGAAATGTCCCATCTGTTTCCTTGTTGGCGTTGCTTTGGATGTCTCGTGTTTAGCCTTGTTCTCATTTTTATTCTGACCAGGAAGTGGTCAGAGTCACTTTCTGCTCCCCTTAAACTGTGTGCGCCGATGATATTGCTAGAGTGTCTTCCGTCGATGAGCACGTGGTCTATTTGGTTTCGTGTGATTCCGTCATTTGACACCCAGGTTACTTTATGTATATTAAAATATAGTGTAACAATATCTAGTGTAACCAAAAAAAATTTTTAGATTAACAAATTATACCAAAAATTGAAACTTGAAACGTCTTATACCACACACCATCATTCTTTCATTCTTTCCCTTCCATTCATTCTTATCCTTTATTTCCATAAGTTTCTATCTTGTGTCATACCAATATCATTCCCCTTCACAGACATGTCATGTCCTACCAAACTCAAAGGCATTAAGTTCACACTTAATCATACAATTTAATTGGCTATAAAAAACTATTGACAAGGCTTTACCCTTATCTTTCCAAAATTTTTAAATTTTTGTAAAATTTTACGAATTGTTTCATTACAACTTTGGTCTTAAAGATGCAATACATACATTGGTAGAGTATCAGGATACTTTAGATTCCCTCATTATTTCAATTGATTTCACATAACTTGCACATATCTCTCTAGCATTATAGGTCTGGATCCCGCGTATGAAAAAAAGTTGATTAATAGCAAGCTGAAAATTTGTTAATATCTTAAGGGTATCTAGTCGGACAAACTTTGATATATGGGAACACTGGAACAGGGGAAGTTTTAATTGTGGAACAGGTTAAAAATTTGGAACGGTCAGACCACGCAAACGGCTCATTTATTTTGTCCGACAGAACAGACTTAAACTCTTCGAACAGAGATTAAACTCTCATGCAAAAATCAGACTGCTATTTATCACCAAATTGGCGTTTTAATGAGTAGAACATGTAGAATATGTCAAATGACAGGAATTATGACAGGTGATAAATAGCAGTCTGATTTTTGCATGAGAGTTTAATCTCTGTTCGGAGAGTTTAAGTCTGTTCTGTCGGACAAAATAAATGTGTCATTTTCGTGGTGTGACCGTTCCAAATTTTTATCCTGTTCCACAATTAAAACTGCCCCTGTTCCAGTGTTCCCATATATCAAAGTTTATCCGACTAGACAGCCTTAAGCTATTAACAAATTTTCAGCTTGCTATTAATCAACTTTTTAACAATCAACAATAATAGTAAGAAGTATGGAAAGAGTTTCGAGCGCTTCACATGTTCGGGTATCGAACTAAAACGGTTGGCGCCTCTCCCTTTTTCGGTAGGTCCATTATTCCTCATTTATGGCTCTATCTCTCATCATTCCTCTGATTCCTTCTGTCCATTTTAATGCTGGTCTTCCTCTCCATTTTTTCTTCAATTCCATGGAACATACATAGTTTAAGGCCTGTTTTGGCCATCATTGATCTTTCATTCGCATTACACGCTCGAACCATAAAAGCTGTTTATATTGTAATTTAGCTACGTTATTGTAAATCATTTCCTGTATTTCTTCATTTGGGATGTTATTAAGTCTGGATATCCATTTCTGTATCTGGGACACGAGATCAAAATAAGCAGATACAATCAAACACATGAAATACAGAGGCGAATGGGCTTGATATGGGCAGCATTTGCTAAGCTAAGCCATATTCTAAAAAGTTCAATTCCCATGTGTCTCAAGCGAAAGGTTTATAACTTATAACTAGAGCTCGGGAAATATGCACTTAAAAAACCCTAAAATATGCATTCAAATATGCACAAAAAACAGTTGAAATATGCACTTAAATATGCTTTTATGCATTTAATGCATATAAATAAACAACACTGTACTCCTTGTCTTGAAGTTATTTAATTATTTATTTGATTCCCACGGACTGTCGAGGCATTTAAGCTAAATAAAAAAAATATTTATTGAAATTTCTATAACCTACATCATAATATTCATTTATTATTTATATTTATTATCATTCTTTATTATTTATTATTACAATTATTTTTAAAACTGTACATTATTAAATGTTTTTCTAAATTTTCTACAGAAAAACAGCCCTAGGTATATCTGATTGTAATTGTTTAAGCATACACGGAAAAACTTTTTTCTACTTCACATGAAGTTAAAGAAACAAATTTAAAATATTGTTTAATTAAGGGTTCTACCTATAAAATTAAATTATCTTCACATTTCCCCATCTTAATATTTTTTTTAATTATTTTGTGATATTCCTCATTTTTCTTTAACGCCGTGCAGAATTTTTGATACACTTTGTTGGTTTCACTAAGGTGTTTAATTATTTCATTTAATGAATTGATAATTTCAATACTTTGGTCTAAAGAAATAATTCGCTTTTCTAATTTAATAATTGGCTAAGCAATATTTACAAAATTGGTTTGGATATGTGTCAAATTACTTTTTAATAACGATTTTTTTAAAACATCCACACATTTTTCATAGCACCTGAGTTATGTCTACATCGAAACTACAAATGACGTCTCTAACTCCCTCAAAATATCGGTTACGAAATTTACAGAATTTAACCATTTTCACCATCTAGTTATCACAGGTTCAGGTGGTAAAAGCACATTAGGTAAACGATCTTTATACACCTATACTCGCAAAAGGGCTTTTAAAAATATGTTTTTATTTTTGATAGAAGGGTATTGACCATTGGAAATTCCATCCTTGCAGTTTGTAGCCTCCTACTACTCTATTTGTAGCAGAAGCATGGCTCTAGTAGACCATTAACAAATTTGAAGAAACATTTTTAAATGTTGTCCACTTTTGGTCATATGGCGCAGCATTATGTACTTAAGAATAACAAAATGTTTTCACTAACAAAATGCGACTGCATATTGTAGAGTATCCTTCGTCTCCTTTATCCGTCGGCTCATAAATTGTAAAAGGCAGGTATTAAGGCCAGAAAGTGGTTCCACGAGAATTTTCGGATTTCTTGTTTAGATCTGAGACTTCTCATTTCTCTTTAAAATGCATCTATGCAAAAAAAGTCTTAAATATGCAATTTTAATAAATGCATATGCACTTACAAAATTTATCCAAAATATGCAAATATGCACTTAATATGCATTTTGCATATTTCCCGAGCTTTACTTATAACCAATGTATTTTGCCTGTACAAACTTATGGAGACTTTAATACTGACACAAAAGACACAAAAATCCGCGAACAAACTCAGTGTTACACAAAAAGCCATGGAACGTGCAATGCTGAACGTCTACAACCGGCCTTCGAGACCACAAAACAAACCAAGAAATCAGGCAAAGATCAGGAGTTCAAGATGTGATCGAAGGAATCACGATGCTTAAGTGGAACTGAGCAGGGCACTTAGCTAGAACACAAGATGGACAGTGGACAGGACGAATCAGGAAATGGAGGCCCAGAAACTACAAAAGAAGCCGAGGATGACCACCGACTAGATGGACCGACGGCATAAAAAGGGTAGCGGGAAACTGGCTACAAGCGGCCCAGTGTAGAGAACACTCGAAAGAACTCAGGGAGGTCTATGTCCAGCAGTGGACCCGATTAGCTGATTGATAAGGCTGATATATATTAAAAAAATATAATAATTAAAATTTGCTGACAGATCTTGTGTTGATAATAAATTTGTACTTTAACAAATTATAGAGAAAAGAACAACTAGAAAGTTAATAACTCCTTTAGTGTTTCTTGACTTAGAGAAGGCCTATGATACAATACCGTTTAAAATATTATTTAAAGTATTGACGAAGGCAGGTCTAAGTAATGCGTACATCTACGCTATAGCGAACATGTACATAAATGTAAAACGTGTCGTAAAACTGGAGAATAAAATTTCAGACGCATTGCCTGTCACAAAAGGCTTAAGACAAGGATGTTCTTTGTCCCCATCTCAACTTAACTTTGAAGTGGAGGGTAAGTAAAACCTAAATCCAAATTTTCATGCAATTCGGAGTTGACCCTGAAAATTACACTTAAAAACGGTCATTTACTGGGATTAATATGATTCGAAAGTTAACCGAAGAATATGAAAATTGGGGACTCACAATCAGCAAAAACAAAGCTTAAGTAGTAGAAACGGACTATCTAAGAAGAGCGTGTGATCTCGCTGCTGCCGATTTCTTCGATGCATTGATTCCTTATTTCTTGTCTATATGTCGAATTAAAATTTTTTATTTTATTGAGTTTTAAAACCAAAAATATCTATTTCTTCTACAATCGATACATATGCTGCATCACGTTCTTGTTTATTCTTATACTCCAAAGATTTGAAATTTCATAAACACGGGTGTGTCTTATTTATACAATTGAACTAAACTTTATTGTCCTATCTGAGCTTCATTTGTTAGCTATTTTTAATAATCACAAATCACATTGTTGATTAACACAAGTCGTCTCCTCTGATGAAGTGGTAATATGCACAGTTAGACAGCGAGTGTTGTTTACACATACCGAGTGGATTGGCGAGTATACGATTGAAAAATGGGAGGTCGAAGACTCGGCCTAGTAAATAGAACAAGACCCGATTGACTGTATCGCCATATGACTGGGTCGAGTGCTCGGCCAAGTACTCGTTAAACCTTGATTACACGTAACGAGTATTGTAGCGAGACAGTGTTCTCGACCGAGTGCTCGTTTGGTATAAACATACTAACGAGTACTTGGCCGAGTACTGGACCCAGTCATATGGCGAGACAGTCACCCGGATCTTATTCTATTTAGTAGGCCGAGTCTTCGACCTCCCACCCTTCAATCGTATACTCGCCAATCCACTCGGTATGTGTAAACAACACTCGCTGGTAACTGTGCACGTGCATATTACCTACCACTTCATCAGAGGAGACGATTTATGTTAATCAATGTGATTTGTGATTCTCAAAAATAGCTAACAAAGGGAACTCAGATAGGACAAAAAAGTTTAGTTCAATTGTTTAGATAAGTCACACCCGTGCTTATGAAATTTCAAATCTTTGGAGTATAAAAATAAGCAAAAACGTGATGCAGCATATACTATATCGATTGTAGAGATTGTAGAATAAATATTGTTGGTTTTAAAACTCAAGAAGTCAAATAAAAAAAATTAAATTCGACATTTAAGAAATTAAACATTAGACAAGAAATAAAACAATCAATGAATCGAAGAAATCAGGAGCAGCGAGATTTGGTCTAATCCATTGTCTATAGGCCAAAGACGCTTATCTCCTTCTCATAATATATCCGTCCATTCTTGTATAAGCGGTGGTATAAGTGGTATAAGCCGTTTGATATATTTTTAATGTTTTTAATGCTTTACGATCCGTAAGTACACTACTCCTTGTTTTTGTGAATCAAAACTGAACTGACTCGCCTCCAAATTCAAAAATTGCCAAATACGTATAAACCATCTCTCGCCCTCACCACTGTCTCGGTCTAGTAACAGTTTGCTGTCTCGCCACTGTTCTCGTTACGTGTAATCAAGCCATAATGGCTTGATGTAATCATTATTACTTGATTACACGTAACGAGTACAGTGGCGAGACAGCAAACTGTTACTAGACCGAGACAGCGGTGAGGGCGAGAGATGGTTTATACGTATTTGGCAATTTTTGAATTTGGAGGCGAGTCAGTTCAGTTTTGATTCACAAAAACAAGGAGTAGTGTACTTATGGATCGTAAAGCTAACATTAAAAATATATCAAACGGCTTATACCACTGCTTATACAAGAATTGACAGATATATTATGAGAAGTAGATAAGCGTCGTTGGACTATAGACAATGAATTTTAACAAGACCAAATCTCGCTGCTTCCTATTTCTTCGATTCATTGATTTTTTTTATTTCTTGTCTATATTTATGTCAAATTTAAATCTTTTTTTATTTGACTTCTTGAGTTTTAAAATCAACAATATTTATTTCTTTTACAATCGATACATATGCTGCATCACACTTTTGTTTATTTTTATACTCCAAAGATTTGAAATTTCATAAGCACGGATGTGACTTATCTATACAATTGAACTAAACTTTATTGTCCTATTTGAGTTCCATTTGTTAGCTATTTTTGAGAATCACAAATCACATTGATTAACACGTCATCTCCTCCGATGAAGTGGTAATATGCACAGTTGCACAGCGAGTGTCATTTACACATATCGAGTGGATTGGCGAGTATACGATTGAAGTTTGGGAGGTCGAAGACTCAGCCTAGTAAATAGAACAAGATCCGAGTGACTGTCTCACCATATGACCGGGTCGAGTGCTCGGCCAGGTACTCGTTAGTATGTTTATACCAAACGAGCACTCGGCCGAGAACACTGTCTCGCTACAATACTCGTTACGTGTAATCAAGGTTTAAGATATAGTTTTAAGCGAATTTTATATTTATTATAGGGCAGTATATATTTATAGTAAGGTATTACTCCTCTTATAAATTTTTAACTATTCGTTTTAAATCCATACACAAGTTTTATAGAATTTCATAATTCCATCCCTGCATAAAATGAAATCCCTTCTATCACAATCTCAAACGTATATGTATATAAATACATAACTAAGAGTGTCAGAGTATAATAACAGTCTACGTGGCATTAGTATGTCATTAATAAACTGGGCGTTCTTTGGCTGCGGTCCTCAAGTCACTTGTAATTTATTAAACGCATGAAATATACGAATACGTCAAGTCTTGTGCTGAGCGCGTACGCCCCTGATTATTTTACTTCTTGATTTAAGTATAGAGAGGAATTCTTAGTGCCCTTGGCAAAAATTATTGTAAATATATTTGTTAGCATGCTATCTTTGACGGTTTCAGATAGGGGTGTCGTATTTGGATTATGGAAGTAACAAAACAAAATCAAACAAAAAGCTAGATGAACAAAAATTATAGAGAACAAGGAAAAATTAAATAATAAACGTGTACGCCAGTCAATGGGAGCTAAAATAGGATATTACCTCCGAATTCTATCCTACTGCATGAATTTTAATGAAATTTTGGGAATCGCCTCTACTTATCTCCATATTCAAAGTCTACCCTATGCCGATGTGTGCTGGGAGTGGTTCCTACCCCTTCTCGCGGGTAGAAAATTTATTGGTTAAAATAACCACGGAAGTGGCTAGAGAACTTAATTGTAAGCAAAAACTGTTCTATAATTTTTTTTTTTGAAAACTCAATATTTTTTTTAGTTATTCGTGGTTGAAAATTGTCCATTTTCATTGAAACATAACACCTTTCGAACGGTTTTTTGCAAATATCTTAAAAACTATGCATCTAACTAAAAAAACTATATAAAACATTTTTGTTGCTTATAAAATACCAAAGAGACTAGTTCCTTCATAAATCTTCTAGTTATAATATAAATATAAAAAAAGATATGGTAGGAGAAAATAGTTTATTTCAAATCGTTGTATTCAACTTAAAATAACAGACAAACGGTCGATTTTAGGTGTATAATGCTACCAACACCTTTTGTAGTGCTTAAAAAGATCTTTAAAATGAGCAATATTAAAGGTATATTACATTCAAACTAAGCGAGATATGGTGCAAAAAATTTGATGATTAATGTATTTTAAGAAAAAATGAGAAGTATATTTAACCTCTCATCCACCAAAATTTTAATGCATAATTTTACTTCTACAATACCTTTTATTATAGAATTATGGACGGGTTCAAAAAGTTGGACGGGCTTAAAATCAATGGTTTTTGAAAAAAAAAAATAAGATCAATTTAAAGAGCGCATTTTTAGATTTCCTTAAAAATCTTCTTTTTCTACATGTAACTTGAAAATGATAAGAGCTACAATAATGAAACATAAAACAAAATTTTTACTCAACAAAATCCTACATTTTTGTGTGGTGATTTTTTTCGTATCTCTTATCATTTTCGAGTTACATGAAGAAAAAGGAAGATTTTAAGAAAATTTAAAAATGCGTTCTATAATTTGATCTTATTTGTCTCAAAAACTATCCATTTTAAACCCGTTCAACTTTGTGAACATAGAAATAATACTCTCATAAAAAGTATTGTAGAAGGAAAACGATGCATTTAAATTCTGATGGATGAGGGGTTAAATGTACTTCACATTTTTTTTAAATTCCATTAGTCATCAATTTTTTTGCAGCATATCTCGCTTACTTTGAATGTAATCGACATTTAATGTTGCTTATTCTAAAGGTCTTTTCAATCACTACAAAAATTATTGGTAGCATTATACAACTAAAATCGACCCTTTCTCTTTTATTTCAAGTTGAATACACCGAGTTCAGCATGCACCAAAAAAAAACAAAGTCTTCTCACCTACCATATCTATTTTTGTAATATAACTAGAAGATATATAAAGGAACGAATCTCTTTGATTTTTGTATAAGCTACAAAAATGTTATGTATATTTTTTTTCGTTAGATGTATAAAGTTTAAGGTATTCGCAAAAAAACGCCCGAAAAGGTGTCATTTTTCAATGAAAACGGCCAATTTTCAACCACGAATAACTCAAAAATTATTAAGATTTCAAAAAAAATTATTGGAACAGTTTTTGCTTAGAATTAGGTACTGTAGCCACTTCCGTGGTTATTTTAACCAAAAAATTTTACACCCCCGAGAAGGAGTGGGAACCATCCTTAAGATAAAAGCGCACATCGACATAGGTAGACTTTGTTTCTTGAGCTATTCTCTACTTATTGTGAAAATATCAAGTAAATCGATGTAGTAGGATGGAATTCGGAGCCAAATAACCTCATTGACTGCCCTAATGAGCAAATTACCTTAAATTCATTTCATCCAATTTTTGAAGCATCTAAGAACCTGATAAAAATATAAAATATTTTGTTAACGGTATTATTGTTTCCTAAATTCTCTACATTCCTATATTCTGTAAATTGTTTCCTACATCCTCTAACTCCTATCTTCTTAACATCTTCATCTTCAACTATCTGGTTCTCCCATCTAGTATTGGGTCTTCCTCATGGTCTGCCTGATACTGGTCTCCATTTGATGATTTTCTTAATAACCCCTTCTGAATTTCTCCTTTCTATATGTCTCATCCATCTGAGTCTCTGCGCCTTGATAATATGGTGATGTCGTCTCCTTTCAAAAGTTCGGTTACTTCGTAGTTTATTTGTTTTCTAAATTAATTAGTACATAAATTTAGTGGGACTGCTATTCTCCCAATTATTTTTCTCTCTAGGATTTTTAACCTTTCTTCATCTTTCTATATCTACCAGACACGGTACCCCGTCAAAATAGCCCCGTCGAAAAAGCTCCGCAAAATAGCCCCGACATAATATTCCGCACGCAAAATAGCTCCGACAAAATAGCCGCGGAATAATAGCCCGCCCACAAAATAGCCCCGACAAAATAGTCCCGACAACAAAGCTCCCTTGAGCATTCATCATGAAATATGTAATCCCTTAAAAATATATTTTTTCGGAAATGGTAATCCTCTATTCAGATGTTTATCTTAACCACATTAAATAAAAGTTGCCTCTTGGAAGTTTGAACATTTAACTTAAGCTAAAATCAATGTTTATTTGTGATATCAACATTTTTGTCTGATTTCTGACAGTAGTAAAATGTAGTAGTCTAAGAGCTGGGAGCGGATTTTGTGCGTGATAAGTAATATGGAAAGACTATACGGGGATATGTTGAATTAAATTTGTACACGACTTTCACCAACGGCCGGAAACCAGAGTTGGGGCCGAGGGTAGTTATAAGGGGTCAAAATCGCGGATTTTATTATTTTTTTATGACGCTCATGATCGAGATAGTCCACCAAAATTTGGGAATAAGTAGGTCATGACGTACCTAAGTAAAATCTCTAGGGCCTCAACGCTGCGTGGCCGACAAAGGGGTGGGGGTAGGGGTGAATATAAAAAATATAACGGTTTTTTTGCGACGTTCGTGATTGAGATAATGCACCAAAATTTGGGAATAAGTAGACCATGACATCAATAATTAAAATCCCCAGAGCCGGAAACCAGAGTGGGGAAGGAAGGTAGTTATAAGGGGTCAAAATTCCGTTTTTTATTATTTTTTTTTGTGACGCTCATGATCGAGATAGCGCGCCAAAATTTGGGAATAAGTAGGTCATGACGTAACTAAGTAAAATATCCAGGAGTGGAACGCTGCGTGGTCGACAAAGGGGTGGGGCAGGGGTGAATATAAAAAAATGTAAGGAGTTTTTTGCGACGTTCGTGATAGAGATAGTGCACCAAAATTTGGGAATAAGTAGACCATGATATAACTAAGTAATATCCCCAGAGCGGAAACCAGAGTGGCGGACGAGGGTAGTTATAAGGGGTAAAAGTCGCGGTTTTTATTATTTTTTCTTTGTGGCGCTCATGATGGAGATAGTGCACCAAAATTTGGGATTAAGTAGGTTATGACGTAACTAAGTAAAATCTTCAGGGGCGGAACGCTGCTTGCGGTACAAGGGGGTGGTAGGCACGGGTGAGTATAAAAATATATGGGGGTTTTTTTGCCGTTCGTGATCGAGATAGTGCACCAAAATTTATGAATAAGTAGATCATGACATTACTAAGTAAAATCTCCAGGGGCGGAATGCTGCGTGGGGGACAAATGTTGTGCCGGGTCACAAAAAAAATAATACACACTGCGACTTTGACCCCTTAAAACTACCCTCATCCCCAACTCTGGTTTCCGGCTCTGGGGATTTTACTTAGCTGAGTCATGGTCTACTTATTCCCAAATTTTGGTGCACTATCTCAATCTAGGACGTCGCAAAAAACCCCTTATATTTTTTATAATCACACCTACCCCTTACCCCTTTATCGGCCACGCAGCGTTCCATCCTTGGATATTGTACTTAGTTACCTCATAACCTACTTATTCCCAAATTTTGGTGCACTATCTCGATCATGAGCGTCACAAAAAAAATAATAAAAACGGCGATTTTCACCCCTTATAACTACCCTCATGCTCAACTCTGGTTTCCGGCTCTGAGGATTTTACTTAGTTATGTCATGGTCTACTTATTCCCAAATTTTGGTGCACTCTGTCAATAACGAACGTCGCAAAAAACCCCTTATATTTTTTGTATTTACCCCTGGCCCACCCCTTTGTCGGCCACGCAGAGTGCCACTCCTGGAGATTTTACTTAGTTACGTCATGACCTACTTATTCCCAAATTTTGGTGCACTCTCTCTATCATGAGCGTCACAAAAAATAATAATAAAAACGGCGACTTTGACCCCTTATAACTACCCTCATCCCCAACTCTGATTTCCGGCTCTGGGGATTTTACTTAGTAATGTCATGATCTACTTATTCCCAAATTTTGGTCCACTATCTCAATCACTAACGTCGCAAAAAACCCCTTATATTTTTTATATTCACCACTACCCCCACCCCTTTGTCGGCTACGCAGCATTCCGCCTTTAAAGATTTTACTTAGTTACGTCATGACCTACTTATTCCCAAATTTTGGTGCACTATCTCGATCATGAGCGTTATAAAAAAAATAATAAAATCCTCGACTTTGACCCCTTAGAACTACCCTCGGCCCCAACTCTGGTTTCCGGCCGTTGGTGAAAGTCATGTACACAACTAATTCAACATATCCCCGTATAGTTTTTCCATATTACTTATCACGCACAAAATCCGCTTCTATCTCTCCGACTATAGGGGTCATTCCATTTCAAATCACTCAATTTTGGAGCAAAAAAAATTGTGGACCTCCGATTTGTCTGAAAATTGGTATATAGCTTCTGCGGGACGTAAAAATAAGATATTTAAGGTCAAAAAATCTTGTGATTTGGTGTTTATTTATACAAATTTGCATTTTCTATCGTAAAGTATCAATGAAAAACATAATATTTTAATAGAAGGGACTCAAAAATGTCATTATATGGCATTATAACAAGTTACTTTGATTCAAAACAAGCTTTCGATCAAATTTTATAGTGTAAAAAACGTTAAAATACCGTTTTTACATTTTTCTCCATTCCCAAAATACATCAAAATCTATTTGGCTGAAAATTTGCCCACAGATAGACAAAACATAGGACTTTAAGTGGTGAAAAGGATTTGAATTATACAAACTGGAACATGAAGTAAAAACCACTTCTATGTAAAAGGTATATTTACTAAAAATTTTTAGAATCCCAATGGATTCAATAAAATGAGTTCATCAGAACGTTTTCAAACCTATCGGTCCATCATCAGTGATTTGAATACTTGCAAAATAGCCCCAGAACCAAACAATGGTTGTGATTATAAATAAATCTACATTATGTTGAAATAAATTTAAAATGGCTAAACGCCGATGTTCAAGGATTAAACCTCTGGGAACATGGTGAAACTCTACCCGAGGACCCAATCAACCATCTTCGGTCAACGATGACTACTAAGTGTGGTCAACGATGACTTAGTAGTCATCGTTGACCGAAGATGGTTGATTGGGTCCTCGGGTAGAGTTTCACCATGTTCCCAGAGGTTTAATCCTTGAACATCGGCGTTTAGCCATTTTAAATTTATTTCAACATAATGTAGATTTATTTATAATCACAACCATTGTTTGGTTCTGGGGCTATTTTGCAAGTATTCAAATCACTGATGATGGACCGATAGGTTTGAAAACGTTCTGATGAACTCATTTTATTGAATCCATTGGGATTCTAAAAATTTTTAGTAAATATACCTTTTACATAGAAGTGGTTTTTACTTCATGTTCCAGTTTGTTTAACTATAAGGTATACAGCCAATCCAGGGAACTGCCCCTTTTTAGATTTGAATTATATTACAATACCAAAAAAGTTACATGCAATATTATAGTCAAAAATATAGGCGTCTACTGTAAGTAAAATTAACTCGAAAATATCGACCTCACCACAAAAATTGTTAAAAAGAAATTGTAATAATTGTAAATACGATTTACTTGGAACAATTTCAGTTCCTACCATTTTTGTCGAAAAGTTAAAAATGGCGGAGATATTGAGCAAAACAGGTTCTCCTTTAAAATCAAGATGGCGGCTAACGTAACGGAGGAATTCATTCGTGATTTTAAATTTAGGCTACTATTGACTCCCCTAAAGATCAGAAAAATAAAATTTTGGGCATCTCGGCATTCAAGGTCAAATGCTATCCCGACTGGACTAATATATACTTTTGGGTCTGATATTACTGCATGTAACTTTTTTGGTATTGTAATATAATTCAAATCCTTAACCACTTAAAGTCCTATCTTTTGACTATCTGTGGGCAAATTTTCAGCCAAATCGATTATGATGTATTTTGGGAATGGAGGAAAATGTAAAAAACGGTATTTTAACGTTTTTTACACTATTAAATTTGATCAAAAACTTGTTTTGATTCAAAATAACTTGTTACAATGCCATATAATGACATTTTTGAGTCCTTTCTATTAAAATATTATGTTTTTCATTGATACTTTACGACAGAAAATGCAAATTTGTTTAAATAAACACCAAATCACTGTAAAATCGCATAAAATAACATTTAAAAAAAAAAGAAGAAGAAGATTTTTTGACCTTATCTTATATTTACGTCCCGCAGAAGCTATATACCAATTTTCAGACAAATCAGAGATCCAAAATTTTTTGCCTGAGTGATTTGACATGGAATGTACCCTAGAATAATTATTTTAAGTTAAATTGTGGCTTATTTCCCAATTAGAATAGTGATTTAAAATAAATGGTACTCCGTTAAAAGGTAAAACTTTTTATTGGGGGTGTTATCGCCGGGGCTATTTTAGCTGGGGCTGTCTTGACCGGGGCTATTTTGTGTGCGATCTATTTTGTCGGGGCTTTTTGAAGTTATACTTCTTTGGGCACGAGGGTGAATTTTTACATGCCCTGGCGCATGCGTACACCGACAGTATTGTATTAGTCGCTCAAACGATATACGGGATCTGATTGGGTGTTAAAATCATCTGTCAATAATTGTTCAATATAGAAATTATGGATAAAAAAATGTTGTGTATATTAGTTTTTATTGTTGTGATGGCAGAGAAAAAAGCAAGTTTATATTTGTAGTGACTTTTTAAATAGTTTTTTAAAAGCGACAGGTACGTAATAATTGTAAATGTTTCATAGTATAGGTATTATTTTCATTACAGGTACGTAATCATGGTACATAGGTACCTACCTATTTGGAAAATTTAAAATGAATCTACCAAAATAGTATGTAATGCTTTGATATACATAATTTGATTACCATCAAAATTTCTATCGATATTCACCTAATATATTGTTAGTCCACAAAATATTCCTTTAATTCCACAAAAATCAAATTGATTTGATTAAATTCATATAAGTAATAAACAACTACTGTCAAAAAGTTTATGGTGTAAACGTTCAGTTGGTGTATATTCCCAAATGACAGACACGCGAAGTTGGCGCAATGGAAAGCACTTCGATTTTCGATCGACGGGATCGACGGGAAGCGGGTTCGATCCCCAATGCAAGTTGCTATTTTTTTATTTGTTTTATACATTTTATGATTATAAGCATATTATTATATAATTTTTTCAGAAAATACGTATTTAGTTAAAATTTTTGACAATAATTATTGTTCAGAAATCATTACTTTGTGGCATTTTTCAATGTGTTTGTGTGTGTTTTATTCTTTTATTTTTTTAATTTTTGGTATTGTTTTAATAAAAATTTTTGGAAAGTAGTAAGTATTAAAATTAGTTTAATAGTTAAATTAAATATAAATAAACTGTTTAAAGTATATTGATTTCGTTGAAATCATATAATAGAAGTATAACTTCTTACGTGCGTACAAAGTACACACCTTCTTTTTTGTTTACGGGCTATTTTGTCGAGGCTATTTTGTAACCAGGCTATTTTGACGGGGCTTTTTTGACGGGGGTGTTTTGACCGGGCCATTTTGACGGGGCACATTACTTCAGTACCGTTATGTGATTACTGCTTTAATTGCTGCTCTGTAAATTTTCAGTTTAGAATTCTTATCTTTCCCCTGATTATTTTACTTCTTGATTTAAATATATACAAGAATGTTTAGTGCCCTTAGCGAAAATTCTAAATATATTTGTTCGCATGCTATCTTTAACGTTTTCAGATAGAGGTGTCTTATTTGGATTATGGAAGTAACAAAATTGAATCTACAAAAAAAATAAAATGATATAAACAAAAATTATAGAGTACAAGGAAAATACTAAACTTAATTATAAAAACTTAATAATAAACGTGAGCAAATTGTCTTGTTTTAATTGTTTCAACAAATTTTTATGAAGAAACTGAAAACCTAATAGATGGTTACAGTTACAATCCCACCTAAAAATAGAAAATCTGTTGTGAACGGTAATAGGTTTGGCTGGTGAAACTAAGAAATGGATTTTTCTTCCTTTTTCTGTCTCACATCATCCACAATCCTAGCGGAGTGATTGCCGCTCTCTTTGAATTCGTCCGATTCATTTGTGGCGGGGAATGAGTTCTCATTAACATTTTAATTTTAAAATTGGTTGTTGGTATTCTGTTATCTGCCATTCTTTATACATGTCACAACCATCTGATTCGTTGTTAGTTCTTTTCTCCTACCCATCTTCTGTCTTTCTTCCTCCGAATACGCGTCTCAACATTTTTCTTGAGAAAACAGCTGGAAAATAACTACAACTTTAGACTAAGATGGGGTAACAGGTCAAAAACTGAGCAAGAAATAGAACAGAATGGAAAGAACTAGTAAAGATTTTATCCAGAGAATGAACAAGAAAGAAGATTCACTGACCCGGCCAGCTAACCATCTTAAACTATTGGCTAAAAAAACGCACAAGAGTCAGGTGTTTCACGGTGAGGGATGGCACTATAAAGAGAGATAATATATCCCAAATTTACAACGATTAACAATTTCTTACAACGCTTTAAGACAGAAAATAATAAAATTAGGACTCTCTAATATTTAAATAAAAGAAGAGTTGTTTTATCATAATAATATGGTTGCCGTACGTACGATAAACAAGAAAATTTAAAAGATATTTGAGGTTATCTTCGCAGATAATCTCTGAAAGAGTAGGTACTAGAAACCCGGAGTAAAAAATTAACATGCCTAGAAATTTGATACAGAAACACATAAGAACGCTTAGCTGGGATGGTAAATGGGCATAAGAACGCTTAGCTGGGATGGTAAATGGGCATATTTATGATTGTTTTTACTACCAAACTTCTCTTAATGTATTATGGAATAATTGATTTTTCCGGTAAAACAATAACTAAATAAACAATATTTAATAAAATATTAGTTAATTACTGATATACACATAATATAATATCTTACAGATTAACATAATTTTGAGAATGAATTCAATATTGCAAGAATAAACTGAAAATACAGTGTTTTAGACAGTCACTCTAACTTAGTGTTATTTTCGCAATTCTATATTATAGAATTGTGAAAATAACACTAAGTTAGATAATAACACTATATTATAGAATTATCAAAATAACACTAAGTTAGAGTGACTGTCAAAAAACACTGTATTTTCAGTTTATTCCTGCAATATTGCATTCATTCTCAAAATTATGTTAATCTGTAACATATTATATTATGTGTATATCAGTAATTAACTAATATTTTATTAAATATTGTTTATTTAGTTCTTGTTTTACCGGAAATTCAATTATTCCATAATACATTATAGTATAAGAGCTGTGAGACATTTTTGAGTAGGTATTTTAGGCAACCTGAAAATTTTTCAGGTGATTCTTCTATGATAGCCTAATACAAAAATGCCGGTCTGGCTGGAGGGTAGCGGTTATTTTCCCCAAAAATCCCCCCAAAGTTAAAAAAAAGGGTAAAAATTGTTATTACAAAAAATATCATTGATATGACTTGAAAGTAAATTTAAATATTCAAATATAAAGAAAATAAACAGCCCAGGCGATTTGAGGGCGATTTTAACTCTGCAAGATACTTGAATGGGCGCCCCAGGATTATTTTCAGGGGGTGCATCTGAACTTCAGAAGATTTCATCTGAATCTGTACATACTATTAATGAGTATAAAATATACAACTATACATGCATAGCTATTGTTGTTCTCATGATTATTTTTCAGTGCGTCACAGTTTTTCGATTTCTCTCTAATGCAGTAAGTTAGATGAGACGGAAAAAGCGGTAGCTCCGTGATTAAACACAAAAATAATGCAGCATTACAATGGTTATATACATAAGATGTCTATTCCTAACCTACGTTTGATTCGTTGATATTTAGAATGCGCGTTTTTTCTAGCCAATCAAATACTCGTATTACGAACATTTGACGAAAACTTCGTCCATTTTGGCCATTTTTTAGAAGTGTCAAAGAGTCAAGTGACGGTTATTATTCAGGTCAGTATTTTGTGTACCTGTCATTTTGAAATTCGAATTCGACTTCCCTTGTATTTCACAACGTTTTTGTGCATTATTTTGTGTTTTGGTTTAGAATTTAGTTCGTTAAAAGTTAGTCATTGGCGTGAGGAGACTAGAGACATTCGAGATGTACCGAAGAGTGCTAAAAATCTCATGAGTAGATAGAATAGCCAACGTGGAGATAATGAGACTTACGCATAGGGAACGAGAAGAACTAACAAATAAGAAGAAAACTGAGATATATGGGACATGTAATGGGAGATGTATATCTAATACTCCAGGTCATTATGCAAAAAAAAAGATCCATAGTAAGGAGACGTAACTCATGGCTGAAGAACCTTAGGAACTGGTTTGGATTTAATAACAATGAATTATTTAGAGCCGCGGTTTCAGAAATAAAGATCTCTCTGATGATTGCCAACTTTTGAAGCGGAGACAGCACCTAGAGAAGAAGATAATAACACAGTTTATGGATAGTTTTGTGTCATTTTTTAATGTTTCCGTATTTATAAATTTAATTAACAATATTGTTTACTTTTTAATTTTATTTCCCTTTATAAAAAATACCTACATGTTAACATATTGTGTAAAAATCAAATCTACTAAATTACTAATTAGTTTAATTCCACAAGCTTTTCACCTATGGCGAAGTACGATTCTGGCATCTGTCAGATTCGTCAATAATTACATGAAATAAGTCTCGACACACCCAATACAGTATGTGATGTCATAATTAATGACGCACTGAAAAATGATCATGAGAACAAGAATATGTATATTCCTTCCGGACAGGGAGGTGCAATTGTTATTTTGACAGGGTATTTTTTAATTTTAAAAATAAATATTCTAAAAAAGACACGTTTTTTTTTTGGTGACATTATCCAATTGCCATGTGATCAAACAAATTACGCGTGCATATAAATGAAACCGCTATAGGTAAGCAGCAGTGTGAGAAAGAGCGTATACCGATAGCTGTTTGGGTCCTCTGTTGTAGCTGAGCGAGTCCGTTCACTCGAGAAAATCACGTGACCTTGCGATATCCATGTTGTTGTGCCTCGAAACGTTAGAGTAATTATTATATATATTATAGTTTTTTAAGTAATGTTTCTTAATTAAAGGAAAATAATACGTACTATACAACAGATTTTGCAAATATGATAGAAAAAGACAAATTTATTATTATAAATATATAGGTAGAAAAGTATAAAACTATAAACTAAATTAATTCTGTTTTCGAATCTTGTACTTCTTCTTCAAACTTCTCATCTGAGCTTAAATTTTCATTCTCTTCTTCTTCGTCAGACTCTCCTCGAGACTCAGATTCCTCTTCTACATGACCTGTAAATAGTTGTAATATGTATTTAGAATTAATTAAAAATTAATCAGTGATTAATTAATTAAGTTGCCACGTATTCTCTGTCCTTTTATACGGAGTTGAAACCTGGACAATCACCGGCGCATCTGAAGAAAGACTTGCCATTGTTGAGATGTGGTGTTATCGAATAATTTAAAACAATTTCTGCACACAACCCTAAACAAACAGGAAAACATTAACAAAGATGAAAAAGGCAAAATAAGAAATACTCAACACTATGCAGGAAAGAAAAATGAGCTAAAATAAATATACATTCTCTTCTTTTTCGTCAGACTCCCCTCGATACTCAGATTCTTCTACCTGATCTGTAAATAGTTGTAATATGTATTTAGAATTAATGAAAAATTAATTAGTGGTTAATGGATTGAGTTGCTACGTATTCTTACTTATATAACCAATGCTTAATACTTTTGCTTATATAACCAATCACATCACGTTTTTTATTTCTTAGTATATGACCAAAGTAGCTCATGTTTCTTGCCTTCATAGTGTTGAGTATTTCTTTTGCCTTTTTCATCTTTCTTAATGTTTCCGTGTTTGTTACGTGTGTCCATGATATATTTAACATTATTCGATAACTCCACATCTCAACAACGGCAAGTCTTTCTTCAGATGGGCCCGTGATTGTCGAGGTTTCGACTTCGTATAAGAGGACGGAGAATACGTAGCAACTCAACTAATTAATGATACAACTATTTACAGATCATGTAGAAGAGGAATCTGAGTCTCGAGGGGAGTCTGACGAAGAAGAAGAGAATGAATATTTAAGCTCAAATGAGGAGGTTTTATACTTTTCTACCTATATATTTATAATAATAAATTTGTCTTTTTCTATCATATTTGCAAAATCTATTGTATAGTACGTATTATTTTTCTTTAATTAAGAAAAAGTTACTTAAAAAACTATAATATATAATAATTACTCTAACGTTTCGAAAAACAACAACATGGATATCGCCAGGTCACGTAATTTTTCTCGCGAACGGACTCTCTCAGCTACAACAGAGGACGCAAACAGCTATCGGTATACGATATTTCTCACACTGCTGCTTACCTATAGCGCTTTTCATTTATATGCACGCGTAATTTGTTTGATCACCTGGCAGTTGGAAAATTTCACCAAAAAAAACCTGTCTTTTTTAGAATATTTATTTTTAATATTAAAAAATACCCTGTCAAAATAACAATTGAACCTCCCTGTCCGGAAGGAATGTACATAGCTATGCATGTATAGTTGTATATTTTATACTTGTTAATAGTATGTACAGATTCAGAAGAAATCTGAAGTTCAGATGCATCCCCTGAAAATAATCCTGGGGCGCCCATGCAAGTATCTTGCAGAGTTAAAATCGCCCTCAAATCGCCTGAGCTGTTTATTTTCTTTATATTTGAATATATAAATTTACTTTCAAGTCATGTCAATGATATTTTTTGTAATAACAATTTTTACCCTTTTGTTTAACTTTGGGGGGGATTTTTGGGGAAAATAACCGCTACCCTTCAGCCAGACCGGCATTTTTGTATTAGGCTATCATGGAATAGTCACCTGAAAATTTTTCAGGTTGCCTAAAATACCTACTCAAAAATGTCTCACAGCTCTTGGACCATTAAGAGAAGTTTGGTAGTAAAAACAATGATAAGTATGCCCATTTACCATCCCAGCTAAGCGTTCTTATGTGTTTCTGTATCAAATTTCTAGGCATGTTAATTTTTTACTCCGGGTTTCTAGTGCTCTTTCAGAGATTATCTCCGAAGATAACCTCGAATATCTTTTAAATTTTCTTGTTTATCGTACGTACGGTCTAGAACATGTACGCCTCGGGGGACACTTAATAGATAAAGTTGGTTAAAAGTGATCAAGAGGAATTAAGAATGTTACAGGTTTTAATTACAGATGATGTAGGTAAAAATAACGATCTCGAAACGTGTAACTTGTCTATTAAAATCTGTCAGGGTAGATAATATACCGCTTATGATGTCATTTTGGTTACGAAAATTATTAACTTGGTGTTATGTATAAACGCCGCGAGGTAAGAGAATGCCAAGGGATAGGTAATAGGTATGTAGCTTGAGTTGCGCCCTCGTTTGAAAAATCCGACTGTATTAACTACTAGTAAACTGAAATAAATCTTACATTTAGTGTGTCATAAATCAAAAACACATAAAACAACAAACAAGATGGCGAGAAAGTGAACAATCTGTTTGTTGGTTTATTTAAATTTTTTGACTCCATTAAAAACTATAAAGAAATCCTTGATGTGGCCTGCTTACTCGATTGTACTTGGTTAAAATATCATCAGATTTACACAAGAGAACTTTACTCAAATTCGTCAACTTTTTATTTATGTTTGAGATTACACAGTAATTTTGTTTATATTCAGTTTTTTGTATACCTCCTGTTGTAATAGGTCTGGATCCCGCGTATGAAAAAAAAGTTGAATAATAGCAAGCTGAAAATTTGTTAATAGCTTAAGGGTGTCTAGTCGGACAAACTTTGATATATGGGAACACTGGAACAGGGGAAGTTTTAATTGTGGAACAGGTTAAAAATTTGGAACGGTCAGACCACGAAAACGGTACATGTATTTTGTCCGACAGAACAGACTTAAACTCTCCGAACAGAGATTAAACTCTCATGCAAAAATCAGGCTGTTATTTATCACCAAATGGGAGTTTTAACGAGTGGAACATGAAGAATATGTCAAGTGACAGGAATTATGACAGGTGATAAATAGCACTCTGATTTTTGCATGAGAGTTTAATCTCGGTTAGGAGAGTTTAAGTCTATTCTGTCGGACAAAATAAATGTGCCGTTTTCGTGGTCTGACCGTTCCAAATTTTTAACCTGTTCCACAATTAAAACTGCCCCTGTTCCAGTGTTCTCATATATCAAAGTTTATCCGAATAGACACCCTTAAGCTATTAACAAATTTTCAGCTTGCTATTAATCAACTTTTTTTTCATACGCGGGATCCAGACCTATAACGTGATAAACGTCACATAAGTATTTCTTATTTATATTTAAATAATTATTTTAGTCACATTTCTATTAATTTTATTCATTTATTAACTTTCTGTTTCGTTTTACTATTTTTCGTCTAAAAATAATTGGCGTTCAACTCCTTTATCAGCTAAATATTCTGTTCCTATCTCCTCCCCGCAACCAAAGGCAACAACGGAAGAAAATGGTTTTTATATTCTCATCACTTGCTCTTAAGTTCTTGTGAATTTGGGTGGTCTGCAGCAATGTCAAGTACGAGTAAAACTTTTATGGGCAAGTTGGACCTTTTCATAAACTTCTTCCCTTCTGGGACAAAGTATCTGTGGAACCATTCAGTAAACAACTCTTCCATGAGTCAACTGTTAATTTGGTCTTTGTAGCAGACTTGCAGAAAAACACAATTTTTTATGATAGGAAAAATAGTAAAGTAGAATAAAGATGTGTATGTATTATGACTCTTAAATATCTTTTAATTGTTTTTTTGTGGGAAATTTAGAATCCTTGGAAACGTAATACCTATCTTTTGGTAGTGGTAGGGGAGCAAAGTATGCTAAATGTGCAGTCACTCGAGCGCTTTGGAGACCTATTGGGTTATGAAGAGTAGGTCCTAAAACCAAAAAAAGTTAAGTAACATTTTCCATTTTAGTGGGCGCTTGCCATTTTTTAATTTAATTTTCCATTTCCAACAATCGTTTTTTCCGATTATAACGCCATCTATGCATAATTCGAAAAAATGTTTCGAATAAAAGTTACTTATTTTTTCGTAAGGAATCCAAATCTGCAATAAAAAATGGGGACTCCTATTTAAGATTTTAAAGTAACCCCCCACCCCACCTCCGTGGGGGGTCGTGTTTGGTGCCATTCGATAGATTTTTTAAAAATATTAAATAAGTGTATTTTACAGTTTTTCGATCTGATGTTCATTTCGCGAAATATCGCGGGATTCATATTTAAAATATTAAATTTACCCCCCACCCCTCTCCGTGGGAAGTCGTGTTTGGTATCATTTGATAGATTTTTAAAAAATACTGAGCACACATTTTTTAGTTTTTCGATCTATCATTCATTTCGCGAAATATTCGCTATATGTTTGTGAAATTTTGGGACTCGCCCATTTCCTTACGCCCAGCTCAAATCGTCAGATTTTTGAAATATACTTTCTTTTGCATGTACTTAACTTACCTTATCTTAATCTGACAATTTCGAGTTTTTTTAAGGATAGATTTTTATTTTCGGGCCCCCCTTAACGAACTCCCCTGTGTTAAGAGCCAATATATGGTAGAGGTACATCTGCAGGGTACCAGGTTTCTCCCCATATGATAATCTGACGCGCTCGAGTAACTGCAAAAATCCCCGCTTGGGCTCCCCTACCATAGTATTAGGACAATATTTTTTCTGTCGCATCAAAAACTACATTAAAATGAATTACCAAAAAATTCAGTTATTTGAACTGTTCTTGGTAGCGTTTAACAGCAGTATAATAAGTGTTTATTGAATTCGTTCTAAAATATATTCTAGCGCAGAACGCATCAAAGTTATTTCCATAGTTTTTGAAAATAGAAAGTGTACAAGGAGAACAACGAAATTATTTAATCACCCTAATCAAGATAAGAAACTTCATCACTCATACTTATTCAAACTAGTCAAAAAATTCTATGAAATGGGACCAGTGGCTGATAAACTAAGAGAGTGTGAAAATCGTGTTAGGATTGAAGCTGCAAAGGAGCAATTTTAGGGAATAATTTGGAACCTACTTCAAGTATGTACTAACAATGTTTTTTCTTTTCAAGGATCTGATCTTTAACAGATTCAGAATAAAAGAATGAATGAATACAGATAATAACTTAATTATGAGTTTCCTAAACTATAGATAAGAGGATGAAGTTTTATTGAATTGTTAGCAAGATCCCCCACCCCCTTTGGACCTCTTCCTATGGGGTTATTTAAAAAGCAAGTGTTATTAAGCAAGACAACAGTGTGTTAACGCAGTCAAGTAACTCCTGAAATGGTTCAAAATGTTCGCCGTAATTTCGAACAACGACTTCATAACTGTATGGACATTGGTGGATATAATTTTGAATATTTAATTAAATAATTAAATCTGATTAGTAAACTGTTTTGAATTATGAATTTATTAATGTAAAATTTAGTTAATTTTTTTAAGGCGAAAGATTCGAAAAATAGATAAGCAATACATAAGCGTTACGTTTAATTTTTATGAGGTGTAACACTTTCAGTAAATTGATATTTTTTCAAAAGAATATAATTATTATGGAAAAAATTATGGATGCTTGAATTCCCTTATATTCCCCATTTAAAATTAAAAGTGTGTGGTATGTACCTACTGAACGGAGGATAGACAAATGACAGATATCAATATTAAATGATGACCCCTCTCGAATAGAAATCGACTTGTTTTAGCATTTTCACCAAATCCAATGAATATTGCAAAATATCGAAGTGGACTCTTTTGACTGGCTAACCCTAACTCTGAACATTATTTTGCAGTCTTTTAAGGCATGTTAATTTAGGCTATTGATTATGTATTTTAAAAAGGAACTACAACGTTAACGGGTTTTTATGGTTTGATATAGTCAACGGACCTCTAAATATGAAAACCCGTGGAGTGCTACCATTTAAAGGGGTGCGTTTTTGAGAAAGGGGTGAATTAATCCCTAGGCACAGGGCGAATTAGGATGAGTTCTATGCACTTTTGGTACAAACACGTCTACAGGAAAATTGTTCCACGTTAAATTTACTATCAAAACGTCACATTTTAAAGTCAAAAATATTTTTTTACATAACTATATTCAACAGAAAAGCAAGAAAAAAACACAAAAGATAGCAATTTTGTTTTTTGCCCCATAACTTTTTTCCACGGAGATATAGGTATAGGCATTGTTTCACAGAAAAAAACTTCCATCCTTTCTCTTTAAAATCACGTTTGGTTGAACTCTCTAGGATTTATAGTTTTCAAAATATGATTTTTCAAAATTTGCCACTAATACACATGTAACAGGTCCCACTAAGTTGGAACCATATAAAAACCTTTTTTATTATTAACTTTATGAAAAAAAATTATTCTTTATAAAATGCTCTGCATGGTCTAGAACCCACAATGCAATCATCAGTAGAGACTGGAAAATATGCACTAAAAAATGTCTAAAATATGCATGCAATATGCATTTTAAAACAAGCTGAATATGCACAATTAACATGCAAATATGCATTTATATATGCACTTATTTTTATATGAATAATTTTATGGTTTACGTTAAATACATAAATAAATAAAAAATAATAAAAATAAATAAATAGGTTTGAATTTAAACCAAATTGTATTATTATTTCTTAATATATTTTTTTAACTTCAGGTTTTGTGACAAATAAAACGGCAAAATATTTTATTTTGACCACAAGATAAATAAGAGTACAATAAAATAAATGTACATATTTTTATTGTTACAATATTGATTCATATTTTCTAAACTAATATTATAAAAAGAGTACAATAAAACAAATTTACATATTTTTATTGTTACAATAAATAATCATATATTGATTCATATTTTCTAAACTAATATTATGTCTTCTATCTGTTAATATTTGTTTATAGGCAGAAAAAGATCTCTCAACGTCACAAGATGTAATTGGGGCATATTTAAACTTTGCTATTAGAGACGGATCCATATTAATATTTTCATCGAAGTTTCCAAAATTGATTATATTATTTATTGAACGCAATAAAGTGAAACCCTCATTTTTGTTTAAAACGTCATCAAGTTTATCTTTAATTTTTACTCCAATTTCCCCATTCAGATTTGTTATTTTCTGTTTAACCGAATCAACAATAGACATACTATTGTGAAGACATAAATTTTGAGCCTCTAATTTTGTAATTGAACTTTCAATGATATCGAAATTCGATTTTATATACAACAATTGATTTTTAATAGACTTTTCTTTAAAAACATTTTGACAGTTACCAATAGCGGTACAAGTCGGATCAAAACTTGAAATAACGCTTTTGATGTCGTCGTAGTGTTCAGATAAAAATATAGCACTTTTAAGCCAAGTTCCCCATCTGGTTAATACTGGTTCTGGTGGTAAAGGAATATCGGGAAGCATCTCCCTATATACCTGTACACGTAGTGGTGCTTTCAGAAATACTTTTTTTACATTATTTATTAAGGTGTTTACATTGGGAAATTCAATTCTAACTTTCTCTGCAACTCTGTTTAGGCCGTGCGCCAAACATGTACAGTGAATTAAATTAGGGAAAAAGATTTTAAGATTGGATGCAGCTTTCATCATATATGAGGCGGCATCACTAAGCATTAATAATATTTTTTCAAATGGTACTTGATCAGGTAAAAAAAAATTTGTTAGGGATTCGTTAACAAATCTAGCTATTGTAGCATAGTTTGTTTTTTCCAAACATTTTACACTAATTAAGTATGAGTTTTTAAAATCGCCAGAGTCGTTAAGAACTCCAACAATTAGATTCGCAATTTGTCGACCCTTTGTATCCGTTGTTTCGTCGACGGAAATCCAAAGATATTCGGCTTTTAACTGATTTTTAATACTCGTCATCACATCTTTGTAACATGCACTGACATATTTTTTCCGAAGAGTTGAAGAACTTGGTATTTGAGCTGGTTTATCTTTAATCTTGCAATAAGTTTTTAAAAAGTTTTGACACGATTTATGTTCTAACTTGTGCAGAGGGATATTGCAGTTCAAAAAAAAATGGCATAAATCCTTTGCAAAGGTTTCTTGCCCAACTGACGTATTCTGAATCTGCAAACTGTTCTGTAGAATCTGCTGGCGAGGTTTATTATCATTTTTTGATAGCTTAGTTTGGTGAAGTGAAGTTTTTATGTGTTGAACTACTTGGAATTTCTTTTGACATGGAATCTGGAATATAATGATAATGATGTTTTAGATGTTTTCGTAAATAGATACCTACATTAAAATGATCAAACTTTTTAAACCTCCCCCAATTTTTTTTTATTTCTCAAAGTGAAATTGAAATCGTCAAACAATAAAGTACAGTCAGTGTACCGTAGTATACAGGGTGGGCCACTCTCAACACCTCGCTCTGTATAAGCCAAACCGTTGCGAACTTTAAAAAACAGTTTTTGAAGAAATGGGACGGTTTGTCATTTTAGAATAGACAGACACATAGATGTGCAAAGAAGTTTGATAAGTTTAAAAATCTATTGAAGTGGAGAACTTACCTTTTTATCACAAATGGTGCAAAACATACTTTCACTGTCGATAACTTTTAGATGATTGTTACTTCCAATCCAACTTCTGAGAAGACTTGATTTTTCCCTTGCTACTTTAGGCATTTTCACAATAATAATAAAATGATTTTTTTACACAGTATAGTCAATAACTTGCAATCACAAAAGTTGAATAATCGGCGATTGATTTAAGACTAACCATTCATAAAATAAAATAATCTATCCTACCCTTAAAATGCTTAAAATTTCGTTTTGGTTGGTTTTCCCAGAATAATTCATAGTTGGCCGACACCAGCAGAAAGTACAGGTAATATTTGTAATGTTATTCAAAATATAATCGGTATTTACTTAGGTAATTTGTAAATTCTGAGAAGTCTATAAATCTTAAATATCCGGATAATGATACCTGCAGCTATAAATAACGCCCATTATGTTTATGGGTACAACAACAAAGGAGCTTAACAGCAAAATATTTACTTTCACATTTTATTTTAATGGATGTTGATGTTACTAATATATACCTTATTTTTAAATGGGGTAGAGTAAATTCCCATCAAAATATGCATTTATATGCTCTTAAATCTCCAAATATGCAAGGCATATGCATTTATGAAAAACATGAGAAATATGCAGCATATATATGCATATGCATTTTGCATATAATCCAGTCTTTAATCATCAGATATAAAATTTTATCAATAGTGTACGAAGTATGTTAAAAAATATGAATTTCGCTCAAGAGTAAAGTACCTTTATATTTCACGATATCGAAAAGTGTTATTAAGACAAGTTATTTGGAATTAAAAATTATGTTATAATAAGCAATTATATTCTTCTAATTGAAAAAAATTAAAAAAATTTAAAATTTTTCTTAAATTACGGATACCCTTGGATATCCTACAAAAATAGTCCTAGAATGTTTTGCAATACACCATTTTAAAGTAACGAAAATAAGCTCTTTTTTATTTGACAGTCTATATATCTAAATGTACAAAAAAAAGTCATAATGAGAAATTTCAAAAATAATCATTAAAAATATCAAAAATCATTAAAAGTATAAAACTTTGAAAAAGCGTAACTTGCCGCAAAGGAGCCGTATAATATGATTCAATAGACCACTTTAAAGGTAATTAACTTCTCTTTCTACTAAATGTATCATTGCATATACGCAGAAATGCGTAGAGAAAAGTTACAGAACAATGTTTGCGAAATAATAGGGAAAATGTCCCAAAAATGCTGTGCGCGGCGAACTTTGAAAAATCCTATTTCGGAAACTATAAATCCTAGAGACTTTTACTGAACTTCATTTTAAACAGGAAGGATGGAAGTTATTTTTCGCTGAAGCAATATCTATACTTATATCCCTGTGGAAAAAAGTTATGGGGAAAAAACAAAATTGATTTCTTTCGTATTTTTTTCTTGCTATTCTTTTGAATATATTTTTGTAAAAAAAATACTTTTAACTTTAAAATGTGATATTTCGATAGTAAATTTAACCTGGAACAATTTTTTCCGGCAGACGTGTTTGTACCAAAAGTGCATAGAACTCACCCTAATTCACCTCTTTCTCAAAAACGCACCCATTTAAATGGTAGCACTCCGCGGTTTTTTCAAATTTAGAGGTCCATTGACCATATGAGACAATAAAATCCCGTTAAGTTTGTAGTTCCTTTTAGCTCTCTTATTTTGAACATAATCAATAGCCTAATTTGCGTGTTAGTATTTACGTTTCCTATATAATTTGTAGCTATATTATATTTACTAAGAATGTGCATATTTTATGTATTTTCTCAAGAACGATAAGCCTAAATCTGTCGAAACAAAAGTAGTCAATTGGCACCTGTCACGGTGTTATTTAGTAAAAGAATGTTCCCATAGCTATAAGCTACTATTATTGTTTGAAAAAACATTCTCACGTCAATTAGTGTTATTCGAAAAGAAAAACAAATATTGGTATACGGTTCTTTGTTTATTTTCGACGCACCAAAAATGACTAAGTACCGCTGAGCGCTACTGGTCATACGCGTGAGTAAAATAAATAACTTTTATTAGGTAGGAATAAAAACGGACATTATTGCGCTAATATTTGAAATACCGATAAATATAAATATAACCAAATTTTTAAAATATTTTGTGTTTATATTTTAAATCAAATTCATTAAGCATTAATATACAGTGTGTCCATAAAGTAACGCATAAATTCGTTATTTCGTAAACCGGCGACTTTAAGGAAAAATCCCGAAACAGGTCGATTTTTATTTTTAAATTACGATTTTTTGGCATATATGTCATCCTCGTGACGTCATCCATCTGGGCGTGATGACGTAATCGATGATTTTTTAAATGGAAACAGGGGTCATGTAATAGCTCATTTGAAAGGGTATTTAATTCTCTATCCAATAATATAAACATTAACATAATTATTTATACAGGGTGTTCAAAAAACATTTTTTTAATTAAAATAAGTGAGACAAAAAGAAGAATATATGTAATTTATTTTAAATCAAAATGCATTTTACTACTGTCAGTAACGAGAAAAAAATTTTATTTGACAAATAAACATTGATTTTCGTTTAAACGAAATGTTCAAACTGCCAAGAGACAGGTGGGTGGCAGCTTTAACATTGAACTTAAGCGAAAAACAATATTTATTTGTCAAATAAACATTTTTTTCCTGTTTTCTGACAACAGTAAAACGTATTTTGAATGAAATAAATTACATACATTCTTCTTTTTGTCTCAATTATTTTAATAAAAAAGATGTTTTTTTGAGCACCTTGTCTAAATAAATATGTTAATGTTTATATTAGTGAATAGAGAATTGAATACCCTTTCAAATGAGCTATCACATGACCCCTATTCTCATTTAAAAAAATCATCGATTACGTCATCATGCCCAGATGGACGACGTCACTAGTATGATATATATGCCAAAAAATCGGAATTTAAAAATAAAATCGACTGGTTTCGGGATTTTTCCTTAATATCGCCGGTTTACGAAATAACGAATTTATGCGTTACTTTATGGACGCACTGTATTGAATGATAACGGTCAGAATTACAAGTTTTGCGACAGAAAGGCAAATGGTAATAAAAGCACAAAGCTACGCAAAATAGATGCATTTAAAGTAACGTGGATTTCACATTATAAAAAGACAATAAATCAAAATCCAATAATTTAAATACACTAAGCGTCAAAAATTATCGCATCACCTTAAAAATGGGACATTTTTAATGTCTCATATTTCCTAAACCTTTTATTCGATTTTAGTGATTTTTTTAATATGTTATAGATTTATTCTTCAAAAATATATATGTAATAATATTGTTGCTAAACAGATAAGTGTCATTGTATACAGGGTGTAACAATAATAGTGTGTTTTTTCCTCAAAGTTTGGAACACCCTGTGGAATATTCTAGCGTATATAAAATATCGAAATTAAAACTCAACTGTAACCTTAGGCTTTTTTAACATTTTGCTTTTTGATTCATTAGCTTATATTGGATAATAAAAAGTTAGGTAATTTAACAACTAGCAACGTTCTTCATCAATACAGGGTGTTTCTAAATAAGTGCGACATAATTTAAGGGGTAAAAATAAAAAAATAATGACACGAAAAAATAATGACAGTTTGCTTTATACACATTTGTCCGCAAATGCTTCGTTTCCGAGATACGGGATGTTGAATTTTTTCTTACAAACTGACGATTTGTTTATTGCTCTAAAACCGGTTGAGATGTGCAAATGAAATTTGGTAGGTTTTAAGAGGTAGTTATTGCGCATTTTTTGACGTACAACTAAGAACTTCATATTCACTATTGGCGTGCATACGGGTCAGATTACCCGGTCATATTACCTGTATGCACGCCAATGGTGAATATAAAATTCTTAATTGTGTGCAAAAAGATGCGCAATAACTACCTCTTAAAACTTACCAAATTTCATTTGCATATCTCAACCGGTTTTAGAGCAATAAATAAATCGTGAGTTTGTAAAAAAATTCAACATCTCGTATCTCGGAAACGAAGCATTTGCGGACATCAATAACGTATAAAGCAATCATTATTTTTTCATGCAGAATTACCCCTTAAAGTATGTCGCACTTATTTAGAAACACCCTGTATTGATGAAGAACGTTGCTAGTTGTTAAAGTACCTAACTATTTTATTATCCAACATAAGCGAATGAATCAAAAAGCAAAATGTTTAGATGGCCTAAGGTGACAGTTGAGTTTTAATTTCAATATTTTATATACGCTAGAATATTCCACAGGGTGTTCCAAACTTTGAGGAAAAAGCACACTATCATTGTTACACCCGGTATACAATGACACTTATCTGTTTAGCAACAATATTATTACATCGATATTCTTGAAGAATAAAGCTATAACATTAAAAAATCACTAAAATCGAACAACAGGTTCAGGAAATATGAAACATTAAAAATGTCCCATTTTTAAGGAATGCGATACTTTTTTGGCGGAGTGAATTATGCTTATATATTTCGTCTAATTTACTAACCGTTGCACGTCATCCGCGTCATAGCCTGTGACGTCGCATGATACCAACACGAAATATTTGGCGGTAGGTGTGTTCTTTTTTAGAATCATTTTGCCGAGTACACTGGAATTACATCTACTAGACATATTTTATTATATACGCGTAGAAATAATATTTGAAGATTTCTGTTAATCTTAACCTAAAGAAATACACAATAGTATGTTTCATTTAATTTGTATAAATGGATTATAAAGCGTTTTTATGAAGCACATTTGTTCGGAACACACTGTAACTGTAATCGAACGAAGGTGACATTTTAGAATAAATTGGTAACATTTATTTGACAGTTGCGGTGATGACACTTCATATTTGTTTATATTCTTTACTATAAGTATCTGTTCTATTATATTTACTGTTTTTATTATTTACTTTACTCTAAAAAGATCCTCTACTATAAAAATATAAATTTCACCTAATTTTATCACCACTTGGAATAATCGAGGTATCTGACAACTTTTTTAGTTGTTATTGTAGACATATACAAGAAATCTATCGGCTTCTCCCAAGAGTTCGGAGCCGTTTTTTAATAATTAAACAATGCAGTGCAAAAACGCTTGCACTGCAAATCTTAAATGATTATAACTTAATTCTTGTTCCCTATTTCTTAAGTTTTTAGTTATTTACTTTGAATATTAATTTGTTTTGTTGTATAATCCACGTTTACAATAATTATGTGATCTATTTGATTTAAAATGGATTCAGGATTTTTTTATACTTTGGCAACTATGTCAACTTAGATTTCTGGCGTAGATAATGACGTGCAACGGTAAGTAAATTAGACGGACTGTATGTGATTAAGCCACGATTATTGGTATAATGAAAATTACATTTTTAACTAAACATTTTGATTTCCATTCAGTAAATCGTTCTCAAACAAAAGACTATTTCAAAAATTCTGGAAAGATGTGTAATCCAGTTTTATTAGGTTATGTATGTCTTTTCAAAAATTGGTATACTTGACCTAGATCTTTTAGGCCACAGCAAGTGTGTGGTTGAAAAAAAATTATTTTTGAGGGTGGTGTTATTACTTTAAGGATATCAAATTCTAATTACTGTTGTTGTGTGTTATATTGTGTTAATTTGTGTGTGTGTTGTCTGTATCGTATGACTTGGGCAGCAATAGGAAGACTCAATGATGTATTGATAACAGGGCCGAATTTAAGGGGGCAGGCTGGGCAGCTGCCCGGGGCCCCCACAAAGCTCCAAACTTAAAAAAATCAGCACATTATTCACATAGAATAATTTTTGTCAATCAATAAATTGTAATATTTCGTTATATGGAAGGTTTCTCTCCTATTGAAAATGTATTTTTGGCAAATTACGGTCATAAAGCAGAAGATATATTTAAGACATTCTAGCAAGAAGATGATATCGATTTGAAAAGCTGCAGGGGACAGTCCTACGACAATGCGTTAGTTATGAGTGGAAAATACAATGGTGGTCAGCTAAAATTTAGATAACACAATATCTTGGCGTTGTAGGTTCCATGTGTCCACTCTCTAAATTTAGTTGCTAAAGCTGCAGCTAAGTGTTGTCCTGCTGCCATAGAATTCTTTGATTTTTTTAAGGACTACACGAATCCTTTATCCTGTATTTTTCACTTCCTCTACATATAGATACAACTTGTTAATCGAATGTTTAAAAACGTCTTTAAGCGAGAGCAAAGCCGACCATGCAGAAATATTATTGTTCCTAAAAAAGAGTAAATACTACTAGATGGTCGTCTAGAAGTGATGCCAGAAAAGAACTAGTTAAAGGTTATAATCAGATTAAAGGAGTATTATCCAAAATTTCAAAAGACGATGGGCAACAATTTGAAACTCGTAGCGATACAAATGGTTTGTATAATCGAGTGTGTTTACTGTAAACAGGGAATTTGCAATATTTTGGAATGAAATCTTAGAAAGGACAAACAGCAAAAGTCGTATTCTCCAAGATCCAAATATTTACCTTAATTCAGGAATGGCGGCACTTAAATCAATTAAAAAATTTATATTCTTTTAAGGAATATTTCAGAGACTGAAATGACAACATCAGAGAAATAAGGACTCAAAATTTTATAGCTATTGTAGATCACTTCATTTCCTCTTCAAGTCAAATTTTGGATTTTTACATTATTTGGAAAATTTAACTCCCAATGAAATTAAAGCTCACTCACTGAAGCTTACCGACAATTATAGCAATGATTTAGATAAAAACTAGGTGTCGAACTAGTACAATAATTTGTAGAATTTTTCAATTCATTTAAAGAGAAAATCGGCTCATCAAATATAAGTAAAGAACTTCAAATATACTGACGGTTAAAAGAGAAAAATGTGAATGATGCGGTTCCAAACGTTGTAGTGACACTTCGTTTATATTTAGTTCTGATGGTAACTAACTGCAGTGGAGAGAGATCAATCTAAAAATTTAAGTTAATTAAAAATTGACTTCGGTCTATGATAGGCCAAGAGCGTTTGAACCATCTCTTTATAATGAGCATTGAACACAATGCCTTAAACCAACTAGACATATCCGACATAATCAAGGGATTTTCAGTTAAAAAATCTCGAAAAGTACCCGGACTCTAACCATACCATAGTCATAACAACAATGTGTTTAATGGTAGGAGGTAGGGCTCCACACCAATTCTGCCCAGGGGCCCCCACACCAATTCTGCCCAGGGTCCCCCACTGCCTTAAATCCGGCTCTGATTGAAAAACAAAAAGATAGCAATAAATTTAAAGAAAATGGTATTTAACAGTTGTATTTTACCAGTTATGACTTATGGAATAAAGACCGTGACACTTACAGAGTTGTCAGCCATGTAAAAGCCATCGGACGAGCTATGTTCGGAGTATCTCTGAGAGAACATATTATACGGAACGAGGATATGCGAAGCAGGACCAAGGTTGAAGATGTAATTGGAGTAATTGAGCCAATGAAATGAAACTGAGTAGGACACGTAGCACGGCAAAACAATGACAGGTGGACGAGAAATATTGTATACATTGGAGACTACGTGAACACAATCGTAGTAGAGGAAGAACACAAAAACGAAGGCTAGACGACATCAAAGCAAAAGTGGGGAGAAACTGGCACCAAATAGCACAAAACAGAGGTGAGTGAAGAACTCATGGAGAGGCATTTATAATGAGAAGCTGCATCAGCACCTGGATCTTTGGGGATCACCTCAGGGGAATTTGATTTACTATAAACTTAACACTGATATAATACACTTTACTTACTTTTAATTAAATATTTAAATATATCACTAGAATTAGAGAACACCAAAGTCGGGGAAAAATATTAAAGTATGTTACAAAAGTTGTTTTGTGTTATTCCATACCCACAAACAAAAAGTTGTGTTTAATTTCAAAGATCTTAAAATTTTATTTTTATTTTATAAAAAAAATCTAAAGTTTATCGAATATGAAACATATTTGATAAGCTTTAGATTTAACATAATATGTTATTTCTTTCGATTCAAACTTAAATTTGACAAGTCTCGTAACATATCCACTTTTTATCTATCCAGTGGCTTTTCGACGCTTATCTTAACATCTTTAATAAGTCCAACCATTACCGGTGGACGGTATAATGGGACCGCGGTGTGGTGGCAACGCATCCAATTTAAACGGATCGGTCCATAAGTGTAGCTCTAAAGTGATAGAAGCTCTACAGGGAAGGCGAGATAAGACTCCGCAGATTAACACTGATTACATCTGGAAGACTGCGGGACGTCGATAAACAATGATCGACCAGAAAATTACTAAATAATATCACACCGAGTGGTTGGTGGGTTCAAAATAACAGATTTGGCCTCAGGGATATATTTTGTGCTATTTGCATATTTAAATGATGCTGCTGAGTATGTGATACCATTATAGTTGGGTCGAAACGTAAGATAAACATCCGAAGAGAAAAGAAGCAAATAGAACAGACAGTATACAGATACTCAGTAATAAAAGAAAGTGATGAAGTTTTAATAATATGGAATATCATTTAGGGACAATAAATGTCACGAAACGCATTATTGGTTATAAAATATGAATAAAAAATTCACTGTTTATACCTTTTTAAAATAAAACACTTATATTTGCTTCTCTTCTTTTAATTCCATGATGGCACAGCCTCCTACATTTACAAGCCATGAAGTAGAAATTTGGCAACGTCAAATGGTAGTCCTATTCGAATGTGGCCAGCTGATTGCAGTGCATTGTAAATGTGTGGCAGCTATGTGTAAATTATATTTTTTTACCTAATATTAAGTGTTTTTATGTGTCTAGGAAGTTATTTAAGTTAGCTTATTGGACTAATATTATTGATATTGTATTACAGGTTGAAATAAACTAAAAGTACCTTAGTAAAAACAAATAACCTAAACGTTGTGTGTCGAATTCTATTCTCAGTATTTACAAAGAATCTTTGGTATTTATTAACGCAATGTTTAATTATTTTTTATATTAATCCTCGAGGCAATGAAATCATAGTTTTTGCGACAACTGTGGGTTTATATTGCGGTTAATATAATTTTAAATAATTTTACTAAAAATGAAAATAATAGTGAACATGCCAAAAAAGGAGATAGGTTAACGTAAAAATAAAAAAAAAATAAAAGGAACTGTTGAAACTGTACAAAAAAAATTATCAACATTAACAAAATAATAGTCATTTTTTGTCAAGTCCAACTTAAGTGGCATTCAGGCTGATTGTTATCTCTCAATATAATGTTTCAAATCAATATCGTTAAAAATAATAATAATAATAAATATAAATATAATAAAATGATGGTTTTGCTTGTTTTCGGAATTTTTCAATATCGTTAACTTTGTAAAATTTACTAGGTATTCTTATCGACAATAATCGTAAATGGTCCTTGCATACTGATTCCCTAGAAAGAAACTAACCTCAGGAACTAGCCTTCCTTAAGTAAGAAACTTGCTTTGCAATAAGATCTGTTTCAAAGGAAATAAATATATCATCTGCAAAAAATGGCATATGTATTTATCATTGTTTAAGTATCATCTTCGATATGGGCATCATTTTTGGGGTTCTAGTACAGCTGCCCAATTTGATAGGTACTACGATTAAATTACAAAAAAGAGCAATTCGTTATCTATTTAATTTTACTCTTACTCTTTTTAATTTTACTAATTTTTGTTTTGTTCTGTTGGTTTAAATTTTTATATTATTTCACTTTTTGTTAGCTTTGTCCATAAAATTGTACATTTTTCAGTGACAATAGTGTTTACAGCATTAAAATAAGTTAGAATATAAGCCCTCCGTTTGTTACTGTAATAATAATAAAATTAATTACAAATATTAGTTGTGCACTGAGCTAGAAAAGTATCTAATGAAAAGTGTTTTTTTATACTTTAAAGAATATTGTAATTCATAATGCTTCATTTACGACTCCCTGTATGCATTTTTAAACGCTTTTATTTAGTTCAATAGTTTGCGTCAAATCTTTAGACGTTAATTTGACTGCCTTTTCTTCAATGCAAATGAATGAAAATTTGCAGATATATGCATTCGCGGGAACAATACACGAATAGTCAATAAAAAAAATTTTTCATATTTATTAATTGTTTAAATAAAAAAAAACGGTTTTAATGGAAAACGCTGTAATTCTCTTGTTTTTTACAATGTAAAAACTTGAAACTTTTACGGATTGTATAGCTAATGATATGAACAATACATAATTTCACTTTTTACGTTAATTGTTTACGTTATGCTTCATAAATTAACAATAAAATTTCAAATTTTTTGCCGATTCCGACTACTTTTCATGTTTGTACATTATATGTTTTATACATATTTTAATAAACATGACGATATATTTTAATGTTTGAAAAGTGTAAGACTAAAAAGTAAAAAATAAAAAAATATGAAAAAAAAATTTTAAGAAACGCTTTTCTTTAGTTACGAGTGACTAAAATTAAAAATATTATAAAAAAATCAACTAAAAAGCAAAAGATAAAAAAAAATTGAAAAAATCTAACACATTCGTTAAAGAAAAGCGTGGGGCGAACACCGTTTATTCGATGAACACGCGCCATGCTTTTCTTTGACGGATGTGTTAGATTTTTTAATTTTTTTTTATCTTTTGCTTTTTAGTTAATTTTTTTATAATATTTTTAATTTTAGTCACTCGTAACTACAAAAAAGCGTTTCTTAAAAAATTTTTTTTTCATATTTTTTTATTATGGCTTGTATACTGAGTATATACCCGTATTTTCTCTTAATCTGCTAGTTACTACAAACTATTAATTATTAAATCACTAGATTCTAAAAATTAAAAATATTGACTATTTCTATACATTTCTAACATTTGTATGAAAAATAAATATTATTACTAACAAGTCTAACTTATTTATTTCATACTTTCCTTTTTAAATTTCAATTTAATTAAAATTTCTCTTATTTGTGCAATTTTAAAAAGAGATTCATGCATTTTATTTAAAATATTCCGTTATTAACCGACCACCAATTCTCCTTCGTAGGACTACCTAAATCACGTGTTGCGACGTTGCCTTTTTTACTTCATGGCTTGTAAATGTAGGAGGCTGTGATGATGGTCATCGATCGTTGGATATCACGTTATATATGGTATATATCACTATATTTTTTATCGTGACTTTATTGACACTAGCTCTGAATAATTTAGCAATCGGCTAAATGAATAATCATTTAGTCGATTTTCCGTATCACTATCATAGATTTTTCAGCGATGATGTTCATCTTCTACCAGGGCCACGTTTACCTTGTAGTAGTAAAAGTGTATATTTTTCAAGACGATGCATAATGTGAAGGGAGCATTCAAGCTTGCGTTTTTTATTACAATGATCAGTTTTTTTGTTTAGTTTAGCCATCTAAGAACCTCCTCGTTTATAACTTTGTCGATCAAATTTATTCTTAGCAATACGTACATCTCAAAAGCTTCCAATCGTTTAAGCATAGCCTCATTTAAAGTCCACGCTTCCAATCCGTACAGTAGGACTGCAAAGATATAGCTATATGTCATTCAAAAGTCAAAACTTAGATCGTGGAGCCAAAGTACGTTCCTCATTTTTACACAACTAGTTCAAGCTTGTTCTATTGAGCTTTTAATTTTTGCGGTTGGATCCTAGCGGTCATTGATATTACTACCGAGATACACGAGTTTCTTTACTATGCCCAGTAAGCCATCTACGAATTTTATAACGTTACCCTGTATATAATTTTGTTTGATAACTATCATATACACTAAGCATCAAAATTAACGCACCACCTTAAAAACGGGACATTTTCAATGTCTCGTATTTCCTAAATCAGTTGTCCGATTTGAGTGATTTTTTTAGTATATTATAGCTTTATTCTTCAAGAATATCGATGTAATAATATTGTTGCTAAACAGATAAGTGTCATTGTATACCGGGTGTAACAATGATAGTGTGTTTTTTCCTCAAAGTTTAGAACACCCTGTGCAATATTCTAGCGTATATAAAATATAGAAATTAAAACTCAACTATAGCGTTAGGCTTTTTAAACATTCTGTTTTTTCACTTATTTGCTTATGTTAGATAATAAAAAAATTAGGTACTTTAACAGCGAAACCATGTTCTTCATCAATATAGGATGTTTCTAAATAAGTGCGACAAACTTTAAGGGGCAATTCTGCATGAAAAAATACTGACCGTTTGCTTTCTAAAAATAAATCCGCAAATTCTTCGTTTCCGAGATACGGGATGTTGAAATTTTTTCTTACAAACTGACGATTTATTTATTGCTCTAAAACCAGTTAAGGTACTTATGCAAATGAAATTTGGTAGGATTTAAGAGATAGTTATTTAGCATTTTTTGACATACAATTAAGAATTCTATATTCACCATTAGCGTGCATACCAATGCTTATGCACGCCAATGGTGAATATAAAATTCTTAATTGTATGTCAAAAAATGTGCAATAACCACCTCTTAAAACCTACCAAATTTCATTTGCATGCCTCAACTGGTTTTAGAGCAATAAATAAATCGTCAGTTTGTAAGAAAAATTCACCATCCCGTATCTCGGAAACGAAGCATTTGCAGGCATATGTTTATAAAGCAAACGACCATTATTTTTTCATGCAGAATTATCCCTTAAAATTTATCGCACTTATATAGAAACACCCTGTATTGATGAAGAACATGGCTAGTTGTTAAAGTAACTAACATTTTTATTATCCAACATAAACGAATGAATAAAAAATCAAAATGTTAAAAAAGCCTAAGGCTACAGTTGAGTTTTCTCAAGTTGTTCCAAACTTTGAGGAAAAAACACACTATCATTGTTACACCTGGTATATAATGACACTTACCTATTTAGCAACAATATTATTATATCGATATTCTTAAATAATAAAGCTATTACATACTTACAAAAAAAATCACTAAAATCGGACAACAGGTTTAGGAAATAAGAGGCATCCAAAATGTCCCATTTTTAAGGTGGTGCGTTAATTTTGATGCTTAGTGTATTTAGTTTTGTTAACGTTGAGTTTTAATCCATACCTACTGATCATAGGTTTGTTTTATTTTGAAGCCAGCACTAAGGTATCGTCGGCATATCTAATATTATTCACGGTTACTATGTTCACAATAATACTTTCTGTTGTCTCTAGCATATTTCTAGCGTTTTTTATGACGGATCTGGTCAAAAGGCTTTTCGAAATTGATTTCACAGATATACAGTGCTAGTCAAAAGTCCGTACCCCCCTCGTATCTTTTGAACGGTTATACCTATAATAGTGAAATTTGGAGGGAGAAAATAAACGGACGTAAGCTTCTTAACTAGTCATGATAGGTGACGTAATTATGACAGATGGCTTTACAGCGCCACTGTGACAGATAATTTTAAATGGGACCTTATGGCAAGTGATACCTCGTTTGAAAGGTGTTCAAAATACCTATTCAGTCATACTAATTTTTTTGGGTTTAAGTTGATTTTGATTTAGGTGAATAAATTAAATAAATATAATATTGGTGTTTCGCATTTAATTAATAAAAATTCAAATGTCCGCCTATGTTTTTTTGTCAAACAAGTTGACGTTTTCAATTCTCTAGTAGTTTTTACGTCAACGTCAACCGTTTTGACAAGTAATCAATGCGGAATTTTGAATTTTTATTAATTAAATGCGAAACTACAATTTTATATTTATTTCATTTATTCATCAAATTAGCTTAATCTCAAACAAAATTAGTATGACTGAATAGGTATTTTCAATACCTTTTAAACGAGGTATCACTTGCCATAAGGTCCCATTTAAAATTATCTGTCACAGTGGCGCTGTAAAGTCATCTGTCATAATTACGTCATCTATCATGACTCGTTAAGAAGCTTACGTCAGTTTATTTCCTCCCACCAAATTTCACTATTATAGGTATAACCGTTCAAAAGATACGAGGGGGGGTACGGACTTTTGACTAGCACTGTATACATTTTTATTTACTTATATCTCTGCATGTCTGTATTAGTACTTGGATAGTGAACAATACTTCTCTTGTCCCCAAGTCACTTCCGATTCCAATTTGAGTATTGCTAACCCTCTTCTCTAATATCGTGTATAGTCTGCTATGTATTACTAGCCTTAATTACCAAGTCAACTTGAGAATGATGTTAAATCTATTGGAATTAGAGGATGGAGAAGAGTTGCCAGAGAGAGGGGCAAATGGAGAATTGTTCTGAAGAAGGCTTTGGCTCATAAAGAGCTGTGACGCCATTGATGATGATGATTACTCGTAAGAATATCTTCAAAGCGCGACTCATCAGACTTATTGTCCGATTATCACTGCATGTCTTTGCATGATGCTTCTTTAGTATTGTGACAAATGTCGACTTTAGCCAATCAGTATCAGTTGGTAATATCCCAGTGCTATAAATTCTCTGTTGAAGAGAGCACATAGAGCTTTAATTGCATTTTCTCTCAAAAACTTCAGCAAGTACTTCAGCACTTACTTAGTCGGGGCCAAGTGCTTTTCCATTTTTGTCTTTTTTATTGTCCATGTAACCTCAATTTCTGTTATATATGAATCTGTTTAGCATTTAGCGTATGGTGTTCTACCCTTTCATTTTCAAATAATTCAGAAATGCGGTAGAGAAGATCGTAGAAACAGGAAGGAATGAAGAGAAAACTATTGAAGAATTAAAGATGATTTCCAAAAATAGAAATATGTACCTACATGGAAAAAATGGGTAAAGTAAGAACCGGAATCCCAATCCGAAGCCTGAGGATATGAGAAGAAGAGCTTTAATATCCGAAGAAAACTTTTCATTACTATATAGTCTCTAAACTTCGTATTTTACATTCTTTAATTCCATCGAATAGGTAAATATAGAAAGAATCAGATAGAGTTAAATATCTCGAAGCCATCCCTGGTAGCGGTTGGGTGCAGAAGTAAAAATCATGCTGAGCTTTAAAAGAGGCTATTATATATGTCAAAGTGTTGGGTTAAATATATGCATTAGTATTTTAAATATAATTTCTATATTAGTAAGGGGTAATAAGAAGAAATAAATTTCTGTTTTTCTATTAATAGGGATAAAAATATTCACAGTATTTATTAATCACAGTATTTATTATTTGTACTTATTTTGGTACCTCTATCTAGATGCCCTCAAACTATAGGACATAAATTCCTTAAACATGAATTCAGGTAATTCTTGGACTTCTCTGGCTCAAAAATTAAGTGACTTATAATGAAAAGGATGTCAGTCCCTATTTTTTCAGCGAAAAAGTGATCGGAAGCAACCCCTAATCACCACCCTAATTAAAATTAGTCATTAACCTTATTTGGTGTTCTTTATTTATGTATTATTAATAGGTTCTAGAAGTTAGGCTTAGAATGATTAGTTTAAAAAAAATGGACTCAAAAGCGAATAACGAATTTTTGTAGTTTGAAAAAATGGCCCTTTTTCAGAATAGAAAGATTAGCATCAGAGAAACAAAAAAATGATTAAATATAAAATTGTAGCTTATTTAATTCCCAAGAACCTGGTTTGCAAAAATTTTTTTTTTTTTTGCAAAAATTGAGTGAGCCATTGACAATTAAAACTTGTAATAACATGCAGAAACCACCTTTACTAACCCTTTCAAAGTCACCTCTTTTTGCGACTGAGGATTTTAAGAAGATTTAATTTTAATAGGCTTATACACAGATCTTGTAAAAACCCCTTTCTTTTTTACCAAACTTTGTAAGATAAAAAATAAAAAAGTTACGGTTAAAAATCAATATATTTAATAAAAAAAAGGAGATAATAATGTAAGTTAGCGATGTTTTTAGTCATTGGCCTTATTCATTCTTCTTTATTTATGTATTATTGATAGATTCTAGAAGTTTGACTGACTTACAATGATTAGTTTTTAAAAACTTGAGTTAAAAACGAAAAACGGATTTTTGTAGTTTGGTAAAAAATGCTATTTTCTTCAGAATAAAAAGATTAGCATCAGAGATCCAAAAAAATGTTGAAATGAAATTGAAGGTTATTTAATTCCCAAAAATTGGTTTGAAAAAAATTTTTCTACGGCAAAAATTGAGTAAATCGTAAATGAGTATATCGAAAAACATTGATTTTTCGATATAAAACCTAACATTTTCGATAGCGAATAAATCTAAAACCATTAATTTTGTCAAAAAAATGTATAGAACATTTTTTGCTTAGAATGAATGTTTGTATCAATTTTGCGGTCAAAATATAATAAAAAATTTCCAGAGCGCCTTTCGGCATCATATAGGTTTTGATCCTTGGACTATCCACTACTTATTCTCAAATTTTCAAGCAAATCGATCCATTCTGTAAAAGTTGCGAGATGAAAAGCTTCGGTTCCTGGACTAGCAGGGCAACTATAAAAATGTTTATTTCTAATCAAAAAGTTCATCAACAACTACATATGTTTGTCGCTTCAGAATGCTTTATACTTTATACAGAAAGCTTTAAAAATGAAAAATTACTCGATATATAACAAACATGTAGAAGTATTTTAAATAATTTATGTAAAAGACATTCTCGACATGTGTTTTACTCTCGTATGCGACGAAAACCGAAAGATATTTTCGTTAAAATGTTATCTCTGCTGAGATGTCTGTATAAAATATTTACAGATCCAACATTAATTTCTGGTAAGTGATTATCTGCCTTGATCAATATTTCTTTGCTCGATATGTTAATTCATCCCGCGGCAACAGAATTCCGTGAAGTGGAAATGAGAAATATTTAACGGAAAATGTATCGAAGTAGTTTATTAAATTTGTCTTCTGTTTAGATATGGTGTAAATTTGAAATAACTCTTTAAATGCTCTTTATAAAAATTAATAGTCCAAAGTAATGAAGCTTAAAATAGGACAAAACCTCGCAATTTTTACAGAATGGATTGATTTGCTTGCAAATTTGAGAATAGGTAGTGGATAGTCCAAGGATCAAAACCTATATGATGCCGAAAGGCGATTTTACTATGGATGTGGCTGCCACCCCATCTCGGGGGTGGAAATTTTTTATTATATTTTGACCGCAAAAGTTGGTAAAAACATTCATTCCAAGCAAAAAACGTTATATATATTTTTTTGATAAAATTAATAGTTTTCGATTTATTCGCTATCGAAAGTGTTAGTTTTATAGCCAAAAAATCAATAAGGTTTCTGCTAATAACTCCAAAAGTTTTCGTTTTATTAAAACAACTTTACTTAACAAAAATGTACCTTTTGAAAAAATAAACAAAACAAAACTTTTTTATTTTCTTTAAGACCAAAAGTAATCGAGCTATACTTTATTATATCAGCTCTTCTTCATCAAATGCTAAATAATGTAGTTTCAAAGTCAAAAGATGGAAAAACTATGCATTTTTCGAACATAACTTGTTGAAACTAATTTAAAGTAAAAATGTATACCATTTTACTACTATGTAGTAAATGTTACTACTTCGTCTTCGTAATTTCAAGTATTTAAAAATATCTATCTCCAGAAATAAAAAAAGTATCTAGCTCAAAAATTAAGTGACTTATAATAAAAAGAATGTAAGTCCCTATTTTTTTCAGCGAAAAAGTGATCGGAAGCAACTACCTAATTATCATCCTAATTAAAATTCGTCATTGACCTTATTTGGTCGTCTTTATTTATGTATTATTAATAGGTTCTAGAAGTTTGACCGGCTTAGAATGATTAGTTTTTAAGAAAAATTGAGTTAAAAGCGAATAACGAATTTTTGTAGTTTGGAAAAAAAACGGATTTTTTCTTCAGAATAGAAAGATTAGCATCAGAGATATGAAAAATGTTTAAATATGAAATTTTAGCTTATTTAATTCCCAAGAATCTGGTTTGAAAAAAATTTTTTCTACGGCAATAATTGAGTGAGCTATTGACAAGTAAAACTTGTAATAACATGCAAAAACCACCTTTACCAACCCTTTCAAAGTCACCTGATTTTGCGACATAGGATTTTAAAAAGATTTAGTATTAAGGTGATACAGTAGCGATCAACAGGTAGCCAAAACGCGTTCCAAGATTGCGGCTGTAATTTTGAATATTTTTTCGAGATATTTGGCACACGTATTCGTAATATAATAAAGAATGGTGGTACAGAGCCCAATTTGAAAAATATATTAATATCTGGAAATTACTCTGTAATTAAATATAATATTAAAAAAACGAGCCTGTACCGCCATTAAGAAGAACAAAAAAATAAACTTTCTTCAAATAAACTTTTTTATCCGATGCCTAGATTTTGTGTCATTTTGGAACTATTAACGAAATAAAAAATTTTAGTAGTTCCAAAATGACACAAAATCTAGGCATCGGATAAAAAAGTTTATTTGAAGAAAGTGTATTTTTTTGTTCTTCTGAATGGCGGCACAGGCTCGTTTTTTTAATATTGTATTTAATTACCGAGTAGTTTCCACATATTAATATATTTTTCAAATTGGGCTCTGTACCGCCATTCTTTATTATATTACGAATACGTGTGCCAAATATCTCGAAAAAATATTCAAAATTACAGCCGCAATCTTGGAACGCGTTTTCGCTACCTGTTGATCTCTACTGTTTCCTCTTAACAGACTTATAGATATTGTAAAAACCTATAAAATTCTTTTTTAACAAACTTTGTAAGATAAATAATAAAAAAGTTACGGTTAAAAAAACAATATATTTTTTTGAAAATAAAACAGGAGAAATCCAATTGGAAGCATAATAATGTATGTTAGCGGTGTTTTTAGTCATTGGCCTTATTCATTCTTCCTTATTATCTTCCTTATATTATTAATTGATTCTAGAAGTTTGACGGGCTTAGAACTGTATCAAAGTTACTCTTTTGTGGCGCGTTTTACTTCAAATTTAGCAACTAAAATTTTGTTTTGCATCAAAATGAATATACATTTTTGCGCCACGTAATATTCATATGCAGATCTTTTGTAGCTGGAATATTGTATGCGCCACTCATTTTTACGGCGTTTAGCGGTTTTTTATTCTTGTTAAGTTATTCTGTAAACAGTGTGTCAATTGGAAAAGGGTCATCTTTCTACAATTTGGTCTCTATAGAAAATCTAAAAATATGCAAAAACTCAAATTTATTATTGAGGGGAACATGTTGTAGACCAGTTTCCAACTAAATTATAGCATTTTTGGAGTTTTGAACAACTCGATACTTAATACCTTTACGGTTTTACTTGATTTTTCCAAAAAATACTCCAAAAAATACTCCACTACTCCAAAAAAAATCAATTTGGAGCTCAATACTTAAAAAAATTTTGGAATTCTGAACTTGATACTTAATATCTTTAGGGTTTCACTTGATTTTTCCAAAAGTACTGAAAAGAAATATAATATATGTGGTATTTTTAAAAAGGTAGTTAAACGATCTTCAAAATGAGGTATCACTCAACCCCTCTTTCCGTTAGAGCTTTAGGGTTGATGTAATTTAGTTGAAAACTGGTCTACAAAATGTCTCCCCTCCCCCACAATTATTTGCATATTTTTTTATTTTCTAGACGGACCAAACTATAAAGGGTGGTACCTTTTCAAATTGACACACTGTTTACTGATTAACACTTCTGTATAATACTGATTTACACTCTATGCTGTGTGTTGGCCGTTGGTATTTAGTAGCCTGATACCGTATTTTGGGTTGACACTACGTCGAATCTTCTTTAGCCTGAGTTTAAATTTATTAATCAGTTGGTTATGGTCTGACTTGATATCGGCTATGTATGTATATCTTGACTGATATTTTGTTTTTACAGAATCTTTAATTAATCATAATGTTATCTCATTGATTTCTCATTATGCAGCCTTGAGTATTTTGAGGTGATTTCCATTTGTATTATCGTCTGTATGGGAGTTTGAAATAAGTGTTAGTAATCACAAACTCTTCTTCTGCTACAAATTCATCCAATCAGTCTCCTCGCTTATTTATTTTGCTTATTCCACCAGATGACAATCGTGTCTCTAGTGACTGGACTAATTAAGAATTTTTATATTTGTTTTTTATTAGTATATGCACACTTTCCAAAATAAATGCATATTTTTGGGAAAATCATTGCATACGTATGTGCATATCTTTCACTTTTATACTTGTATATTATCCTAAGTCTGCTTATTACTATTAATTAATGTATATTTTTTTATGAATATTAAACCTAGTCTGCTTGCTTTTTATGATTGAAAATGGGAATCCTATGGAAACATGAGAATATTCAGTTTTGTGCTATCGTATTTCTTTCTGAAATGATTTTGCGGTCAAATTCGTCAATAGGATACAACACTCCCGTGTTGAAGAACACCCTGTACAGATTGGCCATCAGCTCTTATGCATATCATAAGTTAAGACACCCGCATAAAATCGAGATGACGGCAAGCGGTAATGTGTGGACTCGTGTACCAATACCAGCCATCTCGCATTTAAGAGAAGAACCAAGAACCTGCCGGCGGGCGCAAGTACCGATTGAAAAAATAATTATTGTTCTTCTGCATCGAAATGATCATCGCGTGATAGAAGACTTATTGGCCTCAAAGTCTATCAACATAAACTAATGTCCGATTTTCACAGCGGCGTACTAAATGCTTTTAACAGACGATGACAATTAAGCGAGAGATTTATGGCCAGATGTGGTTCGATAAACTATATCTAAGGGATAAGGTTAACTATTTAAGAAATTTATGTCTTTTGATTGAAGAGTAAGATGATTTTTATCTTTTACCAGTTTAAGGCACACTTTTTTAACATCTAGAAATTTCTAAAATTTGGTTGATGCTAATTTATTATAAAAAGATAAGTTTTTACACTTTACAATGCAATATTAAAATGTAAAACTTATTTACTTACTTACTCTTTACATAGCATATTCTGTTTGCCCTTAACCACATCCCAATCACCATTTCTTCTTGTCATATACAGTGGAACCCCGATAATTCGGCCCCCGATAACCCGGAAGTCCGGCTAACCCGGACCGATTTTCATCAGTTAAACATTTTGATTTTCAGTACATTTATTTTGATTGTTTATTTCCCATCAAAATAGTTAATTATCAGTAGTAATTGCAAAAGAGCTCTAAAATTCTATATTAATTTCAGAGTTCGAGTGCAATTTGTTGCGATTATTTCATGAATAAAACTGTTCAAAACCAAAATTTTATTGTAATTTATTTATGTAAGTACAAATTAGTACAATTAAACACAAAGTTTTTATAAATATTTGACGATTGAAAGTCATCACTTTTATAATTTTTAAAACATTAATTTTTATTAATGTCACTGAATGTATTTTTTCGTAGCAACGAAGGGCATCTGACGTAATATACTTAACGACGGGCAATTATCAAAAATTATTGATTTAATTCAGATTTCTGTAGCTTTCTATTGGTCAGAATCTCCTATGAATGAAATAATCAGTAGTAATTGCACAAGAGCTATAAAATTATCGAATATTTCCCGAGTGACACTTTGACAGTTTTAATTTCACGACCCGAAGGGGAGTGAAATTATGTCAAAGTGTCACGAGGACAAAAATTCGATAATAATTTTAGAGATCGAGTGCAATTTGCTGCGATTATTTCATGAATAAAATTGTTCAAAACCAAAATTTTATTGTAATTTATTTATGTCAGTACAAATTAGTACAATTAAACACACAGATGTTATAAATATTTGACGGTTGAAAGTCATCACTTTTATAATTTTTAAAACATTAATTGTCATTAATGTCACTGAATGTATTTTTTCGTAGCAACGAAGGGCATCTGACGTAATATACTTGACGACGGGATATTATCAAAAATTATCAGTTTAATTTTTATTTCTGTAGCTTTCTATTGGTCAGAATCTCTTATGAATGAAATAATCATATAAACATTTCAACAATAAAAATGTATGTAATATAATATTTGAGAGATAATGTTTATTTGTGTAATTTGAACTATACGATAGTAAAAAGACTCATGGCACACGCCGGCAGAAACAACAGGCACCTGCCTGTAGTAGTCGTTTAAATATTTATTTCAAACTGTCTTAGCATTGTTTAAAAAAGACTAAAAGACTATTAAAAAAAAGAATGTGTGTGTGTACTTTGTACGCACGTAAGAAGTTATACTTCTATTATATGATTTCTTAAAAATAAATATACTTTAAACAGTTTGTTTTAATTTTTTTTAAACACCAAACTAATTTTGCTTGCCGCTTTCAAAAAAATAAAAAAAAAGTATAGGATTGCTCCGGATTCTAACTCGAAACCTCTCGATCTCTGGCCGAATGCTATACCAAATACGCTACGAGGACTGTGTCTGTATCGGTTCGGACGTACCTAATGACAATTCACGGTAACAAACAGGCAAGGTGAAGTATAATAAATATACAATAAAATGTTTTAATAATACTCATCTTACTCCTGAGGAAGACAAATCCAAAGACACAAAAATTATAATAAATATATTTACTAAAAACACTAATAAGTATATTCTTTTCACACCTTTTCTTGCACTGATATATTTATACATAACTTGAAAGATAGGAACTAAACGCCATACTGTCTGTGTGCGCATGCGCGCAGTATTATGAAATTTTACTCTCAATCGCGCCTAAAGAAGTATAACTTCAAAAATTCTTTTTTAAACAATGGTCTTTAGTTTTCACTGTTCTTAAATAACATAACATCGTTCCGATTGTGGTGACTGTATTGTGTGTAGTACAGTCTTGTATTGTTTGCTTCCGTTTGTTTACGTTTGTGTTTGCATGTAATTGTTTTAGTAATTTAGATGTGTAGGTACATACTGTGCATATTTATTTCAATTCTAACGGAGTTTATTTGTAAGTATACCGTGTTTTATTAATTTTTACCATATTCTCCGGCTAACCCGGATTTTCGATAACCCGGATCGGCCGCGGTCCCGATTAATCCAACTTATCGAGGTTCCACTGTACCTATATCTTCTTCAGTGAGGTCTCTTTTCTCAATTGCTTTTTTTTTGTCCGTTCCACTGTAATCTAGAACGTTGTCTTTCACTTATTCTATTTGGTTTCCATTTCCAAGTTCTTAGCGGTATTCTGTCTCGTGAATCCTTGGCATATGTCCATACCAGAGTAATTTTCGTGTTTCTATTTCATCATTTAGTGTCTCCTTCACATTCATTAGTTCTCCAATTCATTCATTTCTCATTTGGCTCTTTAGTGTTAATCTGCAGCTTCTTCTCCAAAATATAATTTCCATTGAATTTATTCTGTTTCCATTTTTTTTATTTGTCACCCACGTCTCTGAGCCATACAGTGAGCTTGTTTTAATGCTTTGTTGTTTAGTTTTGCTTGTAATATCGTCGCTCCATATAATCGAGTGTGATTGTTATTGTCTCTCCTTTTTTTATTTTTTTTATTATATCCGTTTCATCTGATCCTGTATGTTTTAACGTTACCTGCCAAGTATTTATATTCATTTGTTTGTTTTATGAATTTGTTATTTATTTCCAGACTTCTGCACTGTTTTCAATGACCATGTATTGCGTTTTATCATAATTAATTTTCAACCCCCAGTACCCACATTCTTTTTCTGGCTTTTTTATGATGTAGAATGTAGATGATGTCGTCTTTATCTTATGCTAAAATTATTTGACCATCGGCCAACTAAAGGCTATGGATATAGTAGTCGTCAATTTTTACTCCAATCTGTCCACATTTCTTGTTCCAATTTTTTAGTGTTTCATCCATATAAATTTTAAATAAGGTCGGTGACAGGCAACCTCCTTGTCGAAGTCCTTTATTGACTTTAAACGGTTTTGAGTAATTTTGTCCGACTTATATTCAACATGTATTGTCTTCGTAAAGTGATTTGGCTGCATTTATGTAGGTAAAATCAACTCTATTCCCATTATATTTGGTTATTTCTGGCCAAATAGGTCGTACTTAGGGATTGCAATCAAGCAGCATTTTCAATCCAGCTGGATTTTTGCAAGATTGGCCTGAATCCAGCTGGATCAGCGCGGATCCAGCAAATTGTGGAATCACAATAAAAACACGATTTTAATGTTTTTTTTGTCTGTATTCTAAATTTCTAAATTTTTAAACATGAATTATTTAGTTTCTTGGAAGTGAGACCTTAAAAAACATAGGCCTAACCTACTTCGCACAGAACTGCACATATAGCCGGTTGCGGAGAAAGTCCTTCCGGCCTCTGTGCTGGTCGGTTTTAAGGTCATCAAAATAGTCACAGACCATTGACAAATGATTGCCTTCCACCCCTTTGGCCTCATAAACTGCCATTCCTTTTTTCAAAATCATTTCATAATCTTTTTGAAAACAATTTTTTTGGTTATAAAAATTTTCTTTTTCTCGTTTCAATTCAATCTCAAGTTCTTGTTCCAAAGTAAAACTCACGGACTCCGGATTAGTTTGCCCATCTTCTTTCATTATGTCCTCTTACACTTATTCCACAATTACTTGTTTTATTTACACGAATCAACAAATTTTTCATCTCTTGTCGCATTGCATTCTTTTTCGGCATGGGGAAATAACCAGGATTGTTTAGTCCTTCGTCATACTTTTTTGATTTTTGAAGTACATTAATGTACCTTTAATTTCAGAGAGATACTGTTCCGCGATTATGTTGCGTAGTGCTTCCGATAGATCGGCATTAAGGCTAGAGTCCTGGCTATTTAGTCTGTTTAAGCCAAATGTCATGGTTGTGTTGGCCGCCATCAAAGTGGACTCTCTTCTGCTAAGAGCTTCTACAGCCAGTTTTACCGGTTAGAAAGTGGCCATCAACTCGTTGATTATTGACCACTCGCCAGCAGAGAATTTTATCGCAGAATCAATGTCTATCAACGCTTTATCGATGCAAACTTTTAGGCTGTAGAAACTCTCCAGCATGCTGAGCTACTCCTAGGGGGATATAATGGCAAGTTGCCGACTCACGGCTTTGAATAAAGAGGCTAATGAAGACATTCAGTAACTTATTTTGAATTTGACACGTTTGCGGATCCGCGCTGCTGGATCCAGCCCGGTTTGCTGGATGCAGCATGTAAAAAAAGTGCTGGACTGGATAATGAATCCAGCAATTGCAATCTGTAGTCGTACTTACCCCACTTTTACGCCATTATCGTATGACTTTTAAGTTATTATCTTTCTATTGTCTTTTTAAGGCTTTTTAGGGAATTCTGATTGTTATCTTCTTCCTGTTTAACTGTCGTCATCTGGAGACTTACTTCATAGGTCACATTCTCTTTTTCATCAAGCTGACACTGGCGTTGATCCCGTAATTCGTTTAAAAATCTTGGAATTCTTGTAATTATTGTTCTTAACACATTCCTCTCCTTCACCAATTTCTCGAATTTATTTTCCAGATGGGACTGTGTAGTTTTTGCATTATTTCGAGTTATGTTACACGCCTCTTGCAAAATTGATACATGTTCTCTTGAGTTTTATATTTCATTTTTACTAATCACTAGTCGCTCTTTCAAATGAGCAACTTCAGATGATAGAGTGTCTTTTTCCTTTCTGTAGTCAGTTGTGGGAAAAAACATGCACCAGATATCTCAAGAGAGACGAATATGAAAAACATAAGGGTAGTTCTATGTCCAGGACTGAACCGGAAGAGGCTGCTAAAGAGGAATATTTTGTGACTATATGACATCCACAGCTTGTGGGTAAATCTTACATATGTGTCACTTCTGGCATACACGGGGTCATAATGTTAAAATAGAAAGCTAAATAAAATAATCATCATCATTCTCTTTGCCTTATCCTTTGCCCTATGCGGGGTCGGCTTCCCTAATTGCATTTTTCCACACAATTCTATCCTGGGTCACATCAATATTAATCCCCTTTACCAACATGTCCTGCCTAATCGTCTCCCCCCACGTCTTCTTTGGTCTCCCTCTCCTACTCCTTCCAGGAATCTGCACTTCAGCTACTCTTCGTATTGGATAACTAACGTCTCGACGTTGAACATGACCAAACCATCTCAACCTATGCTCTCTCATTTTGGCATCAATTGGTGCCACACCTCGACTTCCCCTAATATACTCATTTTTAATTTTATCTTTTCTTGTCACTCCACTCATCCATCTAAGCATCCTCATCTCCGCCACATGCATCCGTTGTTCCTCTTTCTTTTTCACTGCCCAACATTCATTTCCCGTACATCATAGCCGGTCTTATGGCTGTTTTATAGAATTTTCCTTTCAGCCTCATTGGAACTTTTCTGTCACACAACACACCACTCGCTTCCTTCCACTTCATCCATCCAGCCCTAATTCTACTGCATGCATCTCCATATATTTCTCCATTACTCTGTAATACCGATCCCAGGTACTTAAATCCATTGCTTTTTACAATCAGTTCACCATCCAAAGATACCATTTTATTTGTAGTTACTCCATCTTTAAATGGACATTCCAAATACTCTGTCTTTGTCCTACTAAGTTTTAAACCTTTTTCCTCCAGAGCTCGTGTCCACTGTTCCAGTTTTTGTTCTAAGTCTCTTTCACTATTTCCTACTAACACGACATCATCAGCATACATTAAGCACCATGGAAGGTTACCCTGTAGTTTCGCTGTTATTTGGTCCAAAACTAATGATAATAAATACGGACTAAGCACCGAGCCTTGGTGCAATCCTAGTTTCACATGAAATTTATCAGTCTCTCTCACACCTGTCCTAACACTAGTCGTTACTCCCTCATACATATCCCTCACAATCTTTACATATGCACCAGGGACTCCTTTCTTATTGAGTGCCCACCACAGAATCTGTCGAGGAACTCTATCATATGCTTTCTCAAGATCAATGAATACCATATGAGCGTTTGTTTCTTTACTCCTGTATTTTTCCATCAACTGCCTTATAATGAAAATTGCGTTTGTTGTTGATCTGCCCTGCATAAAGCCAAATTGATTCTCGGATATGTCGGTCTCTTCACGTATCCGTCTATCAATTACTTTCTCCCATATTTTCATGGTGTGGCTAAGCAGTTTTATAGCCCTGTAGTTTGTACACTGCTGTGTATCTCCCTTGTTTTTGTTGACAGGTACTAGTATACTGCTTCTCCATTCGTCTGGCATTTATCCAACTTCCATAATTCTATTAAATAAACCTGCTAGCCACCTTGTCTCTGTCTCTCCCAATGCTTTCCATACTTCCCCAGGAATATCATCTGGTCCTACCGCTTTTCCTTTCTTTATTTTTTGACGCACTTCAGCCACTTCCTCGTTTGTTATTTTGGTGACTTTCTCTACTATTCTTTCCCTGAATAGACCTTCTTTCTCATCTTTTAGCATCCACCACTTGATTTTTTGTGGTCCTCTCCGATATTTTGGTTTAGTTTCACGTTTTACTTCGATGTCCAGAACAAGCAGCTTATGTTGTTGGCTTACTGTCTCACTAACTATTACCTTGCAATCCTTGCATTCACGTATGTCTTCTTTCCTTATCATGAAATAGTCTATTTGGGATTGATGAATTTTTGTTTCATTTCTGAATACTTTTTTACCCATGTTTATATAATTTAGATTAGTACATGTACTACGCCTATGCAAGTTTTAAGAGTTATAAGCTTCAGAGTGTATCAACATAAAATAACGTCGAATGAAAGTAAGAAAGAAGAAGTCTAGTAACGAGACGTAAGTTTCGACAGGCATCACATAATTTCAGCCGGTAATTAACAAGTCGCATTATGAAGAAGAAGAAGAAGAGGAATAGATATGGATATTGCAAGCCGTGCGGGCGGTTTTCATCATGCGTGCACCTCGTATAACGTGCACGATTTGTTACTTTATGTTAGGTTAGGTTTGTATCATGTTAATGGGGATTAATTAATGTAATGTTGATACAATGTGGTCTGGTATCTTATTATCGCCTATCACGCTATTTGCTATCGAGCCACTCTGCCATACGCGATTTTTACGTTCATATTACCAGTTTCTAGTCAAACAAAATATACTATTAGGTATAACATGAATCATGAGTTTAGATTAGTCGCAACGAAAGATTACACAAAAATTTAAATACCAACAGGTACGGAGAGAATTACTATATCGCAGCAATTGATCACAACTCATAGGCAACTAAATTTAATACAGTCGAACCCGCTTATTGGAATAGCCTTCGTGCCAAGCAAAAATATCCTTATAACCGGGATATTCTAATAACCGATCATTGGTTGCTAGCCATAATAAGTGTACCGAATATACGTAATAATAGCACATACTATGTTAATATGTATATGTATATGGCTTTAAGTCTTTTTATATCAATAATACAATAGCGTAACGTACTTATTAAAAAACCAAATTACTTTATATTATGTGGATGCATACAGTAATTAATATGAAATGTATGCAATATATAGATTATGTAAATATTTTCGTATTAAAATACATAATAACCCCCTCCGTGGCTCAGTGGTAAGAGCGCCTGCCTTTGGATCGAAACAATCCGAAAGGTTGTGGGTTCGAATCTCACCAGGGTCAGAAATTTTTCGTTTATTATAAATTAATAAATGAATACAGTTTCTGTCCTTGTGGGATCGGTACTCACCGGAGGGACCGCAGACGTTCGGATACAATTAGCGTCTCTTTGCAAAGACAATGACGTCGACTTTGCAAAGTAACAAGACACTTACTCAACACACACACTACACATGACACTAGGTACCTAACTGTTCAAAATTACCGTACCTACCATGCCAATGGCCATTAGTTGTCGAGGCATTAGCTAAATAAAAAAAAAATACGTAATATACTTAATAAGAAAATTACTTATTTAATCTTGAAAAATAATCGGTAATTGTAGCTTGTTTTTTTTTACAAAAAATACTAGTCACTTTTGTTGCTGTGGAATATAAAAATTTACAATGGTTTGGCCATCCCGAAAACGTTTTATAACTTTACAAGCGATTAGGATGGGCGAACTGTTTCTTAAAAATTTTATAACAGGCAAGTGGGTGGCTATATGTATAGTTTGTAGACAAAGGAAATTATTTTAGGGCTGAATTGGTCGGTAAACGATTGAATTGGTACTCATAAGAACGCAATAAAATGTTTATTGCCTATCTGACAAACCCAAATAATATAAATAAAACAGCACCACAGGCCATCGAAGCCCTTGGCGAGAAACCATAATACAAGACATAATTTAAATTTTTAGGAAATTCGAAATTGTAGGTAAAAATTTGTTCGTTGACCTGAAAATATTTTAAAAAGCGGTATTGTTTTATTAATACGTATTCCAATAAACGGATAAATTCATTAAGGAGTAAATGGAAACGTTTCGGGACCTCGAATTTGTATTCCATAAACCGGGATATTCCTATAACCGTTACTCTAATAAGCTGGTTCGACTGTAGTCATTTACAAAAGATATTTTGTGATTTTTTGAGACGCTTGGTCTAGAGACATAACGGTAATGATAAAAGATTTTTACTCAAAAATTGGTGAAGGTATATGCGACTCCATCATCATCATCATCATTCTATTTGGCTTTATCAATATGCGAGGTGGGCTTCCCTAATTACATTTCTCCATAAGTTTCTATCTGCCTAAGCGTCTTTCCTCAAGTCTCCTTAGGTTTTTCTCTCCTACTGCTTCTAGAAACTGCTGCCATCTAACTATCGTCATGTAAAGACACATTAACTCGCTTTGCAACCAACGTGATGAGGGAAGTCATACATTGCCGAAGGGCACAATTCTTTATAAACATTATACCTATGGAGTTTTAAGCAAATATGTGATTATAATTTAATTATATACCATTTAAAGGGTTCTCATCCTGGTATTTCTTTGGTGGCTAAGTTTGTAATTAGCATATTTTAACACTGATGATGATTTTGTAAAAAACTCGAAAACATTCTGTGATGTAGCCCTTAAAGGGATTTTAATAAATATTGTTATGCCTTTTACAAAGGATTTTTTACTAAATATTTTTGTAAATAATGATTTCCGTCATCAGCTGAGTACTGTCCACATTAAAATAACTATAAGTATAGTCGGTTCGCTAAACTCAGAGAAATTATGTCAAAGTGTCACGAGAGCAAAAATTCTATATTAATTTCAGAGGTCGAGTGCAATTTGTTGCGATTATTTCATGAATAAAACTGTTCAAAACCAAAATTTTATTGTAATTTATTTATGCAAGTACCATTAAAGACACAGTTTTTATAAATATTTGACGATTGAAATTCATCACTTTTATAATTTTTAAAACAATAATTGTCATTAATGTCGCTGAATGTATTTTTTCGTAGCAACGAAGGGCATCTGACGTAATATACTTAACGACGGGAGATTATCAAAAATTATCGATTTAATTCAGATTTCTGTAGCTTTCTATTGGTCAGAATCTCCTATGAATGAAATAATCAGGGGCAACTCCGAATTGCATGAAAATTTGGATTTAGGTTCTACTTACCCTCGACTTAAAAGTTGAATTTGTGCCGTTGCGTTGGTTGCTTTTACTTGGGGGATGACAGTCACCCCTTCTCGGGGGTGAAAAAACGCGTGTTTAAAATAAGCACGGAAATGGATAAATTGACTGATTATAAGCAACTTTTGCTCTATAGGGTTTTTTAAGTAAGTTAATATTTTTCGAGTTATTAACCAAATTACTTTATATTATGTGGATGCATACAGTAATTAATATGAAATGTATGCAATATATAGATTATGTAAATATTTTTGTATTAAAATACATAATATACTTAATAAGAAAATTACTTATTTAATCTTGAAAAATAATCGGTAATTGTAGCTTGTTTTTTTTTACAAAAAATACTAGTCACTTTTGTTGCTGTGAAATATAAAAATTTACAATGGTTTGGCCATCCCGAAAACGTTTTATAACTTTACAAGCGATTAGGATGGGCGAACTGTTTCTTAAAAATTTTATAACAGGCAAGTGGGTGACTATATGTATAGTTTGTAGACAAAGGAAATTATTTTAGGGCTGAATTTGTCGGTAAACGATTGAATTGGTACTCGTAAGAACGCAATAAAATGTTTATTGCCTATCTGACAAACCCAAATAATATAAATAAAACAGCACCACAGGCCTTCGAAGCCCTTGGCGAGAAACCGTAATACAAGACATAATTTAAATTTTTAGGAAATTCGAAATTGTAGGTAAAAATTTATTCGTTGACCTGAAAATATTTTAACAAGCGGTATTGTTTTATTAATACGTATTCCAATAAACGGATAAATTCATTAAGGAGTAAATGGAAACGTTTCGGGACCTCGAATTTATATTCCATAAACCGGGATATTCCTATAACCGTTACTCTAATAAGCTGGTTCGACTGTAGTCATTTACAAAAGATATTTTGTGATTTTTTGAGACGCTTGGTCTAGAGACATAACGGTAATGATAAAAGATTTTTACTCAAAAATTGGTGAAGGTATATGCGACTCCATCATCATCATCATCATTCTATTTGGCTTTATCAATATGCGAGGTGGGCTTCCCTAATTACATTTCTCCATAAGTTTCTATCTGCCTAAGCGTCTTTCCTCAGGTCTCCTTAGGTTTTTCTCTCCTACTGCTTCTAGAAACTGCTACCATCTAACTGTCGTCATGTAAAGACACATTAACTCGCTCTGCAACCAACGTGATGGGGGAAGTCATACATTGCCGAAGGGCACAATTCTTTATAAACATTATACCTATGGAGTTTTAAGCAAATATGTGATTATAATTTAATTATATACCATTTAAAGGGTTCTCATCCTGGTATTTCTTTGGTGGCTTAGTTTGTAATTAGCATGTTTTAACACTGATGATGATTTTGTAAAAAGCTCGAAAACATTCTGTGATGTAGCCCTTAAAGGGATTTTAATAAATATTGTTATGCCTTTTACAAAGGATTTTTTACTAAATATTTTTGTAAATAACATATGATTTCCGTCATCAGCTGAATACTGTCCACATTAAAATAACTATAAGTATAGTCGGTTCGCTAAACTCAGACACAACTTGCTAGTGATTTTAGTAGGTAATTTTTCTGTTTTTGGCAAATTTTGCCAAAATTGTGAAAATTAATAACTATTTATACCAGTGGCGGCTCGTCAGAGTCGGCAGGGTCGGAAGTGCTGACCCACACATTTATGGACACATTATAGATTTTTAAATATTTAATTTAATCGGAGTTGATGATATTCATTTCTGTGAAATAAAAAATATATCTGTGAGATAATACAGACTAAATTTTATTCATTGTTTTTAAAAGACTTCGATCCCGATACGTTAGTTAAGTGATCCCTGTGCGTAAGAGACTTTTCAAATTAATGATCCTATAGCCATGCACCCGCACCCGATTGCGATTGTATGAATTCTTATTATAAAGCCCGGCACGGCATGCCGTCCCCAGATCGAGGATTTGCTATATAATAAGAAGCTATGGAATATTAGCCGATAGGCAACCAATTATACATTCTCCGTACTTATTTGAATGGCAAGTACGACAGCGGGTACCTCTGCCGAGGCCAAGCGGTGATCTGCAAACGGCAGAAAGGCACGTACGTAGCCACGTATTGCCTTGCTAGCGCGCCCGGGATAATTATGAAATAGGTACCTAAGTAGTTTTACGTCGTTTAATTATTAATATTATTATTGATATTGTAATTATTTTTAAGTTGTTAGCAATTACCATTTAGGGGACAGGATGTATCGAAGCATTCGTTAAATCAAGTTAATTATAGAGAACAAATAAAATTGATTAACAAATACGATCTGGAATTTTCTAATTTATTTTCTGACTCGAAGAATATAGCGGCGTACCTAAAACAGCACAGAATGAAAGAATCAATTAGTAGTTACATTTTGATCCTTTTCGGTAGAAGTAGACGAAACTACTGATAGAGGTAACATGTCATTCACAAGTATCAATAATTGTTCTTCGATACGCGTTACGTCTAAATTTATGAGAGGTTGTTAGGTTTTCAGACGTGAGTAGAAGCCATAAGACCGAATATATTTTTGGTGTTTTAATTTAAAGGATAGGTTAAATTTTTTTATATCAAAAATAAATTGGTAAGGCAAATTTATGACGGGGCTGTCTTGATGTCCAGTGAATTGTATGGTCTCCGGACAAAAGTCAAAACAATTGCACCAGGCAAAACTATTACTTACTCACTGTTATAAGTCATTGGCCTCTTTGACTATTCAAAATTTAAAAGTTACGCCAAAGAATTTTCAAAATATCTATTAGACAAGTTCATTAAAAATTATCCATCATTTTTTAATCAAATAAAATAAGAAAATGAATTAAGAGTTTAATATTCTGATCCAAATATTTTCGGAAGGTGGGATAAGTTACAGACTATGTATAATTTTATATACTGCAATTCATTAGGTACAACAAACTGTTCCCGAAATTAATAAATTATTGTGCTCAAATGTGGGCAAATTCTGCCTCAAATGAACGGGATTTCTCTTGTCTCAAAAGAGTCAAAACGTATTGTCGAAACACCATGAAACAGGAGAGAATGTCAAACTTGTCTCAAATGTCGATAGAAAAAAACTTTTAAAATCCCTCCAAAACAATAATAAATTTTACAATTACATACATTATAACCCATTTTGCTACTTCGAAACAACATAGACTAGAGTTAATTTATAAACAGGTATAGTTTCTAAATTTATAGGAAAAAAACAAAAAAAAACAAAAAAAATTAAAAAAAAACAAAAACCAAAGATCTCCTATGAAATTGAAGCCTTTGGAGACAAAACCTTGCCGACTCTCTCCCTAAAGCCAAGAGCCGCCACTGATTTATACTCTGGGCTAATTAGCAAAATACAAGGAAAACTTATTTACCAGCAATTTTATTGCTGGTTAAATGATGGTATTTTTATTTTAAATAATTGGTATGGAGAAAGAGGACCAAAATGAAAAGGTGATGGTTCGAAAATTATAATCCTATTGTTTATATCTTTGCCGTAAATGCTGGTCAACTTTGTCCGGTTGTATCTCAGGAACCACTCATCACAATTAAACGTTTTTTCTTTTAAAAGAAACGTCCTGCCGTTTTTTCACCAATACCGTTTTATAGAAACATCTTTAGACCCTTAAAATCCACATCATCAATCCATCTTTTTCGTGGCCGTCTTCTACTTCTTGTACCTCTGACTTTAAAAATGTTAACGATCCAAGACATGTGAATTTTTTGACTTGCTCAAAGGTATGGTTGTTAATTTGAATTCTCTGTTGGATATTTCGGGAGTTTTTAGAAACCAACATATATTTGGTTTTTTCCTCGTTTACCACAAGTTCTAATTCACTTGCGGCGTCCGAAAACCTTGTAAAACACTGCACAATGCGATAATTTGCGTCGATCTATTACAAATAGTTCCATTCATTCTAATATTTAATTTTCTGCCTTTCCAAGGTAATATTAAAGAGAAGACACGCCAGCGCGTCCCCCTGTCTTAGACCATTATTAATGTCAAAGAAAATATACTCTTTCATTGCTTGAAAATCTGTCTTTTCCATTTATTTTCTCGAATATCATAAATCTTTCTCTGAAAAATCTTTTTGTGACACCCTGGTTTTAAAAGATACTTTTTTCGTTTCCCCCATGCTTTAGTAAAATAGGGAATAAAAAATAGTAAAACTTATGACTAAAAATTAAATATCAATGCAAAATCTAGTCCGACATAAAGGTTACGTTGACGGTAAAATAGAGAGTTAACTATAATTAAAATAAATGGAAGAGGAGAAAATGACTACTTTAAATTTATCTTAGAAAACGCCTTGTACAAAATTATCTGAAAATGATCTCACGCGTGCACCGAACATTTTTCACCTCATAACTACGTAATAATCTGCCTTAAAATATTACAGGCTCTCATTATCTTTTAATCAAAAATTCACTGGTGAAGATTGTTTATTAAAAAGAAGAAGAAGATTGTTTATTAAAATAAGCAAAAGATGAGCGCCATGTTCATGTTCGTTAAAATAATTTTTATCTAGATTTTAATAATACTGTATAGCCCGACGAAACACTAAATTTATAGTCATACCGACAACTTATCACGCCATAATAAAAAATGTGTAATCGGCTCATTAGCCTGTGTCTTTCAAGTTATTATGAGGTATGAATAATAACCGCGAGGAAGAAGTATGTGTTTTTTTAATTAAACTTAAATATATAAAAAGTTATTAATGCAGTCGTGGTCATTTAGAAGGGAGGGATATACAACGCAAAGTACCCCGCACAAACCTTATGGAAATTAGGTCCCAGTGGATTTCGTTCTCCTCTTCTTCAAATGCAAATCCACTAATGGATGTTGGCGATCACATTTTCCATTAACTCTCTGTTTCTTGCAATGTGGATCAGTGATTGTATGTCGGTAATCCCTGTCCATTGCCTTATGTTTCGGAGCCAGGACATTTTCTTGCGTCCTATTCGTCTCTTGCCTTCAATTTTACCCTGGATTATAAGTTGAAGGAACTGGTATTTTTCGTTTCGCATGATGTGACCCAAATACGCCGTTTTTCTTTTCTTGATGTTTTCGAAAAGCTGACGTTCTTGGTTGATTCTTTTAAGGACATCCACATTTGTGACTTTCGCCGTCCATGGTATCTTTAGGATACGGCGATAAAGCCACATTTCGAAGGCATCTAATCTGTTTATATCCCTCGTTTTGAGTGTCCAGCCCTCTATGCCATATAGCAGCACCGACCACACGTAGCATTTAGTAAACCTTAGTCTCAGTGTAAGGTCGAACTCTGAGCAGCTCAGTACCTTCCTGAATTTTACGAAAGCTTGTCGAGCTTGCTCAATGCGACATTTTACTTCCCTGTCCGATGCCCAGTCTTCAAAAAGCCACATTCCTAGGTATTTGAATTTGCTCACTCTCTCAATGGACTTAGTATTCAGTGTTATGGTGGAGTTTTCAAATGCATCCAAGTTTCTGGAGATGATCATGAATTTGGTCTTTTTGGTATTAATCTCTAATCCCATTCGCTTACTGTATTCTCCGATTATAGTGACAAGTTGTTGAAGATCTGCTGTCGCAGATGTTGTCGCAAATTAAGACAGCATCATCAGCATATCGTATGTTGTTGATTAATACTCCATTCACTTTGATTCCCATCTCTGCATCTTCCAAAGACTCTTGAAATATGGCTTCCGAATAAATGTTAAATAAAAGAGGGGAAAGCACACATCCCTGCCGAACACCCTTTCTTATATGTATGGATTTGGATATAGAATTGTCTATTTTTAATTGTGCTGCCTGATACCAGTACAAGTTTTCAATGCATCTTATGTCTTTTTGGTCTATATCAAGCTTCTTGAGGATCTGCATTAACTTGTGATGTTGGACACGATCAAACGCTTTCTCGTAGTCTAGAAAGCACAGGAATACGTCCTTCCTCTGATCGTAACAATTTTGGACCAACACCTGTGTTGCTACTGTTGCTTCTCTTGTTCCCAAACCTTGCCTAAACCCAAACTGAGAATCACTGATGTCCCATTCACATTTTTTGTATAATCTTTGATGTAGTATTTTTAAGAATATTTTTAAAGTGTGACTCATCAGGCTAATGAGTCTGTGATCCTCACATCTTTTTGCATTGACTTTTTTGGGTAGGGGAATAAATGTAGAGAGCAACCACTGCTGAGGATAGCAACCAGTTTCATAAATAAAATTAAATATTTTATGTAGTGCTGAAATTCCCCTTTCATCTAGTAGTTTGAGTATTTCTGAAGGGATTTCATCAAGTCCAGGTGCCTTATTGTTTTTTGAATATAATATTGCCTTTTCTATTTCCTCTTTAGTAATTGAAGGGCCAGTCAGCTGGTCGTCTGTATAATAGGGTGGAGCGTCGGTATACGTGTAAAAATTTTTTTTTAGGAAAATGCAGACGCCTGATTGCGGGAAAGTTGTAATATAGAATATATAATTTTTTCATGTTTTTTGTTTTTTTTGCTGGCATCCCCTCCACCGCCACAACGCCGGTATATATGTGGTATATAGGTAAAAAAAAATTTTTGTGAAAATGATGACGCCTGACTGCGGGGAAGTTGTAATTTAGAATATAGATCTTTTAAAGAGTTTTGTTTTGTTGTGATAAGATTCCCTCCATCGCCACCAATTTTTTTTGATTTATTTTTTATTTTTTTGAAAATGATTTCTGAACCATTTTAGTTAAGAAACGTACTTTATTTTGAAGTGATGTTAAATTCTTTAATTACATCTCCTTTGTGATACCCTCCAGTACTTCTCACAACAATTCCGTCATCAATAAATTAAAATGCTAAACTAGGCCAAAGTATTTATTATTTTTTTAATTATTACTACAATAAATTTAAACTAACGTATGTGAACAACTTACAGGTTTGAAATAAAATCTTTCTTGCTTTCAAATGTCGGCATGATAGATCTTGAAGCTAGTTGGTTTCTAATGAGTCCATCTCGTCTTTCATATCCACAAACTTTAAGAGATGCTTTTGTTACCATTTTAACTGCTCTTTCCACGGCCTGTGTGTGACAAGGATACTGTTTTATATGAGAAATTTCGGATTTCTCTGGGTCTTCTACTATTTCTTTCAACTGAGCATCCGTCAATCGAGCAGTTATGGGTGGTTCAGTCCATAGGATGGTTTGACAATCCACTAGTTCATAGTAGTTTTTAGCCTTAAAGTTGAATTCTGGAACTGCGAAGCTACGAATATTTGATTTACCGGCGCTTGCGGTCCTACACTTTAAAATTCTGCGATAGGCCAGCTGTCTTATATGTCTGCGCTCATCCCAAAACATAGAAAGTAGTATATTTTCAGGGTGTCCAAAAAACCCGTTTCTATTAATTACTTTGTAAACAACATTTTTTAAATCTTCGGGCAAATAATGGCATAATTCAATATACTTGAATATATGTTGTGCGCCATAAATGCAGGAAGATTTTGTTTTGATCAAAAACCACATTGGAGCGTAAACTTTAGTTATAAACGTTGTCAATGTAACTAAATTCTTAGTCGGTTTTTTAGTACTAACGTACAAGCGAAGAATTCGGTTAGCAGTAGTTAACCAACGGGAATGAACTAGTTTTCCAGGGTCACGTTTGGAAAGAGCTTCGGAGCAACTGCCGCTTATTACTGATGAACATATTTGATGTAAATAGTTTTGATCCGTACTCAACTCAAAATCAGATGTAATATCAGGTAGTTCTGATTCTATACTAGAAAACTTAACAATCGGAAGCTTTTCGCAGTTATGTAAAAGCGCTCCAATAGGCCCTCGAAATGCACGAGGGCCATTTGTTTCACCATCAAGATGCTGTAACAAATGTCTCAAAGGAAGTTCGTTCGCGTGCAATTGGCAAATAAACCATTGCAAGGGCCGCCCAATTGTTTTTTCCAACAACGAAATAATTCCGCCTTTACTTCCTACATTGGTATTTGTTCCGTCACATCCAATTACCTCTAAACTGTCTAATGAAATCGAAGAGATTTGAAAAAAATTATTGAATGCATCTAAAATATTTGCTGCCGTTCCAGAGATAGGAGATACATGGCCCAGATATTTTGAATCAGGTTCTTGTATTAAACTGATGTGTTCTTCTACTATTGTTCTTTTCCTATTCTCGTCAAAAGTTAATGTTTTATATTTACGACCGTCGAAGTACAAACCAAGCAAAATTGTTGATTTTGAGAATCTTTGAAGATCTGCTCTATTTTGTTGTCTTGCGCGTCTAACTTTGTGACGGTCAATAATATTTTGAGTGTCTTCGTTGTTGACAATGCCATAATCTTGTAATACTGCCGAAGCTATTGCAGCACCTGCTCTGTCTGATACCGCGTATCTATCTAGCGTTTTAGCTAACTCAGAGAGATTCCTGGTGTTACGTTTGGTCGGTTGTAATATAGTTTGTTCATCAGAAATAACGGCAGATTGCTCCTTTTTCTCTTCAGGTTGGCTTACCTCATATTCGTCGATATTGTTAAATACCGGTTCAACTTCTAGTTCCATACCATCTACTTGTCTGTTATAAGAGGATGTGCTAGGTTTTGCGTCATCAATTATATTGTTTCTTTTGTCACATTTACTTCTCATTTCCCGTTTTTGTTGTTGTCGAACAGCTTCAAAATCTACAGATGCAATCATCATTTGCCGACATGACCTCTGATCTTGGAGAAATGGGCGTTCCTTTATCGGCACCTAAAACAATATTGAAGTTTATACATTCCTTTAACGACTCGTTTAAATAACAGTTACATATTAAATTAATTATCAACTTATTAATTTCCTTACCTTGTTTTGCTTTAAACACGAACATTAATTAAAATTCTCGCATTTACACGCAGCAATCTCAAACAATCGCAAACTGTCTTTCTTAAACACATCTAATTTTGATTTGTAAGAAGCGACGTCTTTTCTTTTTAAATATGGCTTCAGAAGATCTTTTCTCTTTTTCTGGTATTCTTTAATTAATGATACAATTCTTTGATGGCTTACAATTGGAATTGAAGCAGATTTCCAAATTCCTTCAACCTTTTGAGCAACAATTTCTGAAGCCTCCGACACAAGAAGATTTCGGTTAGTACCATTATTTTCTAAATTATATCGAACCCATAAAAAGTATTTTATCACATCACAAAACGTGGGTAAAATGGAACATGGTAACTCTCTTGGTACACCAAAAAGAGGGCACTCTATTGCACTTCTTGTATTTTTAGACATTTTAAGTTTTAAATAACTCATTAACATGTAACTCTCTTCGCTGTATCTAGGCGATGACTAATGGTGTACGTGTACGGTGTTACGGTGTAGCGTCTGTCTATTATTTCGTCTTCGTCATGGATGTCACAACAAGTTTAAGTGATACAGGCCCGGACTCATATTAAAGGTCTACTACCATATTTTGGCTCGTAATTATCACTTATAAAATTTCAAAAAAAAAATTTTTTTAATTTGGGAAAAAGGAACCGCTGACCTCTAAAAATATTTATTATAATAAATAAAACAATAACCTTTAATAAAAAAAATCAATCCAACCTCTTCTTCCACCGCCACATCAGTCTCCAAATGAAAATATATTGAAAGTGGTGGGGGCGGTGGAAGCACTTGACATATATTTTTGTAATTTTCTGAAAATTTTCGTTTTGTACTTCCACAACTTTCTGTAACTCAGGCATAACTTTCGTCATGAAAGAGCTCCTGAATATAGTTTTCCCATATATGAATTTTCTCTTTTTCACCTAGCACTACCTGGTTATCCTGATTAACTATAATAGTTGGTCTTCGTTTTCTGTATATTCCAGCAGTCTCCTTAAGCTTTTTATGTAAATTCCGATCGTCGTGCTGTCGTTGTAAATGTTCTAGATCGATACATTGTTGCTTAAGCCATTCATTTTTTGCTATTCTTATCTTTGCTTTTATTTGCCTGTTAATGTTTTTATACATATTGCTGCCATCTGGGTCATTCTTGTGTCGTCGTCGTTCATCCATTAATAATAGTATTTCTTCTGTCATCCATTTTTGCTTCTTGTTCTTTGGTTTGTACCCCAAGTTGCTTTTCATGATGTCTGTTACAGCACTTGTAATCGTATTCCATGTTGGTGTTAGATCTTCGGTAATGTTTGTCGTCAATATTTGAATTTGTGTGTTTATTTCATTACTTATTTCTGCTTGTATCATTGGATCTTTCAGTTTATCCAATGCGATCTGTTGTTGAGTTTCAGGCTTGTTTTTGCATGAAAGAGCGATCTTTATGACGGCCACTAATAGTACATGGTCAGAAGGCACATCTGCTCCAGGATATGTGCAAGCTCTTTTGACAGTTGTGCTGAATCTACCGTTGATGGGATTTCGTTCATACTTTGGTAAAATACTCTTTGAAGCATCCTGATAAAAAGTTCTCATGGGCACAACTCAATCGTATGAAGGATTTTCAAGATATAGAGGCACAAACTCGGAAAATTATAAGATTTACAGAGTATTCCAATTAGTGTTGCCCAAAATCGGTCTTGGTCTTGCAGTCTTGGTCTTGTTCTTGCGTTTTCGCAAGACCAAGACCAAGACCAAGACCGCCTAATTTTAGCAAGACCAAGGCCAAGACTTAGCATGCAAGACTTAAGCAAGAACAAGACTAAGCCTGCGAGACTCTTGCGTCTTGCAGTTAGAACTGAACGTCGTTTTAGGGAGTATATAGGAGAATAAAATATTTTGCACATCTTTAACAGCAGACGATTTCTTTGCTCTGAACTTAATTGTCCAGGTTTTTGGTACGAGTTTACCAATCAAACTGTGTTTTTAAATACATATTTTCTTAACATTCTGTTTTTTCATTCATTCGTTTATGCTGGATAATAAAAAACTTAGGTACTTTTTTAACTAGCCATGTTTTTCATCAATGCAGGGTGTTTTAAATAAGTATGGTAACCTTACAGGCTAATTCAGCACCAAAAATAATGGCAGTTTGATTCAGTGCCGGTGCTAGGGTATAAGGCGCCCGCCTGCAATACTAGCTAAGGCGCCCTTCGGTTTAATTAGGTATTTACCTATATTTAGATATTTTATCTTCTGGCAATGGTACAAAATGTAATTAGGATGTAAATATCTTATTTAATTCTTATTATCTAAAAAAATTATTTTCCGGATTAAAATTTTTAATTTTAAATTTGGATTTTAAATTTTAAAATCCATAGCATTTTGAAAATGAGTGTTTGTCACACACTACGCATACTGGAGCCGTGAATAAAATTCTATTGCATTGAAAAATTTTAAAGAAAATTATTTTTCTATGATTTTGTGTAACACCAGCAGAAAAAGGTGCTCATTTTGGCGCCCCATAAACAGGGTCGCCCGCCTGCAATTCATCCCTTGCAGGCCCGTTATCGCCGGCCCTGGTTTGATTTATAAACATAGGTATGTCCTATTAGAGGTAAAATTCAATAGCTACACTTTGTACTTGATGAGTTTTTCCATGAACACAATTATTGGATATTGAGAAGTTAATGAATTTATCTCCATAAAGTATCATGACGTTGGGATTAAAAATGAAATAGGTAATGAATACAATGTTAATAAATAATTATTAAGTACATAAATAAGTTTATACAAAACAGTTGCCTCTATAGAAAATCACATGTGATAGAAACAGAAGTAATGTATCCAAGTAAAAAGTGTAATGTAGTAAAAATATCCACATACATTTTATACATACAAAGGTACCTATACAAAATTTTGCTGACTTACAACTACTAACGATCTATCAAAAATAACCGTCTATTCTTTAAAAAATGAACAATAAGTTTCGTTGTTTGAAAATAAATGCCATTATTTTCGGCGACAGCCACAAAAGTCGCCTGCCTAACCATAAAGTAGATAATGTTATTCATTATGTAAGCATAGGCTATCTGTTACAAAGAAATTTAAACCCATATTTTTTAATCAATCGCCGAACAGGTATATACAGTTTCAACAATACAATATATAACACACAAGTCGCCTGCTTGATCGCAAAATAGATTATGTAAAATATTTGCTACAAAGAAATAATATAAGCTCATTTCTTTAATCAATCGCCGAATAGATAATGAACACAAAAATAATAAACAGTTATGTTTAACAATGTATTGTTTGAAAGATCACTAAATAATATGTATTACTGATTCGGCACTCCAGATTGTAAGGAAAAATTCACTAAGGGCAATAAAAAGTTTTAATGAGTTTTACCTTGAAACCGAAATTCACAATCATGCACTTAGTGAAGTATACCATAAAATTATCTCAGCAATTAGAATAGAGCCCCAGTTGATTTCTACAGAGCTGGACAGTACCGTATTGAGTTCAAATTGATGAAAATGTCAAAATCTCAAAAAAGTGCACTTTGTGAGTTTCACCTCTAATAGGAGGGTATGTCCGCAAATGCTTCGTTTCCGAAATAGGGGTATTAAAATTTTTCTTACAAACTGAGGATTTATTTATTGCTCTAAAACCGGTTGAGATATGCAAATGAAATTTGGTGAGTTTTATGAGGTAGTTATTGCGCATTTTTGACATACAATTAAGAATTTAATATTCACCATTGGCATGCATACGTAACATGACTCGTTTGTTTAGAATTACCCCTTAAAGTTTGCCATACTTATTTAAAAACACCCTGTATTAATGAAAAACATGGCTAGTTGATAAAATACCTAAATTTTTTGTTATACAACATAAGCGAATGAATCAAAAACAGAATGTTAAGAAAACATTAGACTATAGTTGGGTTTTAATTTCAGTATTTTATATGCTAGAATATTCCACAAAATGATACGAACTTTGAGAAAACCACAGTTTGATTGGTATACCCGGTATCCGGTATACAATGACACTTTACCTGTCTAGTAACAACATTTTTCCAGCGATATTGTTAAAGAATACGGCTATATAGCCTTATATATAAGGCTAACAAGTGAGATATTGAAGAGTAAGTTTCACTTTGCTTGTGAAGCAGCTGACGTGCCATAAAATCTGAAACCCATACTGGTCTGTCCAACAAAACGTAGTAGATAAAAATTAGAACTGGCATTAACATACTGTGCAGATCTGTCACCGAATTGAATGCTTTTCAAATCTCTGTTAGTGAATAGCAAATACACTAAAAAATGCATGTTTCTAATAAACTTTAGTTAGTTAGAATATGGGCACGGATCACTTACACCGTGAGTTCAAACCCCACCCGGTGTCAGATATTTATTAATTTGGTTGGTTTTTCCTATGGCTATGATATTCAATCTTAAAATGTACCTACTCTGTTACGTTGTTCTAAGATATGCAATATGCTAATGGGCAACTGCGAGACTTGCAAGATTCTTGCTGCAAGACCAAGACCAAGACCAAGACCGGGAGCGCAATACCAAGACCAAGACCAAGACCAGGTGTACTGGCGCAAGACCAAGACCAAGACTATCTAAGTCTCGTCTTGGTCTTGCATTTGGGTAACACTAATTCCAATTCCCTGAGTTACTGGTTATCTGGCAACATGTAGAAGTTTGGATCAAGGAAAAGTACTAGTAGTCTAGGATTTTTTCCTGGCTATTCAATGGCGACCTTTACTTTGACCTTGACCTTCAACGGACGTCGTCTTCTAGAGTTTCGCGGGTTTTCGGCATTAAATTGATATAAACAGATTACTCATGGGTTTTTGGGATCGCTAAACACGAATATGCCATCAGAATTGACCTCCGGAGGACGTGGTGGCCAGGGCCACTGCAAGGGATGTCATCTTCTAGAGTTTAGATGGTTTTCGGCATTTAATTGATGCAAATGAATTACTGGAGGGATTTTTGAGGTCGCTAAACACGAATATGCCACCAGAATCGACTCCCGGAGCACCTGGTTTACAAGGTCAATGAAAGAGGCTCCTGGAGTTACGAGAGTCTTTGGTACTACAACAATGCAAATGGATTCGTTATAGGTTTTTGTGGTTGCTGAACACGAATACGTGATCAGCACAGACACAGGAGCACCTGGTGCCTAAGACAGGTTATGTTCTGGAGTTAAAAACCTAAGAGTAATCCATTTGATTCCTCCATTTGATTCCTCCAAAACTCCAGAAGATAACCTGTCTTAGGTACCAGGTTCTCCTGTGTCTGTGCTGATCACGTATTCGTGTTCAGCAACCCTAAAAACCTATAAATAATCCGTTTCCAATAATGTAGTACGAAAGACCCTCGAAAGTCCAGGAGCCCCTTTCATTGACCTTGGAAACCAGGTGCTCCGGGAGTCGGTTCTGGTGGCACATTCGTATTTAGCGACCTCAAAAAACCCTCCTATAATTCATTTGCATCAATTAAATACCGAAAACCATCGAAACTCTAGAAGATGACGTCCCTTGCAGTGGCCCTGGCCACCACGTTCTCCGGAGGTCAATTTTGATGGCATATTCGTGTTTAGATCTCAAAAACTCATGAGTAAACTGTTTATATCAATTTAATGCCGAAAACCTTCGAAACTCTAGAAGATGACGTCCGTTGAAGGTCAAGGTCAAAGTAAAGGTCGCCATTGGATAGCCAGGAAAAAATCCTAGACTGCTAGTACTTTTCCTTAATCCAAACTTCTACATGTTGCTATATAACCAGTAACTCATGGAATTGGAATACCTAGTAAATCTTATAATTTTCCGAGTTTGTGCCTCTATATATCTTGAAAATCCTCCATACGATTGAGTTGTGCCCATGAGGACTTTTTATCAGGATGCTTCAAAGAGTATTTTCCCAAAGTATGAACGAAATCCACTGGGATCTAATTTCCATAAGGTTTGTGCGGGGTAGTTTGCCCATATATTACACTGGTAAACACACAGTTTGCTGCCGGAAATGTTTTTACTGTTTCTAGGTAATTTGGGTCTGCTGAATCCAAAAATGCCACCAGATTTGCTCCATCAGATCGTTTTCAGAATATACGACAACATATCACATTTCTAACATATAGGGTAATTTAACGCAGCACTACCTACATATATGTAGAGCTGCTACCCATGAAATAAACCAAATACGAATAAAAAGTAATATATTTATTGTATAATAATGTACTTACAAAAATCATCACACATATCTGCCAAAAAAACTTCTTTTCATCTAACCTAACCAGCAGCGTCGCAACAAAAATGTGTTATTTGGCGTCAACAAAAAACTTCCTTTTATATGATTTTCTTGCAAAGTCTTTAAAAGGACGGTCCCTTTGAAGACTCCAGCAGTAATCCGCCATCATGTGATAGCCTCCATCTCCCTGATACCCCTTTTCCATCATTTTGATATCTTGGTGCAGATGTTCTGGGAAACGGTCTGAGTGGCTGTGGAGGTAATGAATTTTAATACTCATATGACAACCGTGTTTGTTAAAATTGTTGAGCATTTATTCCACTCTAATGCCCAATTGGTATACTTCCATATTTGTTGCCATTATGTAGAAGGACACACTTTAAACTTCGTTTGGAACTGTCGATAAAAAGACGCCACTGATCTGGTGTATACTCCGATACATCCATTTTTTCTAACAGTCCTGTAATATTGTTATAAAAAACCATATCATCTTGCTGAGAAAAAAGACAAAAGATCTTTTATCTTTATTACGGTAGTATGTAATTTTGATGTCTGGGTGAAGAACATTCTTTTCTTTTAGTCTGGAGGTAAGCAACTCGGAAGAATCCTTTGGAAGGTTCAAATTTCTGATAAGATCGCTTAGCTCTTCCTGAGTAAAGCACTCAGGACGTGTTGAATCCCCTTCAAAATCACTGTCGTCTTCCTCAAATCTATTAGTCTGCAGTTCGTCAAATAACGTTTCGGCATTATCCTCTGGTAAAATAGGTAGACTGCTAAATATTGGAATGGGTATCTGCTCAAGATTATGTGGAATTGGTTTTATTGCTGAATCCAGGTTAGGATATGTTCACGCATGTCAGACAATACAGAAATAGCAATGGTCAAAATGATTTTTTGGTTCCCTTCATACCATTGGAAAAGAAAATTTAAACATTTTCGTTGTCCTTTCGTCCACTGTCGCAAGTTTTCAATACAAGTTTTGCACACTATACAGAGTGTAACAAAAATACAGGTCATAAATATAATCACATATTCTGTGACCAAAAATAGTTCGACTGAACCTAACTTACCTTAGTACAAATGTGCACATAAAAAAAGTTACAGCCCTTTGAAGTTACAAAATGAAAATCGATTTTTTCCAATATATCGAAAACTATTAGAGATCTTTTATTTAAAATAGACATGTGGCATTCTTATGGTAGTAGTATCTTAAGAAAAAATTATAGTGAAATTTGGACACCCCATAAAAATTTTATGGGGGTTTTGTTCCTTTAAACCCCCCCAAACTTTTGTGTACGTAACAATTTATTTATTATTGTAGTGCCGTTAGTTAAACACATTATTTTAAAAAGTTTTTTACCTCTTAGTACTTTCTCGAAAAGTCAGTTTTTATCAAGATATTTTGAATATTTGTCAAATTCACCACATATTTGTATATGGCTAAGTACGATTATGGAGACGTGGTAATAATATGAAAATTTATTTATGATTTACATTTTTAGGTATATTTTGAACCATATTAAAAAAGAAGTAATATCTCGATAAAAAGTGCCTTCTCGAAAAAACACAAAGAGGCAAAAAAGTTTTAAAAACGCTGTGTTTAACTAATGGTATCGCAGTAAAAGCTTAATTGGAACATACACACACTGGGTGGGTTTAAAGGAACAAAACCCTCATAAAATTTTTATGTAAACATATTAAAAAAGAAGCCGCAACTCGATAAAAACTGCCTTATCAAAAAAATACTAAGAGGCAAAAAAGTTTTAAAAATATTAAATTTGATTAATGGTACCACAATAATAATTTAATTGGAACGTACACAAAAGTTTGGGGGGGTTTAAGGGAACAAAACCCCCATAAATTTTTTATGGGGTGCACAAATTTCACTATAATTCTTTTTTAAGATGTTCCTGCCATAAGAATGCCACATGTCCATTTTCAATAAAAATCTCTAATAGTTTTCGATGTATTCGAAAAAATCGATTTTCATTTTGTAACTTCAAAGGGCTGTAACTTTTTTTATGTGCATATTTGTACTAAGGTAAATTAGGTTCATTCGAACTACTTTTGGTCTCAAAATATGTGACTTAATTTATGACCTGTATTTTCGTTACACCCTGTATGTGGAGCTCAGGATTTATCTTGATCTCCTAAATAAACACCAAAATAGGCCATTTTGTTCATTTGACCATTTGTCTTAGAATTTGTTAAGTTTGTTTATAAACATATTGCAATTATAGTGGTGGAATATACAGAAATGTAAGAATATTTAAGTATTTGATAAGTATGTTATATCTCGAAAACTAGAGCTGATACAAACAAAAGGTTTGTATTTTTGGAATCAGCACAGTTAAATTAACTAAAATTAGTTTATTTTTTTTCGGCAGCAATACAAAATTTTTTTTGTTGGGCTGTGTTATTATTATTTGAAACCCGTAAGTATTATGGCTATTTAAAATGTCACCAACGTTATTAAAGTGACAGTAATTTCTAAATTTTCTTTTAGTTTTGCTCCTATCTGAGTACAAGAAACCGAGACTAGATGGAATTTTACCCAAATGAATTGTCGGATTATGGAATGCAATCCTAGATTCCCTTATCCGCTTTATTCATCGTTCATTTGATTTTATATTTCCGTCGCTGGAGATTACAGCCCACAGTATCATGCTTTCATTTAAATAACAAATTGGCCAATTACCGATTAAAAATCCACCTTGAAGACAGACTCCTCAGCCATACTAAATACCCAAAATACCTATGTGTGACACTCGATAGAACACTAAACTTTAAAGAATATCTTACAAAGACGACCGCAAAACACGAAATAATATATTCCGGTGGTGATGTTGGCGGAATTGATTGAAATGAATGTAACAAAACGAACGGTAAATATTTTATTTATTTTGGTAACAAAATGTATTGCGCTTGATTTCGGAAAAGGGCCGAACGATTGGTGTGTGAATCGTTCACCAGCTGTGTCGTGACTAAAAAGAAAACCACAACGATAATGTTTCTCCTCTGACCAGATGAAAATAAATCATTTAGGTCTGGCGTATACTTTTGCAGTTTTAAGAAAACGCCCTTGAATGCATTAGTGAGTTGTTGACACAATTGTCTAATATAGTACTTAATTTATGAGGGTGCAATTTGTTACACCGCACAAACGAAAAACAGATGGTGAAGGATACATTCCGTTTTTATTTACATGTGAATTTTGAATGACTAACGTCGTTTCGATTTTGAGAAAAAATAATTAAAAATTACGAAAAAAATAAAATTAGCAGAAATAGTAATTATAGCGTAATACTATAAATATTCTACAAAAGTTATGCGATACCACATGGGGTTCCTCAGCGACTACACATAGGTCAACAGCGCAGGGATTTGTGTATCCCGTTGCAGAGTACTGTGCACGGGTATGGATCAACAGCCCAGGGTCGCGCCGCCCACGTGTGCAATGTGTACGGCGCACGCAGGCGCCAGCAACCAGGGGGCGCTACTAGAGTTTTCACAAAAATTTTAGGCGGTCATAATAACACTTACCCATTTTTTTTTCAGCTTCTACCAAACGTTTGGATATCATAAAACAACATTTTGCAAGTCTGGCTTTAAAGCATTTATCTAATATACGCTGGTCCAGCAGAATTGATGCTTTAATTGAGCCATTATACCAAATTTTCTCAGAAATTTATTATGCTTTATGTGATATAACACATTCGGATAAAGATCGTGATTCAAAATATGAATCTATGTGTAAGAAATAAAATATCAACTTTTACATTCATATGCTCAGTTGCTCATTCCACATACCTATGGCATAAAGTTCTGATGAAAGTTAACTTCGTTAGCAAAATTTTATAATCAAAAACAATGAATATGCAGCTGGCCTTAAATGCTTTACAAGAGATAAAACAATTGTAGCTCGAGTTTCGGACAGATAGCAAATTTAATGATGTTATTACTACAGCAAATGAAACTGCAGAGAAACTGGATGTGGAGCTCGGTATCAACCAACCACCACAGTTACGGCTTCGAAAAAAAGCTGACAGTTCGATTACGAAGATAAAGACGAACCGATCTTGGATCCTAAAATGTCATACGAAGTTAATTTCTTTTATTGCGTTCTCGAGCAAGCATTAATGTCAGCAAATGAAAGATTTTCATATTGGAAAATCATGTTAATTTTTTCAAATTTTTACATAATTTGAACGACAGTACAGAAAACTTACAATACAACTTCTTTGTAGAAATTTAGAAACAAACTGAGATTTAATAATCATCTAGATATAGAGGGAGACGATTTGTTTGAATAAATATGAATTATTATACATATTCAGTCTTTATTAGACTGTGGTCTATGAACAATGAGCAGGTTTAGCAAATATTCAGATGAAGGTTTCGATAAAATATTAGTTAAAAATATTTATAAATACAGTGGAACCTCGATAAGTCGGATTAATCGGGACCGCGGCCGATCCGGATTATCGAAAATACGGGTTAGTCGGAGAATATGGTAAAAATTAATCAAATACATATAAATAGTAAACAAATACACATTATAATAATTGCAAGAACATAAAATACAGATTCACAGTACATCTCTAAATTAGGTACGTACAGTTGTATACAGAATTGTTTATTTCTTGGTAAAAAATCAGTCAAAGTGAAAAAATGTTTTTTTATCCGATGAAAATCGGTCCGAGTTAGCCGGACTTCCGGGTTATCGGAGGCCGACTTATCGAGGTTCCACTGTATAGTTTTATTCATGAAATAGTATTACCGAATTACACTCGAACTCATTAATTCAGTTCAGTTTCTTAAATGTGACAGTTGTCATAACTAGAAAACTTGTTCGTTGTCATTAAACAGAAACAAAATACTTTAATTGTCTCTCAGGATAATTCTCATTATAGTAATAATCTGATTGGACAGAATTAAACACCTGATGAAAAATAATACACGATTAGAAATTAAAATCATTAAAAACAATTGAGATAAAAATGAACAAAAATACAATTTTAACATAAAACATTAATTTTGAGGTATAATACACGGATTTGAAATTTTTGAATGTCTTTTACAGACATGTTTGTGACAATTGTCACAAATTCACTGGTCTGTAAAAAAATTTCTTTTCTTATTGTTTTCATGCATGAAAGCCTTATTTTTGGACTGGAGCTCTAAAAGCGTTATTTATTATGGGAATAAACCGCACATTATATACTTTTCATATAATGTTGATTTAATAAAAAACGAATTATTAGAGCAACAACAACTATAACTAAAATATAAAGTAGGAACTATATATGTTTAAGATTTACAGTAATTTTTTTTTTATTTTTTTCAAATATAGGTAATGAAACTTTCAGTAAATCTAGTGCATTATGATGATAAAGTTATTTTATAGTTACCTTCCTTTTTATTACTTCAAATGGAGTTTTCCAGTAAATCGACCAACAGAAATCAGCAAGCATTTTCTACATTATGTCATTCTCCCCAGCACAGTTTTACTATGCTATAGATATTGAATATTAATTTTTTAATAAGTTTAAAAAGTTGTTAGGTTTACGCAAATGTATACATATATTTATAAATTCTTTTTAAATCGACCATTTCAAGTTTGAACAACCGTCCAAACTCCGCTGTGATAATGTTAAAACTTGTAAATAAGCTCAAAACTTCGAAAACAGAAAGTTCGAATAAATCGCAACGAATGCCTGTTGATTTCCAACTTTGGTCTCAAACTTTTATGTTTCCGTAGGGTTACTTTTGCTATAAACTAGTTCAGAAATTCCAATATAAGTAGATATAGGCCGAGCAGAAAAAATATTGACTGATATTGTCGTTATAGTTACCATTTTTTTTTTACTTTTAAAAATACTGTCTTATAGTCTTATTACTTTTTTTTAATATTATATGTCACACACATATCTTCAAGTAGGTAACGTATTTTTGTCCTTCTTTCCTCTACCGTTTTTATCAAGTATACCAAGCAGCGGACTCTTTATGTTTGGACGATCTTGTTTTCTGTTTATCATACAACTCCCATTTCTTCTTCTTCTTACTGTGCCTATCCATTCCAAATGTTGGCGATCAGCATGACTATCCTAACTTTGCTGGCTACTATTCGGAATAGTCTGGTTGTTTGAACCACTTTCTCAGGTTTTGAAGCCAAGCTATTTCAATGAATGATTCCCTGAAGAATGGACTATATTAGACTTTCAGTTAATTCCATTAAATGTCCCAGACAGACGAGAGTTTACAGAAGTTATCAACAAAATATATGCAACACCATAGCTTTTTATGTTAGTCGTAAGGCTTGTTAGAATTTTTCCACGAAGCTATGATTTGCTCTAGAGACCATGTAAATTCATATCCCGATAGCGCGCGGTCCAATAATGAAAGCGAATGAAGAGATCGATATAGTCGACAGATTTTGGCAACCGCGGAATAACTCAGAACTTTCCTTAACTAACAATAGTACCACACTCAAGAAAATAGATCCAGAATCGAAATTGTTTAGTCCAGCGGTTCTCAACCTTTTTGAGTGATGTACCACCTACAGTTATTTTTATTATTTTTGGTACTACCTATATTTTTAAATTGTATTATCAATACTGACGATTGATTTTAAAATTGCTACCTCCTCTACTACTATTTTAATTTTCTCTGTGTTTTGTGTACCACCGCCAATAATGATATGTATCACCAGTGGTACATGTACTACAGATTGAGAACCTCTGGTTTAGTCCACATTTACCAAGATGAGATTCTTACTGTGCAGCTGTGACCGGGATTTAAAGACCAATATGCGTATAGTGAGGTGCTATGTTCTTGCTTTATGTAGATACCTACGCAAGACACTGAAAAAAAGATTGAATCCTTAAGATGTGGATCTATAGGAGGATATTGAAGATAATATCTTATGTGGACCATGTCACCAACATTGAAGTTCTACTGCGCATGAGAAAAAATAGAAGGGCCTAACTTAGTGAAATAAGCTAAACGTAAGTTCTTCAGCCACCTAATGAGCCACGCAGACAGATATCTAATTATTCAACACATCATACAGGGCAACCTATTTGTCAAAAGGGAACCTGTTTCGAAAATCATGATAGACTTTAACAATAACAAGTTTTTTTTATATATTCTGCAGTAACTTTTTTTCTGCATCGAATAAACATTATAGTAGGGTGGAAAGCAGAATACATAGATGCCTTATAAGTCCCGAAGCAAAAATGTATGATGCTTTATATGCTCTTTCTCCTGATAATAGCATAGGCTCTGAAAAATTAGACATATATGGCAAATTTGATTGGGGAACTGTTAAGGGGAACGGAGCAAATGTAAAATTTTGACGCATGTCAAAATTTTCAATGTGTTTTAAATGTATTTATTTTTTTCGAATCCTGAGAGAACGAATAAGTATTTTTGAAAAATTTAAACACAGAATGAAATATTGCATTATTAACGAGGGCCGAAAGTCCCTCAGAATAACCAAAAAGTTTCTTTTGAATGAAATATTTGCAATTAAAGTCACACTAAATTTTTTCTTTTATTTTCCCCCCTGTAACTTATTAAAATAAACATTAAAGAAGTTTATAGGGACTTTCAGCCCTCGGTAATAATGTAATCTTTCACTCTGCGTTTAAATTTTTCAAAAATATTTATTAGTCTTCTCAGGATTCGAAAAAAATGAATACTTTTAAAACACATTGAAAATTTTGACACTCGTCAAAATTTTGCATTTTGCTCCGTTCCCCTTAAAGATTAAGTTGTTTAAATTTATTTGATTCATTATTACATTGTATAATGTGATAACAAAAACTATAATATTACAAGTAAAGTGATGCAGGAATCCGATGCTACACTACCTAATATTATTTTAATCTTGGAGTAGACCAAAATATATTTATTTTTCTAATATTAGATCAACTGAAGTTTTTAACAATATTTTAGAAAGGGTCAAAAAAGTTGCCGAAGATATCGATTGCGACCCTCCTTCGTTCTGAGAAAGTCGATAAAAAGAAGAACACGACATCCTAGGGAGATAAAATATATGTTTCAAATAAGCCAGCATATTTCAAGTATATGAGTCTTTTCGATAGCAAACTGGACTATTTTATTTCCGCCCACTTTATTCCTGATCAGATAGATTCTTCCTGGATGAATTGCACGTGGCATTCGATATTACAAAGGTTAATAAATTTTAAGCTTGTTGCTCTTTTCTTCTTGCGAATTTGTTCAATCTAATACTTGAGGTAGATTTTTACATCAGTTTATTTTTATCGATTTTCTTTACTGACCGTATGTAATATTTGAACCCTAATAATTATAAAGCCTCGTTTTAATTGTAAAATTATATATTTTGTGTATTTGTAGCTTTTATTTATAGACCAGGACTAATTTGTAAAAAACGTGTATTTTTGGATGTGAGAGGTGGCATTCGGATTTTTGCAGATAAAGTTAGGTGACACTTTCAGTAATAATAAGTGACTTATGCCTCTTCTCAAATATGCCCGGTACATTAATAAAAAAATTAAAATATTTAAAAATTTTGAAAAACGTCGTTTTTCTGCTTTCTTTGCTTATAACTGTAGCACGGTTCGTTTTGGAACAAAGTCGTAGAGAAATAAAATAAAGATAATTGAATTTTGTATGACATACGACTGGTCAAAAATGTCTTAAGGTATTACCTTTTCTGCAATATAGTAATAAATAGGGGGCAAAATACGCCTGTTTTTATTCAATGTTTCTTAACCACTTTGGTGGCACTTAGAACCTTAGTCATTCGCTTAGAACATTCTTATAACTTACTTAAATGGTCTACCAAATTTCATTAAAATCGACCTAATAGATTTTGCGTAATAAATTTGCAATATAAATGTTTTTAAACAAGTTGAAATTTTTAAAATCTTTCTGAACAAAAAGTAGACCATTTAGAAGTTGGCTAATTTTTTACATATAAAGGGCGCTCTACCTTTCTAATACACTTTACAGAATTAAAATCGGATTATTTAAGGGGCCTCAGCAATGTTTAATAATAAAAGGGGCCTTTGTTTAATAATAAAAAAATAATTTTTGGCAATCCAGATAATTAAAACCGGTATAATTTGACTTAAACTTTCAAATGCTGCTGTCAGCAGAATTGCTATTTTATTTTTTAATCAAAAGTTATTCTCGTTCAAAAATTGCATTTTTTCGATTTTTTTAATGTTGAACCGCGTTTATCTCGAAAATTATGCATCCTACGAAAAAACTTATAAGAACATTTTTGGCTTTTACCCAAGAAATACAAAAAAATGTTTATAACTTTAAAACATTGCTGAGGCTGCTTAAATAATCCGATTTCAATTCTGTAAAGTGCATTAGATAGGTGGAGTGTTTCTTTAATATGTAAAAAGATTGACAAATCTTTGTATGTTATAGTTTTTGTTGTGCAAGATTTTAAAAAATTTAAATTTTTTAAAAAAGTGTAGATTGCAAAATTATTATGCAAAATCTAGTAAGTCAATTTTATTGAAATTTGGTGGATGGTTTTAGCACATTACAAAAATTTTCTAAGCGAATTAGGAAGGTTCCAAGTGTAACCTAAGTGATGGAAAAACATTGAATAAGGACAGGCTTGTTTTGCCCCCTTATTTTATGTTTACTTCTATTTTGCAGCAAGGGTGTTAAATTAAAACATTTTTAACCAATCGTATCTGATAGAAAATTTAATTATCTTTGTTTTATTCCTATACGACTTTGTACCAAAATGAATCGTTTTAAAGTTATAAGCAAAGAAAATAGAAGAAAAAAAACGAAATTTTTTTAAATTTTTAAATATTTTTATTAATGTTCCGGGCATATTTAAGAAGGAGCATAAGTCAATTATTATTAACGAAGTTATCACCTAACTTTATCAGCAAAAATCCGAATGCCACCTCTCACATCCACCGAAAAACAGATCATTCCTTGTCTATTAGATAAATATTATGAAATTGCTTTTGGTACAGTATTTCTCATGATCATCTTTTAGTGCGTCACAGTTTTTCGATTTCTTTCTAACGCATTAAATTGTATGTGACAGAAAAAAAGGCACGTCGGTGATTACATTTCGTCGGTGACATTTTTATAACATTTCTTCTAGTTATTCTAGTTGTCGATAGATGGCGCCATAATAAAAAAAAAATTTTTTTAATTAGATAATAACATTACAAATATAATCTGTATAATTTATAAGACTATACAAATCAAAGAAAATACCATTTTATAAATGCAAGAAACACATTTGATTTGTTTTTATTCCAAATTGAAAATAAAATGTGACAACTGTCAGATTTAACTAAAATGCCATGTTAGAATAAATGTCATAAATGTGTATTATCCCGGACTTACCCTTTTTCCTATCATTTGTTACGCACTGAAAAATGATCATGAAAAGGACAACATCAACTATAATTTTTATGGTAGGGTGCCCCTGTGTACATGCAGAACGGAGTATATTTCAAAAATCTGACAATTTGAGTCAGATCGAAACACTGAAAAATACGTCTTCAATATTCTCCAAGAATCTATCAAATGATACCAAACACGACCCTCCACGTAGAAGGGTGAGGATAACTTTAAAATTTTAAATAGGAACTCCACGATATTTCGCGAAATAAACATCAGATTAAAAAACTGAAAAATACGTGTTCAATATTTTTTTAAAAATCCTCGGAAATGACCCGGGAATGACCCCGGAAAACAGGGTCACCCACGGAGGTGGGGTGGAGGTTGACTTTAAAATCTTAAATAGGAGCTCCCATTTTTATTGTTGATTTGGATTCCTCACGTAAAAATAAATAACTTTTTTTCGAGATGTTTTTTCGAATTATGTTTATTAAGTTTATTAATAGCAAGCTGAAAATTTGTTAATAGCTTAACGGTGTCTCGTCGGACAAACTTTGATGTATGGGAATACTGGAAGAGGGGAAGTTTTAATTGTGGAACAGGTTAAAAATTTGGAATGTCAGACTACGAAAACGTCCCATGTATTTTGTAGAACAGAATTTCCAATTGATTTGTTACCCTTTCAACAAACTCTCATGCAACAATCAGACTGCTATTTATCAACTGTCATAATTCCTGTCATTTGACATGTTCCACGTGTAGGACTTTAACCGGGATGTTACCCAGGGCAACCCAGGACTCTTCCCACGTGGTTGGAATTTTTTTTTGAGAAAACCTCACATATTGGAGAAAACCTCACATCCAGGCATATCTTTAACATCAGATGATCTTTATATAAATATGTAAAACAACCATATCATTTACATTTAAAGGGTTTTTACCCAATACATTTTGGTGACTCAGGCATGCAATTTTTGGCTTTTGAAACACTGATGATGGATTCCTTAATCCGAAAACGTTTTGTATTGTGACCCTTATTTAGGGTATTTTAATATATACCTTTTACAAAAAACTTGGTATTTTTTAAAATTTTTTTCTTTCATTAAACTCTCATGCAACAATCAGACTGGTATTTATCACCAACTGGGCATTTTAATAAGTCCTACACGTGGAACATGTCAAATGACAGGAATTATGACAGGTGATAAATAGCAGTCTGATTGTTGCATGAGAGTTTGTTGAAAGGGTAATAAATCAATTGGAAATTCTGTTCGACAAAATTCATGGGATGTTTTCGTAGTCTGACATTCCAAATTTTTAACCTGTTCCACAATTAAAACTTCCTCTGTTCTAGTGATCTCGTACATAAAAGTTTTTCCGACTAGACACCGTTAAGCTATCAATAAATTTTCAGCTTGTTATTAATCAACTTTTTTGGTATGCGGGATCCAGGCCTATTAATATCTTCATAAATTTCCAAATTAGATCTACTTGATTTACTAATATTTTACTTTTTTCAGTGTATATTATATTTAACCCTTCTTGCTCACACCTTTTTTTAATAGATAAGCATTCAAACGCATGACAAGAATAAGGGTCTCAACCATAAAAATCTCTAAAAAGGTGAATAATGGTCTAAACGATGGGAGAAAGTGGAGTAATTTCTGTGTCAATTCAAATGTTTCTATTGCGTTAGAGAGTAAGACTTTATGAAATATATTTTAGGTAAAATACCAGATGAATTACATATAAAATTAAATTTAATTATAGAGAGAAAGAGAATTCATTATTATAGTCGGTTCGCTGAACTCAGACACAATTGGCTAGTGATTTTAGTAAGTAATCTTGCCAATTTGTTAAAATTGGCAAAAAAATAATTACTGAATAGTTAATAATTACTAAATAGTTAGTAATTTTGCCAATTTTATCAAAATTGGCCAAAAACAAAAAAAAACCTACTAAAATCACTAGCCAGTTGTGTCTGAGTTTAGCGAACCGACTATATCATTAGCTCGATAACTGCGATAATGTCCAGGTGACCTGTTATTTTTCATTCTGGCAACTGCTTCTTTAATTTCAGCTACTGTGGGAGTGTTTATTTATTTGTTATTATCTTTTGAGCTTCTTATTTCGTATTTTTCATTTCTTTAATTTCTGTTCTTTTTTCGGCACCTTTTTCAGATTTTTCCCATTATGAGTTCGCCGTTTTCGTCCTCCATAGCACTCTATTCTCCCAGTTACCTTCTCTGAGGTCTCTATCTATCATAGCATTGCCTATGTAAATTTTCCATCTCATAACAGGTCTTCCCCTCCGTTTTCTTCCCAGCGGCTTACAGTCCAATATTCTTTTCGGCCAGTTGTTTCTGGCATTCTTTGTACATGCCAGTATAGCTCGGTTACCGATAATTGAGAAATTTAAAGAGATAGACGAATTGGTGTACAAGTGGTATACCAGAGGGTGGTGTAAAATTTTCCATCCTCTAAGGGTATACCGAACAAAATATCCATGTGCTTAGATCAAATGACATCTGTTTTAATAGTTCCTCTTTAATATTTTGCCTTGTTACAGGATATTATTCAGAAAAACGCAAAAATAAGTACTGTAAAATATAATTTCATTAGGTACAATTATAAATAATATATTATATTTAAATAAGTATAACTGTTAGGTCTATTTAATCAAAATAATGTTTTTATCTTTAATCACAATAATGTTTTTATTTACGCTGCTGCTAAAAGTTGCCGATGTAAGCTCCTCTTTATACCTATTATCAATAAAAGTTTATGAGTTTATGACTCCTCTTACTCGATTGTCGGGTTCTTGTCACAGCCCTGCGCTGTGCTGACAAAGGTTTTTAAATTTCCACGAAATTCTGAACGGCCAAAAAGACTGATGTGGCTTTCGGTATTGTTATGTGTATTTATAATTTTTAGTTTAAACTCTGTAAAGAGAGCACGCATTTATTAGTGACGATTTCGCTATCAGAAAAAAATTAAGTAAATAAAAATGTGGCGTCCCTGGGAGAATAGTACATTAGACATTGTTGAGAATAATGAAGTAGAAATTGTTGAAGAAAATGAGGAAATTCTACCACCAAATAATCCTGAAAATGTTGCTGGACCAAGTAGAGGAAGTATTAAAAAGCCAGAGAGAAAACATTTATCCAAAGACGCTAAAGAAATTGTGTTAAATGTGTTTAATGGATTATGTGAAGAACTGGAACGGCACGAGAGTGTTTTAAAAACTGCGGCTTTAACAAAAGTTTCATTTTGAAGATTGGTACACTAAAGACCAATTAGTAGAGGTACTTAATACAAAATTATTTGTAAAGGAATATATTATTGATAATGCAGCAAGTAAAAATGGACATACAACTTTAAGACTATCACCATATTACTGCGTTTTAAATCCAATCGAGTTGTTATGGTCTCAACTGAAATATAATGTGAGACAAAAAAATGTAAGTCCAAAATGTTATAACACTGTCGTGACACTAATAGATTCTGAATTTAAAAATATCTCTGAGGATAACTGGAAGAAAGCAATAGAGCACGTAAAAAATATCGAAGAAGAATATCTTAAAAACATTCCTGTTATAAATAAAATTATTATCAATGTGGAGAACAGTGATTCAGAGGAAGAAAGTGACGAAGTGTAATACCAAGACAACTTTCTCTCAATACTGAGCTTACCCGGAATATTTTTTTACATAATCAGGTGTAGGGATTATCAACATATGTTCAACACCAAACTACTGCTTTAATTTTTTAAGAAAAACGTGGCCTTATTATGAACACTTCACTTATTGTTGCAATAAGTGCAAATCTTTGAAAATCAGTTCGTAAGAGAAAATAATAATGTAAGTAAGTGTTGAATAGATAAACTTTTAATTTTTACTTCAAGGTTTTATAAACTATTTAAATAAGTATATATTTTTTTATCTTTCACTACCTACCGTTCGCTCAATTATTAATTAGTTTTTGTATACAAACCAATTATTGTTTGAACATCTTATAGAAAATGCATTGCAGAAATATGATAAAAGTAATTTAAACTTACACAAAATCATCAAGACATAAAATTAAGCTTTGTTTATAACAATACAAATTTATAGAACCAATTTCTTATAAAATATACCATATTATTATGTTTCATATAGGTCGGTACTATCCTGTTATTCGTCGGTCATAGCGCTGCTTATCGCATTTTTCTCAAATAAATATAACCTGATAATACCACTGCAGGGCTCTGTTGTGCAACTTTTTTATAATTGAGCATTCTACTTTCATCCTTTCCATATTTCTTCTGTTCTTATTCTATCGTCTCTGGTGATTTGTAGACATCTTTTCATAAAGTCCAATTCATCTGTTCGTATTTTATTTCTTGTTGTTGTTCTTATTGACCATACTTCCACTCCAACTCCATATAGGGTAATATTCAGCACTATGCTCTGTAAGATTCTTTTTTTATTTACTTTGGTTAGGGTGTTGTTCCATATCACTCCAAGGAGTGCTTTCGTGGCTAGATTATTTTCTTTGTATTTGAAATATTCTGGCTCTAATTTTAGTTTCCACTAGGCAGTCGTCAGAGTCTGCATTGGTTTCTCGTCTCTTAGCGATTTAAATGAATTATACATAAGAGCGATGAAACCATCACTTCAAGTCCTTTAACTATGAATTCCATTATTTTTCTACTGATCTTTACCTTTGTATTTTAACCTCGATTATTAGTCAAAGTAGCTTGTATGTAGCACCTCCCTCCATATGACCTAACTTATTCTACATTTTTATGCCTTTTATGGATTTAATATTTTTTGCTTATTTATGCGAAGTAATACCTTATAGTTGCTGATTCTTTGAATTTATGAAATTCGCAATATCCATCTGTATAGGTACCTACATATCAATGCTGCCTCTATTATTTTCTATTTGTGAGTAATTTGCTCAACTTAAGAATCCGTAGAATAAGGTTGGAAAGGGGGTATATCTGACCATCTGTATTATAAGGTTTAGACTAGATGGTTCAGGCTACATAGAAAGTAATGCGTTTGTAAAAATGAAAACAATTCTCTGCAATAAAGACTAGTCTGAGACTGAGTGCTACGTGTTTTCGATAATGCAATATATGGACTTTAAAGCTGGACTTTAAGCAAGAACGCAGAAATAAGCTACAGTCATTTGAAATATAGTGAGTGATACACAAGGATGCTTAGAATAACATGAACACAGAAGGAAACGAACTAAGAAGTATTGCGAGAAATGAGCAAAAAATACGAAATAATAAACACAATAAAAATAAGAAAGTTATAATATCTGGGAGACGTAATGAAGGGAGAGTGATTTGAAATGCTAAGACTGATAATACAGGGAAATATAGGAGTAGGAAGGAGTATAGGACGAATGAGAGTGTCATGGTAGAAAAATTTAAGGGACTTGTTAAATGCAGTTCCGTAGAACTTTTCAGAGCAGTGGTAGATCGAGTAAAGGTAGAGATGATGGCCCAACCTCCGATTGGGAGACAGCACTTAAAGAAGAAGAAGACCTTTAAAAAAATTTGAAATTTTATTGCTTTATTTCGTCTATTTATGCAAATAATAGTTTTAAAACTTTTACTATCCTATAATGTAATTTTCCCTCCCTGGGACTGTAATTCTACCTCGACGACGGTGGGAGGGCCGAGTAACCGGTCGTGGTCCCTAAAAAAATTGTGAGGGGAGCACGACCGATGAAACCAAGAACAGTTCCAGCGTCCAGCGACTGTGCACCGGGTGGTCGCCGGACACCGCCGCTGGACGCTAAAAGGCGGCGCAACTGAGGCGAGCAGTTGCGACGCCTTCGCCTTCAGCAGTCGTATTTCACCCTCCAACTTCCCTGCGACTACTCTAATTCCTAAAGTTAATCTCGCCCACTCCAGCGTTGTGGCCGGGGGTCGATGGTGGAGCCCCACGCACCATGCGGGGGCTCTGCCGTCGAACTCCGATCACAAATCTCTATTCGAAATCTTTTTCGACATACCCATAACGAGTAGCCGCCATGTCTTACCCCGCCAAAGTACCTTTCCCAACACACATCCACTCCCAATCCCGCGTAACAGTGGAGGCAGCAGTTACGCGGAAATTCCAGGTAGCCTGTGAATACAGGCTGCTACTGCGTCCGGAGGCAACCGTGATAAAAAGCCTAGAGGAGCAAACCTCAATAAAATAATCCCCACTATCACGGTGGAAGGCATCGTGCCAAAGATATGAGAGATGCGAGGGTTAGAGCATCACAAACGATCCCTTCGGGATACCTGGCGACCTCCCGAAGAACCTAGCCTTAACGTGGTAAGGGCGCACTGCCACGTCGGACGCGTAGCACGTCCCGACTCGTGGGAATTCATATGAATAAAACCAACTCAAAAAAACCTAAAGGAAAAAATAACGACGACCAAAGGCAAAAGGACAATGACGACGCATTAATTAGTAAAATTGAGAATAGGGAAGAACAGTCGCAAGACGGCACAATAGATGAAGATGAGCTGAGAAAGTTTGAAAGGGAATTGCTACAACGGCACGATCAACAGCCTAAACTAAACAGGTCGGGTGCCATAAAGCACTCGACACTTGTAGGGGAAGAAATTAATACAAGAGAAGAAGAAGAAAAAGAGGAGGAAGAGAAAGAAGAGGAAGATCCCTCGGTGAAAATCCTGGAAGCGAAAGCCTTCACAGAAAGTCACGATGAAAAAACGGAAGAAGAAAGGGGAGGAACTTGGGAAGATATAGAGGAGAGTGTTTTAACAGCCTTCTTGTTCGACGAAGAGGACAGAAGAGAAATGCAGCAAATGAAAAAAAGAAAAGGGGACAGCCTTGAGATAAATGAAAAATTCAAAAAAGAAAAACTTGAAGAAAGCAAAAAATATCCAGAAGAAACCGACAGGGAAAAGGTCCAACGGAAAATGAAACAAATACTCGATATACTTAATACAGAAGGCCCAATAGAGGACGAAAGAATAAGAATGAAAAAACTCATAGGGGAAATTAACTCTATGCAAAACAGAAAAATTAGCCCAAATCAAACAACACAAGGGGAGGAGAAAAATATAAGATGCGAACAATGTAAAATTAAGATCGAGCAAGAGAGACAAAGAAAAGAAACAGAAAAAATAATAGGAATTGTAAACAAGGGAGGAGACATAGACACCTTTAGTCAAATCCACGAGAAGAAATGGGAGGACAAGGTGTTTGAAAAAACGAAGTGGGAACATGGGGGACTGCAAGAGACAATTGAAAAAAAAGAATGCATAATAATAACTAAAAACGAAATAAAAGACGGAGGGGTAGAGGGCGTCATAAGAACGCTCAGGGAAGAAGTAGCAGAAATCATTGAGGAATGCAAAGTGGGCGACATAGAGTACATAGAAAATGTAAAGAAAAGCTCTATGGCCAACCAAAGGAGGCAGTGGTACACATATGTAACCAAAGTGGGTGAACAGGGAATGTATGAAATGGCTGTAAAGGCCATAAATATAATAAAAAAAAGGGAGAAGCCCCCGGAAACCGTTAGAGTCATCGTTAACAACGAGATAAATAAGGAAGATGTGCGAAAAGCTCTCGAATTTGTGGGGAGAAAAGAAAATATAGTATGGGAAATAGTTATCAGAGGGAAGGAGATGGATAAAGGGGAGAGGCATGAGCAGGAAGAAGCGCTCCTAATCAAAACGGGGGGGAAATCATACACTGATGTATTAAAAGAGATGAATCAGAAAATTGATATAGGGAAGATTGGCTTAAAAGTAAATAGGCTAAAAAAAACAGAAGGGGGAGACATCCTCGTAAAACTAAAGGGGAAGGGAGCAGCGGAGAAACTGAAGAAGGAGATGGACAGTAAAATAACGGGAATGAGCATGGCTGTTCGGAAGAAAGAAAATTATTTTTCCATCACGGCAATAGACCCTGGGTTTACAGAAGAACAGCTAATAAGCGCGATAACAACATATACCGGTATCCCCGAGGACGAAATAGATGTCAAAACGCTACGTATAAATAGGCATGGGGAACAGGTGGCGACCATAGCCGTACGCCCCTCAAAAGCAGAAGAGCTACGGAGGTATAGAACGATAGTAATAGGTTGGGTTATATGCCCCATAATGGAACGCCATACGCCAGTAAGGTGTTATAAGTGCCTCCATTATGGTCACAGCACCTATGAGTGCACAGGGGAGAGCAGGGTAGCATGCTGCTACAACTGCTTTAAAAACGGGCATACAGCGGTGCAGTGTAGCAGCACTGCGTACTGCTTAACTTGTAAGGAAGAGGGTCATAGAATGGACCGCATGACATGCCCAGCCTATAGGGCGTGGGTGTACGGCAGGGGAGGGGAAAGGGAACCCATAAAACATTAAAAGAAACAAAAGCGAAAGGGTGAGAAGTGGTTTCCTGATGAACGGAGGTGGGTCCGTATACAGCCCACCAGTGAAACAGGAAATCACCTTTTATAGGGTAAATTTATCGATTTTAATCATACATATTTTTATTTATTTATTTAATTTATTTGAAAATTTTATCTATACACATTTTATTTATATAAATTTTATTTATATAAAATTTAATTTCACATATAATTTTAAAAAACTTAGTGTGTTGTGTATTGTCCAGTATACCATTTTAATCTTTTATTTATTTATTTACCTATTTATTCATTTTATATTTACACCTTTATTTTATTTATATTTATTGTGTTCAATATATACAAACGGATACGGGTCAACTCTCTAGGGAACTGAACCAAAAATGAACCTCAAGGATCAACCTGGTATAAGGATAATGCAGGTGAACGTGGGCCGCGCAAAACGGGCACACGATCTCGTCCACGCGAAAGCCTGCACGCTAAAAATAGACTTACTCATCGTCCCGGAACCTAACAAAAAAATAACGTCGGACGGTGGCTGGGTGCAGGATACAAACAAAAACGTGGCGGTGCTCTTCAGAAATAAAGATCTTGGTGTGCGTGGCATAGTCAGGGGCGGAAATTATATTCTCATTAAGATGAAGGATTTTTGTCTCCTGGCATGCTACATATCTCCAAACATACCCATCAGAGACTACAAACAAAAAGTAGATGAAATAATGAGCATCGCTACAAGAGAGAAGCAAATAATGATTGTCGGGGACATCAACGCAAAATCTAGGTCATGGGGCTCTCCCATGAATGATGAGAAGGGAGAGTTCTGGAATGAATGGATAGCCCAGGCTAGCCTCCATGTACTCAACAACAACAAACCCACATTCGTAAGAGGGGCTAGCAAATCACATATTGATGTAACCATTGCAACCGAAAGGCTATCCAGACGCATAAAAAATTGGGATGTCCTCGACGAACAGTTATTCACCTACCACTGTTACATAACGTACGAGGTGATGGTTAAAGGGAGGGTTCTAAGAAAACCGATAGGTCGAAGAGAGAAAATATTAAACAAAAACAGGTACCTGTCGGAGATTAAAAAAATCGACGAAGATGCAATTACAGATCTCGGCCAACTTAGGAAGACACTCGCTAATGCCGTTGAGTTGGCCACAGAAAAGACAAAAAATAACGAAAGAACCCCCTATTGGTGGACGGATGAGATAAGAGAACTACGGAAAGTGTGCCTCCGAGCTCGGAGGAATTACACAAGAAGCCAGGGCAACCCCGAGCTCAATGAGATATATAAAACAGCGAAGAGGAATCTAAACAACAAAATAAAGAAAGAGAAAAAGGAAAGGTGGCAGAATCTGATAGACGCGCTAGAAAATGACATATGGGGAGACGCATACAAAATAACAATGAAGTCTCTCAAAATGATCGCCCCATACAGACTAGACGAAGACCAGCGGCGTGAATCTGCGGAACTTCTCTTTCCTGCCAAGGAGGAGCAAGCTTTCTTGAAGATTTTCCCCACGGTAGTGGAGGAGTTTACGGAGGAAGAAATAAAAGCCGCTGGTCAGGAAATCAAATCGGGTAAAGCTCCCGGCCCCGATGGTCTGCCACCCGAGGCACTGAAGATAATAGCAACAGAGAAACCAGGTTTGATCAGAAGAGTATTTAACAATCTACTGCGGAATCAAGAGTTTCCCAGGGAATTAAAGGAAGCAAATCTGGTATTGCTACTCAAGCCTGGGAAACCCCCCGACTCGGCATCCTCCTACAGGCCGATATGCCTTCTAGACTGTCTTGGCAAGTTTTATGAAATTCTTGTGAAGAAGAGGCTGGAAGGGGTATTGGCAAGTGAGAGAGCTCTATCCAGTCAACAATTCGGATTTCGAAAAGGTCGATCAGCAGTAGACGCAGCGATCTGGATTAGAGACGCGGCACAAATAAGTAGAAAGAGGTGGGTGGTACTTGTTCTATTGGACATTAAAAATGCCTTCAACTCGGCGAACTGGGGCCTCATCATCGACAGGATTGTCGAGCTGGGGGCCCCGGATTACATGTCCAATATAATAAAGGACTACCTATCGGAAAGAAGCGTATGCATAACGAAGAAAAATAAGATGAATATGACTGCTGGAGTACCCCAAGGGTCAGTCCTGGGACCCACATTATGGAACATATTATACAATGGGGTACTAGAGGTAAATAGAACACTAGGAGTAAGGGCAATAGCATACGCAGACGACCTAGCCCTACTAATCGAGGACGACACGAATCGGGGCATCATACATAAAGTAAACACAGCAATAGAAAAAACCGCGAAATGGATAGAGAACAACGATTTAAAATTGGCAGTAGAAAAGACTGAGATAATTATCTTGAGGGGACGGCGGGATCGAAAAGACATTAATTTTCGGTTCAGAGGCTCCGAACTAAAACCCCAGAAAACAGTTAAGTATTTGGGAATAATCTTCGACGACAGAAGGTCATTCGGCCCACATATACATGAAGCATGTCGGAAAGCGGAGGCAAGGACCTCAGTCCTACAAAAATTAATGCCGAATATAGGAGGCCCTGGATCACACAAACGGGCAGTAATGCTACAATCCATTATGTCAATAATATTATACGGGGCTCCAGTATGGCACGAAGTTGTAAATAAAGCCAAATACAGAGACATGCTTCTCAGAGCACAAAGAAAACCCCTGATCAGAGTGTGCAGCGCGTACAGAACCGTATCAACCGTTGCTCTACAGGTAGTGGCCGGAGCTGTGCCGGTGCACATTCTGACAGAGGAGAGGGTACGAATGCATCGAAGGGGTAACGGAGCTATAAGTTCAGGACCAGAAGAAAGAAGAAGAAGCCTGGAAAGTTGGCAGGATCAGTGGTCAAGAGAAACAGGCAAAGCCGCCTGGACGAGGACCCTTATCCCTGATGTAGTGAGGTGGTATGAATGCAGACACAGGCGCGTTAACTATTATTTCACACAATTTTTGACGGGCCATGGATCCTTTCGGGCATATACATATCGTATAAGAAAGACTGAGGACGATCTGTGTACCGAGTGTGGAGTGGTAGATGACGCGTACCACGTGATATTCGTATGCCCTGTATATCATGCAGGGCGAACCTCGCTGCAGCTGAGGATGGGGTCCCCTCTGGGTGAGCCCCAAGAATTAATGCATAAAGCCATTATGAATGAAAAAATGTTTGACTTGATCATTGGATTTGTCACTGAAACGATGAAGCATAAGGAAGAAAGAGAGAGGAGACTCCAACAAAGATAATCTGTTTGTATTTCTTTTGAACATGTGTCGTTTTGCACCGACCGGGGTGGGCAGTCAATATACAACTCCCACTTCTGCCGGGGCAGTGTCCTTTAAAATAAAAGGATTTTTAATCCTAGTGTTAGTAAATGTTAGATGTTTTGTTTTTCATGTGTTTATATCTTATGTTGTGAGTGTATAGATGAATGGGCCACTCCTACAGGGGGTGGGGAATGAAAGTTTAGTTGTTCTCACTGGCTGTTTAGTAATTCTTTGCCAGTTTACGGTGGATGGGATGATAGCGTGGTCGCGCCTCCTCACCCATTATCATGCAGATAGGTCGGTTGCCTTACGGACCCTGGCTGGCTGCATGCGTGGATGGGGTGGCGAAACCGGGTTGTCATGACAGTCACAGAGCGCACGCAGAGAGTGCTAGATGGGGTGACGAGCAAAGCTGGTGGGTCAGAGCTATGCCCGCTAAGGTCGGTTCCTGGCCCGCCGGTTGGAGAAAGAGGAGGTGAGTTTAGTTGGTAGGCGGCTTGCTACGGTTAGGCGTAGAGAGTTGAATCCAACACACCTGGGACACCTTCCCAGAAGTCTTTAGAAGATTCTCACCTCCCAAAAAAAAAAAAAAAAAAAAAAAAATAATGTAATTTTACATTATAAAAAATACATGAAATATGGGGTAAGCTTCCCCACTTTCCCCTAATAGGTGTAAGTTCCTGCGATCATCAGGTGTGACCGCGCGGACAGCAAACGGCAGATTAGAATTGATTAATCACCCTGTATGGTTGTTGATGTTGTGACAAGAGAAATACGTACATAAATTTAAAATGTACCTATGGTACAAAACAAAAATAACCAAGTTGCCCATGGACGAACAAATGCGTCCACCATAAGTTGTCACTTGTTATTTGAGAATGATGTATGATTTTATATGAAACGGACTCTTGTACCTACGTTACAATAACTGTAAAATAGCACCTGTGGTATACATTATATATTTCGTATATATTAGGTATTACCTATGTAGAATTAACAACAGTAGACATAAAGAAAAATAGGAAGTGGTTGAATGCTCGAATATATGAATTTTACGGAAATAAAAGGCAGATATGGAGCACTGAGTTTTAATAAAGTATACTTTCACTCCTAGAGCATCTTCAGGGGCATTTCGTCAATAAAATGAAGGCATTCTCGAATGTCATTAACGTTATTTGTCTGAATAGTGGCAACTTAACTTAACATATAAGAAATACTTAACATACACTAGACGAAGGACAAACAGATAAAATTTGATTACCGGTATCCAAGTAACGGCAATCGAATTCGTTATGTATTTGTTATATGTTAAGTTGCTGTTACGGTTCAAAGTAGGGATGGGAAAAACCTACCGGTTTTAACCTAAAACCGGTTTTTTACTTCGCAATAACCGGTTTTACCGGTTGTTTTTTTGTCCCGGTTATAACCGGTTTTTCTTTTTAAAGTAAAAACCGGTTATTAGGTTTTTACGGTGATTAGGATTAGGTTAGGTATTATTTTGGATCCCAAGCATAATTATTATTCTCAAGTAATTATTCCACACAAAACCATAATTCAAATTTTATTTTATAAATACAGAAGCAAACTGAAAATGCAAACTCACCTCAGCCAGAAACAATTAAGTTTTATTATAATATTTCGTTGAAAAGGTTGAAATAGACGCAAACATCATCTATTTTTCACACTTGACTCTTGACATTGAAAGTGGGTGAATGACTTTTTCTGACTACCAAAAATAATATTCTGACTAAGACTATCGAATTACCGATTACGAATACGAATCTCCAAGGAATTCCCTACGTTTTCAAAACGATATACCCATACAGGAAGTATTAAATGAGTTAAAATGTACCTATTATTATACAAATATACAAACGTGTTAAAAGAAATACATGATAACTTTTTTTTGATGGTAGTAAAAATAGAAGATAAATTGCATTATCCAATTGATTTTTAAGTAAAATATTTATGTTGATATTATTTTTTTTAATCCCATTTGAAAGAGTCTGGGAAATTTTTTATGAGTTGAAATGGTTGGGTTAAATTGTATATTATTGCAATATGTATATATTAATCTTTAGCTCTATATTTAATAATAATCAATAAATATACACTCACCGGCAGAAAAAACCCCCACCCCAAAAAATGGGTCATTTTTATTGTCTTGTATTTCCTAAACCTGATGTCCGATTTAAGTAATTTTTTTAATATGTTATAGCCTTATTCTTTACCAATATCGCTGTAATAATATCGTTGCTAGACAGGTACATTGTCATTGTATACAGGGTGTACGAATCAAACTGTGTTTTTTTCTCAAACTTTGGAACACCCTGTGGAATGTTCTACCTTTTATAAAATACTGAAATTAAAACCCAACTATAGCTTCAGATTTTCTTAACATTCTGTTTTTTGATTCATTCACTTATGTTGGATAATAAAAAAGTTAGGCACTTTAACAACTACCCCTGTTTTTCGTCAATATAGGGTGTTTTTAAATAAGTACGGCAAACTTTAAGGGGTAATTCTGCATGATAAAATAATGACAGTTTGCTTTATAAACGTATGCCCGCAAATGCTTTGTTTCCGAGATAGGGGGTGTTGAAATTGTTCTTATAAACTGACGATTTATATATTGCTCTAAAACGGTTTGTTATATGCAAATGAAATTTGGTAGATTTTAATAGGTAGTTATTGCGCATTTTTTGGCATACAATTAAGAATTTTATATTCACCATTGACGTGCATACGGGATATATTTAAAATATTTATACCCGTATGCACGCCAATGGTGAATATAAAATTCTTAATTGTATGCCAAAAAATGCGCAATAACCACCTCTTAAAATCTGCCAAATTTCATTTGCATATCACAAACCGTTTTAGAGCAATAAATAAATCGTCAGTTTATAAGAACAATTTCAACACCCCCTATCTCAGAAACGAAGCATTTATAAAGAAATATATAAATATATTATATATACATACCTTTATAAAGAAAACTGTCATTATTTTATCATGCAGAATTACCCCTTAAAGTTTGCCGTACTTACTTAAAACCACCCTATATTGACGAAAAACAGGTGTAGTTGTTAAAGTGCCTAACTTTTTTATTATCCAACATAAGCGAATAAAACAAATAACATAATATTAAGAAAACCTGAGGCTATAGTTGGGTTTTAATTTCAGTATTTTATAAAAGCTAGATCATTCCACAGGGTGTTCCAAAGTTTGGGACAAAAACACAGTTTGATTCGTACACCCTGTATACAATGACAATGTACCTCTCAAGCAATAATATTATTATAGCGATATTGTTCAAGAATAAGGCTATAACATATTAAAAGAATCACTTAAATCCGTGTTGAATACCCAGTAAAAATAAGCAACGGCAAATCTAGGGGATTTTTGTTATTGTATGATGTAGTTGGAAACAATGTTATATAAGAGTCAGATGTCAACTGTAAGCAAAAATAAGTGTCAAGGAAAAATAAATGTTGATTTTGATGTTTAAGTTATTTGTAGAATTATTGAGTTTTCTTTTAAAATAAAACTGACTAGAAGTACTTCGGTGTTTAATTAACATCCACGCAATTCTGCAAAACATCAGGTTATGGCCCAGATCACTTGTTTCGTGAGTATTTCGCCAGTAAAAAAGTCAGTGTTGAAGAGCCTGTGTCGGTAGTTTGCCGCGGCCAACGAAAATAAAAAAAGAAAAGCTGAAAAAAAGGTGAAAAAGAAGCTCGAGTATATATACATAAAAAAAGAAAAACATAAATCCGAAAAATGGAAAATTCATCGGCTGCGTTGAAACTTAGTGGTGGTGACAACTGGGTAGCCTGGAAATTTCAAACAAGGGTAGTGCTAAAAAGCCGTGGTTATTATGACATAGTAATAGGAAAGTCTGTGAGACCGAGCACTACTGGAGATGACCAAAAGAAATGGGATGCTAGTGATTCAAAAGCACAAGAATTTATAGTAACCAGAATAGAGCAAGGCCCTATGACACACATTTTATCCTGTGAGACCTCGAAAGATATGTGGACAAAGTTGAAGTCTGTCTACGACAAAGAGTCAGAGGTGAGCATTCATTTAATGCAACAAAAGTTTTTTCTCTTGGAGTTTTCATCAGGTAAAAATGTTGCCTCATTCATACCACAGCTTGAAGAGATAAAAAATAAGCTAAAGCAAGCTGGTGAAGAGCTGTCCGATAAAATGATCATGACAAAAATACTTATGGCATTGCCAGAGGAATATAAGCATTTTCGATCCGCATGGGAATCCGTACCATCTGATAAACAAACCCTAGATGAACTTACATCAAGACTACTTATCGAAGAAGAAAGAAGTAAGTCAGCACAGGGCAGCACAGCATTGGCGATGAAAAGTGATACAAGCAGAGAATTTAAAGGGCAAAAGAAAACCAGATTAAAGTGCCATTTTTGTGGCAGAGGTGGCCATATTGCGAAAAATTGCTTTTTCAAGAAGAAAGAGAGAGATAATAATAGCCAGAAAGACATAAAAGTATGCAGTCAATGTAAAAGACGAGGACACAACTTACAAGAGTGTTGGTTTAATAAAAATAAAAATGAAAAACAACAGACAAGCAGAGAAGAAAATAAAATTGACAGTAATGCATTCATGGTATATACTGGGAGTAAGAAAAATAAAAATGAATGGTGCTTGGACACAGGAGCTAGCGAACATATGTGCTGGAATCAAGATCTGTTTGAAGAATTGATAGAGATAAGCTATAAAAAACAAGTAAAAGTCGGAAATGGAGAAAAATTACCAGTTAAAGGTATTGGAAAAATAACTCTATGGGCATTTAATGGTAAGAAATTTATAAAGTCAACCCTGTCAGATGTATTATTTGTGCCAGATTTACAATTTAATTTATTCTCAGCTGGATGTGCCTTAGATAAAGGTTATAAGATGTTTTCAAACAATGAAAAATGTGAATTTTATAATGACAAAGGAGAAATAAGAGCATTGGCAACACGGGATAACAAATTATACAAAATGTTATTCTCACAAGAACAAAACACTGAAACCTTTGCAAATATTTTAATTTCGGAACGCACCCCTAACGAAAACTTGTCTGACGGTCAAGTTCAAGAAAACAGCTGTTTAGTAGATGTATTTTTATCAGAGTGTAATTCTGCAAAAACAACAGAAAGTTTGAGAGTTTGGCACTGCAGACTAGCACATCAAAATACTACATATGTGAGAAACTTTTTAAGGCAAAATAACATTGATTTTATAGACGAAAAATTCGTGTGTGAACAGTGTTTAACAGGTAAACAACACAGAATACCATTCAAGTTAAGTGAATCAAGAGCAAGTGAGCCATTACAATTAGTGCATACAGACGTATGTGGCCCTATGGAAGAAGAGTCTTTAGGGGGAAATAGGTATTTCCTGTTGTTAAAGGATGACTATACAAATTATAGGTACGCGTATTTCATGAAAAATAAATCAGAAGTTAAGAAACACCTTAAAAATTTTATATCATTAGCCGAGAGAGAGACAGGCTGCAAGATGAAAAATTTACGATCAGATAACGGTTTAGAGTTTATGAACCAAGAAATAAAGGAGATGCTTGACTATCAAGGCATAAAACATCAGAGATCAGTAGTGTATACGCCTCAGCAGAACGGTAGGGCTGAGAGGGAAAATAGAACCCTAGTTGAATCAGCCCGAACTATGATACAAGGGCAAAAGTTGAATAAAAACTTGTGGGCAGAGGCCATACATACAGCAGTGTATGTTTTAAACCGAACAGGCCCTAGTAGCATAAAAAATGTGACACCTTATGAATTATGGTACAAAAAGAAAGTCAATAATATTTCTACACTCAAGAGTTTTGGTTCTAGAGTATCAGTGCATGTCCCAAAAGAGAAGAGATTAAAATGGGATGCAAAAAATATGCTTGGTTTCTTTATTGGCTACAGTGAGGATGTAAAAGGTTACAAAATATTTGTCCCAGACAAAAATAAAGTTGAAATTCATCGAGATGTCATATTTTTGCCCGAGAAAACCATAGAAATAAAAAATGGGGAGACAGACATGAATAAAAACATACAGATGATATGTGAGGAGATAAAGTCAGAAGAAGATGACAGTGAAGCAGAAGAACCTCAAAATAATAGAGAAGAAAGCAGTGAGAGTGACCTCGAAACTGATAGCAGTGTTGAAGATGTGAATGAAATAGAGCAGGAGCATGGATATGACCTGAGAAGACATATAAAAAGACCCTCAAGATATGATGATTATGTTCTGGATGATGACGAAATGAGTTTGTTGACTTTTAGTGATGATGAAGAACCCCAGACGTATGATGATGCAGTGGCCAGTCGTGAGTGTAAAAATTGGAAGAAAGCTATGCAATCAGAAATAAATGCGTTGCTAGAAAATGAAACATGGGAGTTTGTGCAAAGTAGTGATGGTCAAAAAGTCATTGAGTGCAAGTGGGTGTTCAAGAAAAAGAAAAATGAAAATGGTAAAGTAGTGAAATATAAAGCTCGTGTGGTAGCTAGAGTTTTTCAACAAATTGGTATGTTTTTTAATGATATTTATAGTCCAGTAGCAAAATTACCATCAATAAGGATTTTCTTAGCCATGTGTAATACTTTTGATATGAAAATTCATCAAGTAGATGTTTGTAGTGCATTTCTAAATGGGGATATTAAAGAAAATGTTTTTATTTCACTCCCAAAGGAATTTAAAGAAAAAGAGGGCACTATTTGCAAATTAAGAAAATCCTTATATGGTTTGAAAAGTTCACCTAAAAATTGGAATGACAAATTTCATAATTTGATGCAAAATTTGAGTTTTTCAAGATCTGAATATGAATATTGTCTTTATATTAAAGTAAATGAAAAAGGTAGGATATACATTTTGCTGTATGTTGATGATTTGCTGTTGGCAGGTACAAATGATCAAGAAGTTGAGAAAATAAAATACATTTTAAACAAAAACTTCAAAATGAACGACTTAGGTCAAATAAAACATTTTTTGGGTATGTGCATAACTCAAAATTTGTCTGAAGGCAAAATAAAAATTAATCAAACTGTTTACTTAAAAAATGTTTTGAAGAAATTTGACATGTCAAGCTGCAAACCATCAACAACACCAATGGATAATAATTTTCACCACGATTTTCTCAAACGAAAAAAATCTGAGAGCATAGAGATAGAAAAGAAATGTAGAGTTGCTATAGGTATATTAAGCAGGTATCAAACATGTGCAAGTAACGATTTGTGGGTAGCAATAAAAAGAGTATTGAGATATATTCAAAGCACAGTTACTATGAGTTTGATATACTATAAACATAAATATAAACAGGAAAATTTGATAGTAGGGTACTCAGATTCAGATTGGGCAGGTGACCGTACTGATAGAAAATCTACATCAGGATATGTATTCAAAGTTTTTAATTGCACGGTGTCATGGGCATCACGGAAACAGTCTACAGTCAGTTTGTCCTCTACTGAAGCTGAATATGTTGCACTAAGTGTATGTGTGAGTGAAGCATGTTGGCTAAGATACTTAATGTATGATTTAAAAATAAAACCTGATTATGTAGCGGTTCTAATTCATGCAGACAATCAAAGCGCTATAAGGGTTAGTAGAAATCCGGAATTTCATAAGAGACTAAAACATGTTGATATTAGATTTCATTTTGTACGAGATAAAATTAAGGAAAATATTGTTGTATTAAAATATCTTAATACAAGTGACCAACAGGCTGACATATGTACAAAACCATTAGGTTTAACTCTGTTTAAAAAATTTAGAGAGTTGCTAGGTTTAGAATAAAAAATTAATTTAGATCTAGGAGATTTACCGTTGAGGGGGGGTGTTGAATACCCAGTAAAAATAAGCAACGGCAAATCTAGGGGATTTTTGTTATTGTATGATGTAGTTGGAAACAATGTTATATAAGAGTCAGATGTCAACTGTAAGCAAAAATAAGTGTCAAGGAAAAATAAATGTTGATTTTGATGTTTAAGTTATTTGTAGAATTATTGAGTTTTCTTTTAAAATAAAACTGACTAGAAGTACTTCGGTGTTTAATTAACATCCACGCAATTCTGCAAAACATCAATCCGACATTAGGTTTAGGAAATACAAGACATTAAAAATGACCCATTTTTTGGGGTGGCGGTTTTTTGTGCAGGTGAGTGTATAATAATAATAAAATAATAAATAAATATAATAATTAATAGAATAAAATGGTTTTATTAAAAATTGTGGTTTATTTACATTAATATTGATGTTCTTTCGATAGTACTAATTTTGATCATATTGATATCGAGTGTCGAGGCGAGTGGAGTATCGCAAACTAAAGTGCATTGTAAATGTAACATTGTAACCTATTGGATTAAAAAACCGAAAAACGGTTTTTTGGCAGGTTATAACCGCCAGGTTAAACCGTAAGCAAAAAAAAACCGGTATAACCGAAAACCGGTGTTTTGTCAAAAACCGCCATCCCTAGTTCAAAGGTCTTTTTCTCAAAGTTCTTGTATAATAATATTACCAATGAATATCTAATCTTGATAAAATGTATAACAAGTTGTACAGCTATTAGGCCTATTTAACGTTAAAATAGTAACGGAAATAGTAAATACATATTACATTTTATTTTGATTTGGCCAAGTTCAAAGTTTCTGTCAGGTGCAAAATAGATAAGTAATTTGAGGTCAGGTCTTCGTTGATTGCTTGAAGTAAAAGCATGGTTTTTTAAGTAAACCGATCAGCCTTCGATCAAAATGTCCGTATACTATCACAAATTATATTTTGGATTATTCTAAAGATTACTTCAGTTTTATGGAACATAGTATGGGCTTAGTTTTCCGATTCCTTGTTGTATGTGGATTGTAGAATCTAGTCTTTGTGAAAGCCTTCGTTAGCCATATTTTTGTATGAAGAAAAAAACCACGTGTTGCTTCCGCATGGATCTTCCAGAATTTGGTATAGAGGCAGTGAATTATATTGCAAATATTAGTTGGAGACCTTTTTCCGCCGAAGTCGCATATTTATTCCGATTTGATGTTTGCCGAACTGCAAAGTAATTAGTTTTTATTTGGATGCAACTGTTTCTTTTGGTTCTTTGTAAGAATTTTGATGATGTAAAGACTTCCAATTGTTGGGAACTCAAGGTTAGTGAAATTATTTATATCTACTTTCCGGTAGAAAAGACGATTCTTTTGTTCTTTTTGAAAGAAACTTCAACCCTCCCTGGTTTATCTGTTGTAAAGATATCCAATGTATCCAATGTAAAGAGCTCATAGGGACCTACTTATTTGAAACCTCTTCGAGGTGACTTTCTGTCAATCGCTTTTCTTTCATTACAACATTGTAACTAGATATTTATTATATTGCTGTTTAATAAACAATATATTATGTTTAGGTAATAAACAAGTTGTATAGCTTTTAGGCCTATTTAACGTTAAAATAGTAACGGAAATAGTAAATATTACATTTTATTTTGATTGGGCCAAGTTCAAGGTTTCTGTCAGGTGCGAAATAGATAATTAATTTTTGTATTTGTAAATGTATTTACTTATTTAATTTATAATTCTCACTTATTTTTGATGTCGCCTTGTTTGTTAGATATTCCTAAAATCTACCTTGAATAAATCAGTTTAGGCCAGACAAAAATGATTCCTTCTTATGTTTTCTAACCCACCCCAGAGAAGTCTCAAATCTCTATGGTCTGACTCTTATCTGTTTCTGTTTTCTTTAAGTTAACTATAGCTGTTACAGAGAAAGCGTCTTTCTTGGTAACATTGCCACCATTCACACAAATCTTAATAACATTAGAGGATACCTTCCTTTTCTGACGAAATGCCCCTGAAGATACAGAAAAATATTTCTACGCAAATTCCGCAAATATAATTCCGAGGTGGAATCCTTATTAACTAACAATTAATCTTCTTGATGTGCTTATCTGTGCCTATTATCTTTAGTTGTCCAGGCCATGCTTCCTTTTCTTGACTGGCTTTACAACTCGGTGCGAGTCTCTGCTGCATTCACTATAGCCCTCCATCTTCTACGATCTTGCGCTTCCATTTCCCATTGTTGTATCCCAATCCTAGAAAAATCGGCTTCAACATCATTCTTTCAACTTTTTCTGTGATGGCCTACTGATCTTCTACCTTCTAGTATGTCTGAAAATATTTTTAGTACCATACAGTCATTAATTCAGCATTGAGGCATCTTCTCCACTCTCCTGTCAATTCATCTCTTTGAGGGCCAAACACAATTCTGAGAAATTTTTTTTCAAATACCGGCCATGCTTCGCTGTGGTTTTAGTATTTTCTCATGCTCTTTTCGTCTGGCGAGCATCTCGTCTGCATCGAAATTCAGACCCCTGTTTTGATTTTTTTGTTGAAAAGTTTGTTATTCTGTCTCTTCATGTTGCCTTACTGGTGTTTTCTCTAATAGACCAGGGCTGATCTGTAAAAATATTAGTACATTTGGACGTTGAGAGGTGACTCAAATTTTTTTGCAGAAATTGCTTGAAAATAACTCAAATAATAATATTTGAGTTATCCTCCCTCTCAAAAAGGTCCGGAACATTGTTTAAATAATCAAAATGTCAAAAAATGAAGGAAAAATTCGATTTTTTTCTTCGTTTTTTGATTATAACTTTAAAATTATTCATTTCCGAGAAAAGTTGTACTGACATAAAAGTTGCATAATTAAATTTCCTATAATATAAAATTGGTTACAAATTTAAAAAATAGTCACCCTTGTTTCAAAATAGCAATAATTGCGAAAAAACTATACAAAAACAAGTATTCGCATTTTACGTTTTTTCAGCCATTTATGCTACACTTAGGACCTTCATGTTTCACCCAGAAAAACTTTATGATACAGTAAAACAGTAGTGTAAATTTCATTAAGATCGGTTCAATAAATTTTGCAAAATAAATTTTGCAATCCAGCTTTCGCAAAAAAAATTCGTTTTTTTAAATTGTTACAGGACTGAAAATAAAGCAGATGGCATGTTGAAATTATTTTTGTGTATAGAAGTGTACTGTACCTTTTATATGCAATTTGCAAAATTAAAATCGATTAACTGCCACGGCGTCAGGAATTTTTTTAAATAAACATTAATTATTGGTGCTACGCGCAGGACAGCGGATAGTTTGCTCTGATTGGGCATTTCAATGACCTTTGATAATGATTGATACATTTTAATTTTTATTACATTTCGATATAAATAAATAAATTTGTTTATTGCAAAATAAAAACACATACTCTATCCTTTGAAATAACACTTTTTTTAGCAAAAAATTTCTTTGTTCATATATTTTAACTTAGAGAATAAAAGTTTATTATTTTTAAACATATGCAATTGTTTAAACAATATTTCACAAACAATAATAAAATAAGTTTGATTTTTGTGGAATTAAAATATTAAAATACAACAAAATATAGAGTAAGAAAATAATATATTAAATAAAGATTAGAAGAAATTTTGATGGAAATCAACTTGTGTGAATCGAACACCGCTGTCCTGCACGCAGCACCAAAAATTAATGTTTATTAAAAAAATTTCCTGATGCCGTGGTAATTATTCGATTTTAATTTTGCAAATTGCAAATGAAAGGTACAGTACACTTCGATAAGCAAAAAAAAATTCAACTTACTATCTGCTTTATTTTCAGTCCTGCAACATTTTTAAAAAATGAATTTTTTTTGCGAAAGTTGGATTGCAAAATTTATTTTGCAAAATCTATTAAACCGATCCTAATGAAATTTACAGTGTTATTTTACTATATCATAAAGTTTTTCTGGGTAAAATATGAAGGTCCTAAGTGTAGCATAAATGGCTGAAAAACGTAAAATGCGAATATTTGTTTTTGTATGGTTTTTTCGCAAGTATTGCTATTTTGCAACAAGGGTGATTTTTTTTTTTTTTAATTTTTAAACAATTCTATATTATAGTAAATTTAATTATGCAACGTTTATGTCGATACAACTTTTCTCAGAAATGAACAGTTTTAAAGTTATATTCAAAAAATCAATAAAAAAATTGAATTTTTCCTTCATATTTTGACATTTTGATTATTTAAACAATGTTCCGGACCATTTTGAGTGGGAGGATAACTCAAATATTATTATTTGAGTTATTTTTAAACAATTTCTGCAAAAAAATTTGAGTCACCTCTCAACGTCCATCTCAAAACAGATGAGCCCTGGACTATAAAGTTTGGTTCCTATTTTCAATATCTTTTTTCCAAGATTTTAACCTTTCTTGCTCTACTTGTTTTGCTCATACATAGACGGACTATATATTTCATATTTTGTTTTTTCTTCTTCCTATTCTATTTGTAGTATCCTCTGTTTGGCTTTTGGCCCTCTTTCAATTGCTTCTTTGCTCCTTATCAAACCACTCTATTTTATTTTTAGCTTTGTTTCTTCTTTATAATGCATTGTTGGATAGCGTTTTTATAATCTTCTCGATTCTCTTGTATCTTTAAACTGTCTGCCCGTTGTGCCACGTTCTTCCTCTTTTCTGAGACAGGCTGTTGATTCATTTTTGCGATTAGTAAAAAGAGATCAATATCTACGTCCGCTCTTCTAGAGCTTTGGCAACCTTTGGAGTACCTACATGGTTTATTTGGCTTGAAGACTTTATATTTGGTACTAACCAGGAACCTTTAAGCGATCTTTGCTCATTACGATTGCAAACTTCTTAAAATTAAAAAATCAAACACTACAAAAAAATAGATGTTGTCCCTAATTTTGTATTCCCAAGAGTTTAACATTAAAATAAAGAAAAAAATTTAACGTATTTATGTAGAAGTCGTTTGTGATTCATTTGTTCTCCTTCTTTAGGTGCCGTCTTCTTAGCGAAAGTTACCGATGACTTCTGCAAAGTCATCTCTATTTTGGGCTTTTCTTATTAAACTTTGAAAGTCTAGTAGTCCAGGGAGCATCTGTTTTGAGATGGACGTTGAGAGGTGACTCCAATTTTTTTGAAGAAATTGCTTGAAAATAAATCAGATAATAATATTTGAGTTATCCTCCCTCTCAAAAAGGTCCGGAACATTGTTTAAATAATCAAAATGTCAAAAATTGAAGGAAAAATTCGATTTTTTTCTTCGTTTTTTGATTATAACTATAAAAGTATTTATTTCCGGGAAAAGTTGTACTGACATAAAAGTTGCGTAATTAAATTTCCTACAATATAGAATTGGTTAAAAATTTAAAAAATAGTCACCCTAGTTGCAAAATAGCGATAATTGCGAAAAAAACATACAAAAACAAGTATTCGCATTTTACGTTTTTCAACCATTTATGCTACACTTAGGACCTTCATATTTCACCCAGAAAAACTTTATGATACAATAAAACAATACTGTTAATTTCATTAAGATCGGTTTAATACATTTTGCAAAATAAATTTTGAAATCCAGCTTTCGCAAAAAAACTTTAAAAATTTTTTCAAAATGTTACAGGACTGAAAATAAAGCAGGTAGCAAGTCGAATTTTTTTTGCTTATAGAAGTGTACTGTACCTTTCATTTGCAATTTTCAAAATTAAAATCGATTAATTACCACGGCGTCAGAAAATTTTTGAAATAAACAATAATTTTTGGTGCTACGCGCAGGACAGCGGTGTTCAATTCACACAAGTTGATTTCCACCAAAATTTCTTCCAATCTTTATCTAGTATATTATTTTCTTACTCTATATTTTGTTGTATTTTAATATTTTAATTCCACAAAAATCAAACTAATTTTATTATTGTTTGTGAAATATTGTTTAAACAATTGCATATGTTTAAAAATAATAAACTTTTATTTTTTAAGTTAAAATATATGAACAAAGAAAGTTTTTGCTAATAAAAGTATTATTTCAAAGGATAGAGTATGTGTTTTTATTTTGCAATAAACAAATTTATTTATTTATATCGAAATGTAGTAAAAATTAAAATGTATCAATCATTATCAAAGGTTATTGGAATACCCAATCAGAGCAAACTATTCGCTGTCCTGCGCGTAGCACCAATAATTAATGTTTATTTAAAAAAATTCCTGACGCCGTTGTGTTAATCGATTTTAATTTTGCAAAATTGCACATGAAAGGTACAGTACACTTCTATAAGCAAAAAAATTTTCAACTTGCTATCTGCTTTATTTTCAGTCCTGTAACATTTTGAAAAAATGAATTTTTTTTTACGAAAGCTGGATTGCAAAATTTATTTTGCAAAATCTGTTGAACCGATCTTGATGAAATTTACAGTATTTTTTTACTGTATCATAAAGTTTTTCTGGGTGAAATATGAAGGTCCTAAGTGTAGCATAAATGGTTGAAAAACGTAAAATGCGAATACTTGTTTTTGTATGTTTTTTTTTCACAATTATTGCTATTTTGCAACAAGGGTGACTATTTTTTAAATTTTTAACCAATTTTATATTGTAGGAAATTTAATTACGCAACTTTTATGTTAGTACAACTTTTCTCAAAAATGAATACTTTTAAAGTTATAATCAAAACACCAAGAAAAAAATCGAATTTTTCCTTAATTTTTTGACATTTTGATTATTTAAACAATGTTCCGGACCTTTTTGAGAGGGAGGATAACTCAAATATTATTACTTGATTTATTTTCAAGCAATTTCTGCAAAAAAATTTGAGTCACCTCTCAACGTCCAAATGTACTAATATTTTTACAGATGCGCCCTGGTCTATAGTCCTATCGTTCTTTGGGATGTTGCGCAGCCAGGACATTTGTGGTCTACCCGGCCCGCATCTGCCTTCCATTTTCCCTTCTATAATAAGCTGAAGAAAGTTATACCTGTCGTGTCTAAATATGTGTCCAAGATAAGATGTTTTACAGCTCCCGGAGCTAACCATGATCGATGACAAACGCTGTCGTAGGTCGTACATCCACCTAAACTTTACGCAGACAGGATTTCTCTGATCGGTCATGTTTCGCTCCGGGAGTTGTACGTTTCTTGGCAATTTCTGTGAGTTTACGTTCTCTATTCATACGCCTTAAAACTTCTTCATTTCTAACGTTGTCGGTGCATGGAATATTTATTTGTTAAAGAATTATATTAAATAGATTTTAATCTCCATCAAGAGAATTGAACAATATTTGAAACAATAATCTCACTTTTCTGTCACTGATAATGCAATAAAGTATGTTACCGAAATATATTTGACTGAGAATCCCTGCTTAGTCACACAGATTTTCTATTAAATATTATTTTGTTTATTTCGCAAGAATAGTTATTTTCCTAACAAGTGCAGAAAGTCATTCTTTTCCGCACGCGACTGCAGTTTGCCGAACGACGCGAAGCGGGAGTTCGGCAAGCAGTCGAGTGCGGAAAAGAGGCTTTCTGCAAGAGTTAGGAACAATATTTTTTTAAAAATCTTTAAAAAATTATCAAATCTTAATCAATTAAATTAATTAATATGAAAATACATACACAAATTAATTCTTTGACAAGATTGTCAAAACCAAACTTTCAATATAATTAGTTAGCATGACGACGATCTTGGTTTCCATGACGATGATTCAAAACGACTGTTATTGTCTACTGATTTGACTTTCGAATATTATGTCAAAATAATTTTATTTCATCGAATTGTCGCGTTAATTTCATTAAAACAGGAACACAATAAAATAAATTAGTAAATAATATCTAAATATTAGTTTATTGCATGTATTATAATTACTTTAAGGCCATATCTAAATTTACACGCGTGCGGAAAAGTAAAAACCGCGTGCAGAAAAGTAACACGCGTGCGGAAAAGTGAAACTTTCTAAACTAAAATGCATGTGCGAAAGTAGACATTGTTGCACGCTCGTAGAAAAACTATTTATTTTCTCTTCTGCCTTAGTTTCTTCAGTTGTTCTTTTTTGTAAATTGGATGCACGTGTTGTATATTTGAATTAACTTTAAGCCTACTATAAACATTTTCATGAAATATTTATGAAAGACAATCTTGATACTTACCTAAGAACCTTTTTGCCTACATATTTTAAACAATATTTAAAGATCATTAAAACAAACTAAAAAGATTTCTTACTGTATGGTGGGTGGATATTCGAAGACAAAAATAGCGAATTAAAGTTTTTTCTTTACATAAAGCGACGAGCTTAGTAGAGCTTTTTTCAATGCGGGAGTAGCAACATCTTTGTAACTTAGGTCTGCAAACAGAAATGAGGTTTATCTTAACCTCGGCAATTCCTTTGACGTTGACAAAGAAATTTTCCATGCTAAAATTATTAGGAATCATCATTGAATAAGTTGCTATAGTGACGGTTAAGGCCCTTGATTTTATTGATCCGTTTAGTATTTTGAAAATGTGAAAAGTCAACTTATGTTGACCATCGCTTTTTAGGTACCGGATGATTGGCAATTTTAGAGATTCCATTTCAATTCATTTAATTGCTGACGAAAAACCGCAATTTTTTTCTGTGATTATCTGCAGTTGCTACACATACAATATTCGAATTTTAGTAAAACAAATTCCAACACAAACAAAAGAAAATAAAAATGTGTGTGTACTTTGTACGCACGTAAGAAGTTATAGTTCTATTGTATGCTTCCAACGAAATTAATATGTACTTTAAACAGTTTAATTTATATTTTATTTAAATATTAAACTAATTTTAATACTTACTACTTTCCAAAATTTTTGTTAAAACAATACCAAAAATTAAAAAAATAAAAGAATAAAACACACACAAGCACATTGAAAAATCCCACAAAGAAATGATTTCTGAACAATAATCGTTGTCAAAAATTTTAACTAAATACGCATTTTCTGAAAAAAAAATATATAACAAATATACTTACAATTATACAATGAATAAAAATAAATAAAAAATAAATAAAAAAATAAAAACTTGCATTGGGATTCGAACCAGCGTTTATTCGGGTGCTTAGGATTTGAAGTTGAAGCGTCTACTCATTTACACTTACAAGCCACTTACACGTACCTGTCATGTGCGAAGATAGGCCAACTGAACGTTTTACTGTTTGACAGTTCTGAATTTAATCAAATTAGTTTGTCATACTTTCTTGCTGTCATACTCACTTGCTGTCATACTTTCACCATGTGAACAAGTCAAATCCACAGCTCAGATGTTACCTGGGGCAGATTAGCAAAATATTTTAAACATCCACGCTTAATGTAGCATTTTAAACCAATGTTTCCTTGACGGATTACTTTTACTGGGCTTTGACCCACATATTTTTGTTAAATGATATCTTGGTAGTTAGCATGTACATAGCACGTAAGCACTGATGATGACTGGTAAACCAGTCGAAAACTAGTTATGTGATTTTGATGTAGCCCTTTTGAGGGAGTTTAAATATACCTTTTATAAAGGATTTTACTGTTTTTTGTATGACAAGGTATACAGCCAACTACAGGAAAACTTTTTCCTTGTGGATTTTCAAATTAGTTTGATTTTTGTGGAATTAAAATATTAAAATACAACAAAACATAGAGTAACAAAATAATATATTAGATGAAGATTGGTAGAAATTTTGTTGGTAATCAATTTATATAAATCAAAGCATAGATATAGGTACATATATACATTTTCCAAATAGGTAAGTACCTATGTAATTTTTTATTACAATACTGAAACATTTACAATAATTACGTACCTGTTGCTTTTAAAAACTATTTTAAAAGTCACTACAATTATAAACTTGCTTTTTTCTGTGTCCTCACAACAATAAAAACAATAACTAATATACACAACATTTGTTTACCCATAACCGACATATTGAACAATTGTTGACAGGCCATTGTAATTACCCAATCAGATCCCGTATAACGTTTGAGCTGCGCTCAGGACCAAGACTTTTGATGAATTCGCGCACATATAAATTTACTCCCAACGCGCCTAAAGAAGTATAACTTCAATAAAAATGAAAAATCAAGTAAATTCTTATATTCTAACATATTCCGTAGGTACTAACATTATAAGATATTATAAGATATTATCAGATAGCGCAGAAGACCTTTAACTCACACTAAACCAACTAACTAGAGAAGGAAACATTTTTGACCTGAAAACTAACACCAGTAAAACCAATACACTTTTTATTGCATTTCATTGTATTGCATTTATTATTTCTGACTGTTAACGGATGTTCTTCTTCTTATGGTGCCTATCTATTCTAAATGTTGGCAACTAACATGGCTGACCTTACTTTACTGGTAGCTATTCGTAATTGTCTGGTTGTAGACGTGATGAACTATTTTCTCAGGTTTTGGAGCCAAGAAATTCTTCTTCCTGACCCTCTTTTAGCATACACCACACCTTGCTCTAACAACCGAGTTGTAACAAGCCATATATCTGCTCATTTCTATTAGGAATAATTTAAACTTACCACACACTGCGGGTTTTTTCCTAATAAAACTCCATAGATTAACGTCGTGTGCCATCTTGGCTTGTTGAACTTAGAATGGGGTAAGAAGGGGCTGTTATTTTATTTATTCCTTTAGCCAGACTAAAAATATGAGTGGAAGTATAGACATTTAAATTAGGTACTTGGGGGAACGAGAGTTTATTATTGTGGGAAGTTTTGCGTTATTTCAACATAATCACACTAATACAAATTTAATGACATGGGAACGGTCAATAAATTCGGAACTACGGCATACTTAGAATTAATAAAAACATATGTACAGTGCCCACCAAAATTTTTAATTAAAAAAAATAAAACGCTACAGTTACAGATGAGATTAATTTAGAATGGTATTATAAAATCAGGAAAATAATAACCACAAACAACCTAATTTGATTTGGGGCTGTTTATTTGATAAACAGCCCCAAATCCCCAAATGGGTGAGACAGGGATGCGTATTCTCGCCAATTTTTTTAATGCCCACTCGGAAGAGATCCTAACAAAACTCTTGAGGGCGAAATAGCCGAAATAAAGGTAAATGGGGGGCCCATTAACAACATTAGATATGTGGATGACACTGTCATCTTAGCCTAAAATATTGAAGATTTTCAGATACTGGTGAACAGAATAATGGTGTATGGCCAAGAATACGGTCTAATAATGAATATTAAGAAGACAAAATTTATGAGAAAATTTAAAACTCAAAGAAATAACGAGAATCTTCTAATAAACGGAACCAATGTCGAACGAGTAGATCAATATCTATCTTGGAACAATGATCAACTCTACAAATGATTACTTCCAGGAAATTAGAATAGAAAAGGCTAGTGCAAATTTTGATAAAATCAGAAAAATGCTCTGCACCACAGATTTGAAGTTAAAGCTAAGAGTTAGGTTAGCTAGATGCTACGTTTTCTCGACTTTGTTTTATGAAATGGAAGCCTGGACCTTGAATGCAGCATCAATGAAAAATCTGGAATCATTCCAGTTGTGGGGGTATAGAAGAATTCTGAAAATATCATGAACAGGACACGTCACAAAGATGGTCTGAGAAATGTGAATAAAGAAATCGAAGTCTTAAATACAATCAAAATCCGAAAATTGGAATATCTTGGACATATTACACGTGGAGAGGTATATAATTGATTCAACTCAGTATCCAGGGAGAGATCCAAGGAAAAAGAAGCATACGGAAAGGTAGAATATCGTAGCTGCGCAACCTGAGAGAATGGTACGGATGTACGTCAAATTATGAACTTTTCAGAGTAGCCATCTCTAAATTCCGAATAGCTATCATGATTGCCGACCTCCGTCGCGGAGATGGCACTTAAAGAAGAAGTTTGATAAATGATCTACAGATGAAACAACTAAAGATTCTTTATCCACAAAAAAAAAATAATATACGCTAAATTATAAGGTACAGTACACTTTTCACCCTACACATAATATGTGAAGAGCAGCTTATACTGACGCCTATTTCTCTCCATGCGTTTGTTTGTTTGTATTTATATACACCTCCTTTGTAACACGCGCCTGTGTTCTCTTATTAACCATATAGAACGTTAGCTAGTAAAATACAAAAGAAAATGCAGAATACTAGTGCCAGAATAAACAATAAGAAAGTCCATTTTTGGAATCGGTAACTACGCACATACTTGGCGAAAATTATACAGGTGCTTCCTTTGTATGGGTTGATTTAACGCCGTTACGTACACAGCGCTTGTTTTCTTATTATGTGCATTATTGTTCTGAGATTTCTAGTAAAATTCATGCAGAAGCGTCACTAAAGAGGCCTTATGAATGGTATATAGCGTTGTTCTACTTTGGTGTCATTAATTAAGTCTATACGAGTAAAAACTACTATATATGTTAGTGCCCTTACCTTGCATCAAAAATTTGAGATGGGAGTAGCTCTCTATTTAAAAAAAAAAGAGTGTGTGTACTTTGTACGTACGTAAGAAGTTATACTTCTATTATTATGATTTCAGCGAAATGAATATATTTTAAACAGTTTAATTGTATTTTTATTTAAATATTAAACTAATTTTAATACTTAAAATAATACCAAAAATTAAAAATAACGTTAATACGTTATTTTTTATGAACTGTAGCCTCCTCGCAATTACTTTTCCCTTAATGAATCAAAGAAAATCTAGAAAAAATAAGATTTTCTACACAAATTTTCGTATCCAATTTTAGCATTTTGTCGCAAATGAAGTCAGTTTCTATACAATTGTTAAATAAATAAAAATTGCGCGATTTTTGCCATTTTTATGATTTCTATGTGGGGTTTTAGGGGAAAGCCCGGTGGTAGGAGGGTTAAACTTTTTTTGCATCATTTTGGGGTCCCAAAATGGATATTCCCAGCAAAAGTCAGCTTTCGTATGATTTTTAGAAGCCAAATCTCTCACGATTGGATTAACGATACTCAGGCAAAGGTATTATATTTTTGCAAAATTTTGGAATGTGTTTAATTCGTAGAACAAATCCAACATTTGTTTTTAAATGAGATTTCAGTTCTTTACAAATAGTTTCTTATGACTTTTGACGTAGAATAATTAGGGAAGCAGGAATTAAACAATTTAGAATTTCCCATTGAGTTTCCTATGGCCCGTTTGTCGATTCACCACCTGGTATAATATTCTTAATCACAATGTGAAAAATTGGAAAAATGACAGAACGTTTTTGTTTACTCATAGAGTTTCATGATATTGTAGCGTTTGAAAAAACTCCAACATTAATTTAAAATCCCAATTCCCAAAAAGAATGTCCATTTTTTTAATTTATTTTGTGAAGTTGAATATCATCAAAAATATCCCAAGCCGTCCATGTATACAGCCATGAAGTATTGCACAACATTTCAAATGTGTTACAATTTGTAAGAAGTGCTGACAAAAGTACAGTTCTGATGCGTAGAAGAACTTTCTAGAAGAAATGTTGAACTGAAAGTTGAGTTCTTGTCAACTAAGCATCCCTAAGGATCAAAATTGCTCGGTACTTCCGTCGTACTTTTCCCCTGTAGTAGCTTCAGAGCGAAGCGCAAATTAGTCCAGCTTTATGTCCCGAGGTGATAGCATCCTGCTCCTCGGCTGGTACTCGCTTGAATTAGGGTGTAGTCCCTTTGTTCCCCGCTGGTAAAATGTAGAATGGTCGCTGTGAAGATCTGAATGTGTGGTAAGTGCTCTGAGAGGATTTTTTTCCACATAGTGATGGATTTAATGGAAAATCGAAGCCTCTTGAGAGTCAAACACGCAGTTCTACAAACCGGCATTGTTGCCCATTGTTTCCTGTCTTAAGTATGATGGTCAAGCCCTGATTTCATCGAAGAAATGTCGTTCCTGTTCCGTGATGTTTTGTTTCCAGTTCCCAGAAATGAAGTCTCCAAGTCCCCATTGTACTGAGATTGAGGATTGAAGCCATGTCGTCCCCTGCCCCAGGTCGATGACCCCGTTTTGTTTTTGTTTGTGTACCCCGTGTGACAGTAAATAAAGGTATGATACATTTGCTAATTTTGTTAAATTTCAAGAGGATAATATACTAAAGTTTATTGGTAAAGAGTTTAAAAGTATAATAGTCGCTTTCAAAATGGAAAAGTTTCTTGTAATAACGTTTGTTGTTAGTTTGATATCTAAAGATCCCGTAATATAATATTTAAAAGTCCTGTTTTGCTATGATAGTTGTTTAAAATTGTTTTGTTTGAATATAAATTTGCATATCATGTAATAAAAATAAAATGACAGTGACTTTGACATTTGACAGCTACGTCAAATCTTGTGTTTGTTTTGAAATCGTTGAAATACACTGCTAAACAAAGTTAAATTTTGTTGTATTCAAGAAAAATAATGTAAAATTGAAGATTTTTTGTACGGAATTAATGTAAAAGCTTTGTGGACATTTTGTCCTGTAGTAAAGTCAATAAGTTTGAGGTTTTAAATAAATGTTTGTGAAAGTGTACCTATTTTATTTCTCTTATATAACCCTTTGGAGAAAATTATTAACCAAATGTCTAATGCAACTGTATAAGTTTTAGTACAGAAGAAAGAATATGGCATAGAAGCCAGTAAAAGAAAAGATGTTGCCCAGTCTAACCCCAAAGAGGAATCAATGATGAATGTCCCCCCATTTGGTACCCCGTAAGTGAGAAAAATGTCTTAGTAAGTACCCAAATATGAACCAGAGGATTTGTTTCGAACGGCGTCCTGTTTTTTAAATAGTAGAAAGATCCTCTAGTCAGAGTAAGTACCCTGTAGTATTTGGTTATGGTAGTTTAGTCATCTTAACACCCCTTCACCCTCCCTAACGAATCTACGACCTAGCTCCCGCACAACAAATGAGCTGCCGTCCCGCAACGAGGCTTTATGTGTCTGCTTCTTCTTCTTTAGCCCCATTCTTACCCCCCAGTATCTCTATAGATAGTCTTTCCTTGTTCCCATATGAGCAGACATGTTAAACGCTTCAAATGGCGCCCAACGTGGGGCCGACTCATTTTCTGCCTCCTTCAGTATCCAGTAGTTGTCTTGTCCAGTTGAATGCTTCAAATGGCCCCGACAACGTGGGGCATGTCTTTTTTGGCCTCCCTCAGACCCCATTTGCATGTTCCCACTACCATGTCCTTTTAGCCTCCTTTCGGTCTCATTTGTACTACAACTGTTAGGCAGTGCCCGTCCCCTTGGGCAGCCGATCTCAGTTTGTGGTGCAAGTGTTTCCGATAACATGGAAGCTTGACTCGTGTCATGTTTTGTATGCCCATTGTTACAAGTCTAGCTTGTAGACATGTTCAACTAGTAGTTAGCCTATCTACTAGTCCCCAATGTCTTTAGCCACCCCCCACTTAGTGTTACATTTGTAACGTACACCCTGAAGTTTGACCTGAGTAAATATCGCCCCAGTCTTCCCATGTAGTTTAGCCCAGATTCCTCTTGTCTTGCCCCCAGAAACTGTTTCATGTCTGTTAGTGCCCCCGAAACTGTTTCAGTCTGTTAGTCCCCATGAAAGAGCCCATTTTTGTAGTTTTTGTTGCAGAAGTTAATAATTTTTCCAAAGAGGTGTAAGTATGTACACATTTTATTGTGATGTTGATTTGGTCATGCTGTTGATTGTATAGGCATGTACCATTTCATACATCATAGTGTATTTAACTTGTAACCCCATATGTATACTGGTATTGTATTGTATTGTAAGTATCGTAGAACAGAATTGTATGTTATTGTAGCGTACTAACTGTATTGTATTGATATTGTACCCATGATGAAAGCATTGATTTGAATTTTTTTGAAAATATTGATGAAATATATAGACAAACAGTTGAATAAAAAAGTAACGTAAAATTTTTTTGAAAATTTTGGTAAAAAGTAACGTTAAATATTTTGAATATTGAATCCAATTATGAAGTATAACAGTATGTTGTATTTTTTGCATGTATTCCTATAGATCAACAGTTTTTTACAGAATAATCGTTTTTTGTGATTTATTGATTTGGTCATTTGAGTAGATGTGTAATGTTGGTATGGTCCGTGTATGAGCTTAGTCCCGTATTGTCTGTGAGAAGTCATCCCCTTGAGGAGTGACCCCATGAAGAAGTGAAGAGGGAAACCGTGGAGAGGCCCCCCACTTATTCGAGAAGTCACCCCTTGAGAAGTGGCCCCATGAAGAAGTGAAGAGGGAAACCGTGGAGAGGCCCCCCACTTATTCATGAAAAAGTGAAGAGGGAAACCGTCGAGAGGCCCCCCACTTATTCAAGAAAAAGCCCCCCCCTTGTCTGTGTTGCCCCTTGTTTTTTTTTGACTAATCTATCTTTGTAGGTGTCAAAAGGATGCCAGAGGTTGGTTGAAAAGAGCCCGTGAAGTGAAGTAGTTGAAGTCCCCCCGTGAATGAAGTATGTCTTTTTGTATCTGACATGTCACAAGTGTAATACTCGTGATGAAGGAAGTGTTGTTCAGCTATCTGTGAACACTTTCATTAGTAGTCGGAGCAAGAAATGTCTTATCCCGTGTGAGCTCATATAGGAACCAAATTTCAATATTGTTTGTGTTTGTAAGCCCCTGAGTATATCTAGAAGTCATTGAGTATGTCGTTGCCTGTTTGTTTGTCTATCCCTGTTTTGTCTGGAAATTTTAGAGCCCGTTGTCTGTTGTCCCGTGTTGTCTATTAGCCCGTGTTGTCTATTAGCCCGTGTTGTCTATTAGCCCGTGTTGTTTGTTAGCCCGTGTCCGTGCTGGAGTTTGATTTTTTTTGGCGAATAGTTAGTTGACCTCTCTTCTGTTTGTTGATTGAAAGTAGGCCAAGAGCAGAAGCTGTGACAAGGCTGGTGAGGTTAGGATCTGGCCGCGTTGAGTACAGGTGAAGCTTGCTTTCGGTCGATAAATGGAAGCGGTTGTTCGTCAGGACTGTCATACTTTCCAATGTCCCTTTGGTCTTTCCCTTGTGTGTTGCTTTCATCCCCTGTTTTGAAGAAGTAGCCCCCCCGTTTTGAAAAATAAAGTCCACCCCCAGTCTTGAGAAATGAAATGCCCCCAGTTTTGAAAAGTAAGTCTATCCCCAGTTTAGAAAAGTAAAGCCCAACCCCCCTGTCTTGAAAAATGAAGTCTATCCCCTGTTTCGAAAAGTGAAGTGTAGCCCTGTTTTGAAAATGAAGTCTTCCCCCAGTTTGTGATTTGAAAATGAGAGAGTTGTCTTGTGAACTTTCATGAAAGGTTCATATGTCCTAGATTGGACTGTTGAGTGAAAACGTAATGATGTAGTGTTCTCTATATCATATGTTGCGTTCATTTCCACTAGTCTTGTTTAAAATGTTTGATATCCCGTTTGAACCCAGTATACTAGTCTTTTTGGTCTTTTGTTGTTGTCACACGTATCCCCCCTCCCCCCTTGTTAATATTGTCTTGATTTTAGTCCTTGTTGTTGTCATATACCCCTTTGTCTAGCCCTGTTTTATTTGAATGAGTTGTTGAGGTAAGTTGTTGGTGAGATTTTGTCTCACTGAGGTGTTTAGACTGGATTGTCTAAATCCTCATTTTGCAGAACCGTTGCCGAAATGTCCCGTGAAACTCGCTAGGTGTTAGCAGAGTTTGGGCAGATGTATATCTGTCATATTTTTTTAGTTTTTGTGAACCGCTCGCGGTTAGGCAACGAGGTGACAAGGCTGTGTCTGCCCTGGTATGTCACTTGTGTTACTGCTGTGGATGTCAGCGAGGTCCACACAGGGCACAAGTTTAGTTTCTTTCCCAAGGCACAGAAACTCTTGTCACCTACAGTTCTTAGTAGAGTCATAAAACATTTTAGTCTACTCGACTTTAAAGAGTCTGGCGATTGATGGCACGCTAGCCCAATCCCTAACGACTTTTTTTGTTTTGTTTAATCCCCACTAGCCATTATCTAAATATTTTGATATTGTTGTCCTGTCACACCTAAGATGTCCATGTTGGATTTTTTTCTGTTTGTTATCGAAAACTGGATAATCTTATCCAGGTTTCTCTTTTGCGCAGAGGCTTTGTAGCGTTTGAAAAAACTCCAACATTAATTTAAAATCCCAATTCCCAAAAAGAATGTCCATTTTTTTAATTTATTTTGTGAAGTTGAATATCATCAAAAATATCCCAAGCCGTCCATGTATACAGCCATGAAGTATTGCACAACATTTCAAATGTGTTACAATTTGTAAGAAGTGCTGACAAAAGTACAGTTCTGATGCGTAGAAGAACTTTCTAGAAGAAATGTTGAACTGAAAGTTGAGTTCTTGTCAACTAAGCATCCCTAAGGATCAAAATTGCTCGGTACTTCCGTCGTACTTTTCCCCTGTAGTAGCTTCAGAGCGAAGCGCAAATTAGTCCAGCTTTATGTCCCGAGGTGATAGCATCCTGCTCCTCGGCTGGTACTCGCTTGAATTAGGGTGTAGTCCCTTTGTTCCCCGCTGGTAAAATGTAGAATGGTCGCTGTGAAGATCTGAATGTGTGGTAAGTGCTCTGAGAGGATTTTTTTCCACATAGTGATGGATTTAATGGAAAATCGAAGCCTCTTGAGAGTCAAACACGCAGTTCTACAAACCGGCATTGTTGCCCATTGTTTCCTGTCTTAAGTATGATGGTCAAGCCCTGATTTCATCGAAGAAATGTCGTTCCTGTTCCGTGATGTTTTGTTTCCAGTTCCCAGAAATGAAGTCTCCAAGTCCCCATTGTACTGAGATTGAGGATTGAAGCCATGTCGTCCCCTGCCCCAGGTCGATGACCCCGTTTTGTTTTTGTTTGTGTACCCCGTGTGACAGTAAATAAAGGTATGATACATTTGCTAATTTTGTTAAATTTCAAGAGGATAATATACTAAAGTTTATTGGTAAAGAGTTTAAAAGTATAATAGTCGCTTTCAAAATGGAAAAGTTTCTTGTAATAACGTTTGTTGTTAGTTTGATATCTAAAGATCCCGTAATATAATATTTAAAAGTCCTGTTTTGCTATGATAGTTGTTTAAAATTGTTTTGTTTGAATATAAATTTGCATATCATGTAATAAAAATAAAATGACAGTGACTTTGACATTTGACAGCTACGTCAAATCTTGTGTTTGTTTTGAAATCGTTGAAATACACTGCTAAACAAAGTTAAATTTTGTTGTATTCAAGAAAAATAATGTAAAATTGAAGATTTTTTGTACGGAATTAATGTAAAAGCTTTGTGGACATTTTGTCCTGTAGTAAAGTCAATAAGTTTGAGGTTTTAAATAAATGTTTGTGAAAGTGTACCTATTTTATTTCTCTTATATAACCCTTTGGAGAAAATTATTAACCAAATGTCTAATGCAACTGTATAAGTTTTAGTACAGAAGAAAGAATATGGCATAGAAGCCAGTAAAAGAAAAGATGTTGCCCAGTCTAACCCCAAAGAGGAATCAATGATGAATGTCCCCCCATTTGGTACCCCGTAAGTGAGAAAAATGTCTTAGTAAGTACCCAAATATGAACCAGAGGATTTGTTTCGAACGGCGTCCTGTTTTTTAAATAGTAGAAAGATCCTCTAGTCAGAGTAAGTACCCTGTAGTATTTGGTTATGGTAGTTTAGTCATCTTAACACCCCTTCACCCTCCCTAACGAATCTACGACCTAGCTCCCGCACAACAAATGAGCTGCCGTCCCGCAACGAGGCTTTATGTGTCTGCTTCTTCTTCTTTAGCCCCATTCTTACCCCCCAGTATCTCTATAGATAGTCTTTCCTTGTTCCCATATGAGCAGATATGTTAAACGCTTCAAATGGCGCCCAACGTGGGGCCGACTCATTTTCTGCCTCCTTCAGTATCCAGTAGTTGTCTTGTCCAGTTGAATGCTTCAAATGGCCCCGACAACGTGGGGCATGTCTTTTTTGGCCTCCCTCAGACCCCATTTGCATGTTCCCACTACCATGTCCTTTTAGCCTCCTTTCGGTCTCATTTGTACTACAACTGTTAGGCAGTGCCCGTCCCCTTGGGCAGCCGATCTCAGTTTGTGGTGCAAGTGTTTCCGATAACATGGAAGCTTGACTCGTGTCATGTTTTGTATGCCCATTGTTACAAGTCTAGCTTGTAGACATGTTCAACTAGTAGTTAGCCTATCTACTAGTCCCCAATGTCTTTAGCCACCCCCCACTTAGTGTTACATTTGTAACGTACACCCTGAAGTTTGACCTGAGTAAATATCGCCCCAGTCTTCCCATGTAGTTTAGCCCAGATTCCTCTTGTCTTGCCCCCAGAAACTGTTTCATGTCTGTTAGTGCCCCCGAAACTGTTTCAGTCTGTTAGTCCCCATGAAAGAGCCCATTTTTGTAGTTTTTGTTGCAGAAGTTAATAATTTTTCCAAAGAGGTGTAAGTATGTACACATTTTGTTGTGATGTTGATTTGGTCATGCTGTTGATTGTATAGGCATGTACCATTTCATACATCATAGTGTATTTAACTTGTATTTAACCCCATATGTATACTGGTATTGTATTGTATTGTAAGTATCGTAGAACAGAATTGTATGTTATTGTAGCGTACTAACTGTATTGTATTGATATTGTACCCATGATGAAAGCATTGATTTGAATTTTTTTGAAAATATTGATGAAATATATAAACAAACAGTTGAATAAAAAAGTAACGTAAAATTTTTTTGAAAATTTTGGTAAAAAGTAACGTTAAATATTTTGAATATTGAATCCAATTATGAAGTATAACAGTATGTTGTATTTTTTGCATGTATTCCTATAGATCAACAGTTTTTTACAGAATAATCGTTTTTTGTGATTTATTGATTTGGTCATTTGAGTATATGTGTAATGTTGGTATGGTCCGTGTATGAGCTTAGTCCCGTATTGTCTGTGAGAAGTCATCCCCTTGAGGAGTGACCCCATGAAGAAGTGAAGAGGGAAACCGTGGAGAGGCCCCCCACTTATTCAAGAAGTCACCCCTTGAGAAGTGGCCCCATGAAGAAGTGAAGAGGGAAACCGTGGAGAGGCCCCCCACTTATTCATGAAGAAGTGAAGAGGGAAACCGTCGAGAGGCCCCCCACTTATTCAAGAAAAAGCCCCCCCTTGTCTGTGTTGCCCCTTGTTTTTTTTTGACTAATCTATCTTTGTAGGTGTCAAAAGGATGCCAGAGGTTGGTTGAAATGAGCCCGTGAAGTGAAGTAGTTGAAGTCCCCCCGTGAATGAAGTATGTCTTTTTGTATCTGACATGTCACAAGTGTAATACTCGTGATGAAGGAAGTGTTGTTCAGCTATCTGTGAACACTTTCATTAGTAGTCGGAGCAAGAAATGTCTTATCCCGTGTGAGCTCATATAGGAACCAAATTTCAATATTGTTTGTGTTTGTAAGCCCCTGAGTATATCTAGAAATCATTGAGTATGTCGTTGCCTGTTTGTTTGTCTATCCCTGTTTTGTCTGGAAATTTTAGAGCCCGTTGTCTGTTGTCCCGTGTTGTCTATTAGCCCGTGTTGTCTATTAGCCCGTGTTGTCTATTAGCCCGTGTTGTTTGTTAGCCCGTGTCCGTGCTGGAGTTTGATTTTTTTTGGCGAATAGTTAGTTGACCTCTCTTCTGTTTGTTGATTGAAAGTAGGCCAAGAGCAGAAGCTGTGACAAGGCTGGTGAGGTTAGGATCTGGCCGCGTTGAGTACAGGTGAAGCTTGCTTTCGGTCGATAAATGGAAGCGGTTGTTCGTCAGGACTGTCATACTTTCCAATGTCCCTTTGGTCTTTCCCTTGTGTGTTGCTTTCATCCCCTGTTTTGAAAAAGTAGCCCCCCTGTTTTGAAAAATAAAGTCCACCCCCAGTCTTGAGAAATAAAATGCCCCCAGTTTTGAAAAGTAAGTCTATCCCCAGTTTAGAAAAGTAAAGCCCAACCCTCCTGTCTTGAAAAATGAAGTCTATCCCCTGTTTCGAAAAGTGAAGTGTAGCCCTGTTTTGAAAATGAAGTCTTTCCCCAGCTTGTGATTTGAAAATGAGAGAGTTGTCTTGTGAACTTTCATGAAAGGTTCTTATGTCCTAGATTGGACTGTTGAGTGAAAACGTAATGATGTAGTGTTCTCTATATCATATGTTGCGTTCATTTCCCTTAGTCTTGTTTAAAAAGTTTGATATCCTGTTTGAACCCAGTTTACTAGTCTTTTTGGTCTTTTGTCGTTGTCACACGTATCCCCCTTCCCCCCTTGTTAATATTGTCTTGATTTTAGTCCTTGTTGTTGTCATATACCCCTTTGTCTAGCCCTGTCTTGTTTGAATGAGTTGTTGAGGTAAGTTGTTGGTGAGATTTTGTCTCACTGAGGTGTTTAGACTGGATTGTCTAAATCCTCATTTTGCAGAACCGTTGCCAAAATGTCCCGTGAAACTCGCTAGGTGTTAGCTGAGTTTGGGCAGATGTATATCTGTCATATTTTTTTTAGTTTTTGAGAACCGCTCGCGGTTAGGCAACGAGGTGATAAGGCTGTGTCTGCCCTGGTATGTCACTTGTGTTACTGCTGTGGATGTCAGCGAGGTCCACACAGGGCACAAGTTTAGTTTCTTTCCCAAGGCACAGAAACTCTTGTCACCTACAGTTCTTTGTAGAGTCAATAAACATTTAAGTCTACTCGACTTTAAAGAGTCTGGCGATTGATGGCACGCTAGCCCAATCCCTAACGACCTTTTGTTTTGTTTAATCCCCACTAGCCATTATCTAAATATTTTGATATTGTCGTCCTGTCACACCTAAGATGTCCATGTTGGATTTTTTTCTGTTTGTTATCGAAAACTGGATAATCTTATCCAGGTTTCTCTTTTGCGCGGAGGCTTTGTAGCGTTTGAAAAAACTCCAACATTAATTTAAAATCCCAATTCCCAAAAAGAATCTCCATTTTTTTAATTTATTTTGTGAAGTTGAATATCATCAAAAATATCCCAAGCCGTCCATGTATACAGCCATGAAGTATTGCACAACATTTCAAATGTGTTACAATTTGTAAGAAGTGCTGACAAAAGTACAGTTCTGATGCGTAGAAGAACTTTCTAGAAGAAATGTTGAACTGAAAGTTGAGTTCTTGTCAACTAAGCATCCCTAAGGATCAAAATCGCTCGGTACTTCCGTCTTACTTTTCCCCTGTAGTAGCTTCGGAGTGAAGCGCAATTGAGTCCAGCTTTACGTCCCAAGGTGATAGCATCTCCTCGGCTGGTACTCGCTCGAAGTAGGGCGTAGTCCATTTGTTCCCCGCCGGTAAAATGTAGAATGGTCGCTGTGAAGATCTGAATGTGTGGTGAGTGCTCTGAGAGGATTTTTTCCACATAGTGATGGATTTAATGGAAAATCGAAGCCTCTTGAGAGTCAAACACGCAGTTCTACAAACCGGCATTGTTGCCCATTGTTTCCTGTCTTAAGTATGATGGTCAAGCCTTGATTTCATCGAAGAAATGTCGTTCCTGTTCCGTGATGTTTTGTTTCCAGTTCCCAGAAATGAAGTCTCCAAGTCCCCATTGTCCTGAAATTGAAGATTGAAGCCATGTCCTCCCTGCCCCAGGTCGATGACCCCGTTTTGTTTTTGTTTGTGTACCCCGTGTGACAGTAAATAAAGGTATGATACATTTGCTAATTTTGTTAAATTTCAAGAGGATAATATACTAAAGTTTATTGGTAAAGAGTTTAAAAGTATAATAGTCGCTTTCAAAATGGAAAAGTTTCTTGTAATAACGTTTGTTGTTAGTTTGATATCTAAAGATCCCGTAATATAATATTTAAAAGTCCTGTTTTGCTATGATAGTTGTTTAAAATTGTTTTGTTTGAATATAAATTTGCATATCATGTAATAAAAATAAAATGACAGTGACTTTGACATTTGACAGCTACGTCAAATCTTGTGTTTGTTTTGAAATCGTTGAAATACACTGCTAAACAAAGTTAAATTTTGTATTCAAGAAAAATAATGTAAAATTGAAGATTTTTTGTACGGAATTAATGTAAAAGCTTTGTTGGACATTTTGTCCTGTAGTAAAGTCAATAAGTTTGAGGTTTTAAATAAATGTTTGTGAAAGTGTACCTATTTTATTTCTCTTATATAACCCTTTGGAGAAAATTATTAACCAAATGTCTAATGCAACTGTATAAGTTTTAGTACAGAAGAAAGAATATGGCATAGAAGCCAGTAAAAGAAAAGATGTTGCCCAGTCTAACCCCAAAGAGGAATCAATGATGAATGTCCCCCCATTTGGTACCCCGTAAGTGAGAAAAAAGTCTTAGTAAGTACCCATATATGAACCAGAGGATTTGTTTCGAACGGCGTCCTTTTTTTTAAATAGTAGAAAGATCCTCTAGTCAGAGTAAGTACCCTGTAGTATTTGGTTATGGTAGTTTAGTCATCTTAACACCCCTCCCCTTCCCTAACGCACAACAAATGAGCTGCCGTCTTGCAAAGAAGGTTTGCATGTCTGTTCCTTCTACTAGCCCCATTCTGACCCCCCAATATTTTTATGTTTAGTTCTTTCCTTGTTCCCATATGAGCAGACATGTAAAACGCTTCAATATTCGATAAAAATATCGATATTGTATTGATATCTTATCAAAAACCAATACGATACCGATACAATACATACCTTAGCAATATTAATGACGATACGATACTTATTATCTGAAATCAATACAATTCTCTTGTATTGTCGATACGCTTGCCTCGATATTATTCAAAATATCGATATCGAGAAAAAAGAAATAAAACGCCACAGTTGTTTGATTATATTTTGTGGAATAGGTATTTAGATCATAATTATTTATTACATAAAAGTATAAGTGATCTGCAACCCCAGCATCAGCTGTTATAATATTTTACACTTGAGTGCATGAACTTGAAATTCTTGAGAGTGAGTAAATGTCTGTTATGATTACACTGTTTATATCATGTGGCATTTGTGGCAATATTATGGAAGTAAGTGTTGATGACTCAAAAATAATTTTTAACAAATATTGAATTGCGATTTATTCCGAATCTCCGGGGATTTCCCTATATTTTCAAAAGTAGTTTTTAAACAATACAGAATTAGTAAGTATTTGTCGACTTTCAAAGAAGCTTTCAGCCATATTCAATCTTTATAAGAATATACATATAAGTTATAAGCAATATTGGTAATATTTTTAGAATAATGTCCATTTGCCAAGCAAGCAAAAGTGGGCATAAAGGGCCTACACAGCTCAGATGTATAATTCTTTTTATGTCAATCTTTTATCGAGTATTGTATCGATATCGTATCGAAATCAATATCAATAGGATATTTTTATAAGAAACTATTGCCGATATCGATAGTTGATACGATACTCCATTGGCATGACCAATACAATACTCAATACTTAATAAATATCGATATTGTATCTTATCGTGAAGCTCTATTTAGACAGATTCTAATATAACCTTCAGCACAGGAACACATTTGACTGCAACAACCAGCAGATTAAACATTTCCGAAATTCCCGCTGTTAGATTCATCGTCCTCCATTAATCTTGGTCTTGGTAAACAACTAGATCGTAGATACGGCGATTTTCATAAAAAATGAACATCGAAATTAGGAATCTCCCCAGGTGTTAGATTTGGTAATCAAAGAAATGGCCCTTCTGTATCCATTTCAACTAATCTAAATGAAACTTCTTATGAGATATCATATCGACGATTGATATTTGAAACAAAACAAATTTCTTATGGGAGATATGTATCTGTGGAAATTTAAATTTAGTTTCAGTTAAATTTAATCTGTTTAACATTACACTTGATTCGTATATATGGTTTTTGAGTAGTTTGGAATTCCCGTTTGGACCATTGAACTCTAGATATTCGTAGAAGACTAGCTTATTATCATATACCAATATTAGTGATTATTTCATTCATAGGAGACTCTGACCAATAGAAAGCTACAGAAATGCAAATTAAGGTGATAATTTTTGATAATATCCCGTCGTCAAGTATATTACGTCAGATGCCCTTCGTAGTTACGAAAAAATACATTCAGTGACATTAATAACAATTAATGTTTTAAAAGTTATAAAAGTGATGACTTTCAACCGTAAAATATTTTATATCAACTGTGTGTTTAACAGTACTAATTTGTACTTACATAAATAAATTACAATAAAATTTTGGTTTTGAACAGTTTTATTCATGAAATAATCGCAACAAATTGCACTCGATCTCTAAAATTAATATAGAATTTTTGCTCTCGTGACACTTTGACATAATTTCACTCGCCTTCGGCTCGTGAAATTAAAACTGTCTCAAAGTGTCACTCGGGAAAAATTCAATAATTTTAGAGCTCTTGTGCAATTACTACTGATAATTTATGAAGGGAAAACCAAAATAAACAAAAGTTATCAAATTGTATACTTTAAGGGGAAAGGTGCAAAATGTTGCCTGTCAAAATTTTCAATGTGTTTTAAATGTATTCATTTTTTTAGAATCCTGAGAAAATTAATAAATAGTTTTGAAAAATTTAAACGCAGAATTACAGATTACATTATTACTGGGGGCCGAAAGTCCCTGAAAACTTCTATGATGTTTATTTTAATAAGTTACAGGGGTGAAAAGAAAAGAGAAAATTGAGTGTGATTTTTAATTGCAAATATTTCATTCAAAAGAAAACTTTTATTTATTCTAAGGGACTTTCGGCCCTCGGTAATAAAGTCGTCTTTCATTCTGCGTTTAAATTTTTTAAAAATACTTATTAGTTTTCTCAAGATTCGAAAAAAATGAATACATTTAAAACACATTTAAAATTTTGACAAGCGACATTTGGCGCCTTTCCCCTTAAGCTTATTTTCATATTAAATAGTTTTGCAAACTGTTGGCGATTTACATCCTGCGGTAATAATTTTGGAAGTTTTACAGGGTCATATCGATTTTTTCTCTTAACACGTTTACTACCACCTTGGTCATATATAACCAACACTGATGCTTCTTCAGCAAGGTGCATTGGTTCTATGGAGTCAACATATATTTTGGCTAGGTTGGCCCTTGGTGTCAACACATTATCTAACAAGTGCTGGCCTGTTGGTGAACAGAAGAGGAACATTATTGACTAGAAGCTGTATACCGCTTCTATTGACAGGATCGTTGCCAAGGGAGGCAAAATAGCAATTTTTAGAGTGTCACCATAACCTGACAAGAGCTCAATGAATGAGAAGGAGGAATTTCAATGTATAGTTTGTTTTGTTACTGTTTTAACATACATGTTGTTAGAATTGTTAGAATTCTTCTAAATTTTTTAGCCGATATATCTTATATCTTAGGTTTGCATTTATGGCTGTGGTCTCATATTCTTTCTCATACATCTCGGTGCTTCTGTTTTTGCCTTGCCTTCTCATATCAAAAACTTCTGCTGTGTCCGTTACACTATCTCTTTTAGTTGGCTCCATTTTTTACGTATATTTGATCTAGTGTCTTTTGGTGCTTGTATTTTTTTGTAAGTTTGTCTATGCTTCATGACACTTTTTTCTGTTTCTTTAATCTTTTGGTTAAGTTTGTGTTTCATAACCTTGTCATCACGAAATAGTGATCTATTTCAGCATTTTACCACGGAAAATTGGACAAAATAAAATTTTTCGAAAACGCAGACAATTTTAAAACTGACTTAATAAAAGAGAAGCCAAAATTGTTATATTTAGAATGACACAGTATGGAGTTGTTAATAATAATATACTTCTTATCTAATTGTAGATACAACAAACATATCAGGTCAAAATCAACATTCAGCTGGCAATTGGACAGCTACAATAGAAAAACCTGCCAATATTTTCAGTTTATATGATTAATTATCATAAAAATGCCACAAGGAAATAGCTTCAGAACAATATTTTCAGTATTTTTCTAATGATGCCTTTTTGAAAATATGAGTCTTTTCATACCATTCATTCCAAAAACAACTTTAGCAAGGTTCTGATTAATATTCGTTCTATAAGATACAAAACTGATGAATTGTTTTTGTTCCTAGAGGAATTAGGATTTCTCCCGGTAGTTGCGGTTACAGAGCACTGGCTTGAAGTCAACGAGCCTTTTTTTCTAGATAAATACACCACAACTGCTAGGTATGATCGTCCAAGCTCAGCTTATGGGGGGACACTAATTCTGTCTACGAGTAATGAATTTTCTTTGGTAACAAAATATGACTTTTTCTTAAGTGAAGCCTTCTTTGAGTTTTCCTTAGTTTACAATAAGAATCTTAATCTTTATATTATTTGCATTTATAGATCACCTGACTCTTCCGTGGAACTATTTTTTCAGAACCTGTTAAATTTGTTAGATGACCTGCCTCATAAAAGTAGAAAAATTTTATGCGGGGACTCTAACATTGATTATGCTGTGCTGCTGCTTGTGCTACACAAATATCCTTGGTCAACATATTTGAATCGTATGGTCTAACAATGCACGTCGATTCTCCTACAAGGATTACAAAAACTTCATCTACCATAATTGATTATACTGTCTCAGATTTCTCACCCCTTGATGTCCACTCTACAATTATTAATGCTGGACTATCTGATCATGAAGCAGTTTATACGAAGTTTAATATCTTCTCGAAAACCCGACGTTTAGGCAGGATTTTTTCCACCCGGGACTTTCGTAAATTCCAAAATTTATGCTTAACCTCTGAGTGGCGCTTTTCTGCTATGGACGTGGTTAATAATTTCAGTGATTTTTTAGATAAGCTTGTCTGTATCTTCAATAATGCATTTCCTTTAATTGCAATTAAGCCAAAACATCGCAAACCCTGGACTACTAAAGGTATCCGAATATCTTCCAAGAATATGCGTTCTCTTCTCTATATCAAGAAATTTACTACCAACGTCTCTATTCCTGAATATATCACCAAGTACAGGGCAACCTATCTTAAACTTATAAAATCAGCTAAAAAAGTCTACTACCAAAACCGTCTGGGAAGCTCTAAAAGTCTTGCAAAAGAAACTTGGTCCATAATAAACGATCTTCCAAATAAAACCCACAGTGCTCAGTTTCCCTTCCAGACCCTGAAAATCTAAATGAATACTTTATTAATGTGAGTAAAAATATTACATCCACTATTTTGCCACAAGATCCCATTTCCTATCTCCCTAATTCAAGAAAGGTCTCAAATTCATTCTTTATAAAACCAGTCAATAAATCTGAACTGATCCAAACAATCAATAGTATCAAAAGCAAATCTTCCTGTAGTACTGATGGTATATAGATAAAAAATTTTTCTAACCTTCCAGAAAATGTGTTAGAAGTCCTCATCTCACTAATTAATGATTCTTTTAAGAAAGGTAAATTTCCAGAGTGCCTGAAGACAGCCATCATTATTCCTCTTCATAAGGGTGGTGAAATATATAATACCTGCAATTATAGACCTATTGCACTACTACCGGTACTCTCCAAAATTATTGAGAGACTCGTAAAAGTCCGACTTATGTCCCTTCTAGTTGAAAACAACATTTATCACAAAATCAGTTCGGCTTTTTAAATAATAATTGCACCACTGATGCCATGTTTTCTGTACTACATGAGGTTTATCAAGCACTGAACAATAATCTTCATACTGCCACCGTTTTTTGTGACTACGGCAAAGCTTTTGATTGTGTAAATCACATTTTGATAAAAAAACTAAATTTCTACGGAATTCGAGGTATTTCTTTAGATTGGTTCCAATCTTACTTGGATGATAGGAAACAACTGGTTAGAGCAAATGATACAGACTCTAGTCTCAAAAACATTGTATGTGGGGTACCTCAAGATTCAGTAGTATTGGGTCCTCTACTTTTCCTTATCTTTATTAATGACATCACTAGTTTAAAAATCGATGGAAAAATCTTTCTTTTTGCTGATGATACCAGTATCACTTGGAGCAACTCAAACATTACAACTCTTCATGCTACTATAACTTCTGATCTACTTACAATAAAATCCTGGTCTGACTCTAATTTACTCTCATTTAACGTAGATAAAACAGTAGCATTGTCTTATAATGGAGCCCTTCAACCCTTACCCAGATCAGTACCGTTGATTCTGTAAAATAATTTCTAGGTATTTTTTTAGACGGCAACCTTAAATGGTCCCTCCATATCGATTTGTTAAGAAAGAAACTATCTTCAGCTTGCTATGCTATAAGATCTATTTCGAATTAACTCAATCTAGCATCTTCCAAAATAACATATTTTTCTTTGTTCGAGTCGCATCTTCGTTATGGTCTTCCTTTTTGGGGTTCTGGTACAGCTGCCCAATTCGATGTTATTTTCAAATTACAAAAAAGAGCAATAAGATAACTGTTTGGCCTCAGAAGAACAACACATTGCAGAAGTTACTTCAAAGATCACGGAATTTTAACCCTTCCATCTTTGTATATTTTAGAAACTGTTTGCTTAATTCGTAAACATCTACATGTCTTTCCACCAAGACCTAACCATGACTACTTCACGAGAAATTCTACGTTTAACGTCTATTTGCCTACCCCGTCCTCGGAGTTAGTAAAGAAATCTATATTATACTCCGCAAAAAACTTTACAACCATCTCCCTCTACAACTTAAATCTGCAACATATTTCCCCAAATTCCGGAAACTCACAAAAGCCTACCTATCTGAAAGGCCATATTATTCAGTAGAAGATTTTCTTAATCAATAACTAAGAAATTACAGTACTCTTTGCACAAGTAGTATTTTTATTTTTTTTTTTATCTATATTTGGGTGTCATATGCAGCAGCTTAACTTTTAAAACTTTTTCTATTAATTACTAAGTATACTATGCATTTGTAATTTATTTTAAATTTTGCAATTGATTATTTGTGTGTAACTTCATTATTGTTGTTATTTTAAATACTTTGACGATTTATGTAATTTTAGTAAATTGGATTGTTATTGTTTGGTTTTCTTGACTTTTAAGCTTTGTCGATAAAATTGTACAATTTTTCATGACAATAAAGCATATTTCTATTCTATTCTATTCTAAAATGTCATTTTAAACTCAGTATTTTTTATTTTCTTGTTGACTTGTCCTCTCAACATTCTAAAAAATTCGGTTTAAACAACTTATTTTCTTAATGGTTCGCTTCGATTGAAAATATTCGCTGATATTATAAAAAATAATCAAATTTGGCACAGAACACTTCTAATCTGGAAACCATATCAATACAAAAGATCCAGAGGCAGACCTCTTATGAGATAAGCAGATGATCTGAAAAGGACTGCCGGAAAGATTGGCTACAAGTAGCGTACAATAAAAAACAATGGAAAGGAAGACTTGAAGAGGCTTATGTTCAGATGTGGACGTGAATGGCTAGAGGAAGAAGAAGAAGAAGAATCAAATTTGTATTATAAATAATAATCAAGATTATTATTTACATGATATACTATAAAATAAATTTATGAAAATACTACTTTATTGCGCTTATTTTTGCCATTCATTCACGTTTTCCAAATATAGTAACGTGCTTTATTGGTAATAATGACAACCCAGAGACTACAACATTGTCGAAAAGTAAAAAACGAAAAAGAGGACCGTTTTCCTTTTGCAATTATTTCAGAAAACCTTTCAACATACTGTTGCTGGTTCTTTTGATAAAATAATTCACTTATGGTACCCAACAATACAGCGAACCAGCACATAAATTGGCATGAACAGAAAGTTTATGCGAATTATTTATAAATCTCGCAATGTAGTAAATGACAGGTGATAAATTCTCGGTGCATAGCTAATATGATTATGAGATACCTGAATGTTGTTCTTCGCACTTTATAAATGTTTGTACGGATTCTTTTGCAGCTGTGCCATAAGTACATTAATTATGGTTGTGGTACCAACCGTACGGTTGAGTTCCTTTTATTGATGATCTATACATGCATTGAGACTTTCTTTAATTGCTGTTACGTTTTATAATTACGTTGTGTCTCATACTGGATAACCTGTTTTTCAGTCGCTCTCTTTAGCATTAGTATTTTTTAAATCATTTTTTATTTATTTGCTCTGAAGACCTTTATTCGATAGATAAAAAAGTAAAGTTCACTTTTCTCTCTAGACTCCGTAACACGCAAACTTTAAAATTACAGAATATAATAGTATTTAAGTATTTTCTATTGGAAATAAGCCACAATTTTACTAAAAAATGAATTTATTAACGTTTCGAAGCCCAAATCGGGTTATTATTACAATATTATAAACGATCGAGAAGAGACAATAAAATTTACAATGGAAAAGGAATACAATAACACTTTGCCTTTCCTCGATGTTTTAGTCTCAAAGAAGATACTGGATATGAGACTCAAGTGTATAGAAAACCAACAGATATCTCAATTACAAATCAAATCACAACATCAACGTTAAAAAGGGAATCATAAATCCTTATATGATAGAGCCAAATTTACTTGTTCTAACGAAAATTCATTTTTAGAAGAAAAACAATTGTTAACATCTGTTTTATTAAAAAATGATTATCCTTTTATCATTTATAAATAAGGAATTGAAAAGATTGTATCGAATGGAACAGAACAACTTAGAAAGGGATCCTATAGCATTCACAAGAAATAATACGAGGAAAATATCAATACCATATATAAAAGGACTATCCAAGAAACTTAAAACAATAGGAAATAAATTCAACATTTCAACAACATTCAAAACAACAAACACATTGAGATCTATTCTATCTAAAACTAAACCTAACAATGAACAAGACAGAACTAAGAATTGCATTTATAAAATACCTTGTGAATGCGAACAATTTTATTTAGGTGAAACATCAAGACCATTAAACGTTAGAATAAGTGAACATCAGTCTTATATTAAAAATAGAGAATTTGATAGATCTCAAATATGTCAACACGCATGGGATAATGAACATAGAGTTCAGTGGAGAGATTCAAGTATAGTCCTGAAAGAATCAGATAGTAAAAAGAGAAAAATCAAAGAAGCGGCTCTAATTATGCTAAATGAAACCAATTGTGTCGCAAATTCCTCGGTAGAATGCAGTAGGATGTGGTTACCCATACTGAAAGAGGAAGTCAATAGAAAGAAAATACCATGATTAGTAAGTCAATAAAATATCGAGTTAGTACAAATTTTATATTTTAGTATTACTTATTGTATATATATGTATTATTAATATTATTTATAATTTAAACATATTAAAGTCAGAATTTGGTATTAGTTTTTTGAAGGTAAATTAAATGTAAGACCAAATACTTACGATGTCGGGATAGTATCACGAGGTTTTTTCCTGGTTTTCCCTCGTGATTTACTATGGAATCTCTAACACGAGAATTTTACTGTCATCGTTGCATTTGGTTGTCTTTTTAAAGACAGATCACATGCTATGATTTTTTGCGATGAATATTCTTGAGTTGGGATTGATTTCATGTAATAGAATGAACTACCTTTTAGTAAAGTCGTCCCAGGAACGCAACTCATATATATTGGCAATATCATTTTAAAGTCTTCCACTTTAAAATGTATAATATACGTCTGAATTGCCAATATAAATGAGTCAGATTAAATAAATTATTAGAAGAATTTTTTTTACTTAGCAACATTTTTGTTTATTTTAATAGTATTTTGTATTTTGACAACGAAACCCGATTTGGACTTCGAATCGCTAATAAATTCACTTTTTAGTAAAATTGTGGCTTATTTCCCATAGAAAATACTTCATTATAAAAATGCCACAAGGAAATAGCTTCAGAACAACAATAATAGTATTTAAAAAATATCTAAAATTAAGAGCTTAAATCCAAACTGGTGATATGTTGTCATTTTTCAATAATATGTAGGTATACAGTCACTTAATAAATTTTGTAGTTGAATTATTTTATTATAACTGGACTACTCTTACAAGTAAAGTTTATTACAATCACCATAATCAAATAATACTCCACCTGCGTTACTAAATGCACCATTTAAGTACGTGGTACCAGCCAAGTGGCGTTTGTTCAAGATGGATACCCAACGTGTTAAGATTTTCAATAACAGACTCAAGGTCCAATATTAGATGATGAAGAAGAATAAGAAGATATTGATGTTCAGCGATAACTCTCTTTGTAAATCAAATTTCACAATTTAAATAAAATTTCTACTAGTCACATTTTAAATGATATTCATAAGGTATCTTTAAAAGTTTAACTTAACTAAAATCCCATTTTTTATTATAAAACTATGATTTATATACGTATATTGATTTATAACCACATAATTTTCTTTTGATTCCCACTAATTAATATTTATGCTGTAAAGATCTAAAAACAACAAGAACAAAAAACTGGTTTAAACCATTTCCAATAGGCCTTCATGCATACTTAAGCTCATAAACAAAATATTGTGATATTTTTTCTAATATGCTTCGATCGCTATCTAGAGCTATCAAGTCAAAATAACTATAAAACTATTAAGCGTGTCTTCTCGATCTGTAGGATAGAACTAGACTACATAGTTCTTTTTAATGATTCGAATATTTGCCGGTAACTCCGTTCGCGGAATCACTGAGACTGAGACAGTTGGAAATCTAGATTTCAAAAACTCAAGTAGACAAGCCTGGTCACTGCTTCAAATACTAGGAGGCAGTAACCCACCCTACCGCGCAACCAATCTAGTAACACTAAACCAATTGACGTCCCATTTAATGCCTACCTGAAGAACCCACCAACACCGCTTACACACAATTAAAGTTAAAAAAGACCTTAAGAATTAAAAATCTGCTTGTCCACTTAAAACAGAGTATTCCAACCCTTTCACTTGTGAAGAAATTAAAGAAGCTGTTAATTAAATGAAAACGGTTAAAGCCATTGGCTGTGATGGCATCATTTATGCTGAGTTTCGAAAGCATAGTGGCAGATTTACTAGGCAATGGCTTGCAAAGTTCTTCTCAAACATTCTTCAGGCTGGAAATTTTCCTCATCAACTAAAAAGATGAAAAATCGTTGACATTTTAAAACCAGCGAAAGCTAACGATTTACCAAAAAAGTATTTAATTTAATGCTATATAATAGAATTAGAGAAACAATACTCCAACATATACCTGTGTAAAAAACAAGATTTCTACCAAATGGCAACTGCACAGACAAACTCCTAGCACCGACTAACTATGTAGAAACATTCTTTCAAAAACAACTATGTGCAAAATATGTGCTGTTTTGATTGATTTATCAACAGCATACTATATCATGTGGAGACAAGGGGTAACATAAATTAATACGAGCGATTTCATGCAGAAAGATCACTGATATTATTAATGCTATGCTATATGCTATGCAAGAGAAGTTTCCAAGTTATCATGGACGATAAGACTAGTACCCAAATGGCCAAAAAACTGAGCAATGGCCTCCCGCAAGGATCGGTGTTGGCTTCCCCACTGTTTAACCTTTATATAGCAGACGTGTCCGAAACCACATAAACGAATACGAGCCATAAAGAATTGAAGACTACTGAGCAAATAACAACAAACGACCTGGTTGCACTCGAGAGATATTTCCGCCACTGGAGATTTCAGCACAATTCCACTAAGACAAAAGTATCGTGCATTTATTTAAACAAAATACTGTCCAAATTATCAATTAAAAATACACCAAACGTGTTGATGCCCAACTGAACCAGGCTCTGCGTATTATATCAGGCACAATCAACGCCACACTAACGTACTTACTACCAGCATTGAGCCACTAGCCCGCTCACAAGCCCGTGGAGAACATGGCATTTTCAGGGAGTATAGAACAAAAATGCCGATCCTGTACTTCGCTCCCACGTTGGTATCACCGGCAGAGGCATAAGTAGGATTCGTTCAACAAATAACCCTCTAGATTCTGTAAGAATTCTAATTGAAAGGAACTTCAAGATAACCGATCGTTTGCGAGAAGATTTGGAAAAGAATGCACCACCTGACACCCGGAATATGCCATGTATTACAAGCAAGTCAGAGGGTTTCGACTAACCAAGACGAATCTAGACCACACTGACAACAGAATAAGCACAAACTGTGGCAGATGCTCCGACTCACTTTTGAGGTGAGGAAAAATCTTCTTCTTCTTTCTTCTTCTTTTGCCTTTAATGCCTTTAATTGGTCCAATTTTGAACATAGGCTTCCCCCAGTTTCCTCCATTCGCTTCTATTTGGTGCTTTCTGTTACCAGTGTGTTCCTCCTATCTTTCTAATGCCATCTCCCTATCTCATCTCACCTGGTCGTCCTCTTGCTCTCTTTCCTGTCCATGGTCTTCATTGTTGTATCGTGGTATTCCACTATTGTCCGTTTGTCTGGCGTTATGACCTGCGAGGCTCCATTTTAGCCTGGTTATATGTTGTCATGCGTCTTTGACTTTTGTCTTATTTCTTACCCAGTTGTGTTGCTTTTTGTCTATTAATTTTACTCCTAACATTGCTCTCTCCATGGCTCTTTGTGTCTTCATTATTTTATCCATGTTTGCTTTGGTCAAGATCTATGTTTGGCATGCGTATGTGAGAATTGGGAGTATGCACTGGTCAAACACTAGGGAATTAACAGCTAATTATCCAAAGGGAAAATAGACAGCAGAAGGAGTCTAGGGACACTCGTGGCTCCAAAACTTGTGGCAATGGTTCGGATTGTCATCTGCCGAACTATTCAGATTTGCCGTAAACAAAGTCAGAATAGAGAAAGGCACGTGAAGAAGAAGTTAATAAAAGAAAAGGAGCCACGCTAAGGTACTGACTACCAACACTAAGCCAGATATCCCCCTCACAAGCCCGTCGAGAACATGCCATTGTCAGGGAGTAAACAAAAAAAATACCGATCCTGTACTCAGCTCCCACGTTGGTATCACCGGCAGAGACATAAGTAGGCTTCGTTCAACAAAAAATAACCCTCTAGATTCTGTAATAATTTTAATTGAAAGGAACTTCAAAATAACCGATCGTTTGCCAGAAAATTGGGAGAAGAATACACCACCTGACACCCGGAATACGCCATGTATTACAAGCAAGCCAGAGGGTTTCGACCAACCAAGACCATACAATAATAGAAAAATATATAGAATCTTTGAACTCATTCATATAATGAGACAATATAATATATAAATGAGTATCCGAAAAATAAAAATTGCAGATACCCCCTTTTCGCTTAGTAGGGCAGTGTAGTCATAAGCTAAATAAACAAATTGACAACTAGCGAGGGTTAGGAACCAACTCATTCGATTCCCACTGTGGTCTTGTTCCTGTCGAACCATTTCTTAGATACCAACTCTAGTCTCCGTGTAGAAAGATTAAAATCGAAGACGATATTTTAAGATCGGACAGGTAGAGCTATCCGATTTGGGTTGATCCATCAATACCTTGAATAAATCTTCTAAAAGTGACGTTTTAACGCTTTCTTTATATAAAAAATAAATTATTGAGTTAATTCTTTTCTTTTACAGTGCGTCACTATCTTGAAAAGATGGGTGCAGCGATGAAGATGAACGGATTTGGTGTTAAGTCCATATGTGAGTAATACTTTTAGTGTTTTTAATCTTTGTAGATTATTATCTTTACCATTTATGTTGCACAGATAAATGTCCTATAGTGTAACATCAAATGACACTTTAAATGCCAATTGTGCAATATCAAAATGTGCGGTGGGTGAAATGATTGCATTTACCTGTAAAGTTAACTGTATAATCTTGTAACAGCTTATTTTGGATATATATGTAAGAGGAGTCTCCTTTAATCAGTTACAACACACAGATGTGGAAATTTCGTTGCTTTTCTTTCGAACGTCATCAGTCATCATCATCATCATCATCAATGACGCTACAACTCTTCGTGAGCGTTTGTCGCGTCTACAATTGCCCTCAATGTTTGTCGGTCCTGTGCCACTAAATATTTCCTATTGTCTTACTTCCATTTTCTCCAGATATTCTCTGACTGCTTCTTTCCACCTTTTTCTAGGACGTCCTAGAGACCTTCTCCCATCTGGTTTTCTCAAAACACTTTGTTTATAATAAGCGATTGTCGTTACTGTCTATCACATGTTCTGCCCATCTTAGTGTAGTAGCCTTATATATCCATAGAAACAGACTGTTTGACTTGTACATTGTACACACTTCTATACAGGGTGTTTGGTAAAGAATGGGCCATAGCTTAACCTCATGTTCCTGAGGTTAAAATAGGCCGATTTAAGCTAACTTACCTTAGTCCAAAGTTTATAATAACCGAGATACAGGGTGTCAAAGTTAAACTTTTTTTTATTTATTATTAAATATTTCCTGACAGGTATGAGATACCAACATGAAATTTGGTATGTGGCGGTTTTTTGAGTCGAGAAAACTAAATTCCCTACCAAAAATTATGTATTGCCCAGAGGGCGCCACATACGCCTTTCAGCACTCATTTATTACGTTCCATTTTTTTTATCCCTCACTCTGTATAATTTCGACATTAAAATTTTTATTCTCCTATTAGTTTTACTTAAAAAAGGTATACTTCATTTATCTCCCTAAACTCAACCGTTTTCCAGATAAACGCATTTTAAATCTGCGATACACCATCATTTTTAGCATAATATCATTTAATAATATCATTTAATTGTAGTTACACCCGAAAAATAACTTAAAACCATATAATTATCCAAAAATGTATCGCAAATTTCTTCAAATGGAATTTGCGATGCAATGACATCAATTTGAGAACTGGCACAATTATTATGGTTTTAAGTTATTTTTCGGGTGGAACTACAATGATATTATGCTAAAAATGATGGTGTATCGCAGATTTAAAATGCGTTTATCTCGAAAACGGTTGAGTTTAGGGAGATGAAAGAAGTATACCTTTTTTAAGTAAAACTAATAGTAGAATAAAAATTTTAATGTCAAAATTACACAGAGGGATAAAAAAATTTAACCTAATAAATGAGTGCTGAAAGGCGTATGTGGCGCCCTCTGGGCAATACATAATTTTTGGTAGAGAATTTAGTTTTCTCGACCCAAAAAACCCCCACATACCAAATTTCATGTTGTTATCTCATACATGTCAGGAAATATTCAATAATAAATAAAAAAAAAAGTTTAACTTTGACACCCTGTATCTCGGTGATTATAAACTTTGTACTAAGGTAAGTTAGCTTAAATCGGCCTATTTTAACCTCAAGAACCTGAGGTTAAGCTATGGCCCATTCTTTACCAAACAGCCTGTATAAATCAAAACGTGAACTTGTGTATGTTTTCAAAAACTGATAGTGTGTAAATAAATTTATTATAAATCAGCTAAGTACTTTCAGCATTTTTAATGCCATCATCAGAGCTATCTTCTTATAACTGTATATACCTCAAATGAAGATCTCCTGATTATAGCACCTGATTATCGGAGAATAGGCCATTTTTGGGAAAAGTTATTTACCAGCAATTTTATTGCTGGAATCGAATTATAAGGTCCTATACAGGGTGTCCAGAAAAGATTGGTCATAAATTATACCACAGATTCTAGGTTCAAAAATAGGTTGATTGAACCTCACTTACCTATATATAATAGTGCATACAAAAAAAGTTAGAGCCCTTTGAAAATTAAAATCGATATTTTTTCATATATCGAAAACTCTTAGAGATTTTTTATTGAAAATGAACATGTGGAATTCTTATGGCAGCAGCATCTTAAAAAAAAATTAAAGTGAAACTTAAGCACCCCATACAAATTTTATGGGGGTTTTGTTCCCTTAAACCCCCCCCCCCCAAACTTATGTGTACGTTCCAATTAAATTATTATTGTGGCACCATTAGTTAAACACAATGTTTTTAAAACTTTTTTGCCTCTTAATACTTTTTCGATAAGCCAGTGTTTATCGAGATATTTTGAATATTTGTCGAATCCACCACATATTTGCATATGGTTAAGTACGATTATAGAGACCTGTTGATAATCTGAAAATTTATTTAATTTACATTTTTAGGTATATTTTGAAAAAGAAGCCACATCTCGATAAAAGGTGACTTATCAAAAAAAGACTAGGAGGCAAAAAAGTTTTAAAAACACTGTGTTTAACTAATGGGACCACAACAATAGTTTAATTGGAACGTACACAAACATTTGGGGGGTTTAAAGGAACAAAACCCCCATACAATTTGTATGTAAATATATTAAAAAAGAAGCCGCATCTCGATAACAACTCGCTTATCGAAAAAATACTAGAAGGCAAAAAAGTTTTAAAAATGTTGTGTTTAACTAATGGTACCACAATAATGGATCAATTAGAACGTAGACAAAAGTTTAGGGGGGTATAAAGGAACAAAACCCCCATAAAATTTTTATGGTGAGGACAAATCTCACTGAAATTTTGTTTTAAGATTTTCTTGCCATAAAAATGATACATGCCCATTTTCAATAAAATATCTCTAATAGTTTTCGATATATTGAAAAAAATCGATTTTCATTTTGTAGCTTCAAAGGGCTGTAACTTTTTTTATGAGCATATTTGTACTAAGGTAAGTTAGGTTCAATCGAACTCTTTTTGACTCCAGAATGTATGGTATAATTTATGACCAATCTTTTCGGGACACCCTGTATATTAATAATATAGGTATGCAAAGTCCTTAGATAGTGTGCTACTTTTTTTATAAACAAAATGGCGCCCGAAAATCGTGATTTTTTCAATTATTGCTCTATAACTCCGAATATTTTAACTTTACAACAAAAACACCCAAATAAAAATTCACCGTGATTAAATTCTGCATAGAGACGTGTTTTTCCCGATCTGCTCCGACGAAAATTTTCCTCAGAAAATGCGGGTTTTCCCAACAAAATCTTTAATTTTCAAATAAAGTTTTAGATAAGTAATTATCTACCAATAATTAAATAATTTGGTGACTTAAAAGCCTTCTTGGTGTAGATTATAGTTCCAGAAGCTGGTGAAAATTAAACGAATATTTTAGCAACAATTCAATTGTTAATTCATAATTTACGGTCGCAATAATAACCAAAATAATTATGATACACTGATCAAACTTTGAAATCTTATAAAGATGAGATGCCTATTTAACAGTGTGATGAGATTGTCTCAAAAACAGAACATGGAAATGAAAGGTTAATGATAGAGCAAACCCAAATAGAAAAGGTTAAGACATACAAATATCTAAGAACCTGGGTTGATAACAAAAATGACCAAAGCAAAGAAATTAAAGTCCGAATTGAAACTGCAAAACAAGCATTTATAAAAATGAAGACACTGCTTACAAATAAAGACCTTCAGTTGCCTCTCAGATTGAGGGCTCTAAGATGCTACATATTTTCTATATTGCTATACGGAATGGAAGCTTGGACATTGAAGAGACAACACATAAGAAGAATAGAAGCGTTCGAAATGTGGTGTTACAGAAGAATATTGAAAATTCAGTGGGTTCAAAGGATTACCAATATTGAAGTTCTACGACGTTTAAATAAGGAGTTAGAAATTATAAAAAGTATAAAAACTAGAAAACTGGAATATTTGGGTCACATTACCAGAGGAGAAAAATGTGAGTTGCTGAGAATTATTATGCAAGGAAGGCTCCCAGGAAGAAGAAGCATAGGAAGAAGACGCGTCTCCTGGCTGAGGAACCTTAGAGAATGATTTAACTGTAGTTCATTACAACTATTCAGAGCAGCAGCCAACAAAGTGGCCATAGCCATTATGATATCCAACCTCCGATAGTAGAGGGAACTTTAAGAAGAAGAAGCCTATTTAACATTTTGTCGACAAAATATAATTTTTTTATTTTTTTGCATAATCTTTAAATGTTAAAAAATAGTTATAAACAAATTAACGTTTCTCAGAAAGTTTTTATTATATTATAATTTTAAAAATAGCTAAAATGCGCATTTCAAATATCTTGAAAATGAATGCTTTAACAACCATTTGCAAAAAAGTTATGAAACAGCAAAGTGAACATACGATTACTACGGAGTTTATAATTTTTTTTAATTATTTCAAAGCGTAGAAGTGAGTTTAAAGTACAAGCTATTTATTTACAAAAAAATATCGATTATCAGTTTAATGGTTATATTTTAATTAAAGATTATATATATATTTTTTTGTAATTTTTAGTAGTAGTGGCCGCGCGACGTACACTTTTAATAAATAATGTATGCTGCGTGTCAGTCGCTTCGAGTGAACATTTTAGCTCCGACTCTGTATCAGGCCTACTTTTGCGCTAAAAATTACAAAAAAAAGTATTTTTAATCTTTGATTAAAATATAACCATTGCACTAATTTTTGACATTATTTGTGAGTAATTAGATTGTACCATAGACTCACTTTTAAGCTTTGAAACAATTAAAACAAATTATAAACAACGAAGAAATCGAATATTTACTTTGCTGTTTCATAACTTTTTTTGCAAATGGTTGGAAAAATTTTTTAAAGCATTCATTTTCAAGTCCTATGAAATACGGATTTTAAGAATTTTTTAAAATTATAATATTATAAACAATTTCTGAGAAATGTTAATTTGTTTATAAAAATTTTTTTAAACATTTAAAGATTATGTAAAAAAATGAAAAATTTATATTTTGTCGACAAAATATTAAATAGGCATCACACCTTTATAATCTTTCTAAGTGTGATCAATGTCTCATGATTATGTTGGTTGTTATTGCGACTGTAAATTGTTAATTAACAATTGAATTGTTGCTAAAATATTCATTTCATTTTCACCGGCTTCTGACTTTATAATCTATACCAAGAAAGCTTTTATTTCACCAAGGTATATAATTATTGATAAATAATTACTGGCTCAAAAAATTTATTTGAAAATTCGAGATTTTGTTGGGAAAACCCACATTTTCCAAGGAAAATTTTCGTCGGACCAAATCGGGAAAAACATGCCTCTATGTAGAATTAAATTGGGGTGAATTTTTATTTGAGTGTTTTTGGTGAAGTTAAAATCTTCGGAGTTATAGAGCAATAATTGAAAAAAATAAGATTAGTCGGCGCCATTTTGTTTATAAAAAAAGTAGCACACTATCTGCGGACTTTGCATATCTATATTAATAATATATAGGATCTTATAATTCGATTCCAGCAATAAAATTGCTGGTAAATAACCTTTCTTTGTACTTTACTAATTAGACCAGCGTATTATAACTATTTTTTTTTTCAAAATTTAAAGATTATGCAAAAAATGAAAAATTTATATTTTGTCGATAAAATATTAAATAAGCATCTCATCTTTATAATCTTTATAAATTTGATCAATATATCATGATTATTTTGGTTATTATTGCGATCGTAAATTGTTAATTAACAATTGAATTGTTGCTAAAATATTCGTTTCATTTTCACCGACTTCTAGAATTACAATCTATACCAAGAAATCTTTGATGTCACCAAGTTATTTAATTATTGATTAATAACTACTTACCTAAAACTTTATTTGAAAATTAGAGTTTTTGTTAGGAATACCCGCATTTTCCGAGGAAAATTTTCGTCGGAACAAATCGTGAAAAACATATCTCTATGCAGAATTTAATTGCGGTGAATTTTTATTTGAGTGTTTTTGTTGTAAAGTTAAAATCTTCGGAGTAATAGAGCAATAATTGAAAAAAATACGATTTGTCGGCGCCATTTTGTTTATAAAAAAAATAGCACACTATCTGCGGACTTTGCATACCTATATTATTAATATATAGGATCTTATAATTCGATCCCAGCAATAAAATTGCTCGTAAATAGCTTTTCCATGAATTTTGCTAATTAGGCCAGAGTAAGAGACAACTTTGACTAACACATTCTAATTTTAAAATGTTTTACCCTGACCAGGGATCAAACCACTGGTCAGGGTAAAAACCACCGTCAGAATCCATCGAATCTTGATTCGTTGTACTTAGATAGGAGTAAAGCTAAAAGAAAATTGGAATGAAATATTAAGTGCCTTTCATTTTTTATTAGTTTTACTCCTATGTGAGTACAAGGAATCAAAATTCTTTGGAATTTTATCTAGATGAAGTGACGGGTGGTGGAATACAATCTTAGATTCCCCTAGTCTGCTTTAATCATCGTTCGTTTGACATGCAAATTTTAGATAGCAAGAATTCAGGTGGTCACCAGAAGCGTGATTCCAACGATAGAAGTTGTATAGCCCCAGTACACGTTGGGCCAATCAGTTGGCCCAAGTAGTTGGGCCAACGTGTACAGGACCACTTGGCATGAATTTGCGATTGGCAACGTTGGTCTACAAGCCGAATTTTGTCGGTTTTTCGTGCACAAATTAAAGGATTTTTGGAACTTGCGCGATCTGACAAACAGCTGTTTGGTTATGAACTCGTTGTTGTCGTTGAGTTTAAAATATTTGTTTTCTCACAATACAGTTTATAAGTATTCATTTTAACGTCTTGGTTTTAATATTAATACTTTTTAATTTGCTTTTTAATACTATTTTTAATAAAGCACCGTCATTTGCGCCATTGTTTTTTAATTACCCTTGTTTGGTACGGTTTTATATAATTATTGAATGCGTTATACAAATAATTGCGGTGGCTGCTACAGTCTGCACATCCATATACTTGATGAGACTTTATTTTTTGTTTACCCACTAAGAAAGTTTAATGCAGACTGATAACTCCATTAAAGTGTAATCACCGTTCTTACTTGGCCCAACTCATTGGCCAAGTAGTTGGCCCAACGTGTACTGGAGCCATTAGGTTTTAGGATCTAAGATAATTAATTTTGCTATTATTTTGTTGGACTAGTTTTTAATCTTTTTTCGCCCAACACAAATATAATCTAACAATAATCATTTTATTTCTTTGTTGTAGGTGTTACTCTTTTAGTTATTTCTGCTTTCTGCTAATAGTTTCATCTAATTTACTGTATCTTTTTTTATTGCCGTATTTGTTGTTTTAATGAGGAGCATGTTATTTTTATCTACAAAGTCTTTTATCATAATATATTGTTAATTAAGGCATCAGTTCTATAATATTAATTGAAATTTGCCTCCAATGAAGCCATCGAATTGTTTTGAAACGCCCTTACTTAAAAAAGGCCTTCATTAACGGCATTACTCCAATTCATTAGTGACTACTTATATATATCGGAGGCTGTCTATCCTCTTGAGACAATTTTTTAATTAAGCAACAACAATAAATTTATTTGAGATTTATGCTTCGAGGTGGGCAAGTGCAGTAGAAAGATCATATCTCGGGAAGGAGAGGAGAGACCGATGGTGAAGACTGCTAAAGGGGATAGGGTTAACAGTGGCGTAGGTGTAGATTTGTAGGTAAATACTTTAGGTATCAGGTAATATTAGATTACTTAAAAACATTTATCTTTTTTATTGTGATGCTATCTATCTATCTCTTAGCCTTGTGACATCCAATATTGGACATAGGCCTCCTCTTCGCTCCTCCATCTTTCTCTATCCTGAGCCATGTGCATCCATTTTGAGCTGGCTTGGTGTTTTAGGTCATCTACCCATCTCATATGTGGTCTCCCTCTCTTTCGTTTGTATGTCCATGGTCTCCACTCTGTAATAATTTTATTCCATCTTTCGTCTTTTTGTCTAATCGTATAACCGGCGAATTTCCATTTTAGTTTAGCTGTTTGACGAGTAGCATCTTTAACTTTTGTGATATTTCTTACCCAGGAATTCCTTTTTCTATCTGACAGTCTTACGTTGATCATTTGTCTTTCCATTGCTCTTTGTGTTTTCGCAATTCTGTCCATATTCGCTTTTGTGAACGTCCATATTTGACATCCATATGTAAGGACTGGAAGAATACATTGGTCGTAGATTTTCGTTTTTATATATTGAGGGTATTTTTTATTCTTCAATATGAAGCTGAGCTTACCAAACGAGGCCCACGCTAACTTCGTTCGTCTCTTTATTTCTGCTGTTTGGTTGTCTCTATATTGTGATGCTATATTATGAGTTAAATCCGGATTACGTGCTTTCCTCTTTTTGTGTTCCTATCGGCTTCCGTTGTAATATTTTATTTGCTGTTTTTTCATCTTCTTGTCTCTGGGCATGTCTCAGCCATGACAGTCTTTGACTTTTCACATATTTTACTATAACATATCCTTCATTCAATTCATTTAACCTCGTCATTTCTCCTGATTCTCTATGTGTTGTCTTCCTCTGGCACCGGGTCATATACTAGTCTGGGCTGATTATCGGAGAATAGGCCATTTTTGGGAAAAGTTATTTACCAGCAATTTTATTGCTGGAATCGAATCTTATAATGGTATATATTAATAATATAGGTATACAAAGTCCGCAGATAGTGTGCTACTTTTTTATAAACAAAATGGAGCCCGAAAATCGTGTTTTTCTCAATTTTTGCTCCATAACTCCAAAGATTTTAACTTTACACCAAAAACACCCAAATAAAAATTCGCCGCAATTAAATTCTGCATGGAGACGTGTTTCCGATTTACTTTGACGAAAACTTTCCCCGGAAAAAGCGGGTTTTTCCAACAAAATCTTTAATTTTCAACTAAACTTTTAGATAAGTAGTTGTTAATCAATAATTAAATGACTTGGTAACATAAAAGCCCTTTCCGTATATATTATAATTCCAGAAGCCAATGGAAATTGAATGAACAGTTTAGCAACAATTGAAATGTTAATTAAAAAATTACGGTCGCTATAATAACGACAATAATTATGATGCATAAGAATATTTATGATTTTCTCATAAAAAGACACTATATCTATCTAATGTACTTTAAAGAATTGAAATTGGACTATTTAAGCGGCCTCAGGAATATTTTAAAGTTTTAAACAATTTTTTGGCTTATAAACAAATAGAATATCTCGGGAAATATTAAACTAAATTAAATTATGAAAGCAGTATTCGAAAGATAGCCGCAGGATGCTTCTTTTAAAAGAGAAAACTAATTATGACGAGTGGTTCCTGACATACAACCGGTCAAAGTTGACCGAAATTTACGGCAAAGATATAAACAATAGGATCATAATTTTCAAACCATCACCTTTTTATTTTTGTCCTCTTTCTCCACACCAATTTTCATATCTTTAAAGTCCTCGTAACATGTATTAATATAATAAAAACTATCGATAATACGTGTGAAAATTGCCAAAAATAGCAAAATTACAATCAAAAATTAGGTTGGAGAAAATGTAACCCTCAAAGTTCAAAATCGGTATACGTTAAAACAATGCATTTTCTCGGCTTCCCATGGAGCAATTCCCTTCATTCTTTTTTTGTTCCCAAGTAACTCGAGTAGAGCCATCAAACTAACGCATTATTAAATGTCAAACTTGCTTTTGTTTTGTTATAATAAATTTATTTATTTATTATAACACAATATTATATAATTGGAAAGAAATCCTTTGTAAAAGGTATAAAATTTTTTTATTAAAAATCCCTTACAAGGGCTACATCACAACAAAACGTTTTCGATTTTTATAAAAAATCATCATCAGTGTTCGATAAACTGGATGCTAGCTGAGCCACAAAAGAAAAATATCTGGGTAAAAACCCTTTACATAAAATATAGATGCCTTAAAAGTGCATACTTCAAGAAAAAGGTGTGTGATGGTCACATGGCAAACAGGATAATGCCCTAAGGTAAGGTATACAGGTTTCCCAACACGTGGGATCCAAATTGAGTTGATCATATTTCAATGACTTAATGGCAATTAATAATTATTAGTTGCCATTAAGTCATTGAAATGTGATCAACTCAATTTGGATCCCACGTGTTGGGAAACCTGTATACCTTACCTTAGGGCATTATCCTGTTTGCCATGTGACCATCACACACCTTTTTCTTGAAGTATGCACTTTTAAGGCATCTATATTTTATGTAAAGGGTTTTTACCCAGATATTTTTCTTTTGTGGCTCAGCTAGCATCCAGTTTATCGAACACTGATGATGATTTTTTATAAAAATCGAAAACGTTTTGTTGTGATGTAACCCTTTTAAGGAATTTTTAATAAAAAAAATTTATACCTTTTACAAAGGATTTCTTTCCAATTTTGTGATTGATGGTATACAGCCAACTACAGGAAAACTTTTTCTTTTCCTTGTGGACATTATTATAATTTGTTTAAATAAAAATTGTTTAAATAATTATACAGCTTTTAAATGAGAATATTTATATTTTTACCGTTAAAAGGTACACTTGTAGTAAGTTTATCTAAAAAAAAGCCTACAACTGGAAAAAATATGTAATTTTCTGTTCTTATAAATAAATTAATCTATTATAACAAAACAAAAGTAAGTTTGACATTTAATAATGCGTTAGTTCGATGGCTCTACTCGAGTTATAAGGGAACAAAAAAATAATGAAGGAAATTGCTCCATGGGAAGCCGAGAAAATGCATTTTGTTAACGTATACCGATTTTGAACTTTGAGGGTTACATTTTGTCCAACCTAATTTTTGATTGGAATTTTGCTATTTTTGGCAATTTTCACACGTATTATCGATAGTCTTTATTATAATAATATATGTTATGAGGATTTTAAAGATATGAAAATTGGTGCGGAGAAAGAGGACAAAAATAGAAAGGTGATGGTTTGAAAATTATGATCCTATTATTTATATCTTTGCTGTAAATTCCGGTCAATTTTGACCGGTTGTATCTCAGGAACCACTCGTCATAATTAAACGTTTTTTCTTTTAAAAGAAGCGTCCTGCCGCTGTTTTTCATAATTTAATTTAGTTTAATATTTCCCGAGATATTCTATTTGTTTATAAACCAAAAAATTGTTTATAATTTTAAAATATTCCCGAGGGCGCTTAAATAGTCCAATTTCAATTCTGCAAAGTACATTAGATAGGTATAGTATCTTTTTATGAAAAAATCATAGGTATTCTTATGCGTCATAATTATTGTCGTTATTATAGCGACCGTAAATTTTCAATTAACATTTTAATTGTTGCTAAACTGTTCATTCAATTTCCATAGACTTCTGGAATTATAATATATACGGAAAAGGCTTTTACGTTACCAAGTTATTTAATTATTGATTAACAACTACTTATCTAAAAGTTTAGTTGAAAATTAAAGATTTTGTTGGAAAAACCCGCTTTTTCCGGGGAAAGTTTTCGTCGAAGTAAATCGGAAAAAACACGTCTCTATGAAGAATTTAACTGCGGTGAATTTTTATTTGGGTATTTTTGGTCTAAAGTTAAAATCTTTGGAGTTATAGAGCAAAAATTGAAAAAAAACACGATTTTCGGGCGCCATTTTGTTTATAAAAAAAGTAGCACACTATCTGCGGACTTTGCATATCTATATTATTAATACATACAATAATAAGATTCGATTCCAGCAATAAAATTGCTGGTAAATAACTTTTCCTTGTATTTTGCTAATTAGCCCAGAGTATACCTTTTTCAGCATCTTTCGCTTGAATATCCTGACTGCTTGTCTTACTTCTTCTTCTTCTTCTTTTGGTGTCTATTCGTTTCGAATATTGGCGATCATTCTGGCTATAATTATTTTATTAACTGATGCTTTAAATAGATTAGTTGTTGTTGTGGAGAACCATTTTCTCGGGTTCTTTAACCATGATATTCTTCTTCTTCCAACTCATCGCTTTCCGAATACTTTTCTTTGAAGTATTACCTTCAGTAATCTGTATTTAGTGCCGTTTCTCATTATGTGTCCGAGATATTCTAACTGTCTCCTTTTAATGGTATCATCACCTCTCTTTCTTTCCCCATTCTTCGTAATACGGTCTCGTTGGTTACCTTGTCCGTCCATGATATCCCTAGGATTCGCCTGTATAGCCACATCTCGAAGGCTTCAAGTTTTTTTTCCATTGCTTCAGTGAGTGTCCAGGATTCAACTCTGTAATACAATATTGAGAATATATAACATCGTAGGAGCCTTATTCTTATCTCCAGATTAAGGTTGTGGCTTTTAAAAAGTTTGGCCATGTTATTGAATGGTCTTTTTTTTGGACTGGGTGTAATTCGTTTTTCTTTCCAGATCTTTAGGATTTCTTCTACGTTTATATATCAGTAAATAATTATTTCGGATAAAACGTCAACTTAGGTACTCCATTGCTTAAATTTAGTTCTGCCGTTATACATTTAGGTCCTGATGCCTTATTGTTTTTCATGAATTTTAGTGCTTTTTCTATCCTCTCTACTTTAACATTCATATATTATATAGGGTGAGGCAGATAAAGGGCCTATTAGAAATATCTCCAGAACTAAAGGCAACTGAATTATGAAAATTGGAACAAGTGGGTTTTGAAGACTGATCTATTTAATGAAAATATTTTCATCTACTTGCTTATTACTTCGTTTTTTTAAATGGGACACCCTCTATATTTTTACATTTTTTGATTCTCCTCGATATCTTCTTTCTTAAAATATAAGGTTTTATAACATTATACAGGGTAGGTTAAAAGATAATTACGTTTTCTTATTAATTTCGTAGCAATATTCACACCCTGTAGGATTGTAGTAGTTTGACATAATAAACTCTAGTTATGTTCAAATGATTTTTAATATAATCTACTATTGCTAACAATTGTTGGTATAGCTAAACTTTAATTTTAATATACAGGGTGGGTCGAAACTCGGAATGAGTATTTTCTGAGTTTTCTTAAATGGAACACCCTATATTTTAGTATTGCAATGAAATGATATTTCACGGTACTTTTTTATTTCTTAAGCATTCTCTATACCTAACTGGTATACTCTATACCTAACAATTTAAACTTCGATGGTATTTTGATAGCTCAACCATTATTGGCAATTTTAAGTATCAGTCTAGATTAATATGTATTTATTTCCAAAAAATTATTTGTGATTGAATATTTTCACGGCCAACCTAATACAATTTCACATATTTTGTGTTGCAATTAATGTTTGGCTTGAATCACCAATAACTTACAAATTAAAGCAGTTAGGTATAAGGAATGCTTAAGAAATTACAAAGTACCATAAAATAGCATTTCATTACAATACTAAAATACTCGTTCCATTTAAGAAAACTCAGAAAATACTCATTCCGAGTTTCGACCAACCCTGTATACTAAAATGAAAAGTTTAACTATACCAATAATTCCTAACAATATTGGACTATATTAAAAATCATTTGAAAATAAACAGAGTCTATTATGTCAAACTACTACAATCCTACAGGGTGTGAATGTTGCTGCGAAATTAATAAGAAAACGTAATTATCTTTTAAACTACCCTGTATAATATTACAAAACCTTATATTTAAAGAAAGAAGACATCGAGGAAAATCCAAAAATGTAAAAATATATAGGGTGTCCCATTTAAAAAAACGAAGTTACAATCAACTTCCGGTATAACCGGAAGTAGCTAAAAAATATGTTCATTAAATAGTTCACACCTCAAAAGCCCTATATTCCAATGTTCATGATTTTCTTACTTTTAGTTCTCGAGATATTTCTAATAGGCCCTTTATCTGCCTCACCCTGTATATATTCCTTGAACGGCAACACATAGGAGATAATAAAGAATACTTTTCTCTATTTTCTATAGGGGATTCCTATTTGAGTAGTGTCACTCAACGAGAACAGTTTTACTCGGTATATCTGATATTCTTGTCCAGGACATTTTCTTCTTTTGTTTGTAAATATCTTTGAATTTTCAGGAGTGCAGATACGCTTCTTAGACTTCTATCTTTTATTTGTCTTTGAAACCATACCTACAACCATACAAATTACTCAAACAAAATAATACACAACAAAGGACAATGTGATATCCCTAGGAGAATAGTCATCATCATAATTGGGTTCTACAACCCCTGGTAGATCTTGGCCTGTTCTAAATTTAGAATGTAGAATAATGTAGAATGATTAAATAAAAGGACTCTTTATACTATATACAAGACGAGACACAGTCACAACACAAAGACTAAAATTATTGTAACTGGAAACAACAGAGATGAAAGAACTTGAAAAATTATAACCACATGAATAACCACTTGAATAACCACATAATCAGAATTGGTGAGTCATATGTTGCTAAAATAGCAAGAGATAAATCACCAATCAGTAGAAGAAGAAAAGGCCGACCGCGCAAAATATTTTATGACAACCTTCTATAGAGGTATCACTCCGCCAATGAACAAGCAGAATTGCTATAAAGAGGATAAAGAAGATGAAAAAGAAGACTCTCTTTTTTGTTTTCTGGCATTGGTTTATAACGTTTATGGCCACGTAATTGTAGTAATAGTAATACCTATACTGAAGTAATGTGTAGTGTGTGTGTTGAGTAAATGTCTTGTTACTTAGTAAAGTCGACTTCATTGTGTTTACAAAGAGACGCTTATTGAATCCGGACGTCTGGGGTGCCTCAGGCAAAAGGACTCTTAAATGTGGGTATTTTTAACATATCACATTTTTTCCTTTTAAAGAATAATTGATGTCATATCTGGGGACACTGTTGGCGATACAAGTTTTTAATATACTTAATTGAATAGTTTTAACAAATATTTTTCTCTTGTCTTGTGCTTTTTAGTAAAGCTGTTTGCATATTTATTTAATATTTAAATAGTATTTAGATAGTATTTAATAATAAAATTAGCAGTACCCCCATTTTTCGCCCAACATCTCGCCACTGATATTGAAGACACCCGGGGCGCTAATTTGTAGTGCTTCGACATCGGAATCTGAAGATCTGTTCTTGCAGAGAGAAGGGCACACCTTGATCTTCAACTTCTGTCGATTGATGGATAACCATCGATTGAAATCATCTGGAAAATAATAATAATAAAAAATGTGAAGTAGCAATTTCAGAATATGAATATAATTTACAGTCATTGTGGCTAAGTATTATGTTTTGGCATTGATGGGAGCTAATATGTTGGTTTTATGTTTAAAGATTATTAGCGACTCTTAATAGAGGGCCCTCTTAGCTGTAATTATATTTAAAATGTATGTATAGTAACATGTAGTTGCATGTAGTAATAGCAAAATAATTACTTTTTTGCAATAATTGCTTCAGAAATAAATAATACAAAAAAATTCAACCAAATACTTGTTTGACATGTGATCTGAAACACAGTTTTTTATCAAATAAAAATAATAATATATTAATATAATAATGCAGTATCAACCATCTTTAAAAGCATAAAAAATGCTCTTTTTGATATGTAAACCTCTACATAGGCGACATCTAATGAGATTCTTCAGCTCTTTAGACAGACTCAAGGAAGACTCTTCAGGAAGACCCAAACCAGAATCTGACAAATCCAGACTAGAAGCAAAATTGGTATAGTCTGTTCGCTAAACTCAGACGCAACTTTCTAGATATTTTAGTCGGTACTTTTGCCAATTTTAGTAAAATTGGCAAAAAATAATTACTAAATAGTTAATAATCACTAAATAGTTAGTAATTTTGCCAATTTTTGCAAAATTGGCAAAAAACAAAAAAATTATCGACTAAAATATCTAGCCAGTTGCGTCTGAGTTTAGCGAACCGACTATAGGTGAGTTAACAAATACGGCAAGGTCGGATGACTGCATGTGCATAACCATCTGCGTCAAAAACGATTGAGTGTTTTAAAACCCGAGGTGGATAACATATCATCTTCATTTATCTTCTTTCGTAAAGCCTTGCTAAATATCAATTGAAGTGGTCTGGCAAGGAGGGCAAAATTTTATACAACGATAAGTGGAAGCACCAGGACACCTGGATATAACTGAGTTACCTAATTAAATTTATAGGAATTTCTTTGACAATGTTAAGTACAAACAGCTACTGGAATTTTTTTTTGAAAGATTTACTGGAAGTTGAACATTGATTGTGCAAGAGTCAATTGGCAAGAATACAACTCGAAGGATCCATGTCAAAGGAAATAAATATTCAGAAGTGTGTACGACAGGGATGTATTCTACCGTCAATGCTATTCAGTTTATATACTGAATATATTTTCCGTGAAGCATTGGAAGATGCGTCGATAAACGTGGAAAAATGATAATTGGAATTCTTTTCAACATCAGATATGGTGGTGATACAGCTATAATAGCCAACAATTTGTGAGACCTAAAGAGACGCTACATGTAGCAAAAATGAAATGGAGATGGGTAGGTCATGTGACAAGAACACCGAATGACAGGTGGATTAGAAGATTATTGGAATGGCGACTACGGGTAGATAAACAGCCGACCACTAACGCATTGGAGTGACGATATAAAGAGAACTGCCAACTGTCTGGAACTGGATGATGGTAGCTAAGACAAGAAGACGTGGAGAAACTTAGAGGAGATCTATGTTCAGCAGTGGACAATAACACGTCTTCAGAAGTTCAAGATATTAGATCCGTAAATATTTAAAAATATCCAGATGTTTTCGCCGACGTTGGGAATCGAACCCCAGTATTCTGCTTGAAAGTCAGACAATCTACCGTCTGATCTATCCAGCCTATCAGTGTTCTGTACAATTCACTATAAAATTTTAATAAATCTCGTTTTACAAATAGAAAGTGAGATGTGTAGATAAAATCGTTGTCTGGAACGCAATTCTAACAAGGGTGTATCTCGACCTTCTATGGGGAGTGTGAAGGGGTAAGTTTTGAATATTCAAAGCTATATTGATAACTGCCTTTGCAAATTGCTTCAGTTGGTCCGTGAACATCATGCTAATAACGATATTATATTTTGGCTAGACCTATCATCTTGTCATTACTCAACATATACCCAAAACTGGCTTTGACAACATCAAATATCTTTTGTTCCCAAAGACAATAATCCTTTAAACCAGGCGCAGGTTCTCCCAATTGGGATTTTTGAGTTTTACTATCTAGAGAGATTTATTCAAAGAGGCTGGAATGCTTCAGATAAAGAACAATATTATGACTGATCGGAATTTTTTCCAGGACTTCATGGGAGACACTCGAAGAAATTAATCTCTGATATAGAGCAGAACTGCCACTTCACTCAGTTTGATAGTTTAGTTTCGTCAAGTACTGTATTGTTATTTATGATTACTATTTAATGTTGAAATAAATTTCTTATTTAAAAAAATACTACAAATATTTTGTGCGAAAACTTAAATACAGCGTTTACTTTCGGTACTCTTAATTTTGATGATCTCAGCATACTTTAGAAGTTTAGCAGTATTTTTGAAACCATTTTTAAAGTATGTATATTTAAATGCTTCATTCATTCTTGAACATAGACGTATGATTGCAAATATTTTGCAGTACATTGCTCCATAAACTCAGTAAAGTTGCTATTTACAGCATTTCTGTAACATTGTTCGGCTCCTAATTGAACCACTTAGTAAACTGCCCCAGATAACGTTTTTATCACAATTATCCCGTTTAATATAAGTGCACGTCATATTTCTTGTGATGTTCTTCATGTTTTCCTAACTGGCAGAAATTTACCTGCCAATAATGATACTAGTACATTTACATTTATATTGACTAGAAAGTCGGTAAGAGACTAAAATTACCCATTTTGTGGTTTGCTTATGCTATAAATATAATCTAAAATTGATGCCCGCGAGGGACGAAACGTAGCCGAGGAGCAATTACCATTTAGCTTTCACACACCTCTCGTTCTCACTCTTTTTATCATATCACTAGAATTCGATTAGATTTATTATCGAAGTGTTGCATGTAAGTCAGGTTATTTTCGACACGGCGCGGCGCATTGAACGACTTGGAACAAATAATAATTGCTTTTTTCTCCAAGCGTATTATAATGGGAATATTTTTTCTACAACCACTACTCAAAGTGCACTTTTCTGCACGGTTTTATGTTAGCAAACTTGATATTTTCTCACAGTATAAGATATTTGACATTAGTGTGCAGAAAAGTGACGTTTCTGTGCCGCAAAGTGACGTTTCTGTGCCGCAAAGTTCTTTTCTGCACAGTTGACTACCTCATTCTGAGTAACGTTATATTCTGTTTACATCCGTGGTTAAACTTTAGACAAATATATAACCTATAAGACAATTATTATATTTAACTATAGCATAGAAACTAAATTATGGATGTTACAACTGTTTTATTTTACAATTTTATTCTTATTAAACATTTTATAATTATCAAATAACCAATAAGGATTTAGCAACCTGTGCAAGAGACGTCGAATGAAGTAGGTTTTGTGTATATCCTTGACTGCATAAATATGATGTCAATAATGTGTAATAATTGTTTAAATTTAAACAAATTAAGGCAGTGCATTAATTTTTTAACTGATTTCTGTGCAATCTATTTAGGTATAAGGAATTTAAATTGATTAGTAGGTATTAATTAAATACAGTTTAAAATTTATCACATAGGTGCTATTATAATTAATCGTCGTTTGGAAATTGTGATTTTTATTTTTAGGAAAAACTGTGCTTGTAGAAAAAGTATAGTGTGAAACACGTGCAGAAAGGTAATTTCTCACTCGTTTGAATTGCGGCACTCGCTTGCGCTCGTACCGCAACTTTTCAAACTCGTGAGAAATTAGTACCTTTCTGCACTTGTTGCACAATATACTATTACTCATAAAGCAAATAGAAGAACTACACTTTGTTGTGAAGTTCATCATCATCATTGGCTCGACAGCCCTTTCTGGGTCTTGGCCTATTCCAGGATTCTTCTCCACTCTGATCTGTTTCGTGCTTTTTTTCTCCAGTTTTTTATTTTTAAGGTTTTTATATCATTTTCTATTTGTTCTAAATATCTCAGCTTCGGTCTTCCTCTTGTTCTTTTTCCTACTGGCATCTGTTTGAATATTTTGTTTGGTATTTCGCCTTCTTCCATTCTTTCTACATGTCCCATCCAACGCAGCCGTCCTATTTTAATGAATGTCATGATATCTGGATCCTGGTATATTTCGTATAGTTCAAAGTTGTACCTTCTTCGCCAAATTCCATTTTCTTTTGTGCCCTTATATATGTGTCGCAAGATTTTTCTTTCAAAGGTGGCTAGCAATGTTTCCTCTCTTTTAGTGAGTGTCCAGGTTTCTGAGCCGTATGTGAGTACCGGTCTTATTAGGGTTTTGTATATTTGGCATGTTGTTTTCCTTGCGACGTTGTCTGATCTTAGTTGCCGAATTAAGCCATGATAACTTTTATTGGCAATAAATATTCGCCTCTTCACTTCCTCTGCTACGTTATTATCAGATGTGACTAGGGATCCCAAGTATGTAAAGTTTTTTACCCCCTCAATGTTGTATTCTCCTATTGTTATATTTTGTGGCTGCCTTATTTCTGTGTTTTTACTTACCTGCATTGTTGTGAAGTTACTTTTAGTTTATTATACAACATAACTCCATAGGTATCATTTTTTAAAGTGAAAAATTCTTTAGCGACGTTGTGCATAGCGGTCGCCAACTTCTTGAAAATTTCAAGATCTTGTCTTGATCTTGTCTTGATTTCAAGACAAGATCAAGACAAGAAGCAATTTTAGATTTCAAGACAAGACAAGAAATTTTATATCAATATCAATATTTCTTGTCAAGAAAACAACAAATCTCCATAAGCCATGAATTAAGGCAGATAATCCTTCTGATGAAGTCAACGCCTAGCCGATTTCTTGGCTTTGTTATTCTTGATGTTGCTCTTGAAAATATCCTTTCCGCAGGTACAGATGTTGCTGGCGTTCTGAGAAAATCGTTGGCCATTTTCTATAATGACGGGTAGATATTTTCGTGTCTTCTCCGCCAATCAAGTATATTTTCAGAATCTTCTGACCTAGATGATGAGAAGATTTCTTGTCAAAAAAACAACAAATCTCCATAAGCCATGAATTAAGGCAGATAATCCTTCTGATGGAGTCAACGCCTAGCCGATTTCTTGGCTTTGTTATTCTTGATGTTGCTCTTGAAAATATCCTTTCCGTAGGTACAGATGTTGCTGGCGTTCTGAGAAAATCCTTGGCCATTTTCTATAATGACGGGTAGATATTTTCGTGTCTTCTTTGCCAATCAAGTATATTTTCAGAATCTTCTGACCTAGATGATGAGAAGATTTCTTGTCAAGAAAACAACAAATCTCCATAAGCCATGAATTAAGGCAGATAATCCTTCTGATGGAGTCAACGCCTAGCCGATTTCTTGGCTTTGTTATTCTTGATGTTGCTCTTGAAAATATCCTTTCCGCAGGTACAGATGTTGCTGGCGTTCTGAGAAAATCCTTGGCCATTTTCTATAATGACGGGTAGATATTTTCGTGTCTTCTCCGCCAATCAAGTATATTTTCAGAATCTTCTGACCTAGATGATGAGAAGATTTCTTGTCAAAAAAACAACAAATCTCCATAAGCCATGAATTAAGGCAGATAATCCTTCTGATGGAGTCAACGCCTAGCCGATTTCTTGGCTTTGTTATTCTTGATGTTGCTCTTGAAAATATCCTTTCCGCAGGTACAGATGTTGCTGGCGTTCTGAGAAAATCCTTGGCCATTTTCTGTAATGACGGGTAGATATTTTCGTGTCTTCTCCGCCAATCAAGTATATTTTCAGAATCTTCTGACCTTTTTTTTTGGATTGAGGTGGAACGCTCTTAGCAGACTAGGGAAGGTGTCCCTAGTACTGTTGGACTCGGACAGGAGAGGAGAACACGCTGGGCCCCACAGACCAGAGTATGGTTCATGGGCCCCGCGTGCCCCCCATAACCAGCCGCCTACCAACTAAAACCACCCCCTCTTCCGACTCGGAACATCCCTGGACGTGTTCATTAGTGAACGATACATAGGGATATTCCGCGCGGTCTGTAAGTAGGTCCCAAGAAGATTTGCATAAGCCCTGCTATGCTATCCTCACCTTCCTAAGAGCGGATAGGAGGATAGGGGGGATCTTTAAGTGACGTGTTGAATTGAAAATAAAGATAAAGTAGGGGTTGAGGTCATGTGTATCTATGTACGATATTACTAAATCTTATTCTTAACGTAAGATAAGGGAATAGGGGTATATCTCTGTATACGATGTTTGTAAATCTTACTGAGAAGAGTGTTGTTCTTTTTGTATTTTTTTTTAATTTCTTTTATTTTTCTATTTTTTTTTATTTTTTACTGTTATTTTTATTTTTATTTTTATTTTTATTTTTTTATTTTTATTTTTTTTATTTTTATTTTTTTTTATTTTTTTTTCAGAATCTTCTGACCTAGATGATGAGAAGATGAAATACATGACTTTCATCAGCTCATTTAAATATTTTTCAATTTTATACTTCCAAGATTGTAAGTCATCATTATCAGCTTTCTTAAATAGGAAATAAGAAATATATAATTCAAAAAAAGAACTATACAGTGTATCCAATTAGTTTTGTTATAGTGTTTCAGTATTTTATCTCTCGCAGCTTGAATGCAGTAAATTAATTGCTAACCAGTAGAGTCTCTATCAATTTTATTATTAAGTTCATGGGCCCATATTTCCAGTTTGTATAAAAGTAAAATAACTCCAATTACCACCAATGGGAGTGTGCAATATTTTTCCATGCAATAAAATTCGAGAATTGCAGAAAATGTTTTAAAGCTTCTCAGATACTGACAAAATTTACTGATCAGAACCATTCTTTATCTAATAGTCCATTCTTTCACGGTTTTTGCTCTAAATTTTAAAGAACCGCTTGGATTGACATGAAATTTGGCATACGTATAGCTTACATGTCAAAGAAAAAAGTGATATTGTGACGATGTGTGCTTTTGCCCTGGGGGTGACTTTCACCCCCTCTTGAGGGTGAAAAAATATATGTCCAAAATAAGTCCGGAAATGGGTAAACTGACTAATTTTAAGTAACTTTTGTTCTATAGAGCTTTTTCGCCAAGTCAACACTTTTCGAGTTATTTGCGAGTGAATATGTTCATTTTTCAACAAAATAACCACATTTTTAGACGGTTTTTCGCAAATAACTCAAAAAGTAAGTATTTTTTCGAAAAAAAACTTTCTTAGCAAAAATATAGCTTATAAAAAAGTAAAAAAAATGGTGTACGCGTTAGGTCTCTGGATCTCGTAGAACCAGAGTTATAGCCAATGAAAAATAGTTTCATATTCACCAAATTTCAAATAGAATATTTCGACGTGAAATATCCAAAAAATTAAGCACTTTTTGGGGAAAACCCATTATAACTTTTTTAAAGTGTTTAAAAAAAGATTTATTTCTGTTTTTACAAAAAGTTTCTAGCATTAAATTTAAGCAAGTTACGCTCAAAATAAAGTTGGTCCCTTTTGTTTTTGCAAAAAAAAAATCGGGGAGACCACCCCCTAATTAGCAATTACCGCTCCACAAATTATTGTACTTATGTTGTGTTTATATGATCTGTAAGTTTCATCGATTCAAAGTGCTTATTTTTGAAAAAATTTGGTTTTAAAGTAAAATTTTTAAAAATTTAAATTTTGAAAAACATGCTTTTTTTTCAAATAACTTAAAAATGCTAGAGATACCAAAAATGTCGAAAAACAAATAAAAGTCAGATTTGCTTTTCTGAATATCATGTATGTTTTTGTTTTTCTGTTAGACAAAAATTGATTAAGATTTGGTGTTTCTAAATTTGCATACATTCGTGATCAGTGACTCGTTCAACCTCTTTTAACTACAGCCCTTTCAATAATAAGGACTTTGAACCGATGAAATTTACAGATCATATAAACAATACATACACGAATCAAGAAACTTGTGAAGTCGTAACGATTAAGTTTATTTAAGATACTAATTAGGGGGCGATTTTCTCGATTTTTTTACCAAAACCAAAAGGGACTAACTTTATTTTGAGCGTAACTTGTTTAATTTTGATGCTAAAATTTTTTTTATAAAACAAAAATGAATCTTTTCTTAAACACTTTAAATAAGTTGTAATGAGTTTTCCCTGAAATGTGCTTCATTTTGTTTATTTCACGGTAAAGTATTAAATTCGGAATTTGACGAATATGAACCTATTTTTCATTAGCTATAACTCTGCTTCTACTAGGTGTAGAGACGTGATATATACACCATTTTTTAAAAAAATTTACAGGCTATATTTTTGATAAAAATGTTTTTTCGACAAAATACTTACTATTTGAGTTATTTGCGAAAAACTGTCTAAAAGCGTGCTTATTTTGTTGAAAAAATGAACATATTCACTGCCAAATAACCCGAAAAGTATTGACTTAGTGAAAAAACTCTATAGAACAAAAGTTACTTAAAATTAGCCAGTTTATCAATTTCCTGACTTTCTTTGGACGAATATTTTTTCGCCCCCAAGATGGGGTGAAAACCACCCCCACGGCAAAAGCACATATCGGCACAATATCACTTTTTTTCTTTGACTTGTTAGCTATGTGTATGCCAAATTTCAGGTCAATCCAAGCGGTTCTTTAAAATTTAGAGATTTTGCAATATTTTACCGTTAAAGAACGGACTATAATATTTTGCAATTATTTAGATTTTCGTTGTTGTCGCAAAATATAGTTAAAGCGTTTTTACTAGTGATGTAACGAATATTCGTATTCGCATTCGCATTCGCGAATATTCGCATGTTTTTGCATATTCGCATTCGCATCCGCATTCGCAAAATTTGTGCGAATGTTTTGCGAATATGAAAACCAGAAAAAAATAATTTTAAAATAATATTAGGTTAATAAAATCAAAATCTATTCATCTTTTTTTATTAAGAAAGGGTAACTTAACCTCAAACATGCAGCTACTCTCAAATGGAAATATGCAGGACACAACAGCACACAAAGAGACGGAAGATGGAAGACAAAGACGAATGAAGACTCACTGAAAACCTTAGGACTACAAAAGAGAAAGGGGCAGACCACAGACGAGATGGTCGGATGACCTAAAAAGATACACAGGGACTAGAGTGGAAAAATAAGGCCTACGTTCAACTTTGGACAAATGAAGGGCAATAGATAGATAGAACTTAACCTTGTATAATCACATTATCAGCCTTCACTTTTTTTTATTATTTGGTATTATGTAATAAAGCTTAAGATTCAGATTGATTTACACTAAATATCAATTAACTTTTCATTACAAATTTAGGAAACATTACAAAAATAGAAACAAATTTAATAAAAACTGAATATTCGCATTCGCATCCGCATTCGCGAATGTCGGTAGCAGATATTCGCATTCGCATTCGTATTCGCGAATGTTCAAAAAATGACATTCGTTACATCACTAGTTTTTACACTTATACCCCATGTTAGCATCTCCAAAGTTGAAGGTTATCTTGTAGGCACATCTAATTTTGGCATAGTCACCTTACAATTGATGGCCCCGTACGTAAGCACTGTTAAGTTTAAGTTGCATTTGCACTGAGTTTTTAATTTTTTTGACAAGGTATTTAATTTTACTAACAGGGAGTTGAAATCTAAGTATCACTCGTATCATTTTCTACTTCGATCGCATCCTCCAAATAATCAAATCTTTTTTGATGTCTAAACTGTTTCGATTTGGCTCAAAAATTTTATGAAATCCTGGACAGCTAAGTTTAGAATATGTTCGAAACATACAAAATGCTTATTTTAAGCATGCAATTACACATCAATTTGGGTTCGTCAGGAAACAAATGCAGATTGGGGACTCCCCCCAGTGACAGTGGAGGCCATGTTAGTACGAAACGCAATAACAATTTCACCAAGGAATCACCGGACCGAGTAATCAAGAAATTTCAAGATGAAAAAAGACTAAGTTTTCACTCTAATGGCATATAAAACAACATAATGCTATTCTACATCCCACCAGAATGAAAACAATGGGAACCTTCTCTGGTTACACCTCCGAGGCTTCTACAATTTGCAAGCCATACGGATGCTGAGACTAAGGAAGATGAGGGAATTCTACAATTTACAATTCACGTCCCATCTGCTCAGCGCGGTAAAGTTCCAACGAGAATGGTTCCCTTCATACTCCACACAGAGTAAATGTAAATCAAAAATGAATAACCATTTACAATTTCGTTGCAAAACGAAAACACAGCCGAACCATATTCTAGTCCAATCAGAGAGTGCTGCGCACCCCTACCGGTTTCGAAACTTATTAGTCTCTCATCAGGAGGCACATATGCTGCTCTCCCTGATCCAACCAAAACAAACCCCAGCGTGCAGTCCCGGATTGCAACGAACGAAATGGCATATTTCAAGATCTTGAAATTTTTTTAGTCAAGACAAGATATCAGATATCAAGAAAACGTCAAGACAAGATTTTTTTAAATTTCTTGATTTTTCTTAAGACCAGACAAGAAGTTGTTGTCAAGACAAGAATTCTTCTCTTGTCGACCCCTAGTTGTGCATTATTTTTGGATGGGGAAAAAGGATTGAACTCGCGACCGTCATCGCTACGGTGAGATATTAGTAATTTATATACTATAGGTTGAGTTGCGTATGTATAAGTTCGACCGAAGTTATAATGGTTGGAGGGGGGATAAATTGTGTACGCGAAAGCTCTTGCGAAGCAAGCGCCTGAGAAGCCACTTTATCCCTACTCCAATAATTATAACTGATAAGTGTTTAAAGTATTTTTAACCGAAGCATGGACGTACAAGTCCTTTTTCTCGATTTTATTAGGATGATATTCGATCAAGCATTTTCCGATAGTTTCTGTATATTTTGTATAGAACTTCTATTACTGACACTGTCACTAGAACTCATTTCGCAAAGATGTGAGGCTAGGAGTGCAGCAAATGTTCCTAGCATCATTTCTTCTGTAGGTATTCTCTCCTCTAGTGGTTCCTGAAGAGTTGTAGGTATATCTGCGGGAAATAAGAGATACAAGCTAGGTCATAGTACGCTACCCTGCGGTACGCCGGCTTTGATCGAATAGAGTGTGGAAGTTGCATCTTGATATTTAATGAAGTAACACATACCTGACAAATATGACTCAAGAAGAATGTAAAAGTTGTGCGGTAATGTCCTTTTTAGCTTGCCTAGGAGGCTTGCATGCCATTTTTCTTCTTCTTGTAGTGCCTATCCGTTTCGGATGTTGGCGATCATCATGGCAATCTGTACTTTGTGCACGTACCCCGTTGAACCACGTACGTAGATTTTTCAGCCAGGAAATCCTTCGCCTTCCTGATCCTCGCTCTCCTTCTACTTTTTCTTGCAAGATTAGTTGCGGTAGTCCATATCTTTCACCGTATCATGCCATCATCATCATCATCATCATTTGGCTCTACAACTCTATGTGAGTCTTGGCCGCGTTTACTATTTCCCTCCATTGTTGTCGGTCCTGAGCAGCTATTTCCTATTGCTGTACTCCTATTTTGCGAAGATCACTGGCTACTGCGTCCTTCCATCTCTTTCTTGGGCGACCAACTGACCTTTTTCCATCGGGCCTTTCCCAGAATGTGGCGTTCAGAAGTCTTTCGTCACTTGATCTTAACACGTGACCCGCCCATCGTATTCTGTTTGCTTTAATGTAGCGTACTATGTTTTCATCTCCATATATTGTTTGGAGTTCATCATTGTGTCTTCTTCTCCGTTCTCCTGTTGTCTCTTATCTGCAAGGCCCATAGATAGTCTGCAGTATCTTTCTTTCAAGTACCAGTAATTTTGTCGTTTCCCGCTGATTCAGAGCCCATGTTTCGCTTCCATACGTTATTGTGGGACGAATTATTGTCTTATATACTCTTATTTTTGCTGGTCTTGAGAGTATATTTGACTTAAGTAGGGTCCTTAATGAGTAATATTCCCTGATTTCTGCAATGATCCTGGCTGCCACGTCCTTTTCATATTTATTTTCAGATGTTATGTTCGCTCCCAGGTACTTAAATTCTTTGACGACTTCAAAATTGTATTCATTGTACGTTTTGTCTAACCCTTGGTCTTGGGTTCTTCGTAACCACCATGTACTTGGTCTTGTCCTCGTTGACCTTAAGACCAACTTCCTTAGCTCCGTTCCCGAATAAAGTGAAAACTTCTTCTCCATACCTTGTCAAATGCCTGCCTAACGTCCAGAAACACCTCTGAAACACCGCTTCTTGGCCTCGAAATCGGCATTTATATGTTTTACCACTGTGTGAACTTGTTGGAATGTTGAGTGATGGGACCAAAATCCAGACTGGTGGTCTGGAATTAAATTTTTGATGCAGGGTTCGAGTCTTTTGACTAATACTTTTTCGAACACTTTAGACGTGATTGGCAAGAGGCTAATTGGTCTAAAAGATATAGTTTTTTTCTTGAGGTTTCCCCGGTTTTAGAATTGTTATTTTCGAAGATACTTTCCACTGATCGGGAAAGTACCTAACCTAAGTTTAGTATGGCATTGAATACAAACAATATGAAGTTTTATGCATATGGGAGGTAATTAATTTAACACTTTTCCACTGATCGTCATACCATGGAGATTTTCTATCCTTTAAAACAGGAGTCGGCAACCTGCGGCCCGCGGGCTGCATGTTTCCCTTTGCAACTTTTTGCGCGGCCTGCCAAAGCAAAGAAATTTTTCCGCAAAAATTTAAAAAACGAAGATGTTAGTTTTTCTGCACGTACAGTATATGATGGTTCCTGTTTATCTGAACCATCTCAGATAATTGAGGGGTGGTTACCCCCTACCATAAGGGTTGATGAAGTAACAATACTCACTGTAGATTCATTTATTGGTACGTTGAAGTAACTACGGTAATGAGCTGGTGGTATATTATTTAGTAACTGTGATGTTTACTCGTTGGGATCTCAAATACCAATGACTAATCTTTTCGCCATGAAAGTAGAACTCAAAGTGGATTCCCCTGTTTACTATTTGGTATAAATAAAAGTGAGAGTGTTTAGTAAAAGTGCTGAATCGACTAGATTATAAATAACGAATACTAATTGTTATTTCAAACTGACCTTGTATCGAAAATCGACACATTGATGTGGTAATATAGGTCAATCGTATTTATTATAAACAAACGTATTTGTTTTACCAAAGACAATTAATTATTAAAAGAATTTGTCTTAATAAGATGATTACTGAGATGCAGTGTATCCCAATACAAGTAGATTGACGTATTTAGAATCTATCAACTAATACTTTTAATGTTTAATAAATCAAATGAAAATTCTTTACAATTTCAGTATTTTTCACTAATGAAAGCAACGATATAACAAGCACCTCTCAACTTTATTGTTGATTTTTATCCGTGGAATTGGCAAACAAATACGTGTAACAGAAGAACTTGCTGCATTAAAAACCATCATGGGAATAAGTGGATTGGGTGGGTATAAGACATATTATTTCTACAACTATTATGTTTTCAATGTGTACTATTTCAAGTATAGAAAAATTAAAAACTGTGACAACTGATGGTACAAAGAACATGACGGATCACAATAATGTTTGGTGGGCATGATTACTAAAAAATTTAAAGAATTAAAATATTACACAGCCTCCTCTACAATTTCATTGTATTATTATCCATCAACATGCACTTTGCGCAAAACCTGTATGAACTGTATGAACCATCGAACATTCCAGAATTTCTTAAATGAAATTGACGCAGAATATGAAGATATCATCTTTATTTTCCTAAAGCGAGCTCCACACTCTCGGCGAAGTTACTTCCCCAAAGTTGACCGAAGTCCGAAGTACCTCACTACACACTCGTTCTACTTCGCGAGAAACACATTCAAGCGGTGCGATACCGACAAAGATCCCTTTGACTCGGACGCGCCAGACCGACAGATTTTGGAAGTAGAACGAAGTTAGGCAAAGTTAGACAAGGAGGTCTACACTCTCGTACTTGTTGAACCTCGATCGACTTCGGCGAGAGTGTAGACGGCGTTTAAAATAAGATGGCTCAGCCGCTCAATAAATTAAACATTACAACAATGCAAAGGAGAGCTAATCAACGAGCTATTTACAGAAATTAAAAGTTTTCAACTTAAAATAAAAAATAAAATTGTTTATTTCTGCACTTTAAAAGAATAATTATTGTCATTTTACTACTTTGCAATCATTTTTAAGCGAAAACGACAAACAATGTCCTTCGAACATTTTTATTGAGTCACCAAAAGTACTAGATGAAATTCGTCATTGGCTTCAAGATTTTTATGCAAAAAAAATGAACGTATTAAAAAAAATATTTAAAATTTCTTTAATACTTGATATTGTAAAAGCACCAGATAATCTACAATTAGAGTAAATTGATTAGCAATCTAACAATGTATATAAAAATAATTTGGAGGAAAATTATTAATTGTATTGTATTTAAATTTACCAGAAAACAAATGTTCCAATTTAAGAAATTTTGCAAAATCAATTCAAAATTTTTTTGCGAACAAACATTCTCAAGAACGTATTTCATAAAATCAAAATATAGAACGAGGTTGATGGATGAAAATTTTTTACAAAATTTGTTAGAAGATCTCACAAACACAACTGGACTTGAATCAAATAATATTTAAGAACAAAAAGCGCATTGAATTTTTGTGGATGAACAAAATGAAAAATAGTCTATTTTCCTAGATATTTTCTATATTTACATGTAGGTCTGGATCCCGCGTATGAAAAAAAAGTAGATTAATAGCAAGCTGAAAATTTGTTAATAGCTTAAGGGTGACTAGTCGGACAATCTTTGATATATGGGAACACTGGAACAGGGGAAGTTTTAATTGTGGAACAGGTTAAAAATTTGGAACGGTCAGACCACGAAAACGGCACATGTATTTTGTCCGACAGGACAGACTTAAACTCTCCGAACAGAGATTAAAGTCTCATGCAAAAATCAGACTGCTATTTATCACCAAATGGGCGTTTTAATGAGTGGAACATGTAGAATATGTCAAATGACAGAAATTATGACAGGTGATAAATAGCAGTCTGATTTTTGAATAAGAGTTTAATCTCTGTTCGGAGAGTTTAAATCTGTTCTGTCGGACAAAATAAATGTGCCGTTTTCGTGGTCTGACCGTTCCAAATTTTTAACCTGTTCCACAATTAAAACTGCCCCTGTTACAGTGCCCATATATCGAAGTTTATTCGGCTAGACACCCTTAAGCTATTAACAAATTTTCAGCTTGCTATTAATCAACTTTTTTTCATACGCGGGATCCAGACTTAATATTTATACATATGTAATTGGGATTATTTTTCTTCCCTTTTAAGAAGTAAAATTTTTGTTCTCCGACCTTATTGTTTTTATAGCATGTCAATAAAAAATTAATTTTTCTATATTTATTTTTAATAATATGTACCTACTTATATTCGTATATGATAGAAAAGAACCACTATTTAAGTTACATTTTTTGAATGTGCCCGCATAAAAAAAAATTATTTTTAAAATGGCCCACCGTCCGAAAAGGTTGCCGACCTCTGATTTAAAATATTAATAGAGCTTGTCTTGAAATTCGATTGAAAGAAAATTAATTAATCTAGACTGCAAAAATATGCTATTAAAAACAGATTGAAGAAGGGCTAACTTATTAGCTTATAAACATTTATAATATAACGTTGTTTTTCTTTATTAAAAATTAATAATAAAAAATGTCTATCCTTGTGGGATCGGTACTCACCGGAGGGACCGCTGACGTTCGGATACAATTAGCGTCTCTTTGTAAAAACACAATGAAGTTGACTTTACTAAGTAACAAGACATTTATTCAACACACACTATATGCTACACTATAATCTAATTTGGAAATCATACCATGTCAATGGCCTTAGTTTTCGAAGCATTGAAGCTAAATTTAAAAAATAATATTTTTTACATTTTTTTTTGTCACGCGCTTTTAAGTAGGCTCAATGAAAAAATGGTGAAAAATCACAAATTCATGTGATTCGTTTCATATCCTCTTGTAATTTTCGTATTTTTGTTGTGTTTAGTTTGACATTTCTTTAGCATAGGCATAGAGCTTCTTTGGCTAAGTATAAGATTTAGTTTAAGATTAAGCTTTAATTTTGGACCAGCTTCGATAATATGTGTTTCTACGTTTTTTTCTACTATTTTTTTTTTTTTGTATAAATACCTTGTTGTGTCTGTCGTTCTGCAGATATTCAACTTAAAATCATTGACATTAAATTTTAAATACTTAAAAATTATATTGCCTGTGCGTAGGAATAAGAATCATTATTAATGAAGTTGGATTATTGATTACTATTAAAAGTGTACAATTACAAGAAGAAGGTATAGCTACGGGCATCATAAAACTTCCTGATTGACACAACAAACAGAACCAAAAAAATTAATCACTAAGGAAGACATTAACAGCAAACCAACAATAAAAAATTATTTAAATATACGATAAATCTTTTTAATTCAATAGAATTCAATAATAGGGGACATGTTGTTTCCTTTGCAGAATAAATATTTCCAACTCTATAATTTTGGTTAATATTTCATAATAAAACTAGAACCTATAATTTTAAATGTGTGTAATAGACAATGATTATCAACAGCAAGTGGTGTCTACTGTCACCGTTGCCGTATAGTTAGTTATCTTTTTAGGTTTCCCATCTTTTTATTTCCCTTTGCCAATCTGACATTTAGTTTCCATCTTTCCTGGACCCCGATTTTTGACCCTTCGCTTCGTTATCGATCATTTGCTATCTGTATCTGTAGAGTGTACAGATAGCGAATGATCGATAAGCGAAGGGTCAAAATTCGGGGTCCTGACCTTTCCCTTCTATAATAACCCCTAGATACGTAAAATTATATTATATACCTTAATTCATTAGATATACAAGTAATCTTTTTTTAATGTTGATGGCACATTGAGGTTTTGCTCTATCACATAGTTTGTCACGTACCAAGGGGCATTCAGCATTGTTCTAAGGACTTTATTCTGGAATCTCTGCAGAATTTCTAGGTTAGTTTGACTGGCTGTCCCCCAAAGTTGGATACCATAGGTCCACACTGGTTTTAATATAGTTTTATATATCAGCAGTTTGTTTTCAAGAGATAGTTGAGATTTACGACCGATGATCCAGTACATTTCTCGAAATTTTATACCTAGTTGTTTTCTTTTTGTAAAAATGTGCTTTTGCCAAGTTAACTCCTATCAAGATGGATTCCTAGGTACTTGACAGTATCGGTTTGTGAGAGTTGTGTTTCATTTAGTGTAACAGATGGACATGCTTGTCTTTTCATGGTGAATGTTACATGGGTGGATTTACTCTCATTCGCCTTTATTTTCCATTTTTTAACCATCTTTGTATATTATTAAGGTCTTTCTAAAGGGTTCTGGATGCTGTATTTGGATCATGGTGAGAGGCTAGTACAGCAGTGTCATCAGCAAAAGTTGTACAGGCTGTTCTGTTACTTGTGGGTAGGTCAGCAGTGTATATAAAGGACAATATCGGTCCCAAGACACTTTCTTGTGGTACTCCGGCTTTTATTGGTCTTAGGCTTGTGTATGCATTATCCTGCTTGACTAGGAAATATCGGTTGGAAATATAGCTTTTTAGGATTTGACAAAAAGGATGGGGAAGGTTTTTGTTTAGTTTAAAGAGCATACCAGCATGCCATACCTTGTCCAAGGCCTGACCAATGTCCAGGAATGCAGCAGAACAATACCTTTTATTTTCTAGATCACTTCTGATGTGTTTTACCAGTCTATGTACCTGTTCTATCGTTCCATGTTGTGTTCTGGACCCAAATTGGTTTTGGGGAATTAGTTTCCTTTCTTCTATAACTGGGGATAATTATTTAAGGAGAAGTTTTTCCAAGATGTTTGATAGAACAGGTAGCAGGTGTATTGGTCTGTATGAAGTCACCTGAGTTTTATTTTTCCCTGGCTTAGGTATGAGAATAATTTGAGCAACTGTCCATTGTTCTGGGTAGTAGCCTAGCCTAAATATTGCATTAAATGCTTGCGTTATCATTTTCAGACCTTTGTATGCCAATTGCTGCAGTACTTTCCCGTTGATCAGGTCATACCTTGGAGCTTTTTTGCACTGATTTCATGCTGGATAATATTTCTAACTTCTTTAGTGGTGATTTTTTGTATAGGTAAGTCCATCTAGTAGGGCAATACCAAAAAGTCATTTATTTATTCCTCTGTGTCACCATCTTCCATGGGATGTGGCTGGAATACATTAGTGAGGTGATTTGCAAATGCTTCGGCTTTTTCCTTATTATTTCTACACCAGTTTCTCTCTTGGTTCCATATTGGTGTTATTTGCTGTTTCGGGTGTTTGATTTTTCTCGTGGCCTTCCAAAGGGAGTATTCACTAGCTGCGTTTGCTGATAAACCTGTAAGATATTCTTGTATTTTATTATTTTTGATATTATGCAATTGTAGTGATTGCAGTGGTGAATGCAGGGTATGCCCTGATCAACGGGAAAGTACTGCAGAAATTGGCATACAAAGGTCTGAAAATGATAACGCAAGCATTTAATGCAATATTTAGGCTAGGCTACTACCCAGAACAATGGAAAGTTGCTCAAATTATTCTCATACCTAAGCCAGGGAAGAATAAAACTCAGGTGACTTCATACAGACCAATAAACCTGCTACCTGTTCTATCAAAAATCTTGGAAAAACTTCTCCTTAAATAATTATCCCCAGTTATAGGGGAACGGAACGATATAACAGGTACATAGACTGGTAAAACACATCAGAAGTGATCTAGAAAATAAAAGGTATTGTTCTGCTGCATTCCTGGACATTGGTCAGGCCTTGGACAAGGTATGGCATGCTGGTATGCTCTTTAAACTAAACAAAAACCTTCCCCATCCTTTTTGTCAAATCCTAAAAAGCTATATTTCCTTGGTGATTTTATTTAATTTCGTCTTGTTCTCAGGTGTTCTTTTTCTTCGCCACTCCTCCTTTATTTTTCTCTTTCTAGCAATCATTTCCTTTATTACAGTTGGACAATGCTCTTTAAATTCTGTTTGGTAGCAGTCAGAGGTAGCATACCAAGCAGCTGTGTTGTTTAGTACTGTTTGTTATTTGTGCATAGCATGTCGCGATTACGCTAGAGTGGTCAGAGGGTAGATCGTAACAAGATTCTACTTTTGCCAATTTATCACTAATTCCTTTAACAATATAGAAGTCGAGTAGATCAGGTATTTTTGCATTGTCGGTAGGCCAGTAAGTTGATTCTTTTGTGGTTAGATAATTTGCATTGGTCGCACTTATAGCTTTAAGAAGTTCTCTGCCTTTTGTGGTAATAATTCTGGATCCCCAGGTAGTATTCTTAGAATTAAAATCTCCTCCTGCTATAAATATATTTCCTAATGGTTTAAAGAAATTTTCAAACTGTTCCGTTTTGTTATTGTGCTTTGGCGGACAGTATATAGCTGATACTGTTAGTGGGCCTAGTTGTTATTCATTTCGTAGTGCTTTAGTTTATTATTAACTATTATTGCAGTGCCTCCATGTGCTTTTTCGTTGGGATGTTGCGTATGATAAGTTGTAAATCGTGGAATATTAATATGATTTTTGGATGTAAATGAGTTTCTGTAATCAGCATTATGTCAATTTTGTGTGTGTTAATAAATAGTTTTAATTCTTCTACATGTTGACTTAAGCCATTGGTGTTCCATAATACTAGCTTTAGTAACTGAGTCATTTCTGGTTGAGCACAAGTAATCTGTTCCTATTCTTTTATTAACTTTTTCTTCTTCACGTGCCTTGTCCGTTCCGAACGTTGGCAATTAAGATAGCTATTCTGACTTTCTTTACGGCAGATCTGAATAGTTCGCCAGTTGACAGTCCGAACCATTGCCGCAAATTTTGGAGCCACGAGTATCTTCTCCTTCCTGGACCCCTTCTGCTGTCTATTTTCCCTTAGATAATTAGCTGTTAATTCCCTCTTGTTATGACCAGTGCACACACCAATTCTGACATACGCATGCCAAATATGAAGACAGAAAGAGCCATGGAGAGAGCAATTTTAGGAGTAAAATTAAAAGACAAAAAGCAAAACAACTGAATAAGAAATAAAACAAAAGTCAAAGACGCAGGACAACATATAGCCAGGCTGAAATGGTGTTTCGCAGGTCATAACGCAAGACAAACGGACAATAGGTGGAATACCATGATACAACAATGGAGACCATGGACAGGAAAGAGAGCAAGAGGACGACCCCAGTTGAGATGGGGAGATGACATTAGAAATATAGCAGGAACACTCCGGAAACAGAAGCGAATAAAGGAAACTGGGGGAAGCATATGTTCAAAATTGGACGAATTAAGGGCAAAAGAAGAATTAGGTGAAGTACTCTATATGTACTGTGCCTCATAACGTGACCCAAGTATACCAAATTTCTTTCTTTTATAATTATTCCTACCTCTCTCTCCTTAACTATCCGGCATAGTACCTCCTCGTTGATCACATGCTCGTTCCAGGATATATAAGTAATATAATAATATACGATTTTGAGAGGTAGGGTGAGGTTGTTAGAAGTACAAATTTGCTTCATACTAGTGAACGACGCTCGTGCTTTTTCTATTCTTATACTACTTCGCTTGATTCCAACTTGATTTAACTGTTGTTCCTAAGTAAGTGTAGGAATCCAAGTGTTTAATTCTTTGGTTGTCTAATATCAGTTGTCTTTCTCGCTATTGGGTTTTGCTTACTAGCATCCGTTTGTTTTTTCTGATGTTCATTTTGAGCTGGGAATTGTACATTGTCCTTTGTATCTTACCCATCAGGCAACTCAGCTCCTCCATGCTACTCGCGAGAATCACAGGGTCATCAGCATACCTTATCCTTATGTTATTAATTAATTCTTTATTTATCTTTATGCCCTCTGTGCTGTTCTCTAGCGTCGTCTTAAATACTTCTTCCGAGTTCATTCTTGATTTCAATTTTATTGGTCAATGTAAATCCGACTTTCAATTTGGCTGTTTGTCCCCAATAGAGACTCGCTATTGTTCGAATGTCTCTGTTCGATTCCGATCTTATGGAGTAGGTACTTTAATCATCTTTTCGTGCTTTACATTACCGAATGCTTTTGCTTAGTCTATAACGCCTATATACACATTTTGTTCATATCTCTGCAGCACTGGATGAGCACCTGTAGACTAAAAAGTGCTTCCCTTGTACCAAGACCATTACGAAACTCAAACTGCGAGACTGCGATCTTATCCTCACATTATTTGCTTAGTCTGTCATATATTATAATCATGGTGTATGCCTCTGTAATGTGGTTAATTAGACTTATCATACGATGTTGATCACAAGACTTTGCTTTTGGTTTTTTCTGTAAGGTAAGGTAACAAAAGTCGACTATAGCCAATCTTCAGGAAACTCTCTGCTGTTATAAATATTAATATTTATTTTACAGAAAATATTTATTTTATTATTACAGCGAACAGCAAGCAGATTTTAGAGCTGAAAGATCTTGCGTAGACCATATATTTACCTTAACATAACTTACTGAAAAGAAAGTTGCAAGAAACCAGGAAATACATCTTTTATTTGTGGATCTCACAAAAGTATATGACACGATTCCTGTGAGAAAGCTGTGGCTCACATCATAATCTTCCTTAAACAGCACGACCATCGACACAGTCACACAATTATACAATAAAGCCAAATCAAAAATCAAACTAAACAACACCTTATCAAAAGAATTTCCGGTAACAAAAGGATTACGACAAGGATGCTGCCTCTCTCCAATACTGTTTAAGACCTATTTAAATGAAGCACTAAAACTCTGGAGAAGATCTTGTTCACGGATGGAAATTCAACTTGACGACGTATATGACATTGTATACTGTACATTTCGCGGATTACCAAGTCGTAGACCCGTGTTGAGCTGCCCCCCCCCCCACTTGCAAAAATCAAAAAACAAATAGCCCTGATTTATGAGCTATTTATGAGCTTTCATATTCCGCAAACTAAAAATTTTGAGCTCGTTCCGCTGAGCAGGAATTTAATACTTTAGTGGGGGGGGCTGAGTCAGCCCCCCCCCCCCACTACTTAAAAATAGGAATATTGAATCGGTTTTTACGGCAGAATTACGAGCTATTTATGAGCTCTTGAAATTATATAGTTTAGATTTTTGAGCTCATCCCCTTCACCCCCAAACAACCCTTTAATTGATTTAACTTAAGAGAAAAATGCTGAGAAAACTTAAAATATATCGTATTGCGGATATAATTCTTATAGCCTATATACTCTAAGAATAAACTATTAAATCACGTGCATTTCGATTATTGAGCTACAACCCCTTCGCAAGAAAACCACCCTATCTTCCCGGCTTAAGAGAAAGTTGTACTTAAAATGCATTAAATTAATTATTTGGCGACTACATATCATTTAATAATTTATAAGCTTCCAAATTACGCATTTGGATCAGTAAATTGCAATTTATTTTGTATAGTGCAGTCACTGAAGGTAAAAATCAACGATTACCTTCAATTTCGGTGAACCTTCATCGATTTTCACAAAAATTGGTCAGTGGTTAGAGGATACGTCAAGAAACAAAGGTGATATGGTACCACCTTGCGCCTTTACCCTGAGGGTGGTTACCGCTCCTTCTCGGGGGTGAAAATTATTTTATAAAAAATAACTGCACAAATCAATAAAAGAACAAATTAAAAGCAAAATTTATTATATAAAGGTATTAAAATAACTCAATACTTTTTAAGTTATTAAGATTTAAGATATATAGGATTTTAATTATTTGTGAAAAGAAAAATGCATGTTTTGAAGCGGTTTTTCGTAAATCACTGAAAAACTGTAAGTTTTTACAAAAAAGTTAATAGTAGTTTAATTCGTGTAGCTTATATTCTAAGAATAAACTCTTAAATCACGCGCCTTTCGATTATACAGCTACAACCCCTTCGCAAGAAAACCATCCCATATTCCCGGCTTAAGAGAGAGTTGTATAATTAAAATTTAAATAATTTAAATTAATTATTTAGCGACTACATATCGTTTAATAATTTATGAGCTCGCAAAATATACGCATTTCAATTATTGAATTGCCATTTTCTTTCTATAGTGCAGTCACTTCATTCATTTTCACGAATTGACAATAACAACTTGCGGTTTTAGCCTGGGGTATACGTCACCCCTTCTCGGGGGTGAAAATTACTTTATTAAAAATAACCCCACAAATCGAGAGAGGGACAAATTGTCAGCAAAATTTGTTATATAATGTTATTAATAAATCAATACTTTTTGAGTTATTAAAGATCAAATATTTTAATTTTTGTGAAAGAAAATGCATGCTTTAAAGCGATTTTTCATAAATAACTCAAAAACTGTAAGTTTTTGCAAAAAAGTTTTCATCACTAAAATTGAAGCTAATAAAAAATGTAATAAATTGCTTGCTTGAAAAACCCTTTAATGTTAATTTAAAGTAAGTTATTGGTAATTAAATATATATTTTTTTCTGCGACTGTTCAAATCTAAGGATTCAAGCTTAAATAACGGGAAAGAGATGCATTTTATAACACTTAGGTACTAAATACTTGTCAAAGTACTTAGAAATACCTATCAAAAATGAGCTCCAGAAAAAGTTGATAGCATCAAAATCCGCTCACCAATTTTCGTGAAAATGAATGGAGATTTACCGAAATTGAAGTTGATTTTTACCTTCAGTGACTGCACTATAGAAAGAAAATGGCAATTCAATAATTGAGATGCGTATATTTTGCGAGCTAATAAATTATTAAACAATATCTAGTCGCCAAATAATTAATTTAAATTATTTTAAGTACAACTCTCTCTTAAGCCGGAAATATGGGATGGTTTTCTTGCGAAGGGGTTGTAGCTCAATAATCGAAAGGCGCGTGATTTAAGGGTTTATTCTTAGAATATAAGCTATACGAATTAAACTACTATTAACTTTTTTGTAAAAACTTACAGTTTTTCAGTGATTTACGAAAAACCGCTTCAAAACATGCATTTTTTCACGCATAATTAAAATTTTTGATCTTTAATAACTTAAAAAGTATTGGCTTATTTTAATTTTATATAATAAATTTTACTTATAATTTGTTCTTTTATAAATTTGTGAAGTTATTTTTTATAAAATAATTTTCACCCACGAGAAGGGGCGGTATCCATCCTCAGGGTAAAAGCGCAAGGTGGTACTATGTCACCTTTGTTTCTTGAGGTATCCTCTAACACCACTGACCAATTTTCGTGAAAATCGATGAAGTTTCACCGAAATTGAAGGTAATCGTTGATTTTTACCTTCAGTGACTGCACTATACAAAATAAATTTCAATTTACTAATCTAAATGCGCTAAATGCGCCAAATAATTAATTTAATGCATTTTAGGTACAACTTTCTCTTAAGCTGGGAAGATAGGGTGGTTTTCTTGCGAAGGGGTTGAAATAATCGAAATGCACGTGATTTAATAGTTTATTCTTAGAGTATAAAAGCTATAGGAATTATATCCGCAATACGATATATTTTAAGTTTTCTCAGCATTTTTCTCTTAAGTTAAATCAATTAAAGGGTTGTTTGGGGGTGAAGGGGATGAGCTCAAAAATCGAAACTATATAATTTCAAGAGCTCATAAATAGCTCGTAATTCTTCCGCAAAAACCGATTCAATATTCCTATTTTTAAGTAGCTGAGTCAGCCCCCCCCCCCCCCCCCACTAAAGTATTAAATTCCTGCTCAGTGGAACGAGCTCAAAATTTTTAGTTTGCAGAATATGAAAGCTCATAAATAGCTCATAAATCAGGGCTATTTGTTTTTTAATTTTTGCAAGTGGGGGGGGGCAGCTCAACACGGGTAAGTCGTAGTCGTAGCGGATAAGCAAGATTATGAATTCATGACGAGACGATTATTTCAAACATATGAAGAGTGGGGCCTTTCTGTAAATAGAAGAAAACGCAACACTTATGCATCCGGAATGAAGTAGAAGATCTAATAGTTAACGAACATGAAACAATCAAGAACTGTGGGGAATATGTATATTTGGGAACAACAATCAACAAGAGTGGGGGCACCGAAAAAGGGATAGAGCAAAGGATCGTGAAAGGAAAAAGGGTGATTTGATGCCTAAACCCGATGCTATGGTCAAAAGAACTATCTAATCAAAGAAAACATGACTCATCTTTCACTCCATCTTTATATGCTCTATGGATGGGAAACATGGCAACTTACTAAATCGCTGGAACGACGCCTACTTGCATTGGAAATGGACTTAGATAGATAGATATTTATTTAAATAATGAATGGGTTGCATGTGTGAGTCCATACTATTGTAGTAAAGAAAAGAGAGACGTTCTCACAAACAATTTATTTTACAACTGACGACCGGTTTCGCTGTCTACAATATTCACAGCATCTTCAGGTCACGGTAAAAGTAAAATTAAATGTTTCCGGTATAAGGGAAGAATATAGTAGTATTCAATATCATACTTTTTCTCTAAATTATGCTAAAGGGAGAGATGGTAGAGGGACAGATTTGATTGTAATGCACAAACCCTGTCCCTCTACCATCTCTCCCTTTAGCATAATTTAGAGAAAAAGTATGATATTGAATACTACTATATTCTTCCCTTATACCGGAAACATTTAATTTTACTTTTACCGTGACCTGAAGATGCTGTGAATATTGTAGACAGCGAAACCGGTCGTCAGTTGTAAAATAAATTGTTTGTGAGAACGTCTCTCTTTTCTTTACTACAAGATATTTATTTATTTATCATAATAGATAATACACAAAACAAAAACATTGCACTCCACACCTGTGCAACTTACATAAGGATTGTCAAGGCAAGGAGCGCTGTATAATTATCATAAAGTATTACAAAAATTAAAAACATGAGACTAAACAAACAAAGAAATAAGCATTGTCAAATTAAATTAATCAGAAAAATTCAATATATAAATAAAAAAAAAGAAAAAATTAAATAAAAATAAAAGCACTGGAAGTACAACAAACATTGCCAATTATTGGTTTCTAGGTCTTAGTTTTAATATAATGGATTAATAATCTCTTAAAGATAGTTGCATTATGGCTATTTTTAATGTGATAAGGTATATTATTGAACTGTACAATTCCTTTATGAAACAAGCTTTTCATTGAACTGGACTTGTTGGTTGTTCTAACATAAAAATTTATTGAATTTGCAGCTCTAGTGCTATGCTCATGAACATTTGCTATCGGGACCAACCGACTGTTCAAATAATCAGGCAATAAATGGTTTACCATCTTAAATAAGAATGTCATAGATTGGACATACATAAAATGTTCAACTTTTAACCAATTTAAAGTTTTCAGAATATCTTGAATTCGAGTATATCGATTGCATCTCAATATTACTCGCATAGCCTTATTTTGGAGAATTTGAAGCCTGTCATAATTAGAACATCCTGCATAGATCAATGAACAACAATATAAAAAGTGAGGTAATATTAACGAATTATAAATTGTTAATTTAGTTTGAAATGTCAAAAATGGTGATACTCTTCGAAAAAAAACCTATTTTTTTCCCTATCTTTCTGCAAATGTAATCAACATGTTTACTAAAAGTTAGTTCCTTATCCAATATGAATCCCAAATACTTTATTTCCTGAACCATTTCAATTTTTTCATTATTTAATTTAATGTGAACATCCAAACTTAAGAATTTCCCCGAAAAGAATATTATTACCATTAAACATGTATTTGGATTTTAACTCATTGACTTTCAATTTGTTTAACTTAAATATTTCAGTTAATAAATGCAATTCACGATTCATCGTGTCCACTAAATCAACAAAATCTTCCCCATAAAAATATAGTAATGTGTCATCAGCAAAAAGATGAATTTTACATTTGCTTAATACGTTTCCCAAATCATTAATGTATAATATGAAAAGTAGAGGTCCAAGTACACTGCCTTGCGGCACACCAATATCATTTAACTGTGGATTTGACATTTCACTATTTAATTTAGTCCTTTGGTACCTATTTGACAGATAATTTTCCAGCCAATTAAAAACTGTCCCGTTAAAACCATATTTCTTTAATTTAAAAAGAAGTATATGACGATCTATTGTTTCAAATGCTCTTTTGAGATCTATAAAAACTGCGCATATATCGACCCCTGTCGTATTTAAAATACTTTTCATATCTGAGACAACTAACTGTAATGCGGTCTCACATGAATGAGAATTTCTAAATCCAGACTGTTAATTATACAGGATATTATTTGAAGTAATAAATGGGAGCATATTTATTGGACGTAATTGATCAAGTTTATTAGTATTAGGAACTTTAGGAACAGGAACTATAGTTGATATTTTAAATTGCTTGGGCACCAGGCCCTTCTCTAAACTCATATTAATTAAATTTAATAAAGGATAACCTAACACATGAAATAGATTTTTGATAATATCAAGACCTACTTCATCCGTACTATTTTTTTTATATTGTACTTTGATTATATCATATAGTTGGTTTAGTGATATGCTCTCAAAAGTTTCAAAATTTACATCAGATGAAACAACTGTCTGCAAATTTAAATTAATATCACTATTTTGGTCAAAGCTTACAATAATATCTTTAATAATATCAACATAATATTGATTTAATATGTTTGCCAAATTTACACTATATGTTACACCTTCATGTTCAAGACTTTGAAATTGTGAGATAGTTTTATTAGTTCCTACTAACTGTTTGAGATGTTTCCACATTTGTTTAGAATTACCCCTATTCCTATCAATATTTGACTCATAAAATCTAATTTTAACTTGTTTTAAAATTCTAACACAGTTATTTCTTTCAATTTTATAGTTATTCCAATCTACGCAATCGTTTGTAAACAAAAATCTTTTATAAGCAAGATTTTTAATCTTAACTGCCAATTTACAAGTGTTGTCAAACCAGTTATTACCAAAGTTCTTAACCTACACAGTTTTAACTGGTGACACTCTATTCAAAACATCTACGATATTATTGACGAAAGTATCAGTAACTTCATCGATGTTTACCGAAGAATATGCCCAATCTTTTTCAATCAACATGTTTACCATATTATCATATATTATTTCTGGAGAAGATCGGCTAGAAAATCAAGGCTTGAAAGAATACAAAATGACCAAATCAGAAATATAATGGTAATCAAGTTAACCAACATAGACGAAATTCAAAGGAGACAACTGATCAGATATAGCCATGTACAAAGAATGGACGATGCCAGGCTGCCAAAACGAATTCTAAAATGGACGCTAAGGGAAATAAGGAAGAGGGGAAGGCCGAAACAATCCTCGCCAGGCGGCATTCAGAAGGCAATGTCGAAAAGGAATCTTCACCCTGGCGGATGGAACGACCGACGAAGCTGGAAACTGGGAACCAGAAGGCGAAGAACGCTATAAATAACCGGGATTATAAAAATTTTTAAATTTTATTATCTTACGTTAAATAAATTGTAACTTCTCGTCTTGTTTCGTCACGTTGGAGGGATCTTTAGACACAACGGCGACCGTGTGATGTGTGTGATGCAATTTTCATTCACTTCTCTGCGTCGCTGCGTTCATTCGTTCAAAAGTCATGTGGGCTCAAAGTTTTTGTTGCTCGTAATGGTATAAGTGAAAATATCCATTGATTAAGAGCTGTTTCGGTTTCATTAATGATTACAAGATATTTATGATATGGCCTTGGCCATTGGCAATAATCGTGCCAAACGTGGGTTTTATTCATAAATATTGTGGTTTACTCTTTACACTCTCGTATATCTCTATACCTATATTTATATGAATATGAATAAGAATATGGAGTTGCTTAATAACATGGCGCTCAACGTTTCCGTTATTGCTAAATTGATGGACGTGTACGTGGATGGTTTTCTTGTAACGGTCGAATGTATATTACTTACTAGACAAAGAGACCAGGTAACTGGTCCAGAGAAATAAAATTTTTCTCGTGACACATCCCCCTCCAGGCCGAAACCAAATTTTTTGCGTAGTATGAACATCTAGATTAATAACCTATATGTTTCCTGCAGCCGATGAAAACCATTTTAAGTTGTGAGATAAAAAGAGATGAACCTAGAAGAGGTGTTAAATTTAGCGATAGTAACTTTAAACTGACATTATATTGATTGTTTCCCTCCTTTAGACGTATCGGACGAGTTTGAGAAATGCCACTGTCACAGTGACAGTTTTAGTTGACATACTCCTCTGATACGTCTAAAGTTGGGAAACAATCAATATAATGCTAACTGATATGTTACTATCGCTAAATTTAACACCTCTACTAATTTTATTTCTTTCTATCTCACAATTTAATATATTTTCCATCTTTTGCGCTATTTTGCCGGTTATTAGCACGCTCATCACTGTATTTTAAATTTCAAAGCAATTGGTCAAATAGTTTAAAAGTTATTTAATTAGTTTATCCCAAATTCATTTTTTTGCAACACTATAATAAGTCAGAAAATTATGAGGTTACAGTAATACTTCGAACTACTAGGTCAATTAGGGACGAAGTTAGCCCCCCCCCTTTTTAATTCACATGTTCTTGCAAATTAATTTTGCAATATTTAGAATTATTTTTTATCATTTTTTGAAGTTATACTTCTTTACCGGCGATAGAGGGTAAATTTTTATATGGGAAAACCTAGCGACCGGGCGCATGCGCATTATAACTTTGTTCTGATTGGATGTTCAAATGACATGTCAAAAATTATTCAATATGGCGGCTGTGGCACAGCTGTAGTTAGATTATTTATGGTTGTTGCGTTTTAAAATTTGTGTGAAACGAAACAACAAACAAAAGTTAGTTAATAGTTATACTGCCTTTTTAAATAGTTTTCATATACCTATATTTTTGGACTTTTGGACTATTTTGGACAAGGAAAACTCATTCTAATTTGGTAAGTAGTTTTTATTATAATCATATTGTAATTATACATTTGTATTAGGTTGAAATACATACATTTATTTTCTCAAGAATGCGGATTTTAGAGAGAAATCCCAAATTAGGTTCGATTTTTATTTTTAAATTATGATTTTTTGGCGTAGATTTATTTATCTAGTAGGTATGTAATGCTTTGATTTACATACTTAATTTGATTACCAACAAAAGTTCTACCAATCTTCATCTAATATATTGTTTTCTTACTGTTTTGTTATATTTTTATATTTTCTTCCACAAAATTTAACCTACATAATTTAATTTTCAAAACAGCTGTCAAACAGTAAAACGTTCAGTTACCGTATTTTTCCACATTATAAATAATGTGGGATTGGACGAGTGAGTCTACGCTTCGATTACGAGTCAAAGCGGCACGAAATTCAAGGGTTCAATTCCCGATACAAGTTTTACTTTTTTATTTTTTTATGCATGTTATGATTGTAAGTATATTTATATCATTTTTTTTCAGAAAATGCGTATTTAAAATTTTTGCCAACAATTATCGTTCAGAAATCATTTTTTCTTTGTGGCATTTTTCAATGTGTTTGTGTGCGTTTTATTCTTTTATTTTTTTAAATTTTTGGTATTGTTTTAAAAATCACATAATATGTAGTAGAAGTATAACTTCTTACGTGCGTACAAAATACACACACATTCTTGTTTTAATTAAATTAATAGTGTAAATCTTCTTCTTTCATAAACTATCCAAAATATTACTGGAACTTCATCATTTTCTGACTTATACTTAGGGCCGGTTGTTCGAACGCTAATCAAAAATGGAATCAACTGATCATTATCAAATATTTATATAACTGTCAATGTCACCTTTTATTGGGTTGCTGAAAACATAATTGATTACAATTATGAGATTAATTGATTAATTAATCAATTATGTTAATAATTGTTATGTTAATTAATAATTAATAATTAATTAGTCAATCAATTATGTTAATTATCAAAATGATAATTAACATAATTGATTACAATCAACGGATTTTGTTATTTGATGGTTGTTAAGGGGACTTAATTATAATCAACTTCTTGATTGGCGTTCGAACAACCGGCCCTTAGTGTTTCAAAAAAAATGAATTTGGATAAACAAATTAAATAATTTTTAAACTATTTGACCAATTACTTTTAAATTTAAAATGTAATTTAAGCACAAGAAGTCTCAGCATTCCGTGTAATATGAAGGTTCTAACTTAATTTTTACATAACTTATGAACATTTATAAAATCTCAAAATGTATGACTTATTTTGCAATTTTCTAAGCAACTAATAAGGACAGACATATTCAGCGAACGCCATATTGAAGTTTTTTATAATATTTAGGAGATTCTTACTCGCAAATTTGTTTAAAATGCTTAACTTTTTGGTAATAGACGAAAAAACGAAAATTTACCGTTTTTTGATCTTCATTTGTTTTTAACTATGTATGTCACCAAAATCGGCTGCAGGAAACCTATAGGTTATTATTATAGATGGCCAATGGCCATACTACTCAAAAAATTTAGTTTCGGCCTGGAGGGGGTTGTGTCACTAACAGGATATTTCTTCCTTATTTCTCTGAACTAAACATTTGCTAACCATTTTAGGTACCGTTAAAAATCCATAACTTAAATACTAGAACCTAAAAGAAAACGTATGAGCACTACCACTTCAATTTTCAATGTCAGATGCGTCGACAGTGGAAAACTTTCCACTTATGGACGAGACACAGAACTCAATTTTTTTACATTCTTCTTCTTCTTTAAGTACCGTGCCCAAAGTTTAGTCGTTGGTAGTTTCCATAACAATTTGCCGATATCGTTCTCGATCTTGCGCGGCGTGTAATAATTGATCTGCTGATAAGCCAGTCCATTGAGGACGGTTTCGGAGCCATTAATATCTGGAACATGAACTCCTCTTAATCAAAACCTAATTAATTTACCATACCCCCTTTTCACACTTCTTTCATTTCTTTTCTTCATTCAGTTCAACCCTCATACCCAACTTCTCCAATCTTTCTCTTTCACTCATTTCACCTATGCTTTGACCCTACATCACACTCCTTTGTTTTTGTCTTTGACCTTTTCCAAATATATTTTTTATCTCCACATCTAACATTTCATCACTTTATTTCATTTATCACAGTTAAACTCAGTCATTCTTTAATCAAATTATAACAATATTCATTCTCTTAATTTTGTTTTATTAATTCTATTTTATTCATTACACCTATTGTTTTCTATACTAATTAAATTTTAGTTTGTATCAACTGGGCAACCTGTTACCCTACAATTATTTATTATCAATTTTACATATTCACCAGTTTGTCACAAGAATTTTCTCAATTTCATAAAAATTGTTCCATAATAATTGCATTCCTGAATCATATTTTCTACTATCAGATTGACTTTATCTTAACTCCAATCTATATAAATTTTTTAATTTTCACCTACATCCAAACAATAATTTCCCTTCTACCTATACAACCATCAATACACATACTGTGGACATATAAATTTCTTGATATAATAATATCCCTTTTCAAAATTTAAAACTTCTTCTATAACACCACTTATTTAATTTTATTTCTGTTATTACTACTAATCAGCTCACTTTATCATATTTTAATTTTTTGATCAGGTTAATTTTATTTGATACAGTCAATTTGTAGTTACCTACAGTTAAAATAATTTTTATTTTGTAAAACACATTATCTTTTAATTTTAAAAAACAATAGATTTAATTAACAGACAATTTCAGATACATATTAAAAGCTTTACCATATCTTCGTCTTGGATCATGACTTTGTTTTTAAATTTCCTAGAAAATCGACTACCTTCTTCCTTAACTGTCAATGTCACATCAAGCATTTCCTTACATAGCTTTGACACTTAGTAGTCATCGTTGACCGAAGATGGTTGATTGGGTCCTCGGGTAGAGTTTCACCATGTTCCCAGAGGTTTAATCCTTGAACATCGGCGTTTAGCCATTTTAAATTTATTTCAACATAATGTAGATTTATTTATAATCACAACCATTGTTTGGTTCTGGGGCTATTTTGCAAGTATTCAAGTAAGTAATCATAACCACATTTTTTAACTTTCACAATTTCAACCATCTTTTCAATTTTAATAGTGAGATTACTTATTTGATTTTAGATTCACTGATGATGGACCGATAGGTTTGAAAACGTTCTGATGAACTCATTTTATTGAATCCATTGGGATTCTAAAAATTTTTAGTAAATATACCTTTTACATAGAAGTGGTTTTTACTTCATGTTCCAGTTTGTTTAACTATAAGGTATACAGCCAATCCAGGGAACTACCTCTTTTTAGTCCATTAATATCTCTTCCGATCAATTCCTCTTTTTCCGTCGATCTTTCCATTGAGTATTAACTGCAGCATCCTGTATCTGCAACCTCTCATTATGTGCCCCAGATATTCAAGTTTTCTCTTTTTTATCATCTTGATTAAGTCACCTTCGCCTTTACCTACTCTGTTTAAGACTTCTCTATTTGAAATGTGTTTTTTACATTATATGTGATTTAAAAATAAGACAGAGCATAATTTTAACCCTGGCCCCACCATCAAAAACGTCATTTTTTTGTTTTTATTTTTTTAGATCGGATGCAATCAATTTCAAAAATTTTAAAAAATCACACGCATAGTTGAGGTTTTTATAAAACATTTTTATGTTTTATAGACCCATAGGTTGAGTGTACATAATCTAAAAAAAATATTTTTCTCTTTTTTAAGCGTTTGAAAGCGTTTTTGGAGATGGTTGCAGGTATATTTTTTTATTTTATGTATTTTATTAAATACTATGAGTATTTGTTTTTCCAGATTTTTCCGTAAAGTTAGCCACTTTCAAAAATCCGAAAAACTGTTTTTTAGGGGGTTTTTGGAGGTTTGAACGTGTTTCTCCTATTTTTGCATGTTTTGAAGGACTCAGTTACTTCAATTTATAATATAACCTATAAAAAACCCTAATTTAATATATTGTGAAGTATATAACATAGTAAAAGTTCCCAAAAACCCCCTAACAAAACAGTTTTTTGAATTTTTGAAAGTGGCGACCTTCTGGCCAAAAAAATCTGAAAAAGTGGGAAATATAGTGTTTGATGGTTTTTTTTTAAGTACACAAATTAAAAAAAATGGCTCTGCAGCCCTCTCCAAAAAAAAAGTTAAATGCTTTTTTCCTAAAAGAAAAAGAAAAAAATATATGAGGTTATGCACACTCAACCTACGAGTCTATAAAAAATAGGCAAGTTTGGTAAGAGCCTTATCTATGCATGAGAATTTTTTGAAATTTTAAAATTTACTACATCCCACCTAAAAAAATTAAAATGAAAATTAAGTTTTTGATTGAGGGGGAGGTGGAAAGAATAAAGTATATTTTGAGAAACCAGACGGTAGTAGATCAGTAGGCCGTCTCAGAAAAAGATGGAATTATGATTTTGAAGCCTATTTATCTAGGATTGGGGTACAAGAATGGGAAATGGTGGATGCGGCGAAAACTCATCCCGAACTGTAAAGCCAGTAAAAAAGAAGAAGAAGGAGGAGGAGAGGAAGGGATGGTGGGTTAAAATTGCGCTGTCTTATTTTTTAATCATATAGAACGATACAACATCTCAACTACAACTAACATCTCACCTGGCAAGACAATGTACGGTGGACGCCTACGCAGAAATGCACGGCACCTTAAGGGGATGGGTACGTATTTTCGGCTGCAATGGTATTTAAATGGGGATTAATGTTTTTCGAATCCAGAGAAAACTAATAAATATTTTTGAAAAATTTAAACGCAGAATGAAAGATTACGTTCGTACCGAGGGCCGAAAGTCCCTGAAAACTTGTATAATATTTATTTTAATAAGTTACAGGGGTGAAAAACTAAGAGAAAATGTAGTGTGATTTTTAATTTCAAATATCTCATCCAAAACAAAATGTTTATTTATTCTAAAGGACTTTTGGCCCTCGATAATAATTTAGTCTTTCATTCTGCGTTTAAATTTTTAAAAAATATTTATTAGTTTTTTCAGTATTCGAAAAAAAATGGACACCATGACCGTGGTGATATTTTCCAAATCGAATTTTAGCTATCCTTGTCATACAACGCACTGAGTCAAATAGAATATAATATGTTGACAAGACAGTGACAGTTTTAAATATTTGACATGGCATCAGGAATATTTTGAGTTGTTGATTAAATAATATTCATAGTGTATTTGATAAATAATTGATTTAAGACGTGAACTTAATAAAAAGTTATTAATTGTTTATTATTTATGGAAGATCCAAGCAGAGAATACATCAGGATATATTCTGTGATCCAAGTATTTTGTTGTTAAAGATGTTCAAAATTGTAAGCATTCCATAGTAACAATATATTATTAAAAACTCACTTTAACACTTTTCCCCTTTTCTCGATTGAGTATTAGTTTTTGTTGTACATGTAAATTATTACAATCACTGAATACATAGTTAGTGAAAAAATTATCACATTTATTAACTGAATTAATAATTTGCAATTATACAAATAACAGTTATCCAAGAACATTCAAAAGCCATCTCTTTAAGGTTAATGATGACATTGTCAAGTAGAATGACATTCTAGTAATGTTTACGTATCCATACCAGTGTGAATTTTGCTACACGTAATTTGACGTAAGACGTAAGACAGAAAAAGTAGGGATAGCCGTAAAATATTTGCGAATTATGAAAGTGACGGCATAGTGTTCATACGTTTCCTTTTAGATTCTATGTACTATTTAAGTTATAGACTCTTACGGTACCTAAAATGATTAGCAAATTTTACTTATCCCAGCTTTTAGTCTATACGTGGATGGTTTTCTTGTAACGGTCGAATGTACCTATATTACTTACGTTTAATGGATATTTACGTCGCAAAAGCACCGAAGATCGATGAGATCCTAAGGTCTATGACAAAAAATACAACAGGTAGCGTGCAGAAATACTATGAAGATATAAACAATAATCAATCATCTGCTGGCTTCTTGTGCTATGAGAATTAATCAAGCCAGAACACTGATATTAAGGAAATAAATGTATAATTAACTGCTGGCCTGAAATTCGGATTTAATAAGCAGTTAAAGATCTTTTTTGAATTAGGATCATCATCGGAAAATACCCGGACAAAACAAAAACCCTTGCAAATAGACCAGGGCGCATCTGTAAAAATATTAGTACATTTGGATGTTGAGAGGTGACTCATATTTTTTTGCAGGAATTGCTTGAAAATAACTCATATAATAATAATTCAGTTATCCTCTCACTCAAAAAGGTCCGGAACATTGTTTAAATAATCAAAATGTCAAAAAATTAAGGAAAAATTCAATTTTTTTCTTCGTTTTTTGATTATAACTTTAATAGTATATTACTTTATGAGGCGGAGAAGCATGACTTTTCTTGACGCGCCCGATATTACGTAATAGAGGGCAAGTCAAGAAAAGTCGCTTCTTTGCCGAATAAAGTATACTATTTTTTCTTCAAACGTAGCAATTTTCAACCATAAATAGTACAATTCATACGCTATTTTTACTCGAAATTAACTGTGACAACTATCAAAGTCGTCTAGATGTTAGAAATTAAAATAATTAAGTCGTCGGTGGGATTTGCGTCTCCCTGGTTACAGTTGTTTGACAGTTGTTTGCAATTATTTTTACGACGAACTTCAGCAACACTTTTAATTGATGGAGGCGGAAATCAGCAACACTTTTAATTGATGGAGGCGGAAATCTAGAATGCCTCAAACGACATGGGGGCTGGAAATCAAGCACGGTTGCCGAAGGATATATAGAGGATTCAATAAGAAATAAGAACGATAATGCTCAAAAAATTTTAAACCCTCATGATTCGCCAACATCGGGAATGATTGCTGAAAGTTGTGCTCGACCATCAGTATCATCAACAATTACCAATGCGTATCAAGAGTCGGGAACATTTTTGCACGGTTTCAATTTTGAAAATGCCTCATTAACTAATTGTACTTTTAATATTACTATAAATAAAAATGATGTTTAATTGTTGTTAATGACATTTGTATTGTTGCTTTGTGACATGTTTCATATTGTTGCCATGACAACATTTTTCCCTCCGCCGTAAAGAAATGGGAAAAAAACTGCTGCCGGCGGAGACATCAAACTTTGACAGGATCAAGTTAGATAAGTAATGTCATCATTATTTGACGTTTGAAGAAAAAAGTACATATTTAAAAGTTGCGTAATTAAATTTTCTACAATATAGGATTAGTTAAAAATTTTAAAAATTGTCACCCTTGTTGCAAAATAGCAATAATTGCGAAAAAAAAACATAAAAAACAAGTATTTGCATTTTACGTTTTTCAACTATTTATGCTAGTCTCTAGACCTTTATACTTCGCCCAGAAAAACTTTATGATAATAAAACAATACTTTAAATTTCATTAAGATCGGTTAAATAGATTTTGCAAAATAAATTTTAGGTGAAATCCCAAAGTCTAGCATTGCTTTATACACTTATTTTGACATTGGCATAGGCCAATTTGAAATCGAGAAAGACTTGGTATTATATTCTAGTGACTTTTCGAAAATGTGCCTACATATGCGTATATTTGGTGTAGCGTTGACTTTCGGGCAGAGAATCCGCATTGGTAATGTCCAACAATATCCTTTGTAAAGAGTTTAAATCTCTCAAAAAGTGCAATTCCAATAATTTTATACGAGTACATTATGTAAATACTAAAAGAGTGATCTATAGTTCTTGCAATCAACCTTTTTGTGCAGCAGGCTTAAAGAGGTAGTTTAGACACTATTATAATATTGATCCATTCTGTCATATTCTACTATTAGTTTATGGATTGCTGCCAAAAGTTTATCACCACTTTCCTTCTACATTTCAGAACAGAATTTCGTCGATTCCTGGGGTTTATTATTTTTAAGTTATTTTGATGGCATGTAACACTTCTTCTCGTGTTGCTTAAACATGTAGGTGTGCTAATGTAGTTTAGTTGATTTTTTATGTTGTCGCTGTCTTCAACATAATTTAGATTGAAATAAACATTTTTTGTTCGTATTCCTATTTCTTAAGTCGATGGATTGGATAAGGTAGATAAGGATATACTCGTCTGAGGTGTATATTCTTCGTTATTTTATGTTAAAACTGCTTCAAAAGTTTTTTGATATTCCGCATTTTTTTTTGTTGCTATCAAGCACTTATCATCAAACCACTGACTTCTCTATTTTCTACACTGTTTTTACCCAATATTTCCACCGATTTTTTCAATACAATATCTCGTGTATCTATAGCTGGTTAACATCTTCTTTTTCTTCTAATATCTGGGGAGAAAGCATGTCTCCAGATGCTGGGTGTGGGGATCGTCTTGGTGTCTTTCAATAGATTTTTGTAAATTATTGAACACGTGTTTTTCTGTTTTTGATCCAATATAAATTGAGGCGCTCAGAGCAAGAGTGGCCTAAACCCAAAAACGAAGTTTTGAGACAAAAGCAATCATTACATTCGTATTTACGTTATTCTTATGGGATGGCGCTACAAATTATTAGCGCCATTTAGCCAAATATACAGGGTGTCCAGAAACTCTACCGACAAACGAAGACAGGAGATTCCTCAGATAATTTTAAGACAATTTAATAAATTCACCTAGTCCGAAAAATAAGGGAGATGGCTCTTTGAAGATGGCTTCTTGTAATTAGTTTTTCATAAATATTTCCAGAACGCTTCTAGTTAGAAAAACGGAAATTGAAACGCATATTTATCTTCCAGAGATAAATCGATTACATCCAATGCAAATTACTAGTACCGGTCATGGGCATCCGTTTTGGGTAGGGCAACGGTTATTTTATCGCATAACTTTTTTATCTTTAAATTGTAAGAATTTTTGACTCTGGATTATTAAATTGTGAGGTATTATAGTACTAAAAGGTACTCTTGCTTTAAGTAGGTAGGACACACCGTTTTCTAGAAAAATAGATTTGAACATTTTTCGACTCTTGAATTTAAAAGAAAATTGAAAACAATTTTCAAAAAAACGGTTTATTTTACCAACGTAAAGCAAGAGTAACTTTTAGTACTAGAATACCTTGTAACATAGTACGTTAACCCTTAGCATTGAATAAAATATTATAAGTATAGTTTATAGTAATGTAAATATGTTTCGGCATTGACCGGTATTGACCTTATGATGTATTGTATATAAACGAACCAAAGAATTGACGAGACATTCAGATCCATCGATTAGTCACGATGAAGCAATAATACCTTAGTTATTGTTTACATATATACTGTTGTTTAATTGTTTAAACGAACGCTGTGAAGTTCAAATATATTTATAAAGTGAAAATGGTATATTATTATACATCCCGCACTTAGGGCACAATAGCTCAGCCACCAGACCTAGTACCACGTCATGGCGATCATCTGCCTAATTGGAAAAGCATGCTAAGCTCCAGCCTTTTGGACCCGAAGGAAAGTACGCAGAAAATAGTTGTTATAAACTAGAAATGGGAAGTAAAACCAATCCAATAGAGAAACGAACCAAAGTCGACACAGGGGAGAAACTTTAAGAGGACAATCCAAAGAAGCAATCCAGGTGTAAAGAGACAAGGTAAGAATTTATCCTATTTTTATACTTCCTTTATCGAACTTTTATTATTATTTTCAAATTTTTATTATCATGATGGACCGAGTTTAAGGTATTGACATTATTTTATAGGGATTCTAAAATATAATATTCTTTAATATTCATTGACATGACATTTTACTAATGATTTAACTTAATATAACATAATATTTTTTTAATATAAGGAGCAATGATTAGATTTACTTTAAATGTCGGCTAATTGGGAAACTTTTGAAAATAAATTAGATAGCCTGTTAAAAGAAAGTGATAAACAGAGTAAAAGAGCATTGAAAAAAGCAATACCCAAAAATATAGAAGTACGATTGGACATAATCAGCAACCTAATCACTACATAAATATAACGAGTTCATTGCACTGGTAAGCAAAAACGAAGGAATCCTTAACGACGCTCAGCGTACTATTTGTAGCAATTATTTCCGCAAAATCAGGGATAAGGTTATCAGAACTTTCCAAGCTCTAGACTCAAGGATAATAGTTCCCGAGACGATTACACAACATATAAGAAAAGATATAGTGGAAGCACAGGACCACAGCGAAACTGAGGAAAACATGGCCTTAAATATGAACGACTTTCTAACTACAGCGAGTAGGGTGTTGCCCAGAGAATTCGATGGAGAAATCGGGAAGTTGCAAGCATTCGTGGATGCATTAGAATTCGTAAAATCGATACAAGAAGGGCACGAAAATACAGCAATAACACTGGTAAAATCAAGGCTTATTGGAAAAGCGACAAGTCTAATCACGACAGAGGATTCCATCGGAAAAATTATAGACACATTAAAGAAAAATATAAAAGGAGATAGTCCTAAATTGGTAATAGCCAAGCTGAATAGGAAGAAACAAGCCCATAGGGACGCGACAACATACGCTACAGAAATAGAAGAATTGGTAGAACAACTGAAAACAGCGTATATAGCGGAAGGAATGCCCGGAGACCTGGTTAGAAAATACGCGGCAGAAGCAACAGTCAATACATTGACGCGAAATGCAAGTTCGGAAAGGGTAAGGATAATAATGGAAGCAGGGAAGTTTGACACACCACAGGAGGCGTTGACAAAATTTTTGTCAATAGACACGTCAGATGAGCAGCAGAATAGAGTGCTGAACTATAAGACCAACTTTAGAGGAAACAGTAGTAGAGGTCAGGACAGAAATTGGAATAGAAACAATTATGAGAGACAGCAAGGAGAATGGCGAAATAACAACGGTACTAGATATAGAGGAGACCCAAGATATAGGAGAAATCAGGAATATTATAATAGGGGAAACAGTAGATCAAATTTTAACAGAGCAAATAATGCCAATATTAGAACTTGCGAAAGCGAGAGTACAAGCGAAAATTCGCCTGAGGAAACGCAGTTGGGGTTTTGAATGGAAATAGGGTTAGGGTCAATCCCAACCGTCTCACAAAAGAAAGTAGCCATTATATTTACAACTTTGACTTAACACTCTCTAACTTTGTAGAAATTTACACAAAAATATCGAATAAAATACACACATTTATACTGGATACAGGAGCAGATATTTCCTTATTAAAAATTGAGGATGATTTCCCACGCCAAGCAATACAAAGAAACTCAATAGTCAAAATAAAGGGAGTTACGCAAGGAGAATTACAAACGTTAGGGAGAGTAGACACTTTACTAAACATAAATGGAAACACTTTTCTTCATAGCTTCCAGGTAGTTAGGAAAGACTTTCCGATACCCACAGATGGAATAATCGGGAGAGACTTCATAACCAAATATCAATGTATGTTAGACTATTCCAACCTGAAACTACACGTAAAAACTGACGATGATTATTACATTAGTCTTAATATTCTTGATAACACAAATCAGAACAACATAGCAATTCCACCGAGATGCGAAATTTACAGATTAATCAATGGATTTAAAGGTATAAATGAGAATATAGTCGTAGAACAACAGGAAATTATACAAGGAGTTTTCATAGCAAGATCGATCATTTCAAGGAAAAACCCATATATCAAAATTTTGAATACAAACTATGAGAGTGCGATTATCAATACAAATGACATCAAAACATTGGAGCTGAACCTATTCAACATATATAAGGTGGAGAATGTTATGGAAAACAGGAAGAAAATATTGCAGGAATCACTGAATCTAGAAGTTCCTGAGTATGCGAAAGAGAAACTAGTAGCCTTGTGTGAAGATTTTGCAGACATCTTTGCATTAAAAGACGACATATTAACACATAATAATTTTTACGAACAGAAGCTACGGGTGAAGGATACTACCCCAGTATATATTAAAAATTATCGTACCCCACATTTTCAAACATCGGAAGTCAACGCGCAGGTAAACAAAATGCTAAAGCAAGGTATCGTAGAACCTTCAACATCGGAATACAACAGTCCAGTAGTTTTAGTACCTAAAAAATCAATAGACGGAAGCAAGGCGTGGAGATTGTGCATTGATTTTAGACAACTTAATAAGAAGTTAGTCACAGATAAATTCCCGTTACCGCGCATAGATGCAATTCTAGATCAATTAGGAAGATCTAGGTGGTTTTCAGTCCTGGACCTAATGTCAGGTTTCCACCAAATCCCACTAGAAAAAGCCTCAAGAAAATACACCTCCTTCAGTACAGAGAAAGGATCATTTCAGTACACAAGATTACCGTTTGGGTTAAACATAAGCCCAAATAGCTTTTCAAGAATGATGTCGATAGCATTCTCAGGATTGACACCCGAAAAAGCATTCCTATATATGGACGATATAGTTGTAATAGGCATATCAGAAAATCATCACTTAACTAACTTAAGAAAGGTATTCGAAACATGCCGGAAATTCAACCTAAAACTAAATCCTGAAAAATGCCAATTCTTCCGAAAAGAGGTTACTTACTTAGGGCATGATTTATCTCAAGACGGCGTACGACCAGATAAAGCAAAATATTCGGTAATTGAGAATTATCCTACCCCTACAAACGCTGATGAAGCAAAAAGATTTGTAGCTTTTTGTAATTATTACAGACGATTTATTAGGAAATTTGCAGAAATTTGTATACCGCTAAATAGATTGGCAAAGAAAAAAGTGAAATTTGAATGGTCGACAGAGTGCGAAAATTCTTTTCAGAAGCTAAAACTGGCATTAACAAACCCTCCTATACTTCAATATCCGGACTTCAACAAACAATTTATTTTGACAACGGATGCATCTAATACAGCATGTTCAGCAATTCTGAGTCAAAACTATGATGGTATAGATCTACCCATAGCATATGCATCACGTGCCTTCAAGAAAAGTGAAATCAATAAGCCTATAATTATGAAAGAACTGCTAGCTATACATTGGGGCATAAATCATTTTAAATGCTATCTATATGGGGCACCGAAATTTATTATTAAAACAGATCACAAACCATTGACCCATCTGTTCTCCATGACAGAACCTACATCTAAACTCACAAGAATTAGGCTAGATTTGGAGGAATACAACTTTGACATACACTACATCACAGGAAATAATAACTACGCGGATAGTATTTCAAGAATATCCGTGGATCAGCTGAAAGACTTATATATTGATAATACTCATATCTTGGCAATAACAAGGGCCCAAGCAAAAAGAAATGCAGGGTCTAAGGTAGAGTGCGGAAAGCCCGTCCCGAATCAAGCAAAGATTAACACTCACAGTCAGGGAAAAGCTATAAGGAAGGTACTAAATAATTTAGAAGCACATAAGCTACCAATCCTGTCTTTTGTAGATAACCGTATTTCTCTCGAGATGAACATACGGATCAGAAACAGGATACGGGTTTGCGAAAGACTGCCTACCAATTTTACCAACTTTGATTTAGGTCAAGCGTTGGGAAAGCTTAATAAGCTTGCGGAGGCTAGAGGAATCAAAAGAATAAAAATATATACGAATGACGTTATTTTCACAAACTGCACAATCACAGAATTTATAGAGAAAGGAAATAAAGTATTAAAAAATATAGAAATATGCATTTGCGAAGTACCTAGAACAATAACGGAGAAAAAAGAAAAAAAGCAATTAATAGAGACCTATCATAACCACCCGATGTTTGGAGGCCATGTAGGGAATAATAGACTAATAAAGAAACTAAAAGCCAATTTTAAATGGAAAAATATGGAAAACGAAGTAAGACTGTATATCAAGAATTGCCACAAATGTCAAGTAAACAAACCAAAGAAAGGCCATACAGAGGAATTCGTAGTAACGGACACTTCCGAGAAACCATGGGATATAGTGTATATTGACACGGTAGGCCCATTCCCACGGAGCAGAGAAGGAAATCGGTATTGCATAACAATGCTCTGCGAATTGACGAAATACGCAGTAAGTATCCCGGTGCAGGACAAGGAGGCGCATACAATAGCTAGGGGTATATTCGAAAACTTCATACCCACCTACGGGCTAATGAAACAAATAAGGACGGATCAAGGGACGGAATACAAAAACGAAATAATGTCGAGTTTGACGAAAATGCTCAACATCCAACATAACTTCTCGGTAGCTTACCACCCTCAATCGATAGGAAGCTGCGAAAAATTACATCGCACACTTAACGAGTACGTCAGGTGTTTCATCAACGAAGGTAAGGATGACTGGGATGAGTGGTGTAGAATGTTCACATACTGTTACAACACCACCCCCAATTCATACCATGGGTACACACCTTTTGAATTAGTATATGGGAGGCCAGCAAATATACCTGAGAACCTCACCTCTAACATCCAACCATGCTACAATATAGACGCATATTATAATGAGCTTAAGTATAAACTTCAGTTTGCGCATACCAGAGCCCGCAAAATTTTAATACAACAAAAAATAAACAGGCAGGGGCAAAGCCAAATCGTAGCATCACCTCAGAAATTCAAAGTAGGTGACTTAGTCTTAATTAAAAACGAAGAGAACACCAAATTCGATTCATTGTACAACGGTCCATATAGGATATCAGAGATAGGTAAAGTAAATTGCAAAATTGAGTTAAAACCGGGAAAAATAAAGGAAGTTCATAAGAATAGGCTATATTCATACAAGAAGTGAATTAGTGTGAAAGAAAGACTAAAATATATTTAATTTGTAAATAAGATTTAATCTGGTTATAAAATAGGTACCAATTTATTAGAATAAGGAATAATATAAATATTTTATTGCTATATTTTGGATAAAAATAGGATTTCTGTTAAGTTAGGGTGATAATATAGTTGAGGACTTATATCTGACGATATAAGCCCTCCTCTCTAAAAGGGGATGATGTAACATAGTACGTTAACCCTTAGCATTGAATAAAATATTATAAGTATAGTTTATAGTAATGTAAATATGTTTCGGCATTGACCGGTATTGACCTTATGATTTATTGTATATAAACGAACCAAAGAATTGACGAGACATTCAGATCCATCGATTAGTCACGATGAAGCAATAATACCTTAGTTATTGTTTACATATATACTGTTGTTTAATTGTTTAAACGAACGCTGTGAAGTTCAAATATATTTATAAAGTGAAAATGGTATATTATTATACATCCCGCACTTAGGGCACAATGGCTCAGCCACCAGACCTAGTACCACGTCAACCTGATAATTTAATAATCTAGTGTCAAAATGCTTAACAAATAAAGACAAAAAGTTATGTGATAACGCATATGACCGGTACTAGAAATTCGCAATTAATGAAATCGATTCATTTCTGGAATATAATTAAAAGTAAAAGTTTTCGTCTTTCTTAATAGTTATTTTTTAATTTTTTTTTTTTTATTCAAAAAACGAAAAATTTTCAAATCCATTTTTCTAGAAAACGGTGTATCCTATCGACTTAAAGCAAGAGTCCCTTTTAGTACTAGAATACCCTACAATTTAATAATCCAGAGTCAAAAATGCTTAAAAATTAAAGACAAAAAGGTTACGCGATAAAGTAACCGTTGCCCTACCCAAAACGGACGCCTATGACCTATACTAGAAATTCGAAATGCATGGAATCGATTTATCTCTGGAAGATAAATACGCATACCAATTTTTGTTTTTCTAAATAGAAGTGTTCCAGAGGTATTTAAGAAAAATTAATTACCAGACGCCATCTTCAAATAGCTCTAGCTCCCTTAGGAAGCATTTTTGTACTAGGTAAATTGGGTTAAAGTGTCTTAAAATTATCTGAGGAGTCTCCTGCCTTTGTTTGTCGGTAGAGTTTCTGGACACCCTGTAGAGATAGATTGTGTAGACCCTTGTTAATCCGAAGATTTAGGGCCGGTTGTTCGAACGCTAATCAACAATGATCATTATCAAATATTTAATTACTGTCACCAACTGTCAATGTCAACTTTGATTGGGTTGCTGAAATCATAATTATTGATTACAATTATGAAATTACTTAATCAATTATGTTAATAATTGTTATGTTAATTGATTAACTAATCTCATAATTATAATCAATTATGTTTTCAACAACCCAATAAAAGTTGACATTGACAGTTGGTGACAGTAATTAAATATTTGATAGTGATCATTGTTGATTAGCGTTCGAACAACCGGCCCTGAATGTTGCTGCTTTTATTGATATACAGTCCAACCCGCTTATTAGAATACCGGTTAATGGAATATCCCAGTTTAAGGAATAGAAATTTGAGGTCCTAAAACGTTTTTACTAGGCTTATATGATCGGTTATTAGAATATCCCTGTTATAGGAATACTTTTTCTTGACACGATGGCTATTCCAATAAGCGGGTTCGACTGTATTAATCTACAAATGCTTAATTTGTGATTTGTGGCTTAGTTAGGTTACTGTTGCTCTGAGCTCCTCAATTTTGCGAAACATTCGACTATTCCGCTTTTTTGGTTCACCCTATATAGAAATTCTCTAAGTAAGAAGACTAGAAGACTTTTATTTTTTAATTGTTTAGGATAGGCAGAACAGCGAGCTAATAAAATTACATTAATGCTCGAGTATTAAGAGCTTAACAAGTACTAATATATTAGAAAGTTTATGTTATCAATAAAATCTAACAAATGATCATAACGTCTATTTTAAAAAATTAAGGAACAGTGGGAGATGGACGACACGGGTACCAAAAAATAAAATACACATTTTTAATATGTTCATTTAGTATGTCTGTATCCATAGGTGGTAATTTCTATGGCTTGGATCTATTATTTTCAGTGACGGAGGACATACATATTTTAGCATCATAAGTTGAATATATTTAAAATTCAACACGCTTTTTATGTATTGTTTTTATACTCATACTGGTTAATTAGTGTATTGTTCTGGAACTCTCTTCTCTAGTCCTATTTCGCTGGGAATAAACTACGTATTTTGAAAATGGTATCCGGTCTGCAAACTGAAAGGTCAAATAAAGTTTTGTCGACAATAAAGAATAAATTTAAAGCAAACACTGTTTGAAGTTTTGACTTCCAAATCTCTTTGCCACTTCTGGTCCAGGCCTGGACATAGGCCCCCTCTCTGCATATTCTTCTACATTTTTTTTTAATTTTCCTGTAACTACAACTCTGTCTAACTGCTTTTTTGACTGTAAAGATATCTGACAGTTCATTTTTGAATCCCACTCGGGCTTTTTGTTGGAGATATAAGTTTCAGATCAGTCTTAAATTCTTTTTATCGAGTCCTGGTGTTTTCAGGATATTGGTTAGTTTCCCATATGGTACCTACTTTGTCAGATGCCTTCCTGAAATTAGTGAAACATGCATACACATCGCAATTGATATCCCTGGCTCTCTGTATTAGAACGTGCAAACTGAAAAGTGCTTCTTTAGTTCTGAGTCCTGTTTTGAACCCAAATGAACTTCACTGAGGTGTTTTTCTAATTTGGTGTGTGTATATGCTCGATTGAATGATAGCCAGGAGTATTTTAAGTACATAGCTCATCAAACTAATTAGTCTATGTTCTTCACGTTTCCTAGCGTTGGCTTTTTTAGGAAATGGAATGAATATGGATAGTAGCCAATATTGTGGTAAGTATCCAGTCTCATAATATATAAAGTTGTTGAATAGCTTCGTAAGAGCTGTGATTTGGTGCGTCTCTATTAACTTTAAAATTTAACCATGCACTTTATGCATGGTTGATTTATCCGCTGGATTCCATTCTGTAAATCCTGATGATTTATCCGCTTAATGGCCATAGTTACTCCTTCATTTGTTATTTTTTTGCCGTAGGGATTGTCTATTTCTGTCGGACTTCGTACTGCATCTTCGAATAATTTTTGCACATATTATTTCCATCTTTTTAATTTATCTTCAATAATTGTAGTCTAAATCTGTACTTAGATGTCTACAACTCTGCCTGTATTGCGTTGTTTTCTGTTGTTCCATACCTCTATAATCTTGTACATATGGAAATCGTCATGTTGGAGTTGTGGTGTTTCAATTTCTGCATGCATCTCTGCATTTCTCTCATTTTCTTATATCTAATATACTGCCGTCCTAAGCAAGAAGGCAGTATCTCCAATTTTTACAATTTTCGAGTTTGCTTTTATGTGGGTTCTTATAATATACCTATAATTATTAATACACCTAACAAAGTCAGAAAGCAGTAAGCCTTCATTCCTGGGTCTGGTAGACTATTAAAGTTGCAGTAACTCAACTTGCTGACAGCCATTACTTGGTGAAAATGCAGTAAGTATCTTATACAAGCCTAAAAGACAGTATCTCCTACAGAAAAAAATGGAGATACTGCTTTTTAATCTAGCAACTGCTTGACTGCTTTTAATTAAGGTTGTAATAACATACCTTGCGTAAAAGCAGTAACCGCCATTTTCATTAAAATTTATAAAAATATCTTATAAAAAAATAAACTTATTCAATGATATGGAAGATATGAAAAAGAACTACAATGCAGTTAAACAATTCCAGAATCCATAAATATTTTCATGGTGGCTCAGCCTTGTTTATTAAAATCTGCATTATCTAGAAACTAACATTTGCGGATATACTGCCTTCTTTCTTAGGACGGCAGTATAGTAGTCTTATGGTGTTTATGTAGAAATATATTTAAGAAAATTGACACATTTAAAAAATCTTGGGTGACAACGATTTAACTGTAACAAATAGTAGATCTGTACACTTTATTCGCTCTGGTGAATGAAGTTAAATTCTCTATGTTCCGCCACTGAAAATAGTTGAAGATTTCGGTAATTTAAAGTATTATCGGTATGAGTACGACGTAAGTCGTAAATATTCAAGAAATATGATAAGCGTTATTAATATGTGAAAAATGTCCATAGCCTCCAAAGGTGCCTTCATAAATTCTTACTTTCTTCACACATCACACATTTTTTTCTCGTAAATCTTGTTCGGATGAAAATGATGTTTCTATCAGTTATTGCCACTTTGATTAACTCTGCCTTGTGATTATCCCTACGGGTGTGTATTATATCTCTATTTTTATATAAATTTCTTAAGCTTCTAAGTACACTCAAGCAGCTACTAGATATTTTATTAGCCATTACTTAATATTTGTATCTAAGTGTTTTGACTCGTCAAGAACAAGTAATAAAAAGCGCAATGGTTTCATTATATGTATAAATGTTTTTGAACTGAAAAATTCTTTAGAGACGTTGTGCGATTTTTGGATAGGGGAAACAGCATTGAATTCATCGCGACCGTCATCTCTTCGGCGAAATAAATTTTGTACGTATATTTATTATGTGTATGTATATATAAATTGTGTAGAAGTATTTAAATTTAAAATAAATGTAAAATCTATTTTGGGATAGGGAAAAAGGATTGATTTCGCGACCGTCATCGCTTCGACGAAATAAATTTGTACGTATATTATTATAATGTACGTATAATAATAGTAATATTATTGGAGTGAAAACTTCTTTAGGGACGTTGTGCACTTTTTAGATGGGGAAAAGTATTGAATTAACGACCGTCATCGCGACCGTCATTGCTTTGACGACATAATGTTTTGAAGTGAAAACTTCTTTAGGGACGTTTTGCCCTTTTTATATGGGAAAAGAGTATTGAATTAGCGACCGTCATTGCTTCGACGAAATAATTTTTGAACTGAAAACTTTTTAGGGACGTTGTGTCCCTTTTAGATGGAGAAAAAGTATTAAATTAGCGACCGTCAATGCTTCGACGAAATAAATTGTTGAAGTGAAAACTTCTTTAGGGACGTTGTGCCATTTTAAGATGAGGAAAAAGTATTGAATTAGCGACCGTCATCGCTTCGGCAAAATAAATTTTTGAAGTGTAAGCTTCTTCAGGGACGTTTTGCACTTTTTCGATGGGGAAAAGTATTAAATTAGCGACCGTCATTGCTTCAACGAAATAAATTTTTGAAGTGAAAACTTCTTTAGGGACGTTGTGCCCTGTTTAGATGGAGAAAAAGTATTGAATTGGCGACCGTCATCGCGATCGTCATTGCCTCGACGAAATAAATTTTTGAAGCGAAAACTTTTTTAAGGACGTTATACACTTTCTAGATGGGGAAAAAGTGTTGAATAAGCGACCGTCATCGCTTCGGCGAAATAAATTTTTGAAATGAAAACTTCTTTAGGGACTTGTGCACTTTTTGGATGGGGAAGAAGTATTGAACTAGAGACCGTCATCTCGACCGTCATTGTTTCGATGAAATAAATTTTTGAAGTGAAAACTTCTTTAGGAACGTTGTGCACTTTTTAGATGGGGAAAAGTATTGAGTTTGAGACCGTCATCACATTTTTCCGAACTAAATTTGTTTAATGTATACATAAGTAGCATAGAACGTACGCAATGCGTATGTAACATAGCTATAGCACTTCTTTTTGAGTGGGGAAAAAGCAATGAGCTCGTAATTTATATACTATAAGAAGTTTTCACTTCTGTCGGCACTCCCATGAGTGCTTTAATTTTTTTTATTTTTTTGCTTTTTAATTGATTTTCTTTATTTATTTAGCCAGTATCTATCCGTTTCTGAGTATACTTCTTCTTCTTCTAGTGCCGACTCCACTAATGAAGGTTAGCTATAACCATTGCAAATTCGTCTTTATCTTCTGCTCATCTTAAAAGCGTCTATGTATTTAACCCGGTCCAGTCGCGAATGTTTTTCACCCAGGATATTTGTCGTCTACCAGGACCAACTTTTCCTTCGATTTACCCTTTATAATCAGCTGCAACAACTCGTACTTATCATTGCTAAGTATGTGCCCCAAATATACTGTGTTACTCCTTTTAATGGTGGTCAAAAGTTCTCTGTCTCTGCCCATTATATGCAACACCATTTCTTTCGTAATATGATCGGTCCATGGTATTTTCAAAATTCTCCTAAAACGCCACATCTCAAAAGCTTCCAGCTTTCTCATTAAGTCAACATTAGCAGTCCAAGTCATCACTTTTGACCAAGATATAGGAGTTAAAATAAATGGCACTTTAATAAACAATTTGAGATACGCTGATGACACAGTATTAATAGGAGAAACCCCGGAAGATCTCCAAACACTGATAAACAGAATAGTAGAGTGCAGCGAAAAGTTCGGTTTATCACTTAACATCAAAAAAACAAAAATAATGATGGTGTCGAAATCTCCACAAAATTTTTCTGACATAACCGTACATGATCAAAGAATTGAGCGTGTTAGAAAATATAATAACCTGGGAACTGTTATTAATGAAAACAACGACAACTCTGAAGAAATCAAGATCAGAATAGAAAAAGCTAGAGCTACTTTTACCAATATGAAAACAGTTTTATGCGGAAGAGAGCTAAGTTTAAATCTTAAAATTCGCCTCATGAGATGTTACGTGCTGTCAGTTCTTTTCTATGGAATGGAAGCTTGGACACTGAAAAAGATCGAAACAAGGAAAATAGAAGCATTCGAGATGTGGATGTACCGCAGGATACTGAGAATATCGTGGACAGAGAGAGTGACAAACATGGAAGTGTTGCGAAGGATGCAGAAAGAAAAAGAACTTGCGCTTACTATTAAAAAGCGCAAACTGCAATACTTGGGACATATAATGAGGGGACAAAAGTACCAGCTACTACAATTAATTATTCAGGGAAAAATAATAGGTAAAAGATCCATTGGCAAAAGAAAACATTCATGGTTGAAGAATTTAAGAGATTGGTACAAGTGCAGCAGCTGCCAATTATTTAGATCTACGGTATCAAAAATACGCATAGCCTTGATGATAGCCAAACTTCGGAACGAGGACGGCACCTGACGAAGAAGAAGCAGTCCAAGCTTCGGCACCATAAAGAAGAATCTTCTTTATAAGGTGCCTTCTCCATTACTGAAGGTTGGCTATAACTACAGCAAATTGCTCTCTAGCTTGAGCTGTTCTTAGTATCGAATGTATGTCCATGTCTGTCCAGTCTCTTACGTTCTTCAGCCAGGAGCATTTTCTTCTTCCTAGATCTCTTCTTTCTTCCACTTTCCCTTTCATTATATGTCGTAAAAAGTTGTATCTTTCTCCTCTGTAAATATGTCCTAGATAACTAGTGTTTCTGTTTTTTACAATATTTGGGTGTTCTCTCTCAGTCCAAATTCTTCTCAGAACTTCGTTGTTGGTCACGTGCTCTGCCCAAGAGATCTTCAGCATCCTTCGAAAAACCCACATCTCAAAGGCTTCTATACGCCTCATACCTGTAATTCCGAGAGTCCACGTTTCCACTCCGTATAGAGTATAATGGGTATAACATTGTACTATCCGATATCGGATTTTCGAGTTCGAGTCTTTGTTACTCAGAAATTTCCCCATTTTCACAAAGGCTGCTCTTGATTGCTCTTTTGAGTATACACCATATTCAAATGTTATCTCCCTATTTTGCTGCTACAAATCCACTTACCTCTTACTGTATGGCTAGCATCATAAATGTTGTTTTATCATTCCAATATCTTCATTATGTCGCATTCTTTTTATATTTCTTTCTTCTTTTTTCTATATACTCTCTTGTTAAAATGCCGTCTTCTCTCGAAGGTTGGCAATCATTATGCTAATCTGATCTATATTCACTGCTGCTCTAAAAAGCTGGTTAGAGGAGCAATTAAACCTCTCTCTCTGAAATTGCGCAGTCATGACATTCGACGCCTTTCCACGCTACGCTTTAAAAGCAACAATTTTACTTTAAAATAAGTTTATTTAAATCGTTCTCAGAATATAAAAAAATAGTAAATTGCATTAAGATGACACAAGAAAATAGCTTCAGAAAAATATATATCATCTAAGCATAATCAACTTTAACTTAAGAATATCCGTCAGAAAAATCATAACATTTGATTGGTCTTTAAAAAGACAACCACATGCAATGATGACAGTAAATTTCTCGTGTTAGTGATTCCATAGTAAATCACGAGGAAAAACCAGGAAAAAACCTCATGATATTATCCCGACAATTTAAGTATTTGGTCTTACATTTGGTTTACTTTCAGCATTAACATCAATCTCTGATTTTACATGAATTCTATTTTAAAATATAAATGATTGTATCCTCGATATGTTATTGACTTACGTTTTACTCTTTCATTGAATAAACTGTGTATTTAAAACTTTGAAACTGATAATAAATAATTGTAACTATACTAAATTTACAATGAAGATGCAGTAGAAATAAACAAACCAAGACACGTTAAATGCTACTAGGAGCACTCCAAAATCATAATTTACAATGTACATACATTGTAAATGTGGTCCAAGCCAAGACAGGATATGAAACAATACATGGGGGATTAGGCTTTGGAACTAGAAATGAAGCTGGAGATGACATGCTAGAATTAGCAACAGCATTGGATATGACGATTGACACTTTCTTTAAAAAGAGAGAAACTCAACTTATTACCTAAAAAAGTGGACAACATCAATCCCAAATAGACTACTTTATGATAAGGAAAGAAGACATACGTGAATGCAAGGACTGCAAGGTAATAGTTAGTGAGACAGTAAGCCAACAACATAAGCTGCTTGTTCTGGACATCGAAGTAAAAAGTGAAACTAAACAAAAATATCGGAGAGGACCAAAAAAATCAAGTGGTAGATGCTAAAAGATGAGAAGGAAGGTCTATTTAGGGAAAGAATAGTAGAAAAAATATGTTGGAACATGAAAGGAAGCCCTAACACAATTTGGAGAAAAATAGCCAATATTATTAGAGAGACGGCTATTGAAATACTTGGGAAAACGTCAGGAAAGAAGTTTGAGGATAAAGAGACTTGGTGGTGGTCAAATGAAGTACAAGGAAAAATAAAAGAGAAGGAAAAATTATATAAAAAGTGGCAAGAAACCAAATCGGACATAGATCTTCAAAACTATATGGTCGCCAAAAAGGAAGCGAAAGTAGCAGTAGCAAAAGCTAAAGCAGAAGTGTATTCAAACCTATACGATCAACTTGATACCAGGGAAGGCGAAGCAAAGATATATAAAATATCCAAACAGCAAAGAATGCAAGAGATTTTAATCAGATTAGATGTATCCGAGATGAAAATAATAAAATACTAATTCACGAAAAGGATGTCAAAAAGAAATGGAAAAATTATTTTGACAGTCTATTAAATGAAGAATTTGACAGACAGCCTGTGGAGTTAACGGAGACAGTAACAGCAATAGTTACCAGAATAACAAACGAGGAAGTGGCTCAAGCGCTTCATAAAGAAAGGAAAAGCAGTCGGACCAGATGATATTCCTGGGGAAGTATGGAGAGCAGTGGGAGAGACAGGAACAAGTTGGCTAGCAGGTCTATTTATTAGAATTATGGAAGTTGGACAAATGCCAGACAAATGGAGAAGCAGTATATTAGTACCTGTCTACAAAAACAAGGGAGACATACAACAATGCACAAACTACAGGGCTATAAAACTACTTAGCAGTATATTAGTACCTGTCTACAAAAACAAGGGAGACATACAACAATGCACAGACTACAGGGCTATAAAACTACTTAGCCACTCCATGAAAATATGGGAGAGAATAATTGATAGACGGATACGTGAAGAAACCGAAATATCCGATAATAATCAATTTGGCTTTATGCAGGGCAGATCAACAACAGATGCAATTTTCATTGTAAGGCAACTGATGGAAAAATACAGGAATAAAGAGACCAACGCTCATATGGTATTTATTGATCTTGAGAAAACATATGATAGAGTTCCTCGAGAAGTTCTGTGGTGGGCACTCAAGAAAGGAGTCCCTGGCGAATATGTAAAGATTGTGAGAGATGTGTATGAGGGAGTAACAACTAGTGTTAGGACAGGTGTGGGAGAGACTGATAAATTTCAGGTGAAAGTAGGATTGCACCAAGGCTCGGTGCTTAGTCCTTATTTATTCTCATTAGTTTTGGACCAGATAACAGCGAAATTACAGGGTAGTATTCCATGGTGCCTAATGTATGCTGATGATGTTAATAGGAAATAGTGAAAGAGATTTAGAACAAAAACTGGAACAGTGGAGACAAGCTCTGGAGGAAAAAGGTTTAAAACTTAGTAGGACAAAAACAGAGTATTTGGAATGTTCATTTAAAGATGGAGTTACTACAAATAAAATGGTATCTTTGGATGGTGAAATGATTGTGAAAAGTAATAGTTTTAAGTACCTAGGATCGGTATTACAGAGTAATGGAGAAATAGATGGAGATGCATGCAGTAGAGTTAGGATGGATGAAGTGGAAAGAAGCTAGTGGTGTGTTGTGTGACAGAAAAATTCCAATGAAGCTGAAGGGAAAATTCTATAAAACAGCCATAAGACCGGCTATGATGCACGGAACTGAATGTTGGGCAGTGAAAAAGAAAGAGGAACAACGAATGCATGTGGCGGAAATGAGAATGCTTAGATGGATGAGTGGAGTGACAAAGAAGGATAAAATTAGAAATGAGTGTATTAGGGGAAGTCTAGGTGTGGCACCAATTGATGCCAAAATGAGAGAGCATAGGTTAAGATGGTTTGGTCATGTTCAACGTCGAGACGTTAATCACCCAATACGAAGAATAGCTAAAGTGCAGATTCCTGGAAGGAGTAGGAGAGGAAGACCAAAGAAGACCTGGGGGGAGACGATAAGGCAGGACATGTTGGTAAAGGGGATTAACATTGATATGATCCAAGATAGAATTGTGTGGAGAAATGCAATTAGGGAAGCCGACCCCGCATAGGGATAAGGTAAAGAGAATGATGATGATGTACATACATTGTAAATCCCAAATCGGGAGTGCTCCTTTAGCATTTAACGTGTCTTGGTTTGTTTATTTCTACTGCATCTTGATTGTAAATTTAGTATAAGACCATTTTAATATTCTAAATGGTATACATCGATACAAAAATTTTCACCGTAACGTCTTATATTATAGACGTAAGACTATTTAAAAAATGCAAATTAAATTAAAATTTTTAAAAAGATTAGTTAAAAACTAGGCATTAGTGCCCATTTAAATTTTAAAAAAATGTTGTTCGTATGACATTTATTTTTTCAGCGAAAAGAAAAACGAAATATATGGTAATTACGGCCTATAAAAACTCCTCAAATGACTTTTTATCTTGTAGCTGATAGAAGCAGCTATAAAACACGAAGAAAAGTGGAATTTTCTAACGTGAAATGTCCACTAAGGTTAAACTCGTAAAAGAGTCTAGCTTATACGAGGAGTGGTTCCACAATGTTTTTATTTTTTTCTTTTTTCTGTCGTACTGCAGCCAACTGGTTTGTTGTACGTTATGTATGTTACAGTATGTCTGTATTGAGAAAATGCGTCGTTACTACGT